>NC_064616.1:184956912-186206912 GCF_023898315.1 Schistocerca nitens | reverse complement strand
GCTCAAGAAGGTACACTTTACTTCTATATTTCAACCCATAATGGCTATTTCTACTCGAAAAGGAGGCAATATGCTGCTTAATGGTATTAAATGTTTCATCACTCAGTTTTCAGGGCCTGTTTCATTGTGTCCCTCTCTTATCAATAGGGAAATTCCCAGTAGTTTGAAGACTACACGCTAAATATTGAATCTTACTTTCTGATATGCCGTGCATTGCCATTAATGCCCTACGACACACTACAACTTCTTTCTCGCCATTCCCTATTTGTCCTCGAAATCAGTACTTGTAGATTCAATTGTTAAATATTGCTTCACATTCGTCTTTCTTAGACCTTCTGCGCTGTATTGGAAGTGCAGTACTGAGACCACATAGGTAAGCACTCTGCAAATCTACAGATTCAATCAAGTTGATTTCTTTTAAAATTAACTTTTTTGTTTATCTCAGAGAAGCGGCTATGTTTTCTTTTCTTCGTTACTTGCTAACCTCGCTCCAAACCGTCACTTAATGGCTCACTTTCCATACGAGTATTTTCGCAAAATTGCAGATACTTTAGTGCACTATACAAAGATCTGCACAGAAAAGCTTAATGTACCAACAGCGCACATAACTACAACGACGTTTGACAACAACTATTTATCAGGGCTGCAACCTATATCATTATTTAAAGACTAGCACTTAATGGACTTAGCATTTAATTTCCCTATTTCACATGGACTGAGCTCTTTCTTTCCCTGTACCGCATTTTTTCAAACCTCATTTACAGTATGAACGGAGCTTGTTTTTGCCTACTTACTACATCAGGAAATAAAGAATCTGTTACACATTTTGATATACTGGTGAAAACTCAAAAAATGAAAAATGAATTTAGCTCGTTCTTTTCCTGGGCCCTTCCTATATGGTTAGGATTCCTACCGCACAGCAGTTCTCTATCAGCTGACGAACCTTCGAACAGTTATCTAAGTTTTTCGTAATTGTAACTTCCGGACAACTAGTTGCATATTCATGCTGAATTAATAATTAGATGCGCTTAATTTTATTATGTAACCAGATGAGTATCCGGCGTTGCATGGGCATGTACGTATTCCAATCTTCTATTAGTCCATTCGCTCCTTCCCTCTGTCTCTGTCCATCTCCAGCTCCACCCTCCTCTCTCCACGTTATCACCCCGCTCCTACACGAGTTTGCTGGTTCCTACCCGCACAGTATTTCTTTCCAGATTGTAAGTAACATGTGTGTGGTGTCACCGCCAGACACCACACTTGCTAGGTGGTAGCTTTAAATCGGCCGCGGTCCATTAGTACATGTCGGACTCGCGTGTCGCCACTGGCAGTGATCGCAGACCGAGCGCCACCACACGGCAGGTCTCGAGAGACTTACTAGCACTCGCCCCAGTTGTACGGACGACATTGCTAGCGACTACACGTACGAAGCCTTTCTCTCAATTGCCGAGAGACAGTTAGAATAGCCTTCAGCTAAGTCCATGGCTACGACCTAGCAAGGCGCATTAACCATATCTGGAGAGAGTCTCACTTGTATTATCAAGAGAAATGTACCACAATGAATTAAAGTTAAGTATACGAAAAGCTCCGATCTTTTCTTTATAGCTTTCATCACGTATCCTGTTTCAGACTTAACGCCAGTCGGCGTGTGTGTACGCGTGCCTTTCGGTTACCCGTCACTGTGGACTGGCTGCCTTGTCAGTCCACTACAATGTGTACCAAGTTCGGTGGAAATCGATCCAGTGGTTCAAATGGCTCTGAGCACTATGGGACTTAACTTCTGAGGTCATCGGTCCCCTAGAACTTAGAACTACTTAAACCTAACTATCCTAAGGAAATCACACACATCCATGGCCGAGGCAGGACTCGATCCTGCGACCGTAGCGGTCGCGCGGTTCCAGACTGTAGCACCTAGAACCGCTCGGCCACCGTGGTCGGCAAATCCAGTGGTTTAGTAGGAGATAACTACCAGTGGCTTCTCATATGTACTCACATCTCACACATATTTTACATACTTCACACATATCTGAACACATGTTTCAGCTATATACGGTTATAATTAAACTTTCTCTATTTAACACGTTATAACACGGAAACTAATTACCGTACGAGTACCAAACTTGGTAGCATTAATGTCAATGACATTAGGAAGAGAAATAATGCAGAATCAATTCAACTAAAAGATTTTTAATGTGCTGCTACGGTGCATCGTACCGTTACATACCGGTGCCATTACTGCTGAAAAAGGGGCTCAATATGGCGTCCATCAGTGTCCAGAAGCGTCTGAAAGCGCAGGATTGCATCCTGCACAGCAGAACGAAGCATGTCCATAGGTATGCTGGCTACCTCTCTTGATATACTGCGCTTCAGATCAACACATATTTGAAAGTTCTGCTGGTAAACCCTGTCCTTCAGGTAGCTCCACAACCAGAAATCACCGTGAGTGAGATCAGGTGACCGTGTCGGCCAAGCAATCGGCTGATAATTCTATCGTTTCCAAATGTGTTTCGGAGAAGCATGTGAACTTCACGAGCGAAGTGAGTTGGGGCCCCGTCTTGCATGAAAATTGTTAAGTTCAAAGCATCTGTCTCCTGTAGGGCGGGAATAACATGCTGGCGGAGCATATCGCAGTAACACTGGCCAGTCACACTGCACATCTTTGGTACGTGAGCGCCAACCTGTTCGAAAGAGAATGGTCCAATGATGAACGTAGCCGTGAAGCCACGCCATATGGTGACAGTTCACCATACAGAGTAACGTCTTGCACAGTGACTGGAGGTGAGGATCCCCACACTCGGCAATTCTGTGTGTTCACCTCACCCGTCAGAGAAAAATGATGGTAGGATGGTCAAGGGCCAGCCCTCGTCAACTTCAATCCTTGCGAGAAACTGGAGAACGAAGTCAACAAGTCATTGTGCATCCTGTGGTAAAAGCTGCTGTACGATATGGATCTTGTACGAATACCATTTGAGAATGGTTCGAAGCACCTTCCGTACGGTGGGCCACGCTATGTTCAACTGTCTTGACGCAGCACGCGCACTGCCTGACGATAGGGAAATGCGCACAGCGTTGTCTGCCATAGTAACAGCGATTTCAACAACCGGTGGTCGGCCTCTTCCCGGAGAACCGCGCAGTTCTCCAGTTGATTCGAACTTCTTAATCATGCTCCGCACAGCAGGTGAAGAAAGAGGACCCTTCCATAATCCTTTCAGCCGACGATATTCTCGAAGTGCAGCTGTAGCATTACTGTTGTTTTGATAATACAGCTTCACCAATAATGCTCTGGTCGTTTTGTGAGACTATGAAACACGATGACCGATCACAGCGCCTGGTGGTCGTAGTTGGGACTGGATGTGGCGCTGTGACGTATGGAAATCATGTACCCCATACTCTGGACATTAATGCTACCAAGTTTGCTACTCGTACGGTAATTAGTTTCCGTGTTATAACGTGTTAAGTACGGAAAGTTTAATTATAACCACCCGGTATGTACTGAATTTCGCTCTGCAGTTTCGTTTTTACGTAGTTCTACGTTTATGGTGTTATATTCCCTGAAGTATGTGCCGTACAGTGATATAATTTTGCGGGTACATCCAGTGCTATATGTGGATACCGTCTGCATAATGTGGTGCGAATGGAGTTAGTTGTAAATAAGTTACAAACTAAAAGGTCATGTCTAAAGTGGTAGTTCTACTGCATGAACAGCGAAAATTTAGTAAGCGATAAACCTTTTTCCCTTTCATTATTTTGTGTAGGTTGTAAGCGAGAGAAAGTCTCGTAAAGTTTTGAAATTACATGTAATGTTTCCTGGAATTCACTAAGTCCTCCCATTCACAAATACTGGATGAACGTAATCTGGCTATTTGCACAATGTGATCTATAATGCCTTTTCAGAACCACACCCACCCCTTCGATATGTGCGTTCTTCCTAAGCCGATAGTGGTTCTTTCCACACAGTTCGTGATAAATTTACCAAGTTTGGCTGGAATCGATCAAGTGATTTAGGAGATGTGGAACATTCAATCATAGATACATATGTACATCCACTTTTATAATATATGTGGGTTGGGAGCCCCTTTCGGCGTATTTGTATGAGTAACACACACACTTTTACATTTACTGCAGCATTCTCCATGTGGGTGACTTATGAGTTTTTTATATCGTAAAATACACATAAAGCCAAGTTACAATTGTTGTGTACATTTCGGAATTACATCTGAAGTGAGATGTGCTTATCGACTTAATTTTTCCAACCTTAAAGCTTGATACATGCCTCTGTATCACTAAAAACGTTCATAGTGTCATATTACTTGCTTCATACATAATGTGAATACTTTATTCAGTAGTGCCGTGTTAACTACAGTTTCTTCATTTTTTCGAAGCAATGATGTACAATAACTATACTAGCATTTGACATGTATGGTTGTCTACCTAGAGTAGTAGAGACTGACCATCATTAAAAACTGACAAATAAATTTGACAGAATGTTGCATATTGGAAGTGGAAACTTTACATAGAACAAGGAATATCACATAGGCCTATTATGTGTGCAATTTATAGACTGGCGTTTTGGAAAAACACTGCAGAAGAAAGAATTCAAGATGGGTGGGCCATGCAACCAGTGAGGAGGTACCGAATAGAATCGGGAAGAAAGAAAATTAGTGTCATAATTTGACTACAAGAAAGGATCGGTTCACATGATTCATTCTGAGTCGTCAAGGGACCACGAATTTATCACTGAGGGATTGAGGGAAGTGTGTTTGTGTATGGAGGAGCGGAGGGAGGAGGGTTAATTGTAGAGCGAGACCAAGAAATCAATACAGTAAGCACGCTCAAAAGTATGTAGGTTGTAGCAGTTGCTGACAGAAGAGTACGCTTGCACAGAATAGAGGAGAGTGGAGAGCTGAATCAAATCAGTCTTCGGACTGAAGACTACAACAACAACGACTAAGTAGACACTTTGGGGAGGAGAATAGAAAAATTATGGTACTTTTTGTTAACTGTTATTGTTATCTATGATAATGGCGAAAGCTGAAGAAATGAATTAAAATTTCTGCCACAGTGAGGACTTGAACCCTAGTATCCTTGCTTCGTAGGCATGTTTGCTAGCCATTACACGACCATAGCAGTACAACTACCAGTCTACACGGAGTACCCTACTCCAGTGCTCTGCCTAACACACCTCCCTAGTCAGCCAGGAGACCCAGGTTCAAGTAATGGCTATGGCAAAAATTTTAATTCATTTCTTCAGTTTCCATCATTAGAAATGTAGATAGAGACTCATATGTCTCCAGGAAAATTTAATTATATCATTGTTGTATTTTTACTCTGTCTGTATTTTATGAATAGGTTTTACGAATAATTTATGAAAATTTCATACAAACATGTATCTGGGTATCTCAGTCTCATCCTTTAGGATGCTTTGAAGCAGATCATTCTCCTGCCATTGTTGACCACGTGCAGCATTTATAGATTTTGTGCTGTTTCCGCCACTTAATCTCTGTCATTAGTAACATGAAGGGCAGAGGTCAGTTTGTTTAAACTTTTTAAAAAAGAGTATACACATTTTTGCAAAACTGTGTACTCAGATTTTTCCTACATATATATTTCATGCAAATACTGTAATTCTGCTATACAGTTGATCACAACAGACCTGAATCTTAAAGGTTGAGGCTGCTATACAGTAACAGTGAACTATAAGCTTTTATTTTTCCTCATGTAGTTAAAATCGCTTATCTAACATTTGACTATACGCAGTTCGAACATTTGAATTTTCTACAGAAGTGACGCTGGAATAATGACTAAGTACTCTGTCACACTTGGATATAGTTTCCGTTTTACACGAAGTCTTGCTACAATTTATAAATGGCAGGACGCTTCCTTAATTTCGACGTGTTGACCGATTTCTACTCTTTATTAATTATAGCGATAATCAATCAACACACAAGCTTTACTAGCAGTCATGTAGGTCATGTAGGGAAAACGGTTCGGACATTACACTTAATGCGCTCTGTTTGATATCCAGCTATGTATCTGAGGCGTATAGAGATGTGGAAACAACCATTAAGTTCCCAACCGGCATCTTAACATGGAAGCTTGTAATTTCCGCATTACGTGGTTAAAAAGTTAGTCGAGTGTCTCACGATATGAGTTAAATTCTGTCAGCCACAATACAGGGTGTAAAAAAAATTAAAGTCGTGTGACATCGTTGGCTAGGAGAGTCCGAAAAGCTTGTGTGTTCAAGTGTATCTGATAAATGTAGATGAGTACGAAAACACTGAAAACAGTCAATTTTCAGCTGTAAGTCATCATCTGACGAGCGAATGCACGTTTTACTGCATAAAACAATGGTTGCTTGGATATGGTGCTTCCTTCTGCTGTAGATTTCCGACTGGTGACTAATTCCTGAGGTTCGCAGCTAAAATGTAATATATTTTGGCACGTTAAAATGAAACTTCAGTTGAAAATCGTATTTCCTTGTTAATTACTTACCATCCTTCCGTCCCTGTTTGAAAATAGAAACTTCTACGGAGTTTCTAATTGTTTGTACTGTTCGTAACACGGAGTTACAGTAGTCTCGTAAAACTATTATGCCGATCGTCTTCATGGATTAATTAACTCACTTTTCATCACCTTTTTACTTCCTGCAGATAATGCATAAATTAAATTCATCGTCACGTGGAACCACCTATTACAATTTTTCACAATCAGTTGGCTGACAAATTTATTTTAATATTTAGGAAGCATGTTTCATTTGCCTTGTGTCTAGAATGAGAATAAGAAACACAGAATTATGTAATACAATGAAACAGCGTATCCATAGCATCGCTCCATGTTCTATGGCATGTGAATAATATTTCAAAAATATATTTCATTAATGGCATTAATGGCTAATAATATTTCAAAAATATATTCTGTTCCACGTGATGGCAAGGAAAATGTAACGCAGAACCGTTCGTGAGTAAACGTAATGCAGCAATTTCAAATGTAAAAGCGGTGTTGCGTGAAACAACTTTCTAAGTTTAGTGCTGTCCTTGTTTTCTCAATCGACAAGCCTCTGTTCTCTCGTGTCTGAAATTGCTGCAAATTCACGATACGAGAAGAATCCTTTTACGAAGACCAATAATTTGCCAATGAGTAAAGTGAACAGTTTCTAAATCCTCTAAAATCTTGTGTAGATTCATAACTCAGATCAGCCCACGAACGTTACGTTACTGGGTAATTCGAATCATTTAATTGTAGTATCTCGCTCTTAAAGACGGATATATTCCATATTAATTGCATTTATTCGTGTGCTGAACGTTTCTCGAGGAGTCGACTGCGACCACCTGATCACGATTAATTTCGTGTTCTCTTCTCTCGTCCTTTTATGTATAGAGTACAGATACATAAATACTCGAATCTGACGGCTCGTTATGTCCCTCTTTTTCCACACACTGGTTGTCAGATTTAATGGCGGGAAAGTAATACCTTAACTGTTCCCCCTGCATCAGTGACGAAACGTGGGGAGGACTGAACATATGACATCAGTTACATAGAAAACTCACAATCAAACTAATGTACAGAGGAATAAATCTCGAAAAACGCAGAAATGTTTAAAGAAGTTTCTCTGCAAGCCTCACTTATGAAAAATTGTTGAATGCTGTTGAAGAATTTGATAATCTTACCAACTGGTTCTGAAGAAGAACTCAAAGAGTTACTGCTACATTTGTGAGTCTACCGTTCTTTTGTTTCAAATTGTATATGTGTATGCGTGTGTGTTTCGAGTTCATATTTATGAATTCACAGGTGACTGGCTTGTAGTTGGTAATGGATGGAGGGAAAGCGGTTAGGAATGAGTGAAACGAAGGAGCCAGTTACTGTCATCCTATCTCGTTAGTAGCTGTACCTTTATGCACATCGTTTCAGTCGCTAAGTTAGTATACAATTTCTTTGATTTGGTGTTACTTTCACTTCAGTATTCAGGATTTTATTGTAAGATTATGGATGCCTCTTGCTGGCAGTCTCGTGTCTTTATTCCTCGTTGTGTTTCACATATTTCTTATCAGGATCAAATGAATTCTCCCTTCTACAGACAATCAACTGTTCCTTGCTGTTAATACACTGTAATGGTTTATCACAAGACCATTGCAGAGCAAGAGCTGCGATGTTTTAAAATAACTGATTTCCGGTGTATGTACCTGAGCTGCTTGAGTTTAGTCACTAAGTGCCCCTACCTTCTGAAAGCATTTACGATATTCACTATGAGTTTGAATCTAATTGGCGTTGCACACTATTTTGTGTTGTCTTCAGTTTCATTTTTTGCCTGTATTTTTATTATCTTGTTGTTGCTATGTTTCCTGGTATATCTAGTCTGGTACATTTATTAATTTGTGTGTATACCTTTTCTTCTATCTTTATTTGGCTTTTATTTGTTTGGATTTGTTTTGATTTCTAGATATTGTTTTTGGTCATTTGCGTTATTGAGTTTTGACATACACTGCCTGACAAATAATGTGAAGCACACAGAAGACGTGACCGGATGTCAATGTAACTTTGTACACGCACACAGCATCCGCGAGTACATAAATGATTAGAGTCACATTTGCAATTCTCTGTGACATGCAGAATGGCCACCAGGGTGCATTAGTGTTGGTCGTGTTTAGCTTTGTTATCAGGCCTGGTATGGTATGTAAAGGAAGTGAACACCGTCAGATGTTGAGTGATCACTGTGAAGGACACGGATATGCTGCGCAGTCGTGTGAGTCAACTTTATCAGCACGTGACAGAGCTTCAAATGGGCCTCATTGTGGGTCTCCATTTGGCCGACTGGCGGAATCGTGTATTATCCAGATTTGTGGAGCATTCAGATAAAACAGCGGTCCGATGTTGGATTGCATGGGAATGTCAGGGCAGGTACACCCATCGTCACGGTTTCGGTCGAATTCGTCTGACCATCGCAAGGGAGGATCGGAGTATCGTGTACCAAGCACGTCATTACCCTTGCACATCTGCGCCTGCCATCCAAGAACAAGTAATGGACTCCATGCAATATTCTCCCGCAACACTGTTTGGAGAAGACCAGCAGTATGACTAGAGTATTACCGTCTCACGCTGCCGTTAACACCACAACACAATCAGCTGCGTTATGAGTGGTGTCATGACCAAGAAACACGGACTGCTGAGGAATGACGTCGAACTGTGCTGAACGATGAATTACAGTTCTGCACTACCCTAGACTACCATCATCGGCAACTATGGAAGCGACCTAAGCAGGAGATCCCATTGTTCCAAAGCTTTGGTGAGCCATAGCGATGTTACTCCTGGGTTCATGATTTGGGGAATCATTGGGTATTACTTCGGATGGCGGATGTAGTGGTTAAGGGTACTCTGAAAACTTGCGTCCTCTTGTATTACCTGTAATACGACGGTATCGGTGTGCAATTTTTTTAACAGAACAATGTTCGTCCACTCATGACGCGTATCTCTCTGATCTGCCTGTGTGACGTTGAGGGACTCATGTGGTCAGAAAGACCCCAGATCTGTCCCCGACAGAACATGTCTGCTACGGTCTCGGACGTCAACTCCGTCCCAGTGACAGCATCCCGGATAGCGAGGAATAGTTGCAATAGTTGTGGTCCCGCTTGCCCCAGGAGAGGATACAACATCTTTATGACACACTTCCCAACAGTATCAGTCTGTGCACCCAGACCAGAGGGGATGCAACGTTGCTATCTCTGGATCACGCGGTCCCGTGTTCGATTCCCAGCCGAGTCGGGGATTTTATCCTCCTGGGGACTAAGTGTTTGTGTTGTCCCCATCATGTCATCATCATTCGGGAAAGTGGCGAGACTGCACAGTGCTAAGATTGGGAATTTGTACGGGTGCCCCACAAACCAAATATTATCATCATCACACATCGGGATGCAACGTCATACTGATAAGTGGGCACATACTATCAGGTTCTTCGTAAATTTGACTCCATTTTGTAATCACTGAAACAAGACGGCACACTCTCTCAGGCCGTGATGTTTCATTTATTTTCCTCCTCCCCTTCTGAGTGCTTTACATTTTCTGTCAGGCAGTGTATCTGGTCGTGTTAAACGGTGTTACGTTTAGTTCTCAGATCATGTTCAGGAATGCTGTTTGTTTCCGGGAGTGCCTCGATGATTAATTCATTAATGCGATAGTAGCTGTAGGCTTCTAATAATTATCGAATACTTGCGTATTGTATATTTTCCTTATTGTTATATCTAGTATATTCATTTAATTATTTTTCTCCTTCCAACAGCGAATTTAAGCTTTTCGTGTGCCATTTTTTATCAACTTCAAGCTGTTCTATATATGTTCTTGTGCCCCGTATGTTAGGAACGCGATATCATCCATTAGACTAACCCACAATAAGAACATAATTTACTGAAAAATATTTTATCATATGTGATTTATGAACCTATGATACAGAATTTCGTCTATGAACGTACAGTTCTGTCTCAGTGAATTAAACAGACGTTATGAAGACATTTTCCTGAGTTAATTCCCAAAACTTGTAAGTATTTAAAAAAAGGTCTAATTTAAATTGCCAAGAGATGTACAGAAACAGGCGCAGATCTTTTTTTTTTTTTTTTTCCCCTACCGAATTTGATCTTGAGATTATATCCATGTACCATAACGTTATTTAGAACAGTCTATAAAGGTACATTGTAATTGTGGCATTAAATAAAATAAATGCCGTCCTGAGTCATCTTGTAGATTGCTACATGAAATACACTCCTGGAAATTGAAATAAGAACACCGTGAATTCATTGTCCCAGGAAGGGGAAACTTTATTGACACATTCCTGGGGTCAGATACATCACATGATCACACTGACAGAACCACAGGCACATAGACACAGGCAACAGAGCATGCACAATGTCGGCACTAGTACAGTGTATATCCACCTTTCGCAGCAATGCAGGCTGCTATTCTCCCATCGAGACGATCGTAGAGATGCTGGATGTAGTCCTGTGGAACGGCTTGCCATGCCATTTCCACCTGGCGCCTCAGTTGGACCAGCGTTCGTGCTGGACGTGCAGACCGCGTGAGACGACGCTTCATCCAGTCCCAAACATGCTCAATGGGGGACAGATCCGGAGATCTTGCTGGCCAGGGTAGTTGACTTACACCTTCTAGAGCACGTTGGGTGGCACGGGATACATGCGGACGTGCATTGTCCTGTTGGAACAGCAAGTTCCCTTGCCGGTCTAGGAATGGTAGAACGATGGGTTCGATGACGGTTTGGATGTACCGTGCACTATTCAGTGTCCCCTCGACGATCACCGGTGGTGTACGGCCAGTGTAGGAGATCGCTCCCCACACCATGATGCCGGGTGTTGGCCCTGTGTGCCTCGGTCGTATGCAGTCCTGATTGTGGCGCTCACCTGCACGGCGCCAAACACGCATACGACCATCATTGGCACCAAGGCAGAAGCGACTCTCATCGCTGAAGACGACACGTCTCCATTCGTCCCTCCATTCACGCCTGTCGCGACACCACTGGAGGCGGGCTGCACGATGTTGGGGTGTGAGCGGAAGACGGCCTAACGGTGTGCGGGACCGTAGCCCAGCTTCATGGAGACGGTTGCGAATGGTCCTCGCCGATACCCCAGGAGCAACAGTGTCCCTAATTTGCTGGGAAGTGACGGTGCGGTCCCCTACGGCACTGCGTAGGATCCTACGGTCTTGGCGTGCATCCGTGCGTCGCTGCGGTCCGGTCCCAGGTCGACGGGCGTGACCTGGGCGACAACATCGATGTACTGTGGAGACCTCACGCCCCACGTGTTGAGCAATTCGGCGGTACGTCCACCCGGCCTCCCGCATGCCCACTATACGCCCTCGCTCAAAGTCCGTCAACTGCACATACGGTTCACGTCCACGCTGTCGCGGCATGCTACCAGTGTTAAAGACTGCGATGGAGCTCCGTATGCCACGGCAAACTGGCTGACACTGACGGCGGCGGTGCACAAATGCTGCGCAGCTAGCGCCATTCGACGGCCAACACCGCGGTTCCTGGTGTGTCCGCTGTGCCGTGCGTGTGATCATTGCTCGTACAGCCCTCTCGCAGTGTCCGGAGCAAGTATGGTGGGTCTGACACACCGGTGTCAATGTGTTCTTTTTTCCATTTCCAGGAGTGTACATTACACAGTCTACGGTAAAATGTGCGAGGGCGTGCTGAAAAGCAATCTTTTATATGTAAACTCTTTTATTTAAAAATTATTACGAGTTTTCACATAAAAGATTCGAAGTCATTGCTTTTCCAGCACGCCCTCGTGAATTCTACCGTAGACTGTATAACGTATTCCATTATTTGCGGCAGGTAGCAACGTACAAAATGACACAGGATGGCATTTACGTTATTTAACGCCACAATTACAATGTATCCACTTAGGCTTTTCTAGATAACGTTATAATACATGAATATAATCTGAAGAACAAATTCGTTAAATGTTGCACGCCGCAGTTCTGAGCCCTCTAGCGGCAAAGCGCTGCATGTATGTAGACATGAAGAATGCAGCTATGGAACGCTAGTAAAGTTTGTTTTATGTAGAAAACTTTCCATAAAAAATTTGGAGACATTACTTTTCAGCGCGCCCTCGTACTAACACAATTAATCGTCCCTCCTATACTGCGAGTGCCTCCACGGAAAAGGTATATGCCGGCCGATGTGGCCGAGCGGTTCTAGGCGCTTCAGTCTGGAGCCGCGCGACCGCTACGGTCGCAGGATCGAATCCTGCCTCGGGCATGGATGTGTGTGATGTCCTTAGGTTAGTTAGGTTTAAGTAGTTCTAAGTTCTAGGGGACTGATGACCTCAGATGTTAAGTCCCATAGTGCTCAGAGCCATTTTGAACTGTAGGCTGTTGTAAATACCTTTACAAAACCTCAAGGTAATCTGAATATTGAAACTGGTAATTAACGAAGCATTATTCATCAGCAACTTTTGGCGTTTTGAGTATAACTTCTTATAAGTAACAAAGAATGGTGAAGATATAGAATGTGAAAGTCGTGGTGTTCCAGACGGAGGGCAATATTTAGAACGTGTGACATCTATAGTATGCACAGATCCACCAAAGATCCTACTGATGATAGCTGGATCGCTACGGAGGCGCTAAGGCAATCCTTATGTATTTCTGTGCTCTCTTCGGATTTTATACGCGAGCTAAGCAGACGCTATGCTATTTGAAATCTCTCTCTCTCTCTCTCTCTCTCTCTCTCTCTCTGCCGGCCGGAGTGGCCAAGGGGTTCTAGGCGCTGCAGTCTGGAACCGCGCGACCGCTACGGTCGCAGGTTCGAATCCTGCCTCGGGCATGGATGTGTGTGATGTCCTTAGGTTAGTTAGGTTTAAGTAGTTCTAAGTTCTAGGGGACTGATGACCTCAGATGTTAAGTCCCATAGTGCTCAGAGCCATTTTGAACTGTAGGCTGTTGTAAATACCTTTACAAAACCTCAAGGTAATCTGAATATTGAAACTGGTAATTAACGAAGCATTATTCATCAGCAACTTTTGGCGTTTTGAGTATAACTTCTTATAAGTAACAAAGAATGGTGAAGATATAGAATGTGAAAGTCGTGGTGTTCCAGACGGAGGGCAATATTTAGAACGTGTGACATCTATAGTATGCACAGATCCACCAAAGATCCTACTGATGATAGCTGGATCGCTACGGAGGCGCTAAGGCAATCCTTATGTATTTCTGTGCTCTCTTCGGATTTTATACGCGAGCTAAGCAGACGCTATGCTATTTGAAATCTCTCTCTCTCTCTCTCTCTCTCTCTCTCTCTCTGCCGGCCGGAGTGGCCAAGGGGTTCTAGGCGCTGCAGTCTGGAACCGCGCGACCGCTACGGTCGCAGGTTCGAATCCTGCCTCGGGCATGGATGTGTGTGATGTCCTTAGGTTAGTTAGGTTTAAGTAGTTCTAAGTTCTAGGGGACTGATGACCTCAGATGTTAAGTCCCATAGTGCTCAGAGCCATTTTGAACTGTAGGCTGTTGTAAATACCTTTACAAAACCTCAAGGTAATCTGAATATTGAAACTGGTAATTAACGAAGCATTATTCATCAGCAACTTTTGGCGTTTTGAGTATAACTTCTTATAAGTAACAAAGAATGGTGAAGATATAGAATGTGAAAGTCGTGGTGTTCCAGACGGAGGGCAATATTTAGAACGTGTGACATCTATAGTATGCACAGATCCACCAAAGATCCTACTGATGATAGCTGGATCGCTACGGAGGCGCTAAGGCAATCCTTATGTATTTCTGTGCTCTCTTCGGATTTTATACGCGAGCTAAGCAGACGCTATGCTATTTGAAATCTCTCTCTCTCTCTCTCTCTCTCTCTCTCTCTCTGCCGGCCGGAGTGGCCAAGGGGTTCTAGGCGCTGCAGTCTGGAACCGCGCGACCGCTACGGTCGCAGGTTCGAATCCTGCCTCGGGCATGGATGTGTGTGATGTCCTTAGGTTAGTTAGGTTTAAGTAGTTCTAAGTTCTAGGGGACTGATGACCTCAGATGTTAAGTCCCATAGTGCTCAGAGCCATTTTGAACTGTAGGCTGTTGTAAATACCTTTACAAAACCTCAAGGTAATCTGAATATTGAAACTGGTAATTAACGAAGCATTATTCATCAGCAACTTTTGGCGTTTTGAGTATAACTTCTTATAAGTAACAAAGAATGGTGAAGATATAGAATGTGAAAGTCGTGGTGTTCCAGACGGAGGGCAATATTTAGAACGTGTGACATCTATAGTATGCACAGATCCACCAAAGATCCTACTGATGATAGCTGGATCGCTACGGAGGCGCTAAGGCAATCCTTATGTATTTCTGTGCTCTCTTCGGATTTTATACGCGAGCTAAGCAGACGCTATGCTATTTGAAATCTCTCTCTCTCTCTCTCTCTCTCTCTCTCTCTGCCGGCCGGAGTGGCCAAGGGGTTCTAGGCGCTGCAGTCTGGAACCGCGCGACCGCTACGGTCGCAGGTTCGAATCCTGCCTCGGGCATGGATGTGTGTGATGTCCTTAGGTTAGTTAGGTTTAAGTAGTTCTAAGTTCTAGGGGACTGATGACCTCAGATGTTAAGTCCCATAGTGCTCAGAGCCATTTTGAACTGTAGGCTGTTGTAAATACCTTTACAAAACCTCAAGGTAATCTGAATATTGAAACTGGTAATTAACGAAGCATTATTCATCAGCAACTTTTGGCGTTTTGAGTATAACTTCTTATAAGTAACAAAGAATGGTGAAGATATAGAATGTGAAAGTCGTGGTGTTCCAGACGGAGGGCAATATTTAGAACGTGTGACATCTATAGTATGCACAGATCCACCAAAGATCCTACTGATGATAGCTGGATCGCTACGGAGGCGCTAAGGCAATCCTTATGTATTTCTGTGCTCTCTTCGGATTTTATACGCGAGCTAAGCAGACGCTATGCTATTTGAAATCTCTCTCTCTCTCTCTCTCTCTCTCTCTCTCTCTCTCTCTGCCGGCCGGAGTGGCCAAGGGGTTCTAGGCGCTGCAGTCTGGAACCGCGCGACCGCTACGGTCGCAGGTTCGAATCCTGCCTCGGGCATGGATGTGTGTGATGTCCTTAGGTTAGTTAGGTTTAAGTAGTTCTAAGTTCTAGGGGACTGATGACCTCAGATGTTAAGTCCCATAGTGCTCAGAGCCATTTTGAACTGTAGGCTGTTGTAAATACCTTTACAAAACCTCAAGGTAATCTGAATATTGAAACTGGTAATTAACGAAGCATTATTCATCAGCAACTTTTGGCGTTTTGAGTATAACTTCTTATAAGTAACAAAGAATGGTGAAGATATAGAATGTGAAAGTCGTGGTGTTCCAGACGGAGGGCAATATTTAGAACGTGTGACATCTATAGTATGCACAGATCCACCAAAGATCCTACTGATGATAGCTGGATCGCTACGGAGGCGCTAAGGCAATCCTTATGTATTTCTGTGCTCTCTTCGGATTTTATACGCGAGCTAAGCAGACGCTATGCTATTTGAAATCTCTCTCTCTCTCTCTCTCTCTCTCTCTCTCTCTCTCTCTCTCTGCCGGCCGGAGTGGCCAAGGGGTTCTAGGCGCTGCAGTCTGGAACCGCGCGACCGCTACGGTCGCAGGTTCGAATCCTGCCTCGGGCATGGATGTGTGTGATGTCCTTAGGTTAGTTAGGTTTAAGTAGTTCTAAGTTCTAGGGGACTGATGACCTCAGATGTTAAGTCCCATAGTGCTCAGAGCCATTTTGAACTGTAGGCTGTTGTAAATACCTTTACAAAACCTCAAGGTAATCTGAATATTGAAACTGGTAATTAACGAAGCATTATTCATCAGCAACTTTTGGCGTTTTGAGTATAACTTCTTATAAGTAACAAAGAATGGTGAAGATATAGAATGTGAAAGTCGTGGTGTTCCAGACGGAGGGCAATATTTAGAACGTGTGACATCTATAGTATGCACAGATCCACCAAAGATCCTACTGATGATAGCTGGATCGCTACGGAGGCGCTAAGGCAATCCTTATGTATTTCTGTGCTCTCTTCGGATTTTATACGCGAGCTAAGCAGACGCTATGCTATTTGAAATCTCTCTCTCTCTCTCTCTCTCTCTCTCTCTCTCTCTCTCTCTGCCGGCCGGAGTGGCCAAGGGGTTCTAGGCGCTGCAGTCTGGAACCGCGCGACCGCTACGGTCGCAGGTTCGAATCCTGCCTCGGGCATGGATGTGTGTGATGTCCTTAGGTTAGTTAGGTTTAAGTAGTTCTAAGTTCTAGGGGACTGATGACCTCAGATGTTAAGTCCCATAGTGCTCAGAGCCATTTTGAACTGTAGGCTGTTGTAAATACCTTTACAAAACCTCAAGGTAATCTGAATATTGAAACTGGTAATTAACGAAGCATTATTCATCAGCAACTTTTGGCGTTTTGAGTATAACTTCTTATAAGTAACAAAGAATGGTGAAGATAGAGAATGTGAAAGTCGTGGTGTTCCAGACGGAGGGCAATATTTAGAACGTGTGACATCTATAGTATGCACAGATCCACCAAAGATCCTACTGATGATAGCTGGATCGCTACGGAGGCGCTAAGGCAATCCTTATGTATTTCTGTGCTCTCTTCGGATTTTATACGCGAGCTAAGCAGACGCTATGCTATTTGAAATCTCTCTCTCTCTCTCTCTCTCTCTCTCTCTCTCTCTCTCTCTGCCGGCCGGAGTGGCCAAGGGGTTCTAGGCGCTGCAGTCTGGAACCGCGCGACCGCTACGGTCGCAGGTTCGAATCCTGCCTCGGGCATGGATGTGTGTGATGTCCTTAGGTTAGTTAGGTTTAAGTAGTTCTAAGTTCTAGGGGACTGATGACCTCAGATGTTAAGTCCCATAGTGCTCAGAGCCATTTTGAACTGTAGGCTGTTGTAAATACCTTTACAAAACCTCAAGGTAATCTGAATATTGAAACTGGTAATTAACGAAGCATTATTCATCAGCAACTTTTGGCGTTTTGAGTATAACTTCTTATAAGTAACAAAGAATGGTGAAGATATAGAATGTGAAAGTCGTGGTGTTCCAGACGGAGGGCAATATTTAGAACGTGTGACATCTATAGTATGCACAGATCCACCAAAGATCCTACTGATGATAGCTGGATCGCTACGGAGGCGCTAAGGCAATCCTTATGTATTTCTGTGCTCTCTTCGGATTTTATACGCGAGCTAAGCAGACGCTATGCTATTTGAAATCTCTCTCTCTCTCTCTCTCTCTCTCTCTCTCTCTGCCGGCCGGAGTGGCCAAGGGGTTCTAGGCGCTGCAGTCTGGAACCGCGCGACCGCTACGGTCGCAGGTTCGAATCCTGCCTCGGGCATGGATGTGTGTGATGTCCTTAGGTTAGTTAGGTTTAAGTAGTTCTAAGTTCTAGGGGACTGATGACCTCAGATGTTAAGTCCCATAGTGCTCAGAGCCATTTTGAACTGTAGGCTGTTGTAAATACCTTTACAAAACCTCAAGGTAATCTGAATATTGAAACTGGTAATTAACGAAGCATTATTCATCAGCAACTTTTGGCGTTTTGAGTATAACTTCTTATAAGTAACAAAGAATGGTGAAGATATAGAATGTGAAAGTCGTGGTGTTCCAGACGGAGGGCAATATTTAGAACGTGTGACATCTATAGTATGCACAGATCCACCAAAGATCCTACTGATGATAGCTGGATCGCTACGGAGGCGCTAAGGCAATCCTTATGTATTTCTGTGCTCTCTTCGGATTTTATACGCGAGCTAAGCAGACGCTATGCTATTTGAAATCTCTCTCTCTCTCTCTCTCTCTCTCTCTCTCTCTCTGCCGGCCGGAGTGGCCAAGGGGTTCTAGGCGCTGCAGTCTGGAACCGCGCGACCGCTACGGTCGCAGGTTCGAATCCTGCCTCGGGCATGGATGTGTGTGATGTCCTTAGGTTAGTTAGGTTTAAGTAGTTCTAAGTTCTAGGGGACTGATGACCTCAGATGTTAAGTCCCATAGTGCTCAGAGCCATTTTGAACTGTAGGCTGTTGTAAATACCTTTACAAAACCTCAAGGTAATCTGAATATTGAAACTGGTAATTAACGAAGCATTATTCATCAGCAACTTTTGGCGTTTTGAGTATAACTTCTTATAAGTAACAAAGAATGGTGAAGATATAGAATGTGAAAGTCGTGGTGTTCCAGACGGAGGGCAATATTTAGAACGTGTGACATCTATAGTATGCACAGATCCACCAAAGATCCTACTGATGATAGCTGGATCGCTACGGAGGCGCTAAGGCAATCCTTATGTATTTCTGTGCTCTCTTCGGATTTTATACGCGAGCTAAGCAGACGCTATGCTATTTGAAATCTCTCTCTCTCTCTCTCTCTCTCTCTCTCTCTGCCGGCCGGAGTGGCCAAGGGGTTCTAGGCGCTGCAGTCTGGAACCGCGCGACCGCTACGGTCGCAGGTTCGAATCCTGCCTCGGGCATGGATGTGTGTGATGTCCTTAGGTTAGTTAGGTTTAAGTAGTTCTAAGTTCTAGGGGACTGATGACCTCAGAAGTTAAGTCCCATAGCGCTCAGAGTCATTTGAACCATTTTCTCTCTCTCTCTCTCTCTCCGTCAAACACACACACACACCATTTTATGTGCTGTACAATATCGGATAAAACTAAGGTCATTATAAGCTGGAACCATGACTTCATAATTCTATCATCCATCGATGAACAACAGAGGCTGTGTGAAGTATTTGTTTCTGTTCGAAATTTAGGTTCAACAAGGAAATTCTAAATTACATCAGCCAGAATGAGATTTGTAGACAGTTCCTCTCGAATGTTCATTCTGTAGTGTACCACTGCACCAGCTGTGGAGTTGCTGCTTTTATAGCAGGCGATAGCGTTGTGCGTCCATAAATCATCTGGTTTCAGCGTAGTGCGCTCCGTATATTTGATATCACATCACAATATCATGTTACACGACGTCCATTTCAGTAAAGCTACCGTCATTTTCAGTGGACACAATTCGTTCTTCATGATACACAACTTGTATATTCATGTATAAAAATGGTTCAAATGGCTCTGAGCACTATGGGACTCAACTGCTGAGGTCATTAGTCCCCTAGAACTTAGAACTAGTTAAACCTAACTAACCTAAGGACAGCACACACATCCATGCCCGAGGCAGGATTCGAACCTGCGACCGTAGCGGTCTCGCGGTTCCAGACTACAGCGCCAGAACCGCGCGGCCACTTCGGCCGGCTATTCATCTATAGTTGTGTCCATTTTGTATAGTGCCTTACAGTCTTAGCAAAAATGAAAAGACAAACAGCGGAAAGAATTTGTTACTAACTTTGCTGAGGCTCTCTCGTAACTTATCGGAAAACCCACATGAAGCAATTATTTCTTATTTCGGAAGCTTTGAGGCATGTACAAGTTTGAACAAGTATGGGGAATTAAATCTGCGGTGCCATTGTTAAAGAAATCATCTCAGCATTTACCTTATGTGACTTAGGGGAACCAAGTGAAGGCTAAAGCAGAATGGCTACAAAGGTATTCCGTCCCCACTAATCCTGAGTACGAGTCTAGTGATTTAAACACTGCGCTGCCTTATTCTATCAATATGTAAGTAAGTTTCACACAGGAGATGGAACGCAATTTTGTTCGCCGTGTAACGTTACGAGTATGTGGGCGGCTTATTCGTCCACCTAGGTCTGGTATTGAGGAGAGATGAATTTGTTACGCGGATGAACGCTAGCGGGCTCAGGTCAATGGGCGAGCAGCGGCCAGCGTGGTTAGTTGACCTTTTACACTTCAGGCGAGCTCAGGTGCAGAGACAATGAGCGCAACGCTGGAAACGGATAAACCACAGAGCTGGGAATTTGGACGTCTGATGCTAGCATTGCCTTTGTGCAGAATACGAGGTGTGGCTAGAAAAAAACCGGACTAGTACTGGTGAAACAATAAAACGAATGCAATAAGGCTGAAAGTAGCGTGGCCTGTCACGTGACTCTCGCTCCGCCTACTGCTCGAGTTTCATCTGCCTCCTGCACTCAGTCTGCCCGTGGCGTCTGTTTTAAGTAGTTGACGTTTTGTCTGTGCGTCGGAAAATGTTGAGTGTACAGAAAGAACAGCGTGTTAACATCAAATTTTGTTTCAAACTAGGAAAATCTGCAAGTGAAACGTTTGTAATGTTACAACAAGTGTACGGCGATGATTGTTTATCGCGAACACAAGTGTTTGAGTGGTTTAAACGATTTAAAGATGGCCGCGAAGACACCAGTGATGACACTCGCACTGGCAGACCATTGTCAGCAAAAACTGATGCAAACATTGAAAAAATCGGTAAACTTGTTCGACAAGATCGCCGTTTAACAATCAGAGCAGTGTCTGAGTTAACAGGAGTTGACAAGGAAAGTGTTAGGCAGATTCTTCATGAAAGTTTCAACATGAACAAAGTGTGTTCAAAAATGGTTCCAAAGTGTCTCACAATTGAACAGAAGGAACGCCGAAGAATGATTTGTTCTGACATCCTGGAAACTCCTGTTAACTCAGACACTGCTCTGATTGTTAAACGGTGATCTTGTCGAACAAGTTTACCGATTTTTTCAATGTTTGCATCAGTTTTTGCTGACAATGGTCTGCCAGTGCGAGTGTCATCACTGGTGTCTTCGCGGCCATCTTTAAATCGTTTAAACCACTCAAACACTTGTGTTCGCGATAAACAATCATCGCCGTACACTTGTTGTAACATTACAAACGTTTCACTTGCAGATTTTCCTAGTTTGAAACAAAATTTGATGTTAACACGCTGTTCTTTCTGTACACTCAACATTTTCCGACGCACAGACAAAACGTCAACTACTTAAAACAGACGCCACGGGCAGACTGAGTGCAGGAGGCAGATGAAACTCGAGCAGTAGGCGGAGCGAGAGTCACGTGACAGGCCACGCGACTTTCAGCCTTATTGCATTCGTTTTATTGTTTCACCAGTACTAGTCCGGTTTTTTTCTAGCCACACCTCGTATGCTCCAGGAAATGGCGCAGTGTCAGACACTCTTCCAGATGGACGAGTTACAGCTATTTGAGAGCTATTACAGCTATTATAGAGAGAGTATGAGTTGCTGTTCTTTGTATAGTGTGTGTCAATTTGTGAATTATTATGTTGAACTCTAAACTATTTTGAGTTAGTGAATATTTCGTGTATTGTGATCACGAAATGGACTTAGTTTTCGAGTGTCTTTGACCACTATTTAATGTGGGGGTTTTGCTTCCATTCTAGTATTGCTCTTGACATAACTTTACTGCATTTGATAAGGGTACTTTCTGCCTGCATTTTAAATGAGTATTGTAGGACAACTTCCCGTTTATCTGACACGTCCTTTCTTGAATTAACAAAATTAGTCAACATAATTCTCCGTCGTCTAAATCAACTGCAGATGTTAGAATAGAACACTTGTAATTAAATTAATCACTTATCTTTCACTTTATATTTCTGTGTAATATACTCGTATTAATTCGCAATTAGCCGGCCGGAGTGGCAGTGCGGTTCTAGGCGCTACAGGCTGGAACCGAGCGACCGCTACGGTCGCAGGTTCGAATCCTGCCTCGGGCCTGGATGTGTGTGATGTCCTTAGGTTAGTTAGGTTTAATTAGTTCTAAGTTCTAGGCGACTGATGACCTCAGAAGTTAAGTCGCATAGTGCTCAGAGCCATTTGAACCATTTTTTTCAATTCGCAATTCGAGCCAATGCATAGGCTATTTCACTGCAAGATTACAGCTACAAGTTATTATTTGCAGCCAATTAGCTGCTGGGCATGAAAACAGATGTGCGTGGCTCGATCCTATGACTACATCGAGCTATTCTTTTTAAACAGAGTCGTGCCTAGCCCAGGTACCCGAAGTATGAGTAACCATAGGTAAAGACCAAACTGGTTTGCTCGTATGGGCTGCTGTTTGGAAGAACAAATACACTCAATAGCAGTAACCGTTGGGTACCGTCGCAGCCGGCATAGGAATGATAACGACTCCAGAGTGAATGGAGGCTGCAGCTACAGTCCGTTTAAATCATTATTTGAACTTGCTGAATTTTCAGCACAGATATAGTTTTCTCGTACGCCACTACTGAGAATGAGTAATTTACCATCAATTCTTCTAACTGAATACAATGTCTTTCAGATTCTAGCGAGTGGTTGAGAAAAAGGACTCGCATTCTGGAGGTAAAGAGAGTATATCTCCTTACAGTCATCCGGATTTAGGTTTAATGTAAGTTCCCTAAACGCCCATATAATTTCGTTGCAATTACACGACTTATCTCCTTCACTATATTTGTTCAGTTTGAGAATGTGTTCAAACTCTAATGACCTACTCGTGTATGGAACATTAAAACCTTACTTTTCTTCGTTCTCATATTCTGCATTAATGAGTAAGTGTATAGTAAGCAGTAGATATGTTGTGTCACACTGACTGCTGCAGTATATAGTGACTTTACTTCTGGCTCTTAGAACTTGATTTCGCCAGTCCTACCTTCATAGCTCCCGATATTGTTTCCTTCGGCGGCCACTGATAAAAATAAATCGACACTTATGAGCATAATTTCGAACTATTGTCCTAACTTGATTATTTGGGAGTATTTGAAAAGGAAGAGTTGAAGATGGTCTGTCTTTATTTACAAAAAAGCATTTTTCATATGAACTAACGGTTATTTATGACAACGAGCCTTGTCCTGGTAATGTAGAACAGCTGCCGACATCAATAGTTAGATTCATAACGGTTATGTCATTGTATTCCTTATTACTCTTGATAATTTCCTCATGAAACACAGCCGCTTCTTCTTCGTATCGTTGTCCCATGGTAGCGTTCTCGCGATTTAATTTTGTTTCACGGTTTTAGCTATTATTATTTCTAATACTGCAGCTGATTGCTCTTCCTGCTCTCACAGTTAACCTAAGGGACAAAATCTACCGAAAAGTGAAAAAACTTCGCAAAGCCAGAAATTCGTGTCTCGGTCGTTTAAATTCTCCTGTATCCGTAGTCGAATTTAATTGTTTGTGTTTAGTGTTTTATAGGGTAGGGATAGAGAATCATATCTCATTTGCCTCAACGAGCTTCGAAAACTGTTTAAAGACTGCTCTGACTTTCTGCACTCCAGAGCAATGGTCGTTTTCCCGGTGCATTAGATGTAAGTTTTGTAAGTGAGCGCAGAAAGCGTTAAGCAAGACTAGAAGTTGCTATGTAAACTACTATCCTGACAAGTAGTGCCAGGAACTTAACATGGCTGGATCGACGAAGCAACATCCCAGGATTACCGGTGACAAAGGGTCGTCTGGCGCCCGAAAGAAAGAAAGAAATTATGGAAAATGTAAAATGCTAAGGGAAGGTGAAGAAATTGAAAATACTACATGTAACTGCGTAAATTCACGAATGTTCAAAAAAAAATTATATTTGAAAGGTGTTTGTCAGCATAAATATCTGGATTATAAATGGTATATGGCTGCCTTAACTTATTTTTCATAAAAAAATCTCAACTGCTTATTATAAAGATATTGTTGGTCAACGTATTAAGCTGAGCCTCAGCAGAGCCCTTTGTGTTTAAAAATTTAATTCTGGTGAGTTTCTGACAGAAAGATTTATTGTTAATGTAATATGGTAAGCGGAATATGTTAAATTCTACAAATGTTGTTGTATTCCAAAAAAAGAGTAAAATTTTATTGTTTTTTAAATAAATTATTGAAACCATTGTCGTGTGTCTATCCCTTTCCCTAATCAGCCACTATCGATAGTGTATGTTCTCAGCATCGCCACAGAAGGACATGGAAAGTGGGGTATCAGACTGATCAGCGTAAGGTCTAGTCTTGCAAAAAAAGATTTAATTACTAGGAAAACTAAGAACAACATAATTAGTGATTTTAGGGAAAAGTACACAAAAGATTTTTGCCCGAAGTTTCTTAGCCAAATAAAGATTTGGAAAATAGAGAAATGCAGTATCAAATTAACCAGCAGGAGGTATAGTTTTTCAAATAAATAAATAAAGAATAAAGTGGAATAAAAACAAATAAAAAAGTGAAAAACTTGTTCCTCAGATTTAAGATTAGCTATGATAAATTCCTTTAGAGTTTATGGTTGTTGTTGTTGTTGTTGTTGCGATCTTCAGTCCAAGACTGGTTTTATGCAGCTCTCCATGCTACTCTATCCTGTGCAAGCCTCTACATCATCGGATTCAACTATTCTAACATTCTGCGTGGTGTCTGTCTGTTCTATATCGTGTCTCCCTACCACTTTCGCGCAACGACGCTTTGAGTGTGTTTTTTAGGGATTTGACTAGTTTGAACCTGGGACCTGTTGCTGGTAAGGAGACGCCAGACCACACATGACATGTAGACTTCAGAAGAGTTCAGTGAGACTAGCGATGATATAACCAAATACTTAATGATTTCAGAGTCAGCTCCACTGCACTCCCTGTAAAAGAATCTTAATGCTAACTAAATTTAGTGGAAGGGGTTCAAGGCTTTCCTATTTTTAGTTAGCTGGTAAAATAACGTCGAAAAAGCAGTTAAGTTTACCATTGGAAATTTTATTCTACTCACAAAACATCGTTTATAAATTGCACTATTGATAAAAGGAAATGTTTTAATACAGGATGGTAAAAACCAACTGCGTTCAACAAAAATGTGAACGAATATTCCCTGAATGGGTTTCCAAGTTCTACAATGGCTTTAATTACTTATCTAACTTGTCGTAAATTACAGTGGCTGATGTGGCTTCTCAATAACTATATAACAGAAAAATCATCGCGTTTCAGATTTTTACTTCAAGTGGAAAATGTGAACACCATGAGCTGTAATTGATGATCGACACTAGTATTACGCAAAAAGGGGATGTAACAGATGAGACTTCTGCAGTTCTGAGTGAAGCTTTATGCGCTGTTATGCGGCATCGCGTGCGTTCATTACCTTGTCGGTGTTCGTCACGGGGTTGTTGATGTCTTGCAAACGTCCCCATCTGTTGACTCAGGGATCGAGACGTGGCTGCACGATCCGTTACAGCCATGCGGATAAGATGCCTGTCATCTCGACTGCTAGTGATACGAGGCCGTTGGGATCCAGCACGGCGTTCCGTATTACCCTCCTGAACCCACCGATTCCATATTCTGCTAACAGTCATTGGATCTCGACCAACGGAAGCAGCAATGTCGCGATACGATAAACCGCAATCGCGATAGGCTACAATCCGACCTTTATCAAAGTCGGAAACGTGATGGTACGCATTTCTCCTCCTTATACGAGGCATCACAACAACGTTTCACCAGGCAACGCCGGTCAACTGCTGTTTGTGTATGAGAAATCGGTTGGAAACTTTCCTCATGTCAGCATGCTGTAGGTGCTGCCACCGGCGCCAACCTTGTGTGAATGCTCTGAAAAGCTAATCATTTGCATATCACAGCATCTTCTTCCTGTCGGTTAAATTTCGCGTCTGCAGCACGTCATCTTCGTGGTGTGGCAATTTTAATGGCCAGTAGTGTAACATGCGAATACTTTTGATCAGATAATGTACATAGGAAACGAATCACATCTATGTCGATACAATGAAATACGTTCATGCTAGGATAGTCGCTAATCACTAGTATCATAGCATACCACTATACTACGTAAGTAAAATCGTGCGAAAACTAGGTATCAGATCTTGTATTCGCGTATAACAGCATTTTTGCGCATGGAGCAGCATTTGGGCTATTAATGGTCAAATAAAGTGCATTTTCGTGAGGGCGACCTTTTCCAAATTTTAACCATACTCGTAAATATCGTAACATCAAGAAAATACGTTCTACCCTCTAACCCTTGCACTTTGGTACAGTGGTCAAGTCACTGGATCCACATCGGAAAGACAGGAGTTTTGATCCTGCTCCGTCCATCTACATTTAGATTTTACCTAAATGGATTAAGGCAGATACCTGAATGATTTCTGTAGAAAGGCCTCAGTCGGCGGGATTGACCGAAAGAGCTTTGAGCTTCTTCTCCGCCTACAATTACCTCGTCACCGATACAGTGTCAAACCCGAATCTTTTTTCCATGTTTCTGGCCGTAATGCAGAATACAGTGATAACTATCGTAACATTAATGTTGATAATGATGAACGACGCACTGGTGTAGTAATCGTTTATCTGTTATACAAACATATTTTAGATTTTGTAGCAGAGCAGGTTCTCCTGCATTAATCCATGTGTGAGAAAGTGTTAAGCGAGGTGCATTCAGCTCTTTTGCTTTTGATTGACTTGCCCGTTTCGTTCTAATAGTTATTGTTTTATAATTATTACCTCCACGTTATTCAGACTAGATAACTTATCAGACCAGAACCTCTTAAAAACGTTTTCGTTAAATACGTTAGCTTCACATAAACACAGCTTCCACTGTTCGTTAAACATTTCTTCCCGTCTTATGCTGCGCACTGATACATACTGATTAGCATAAAAACAAGAACTAACCAATTCACTTTTAATCGCTGAATCTAGAATCACTGAATCTACGTATTTTCTACGGTTTTCATTCTTTTCAGGTTAAAGGTTACTATAGCTGGGACAATATTTCCCGGTATGTTGTATGTGATATAATTTACGTGGAAAACAGAGGCATAATTACCACGATAGCATCCACCAGTGGAAAAGCGGTACGATTTCATTGTTCATAATGACGATGTGAGGAAAGGACTTAAATGGAACTCTACGAGGTGATTAATACATTGCTCTACGGGTTCGAGTACCCGACTCTAAGGAATAAAGATCTTAAGCAAACGTAAGTACGAGTGCCTGAAATTATGTTAGTCGGGTCGGTAAAACATTGGAACGGTGTAGATAAAATCCGAAGGAACCGTACAAGGAAAGAATTGGGTGTATCGTCAATACGGAAAAATAACAATACATACCAAAATTCCATGTAAAGGAAATTGTATTTGAATGCAGGGGTCTAGTTTTCCAACGCTAATCCAGGATTTCAGCTGTTTAGGGAGATGATGAGTGAAAAGGCAGATATCAAACCACTGGAATATGCATTCCCAGACTAAACCTGGCAGATCTGAATAAGAAGAAAAAGATAGAATAAATATGAGTACAAATTAAAAACTACTAATTGTAACTTCATCGGGCAAATTATTTCTCAGCCCTTAATGGAGTATACTGTGGCTCTGGACATTATAGGTGGTGTAGGAGTGGTACTATGCCATCATATGACCCTACACCGATGACGTCAGCCATGGCAGTGATGTGGCGTGAGAGTGCCAGTCGGTTGTGTGGAATCAGTACTGTAGGATGGTCGACGTGGAACGTCACAAAATGAAACAACGGAGCTGCCCACAATAAGAATGAAGTTACCTGGTTTGTTGGTGTATTTACGCAGATAGACCAACGCGTTTGCAAGGAATGATGTACCAGTCGCAGCCATGTAACACAATAACAGTGGTAGTAAAAAGACACGTGTGTCACTCGTTGTGAATGACAATCGGTTTTTGACAGTAGCTGCTGACGTCAATGAATGCAAGGCCATCATAATTACGTAGTATCCAAGCGAACGTCGCACATGGAACTGCAGGTAATGGGCAACAGGAAACGGGTACGTCGTAAGTACGCTGACGACATAATGAGACGTTTAACGCACAATATACGACTAGTTCATTTGGGAGATGGTTCTATGATTTTTTGGGGGTACAGCTCATACCGTAATTTGGGTCCAGAGAGCCATGACGTTTATTTTAACATTCTCAAAGAAAGTGTTCCCTTTACTCTCCTATTTATGATGAATATGTTTGGAGACTGCCGTCTTCCAAGATGACAACACAAAAAAATGGTTCAAATAGCTCTGAGCACTATGGGACTTAACATCTGAGGTCATCAGTCACCTAGAACTTAGAACTACTTAAACATAACTAACCTAAGGACATCACACACATCCATGGCCGAGGCTGGATTCGAACCTGCGACCGTAGCGGTCGTACGGTTCCAGACTGAAGCACCTAGAACCGCTCGGCCACTGCATCCGGTATGACAATACAACAACCATGTTAACAGAGCTGCACGGCCAGCCGCTGTGACCGAGCGGTTCTAGGCGCTTCAGTCCGGAACGGCGCTGCTGCTACGGTCGGAAGGTTCGAATCGTGCCTCGGGCATGGATGTGTGTGATGTCCTTAGGTTAGTTAGGTTTAACTAGTTCTAAGTCTGGGGGACTGATGACCTCAGATGTCAAGTGCCATAGTGCTTAGAGCCATTTGAACCATTTTGAGAGCTGCACGCATACGCTCCTGGATTGACGAACACTCAGGTTCCCTATTCTTCCACGACTGGTCCGCTAAATCAACAGGTGAAAATCTTCTTACTTTCATTGTTTGGACAGACGCCAGATATAAGTCCTGTTGCGTTTCAGATGAGGAAGCAAACGTCGAGGGTGAAATGAATTGCGCAGACGCAGGCTCGGCAGGCGGGTAGCCTTTGTATTGATCGACCGCGCGGCATCCCATGTGTATCGCGACTTCTGATTCGCACATCTGCCGCTCTGCACGGCAAATATTTTATAAATTGACGAAATAATTTTTATTGCTTCAGTCACTTTTACTAAAATCTATTTGCAAGACGCGTTTCGACAGTATGCTACCATTATCCTGTGGATTACAATTACACTTGCTTTTGTAACGGTATTGTGGATACTTTCTTAAAACATACATGCTTTATAATCCTGCTCTGTACGAGGGCTGCTCTGCGCCGTAAAGTATTTTTTGTGGACCATCTAGTAACGCGTTCTGAGGATTCAGAGATGATAAGGAGTCAAAGGAAGGAATGCTAGTTATTGGAATCTCTTCGAAAGCGGCATTATTGGGACATTACACGTGCTCAGTTGAAGAAGTATGTTGGAATTAACTGTATGTAGTCTCACCGAAGTAAGATTTCCTGTTAACCACAGAAAGATGAAGCAACGGTAAGGCGGAAATGAGAGTCCAATTCATCCATAATAAGAGTCCAGTGCTTTAATCAGCGAGCCACCTTGCTTTGTAACGCTTGGAAGAATTGAAGTTTCACGCCTCGTCCACACACACACACACACAAGTAGGTCATCTCATACGAAGACGTAGCTTTCCTCACCAAGTGTTCGGAATTAAATAGATCCTGGCGCTGTGAAACGTACGATGGAGTTTCCTCTAGCTGACTCAGAGAAAATATAAATCAAGGTGTCCGGAAAACAGCTTCAAACCCTTTCTTTCAGAACAAGAGCCCAGTGTTGCCACCACGACGAAAAACTCTCTGGTCAATGGGTGAGGGAGAAAGCTTTTGCAAGCGGCACGCTTCTCAACTGTCACTGTGTGAACAATATCGGATTCAGTTTCTGTTGCAGTCGCAGTGTGACCAGTAAATATTAATCGTCTTATGCGGCGGCCCGTTTTGTATACCAGTGGTGTCTTCACGAGGACGAAGGCCTTTCATGGACCGCTACATGGCTTGACACAACAGTCATATACTCAAAACACACCTGGGTGCCCTTCCAACACTCAGGGAAGATCAATATAACATTTATTATTCGAAATTATGTTATACTATCACTCTTAGTACAGTCTTCAAGTGTGAATGCGGGTCGTCTGCTGACGTATGTGTGGTCTGTCTGCTGTGGGTTCTGTGAATGTGGAGATGCAGTTTAGCCAACCATTGTATCAAGTAGGGTGCGACTGCACAGGACCAGAGAGACATAAGCTCTCCGCGCTTTAGCAGGTGCCGTTAGTTTGGCAAATAGCCGCAGTACAGACTCTCTGAGCCCTTCCGGCCACCGTGTGTGGAACCCGGACGAGGGGAGACGGTTAGGCATTCCCAGCTGAGACTCTGGTGAGTACGGACGCTCTGCATGGTGGCTGTTATAGTCATCTTAGTTAGGAGAGATAGGCTGTATAAAATTGCTATTTTTATTCTGTATTACTGATTATGGGCCAGCATTCCATATAATCGCACTGTTAAATAAAGTGAATGATTAAGGAGTATTTTTAATGATTTTTAGGAATTAAACGTTGTTGTTATATAAAATTTTAACTTGGTTCCTCACAGCAACGCCATATTTCCGTTACCATTCCAATTAAGTTATTCAAACTTTCAACTTCAAGTTAACCAATAAGGAAAAATTTTGTGTAGTGATGTTTGCTCATGTAAACGGTCGTAGGCGTCTTCTACAAAAGACACAGGTGCCACTTTCAAATTGATGATGCCTGCCAAGGCTTTGCGGAAAGCAAGTATCATGCAATGTAATGTATAGAGTAGCCGTATGTTATTTACAGTTAGTTTCATATTTTTCAGATAAGAGATATACAATGACTGTACTAACATATAACATGTTTGGTTATCTACCTAGTGGAGCAGAAACTGAATATCGTTAGTAGAATGGCAAATAAATTATACTGAATGTTGCAAAAGTCATATGGAAATTTTACACAGAACAAGTAAAGTCACACGCTTTGCGTGCACTGACATACTGGAAAAATCACTTCAGAGTGAAGAACGCAAGATGAGTAAATCATGAAAATAGAGAGGAGGTACTGATTATAATCGAAGAGAGAGAAAATTTGTGCCATAACTGGACTGAAAGAAAGCAGGTTCAGAATGATGTAGGTTGCATTAGTTATTCGAAGATGAAGAGGCTTGCAAAGGACACAGTAGCGTGGGGAGCAGTATCAAACAATCCTTCGGAACGAACATCACAACAGTGCAACTAAGCAGTAACTTTGGGAAGGAAAACAGAAAATTACTTCATTTTTTGTTATCTATTGTTATTATGTTTTTGCTAGGGCTACAACTGATGAGTGGATTTTATGAGTAATTAATGAAAATTTCTTACGAACGTGTTTGTGGGTATCTCATATTCATCCTTTAGAATGTCATTTGGGAATGTTCACTTGTGGGAATAAATTTCTGTCATCGAAGCAGATTCATTCTCTTGCCTTTGTTGACCAGATGCAGGATTTATAGATTTTGTGCTTTTCTGTTACTTGATGTTCGTATTTAGGTACATAAAAGGCGAAAGTCGGTTTGTTTAGACTTTTTAAAGGAAGAGTGTCCGCACGTTCGCGAAATCGTATACCGAAATTTCTTCATGTTTGGCCTATGTGTATCTTCGGACGTGAATTGCAGTTAATGCTATATATACCTAATGGATTGTATGGCTTCTTGTTGTTTTGAATATTATGGATGATTTTTTCCTTTATTTCGTTACTGGTGTACAAGCTGTCTTTGATATTCCTTTCTCGTGACAGGTTTGCTACTTAATATAAAACTTTTCCTAAACATAGCATGTTCACATATTCTTTTGTTAGCTGTTATGTGATGTTGGTTTGTGTTGGTTTTTCTTCCTTATTATTTAGGTGGGAATTTATTTAAATATCTAACTCATCGGTTTATGTAGTGCTGTATTTTGGACTGTATCCATTATTATGCATAAGTCAGTGCCAGACAGAGTTGATATGATCTCAGTGTTTTCATGTTCACTCAGAGATTTCTACTCCATCCACATGACAGTCTATTTAATTACTACATTTACTGTACAGTAACAATGGGTCATGCAAATATTGTAATTCTGTTAAACAGCAGATCTCAACAACAGCCCTGAAGCTTGAAGGTGAGAGAGCTACTGAGTGACAAGAAAATATAAATTTTTATTTGTCTTCATATTGCTAAAATCACTTATCCCACATTTCACTACATGCGGTTCCAACATTTGAGATTTGTGCAAGAGAGACCTGCAGTAATGGCATGATTATACTTCTGCACTCTGTCACATTTGGGTGTAGTTTCTGTTTCAGATGACAAGGACTTGCTGCATTGTAAAAGAAGCAGAATACTTTCTTACTCTAAATGTCTGACCGATACCTATTCTTAATTAATTATAGCATTAATCAATTAAGAGACTATACTAGAAAATAAACTATGTGGCCAAAACGTTTCTGATATTTCACTTAATGCGCTCCGTTTGATATCAGGCTATGAGTCTGGGCACGTATAGAGATAAGCACACAGCTATTAAATTTCCAACAGGGATTTTAACTTCAAAGCTTGTTGATGCCAAATAATATATTTCAAATGTTAGTCAAGTTTCTCGCGATATGCGTAAAATTCTGTGGCAGCCACAGTATAGGAGGTAAAGAAAAAGTAAAGTCGTGTGGTATTTTGGGTAGGAGAGCACCAAGGGTAGGTGTAGCCGTCTAAATGGAAAGGTTTTGCTGTGGTTCGCGCACAATTGCGCGTTTCGAAGTGTGAGAGTTGTGTGTTCAAGAACGTCTGAAAATGTAGATAAGTACACAAGATAGTGAAAACTGCCGTTTGTTTCAACTTTAACTCATCGTCTAATGAGAGAATATACGTCTTACTGCATAAAACCATGGCTGCTTTGATATGGATTTTATTTTACTTTCAAATTCCTACTGGTAAGTACCTTTTGCCTTTGGCAATTAACCTCTAATGTACAGTGAAATCGTAACTGGAAAACATATTTCATTATTAGTTGTTTACTATCATTCAAGGTCTTCTCTGTGTGAAAATAGCAAGAAAGTTCCATAGAGCTTGTATTTTTTGCACAGATCGTAACATGGGGATACAGCAGTCTCGTAGCACGATGATGCAGGTCGTCTACAATAAACAAATAACGCACTTTTGATCTTCTTTTTATTATATGGAGATAACGCTAAATTCCATTTATCATCTCGTGGAATCATCTACTACGTATTTTACCATCAGTTGCCTGACCATATTTTAAAATTCAGGAAGCACATTCCGTTTGCCTTGTTATTTCTGGTATGAGAATAAGGAACACATATTTATGTAATGCAATGAAACGGCGTATCGGTTCGGATTGCTCCATGTTGTTTGGTACATCAATAATATTTCAAAGCGTACACATTCTATTGCACGTGATGGGAAAAGAACGTTTCGCAAAATGGTTCCTGAGTATACGTTATGTAGGAGTTTCTAATGTAAATTTCATGTTATGTGAAACGACTTTTTAAGTTTAGCGCTGTTCTTGCTTTCTCACCAGCGATTTCTCCGTTCTGCGGCGTCTGAGACAAAAATCCTCTTACGAAGACCAATAATTTGTCAACGAGTACAATGAAAAGGTTCAGTCATCTAAACTCTTGCGTGTGTTCAGTTAATTCAGATTATCTCAAGATAGTGGCGTTTCTGGGTAATTGAAAACGTTTACTTGTCCTACCCCGCAGTAAGAGACCTGTATGTTCCATATTATTTGCATTTATTCGGGTGTTGAATATTTTGCTAAGACATTATCACAATCAATTCATGTCCTCTTTTCTCGTCCTTTTAAGCATAAAATTTGGATATATACATACGTGACTCTAACGGGACGTTTTGTTTTCCTTTTTCCACACACTGGTAGACTGATTTAAGGGCAGAAAATTAATGCCTTAATTGTTCCTTCCGTACCTGGACGCATTGATGTTGATCGGACACAAATATCTGGAATACCAAAGTGAATAAACGTGGCGAGGATTGAACACATGAAATCAGTTACACAGAAAACTCACAGTCAAACTACTGTACAGAGGAATAGATCTCTGAACATGCGAGTTAGAGAACACTACCACGTGGTTTTGAAGACGTGGTCAAAGAGTTGCTGCTACATTTGTGAGTCTACAGTTTCTTTTGTTTCTAAATGTATGTGAGTGTATTTTTGAGTACATACTTCTGAACTGAAGAACGAGTGGCTTGTATTTGGTAACGGATGGAGGCAAAACGGCTAGAGATGAGTGAAGCGAGGGAGCCAGTTATTTTCATCCCATCTTTAAGCACATTGTTTCAGTCGCTAAGTAAGTTTATAATTTCTTTGGTCTGATATTACTTTCATTTCAATGTCTGGTATTTTGTTATAAGGTTTGTACGTGCTTTTTGCTGGCAGTCTCCCGTGTTTACTCCTTTTTCTTTTTGACATGCATCTATGTTTCAAATATTTCCTGCGACTATCAAATGAGTTTTCCCTTCCTCAGACACTCAGCTGCTCCTTATCGTTGATACCAAACATTCTAATAGTTTGTCCCAAGATCATTGCAGAGCAAGCACTGCGATGATCTAAAGTAACTGATTTGTGGTGTGTATATCTGAGCTCCTTGAGTTTAGACACTAAGTGCTCCTAATTTATGAAAACATGTAGGATATATTCCTTATGAGTTTGAATGTACTGAACAAAATTTTGTGTTCGCTTCAAAGGTGAAGATATGTATTATATAGAAGTCATAGTGTTCCCAGCAGAAAGCAATACGTAGAGGTCGGAGAGCTTGTATTACGTGTATATTATGCATAGATCCACCAAAGATCATGCTGAAGAAAGCTGGGGAGGTATTAAGCCGCAAAGGCGAAACTATTGTTTTTCTTTTTGTGCTCTCTTCGAAATTTATAAACGAGTTAAGTGGACGCTATACAATCTGAAATAACTCTCTCCCGTGGACGCTATACAATCTGAAATAACTCTCTCTCTCTCTCTCACACACACACTCCCTCTTTCTCTCACACACAGACACACGCGCACACACACACACGCACACACACACACACACACACACACACACACACACACACACACACACGCACACAACCAGAATGAGATTCGTAGACATTTCCTTTCGAATCTCCCTCCCGTGTTTATCACTGCTGCAGCTGTGGGTCTTTTATAGCAGCGCGGCGGTTTGTGAGTCCATAAATCTTCCTGCTACCATTACATGGAGGAGACGGAGTATCGACCTGCCGGCTGCCTGGGTATGAGTCACAGGTGGCTCTTCAAGCCCATTCACATCAGTCTCACGTGGTCCCTAAATTTCACGTCAAATCACTACATCATGTTACACGATGTTTATTTCAGCAAAATTACTGTCATTAACACTATTCACAACAATTTCTTTATATTACACAAATTGTTGTATATTTTCTTTATTTGTATCATTCTGTCTAGTGTCTTACACTATTTAAAAAGAGTAAAAGTGAAAACAATTTGTTACTAATTTTTTCGTTCTGAGGCTCTCTTACAACTTATTGTAAAACCCATACAAAGGAACTTTTTCTTATTAGAGATGAAGAATTTATGTGTGTGAACAAGAACGGGGAAGTAAATCTGCAGAGGCGTTGTTCAAGGAAACATCTCAGCACTGACCTTACGTGACATAGGGGAACCAATTAATGTTTAAAGCAGGATGAATGCACAGGGATTTTATCCCCACTAATCCCGAATACGAGTCCACTGTCCTAAGCACCCAGCTGCCTTATTTTATCACAATGGAAAAGACGTTTGACACGGGAAAGAGAATGCTCTTCCGTTTGACGTTGTAGAAATGATGCGACTATAGAGTGAGTGGAGACGGCAGCTACAGTTCGCCTAAATTATTGTTTGGACTTGGTGAATTATCAGCACAAATATAGTTTTATGGTAAGTAACTACATGGAATATGTAATATACAAGCAGTTCTTCTAACTGAACATACTATGTTTTAGATTGTAGTGAGTGAGGAGACACAGTGGTTGAGACATAGGGCTCGCATTTTGTAGGAAAAGAGAGTGAAACACCTTTCAGCTATCTCGATTTATGTTTTCCGTAATTTCCCTAAATTACTTAAGAGGAATACCAGGATAATTGCTTCGAAAATGACGCAACCGATTCCTTTACCATATTTTTCCATCCTTAGCTTGTGTTCAAACTCTGATGACCTCCTCGTCGATGGGACGTTAAACTCTTACGTTTCTTTCTTCTTATCTGAGTAACTGAATAACAAACAGTAGCTGTGGTATGTCATACTGGCTACTGCAGTGTGTATTTACTTTACTTATTGATCCTAGCATTGAATTGCCTTGTCCTGCCTTCGTAGCTCCCTACATTAGTTTCCTTAGCGGCCACCTATACAGATAAATCATACTAATTAGACTAATTTCAAACCGTTGGCCTAATTTGGTTATTTTGGAATGTTTAAAAGGAGAAACTGAAGACGGTCTACATTTATTTACGAAGATTGTATTTTGGATAGTAACTAGCGGTAATGTAAGACAAAGAGCCGTGGCTTGATATTGTAGATTGATGCCAACATCAATAATAAGCTTCAGGACCGTTATTTCATTCTATTCTTTAATATTTCTTATAATTCCCTCATGCTATATCAGCCAGTCCTCCTTATTTATGGTGTCCCATGGTCGTGTGGTTTGTTTCAGCTTTCTTTCTCGATTTTGGTTATAATTACTTTTAGCTTTGCAGCTGGCGTGCTACGGCTCTCCAGTGCAAACCCGACCGCTATCAGTTATTTGTTATTATCTATTTACAGTTCTGAAAGTTTTCAGTTTGTTTGTATTTTCTGGAATATTCCATGTTTACATAAAAACGAGCATTCTGCAATATTTGATGTCTGCATAAACAGCTGCACTACCCGTCCACGAGGTTAGTTCTGTACTGGCTGTATGTTGGTGGTCGTAATAAACGTGCTTTTGGTGCTAAGTGTTCTATTTCATTAATGACCCTGCTTTCGGATTTTGATTTAATGTGCTTTTAAACACATTGCATATTGGACTAATAAGGCTAAAGTGCTCTGACCCGTAGTTTTGGTGAGTCGAGTGTTTCTATATTTTCTGAATCAGTAACATGATCTGTTGACAACAGTTGCCAATCACTAGCAGCATCTATCACACAACAAACTGTATCTCAACGGCCCAACATTAAAACAAAACATCTCAATTTCTGTGCACACAACGGTCGCTAAACCCACGATGCTCTGACACGAATTAACACTGTTAGAAAGTCAAATACTTCCCAACACAATACGTTTGTCATATGAGTCAACTGATTTTTCTCAGCAAAAATACGAAACTGTTAATAATTCATAATTTTATAGAATAGAATTGAAATTTTATTAGTTCATCTGAAGTGACCACTCCGCAGAGTCTTGCGCTAAGGATTTTGATCTCATACAACTGAGAAAAAGTGCTTCAAGAACGTGCCATTGAACACACGTAAAAACTAGTGGAAGGAAAAGTTTGCCATTTACGGTGGTCATTGCGGAATAGTATAATTGATAAGCAATTACAAGAGACAATCGCCAGATGAAAAATGTCAACTGAGGATGTAGAAGCCAAGTGACTATAAACCCATAGGATAAGCAGTACACTTGGAATCCTTTTTTTTTCTATTAAATGCTAATCAAAATGGAGCAACTGATTTCATTATGCCGCAAGTTTTCAAACATGAACTACAGCTTGATTTTCACAAAGGAATTGAATCTAAACTGAACAAAAGAGTAATTCCATCAAAGCGCTGTATTACACCCTGCTCTTTCTTTATGGATATATTTTCTGCTAAATATACAAAATGTACATCTATTATGTGATCCAGTTTCTATGTTATTAATTTGTGTGATACCTACTCTTATGAGTCAATATTTGTACGCATTTAGTTCATCAAATAAAAAGTTTGTTTATAAATTAGGAATTAAGCAATGAAATTTGAATGATTATTAGCAGATATTCCAATATTTAGATGCGTGAATGGTATACAAAATGTGCTGCTCCGGAGACTACAAATGTACGCAAAGTGATTGGTCTCAATAGCGAAGAGGTCTATCCCACATGATCGGCGGCGTCCACTACCTTGAAATGGTGTCTCGGCACGCATTTAGTTATGCATCTGACGTTTAAAATTAAGATATAATACACAAAACTTAAGTACATATCACACTACAGGGTGAATCATCTAAGCAGTTCATATGCTGCCGATTGTTAAAACTGTAACGCCGCTAAGACGAAGTGAAAGAAACAGCAAATCGGCACTAACTGTACTACATGCTTCGAAAAGAAAATTATTAACATTTCAGCGCAACTGCACAGAGTACGTAGGAGTAGCACTGTTTACTTCTATGTGTAGGGAAAGATTATGCAGAGGATTATTAAGGCTGGAATCGCATTTGATGTCGTTTGTTTGTGAGAACATCGGGTTACAGCTGCTGTAAGATGAAGAAAACTCTACGAGTACATGTCGGAATTCGACAGTTTTCGTAGCCTGCCGAAAATCGTAGTTTATTGTCCCGCTGTAATGGTAATCGCGTTGGTCGGGTTCACCGACTGTCATTTGAATATGGAATCGATGAATTCGGGCGGGCCAACTCAACGCTACTCACGACGTCAGAGGGCAAGTGGGAGAAACGACTGGCTATAAATCTCCGTATGAGCTGTTAATTCGCTGATTTTCTTGTCGTGGTCAATGTGCTGGTGTAAGCTGTCGCCAGCACACCAGGCGGCAAAGAGGTTGCGAGAAGATGGATAGATAGTAGGCGCAAGCAACGTGCCTATCAGGAGAGAAGCCAAAGACTGACTCGCAAGCGTTGCGCCGCCACCGCTCCCTCGAACACCAGTATTTAGATCGCCACCGTGTCCCCATCAGTCATCCAATGAGTCAACGAGTCGAGTTACCAGTCGCAGCCCAGTGGAGGTTGCAGTCGCAGTTTGTTCAGACTCTAGCTCAGTCAGTCAGTACCTAGCGACCAGACTAGTGTGCATAGCGGACTTGTACTTCACCAGTAGCGAGGTTAACATGGATTATTATGGAGAGCGTGTACCACAACACCTGGGCTATTTTGAGTTAAGTAGCTTCTTGTTCTTATGAATAAAGAACCCCACCGGGCACCAAGAACATCCTCTACTTGCTTCCCGTGGTACAAGGCTACAGTGACATCGAGACGACACAAAAGTCAGTCTACGAGATATTTGTGGGAGGAAGTAATATGTTGCCCCACTGTTCTAAAGATCTCAGTGATACACAATGTCTCTCTTGTAACGTCTATCACTGGGATTACTGAGCCCTTACTAAATGATCCCATGACATAACGCGTCGTTCCTCGTTGGGTCTTTACTAACTCTCTATGAACTTGAACTGGAAACGGTCCTAGACGATGAACAATACTCATGAATCGGTCTTAGAAGTGTTTTGTAAGCCACATTTCTTCTTAATTTTCTTATGCTGAATCTAAACCGGCGTCTCCTTCCCTGCAACTAGTTTTATGTAGACATTCTATTTTAGGTCACTCCTTAAGTTACGTACTTTGAAAATGTAGTGGACTGACAAGGCAGCCAGTCCACAGAGACGGGTAGCCGAAAGGGCACACGTACACACACGCCGACTGGCGCGAAGTCTGGAACAGGATACGTGATGAATGTGATAAAGAAAATAACGTAGCTACTAGAACACTTAACTTTTATATCGTCCTTTGGTATACAGCATTCTTGATGATACAAGTGAGACTCGTTAGATTCATGAAGTAACTAATGGCGCCTTGCTAGGTCCTAGCCATGGACTTAGCTGAAGGCTATTCTAACTGTCTCTCGGCAAATGAGAGAAAGGCTTCGTCAGTGTAGTCGCTAGCAAAGTCGTCGTACAACTGGGGCGAGTGCTAGTCAGTCTCTCGAGACCTGCCTTGTGGTGGCGCTCGGTCTGCGATCCTGACAGTGGCGACACGCGGGTCCGACATGTACTAATGGACCGCGGCCGATTTAAGCTACCACCTAGCAAGTGTGGTGTCTGGCGGTGACACCACAGAAAATATCCGGCGGAGGTTCGAGTCCTCCCTCGGGTATGGGTGTGTGTGTTTGTCCTTAGGATAATTTAGGTTAGATAGTGTTTAAGCTTTAGGACTGATGACCTTAGCAGTTAAGTCCCATAAGATTTCACACACATTTTTTTGAAAATATCCTTGCTTGCAACAAGACAACTATCCGCACAGACAGTCCAACCACATCATCTGGTGCACCGCAGGTGTGATATCACGAACATAGACATAAAACAGCAATCAGTTTGATTTTCAGAAGGGGGGAATGGGGCCTTCTAAATGCTGCCATTTCTGCGAATTTACCTATCAGTTATCGAGAGTCATAAACGATGTTGAAATCACCTCTTTCATATCTGTGTTACCAGCTGCAGAAATAACTAGGCGACTGTCTTACGGATTTTTATTATTTTGCTGCTTTAGTCACGTTTGCTGTATTTATTAACTTCGTAAGACAGTCGTAGACCGTATCCAGATATATATATATATATATATATATATATATATATATATATATATATATATATATATATATATATATATATATAACACGGGTAAATTTAAGATACAGGTATGTTACAAAATAGCCAATGTGTGGGCGGGGCTACTGTTCCTTTCATAGCTTCATTGGACAGCTGAAAAAAGATGTCCGACGTGGTAACAACAAAATCACACACAGACTGATAACTGTCCTGTTATTCAGGCATGAAAGAATATATTATCAATGAGAGTCTGGAAGTCTGCAATAAATATCTGTAAAATACAGTTCCTTTTCTCCTTTTCGTACGTAGTACAAGTATTAGTATGCATCCTTACTCCATACACAAATAAGTCTCACCTTACTTTCCAGAAGCTCGAAGCCCCATTAAAAAAATGACTATTCGCGCGAAGTGATAAATGTCATCACCAGGGCTAATGTTGATTCTATATTGCCAGCGTTCCAGTAGGCTGTTGGTCGGATTGCTTGCCTATGGATTGTCGTCAATCTGTGTGATTGGTTTCATTATTTGTAGTCAGAAAAGTCATATTAAGCAGTAACTGATGGAAACTCGTTTAGTGAACCCGAAGCTGTATCTGGTATTCTCCAAAAAAAGTGCCATAGTTCCTTTGGTGATCATCATCTACATAAATGAGGCGTCTGTTTTTAAAACCGGACATTTCCACAGAATGCAGAAACGGAGCTACATTTGGTTTACCTCGCTTACTGGATAGGCGCTTCCATCACAATTAAGTGTGGAGCACAAAACCGGACAGAAGCACTCCAAAGTTGATGCGGAATTTATTATTTGTCGCAAGCGGACAAGTTATCCACCAAAGTGTTTTAGAAGCGGACTAGTCCACGCCCACTAATACGAAACGTCGCCGTACACTAAGTGACAATAATAAAAGATAATGGCGGCTATTGTCGTATAACACGCTGTTTACATCAGATGTTTGTCGATAGTGTGAAGGAAACGTGTTGTATTTGATATAATTACTGCAAGTAAATGAGTGATTTAATATCGCAGACGGTTGTGGAAATAGTTGAGGGCAACAGGGCATGAAAGAAATACGGAATCCACAGAAAGGGAAACGCACAGAATCGAAGGAAAAACAGTTTGTAATGAGTTGCTGGTTTCAGGAATTACTGCTTGTCAGTTAAGGTTTACTACAGGTGAATGACACTCTGAGGTAGCGTATTGTTCGTATTATAGACATAATGATTGTAATTTTATCTTCTCAATAGATGTAGCTGAGAATCGGATATCAATATCGCGTGCTTTCTCGAACGATGTGCCGCACTTAAAATGCTGGTTATTCCGCTAGTGGCACAAAAAGCTGTTGATTCTACTCCCGCTTGACGTCGTAGTCTCACAGGTGCCTTTCACGTTACAGGAATATAGCGAAAAAAAGCCGGCAAAATATCCAAATTTCCACCATAATTACCAAAGGAAGAGTTGCTACGTGTTAACAGTAGATGACGCGAAGAGTTCTTATGCCGGCCGGGGTGGCCGAGCGGTTCTAAGCGCTACAGTCTGGAACCGTGCGACCGCTACGATCGCAGGTTCGAATCCTGCCTCGGGCATGGATGTGTGTGATGTCCTTAGGTTACTTAGGTTTAAGTAGTTCAAAGTTCTAGGGGACTAATGGCCTCAGAAGTTGAGTCCCATAGTGCTCAGAGCCATTTTTAGAGTTCTTATGCAATGTTTTACACATGGAGTGTAAAGTCACAACAGGATGCCTTCATCATCCAATATTGCCCGTCTTCTACACCAGTGTGGCACAGAATACTATCGGCAAGCCCAAGCATGCTTAAAAGTGACGGTGTTACATACACTGTGACCAATGTGCATGGTAAAAGTGCATGAAGTATGCATGAAGTATGTCGAGAAGTTTTCTCGAAATACTTGGCATAGCGAAGCACATAGTTCTTGGGGTGCTCGATCAAATGAAGAAGTATGCCTCCGACAAATTCGAAAGAAAGGGTGGAGATCGTTACTCACAATTGTATGCACCAAAACTGGCCAGTGCACAAACACTCATACAGAAACTAAAAGGAGCAGAAGCGCGCTACTGTCGAAGTCAGTCTGAACGAGTATACCTCTCGTAAAATCTGAATATTAAAAAACTGTGGAACATTTACAATGATTCAGCAACTGTGGAACTACAAGTAAAGGAAAATTACTTTCGAAAGGCGGACAACACAAAATTTAATATTGGCTTTGGGTGTCCAGCAACGGATGCGTGCTCAAAATGCCTACAGCTTGCCACCATGATAGGATATGAGTAAGATAATGCTAAAAAGATAAATATGATTATAACGAAGAAGGTACATAAACTGCAGCATCGTGCATTCTCCGTACTTCTCCAGGAGGACTGACAAGAAAACCAGGTGCTACATAAACTTCCGGATTAGCCAGCTTAGAATTCCTGTCAACTTAATCCGTATAATTTTGCAACTGCTACTGGCAGATCGAAGAATGCTACGCCTCGTTCTAAACTATCAGTGTACACTTGGACAGAGAATCAACGTCCTAAAACTGCAAATGTTGTGATGTCTGCTGTTTACAATGAACTCCAAACGCTGGATATGCAAGGGATAAATTTAATAAGACTTTTCGCTGATGGATGCCCAGGTCAGAATAAAAATGTACTCTTGCTGACAACGTTGTCTAAATGGCTTTACAGTGCTCCTCCTACGAATACTGAGATTTACTTTCTAGTAACTGGTTATCCACTTCTAACTCTTGATGTAGTTTTCGGAACGAATATAGAAGGAGCTGAAGATGATACCATTCTTCAGCCAGCTGAGTACCAAAATGTGTTCTCCAGCCATGGAACTGTGGGGCATGACTGGGTCGTATGTGACTGGAAAGCTGAAAGTAAGACTCTATGATCAATGCACTCACTTCCATCCAGAATTGCAAACTATAAGAGATTTATCATCAGTACGAAAAGGGGAAACAATATTTGTATCAGAGAAGAACAGCTTTACAGAAATAATGTAGGACTGGAGGGCATAATTACAAAGAAACGAAAAGAAGTGACATGGTAAATCCTGCTGTATTACTCATTGGTGGAAATAAAGTGAAAAAAGAAAATATTGAGGATGAGGATAAGTTTTTGCAGGAACATTTTGGACAAAGCTGGCTAAACCTAGATAGCTTACGTTTTTGTAAAGACATCATTACTAATATCGAAGGAATTTCTGTGACGTTAGCGAACCAGACTTTTGTGAAGGTAACCGCCATGACACCAGACTTCCTGTGTGATCACCGTTATTGTGCTTTCGAACAATATCACTTTGTATGTGCCACAATGGTTTAATTCTTCTTGTTTAGCACCAATATTTTATATTTTGTATTATCTGTTATGGTCATCTAATATGAGAACATGTAATATATGTCTTAATAGGTAATCATTGAATAAGTCCGTCATGCACAATCCCTTACAAGGTAGAAAACGAGAGAAGTCCAACCAGTGAGTATAAAAATGGACAAATCGGATGGAATAGTTTCAAAAGCAGGTATAAGTCCGTCATGCACAATCCCTTACAAGGTAGAAAACCAGAGAAGTCCAAACAGTGAGTATAAAAATGGACAAATCGGATGGAATAGTTTCAAAATCAGGTATATCCACGACCTGACTTCAAATTGGACGCGTCCATTTTATTTTCGTATGTATCATCGTATAATGGATCGCAAGGAGTCAATTTTTGCAGCTATTCATTAGCAAACATAACAAAAAACTAAAATGCAATAATGTTGAGTAAATCTCACATATTATACATCCAAGAGAGTTTTCATGTTTTTTCTCAACTTCAAACTGAATGAACGTTTCCAGTTTTGTTAATAGATGCCTCAAATGATTTAGAAGATAATTTGTGCAGACCTATTAGAACGTCTGTAGATACTGCCGACGTTTATAGCCTGTTGAAGTCAACGGAATATCAGAATGACAGTGACTTAAAAATATTTTCGGCAAGTCGTACGAATTTTGTGAAAAGTGCGAAATTGACTCTGAACAAAAAGAAAGTGTAAGATCCTCGAGTACTAAGAGAATTCCGTCGAATTTTTGTTATATGAAAAACGTCTCCAATTCATAGATTGTCGATTCAACTAAATTCTAAGGGTTATAGTAAGGAATAATAATCATACACAAAATGATGTAGAGAAGGCGAATAAGGAATTACATTTTATTGGCCGAATACTTTCTGAAGAAGAGAAATTTGTTAACATCGAACATAGAGTTCTCTCTCATGAAGTGTTTTCTGAAAGTATTTGTATGGAGTGTAGCGATGTATGGAAGTGAAACATGGACCATAAATAGTTTAGACAAGAAGAGAATAGAAGCTTTCGAAATGTGGTGCTACAGAAGAATGCTGGAGATTAGTTGGGTATATCACGTAACTAACTAGAAGGTACTGAATAGGATTGGGGAGAAGAGGAATTTGTGGCACAAATTGACTAGAAGAAGGGATTGGTTGGTAGGACACGTTCTGAGGCATCAAGGGATCGTCAACTTAGTACTGGAGGGAAGTGTGGAGAGTAAAAATTGTAGAGGTAGACCAAGACATGAATACACTAAACAGATTGAGAAGGATGTAGGTTGCAGTAGTTATTTTCACATGAAGAAGCTTGCATAGATAGAGTAGCATGGAGAACTGCATGGAACCAGTCTCTGGACTGAAGACCACAATAATAACATCTTTCAAAGGGCAACAAATCCACTAAAAGGAACTGCTTACACTATTCTTGTTAAGACTCTTCTAGAATTTGGTACTGGTAGGGAGATGAGGTCTTCAGTGCAGTTTTGATATCAAATTGATATGCAAATTAATTAAATTAATCAATGAATTACCCCCACCCCCGACCGCACACACCCCACCCCTGACCACCCCCACCGCCAGATGACAGCAAATGTTTTTCTCAGCCTGCTCATAAGCCCCAGCCCCCTCCCCCTACCCACACGCACCTCCCCCAACCTACACTATTGGCGGGAATTTCGAATTTTTGCGGGAACTTCTTTGTCCCAGGGTCATCTGACGTCCCACCCCACCCTCAATCCAGAAACCGCCAGGAAATCAAAAATGGGGTAGACTTTTTTGGGACTCAAACCACGGTTGATTCTACTGGATGGAAAGTCCAAGTACACACTCCCCCCCCCCCCCCCCCAACACGTGGAAACTGTCCAGATGCAGGAGAGGAAGGTTAGGTTAGTGTAATTTCTTTATTTTAGTCGGGAAAATGAAGTAAATATACGTCCTAATAACGTAATTAATCATAAAAATCGGGCGTAATTACACAACTATATGCATACCGCCACACAAGGACGGCCTAAAATCGCAATACAACTCAAGAACTGACGATACCATACAACTGGTGTTATCCTGCTGCGAAAAAAATATCGTAATATCACTCGCAACTAGTGACACACACTCAAACTCTATTCTTCACCTACAAGCTGGTGGGAAAAAAAGGCTGGGATGTGAGGTACTACCTTTATTATATTTGGAGGGAAATATGTTCAACAGACAAGTTGCTGGTGTTGGACAGAGAGGAACTTAAAAAGTGAATTACCTGTGAGCCTACTCAAAAACCACACTGCAGCACAGGTAACTGAAGCCAATACACGGTACCACAAGTAATGGAAAAAAATGCATCACAGTTCTAATTATACTTCGAAATTGTGAAAAAAACAGCAAGGGTTATAAAGCAACACATGTACAGGGGAAAATTGTCATCCTAAAACATCACAAAGGGGCCAGTAGTTGAACATGCTTTCTCCTCGATGTACAGCAGTCACAAACTGCCGAAAATTGAGGCCCTCTCATCTCCTCTCATGCCTCCCTCTCCCCACTCCCTCCCTCCATTAACCTTTGGAAGGGGGGGGGGAAGGGGGAAGGCACAGGCCTTTAGAAACAGCCACTTGCTCCACCATACGCCTTCTGGCATGTACTGGCCGCTGGCCGCATTAGGCTTTCCGCACTCTCCTGTTTTTCTGCCACCCCTCTGCAGTTACTGGGCTCACCAGGCCTTCTGCTACCTTCCGCGGTCACCCGCGATGCGTGGCATGCCTTGGCGCAATGGTCTTAGACAACTCAAAATGAAAATTTAGCAGCACAACCATGCCCTCCGGAGAATGCTCCAGATGGCTTTTTAAAAATTCAGCTGCTTGCCAAACAGGAACCCCTTATGCCTAAATCGACTGCAGCCTCACACTGCAGTGTCCTCATTACAATGCGCTTTGGAGAGCACACTGCGGGTGGTCAGCTACACATACAGTAGAGAGTGATGCTGGCATCCCTCAGAATAAAACTGTGATAAATGAGGGCTATCCCGACTGCGGGTTGTTTGTCTAAAGGGAGAGCTGCAGCCTCTTATGGAACATGCCCACACACCATTCTGTGCACTGGACTGTGGAAAACACAATCGCGATGATAATAAATGTCCTCTTTCCATGAAAATAGGCACAGTCCATTTTGTTTCAGATTTGTGAGCAAAATCGGTATAGTTTTTACATTCAATTGCAGCATACATTTCGCATCTCATTATTTTGCAACATCCAGCGACATGCACTGCTGCCAATCACAGACGATCACAGATGATCAGATGATCACAGATGACAAACATTTCAGACACGTGAAATAACATTAGACAATACAATCTTTCACGCCATTAGCACACATATCGGGAAAAATCACATTCATTTCACGTTCAACAACAAGAAGCTATGATTCAAGAGGACAGAGCTGTTTTGTACACTGTGGCAGGTCCCATTTTACCAATGCGATGCTATATCATACTTGCATTTACGAAACAGATCGTGAGAGCCTGTGTCACCCTGTGTAGGTGGAAGATTGAAATTTCATTAAAAGAAATCACCACAACGAGAAACAAAAGAAAAAAATAAACGCATGTCAAGAATTAGTCCATGATGCCCCAGCCATCTCCTCCACCCACCAGGTGGCACGTCATTGATATCAATTTGATAGGCTAAGTAATTAAACTGATCATGAGAGTCAGTTTGCATGGCAAGCAATTTTTTTCAGTGGTTGGATTACACTCACCAAGTAGGTCAAATCCTTGGAGGGAAGACAATGTTCTTTTCGAGGAACCCTACTGATATCCAACATTTGAAGATGACTGCAGAGGGATTCTGCAGCCCACACCGTACGTATCGCGTAAAGACTGCGCTATTAAAAACACGATCGTAGCAACTATGTTATCGTCATCCAGCATAAAAAGCGGTCTTGAGTCTACAGGCACACATGAGTCGCTGATAGCGTTACGCTTTCTAGTAGAAATGCTGTCTGCGATTTGGGATCAAGTCTATCCATTCCACCACATACATGTGGTGGATCCTGTAGAGATTTCTTTTAATGATTACAGCCAATTGTGAATCATATTTGTGCCACTCTCATATCTTGAAACGAGTCACCTTTTCCAAACCTGTCTGCTAAGGATCTCATACAGCAAAAACTCCAGCGCTATTTTTAGACAGTCCCTTTGCATCTTGTAACTGCTCCTCAGTCTCTGCCCCACCATCCCTGCAGCTTAGTCCAAGTGATCGTCTCAGTTTAAGTCAGACCTGAACAGAAGTCGGATGGCGCCATATCTAAGACCTTCTGGATCTCGTGGAGAAAAATGACGAACTAAGTTAATGCGACAGGACCGCGATTTTACCACTTAGTGGAAATGGGAACATGTCGTAGCTCCACCAATCGTGTATAGTGTGTAAGACCAGGGTCAGACGAAGCTTTCCCCTGCAACATGAGGTAGTAGGAAAGATAGTACGAGCAGTTACGGTAGTGTTTCTTGTTGTAAAAATTGGGAAGATTCCACATCGTACATGGTTTGCAGGAAGGACGAGGATTTTGCTACTGCACTGCGACACATCTCCAAACTACATAGAGGTACCACAATCCGAAGCAGATCTGCATCTCTCCGAGTGCATTCATGTCTATCACCCAAACATTCTCTTCCACCTCGGCATCATGTACCATCCAACAGAGAAAACCTACGAACGATACAAACTCCGATTACGTCATCCGTTAGAGAACTCGATAAGATATTCCACGTCCCTGTCTTCTGATAGATCTGAAACAAGTACAGTCTGCTTTCTGGCGTTGACCATATGAGGCGATCGTATTAAATATACTGGTATTAGGTAACTGAAGCAAGTGGCTCATGATCGAAGTCGCTTCCAGAGATCAGTGTAAAGTTTCATCACCTGTACTGTAGGAGGACCATATCCAACAGATTATCTTTCACACGAGAGGATTGCTGTATTGTTCTTTCATAAGCAGTTTAATACATTGTTTTTTTCGGTTGTAACACACCCAATCAGTGTACACCACCACACACTTTGTTTTTTCTACCATGACTTAGAGACACGTTTCTATCCTATGGCGTAACAGTTATATAATCACTACAGTAATGTTTTTAATAGCGCATTCTAACACGAAATGTATGGTGTGGGCTGTAGAACACCTCTGCAGTCAGCTTGAAATGTCGGTTCTCAATAGTGTTCCTCGAAAAGAACATCGTCTTCCTTCATGGATTCTCATTTGACCCACCTGGTGAGTGTAGCCAGAAAAAAAAGAGACCTTGCCATGCAAACTAATTTTCAGCTATACATGACAGCGTTCAGCGTTCTGAACACGACTGATACTTAAAAGGTATTGAGGACATTGCACAGGTTCCGTCTGCGGTCAAATACAACAGTGCAACTTGCGGGCTTGGCTATCATCTGCATTTATATTCAGGTATGCACTTCTTGCACTGTCTCCAAATTTTTGTTCAGCCCTTGTACATATACACTATGTGATCAAAAGTATCCGGACACCTGGCTGAAAATGACTTACAAGTTCGTGGCACCCTCCCTCGGCAATGCTGGAATTCAGTATGGTGTTGGCTCATCCTTAGCATTGATGACAGCTTCCACTCTCGCAGGCATACATTCAATCAGCTGCTGGAAGGTTTCTTCGGGAATGGCAGCCCATTCTTCACAGCTTGTTGCACTGAGGAGAGGTATCGATGTCGGTCGGTGAGGCCTGGCACGAAGTCGGCGTTCCAAAACATCCCAAAGGTGTTTTATATGTTTCCGGTCAGGGCTCTGTGCAGGCCAGTCCATTACAGGGATGTTATTGTCGTGTAACCACTCCGCCACAGGCCGTGCATTATGAACAGGTGTTCGATCGTGTTGAAAGATGCAATCGTCTTCCCCGAATTGCTCTTCAACAGTGGGAAACAAGAAGTTGCTTAAAACATCAATGTAGGCCTGTGCTGTGATAGTGTCACGCAAAACAACAAGGGGTGCAAGACCCCTCCATGAAAAACACGACCACACCATAACACCACCGAGTCCGAATTTTACTGTTGGCACTACATACGCTGGCAGATAGCGTTCACTGGGTATGCGTCATACCCACGCCCTGCCATCGAATCGCCACATTGTGTAACGTGATTCATCACTCCACCCAACATTTTTCCACTGTTCAGTCGTACAATGTTTACGCTCCTTACACAAAGCGAGGCGTCGTTTGGCATTTACTGGCGAGATGTGTGGCGTATGAGCAGCCACTCGACCATGAAATCCAAGTTTTCTCACCTCCCGTGTAACTGTTATAGTACTTGCAGTGGATCTTGATGCAGTTTGGAATTCCTGTGTGATGGGTCTGGATAGGTGTCTGCCTATTACACATTACGACCCTCTTCAACTGTCGGCGGTGTCTTTCAGTCAACAGACGAGGTCGGCCTTACGCTTTGGTGCTGTAAGTGTCCCTTCACGTTTCCACTTCACTATCACATCGGTAACAGTGGACCTAGGGATGTTTAGGAGTGTGGAAATCTCGAGTACAGCCGTATGACACAAGTGTCACCCAATTCTGCTCTCTCACGATTTCTAATGGCTACTGAGGTCGCTGATATGGAGTACCTGGCAGTAGGTGGTAGCAGAATGCACCTGATATGAAAAACGTATGTGTTCGGGGGTGTCTGGATACTTTTTATCACATAGTGTATATCAAAGCTTGCTACACATGGAGAACAGTAGCTGCAGTAGATTGGGTGTGATGCAATTTGTGACGAAAACAAAGACATAATTTGCGCTACTGACACCCACTAGTGGAAAAGCGGCACGATTTAATTGTTCATAATGAGAGTGTGAGGAAATGGAACTCTACGACGTGATTCCTACATTGTTATACAGTTTAGAGTGCTCGACTCTAAGAAAGAAAGACCTCAAGCGAACACAAATATCTGAAATTAAGTTATTCTGAGCAATAAAACATTGCAACTGCGTAGTTAAAATCCGAAGGAAATGAAAACGGAGAGAATTAGGTGGGTTACCGATGTTAGAAAAATAACAATATAGAACCAAATTCAATGGAAATTACATGTTGTTTGAATGCAGGAGACTATCATCCCAAAGATAATCCTGGGTTGCAGCTGTTCAGTGGTATTATGTGTGAAAAGACAGATGAAACTAGTGGATTAGGCATTTCCAGACTAATCCTGGCAAGCCTAAAGAGGAAGAAGAAGAAATAAAAGAAGAAAGAAGAAGAACAAATTCAAAACTATTTAAATGTAAACTCGCCGGTCAAATTATTACTCAACCCTCAAAGGAGCACACTGTGGCTCTGGAGGGCTGAAGACGTGCCAGTCACGTGAACCTACACCGGTGACATCGACAATGGCAGTGATGTGGCGTGAATGTGCCAGTCTGTTATACGGAATCAGTAAAGTAAGACGGTCGACATGAAGGCGTCACAGAATGAAATGACGGAGCTGTCGTAATTGGGCGTGCCCATGGCCACTCTGTGAATGAAGTTACCTGATTTGATGGTATATCAACGCAGACAGCGCAACGTGTCTGCAAGGACTGATGTACCAGTCGCAGCCGTGTGACGCAAAAATTGTGGTCTCGAACAGGCATGTGTCACACCTTCTGAATAGCAGTCGGTTTCAAAACTGATAGTAATTGCTGTGTTAGTGAATGCAGGTCCATTTTAATCATTTCCCATGCGGACATCATACAAGAAATTGCGGGTAATGGACAACACGAAGCGAGTGTCTGGTAAAAGACCACTGTTCACACGGCCTCACAAAGATAAACGTCTTTAAAGCACCACACAACATTCGAGTAGAAACTGGACTGTAGGTGACTGGAAACGTATAGCGTCACCCGATACGGGACGGTGTTGCCTGTCTTCAAGTGATGCAAGGTACCAAGTACACAGACGATCTCCTAAGCCGTTTAACGCATTAAAATACGACTATGGATGGTTTTGTTTCAGTCGGTAAGTAGTTCTCGGATATATTGGGGGTACTTCTCGTACCATAATTTGGGTCCACAGGGCCAGGACGTTTATTTAAACATTCTCAAACACAAATTGTTTCCCTTTACATATTTATGATTAATACGCTGTGAAGATTGTCGTCTTCGAAGATGACAACAGTCGTGTTAACAGAGCTGGACGCAGACGCTCCTGGTTCGACGAACACTCGGCCACCTATTTTTCCACGCCTGGTCCGCTAAATCAACAGATGAAACGTACCAATCAGCTTATTTTAAGTTTCTTATTTTCATTGTTTGAGGAAAGACGAGATATAATCCCTGTTGCGTTTCAGATGAGGAAGCAGAAGTCGAGACTGAAATGAACTGCGCAGACTCGGGCCTGATGGGCGGGTAGCCTTTGTATTGATCGACCGCGCGGCATCCGACATGCATCGCGACTTCTGATTCGCGCACATGCCGCTCAGCGCGGCAAATAGTTTATAAATTTAGGAAATATTTTTCACCGCTTTTTCAGCCTCCTTTTACTAGGATCTATTAGCACGGCGCGTTTCAGGAACATGCTGACATCATTAGGACCATTATAGTTACCCTTACTTTTTATACGCTGTGGTAGATCGATCTTTTCGTCATTTGGCATGTTAAATTCTTTATAATTCTGCTGTGTGCGAGCGTTCTTCCGCATAATAAAGTATTTTTTGATGACTACCTAGTAACACGTGCCGAGGACCAAGAGAGGACGAGGGTCAGAGGAAGGAATGTTAGTGTTTAGCGTCTCTTCGACAGTGTGTTTATTAGGACCATTATATGTGATGAGTTGGAGCAGTATGTGGTAATTGAATATAGTCTCACCGACGTAAGGTTGCAGGTTAATGATTACCGGGAAGGGCAGAGATGTGAATCCAGTTTCTCCACAATAAAGATCCTGTGCTTTAATCAGCGACCCACCTCTCAGTGTAACGCTTGGTAGAACTGAATTTTCGCGTCCCGTCCACACACACACACACACACACACACACACACACACAAAAGTCCTCGCAGACGGTGACGTAATTCAGCTCAAGAAGTGTTCGAAATGGAATCGGTTGTGGCGCTGTAAAAAGTATGACAGAATTTGTCCTAACTTACTGAGGGAATGTATAAATCAAGATGTTCCGAAAACGCCAGCACAACGATAATTTCTCTGGTCGTTGGGTGCGAGAGAAAACTATGGCGAGTGGGAAGCTTCTCAACTCTCACTCTGGGAATAATACTGGTTACAGTTCCTGTTGCGGTCGCTTTGTGGACAATAAAGACTGATCGTTTATGCAGTGGCCGACTCTGTGTAACAGTGGAGTACGGAACTAGGGCGACGGCTTTTCTTGCACCACTGGCACACAGCTGACACTTTACGTGTAACAGTTTTGATAGTTCTTGAGGAGAACCACCCAACCTCCAAGAGATAAACTATGAAATCTCATTAAAATTCAGCTAATTGCACCCACTTTACTCAAACGAGATGGCTGTAATTTTAAGCAACTGTAGTAAATATTTTTAGAATAAAATTCAGCCGTCAGATGTAAGTATATTTTTATTTTGCTTTTCCAGGTTCGACAAATTAATTTGTACTCTTCAGAAACGTATAAAATTAGGAATATTGTAAATCTTTGGACCTTGGCTATAAACCTATGTGAAGTATAAGTAGTATATTACAGAAACTTATTTAGAATCGGTCTAGTAAGTATCAATATCTTCTTTACAGAAGCAAAATGTCCAGAAATGTACATACTGAATGTGATTATTGTAAACGAAGACTGACAATTTACAGTAACTGAATCACATCTGTGTATCTGTTGTGCTAGCAGCAAGGAACATATATAAAAGCATACATAAAAATTTAATTAATGTATATAAAGATGTTATATATAATACATTTGAAAAATCATGGTACATAGTTCTAATATGTAAAAGGAACTGGCTAATTTTCACATTTTATAACATGTTATATGCAATCAAAATAGTGTCTGTTTATTATGCAAGCTGATGGTTCAACAAATGTTTTGAATTTAGGTGAGAGTGGCAAATTCTCCTAAAAGGTTCATTTTGTAGCCCTCGTCAACTATATGTAAAATTTCGATGTTAAGCGACGATGGAGAAGGAAGTGTGTGTGTCTTTATTTTGAGATGTTCTGCAAAAGTTGACTTATACGAATTCTCTTTGTTGAGAAAATGCTCACGAAAGTGAGTCTTAAATGCCCTGCCTGTCTGTCCTATAGAAAAGCTCGGACATATATTACATTGTATTTTACATACTTCAACTTGAGAAAATTATCAGCTGGAGGTTCTTCATTATGTGTAAAGAGCAACTTGGTGGCATTATTGGTGGGTAAAGGAGACAGTGCTGTCATATTATTTAAATAAATTAGCCACACGATACGAAATGTCACACAGAAATGGGACTGTAGTGTATTTCTTAATAGTAAGGCCACTTTTTTTGAGTGTAGAGCAATTTATATTCCAGTTGGTTTTATTACGATAAAGCTTTTGTGCAAGGTTTGCTTGATGTCCGTTTTCTCCACTATATACTTTAAGCTATTAAGTTCTGTAGTAATAACAGAAGGGGTTAGGAGTACCTCCATAATACGGTCCATCACAGCATAAAATGATGCCAGTTTTTGCTTAAAGGGATGAAAAGAAGAGGCATGAATGATGTTATCTGTTGTTATCAAAGTTAATTTTACCATCTACTGAATGTAATTTCAGGTCCCTAAAACTCAAATCACATCTCCATCTACGTGATTAGTCTGCTATTCACAATAAAGTGCCTGGCAGAGAGTTCAATGAACCACCTTCAAGCTGTCTCTACCGTTCCACTCTCGAACAGAGCGCGGGAAAAAGGAGCACTTAAATTTTTCTGTGCGAACCCTGATGTCTCATATTTTATAGTGATGATCATTTCTCCCAATGTAGGTGGGTTGCCAACAGAATGGTTTCGCAGTCGGAGGAAAAAACTGGTGACTGAAATTTTATGAGAAGATCCCGTCGCAACGTAATGATTGCCACTTCAATTCACGTATCATGCCTGTGGCACTATCTCCCCTATTTCGCGATAATACAAAACGAGCTACCCTTCTTTGTACTTTTTCGATGTCATCTGTCAGTCCCACCTGATGCGGATCCCTCACTGCACAGCAATACTCCAGAATAGGGCGGACAAGTGTGGTGTAAGCAGTCTCTTTAGTAGACCTGTTGCACCTTCTAAGTGTTCTGCTAACGAAACGCAGTCTGGTTTGCTCTGCAACAGCGATCTGACCAGTTTTGTGTACCATGGGGAATCAGTGTCATCATTTATTAATTTATGTGGTATATATGTCTCAATTGCTGTCGATACTATCTCTTTGAAATCAATCCACAACTTTTCTTGCGTGATCAGATCGGAAGGAGTAAATACTGTCTCTTAAAAAGACGTTAAGAGCATTTTTATCAGCTTCTTTAAATAAATATATTTTGCGTTTCTTTTTTATGGTTGTAGGTGTTACGGCATTCAGCCCAACAGTAACTGCGTTGTGGTCGATAATCCCTGTATACGTCACGATACTCACCATTTCTCGAGGATTATTTGTTGCTAAGAGGTCAAATATGCTTCGCTACTATTTACGCTTCGAGTGGGCTCATGAACTAAGGGTTCAAAATAATTTTCTGAAAAAGCATTGAGTACAATTTCGGATGACGTTTTATGCCTGCCGCCGGCTTTAAACGTATAATTTTTTCAGCATATCGAGGGTAGATTGAAGTCACCACCAACTACAATTGTATGAGTGGGGTACCTATTTGAAATGAGACTCAAGTTTTTTTTTGAACTGTTCAGCAACTATATCTTCTGAGTAAGGGGGGGGGGGGTTCGGTAAAACGATGCAAATAATAGTTTAGTCCGATTGTCAGATATAACGTCTACTATAACTTATTTCCAGCTTTAGCCAGCTTTCTGTACCTATAACTATTTGCACCGCAGTGCTTTCCATTGCGGCTTGGAGCTCTGGTTCTTTCCAAACACAACTACGACAATTTACAAATACAATACCGATCGTTTCTACATTGATTGAAATTAGGTTAATGAGAAGTTCAGACAGGCAGGTACTAGAGATGTGAAAATATCAAAAGATTCTCATAACAGTACAGTTAAAAATAATGTTAGTATATCACAAGATTCACATAAAAGCACAGTGAAAAATAATGTTTTAATGTATTGCATCAGAATATCAGGAGATTAAAAAACAAAGTCGATGAGCTTCTTGTTTGTTTAGAAGATTCAGAAACTGAGGGTGGAACAGACGTACTATGCCTGTCTGAACATCATACAGTGACAGGTATGGAAATGGCAAATATAGGTGGACATAAGCTTTCAGCACATGTAAGTAGAGACGCTATGGACAGAGGAGGAGTTGCTATACATGTTAAAATCTGTCACATTGTGAAAACATATAGAGCAACATGTAGAAGCATGTGCCTGTGAGCTTAAACTAAAAAATGGCTCTTTTATAATTGTAGCCGTGTATAGGTCCCCATTGGCAAAATTTTCAACTATTTTTGAAAAACGTGGATTCTTTGTCGTGCTATCTGTCAGAAAGAGGAAAGCAAATTATTGTTTGTGGGGATTTCAGTGTAGATTTTCTGAAAGAGTCCGATAGAAAGCCTGACCTTTGAGTGTTACTTGGTTCTTTCAATCTGACATCAGTTATTGATTTTCCTACTCGGGTGGTATAGGAAAGCAGCACACTGATAGATAATGTTTTCATAGGCCAAGATAAATTTAATAAAATAAAACCTTTTCCTGTCCGATCACGATGCACAGCTAGTTACAGTATATGATACAGCTCCATACAGTAATGTAAAACAGTCCTCCAAAATAGTGTGTTCAATTAATGATTTAACAATTCAAAATTTTAGGGAAAGCTTGAAACAGTTAGACTGGGGTGAGGTGTGCAGGGAACATGATGCTAATTTAAAATTTAACCATTTTATGAAACCTTTATGACTATATTTGAAAACAGTTTCTTTAAGAAAACAGTGAAATATAATTGTAAAAAATCATGTAAAAATCCATGGCTTACTAAAGGGTTAAAAATATCTTGTAAACAGAAAAGGTAAATATATCTTATAGCTAGGAGGAGTAATGATCTCGAAACATTGCAACATTATGAAAACTACTGCACTGTATTAAGTAAAGTCATTAAAAAGTCCAGATGTATGTGCATTATGTCATCTGATAATAAAATTAAAACTATTTTGAATATTGTTAAAAGGGAAACAGGGCAACTGAGAGCACAGGAAGACTGTATTTCTATCATACACGATGAAAAGTTTGTTAACAAGAAGTCAGAAGTACAAAATATTTTTAATAACCATTTTTAAGTGTTGTAGAGAAAACAGGATCCAGCTATTCATTAGAAAATGCAAGGCAGTATATGGAAGAGGCAGTACCTATGCATTTTGATAAAACTGAAATTCAAGCCATCTCTCCTACTGAAATTAGGAAAACAATAAATTCACTCAAAAGTAAAAGCTCAAAGGGAATTTATGGCATTTCCAAAAGAGTACTAAAAGCTTGTTCCCAACAAGTAAGTAGGATTCTCAGCCACATATGTAGTAGCTCACAGAAACAGGGCATTTTCCCAGATAGACAAAAATACACTATTGTTAAACCGTTGCATAAGAAAGGGGATAGATCTGATGCTAACAACTACCACCCAATCTCACTTCTGACAGCTTTATCTAAAATTCTTGAAAAAGTAATGTATTCAATAGTAGCATCATATATTTGTAAAAGTGAAGTACTAACAAAATGTCAATTTGGTTTTCAGAAAGGCTTTTCAACAGAGAATGCTACATATGCTTTCACTGACCAAATATTAAATGCATTGAATAACCGAACATTACCCATTGGGATATTTTGTGATCTCTCAAAGCCTTTTTACTGTGTGAATTATGAAATTCTTCTAGATAAGCTTAAGTATTGTGGTATGAATGGGACAGTGCACAAATGGTTTAATTCATACTTAACTGGAAGAATGCAGAAGGTTGAAATTAACAGTACAGATAGTCTGCAAACACCAGTAGAGTCCTCTAACTGGGGAGGTATCAAGAATGTTGTCCCGCAGGTTTCAGTCTTGGGTCCCTTATTGTTCTTAATATATATTTACGACTTGTCGCCCTAAAGTCATGAATATGCAAAGCTAGTTCTTTCTGCTGATGATACAAGTATAGTAATCACACCCAACAAGCAAGAATCAGCTGAGGAAATTGCAAATAATGTCTTTCAGAAAATTATTAAGTGGTTCTCTGCAAGTGGACTCTCACAGAATTTTGAATAAGCACAGTTTATACAATTCTGCACAGTAAATGGCATAACACCATTGATAAATATAGACTATGAACAGAAGTCTGTTGCTAAGGCAGAATATTCAAATTTTCTGGGTGTGTGCATTGATGAGAAATTGAATTGGAAGAAACACATCGTTGATCTGCTGAAACGGTTAGGTTCAGCTACTTATGCTTTGGGGTTACTGCAAATTTTGGTGATAAACATATCAATAAATTTGCCTACTATGCCTATTTTCATTCACTGCTTTCATATGGTATCATATTTTGGGGTAATTCGTCATTAGGAGAGAAAGTATTCATTGCACAAAAGCGTGTAATCAGAGTAATAGCTGGAGCCCATCCAAGATCACCTTGCAGACATTTATTTAAGGAACTGTGTGTGTATGTGTGGGGATGGAGGTAGAGATTGTAGAGGATTATCAAGAAACGAATCGTTTGGAATTACATTTGGGAATGTACACGTGTAGAAATAAATTCCTGTCTTTGAACATTCTCTTGCCTTCTTTGATCAAGTGCAGGATTAATAGATTTTATGCTCTTTCTGTCACTTGACGTAGGTCGTTATCAACATGAAAGGCAATCCCGGTTTGTTTAGACTTCTTAAACGAAGAGTACCCACATTTTAACCATACCGTACACTGAAATTTCTCCTGTTTGGCCTGTGTATCTTCGGACGTGACCTGCAGTTTAGTCTATACTCGTATATCCCTAATCGACTATATGGCTTGCTGTTGTTTAGAATACTGTGGATAATTTTATCCCTTATGGCGTTATTGGTATAAAAGTTGAGTTTGATATTCCTTCCTAATGAAAGCTTTGCTACTTTATAAAAAACTTTTCCCAAATTTCACATTTTTTCCTTTTGCTGTCATGTGGTGTTACGTGGTGTTGGTTTGTCTTCTTTATTGTTTCTGTGAGAATTTATCTTAATATTTACCTCATAAGTTAATTTTTATTGTGTTTCGGACTGCATAAATTAATGCTAAATAGAACTGATATGGTCTCAGTTTCTTCATGTTAATTGCGTGATTCCTACTCCAGCCATATGACGATGTCTCAGAATCTTTTCATTTATTGACCAGTGTCAATATTTCATACATAATAATGTAATTCCGTTATACATTTGACCTCTAAAACAGCCCTGAAGCTTGAAGGTGCGGGAGCTACTGAGTTACAATCAACTACAAACTGTTATTTGACCTCATTCTGCTAAAATCACATATCCACCATTTTCCTCGTTTGCTACAAAATAGACGCTGCTATAATTGAATCATTATTCGTATATAGTCTGTTACGTATGGGTATAGTTCCTGTTTCAGATGACGGATTCTCGCTGCAGTGCAAAAGAGGCAGAGTACTTCCTTAACCTCAATGAATTGACCGACTTATACTCTTAATAATTTGTAGTGTTAATCAGTCAAGACGCAAGTTTACTAGAAAATAAAGGATTTGGCCACAATTTTTCGGGTATACCACTCAATGCGCCGTGCGGCTAAGCATCTGAGAGCGTATAGAAATACGGATACCACTATTAAATTTCCAGTCGGGAGTTTAACTTCAAGGCTTGTAGGTCTCACACTAAGTAGTTCAAATGCTAGTCGAATTTCTCACGATATGGGTAAAATTCTTAAGCCACAGTACAGGGGGTAAAAAAATGTAAAGTCGTATGGGACTGTTGGCTAGGATAGACGTAGGCTAGGAGAGATGTACGTCCAGTCGCCTAAATGGAAATTTTGTTCTAGCCTTCGCTCACAACGGCGCGTTGCGAAGTGTGAGAGTTGTGTGTTAAGCGATTTCTCATAAATGAGTTACAATAAATAGATTTGTTACCCGTAGGTTCGAGCAACACGTGTTACGGAGATGCTTCGGGAATCCTTGGAGGTAAGGCGACCTTCTTTTCGAGAAACGCTATTGAGAAAATTTAGAGGACGGGTATTTAAAGCTGACTGCCAAACGATTCTACTGCCGCCAACATACACGACCGCGAATATAAAATACGAGAAATTAGGTATCATACAGAGGCATACAGACAGTCATTTTTCCCTCGCCCTGTTTGCGAGTGGAACAGTAAAGGAAACGACAAGTAGTGGTACAGGGTACCCTCCGCCACACACCTACGTTGGCTTTGCGGAGTATCTATGTAGATGTTGATGTAGGAACGTAGGTAAGTACGCAAAACAGTCAAAACTATCATTTTTCAGCTCTAACTAATCTTATAATGAGCGAATGCATGGTTTACTGCACAGAACAATATCTGCTTAGATGTGGTGATTCATTTTACAGTAGAATTCCGGTGAGCAACTACTCCTGCTTTTCGCCGTTAGCCTCTAATTTATTCTTGCACGTTTAAAATAAAATCGCAAGTAAAAAACTTAATTCCTCATTAATCACCGACTCTCACTGAAGTTCATCTCTGTGTGGAAATGGATGGATGGTTCCACGGGGTTTGTTTTTGTATACTCTAATCGTAACATGGACATACAGCTGTCTGGTAGCACGATTACGCAGATCGCCTAAGGCAAACTTAAATAACGCACGTTACATCTCCTTTTTCGTAAATTCTATTCATCATTACGTGGAATCATGTATTACGTATTTTATCATCAGTTGGTTGACAGTATTTCAAAATTTAGGAAGCACATCCTTTTGCCTTGTTATTTGAGAATGAGAAACACATATTTATGTGAAGAAATGGAACGGCGTAGCCGTTCGGGTCTCCCAATGTTATTTATTACATGAATATTTTTTCAAAGCATACACATTCTGTACAACGTGATAGCAAAGACAACGTTTCGCAGAAAGGTTCGTGAGCACACGTTTGTAGCCGTTTCTATTGTAAACGCAGCGCTACTTGAAATGACATTCCAGATTTAGTGCTGTTCTTTCTTTCTCACTTGTGAAGCCTCCAGTTTCGCGATACCATAAAAGTCCGCTTACGAAGACCAATAGTTCGCCAACGACTAAATAGAATACGTTTACAGTCGTCTAAACAATTGTGTATAGTTACTTAAATCAGTTTAGCTTACGTAAGTGATGTTACTGGGAAATTCTAATTATTTGCTTGTCCCATGTCACTGTGAAAGAGCGGTATACTCGATACTGCTTACATTTTGTCGTGTGTTAAACGTTTCGCTACGAGTCGACATAATCACAATTAATTTCATATCCCCTTTGGTCGTTCTTTTAAGCGTAAAGTATGTATACGTAAATACACTAGTCTGACGGGGCGTTTTGTCCTTCTATTTCTACATACTGTTTCTCTGATTTAGTGGCAAGAAATTAATGCTCCTCGCATCTGGAAGTAGTGATGTTGAGCAGAGACGAATGTTGTGGATGGCAAGGTGAAGTAACGTGGCTAGGACTGGACACATGTTTATGTCTTTATTCCTTGACGTGTATCTCTGTTTCACAGATTTCCTGTAATTATTAAATGAGTCTTCTCTTTTAGAGACACTGCCGGCCGCGGTGGTCTCGCGGTTCTAGGCGCGCAGTCCGGAACCGTGGGACTGCTACGGTCGCAGGTTCGAATCCTGCCTCGGGCATGGATGTGTGTGATGTCCTTAGGTTAGTTAGGTTTAAGTAGTTCTAAGTTCTAGGGGACTGATAACCACAGCAGTTGAGTCCCATAGTGCTCAGAGCCATTTTAGAGACACTCAGTTGTTGCTTAATGTTGATACTAAACGTTGCACAAATTTATGCCGCTGTGATGTTTTAAAGTAATTGATATCCGGTGTAGATATCTGAGCTCCTTGAATTTAGACAGAAAGCGGCCCTACTTTCTGAAAACATTTGGGGCTGTCAGTGCAAATATACTTTTTTAGCGAGCGGGATGACACAGTGGTTAAGACATAGGATTCGCATTCTGTAGGAAAGGGGAGTATATCCTCACTCATCTATCCGGATTTAGGTTCTACGTAATTTCCACGCATTACTTATGGGGAAATTCCCGGATAGTTCCTGAGAAAAAGACAAAACCAATCTCATTTACCATATTTGTCCAATTTGAGTTTGTGTTCAAACTCTAATGACATGCTCGTTAATGGGACATTAAGCTCTTACATTTCTTCCTTCTAATTGGAGTAACAGTGTAGTAAACAGTACCTGTGGTGTGTCGTACTGAGTGCTACAGCGTACACTGACTTTACTTATTGCTCTTAGCAATTGATTTGCTCTAGGCTACCTTCGTTGCTCCAGATATTACACTCCTGGAAATGGAAAAAAGAACACATTGACACCGGTGTGTCAGACCCACCATACTTGCTCCGGACACTGCGAGAGGGCTGTACAAGCAATGATCACACGCACGGCACAGCGGACACACCAGGAACCGCGGTGTTGGCCGTCGAATGGCGCTAGCTGCGCAGCATTTGTGCACCGCCGCCGTCAGTGTCAGCCAGTTTGCCGTGGCATACGGAGCTCCATCGCAGTCTTTAACACTGGTAGCATGCCGCGACAGCGTGGACGTGAACCGTATGTGCAGTTGACGGACTTTAAGCGAGGGCGTATAGTGGGCATGCGGGAGGCCTGGTGGACGTACCGCCGAATTGCTCAACACGTGGGGCGTGAGGTCTCCACAGTACATCGATGTTGTCGCCAGTGGTCGGCGGAAGATGCACGTGCCCGTCGACCTGGGACCGGACCGCAGCGACGCACGGATGCACGCCAAGACCGTAGGATCCTACGCAGTGCCGTAGGGGACCGCACCGCCACTTCCCAGCAAATTAGGGACACTGTTGCTCCTGGGGTATCGGCGAGGACCATTCGCAACCGTCTCCATGAAGCTGGGCTACGGTCCCGCACACCGTTAGGCCGTCTTCCGCTCACGCCCCAACATCGTGCAGCCCGCCTCCAGTGGTGTCGCGACAGGCGTGAATGGAGGGACGAATGGAGACGTGTCGTCTTCAGCGATGAGAGTCGCTTCTGCCTTGGTGCCAATAATGGTCGTATGCGTGTTTGGCGCCGTGCAGGTGAGCGCCACAATCAGGACTGCATACGACCGAGGCACACAGGGCCAACACCCGGCATCGTGGTGTGGGGAGCGATCTCCTACACTGGCCGTACACCACTGGTGATCGTCGAGGGGACACTGAATAGTGCACGGTACATCCAAACCGTCATCGAACCCATCGTTCTACCATTCCTAGACCGGCAAGGGAACTTGCTGTTCCAACAGGACAATGCACGTCCGCATGTATCCTGTGCCACCCAACGTGCTCTAGAAGGTGTAAGTCAACTACCCTGGCCAGCAAGATCTCCGGATCTGTCCCCCATTGAGCATGTTTGGGACTGGATGAAGCGTCGTCTCACGCGGTCTCCACGTCCGGCACGAACGCTGGTCCAACTGAGGCGCCAGGTGGAAATGGCATGGCAAGCCGTTCCACAGGACTACATCCAGCATCTCTACGATCGTCTCCATGGGAGAATAGCAGCCTGCATTGCTGCGAAAGGTGGATATACACTGTACTAGTGCCGACATTGTGCATGCTCTGTTGCCTGTGTCTATGTGCCTGTGGTTCTGTCAGTGTGATCATGTGATGTATCTGACCCCAGGAATGTGTCAATAAAGTTTCCCCTTCCTGGGACAATGAATTCACGGTGTTCTTATTTCAATTTCCAGGAGTGTAGTTCAGTTTGTGGCCACCGATAAAGACGAATCATACGAATTAGAGTGATTTAAAACGGTTGTCCTAACTTGATTCTCTTGTAATCTTTAAAAAGAGAAGGTGGTTTGTATTTATTTGCTAAAGCTGTATTTTTCATGTGAACTAGCGCTAATTAAGACAACGAGCCCTGCCCTGATATTATAGATGGGTTGCCATCATCGGTAGTAGGGTCCAGGACGGTTATTTCATTGTATTCTTTATTATTCCTTATAATTTCCTCGTACTATACCAGCCACTACTTCCTATCGTCATCCAATGTTTGTGTGGTTCGCTTTACATTTCTTCCACGATTTTGGATAATATTAGTTCTAACTTGGCACCTGGATACTCTTCCCGCTGCCTCAGTTAACCTAAGGCACGAAATCTGCTAAAGAATGACAAATATCGCAAAGTGGAAAATCATGCCTGAGTAGTGTGAACTTTGGTCTGTACGTTGTCGAATTTAACTGTCAATGTATAGTGTTTTATATGGCGGAGACTGAGAAACATCTCGTCATTTATCTCAACAAGCTTGGGAAAGTGCTTAAAATCTACACTGACTTTCTGCGTACCGGACCAATAATCGTTTTTCCGACGCAGTTTGATCCGAGTTTAGTGTGTGAATGCAGTACCCGTTAAGCTAGACGAGAAAGTTTTCTGGGTTTGGTTCTGGGACCCAGAAGGAGGCCGCTGCAATCGTGGCCGAAACGTTTGTTTTTCTATAGCAACAGTAGTTTTTACATTATGACGCGGTACCAAACCCAGAAAACTTTTATGTTGACTGACTCTGGCCGCGGAAGCCTACGCAATTATACTAGACGAGAAGTTTCTATGTAAACCTCTATCTTCAATGAAAAGAAGTAGTACTAGGGACATCACTATGGTGGGGAGACCGGGAAAACATCTCAGGATTCCTAATGACAAAGACCCTCTGGTGCCAGAGAGAAAGAAAGAAAGTACGAAAAACTTAAAATGACAGGGAGAAATCACGAAGTTGAAAATACAGCATGCAGCTATGTACTGGTACCTTCATAAATATTTACAAGACTTTAATTTAAAAATGTTGGTCAGCATGAATATCTTGGTTGTATATGGCTGACTTACCTTGTTTTTTATATAAAAATCTCAACTTTCGCAACTGCTGATTTCTTGTCTTTTAAAATGCATCTCTTGTCAATTTATGACAATAAAATGTATTGTTAATGCAATGCACATTTTGCAGGCGTTGTTGCATTCCACGGTAAGAGTAAATTTTTATATTGTTTTCTGTCTGAAATAAATTGGTGGAACCTCGGTTGTGTGTCTATCCTTCTAGCCAATCAACCACTAGCTATAGGGTCTGGTCTCAGTGTTAGCACAGAGTAAATGGAAAAATGCGGTATCAAACTGATTAGCATGAGATCTAGTTTTGTAAAGAGAGATTTAAATGCTTGAAAGCAATCAGGTTAACTAAGAAAAACGTAATTAGTTTCTTTGGGGGAAAATTATATACAGGATTTTTGTCCAAATTTTCTTAGCCAAACAAAGAGTTAGAAAGGGACAAGTGGAGTATGAGATTAACTAGAGTGAGGTCTAGTTAAAAGTAGAAATTCAAATCTTATCTTCATCTTTAAGGTTAGCTATGATTCAAATTTCGTTATAGTTTATGATATTATGAACATTTCAACATATCAGTTATTTTACTAAATGTTGTCTCCCACGATGCACGCCATAGGACAAAAGAATCGACACTTCATGTAACAAAACAAATCTTCGAAGGAGGTAATGGAAACTTCTCCCACAATACAGGGAAAAACAGTGAGACGTGATTCTTGTATATTGTAAGTTGATATTTTCTTATTTTTGAGTGTGTCCACCAAAAAAGATGAATTAATGTATAACCCCATATACATATAACTATGATGTATTAAGATCGTTAATTGGTCATATTAGAGAACAGCTGGAAATGTTGGTTAAGAAAACTTTCATGAAAATGAAATAAATTACAAATGAAGCTTTTTCTGTCAGAATAGATTTACGACAAAAATAAAACAATGAATGAACTTCGAAAGTTCAGTTCTGTGAACTACTTAAGTGAAATTGGTGACTGCAGGGCAATGTTGCATGAAGAGCGACACGTATACTTTTCACATTGATCACTCTCACTTATTCCCACTTTTACTCTCGGTGAACATACACCTGAAATAGCCTGTGACACATTCCCACAGCGCACTGTAGCTTCCTGGCCACAAAAAGCCTATAGAATGATCAGAGACACTAGCTAGTTTGCTTCAGTTTATTCCTGTTACGTGGTCCAATATTGCCTATCGGGCTCGCATCTGGATTGTTATCTTGGCTTTCTGTTTGGCTCTAGATGGGCTTCTATCACACAAATAGAAGTGACTTGTAGCTTGGTTTTTATACACTTACTTTTAACAGCTACGTGACTGTTTTAGGGAGTCACGACTGTCGTCTGTAGTAGAATATGGACTACACGTGACTACATGGCTTACGTACGTAGCATGTACAATGATTCCACAATACGAAATCTACATAATTTTTTCTCATGACTAACTTTCTCAAAAATCTGCAGTAAAAAAAACTGTAAAGATATTTTAGTGTCAAAATCTGGTCACATGACCACACATAATAACTCATCACATAATCACCTAGCGCTTGGCGTAGAGACCAGTCAGTAAATACGTGTAAGCGTTCATGACGTTACTGGGGAACGAAATTATTTATCGATCGTTAATATGCGACGGATCTGAAGGACTAAGAATACCGATGCTTAGGTGCTACAAAAGCCGGCATTTGTGTGGTGATGTACTTAAAACGAATATAGAGGAAAACAGGACAAACTCTATGTCCAGCTCTGCAGAGCATCAGACGTTTTTTACGTCTAAACATCATGTTCAGCGACCAAAACATAGAAACTGGTACTGTGTTGTCAGGAAGCTGACTAATGATCGTCCCTTAAGACAGGTACACTGCAGCAAACGATTCACCTAGCGCAACTTACAATTTATGCTTGCAAGAGAAAGAACTGCAAGTTACATAGAATTTTTAGATATAAAATAACTTCAACAACTTCCTTCAAAGTAAATAGAATCTAAAATTCTGAAACTATTTTTGATGTAGGTAAATGTAATAGTCAGAACGAAGATTTATGTCATGTTGCTTGAGTATACTTGACAAAAAAGACAAACTGTGTCGTCCAGAAGTATTTCGTCATACTATACCTCCAATAATATCGATTATCGTGGACTAAGTTGATAGCATGTGTGGGCTTTTTAGTTTAATTGGTCCTCTGTGTAACTCTGTCAGGACAGTTCAAGAATAATCCTGATAAACGCATTACAGAATACGAGTAAACATCAAGTATACCACATACGCCATACTATTTATCACTAAATCAATACGTCCGAGCTGTTATGGTACAATTAACTGTAGTCAAACTACTGCATGCGGATGGATTGCGGAGGTTAACATTATATGGAATCTGCTGGAAACTGAGCGAAATAATGCCTGGATCATAATTTAAAAATTTAAGAATTGTGAAAATTAATATTTTAGAATAGAGGTAGAGAAATTCTGAAGTACAATAATGCGTTTAAACTTTTCTGTCCGTTGTTTTAGTCCATTATTTCCTTCCAAATTCACGTTTTAAATGAAGATCTTCTTCGTTTTAACAGTAAATGAAACTGTGAGTTCTGAACGGGAAAAATACTTAAGTATTACTCGACAAATGTTTTTTATCATGGTCGTGGAATAGCAGGCTCATATTTCTTGATGCGCTTCAAATACGATTTTTTATGGGTTTGTGGTTATATATAGGGGTCGTTTCAGACTAACGCAGAGTATAAGTTATTGTTCTATAGTATAAGATAAAATGATTGTTCGAATTCGATAAGCGTACTTGTCGCCCTGAGGTGCAGAGGGAGTTTGGCGTGTTCACAGCGTAAGAAAACGAAGCACGAAAGTGTTTACAATAAAGCTGAAACCATTTGTGACATTCACCTAATAAAAATGAAAATTATTATATTTTCTATGCATGAAAACTGTTTCAGCAAGTTATCGGAAGCAGCTGCAATAACGTAACGTCCCATGTAACTGAAAGAGGTTAGGCATAATTATATTTTTAATTACGGTTTGAAAGAAATATGGAAGAGTTGCACATACTTTATATCTAACTGAAATTCATTTGTTTTATAATTTTAGCATCTCCATGTTGTTGACGATAGTATCTTAAAGGCATATGGCCACTATGTATTTTATTACATAAGGGAATACATACACCTTCCGGCTGCACTTTACTGATGTTGGTTATTAATGCAAGATATATAATCGCTTTCCTACTACATTTTCTGTCATCAGATGTACTCTATATGAATAAAAGTATTCGGGCACCCTTTTGTAATGAGAAACTACAAAAGGAGGCGGGGAGTATTGTGTTGTCAATTGGCAAGTAGTAATAGTAGAATGGGTCAGTGACGAGAGCTTAGTGACTTCGAACGTGGGTTAGTCACTGGATGTTACCTGTTTAAAAAACCCATAACAGGCGTTTGAACACTTCTAAGGCCGCCCAATACAAGTGTTCGTGATATGATTGTGAAGTGGAGACGCGAAGAAACAACCAGAGCTGAATCAAGACTTGGCAGATCTCACGTACTGTCAGACAGGGACGCTCGAACATAACGGCGGATGGTTGTAAAAAAGCACATGAAATCAGCAGAGTGAGTGCCAAAAAGCTACAAGGAGTCTAGCTAGCATAAAGATTGTGCGTAACGAGCTAAAAAGAATTGGGTACAGTGGTCCAACAGCTAGTCATAGGCTACACATTCCTGCAGTCAGTCCTAAGCCACCCTCGAGGTTGTGTAAACAGCGACGCCACTGGAAACGATGATTTGGAGTATTGAATAACGCTATATCGTATGGCATTCCAATGAAAGTGTTTGGGTGTGACGAATGCCTGGTGAACGCTACCTGCGGTCATTGTGTTAGTGCCAGGCGCTTAAGGGGATACGGAATCACCTATCCCCGCAATGTTAATATATGCCTACTATAGGGAACATTTTCTCACAAACTACTGGAGACAGAGAGGTAAAAATTTTACTGTATGTGCATTCATATGTTACAACAATACTGAAACAACAGTTTATTGTCAAAGTATTTTCTTACAGAGATATTGTACATTTATTTTTAAGTAAATTTTTTCCATCGCTTTTTACTAGACTATCACCCCTAAGTCTTTTGTAAATCAAGTAATTAAAAAATCGTTGTTTCAGTATGTAATAGGGACCTATGTAACTACGTCATAAAAATTTCAGACTTCTAGGTTGACCAGTACCTGAGATAATGTTCCTAGATGAAGTAAAAAGTAAACTTACGGGAAACGGAGAAAGAAGATTAAAACATTCCTGATCCGTAGCTAATACCCCCTTCACAGTCTTCATAATCATCTTCAAGTCTTCTTTTGGCACCCCTCTGCACCTGTCTTGCTTTTTTCACTAATGTCTTGATTATATTATCAGCATGCCTTAGTCTGTGCTGATCTAAAAAGAACATAGCACGTACCGTACGGGAACCAACACACATACCCAACTTTTGAAGGACCTGGCATTTAGTTATATTTCCAAGATTGAAGGTTGCCACAGCATCATACACACCAAAATGTAGTGTATTAATTCCGACAAACACTGTTTTTGGGAGACGATGCCATATCACACTATTCAAGCACTCGTTGGGGTTCTGCGTTTTTCCGTGAAGACATTTCATCAGAAGACTTCTGTCAGCCAGATCTCTGAAAATGGGCTTTATTTCTGCCATGATGGCTGATGGTAGACTGTGGTGGTGAATGTATTTCTCTCCTGTTGTTAGTCCCCTATTGTATTTACACCAGCTGTTTTCACCTTTGGGGCACAAACCATGTTGTGGATGCTCATCCGTGGATGCGGTGTGGAAATATAAAGCCCATATAGCTCTCCTCATTTCTTCAAGATTGCCTGTATTTTGCCTGATTGCAAGGCCATAGCAGTTCTGAATGTGGTCTATTATGGAATCAGTCAATCTTCCTCTGCCATCCAAGGTTTTCCCATCATCTAGTTTTTTCCCTTTCATAACTGATTTTAACCTTCTCAGCCTGGCACCCATTCTCTTCTGCACATGTCCTATACATTCAAGTTTGCTTATATTTACACTGTTCCCATATGGTTTGCTTTCCAAAACTTCTTTGAATGCTTTAGAGTCACCATCTCCCAGATATTTGACATAGCGAACATTATACCACTGTGAAGAGCGCAATACCCGATCTCACAAATATATAAAAATAAAATAGTTATAATTGTAGTAGAGCTATGTATGATACGTCATTTTAAAGAGGAAACATGGCAGAATATAATACGCCAATAAAAAAAATTCGATTTTTTAACCCAAAATCCGATTCCGTATCCCCTTAAGGAAAAGCTAAATACTTAAAGATATGAAAACATTTTACTGCACTGTGTACTGTGTCCTTTGGAGGGACAGTTCGAGGAAAACGATTTTTTTGGGATGACAGTGCACCTTGTCATATAAAAGCTTCTGTGAGACAATGGTTTGTGTAGAATAACGTTCCTGAAATCGACTGGTCTGTCCTGATTCCCAACTTGAACCCAACGGAACACATCTAGGATGAGTCACAACGTCGACTTCAGTCCACAACCCAGCGTCGGACGTCACCACCGTTTCTGGTTTCGGCTCTCTGAGATGAGTCAGAACTTCGACTTCACTTCAGAGCCCAGAGTTGACCATCACTATCATCCCTGGTTTAAGCTCTTGTGGAAGAGTGGGATGACATTCCTCCTCAGACTTAAGAAACGTCATTGAAAGTGTCCCCAACAGATTTCAGGCTGTCATAAAGGTGAAGGGATGACACACCCGATACTACTACCCGATACATTTGATCACGCAGTGTATATGGGGCACGAATCACGTCTACATCGACACAAAGAAATACGTTCATACTTGGATAGCCGCTAACCACTCGTATCCTGCCATACGACTTTACGACCTATGTACAATCATGTGAAAATTGAGCGTAATTATAACTAGGAATCACATCATGTATTAACGTATGGTACCATACCTGCGCATGAATCAGCATTTGGGGTTAAAGGGCCAAATCAAGTGTATTTTCTTAAGAGCGACTTTTTCCAAATTTTAACCACACTCGCAAATCCCCTAACGTCAAGGAAATACGTCTCATTCGCTAGACCGTGCGGCTTTGTTAAGTCACTGGACCAACATTCGGGAAGATAGTGTTTCTGATCCCGCTCCCGCCATTTAGATTTAGATTTGGCATAAATGGATTAAGGCAAATACCTGAATGGTTTCTGTAGAAAGGCCACGGTTGATTTCATACCATATGTTTGACCAATAGAGCTTTTTCTCCGGCTGTATAGTGTAAATAGGACACGAATCACATCTACATCGATAAAAGAAAATACGTACATGCGTGGATAGCAGCTAACCATTGCTATCCCGCAGTACCACTTTACCAAGTAGGTAAAATGAAGTAAAGTTATGCGAAAACATTTTTGTTTAATTCAAAGCACAAATGAAACCCCAACTGACTGTCGAACTTACCAACCAAAATAGAGCGCAATTGCTACGAAACACGTTTTATATTCGTCTATGATGCCACATTTGCGTGTGGAACAGCATTTGGCTGTAGGGGCCAAGTAAAGTGGTTTTACCCGAATGGATTAAAGCAAATGCCGGAATGATTTCGGTAGAGAGGCCACGATTTAGTTCCTTCCGTATGGTTGACCAATCCGACCTTCTTCTCCAGCTGTAATCGTTTCTCTATTAAACCAACATATTTTAGATTTTATAGTAGAACAGGCGCTTCTACATTTACTCATGTGCGATGAAGTGTTAAGGAAGCTGTATGCAACTCATTTGCTTTTACTCATGTTGCCGGTTTCGTTCTAATAGTTGCTGTTTTATTATTGTTGTTTTGTAGTTATTCAAACTAGATAATATGCAAAACCAGAATCTCTTAAAAATATTAAAAATAATTTCGTTTAGTTCGTTAGCCTTCCATAAACACAGAAAGAAGAAAATGTAGAACAAATTTAAATTATTTATATGTGAGCTCACAGAACAAATTATCACTCAGCCCTTAAAGGAACACTGGGGCTTTGGAGGGCTGTAGCTGGTGTAGGAGTAGCACCAGGCAGTCACGTGACCCTACACCGGTGACGCTAGCCATGGCAGTGTGTGGTGCGAATGTGCCACTGGGTTGTGTGGAATCAGTGCAGTAAGACGGTCGACGTGGAGACGTCACAGAATGAAAGCATGGAGTTGCCGTAATTAGAGGTGCCCATGGCCACACCGTGGATGAAGTTACATGGTTGTTGGTATATCAACGCGGGCAGCGCAACGTGTGTGCAAGGAATGATATACCAGACGCAGAGAACAAACACAAGAACAGTGGTCGTGAAAAGAAACGTGTGTCACGCCTTGTGAATGACAATCGGTTTCAAAATCGACAGTAACTACTGCTGTCATTAAATGCAGGCCCATCTCAATCAGTTTCCAAGCGAAGACTGCGAATGGAGCTACAAGTAATGGACAAAAGGATGCGGGTACCTTCCGGTACCTCGCAAAAGACCATTGCTCACAAAAACTCATTAAGCTCCACGTCTTCAAAGCGCCAAACAACTTGAAACTAAACAGTTGGTGTCTAGAGGCGGCTAGCGTTAGGGTTACCAGACGTCCGCATTTTTGACGTTTAATATAGCGTCCGTATACATTTTTGCGGTTTCTGCTAATGTCCACATTTTTGAGTTTTGAGAATGAAGATCTTCTGATTTTTGTTTTCATCTCGTATCGTCAATAAGTCCTTTTCACTTCTGTCATTGAATTACGTCATGTGTTATTAGCTTAAAATAGACCTTTTACGCTCAGAAAACCGAAAATATGGATTTATATAGCGTACAAATTATGTTTCCATCTTTTTAGCTTCGAGATAACTGCTTCGACCATAGGTAGTATCAATGGTCAAAAGGTAGATGTGATGTTTACGTGCTCTTTGTGTTTACGTAATACACCTGTTTTTAAGGAACTTAGTGATCACCCAGCTGCATCTTTTTCCCGTATTCCGTATTCGTCTTATTGTGTAAGTTTAGTGATTTTCAAAATATAGCTTATGACACGGAAATAGAGTTCTGTTTCGTAAATGAAGACTTTTTCATGCGGTACCTGAACAATGCGTTTTTATCATTCTTTGTTTGACTTTTGTTTAAGATAATTTCTCATCATCCCTTAGAGTAAGTGTGCATTTACAGATAAACACCGAGAAAAACATCCGAGCTTTCGTCCTGGAAATGCTCAATGGGAAGCAGAATGTACTGTTTGTTGCTCAAGGACCTACGTATCTATAGCAAATCATGGCGTCACCGACCTGGAAGTGTACATGGAAACACAAAAACATATGAAGTTGAAGCCTAACGAGACGGCTAACATGCAATGTGTGGATGGTATAGTTTGCTAGGGAAGTGGTTTTATGATGTACGTAGCTTCCACCCACTGATCCAGGACGTTTATTTCAGCATTCTCGAAGAAAACGTGTTCCCTTTCCTCTACATCGTTATGATGAATAAGATGTGGACACTTCCGTCATCGCCGGCCGGAATGGTCAGTTAGGTTTAAGTACACTGCTGGCCACCGTAAATGCAACACCAAGAAAGACAAGAGGTAGCACAACAAAATTTATTTTGTAGATAACATGTTGACCAAGTATCAAATGATTACGTTTACAGACATCTGTGACATGTGGTTCCTGCCAGAATCAGTAGCCAGAGTAGCCGCCATTGTTGGATATCACCGCTGCCACACGTCTCGGCATTGAGTCAAAGAGACGTTGGATGTGTTCCTGGGGTACAGCAGCCCAAGTAGCTTCCACACGTTGCCAAAGATCATCTGGTGTGGCAGCTGGGGATGTAATCTGGGTCACTCGTTGAGCAACCATGGACCACATGTTTTCTATCGGCGAAACATCCGGAGAGCGAGCCGGCCAGGGAAGCTCTTCAATCTGGTTATTGACGAAGAACCTTTGGAAAATGCGTGCCACGTGTGGTCGCGAATTATCCTGTTGAAATATGGCTGTGGCCGAGCCCTGAAGGTAAGGAAGGACAACTGGCTCCAGCACCTCAGATATGTAGCGCCGGCTATTTAAAGTACCGGCAATTCGTACTAGAGGCGTGCGAGAGTAATATCCAATACCGCCCCATACCATAATACCCGGTGCAAGACCAGTGTGGCGGTGCATAATGCAGCTGTCCAGCATCCTCTCTCCACGGTGTCTCCACACTCGAATCCGACCATCGTGGTGCTGCAGACGGAAGCGTGCCTCGTCAGTACAGACAACGTCATTCCATTCTGCCGTCCACATCCGTCTGTCATCACACCATAGGCGACGGAGACGTCTGTGGTTCTGTGTCAATGGTAGACGGAGCAATGGACGTCTTGCGGACAGACCACTCTGCTGTAAACGGCGTCGAATGGTACGCGCAGACACTGGATGATGCGTTACAGACGCAATGTGCTGTGCTATGGTACGGGATGTCACTGAGCGATCCGTCACTGCCATGCGCACAATTTGCCTATCAGCACGTGCAGTGGTGCACCGAGGTGAATGCGATAGACCACGTCGGTCCGTCGTACCCTCCTGCATCCAACGGTCACATATCCGCATTACAGTTGTTTGGTTTCGTCCAACACGACTAGTGATTTCTCTGTATGATAATCCACAATCTCGGTAAGCCACTATCCTTCCTCTGTCGAACTCGGATACTTGATCAAACGCTGTTCGCTGTTGTCTACGAGGCACAACTGATCGTCTTGTGAAACAACCACAAGGTAAACACACGTGCCGAACGTACACTCGTCGAAATCGCCAAGCCTTAAATGGCGCTATGAGGTGGCGCCACAGGCGCGCGTGATGTGCGCCTGCGCTGAAATTCTAATCAGTTGCATATCCCATCGCTGCAAACCCATGGTGTAAATTTCACTTGATTTGGATGCTTCCTTCAGGGTGTTGCATTTACGGTGGCCAGCAGTGTAGTTCTGAGTTCTAGGGGACTGATGACCTCAGCAGTTAAGTCCCATAGTGCTCGGAGCCATTTGAACCATTTGAACTTCCGTCATCCAAGATGAAAACAGCACCCTATCGCTAGTCGTCTGGTCTGCCAGTTCTATACTGGCGAACGCCTTCGCCAGCACACCGGTCGGCACTGGGGAACATTGTATCGCAGGCGTTGAACTAAGTACGCCTATGACGAGAGAAGACCAAGACACGTCCCCATGCTACGCGCCGATTACACCCCCTAGACAGCAAGTATATAGACCGCCGATGACGACCGAGCTGTCTCAACCTCAGTACCTCAGTACGTCGCATCAAGACTCACTTCGCATTGCACCTCAATAAGTCACACTGCGCTCTAGTCTTCCACAGTGATAGTCGTCGCCTCGCACCATAGTTAGCTGCGAGGGAAAGTCATTCATTGTATACAGTCGTGATATGGACACAGAATAGATTCAAGAATTAGTACTTGATTGCTGTTAAGCACAGAACTTCAGATTGGACATCATTGAAGTTAAGTACTCAACTGGTTCCTGCAGTAAAGGGTATTTTAATCACGTGGGCATGTTGTGTTGTAGTGAGAGGAAACCGACCACGCACCTATCATACCACCCTCTCTTCATCCAGCCAGGAACCATAAAAACATTACAAGAGGGCAGAGCCACAACACAATCAACAGGTGAATCGTAGCAATCAACATCCCCCCCCCCATTTTGATAGCTCTATTATGGAATCTAAGAATCAATGAATGAATGAGATGGATATGGCTTTCAAGAACAAATTTGTGGATTCTCTTGCTCGCCGAATCGAGGCCGTTATCAATGCTGAAGCTGGTGTTACATGGTACTACCGTGATGTCTGTTGGCGTGACGGATTTTTTGTCCGGTGTGCCGCTGCGTATCATGGCCTCAACATTAACACCTTAAGCTCCTTATTTCCGGTGTTCGAACAGACACCAGCCTGTCGCGATTCAGATGAGGAAGCAGAAGCCGACAATGAAATGAAATGCGCAGGCGCTCTCTCGGAAGGCGGGTTTGTATTGATCGATCGCTCGGCATCCGTGTATCGTGACTTCTGATGCGCATACCTGCCGCACGACACGGAAATATTTTACATATCTTCGAAACAATTTTTACCGTTTCGGTGACTTTTTTCCAAAATCTATTAGCACGACGCATTTCGGCAGCATGCTGCCACATCATGTGCGTTACAGCTACACTTACTGTTGTAACTGTATAGTACATTCTTTCGTGTTAAACTTAAATGCTTTATAACCCTGCTCTATACGAGGGCTCATCTGCACTATAAAGTAATTTTATGGCCTACCTAGCAAGGCGTCCTGAGGATTCAGAGAGAACAAGGTCTCAGGGGAAGGAATGCTAGTGCTTCGCGTCTCTTCGACAGCAAGATCATTACGGCCATTACATGTGCTCAGATGGAGAAGTAGGTGAGAAGTAAGTGCATGTAGTCTCACCAACGTAAGGTTTAAGCTCCACGTCTCGTCCACGGATATATATATATATATATATATATATATATATATATATATACAGGGTGTTACAAAAAGGTACGGCCAAACTTTCAGAAAACATTCCTCACACACAAAGAAAGAAAATATGTTATGTGGACATGTGTCCGGAAACGCTTACTTTCCATGTTAGAGCTCATTTTATTACTTCTCTTCAAATCACATTAATCATGGAATGAAAACACACAGCAACAGAACGTACCAGCGTGACTTCAAACACTTTGTTACAGGAAATGTTCAAGATGTCCTCCGTTAGCGAGGATACATGCATCCACCCTCCGTCGCATGGAATCCCTGATGCGCTGATGCAGCCCTGGAGAATGGCGTATTGTATCACAGCCGTCCACAATACGAGCACGAAGAGTCTCTACATTTGGTACCGGGGTTGCGTAGACAAGAGCTTTCAAATGCCCCCATAAATGAAAGTCGAGATGGTTGAGGTCAGGAGAGCGTGGAGGCCATGGAATTGGTCCGCCTCTACCAATCCATCGGTCACCGAATCTGTTGCTGAGAAGCGTACGAACACTTCGACTGAAATGTGCAGGAGCTCCATCGTGCATGAACCACATGTTGTGTCGTACTTGTAAAGGCACATGTTCTAGCAGCACAGGTAGAGTATCCCGCATGAAATCATGATAACGTGCTCCATTGAGCGTACGTGGACGACGAAACTAAAATGAGCTCTAACATGGAAATTAAGTGTTTCCGGACACATGTCCACATAACATCTTTTCTTTATTTGTGTGTGAGGAATGTTTCCTGAAAGTTTGGCCTTACCTTTTTGTAACACCCTATATATATATATATATATATATATATATATATATATATATATATATATATATATGTGTGTGTGTGTGTGTGTGTGTGTGTGTGTGTGTGTGTGTGTGTGTGTGTGAGAGAGAGAGAGAGAGAGAGTTATCGCAGACAAAAACGTAACTCAGCTCGCCAAACATTCGGAATGTAGTCCGTCCTGTCGCTGTAAAACTGAATGACAAAATTTACTCTAATCGACTGAGGGAATACAGTGTCATCAGCACAGCGGTAAACTCCCTGGTCAAGATGTGTGGCAGAAAGATTTCGCGAATAGCATGCTTCCCAACAGTCACTCTGGGAACATTGCTGGCTTCAGTTTCTGTTGCGGTCGCAGTGTGGTCAGTACAGGCTGATCATCTTAGGCGTCAGCCCATTTTTTATACCAGTGGTGAGCGGAACAAGGACGACGGACTTGCTTGGACCTCTGGCACACACCTGACACTTTGCATCAATTAGTTTTGATAGTTGCTGCGGAGGATCAACCATTCTCCAACAGATAAACTATAAAGTCTCATTACATTTCAGTTAAATTTACTTATATGATATGTATGCAATTTTTTGTAAGCCAGTAGTATTCTTATTAATATACGCCACTCTTTCAGCAAGCCAAATTTAGTTACTTCAAGAAATCGAGCAACCAGCCGAGACGTGGTTCAGGCTTTCCCCTATCTATTATTCGGGCGACACATTATATCAACATATCCTTTTTGTCGACTTTCCCCGAGTTGTATATTCTACATCTACATCTACTGACTGGTCGGAAATTCACACTTAAGTGCCTGGCAGAGCGTTCATCGAACCACCTACAGACTGTTTTTCTACCGTTCCACCCTGCAACAGCACGAGGAAAAAATGAACGCTTATCTCTTTCCGTACGCGCTCTATTGTCTCTTATTTTATTACAATAATCACTTCTCCCTATGTAAGTTGGCAACGACAATATATTTACACAGAGGAGAACGTTGGTGACTGAAATTTCGTTAAAAGATCTCGCCGCAACGAAAAACGCATTTGTTGCCATCCAAACTCGCTTCTCATATTCGTGACACTTCTTTCACAATAATACAAAACGAGCTTCTCTTCTCACGACCTTTTCGGTGTCTTCTGTCAATCCTATCTAGTAAGGATACCATACTGCACAACAGTACTCTTCCAGACGACGGACAAGTGTATTTCACGTAGTCTTTATACTAGACTTGTTTCGTGTTCTAACCATTCTGCCAATAAGACACAGCTCACGGTTTACCTTCCCCACAATATTATCTATGTGATCGTTTCAATTTAAGTTCTTCTTAATTATAATTCTGAAGTTTTTGGCAGAATAATTATGCTTAATAAATAATTAGATGCACTTACTTTTATTCTGTAATTTGGAACTCATTTTCTCGCATTTGTATGCAACATTCACCATGTCGGCGACTTTTGAGGCTGTTGATATCGGAAATGGCACTTAAAACCATGTTACAATATTGTTATACATTCCGCAATTAGTCCTGAATTCAGCTCTGACTCTCGTGTTAATATTTCCGAATTTAAGGCTTGAGTGTGACTAAAAAAATGCATGGTGTCATATTACCTGCATAATACTGGTTAATATATAATTTATATACTCTGTTCCGTAGCACTACGTCATTTACAGTTAGTTTTTCGGTTATTTCAGATTAATGATATACAATGACTGGACTAGCTTTTGATGTGAATGGTTATCTACCTGGTTGAGTAGAAACTGGCTATCATTAACAGAATGAAAAATAAATTATACTAAATGTTGCAAAAGTGATGTGGAAATTTTATACAGAACAAGTAATATAACACACTTTGCGTGCAGTTAATGGATTGACACACTGGAAAAATCACTTCAGAATGAAGAACGCAAGTTGAGTGGACCATGTAATCAATGAGGAGGTACTAAGTAGAAGTGAGGCAAAACGAAATTTATGCCACAATTCGACTAAAAGAATGAATCGGTTCGTAAGGTACTCTTGGAGACATCAAGGGATCCACTAATTTAGTACTGGAAGAAAATGGGGAGGGAAGCCAGAAATTGTAGAGGGTGACCAAAAAATGAATACAGCAGGTAAGTTCAAAAGGATTTAGGTTGCAGTAGTTATTCGGAGATGAAGAGGTTTGCACAAGATGGATTACCGTTGAGATCTGCATCAAACCAGTCTTCAGAATGAAGACCACAACAATAATAACTAAGCAGTCACATTGGGAAGGAGAAAAGAAAATTATGGCAATTTTTGTAATGTGTTATTATTATATTTTTGCTAGGACTATATCTGATTATTACGTTTTATGGGTAACTCATTAAAATTTCTTACTTACTGTATTTCAAACTGGTTCTTTAGGAAACTATACAGGGCTGTGCTCTGGTGGGAATGAATTTCTGTCATGGAAGCAGTTTCATTCTATTGCATTTGTTGACCAGGTGCAGGATTCTCAGATTTTGTGCTATTTCTGTCACTTGATGCCTGTTGTTAGCAAAATGTAATGCAAAGGTAGGTTTCGCTAACTTGTTAAACAAAGAGTATCAAAATTTTAGCGAAATCGTATACTAAAACTTCTTATTTTTTGACGTATATATATCTTCGGACATGAACTGCAGTTAAGCCTATCTGTCCCTAATCGATTGTATGGCTTGTTGTTGTTTTGAATACTATGGATGATTTTCTCCTATATTTCATTATTATTGTATGAGTTATCTTTGCTACTTCTTACTCGTGAAAGGTTTGCTACTTCATACAAAACGTCTCCTAAATATGCCGTGCTAACATGTTTTTCTTTTAGCTGTTACATGGAGTTATATGGTGTTGGATTTTATTCGTTATTGTTTACGTGGGAATTTATTTTAATATTTAACTCATCAGTTAACTTTGCACTGTGTTTTGGAATATATTCATAGGCATGCATAAATCAATGCCAAATAGAGTTGATATGGTCTCAGTGTCCTCATATTCACTGCGAGATTCGTTCTCTATCCCCACGACGGTCTTTTGAATCACTACGTTTACTGCCCAATAACAATGCTTCATGCAAATACTGTAATTCTGTTATACAGTTGATCTCAACAACAGCCTTGAAGCATGGAGGTGAGGGAGCCAATGAGTAACAATAAACTATAAACTTTTATTTATCCTCATACTGATAAAATCGTTACCCAACATTTGAATTTATGTGGTTCGAAAATTTGATTTTTCAACAAAATGGACGCTTCTGTGATGGCGTTATTATTCCTATGCACTCTGTCACACCTGGGTATAATTTCTAGTCACATGCATCAGTCAGTTAAGACACAGCCTTTACTACAAAATAAACTATAGGCCCAGAACGATTCGGATATTTCGATTATCGCACTCTGTTTAATATCCTGCTATACATCCGACGGCGTATATGAATATGTACACAACCATTAAAGTTCTAGCCGTAATTTTAACTTCAAAGTTTGCAGATCTCTCGCTATGTAGCACGAGTTTCTCACGATATGAGTAAAAGTAAAGTGGTATAGCACTGTTGGTTATGAGATCACGAAGGGCAGGTTCGGCCGCCTACTTGGAAAAGTTTTTCTATCATTCACGCATAATGGCACTGCACGAAGTGTGAAAGTTGTGTGTTCAAGCCTATCTGTTAAATGTAGGTGAGTGCACAAAACAGTGAATAACTGTCTTTCTTCAGCTCTAACTCATGTCTGATGAGAGAAAGCACGTTTTCCTACATAAAACAAGAGCTGCTTCGATTTGGGCTTCACTTTACTGTAGAATTTCGACTGGTAACCACTTCTTGCTGTGCGCAGTTAACCTCTATTCTATAATGAAATCTCAGTTGACAAACATATTTCCTTATTAATCGTTTATTATCCTTCAAGCCCATCTCTGTGCTAAAACAATTCTAAAATTGCATGGAATTTGCATGTCTTTGCACTACTCGTAATATCGAGATACAGCAGCCCCGTAGTACGAGTATGCAGATCGTCTACAGAAAACTTTAGTAACGCACTTTTCATCGTTTTTTCCTGCCTGGAGATGATACTAAAATTCCATTCATCATCGTGTGGAATCTTCCATTATGTATTTTACCATCAGTTGACTGACAATATTTTAAAATTAAGGAACAACATTCCGTTTGCCTCGTTATGTTTACTCGAAAACACGAAACACGTACTTATGTATCGCAATGAATCGGCGTATCCGTTCGGATCATTCTATGTTCTTTCGTATGTGAATAAGTTTTCAAAGTATATACATTCTATTCCAGGTGATAGCAAAGGATACGTTTCGCGGAATGGTCCCTGAGTACGCGGTACGTAGCAGATTCGAATGTAAAAGTGAGTTCAATGAAGCGACTTTTTAAGTTTAGTGTTGTTCTTGCTTTCTCTCCTGTCTGAGATTACTGCAATTTCACGAAACGACAAAACTCCACTTACGAAGACCAATAATTTGCCAACGAGTAAGGTGAACAACTTTGCAATCGTCTAAACTCTTATGTATGCTCAGTTAATTCAGATTACCTAACAAACTTGGTGTTACTTGCTAATTCTAATCATTTAATATTCCTATTTCCCTCTAAAAGACCGGTGAGTTCCGATTTATTTTCATTTTACTGGCGTTGAACGATTCGCTAAGAGGCGACTGCGACGACCTGATGTCGATTAATTGTTATGTCCTCTTTTCTCGTCCTTTTATGTATAAAATATGGATACATACATACACGAGTCTGATATGACGATTTGTGCCTGTATTTTCGCAAACTGAGTGATTTAATGGAAGAAAATTAAAGGCTTACTTATACCTGTCGCATCTGGATGCAGTGACGTTGATGAGATACGAATATCGCGGATAGCAAAGTGAAGAAACAGGGCTAGGACTGAACACACGGAATCAGTTACGCACAAAACTCAAAATCGTACTATTGTGTAGAGGAATAAATCTCGGAAGAAGCAAACTGTATAAAGAAAAGTTTTTGCAAGACTGACGCAAGACAAATCCTTAAGTACTGTTGAAGAGTCTGAGAACACTAACAAGTTGTTTTGGAGAAGTAGTCAAAGAGTTGCTGCTACATTTCTGAGTCTAACGTTTCTTCTGTTTCAGATCGTATGCGTGAGTATTTTCGTGAACATATTTCTGAGTTCACAGATAACTGGCTTGTAGTTGGTAATGGATGGGAGAAAAACGATTAGGGATGAGTGAAACGGAACAGACAGTTATTTTTATCCCATATCGTTAATAACTGTACGTTTCCGCACATTGTTTCAGTCACTAAGCTAGTTTAACTTCTTTGGGATGCTTTTACTTACACTTCAGTGTTTGGGATTTTATTGTAAGGTTTGTAGATGCTTCTGGCTGGCATTCTCGTATCTTTGTACCTTGTTGATATATATCTGTGTTCCACAGATTTCCTGTGACTACCAAATGAGTTTTCCCTTCTACAGACACTCAGTTAATGCTTATTGTTGATACCAAACGTTGTAATGGTTTATCCCAAGATCATTTCAGAGCAAGCACTACGACGATTTACAGTAACTGACTTCCTGCGTATGTATCTGAGATCTTTGAGTTTAGAAACTTTGTGCCACTAATGTCTGAAAACATTTAGGATATTACCTATGAGTTCGAATCTAATCGTTATTGCACACAATTTTGTGTTGACATCTACTTCATTTTTCGACTTTTATTACATGGATATTACGCATAGATCCAACGAATATAATATCCAACGAATATAATACTGGAGGGAGCTGGAGAGGTACGATGGCGTAAAGACGAACTTGTTTTTTCTTTTTTTTTGTGCTCTCTTCGCAGTTAATAAACGAGTTAAGTAGATGCTGTATTATGTGAAATCTCTCTCACTCTCTACCCCCCCCCCTCTCTCTCTCTCTCTCTTTCTCTCTCTCCCCGACCTCTCTCTCTCTCTCTCTCTCACACACACACACACGCATACACACAGCCAGAATGAGATTTGTAGACGCTTTTTCTCGAATCTCCCTCTTGTGTTTTATCACTGCACCAGCTGTTAGAACCGCCTTTATAGCAGATTTGCGGGGCTGTGTCTGTGAATTCCATCACATGGAAGAGATACAGCATCGACCCGCCGGCCGTCTGCTTATGGGCTCACAGGTCGTTCTTCGAGACCATTTACATCAGGGCAGCGCGGCCCGTAAGTTTCACGTCGTATCACAACATCATGCCATACGATGTTGATTTCAGCGAAGTTACAATCATTAACAGTAGATACAATTCGTTCTTCGTGTTACAAATTTTTGGTTAATCATCTATAGTTGTGCCATTCTGTATAGTACCTTACACGCTTAGCAAAACGAAAGGAGGAACAGTGAAAACAATTGTTACTAACTTTTTCTTGCTGAGGCTCTCTTGAAAATTATTGGAAAATTCACACAAAGAAATATTCTCTTTGTTCTCATAGTGTTGTCATTAGCGATGAAGCATGTACGTGTTTGAACAAGAATGGAGAAGAAATTTTGCCGCGAAGTAGTTGAAGGAACCATCTCAGCATTCATCTTAAGTGATGTGGACGAACCATGTAAAGTCTAAAACAGGATGGCTGCACAGAGATTTTATCCTCACTAATCCCGAATACGAGACCATTACCTTCAGCATTGAGCGCCCTGTTCTATCACAACGGAAGTTTGTCACAGGAAGGACACCGTACTTTTACTTGACGACATAGAAATAATGCGACTATGGAGTGGAAACTCAGCTACAGAGTGTTTAAATCGTAGTTTACGCTTGCTAAATTATCCGCGCAAATACAGTTTTCTCGTAAGTCACTACTAGGAACATGTAATTTACAAACAATTCTTAGTGAATAAATATAATGTGTTTTAGATTTCAGTGAGTGGCACAGTGTCTCACACAAAGAACTCGCATTCTGGAAGAAAAGAAAGAATATCCCACTCCATCTATCCGGATTTAGGTTTTCCGCTAAATTACTTCAGGTAAATGCCCGGATAATTCCACTGCAAATTATCACCTTTACTGTATTTGCCAAATTTGCGCTTGTTTTCAAAATATAATGACCTCCTCGTCGTTTCTTCCCTCTTATATGAGTAGCAGTGAAGTAAACAATAACTGTGGTGCGTTATCCTGACTACTGCTGTTTATACTGACTTTACTTCTTGCTCTCAGCACTTGATTTCTCCCGTCTTACCTTCATAGCTCCCGATACCACTTCCGTTAGAGGCCACCGATCAAGAAAAATCAGACGAACTAGAGTAATTTCAAACTGTTATCCGGATAGGTTGCCAACATTAGTAGTAAGATTCCAGACGTTTATTTTATTCCATACTTTATTATTCTTGATAATTTCGTCGTGTTATATCAGCCGTTCCTTCTTCCTATCGTTGTCCCATGCACGGTCGTGTGATTCTCTTTACTTTTCTTTCATAATTTTGGCTCTTCCTTCTGCCACAGTTAATCTAAGGGAGGAAATCAGCTAAAAAATGAAATAAAATATTCGAAATATGCGTGAAGTCCTGTACGCTGTCAGTCTGAGTCTTATGAACTCTGTTCTGTGCGTTGTCTAACATAACTTTTTGTGTATAGCGTGTTATAGGGATGAGACTGAGAATCATGCCAGCACGTGCCTCAACGAGCTTGGGAAACTGTTTAAAAACTACATTGATTTCCTACGTTCCGGATGAATTATCGTTTTTCCGATGCGTCTGATCCATTTTTTGTAAGTCAACGCAGAACACGTTAAGCTAGCCGAAACGCTGCTATGCAAACTCCTATCTTCGACGAAGAGAAGTAGTTAGGTTGGGTTGATTTGGGGGAGGAGAGCAATTGCGAGGTCATCGGTCTCATCGGATTAGGAAAGGAAGTCGGCCATGCCCTTTCAAAGCAACCATCCCGGAATTTGCCTAAAGTGATGTAGGGAAATCACGGAAAACCTATATCAGGATGGCCCGACGTGGGATTGGACCGTCGTCCTCCCGAATGCGAGTCCAGTGTGCTAACCACTGCGCCACTTCGCTCGGTGAAAGAAGTGGTGCCAAGGACTTAATTAGGCTGAGGCGACCGAAACAACTTCCCATGATCACCAATAACAAAGGTCCCTGTAGCGCCCGAATAAAAGATAGTATGGAAAATTTTAAATGGCAGGGAAAAGTAAAAGTACTACATGTATCTACCAAAGTTCAAAAATGCCCGTCTTTATTCCGGCGATTATCTGTGTTTCGGAATGAACCTTCTTAATTTGAGCTAAATTTATTTGGGCTCGTTTAAACTGTGCCAATAGCCCAGTAAAAGCTGACTGATACACAAGGGAAATTGTCCTCCGTCCAGCACACCACTCCCGGGGAAAACAAGCACACCCCTGTCGTTAAAGGAAAGAGCCTTTTACAGAAAATATCGTATTCAGAAAAACTTGATTACAAATACAAATGTGCTGAGTGTTTCCCCATAAAAGAGTGGAAATATAGCGAACACCGAAATATCATTCGACAAACTGCTTCACACAGTTTTCAATCTCTTGAAAGATGAAGCTGCACGAAATACCGATTTCTCGAAAATAATAGACTAATTATCAAGCAATGGACAAATGGGAAACAACAGAGAAAGAAAGGGAACTGAAGTTATTACGAGATCCAAGTTGTATTGAAGCATTTAATGTTGGTTGAAAAAAACGATCCATATCGCTGTAATACTGTGCTTTCATGAGTAGTTGCCGTTAGCAGATTCCTATTTCCTTTGATGTGGTTGACAATACATTCTTTTAAACGCAAATAGCCGGCCGAAGTGGCCGTGCGGTTAAAGGCGCTGCAGTCTGGAACCGCAAGACCGCTACGGTCGCAGGTTCGAATCCTACCTCGGGCATGGATGTTTGTGATGTCCTTAGGTTAGTTAGGTTTAACTAGTTCTAAGTTCTAGGGGACTAATGACCTCAGCAGTTGAGTCCCATAGTGCTCAGAGCCATTTGAACCATTTTTTTAAAAGCAATATGAACATTAACAAAACAGACAAACTGCAGGAACAGATTCTTGTCTAGAAATGGAGGAAAAGAGGTCCTATGAAGATGTGTCCGGAAATACATCATTGCTATAGTAGATGTGTGATCAACGGTCCTTTCAGACAGACAAAGTGCAGGAAGGGGGCCGACTGAGCGTATACCATATCTGGAGGTCCGCGTTCTACAGATATTGAGACGAACCCAAGTACAAGCTCCAGGAATGTGGCCCACCAACATCATGTAACCCATAGCCCGCATCTCGTGGTCGTGCGGTAGCGTTCTCTCTTCCCACGCCCGGGTTCCCGGGTTCGATTCCCGGCGGGGTCAGGGATTTTCTCTGCCTCGTAATGGCTGGGTGTTGTGTGCTGTCCTTAGGTTAGTTAGGTTTAAGTAGTTCTAAGTTCTAGGGGACTTATGACCACAGCAGTTGAGTCCCATAGTGCTCAGAGCCATTTGAACCATTTGAATGTAACCCATGATCACATAAACGCCCAGAAAGGGCTTGAAATGTGGCGTTCAAATGGTTCAAATGGCTCTGAGCACTATGGGACCTAACTGCTGAGGTCATCAGTCCCCTAGAACTTAGAACTACTTAAACCTAACTAACCTAAGGACATCACACACATCCATGCCCGAGGCAGGATTCGAACCTGCGACCGTAGCGGTCGCGCAGTTCCAGACTGTAGCGCCTAGAACCGCTCTACCACTCCGGCCGGCAAATGTGGCGTGATGTGGTTGGTGTCTGAGGGTACTTGTTTTGGTATTATATTGTATTGTATTGTATGTTAACTGGGGACCTAGAAACGACAGTGAGACTCCGTCCCCGCCGCAGCCGCAGTGGTCCACAACCCCACGACGACTACCGCAGTCCACTTCACCCCTCCGCCGCCCCACATCGAACCACTCTTTCAGGGTTATTGTGCGGTTCGGCCGCCGGTGGACCGCCCCCCCTCCCCCCGCCCCCGCCCCAGGAAACGTCTCACACCAGACGACTGTAACCCCTTTGTTTGCGTGGTAGATTAATGGTGGTGTACGTGTTCGTGGAGAACTTGTTTGCCCAGCAATCGCCGACATAGTGTAGCTGAGGCGGAATAAGGGGAACCAGCCCGCATTCGCCGAGGCAGATGGAAAACCGCCTAAAAACCATCCACAGACTGGCCGGCCCACCGGACCTCGAAACAAGTCCACCGGGCGGATTCGTGCAGGTAACCACGCGCTCCTTCCCAATCCGGAAGGCCGTGCGTTAGACTGTTTTGGTATAGCCGTGCTGTCTCTCGACCGTTTCCATCTTTCTGGCCGTACACAAATACCATCTCGGCTTGTTCCCGACACGAATACCGGATCATTCTGCTGCTTACAGTACGCTACTTCAGTCACACAGCCTGTAACACACAAAGAACACACGGCACGTGGTCAGAGGAACTTTCATTCGTCAGCGCTATTTACCATGGCAACTATGCATTTTCGGACACATGTTCTTCAGACCTTTTTCTCTCCATTTCCAGTCAGGAATATTTCCTTGCAGTTTGTCGATTTTATAAATGTTCATCGTGTATAGGGGAAATTTAAGTCACTGCATGTAGATATTCCATTCTCGCGGCTTCACTAGTGACAATTCAACACAGTAAATTGACTTAATAATTAGAACAGGCTTGGACAAAACATCCTTCATGTTCTAGGGATTATGTTTATATACTCTACAATATTCGATGTTCGGCTAAATACCAGCAATCTGGAATATTTGATGTTTGCATAAATAGCTGCACTTTCCGTCTACAAGATCAGTTTGGCCTGGCTAAACGCTAGTGTTGGTAAGAAACGGTGCTAAGTGCTCTGTCTCACTGATGACCCTGCTATCGGATGTGGACCTAAACACGTTGCATATGAGAATAATAAGCGCTACAATACCCTAGCCCGTAATTTTGGTGAATCGAGTGGTATTTTCTCAATCAGTAACGCGATCCGTTGACAACAGTTGCCAAACACTAGCACCATCTATCTCACAAAAAACTGCTTCTCTGAAGCCCAACACTGACACCAAACATCTGTTTCTATGCACACAACGGCAGCAAAATCCACGACACTTTGATGCAAATTCGCTTAACACATGTGGGAACTCAAACACTTCCTCGCACAATAAGATTATCGTAGCAGTCAAGTGGTTTTTCGCAGTAAAGAATATTAAACAGTTACTCATGTGTAATTTTATAGATAAAAATAGAAATTTATATAGTTAATTTTATGTAGCCATTCCGCCACGGCGTGTTTAAGATTTTCGTCTCATACAACTGAGAAAATATGCTTCAAAAACCTACACGTTGAATTTTCGTAAAAAGAAATAGTAGAAGAAAAAATAGGCCGTTTACGGTGGTCCTTACGGCAAAAGATGATTTTTAAGTAATCACAAGAGACCATCGCCAGACGAAAAGTGTCAACTAAGAAAGTAAAGGTCAAACGACTGTAAATACATGGGATAAGAAGTACGAATGGAATTCTTTTTTCCTATGAAATACTAATCAAAGTGGAGTAATCGATTTCATCACGCTGCAAGTTGTCATAAATAAACTAGATATTGATTTTCATCATGGAATTTAATGAATACTAAACAAAGGAGGAATCTCATGGAAGTTCTAAATAACACCCCGCTCACTGCCCATGGACCTATTTTTCGCTAAGTACGGAAAATGTAAATCGTAGTACAAATGGTTCAAATGGCTCTGAGCACTATGGGACTTAACATCTCTGGTCATCAGTCCCCTAGAACTACTTAAACCTAACTAACCTAAGGACATCACACACACCCAGTCATCACGAGGCAGGGAAAATCCCTTACCCCGCCGGGAATCGAACCCGGGAACCCGGGCGGTAAATCGTAGTATGTGATCCAGTTCTTATGTTACTAATTCCTGTGATAACCTCTCATATGACTGAATATTTTCACACACTTAGTTTATAAAATACGAAGTTTCTTTGTAAATTCGAATGGAAGCAATGAAAATTGATTGTTTATAAGCAGATACGGAAGTATTTAGATGCGTGAGTGACCTAAAAGGCGTGGAGTTCTGGAAACTAAAAACGCACACAAAGTGATTAATCTCAATAGCAAAGAGGCCTGCTCCAACAGATCGGCTGTGTCTACCACCCTGAAATAATGACTCTGCACGCATTTCGTTAGGTATCTGACGTTCAAAATTAAGATATAAAACCTAAGTTCATACAATATTACAGAATCAGTCATCTAAGCTGCTCATACAGTGTCGGTCGTTAAAATTGTAACACCATGAATTTGATGTGCAACACACAGTACTATATGCCTGGATAGGCAAATTATTTAACACTTCAGCGCAGCAGGAGACAGTACGTAGAAACAACGCTAACTACACTTTGTGTATAAGGGAAGAATACGCAGCGTTTTATTATTTTGCAGAAATCGTATTTGATGTGGTTTATTTGTGAGAATATCGTGTTATGCCCCCTGTAAGCCGATGAAACATCTACCAGCACCTGTTGGAATTGATGGCGGCAGAATTGTAGCCAGTCGAAACTGTAGTTTATCGTTGCGGTATATTGGTGCTCGGGGTTTATCGTTGCGCTATATTGCTGCTCGTGTTGGTCGGGAACCCATGTCATTTGAATATGGAATCGATGTGTTCTGGAGGGCCATTCTCAATACTATGCAGGATCTCAAAGGGGAAGTGGGAGAAACGACTATCGATAAATCTCTGTATGAGCTGTAAGTTCGCCGATTTTCTCGTCGTGAGCATTTCACGAGACATTTGTGGGAGGAAGTAACATGCTTGTTTTGTTTTGTTTCAGGAGCCAGAAACAACTAAGGTTATATGCCCCCCCTGTCAGAACCGTAGAACACGAAGACAAAAAAATGAGATAAAAACGACTACACGTTAAACCCAACCGACGGAAGGAAAATCAGCTAAAAACAGGGCCTTAGAGAAAGTTGCGTAAAATACACAATAGAGAAACGGAGGTCGTGAAATAAAGATTAAATGTACTTCATCATATTGCTACGACAGATGAAAAGTGAAACACGGTCGACAGCCGCGCGTCGACCGCTAAAACGGCCGATAACTCAGACGGCAAACATAAATGAGAACGTAGGTGGTTATAAAAAAGGGCATTCCGTCAGGAAATGGCGAACCGTCAAAGGCTGAGGGCAACGAGCACAAAGTGATGGGGGAGCAACACTTAACAAATGGCGATGGCTAAAGCGACAGTGCCCAGTATGTTGCCCGACTGTTTTTCAAAAGTACACTCTTTGAATTTCAACACTAAATCTCTCAATGATACACAACGTCTTGCTTGCAGCCTATGTCAGTGGGGTTCCTCAGCACTTGCCGTTATTAAATGGCCCCTTGACGAAACGTGTCGTTTTCGTTGGATCTTCTGTATCTCTTCCATTAACCCAAAGTGGAAAGGGTTCAAGACAATTAACAATCAATACTCGGTCTTACATGTGTTCCGTAAGCTAATTTTCTCCTTAATTTTTTCCACTGAATCTAAACCAGGATTTCCTTTCCAGAAAGTCCACTTTCGGTCACTCGTTAAGTTACGAATTTTGAGTCTGAAAATGTCCCTTTTTTCAGCAGGAAAAGTATCCACACGGGTAGTCCAACGACATCGTTTGGTGCACTACGGATATGAGATGACAAATATAGACTTAGGGCACCAATCGGTTTGATGTTCAGAATAGAGGAATCCAGAGGAATCCGGACTGCTAAATGCTGTAGTCCCTCCTAATTTACTTTCCTGATTTCGGAGAGTCAGACGCTGTTGATATCAGCTATTTCAGATCCATGATACTAGCAACAGAAGTAAGTACGTGATTGTCTTACGAATTTGATAAACAGCTCATTTTGCTGCTGTAATCAAGATTGCGGCGTTTATAAATTTCAGTCATAGTATATATATATATATATATATATATATATATATATATATATATATATATATATATATATATATATATATATATAATAAAGAGCCAAAGATACTAGTACACCTGCCTAATATCGTCTAGGACCCCCGCGACCACGCAGAAGTGCCACAATACGACGTGGCATCGACTTGACTAATGTCTGAAGTAGTGCTGGCACCGTGAATCCTGCAGTACTGTCCATACATCCGTAAGAGTACGAGGGGGTAGAGACCTCTCTTCAACAGCACGTTGCAAGGCATCCCAGGTATGCTCAATAATGTTCCTTTCTGTGGAATTTGGTAGCCAGTGGAAGTGTTTAGACTCAGAAGAGTGTTCCTGGAGCCACTCTGTAGCAGTTCTGAACGTGTGGGGTGTCGCGTTGTCCTGGTGGAATTGCCCAAGTTCGTCGGATTGCACAAAGGACATGAATGGATGCAGGTGATCAGACAGGATGGTTACTCACATGTCAAATGTCAGAGTCGTATCTAGACATATCAGGTGTCCCACATCACTCCAAAGTGCACACGCCCCACACCATTACAGAGCCTCCACCAGCCTGAACAGTCCCCTGCTGACATGTAGGGTCCATGGATTCATGATGTTCTCTCCATATCCGTACACGTCCATCCACTCGATATAATTTGAAACGAGACTCGTCCGACCAGGCAACAGGTTACCAGTCATCAACAGTCCACTGTCGGCGTTGACGGTCCCAGGCGAGACGTAAAGCTTCGTGTCGTGGAGTCATCAAGGGTATACGAGTGGGCTTTCGGCTCCGAAAGTCCATAGCGATGATATTTCGTTGAATGGTTCGCGCGCTGACACTTTTTTATGGTCCAGCATTGAAATCTGCAGCAATTTACGGAAGGGTTGCACTTCTGTCACGTTAAACGATTCTCTTCAGTCGTCGTTGGTCCCGTTCTTGCAGGCTCTTTTTACGGCCGCAGCGATGTCAGAGATTTGATGTTTAACCGGATTCCTGATATTCACAGTATACTCGTGAAATGATCGTACTGGAAAATCCGCACTTCATCGCTACCTTGGAGATATTGTGTCCCATCGCTCGTGCGCCGATTATAACACCTCGTTCAAACTCACTTAGATCTTGATAACGTGCCATTGTAGCAGCAGTAACCGATCTAACAACCGCGCCAGATGTTTTTTGTCTTATGTAGGCGTTGCTGACAGCAGAAACGTATTCTTCCTAGTAGCATATCTCTGTATTTGGATACGCATGCCTATACCAGTTTCTTTGGCGCTTCAGTGTATATACTGAGGTGACAAAAGTAATGAGATAGAGATATGCACCTATGCAGAAGACAATAGTATCGCGGACATGCGGAATAATAGGGCAGTTCGTTGGTTGAGCTGTTATTTGTATTCAGGTGAGTCAGATGAAAGGGCGTCTGACGTGATTGTGACTGCATGACTGGGATTAACAGAATTTGGACGCTGAACAATAGTTGGAGCTAGACGCATGGGACATTCCATTTCGCATTTCGGAAATTGTTAGGGGGGTTCACTAATCTAAGATTCATGGTGTGAAAAGAAGGCGAGAATACCAAATGTCAGGTATTATCTCTACCGACGGACAACGCACCGACCGACGGCTTTCACTTAACGCCCAAGAGCAGCGTGATTTGCGTAGAGTTGTCGGTGTTAACAGACAAGCAACACTGTGTGAAATATCCTCAGAAATCGGTATGGGATTTGCCAGTAACGTATCCGTTAGGACAGTTCGGCGAAATCTGACGTTAACGGGCTATGGCAGCTAGCGGCCAACTCGAGTGGTTTTGCTAACAGCACAACATCGCCTGCAGCGCCTCTCCTGAGCTCGTGACCACATCGGTTGGTCTCTAAACGACTAGGAAACTGTTCCATTGTCGTATGAGTCCCAGCTTTAGTTGCTAAGAGCTGATGGTAACGTCCTAGTGTGGCACAGACTCCACGGAGCCACCCACCCAAATTGTCAACAAGGTACTGTACAGAATGAGATTTTCACTCTGCAGCGAAGTGTGCGCTGATATGAAACTTCCTGGAAGATTAAAACTGTGTGCCGGCCCGGACTCCAACTCGGGACCTTTGCCTTTCCGAGTTCGAGTCTCGGTCCGGCACACAGTTTTAATCTTCCAGGAAGTTTCATATCGGCGCACACTCCGCTGCAGAGTGAAAATCTCATTCTGGATACACCCCCCAGGCTGTGGCTAAGCCATGTCTCCGCAATATCCTTTCTTTCAGGAGTGCTAGTTCTGCAAGGTTCGCAGGAGAGCTCCTGTAAAGTGTGGAAGGTAGGAGACGAGATACTGGCAGAAGTAAAGCTGTGAGGACGGGGCGTGAGTCGTGCTCAGATGGTAGAGCACTTGCCCGCGAAAGGCAAAGGTCCCGAGTTCGAGTCTCGGTCCGTCACACAGTTTTAATCTGCCAGGAAGTTTCAGGTAGTGTACAAGTTGGTGGTGGCTTCATAATGATGTTTGCTGCGTTTACATGGATTTGACTGGGTCCTCTGGTTCAACTGAACCGATAATTGAATGGAAATCGTTATGTTCGGCTACTTGGAGACCAACTGCAGCCATTCATAGTCTTCATGTTCCCAAGCAATGATGGAATTTTTATGAATGACCATGCTCCGTGTCAAAATCGTTTGCGATTTGTTTGAAGAACATTCTGGAAAATTCGAGCTAACGGTCTGGCCACCCAGATCGCCCGATATGAACTGCATCGAACATTTACGGGATATTCGAGAGTTCGTGCACAAAATCCTGCACCGGCTACACTTTCGCAGTTACGGATGACTATAGGTGCAGCATGGCTCAGTATTTCTGCAAGAGACTTCCAACAACTTGTTGACTCCATGCCACGCCGAGTCACTGCACTACGCCTGGCAAATGGAGTCCGACACGCTACTAGGAGGTATCCAATGACGTCTCTCACCTCAGGGTACAATTACATAGGGACTGCTCTCACCGTTAATGAAAGCCATAGTTCGTCGCTGCTACAATTACGTACGCTCTGCTGTTTTCCTGTTGCCTTCACAAACATTTTAACGTTCGGTTACATGCACAATGTTATTTATGTTATTCGATGGTTTTTCCTTGCGTTTATTGTCTCGTTAGCCTTATGTACATCCTCGTTTTTATTGCCTCCAAATGCTCTTGTCAGCTGCAAATAGAGTCCAGTATCCACAGCCATGTAGCAGCGTCTGCCTTCACTAATTATTTCTTGCGATCTTTCAACACCTTACAGACTTTAGTTCGGGTCGTTTTTGTCATCAGACAAATGCCGGGTTCGTTCCCTCGCAAAAGCCATCACCATATCATTTCTTACAAACCTTGCAAATGAGCTAGACCTCGACAGATTATTAGACTCTGAATTTTGACCTTGCTTGTTGCCTCCTTTCTTCCTTCCTCTTTTCCATTTAGGATCTTTCCTTGGTACCACCGTAATCTCTGGCGTGTACTGAAATCGTTCTACTGATAAATTATGTCATACTCAAAATAATTTAGTGAATGTGACTTCATGCTTTCCGTCCGCAGCTCGCGGTCTCGCGGTCGCGTTCTCGCTTCCCGAGCACAGGGTCCCGGGATCGATTCCCGGCGGGGTCACAGATTCACCTGCCTCGAGATGACTGGATGTTTGTGTTGTCCTCATCATTTCATCATCATCATCATGAAAGTGGCGAGATTGGGCTGAGTAAAGGTTCGGAATTTGTACGGGCGCTGATAACCGCGCAGTTGAGCGCCCCACAAACCAAATATCATCATCATTTTCATGCTTTCTCGACGAATTTAACGCAAATACACTTCCCAGGTTTGCCGCTGGATGTATCCGAAGGCAAACCCAAGAAGTGTTTTTATAATTTACTGAAGTTTCCTCAAAGTTTATTGCGTCGAGGACAATACTTTAGCCGGCCGGATTGGCCGAGCGGTTCTAGGCGCTTCAGTCTGTAACCGCGCGACTGCTACGGTCGCAGGTTCGAATCCTGCCTCGGGCATGGATGTGTGTGATGTCCTGAGGTTAGTTAGGTTTAAGTAGTTCTACGTTCTAGGGGACTGATGACCTCAGAAGTTGAGTCCCATAGTGCTCAGAGCCATTTGAACAGTACTTTAATGCACGTATAACTTCCGAAAAAAACCTTTACTATAGCTTTCATATTTGAAAAATCTGAAGTTCCATATTTTGATTATTTCAGGAATTTGCGAAATTATAACCAGGTACTGTGTCTAGTTACATCTTGTTTCAGATTTTTATACCAACTTGAGCTCTGTCAAATTATTTCCATATTCTTAGCCAATCGTCATCGAACAGAGTAAATCGCATGCTCAGCTCTCTGTTTTGTGATCATCTCCGACGGGAGTTGTCTTCAACGAGCAACAACATGAGCCTCGCCTGCTGTGACGAGAATAGCGGTGTCCTCCTTTGTGAGCTAGGTCATCCAGAACCTCCCGCGGTCCACGTGCCGGCCGCTCGTCCCGGGCACGCCCCGGCAGCCACGGACCCGAGGGAAGAGGCTGAGGTGGGTGGGGGAGATGACACGTGGACCCCGGGAGGCCCAGGCAGATCGATGCAGCTACACCTACTGGCCGCGCCCTCTCACCTCGCTTCCTATTGCGCAATGTTACACAATGTTACACCATATACAGGGTACTTAACTTGGGACAACTAAATATCTCGAAAACGACGCATCTTACAAAAAAATGTCCTACGTTTAAAATGGTAACTGTAGTAAAGAGGACATCTGCAGCTACACCTACTGGGCGCGCACCTCGCTTCCTATTGCACAATGTTACACCATATACAGGCTGCTTAACTTGGGACAACTAAATATCTCGAAAACGACGCATCTTACGAAAAAAAGTCCTACGTTTAAAATGGTAATGGTAGTATAGAGGACATCTGCAGCTACACCTACTGGGCGTGCCCCCTCACCTCGCTTCCTATTGCGCAATGTTGCACAGTTTTACGCCATATACAAGGTGCTTAACTTGGGACAACTAAATATCTCGAAAACGACACATCTTACGAAAAAAAAGTCCTACGTTTAAAATGGTAATGGTAGTAAAGAGGACATCTGCAGCTACACCTACTGGGCGCGCCGGCTCACCTCGCTTCCTATTGCGCAATGTTACACAATGTTAGCCATATGTAGGGTGCTTAATTTGGAACAACTAAATATCTCGAAAACGACGCATCTTACGAAAAAAAAGTCCTACGTTTAAAATGGTAATGGCAGTAAAGAGGACATCTGTCTGTGCTGCAACTGACCACCTCCTAACCATCTGTCCTGGGTGGGTGGGATCAACTTCGTATTTTCAAACGGGAACCCCCTATTTTTATTGTATATTCAGTTTCTACGCCAAAAAATATGTACGGGTTACTCAAACCATTGTTTTCCATTCGTGGTAGATAGCACTGTAATCGACAAATACCAAGTGTGCCTGTTTTTGAAATTAAGAACCGAGCAATTTGATTCTACATTTCATTTACGACGTAAATGTGTCCGTTTGAGTTCTACAATTGATATACACGTTCAGACGTTACTTGAGTGTTGTAAATGTGACTGTACAGTACGAATAATATGGCTAGACATAAACTTTTCTGGCGAATAGGCTACGTATATGGTAAAGTTGTTTTCTGTTCCCTGTGGGGATTCTGTTGAGCCCCCAAGCCATCAGAATACTTGATTTCGGTGGCTGCACTCGAACCCCGCCACCAGGGTGACCGATTTCGGTGTGTGTTTCCATCCAACCGCCGCAACTGTTGCGGTGGGCGCTGCGCGGCTACAGGCGGAACAGAAACCATGACTATTGTAGTAAGGTTAAATGTCCATGAATCGCTAGTGACAGGCGCACCTGCCATGGATACACATATATCATGTAAACACTCATACCCTCACCGAAATCAAGCATCCTAATGGTGAGAGCCAAGGGGACTCACCGAAATGAAGCATCACGATGGGAACAGAAAATTATTACACCCACGTCGTTGTTCCTGGGTCACGCTAAAAGTAGTTTCTAACCAGAAATTGAGACGGCTAAACATACTGTACTGTACAATAAAATTTGCAACACTAAAGTAAACCACGAACATAAATACCAACCGTTAGCACACAAATGCTTACATTTACATCTTAAAAGCAATGTAAAATTAAATACGTCGGTTCTTAATTGCAAAAACAGGCACACTTGATATTTTTCCATTACAGCGCCTTCTAACACGAATGGAAAACTATGTTTTGGGTAAACCGTACTTATTTTTTGGCATAGAATATGAATATGCAATAAAAATGGGTGTTCCCATTTGAACATACAAAGTTGACCACACCCACGCAGGACGGGTGGTTAAGAGGTGGCCAGTTGTAGCACAGACAGTGTCCTCTTTACTATTATTACCATTTCAAGCCGGCCACGGTGGTCGAGCAGTTCTAGGCGCTTCAGTCCGGAACCGCGCGACTGCTACGGTCGCAGGTTCGACTCCTGCCTCGGGCATGGATGTATGTGATGTCCTTAGGTTCGTTAGCTTTAAGTAGTTCTAAGTTCTAGGGGAGTTATGACCTCAGACGTTAAGTCCCGCAGTGCTCAGAGCCATTTGAACCATTACCATTTTACCTAGGACATTTTTCTTTCGTACGATGCGTAGTTTCCGAGATATTTAGTTGTCTCGAGTTAAGACAAACACACTGTACACTGTTGGTCTTTAAACTAGTAACACCAGAAAGGACAGCAAATAACGAAATTTTACTTCTTGTGCTTATACGGTATAGTATGAGTAATACATTACTAAATTTGTGAGTGATTTAGGGTGTAGAGAATGCAAAATGTGGTGCATAAAGCTCCCAGCTTTGTCAGCTACAACGCCTCTGGGGGTCGAGTCGAATTGAACATGGATGACAGACACGGGTACATCATTTCAAGCTCCTTCAGCCTCATGCCAGACTTTATCACCGGTATTGGCTGGCTAGTGGTGGCCTCTCTGAAATACATAACCTGAGTTTTTCAGTCGGTGAGTGATCTGGGGAACTTGCTGGCCAGGCCAATAGTCAGACGTCCTCTCTAACGAGGTAGCTCAGGAAAAAGATGGCGAATCTCTTGCCAAACGTAAAGTCCCGAGCGACTGGAAAAAAGCTCAGGTGATGCCGGTATATAAGAGGGTCCTCAAAATTACAGACCAATATCGTTAACATCGGTTTGTTGCAGGATTCTCGAAAAATTCTCAGTTCGAATATAATGAATTTCCTTGAGACAGAGAAGTTGCTGTCCATGCATGAGCGCGGCTTTAGAAAGCATCGCTCCTGCGAAACGCAACTTGCCCTTCTTTCACGTGATATATTGCGAACCATAGATGAAGGGTATCAGACGGATGCCATATTCCTAGACTTCCGGAAAGCGTTTGACTCCGTGCCCCACTGCAGACTCCTAACTAAGGTACCAGCATATGGGATTGGTTCCCAAATATGTGAGTGGCTCGAAGACTTCTTAAGTAATAGAACCCAGTACGTTGTCCTCGATGGTGAGTGTTCATCGGAGGTGAGGGTATCATCTGGAGTGTCCCAGGAAAGTATGGTAGGTTCAAATGGCTCTGAGCACTAAGGGACTTAACATCTATGGTCATCAGTCCCCTAGAACTTAGAACTACTTAAACCTATCTAACCTAAGGACATCACACAACACCCAGTCATCACGAGGCAGAGAAAATCCCTGAACCCGCCGGGAATCGAACCCGGGAACCCGGGCGCGGGAAGCGAGAACGCTACCGCACGACCACGAGCTGCGGACGAAGTATGGTAGGTCCGCTGTTGTTTTCTATCTACATAAATGATCTTTTGGATAGGGTGGATAGCAATGTGCGGTTGCTTGCTGATGATGCTGTGGTGTACGGGAAGGTATCGTCGTTGAGTGAGTGTAGGAGGATACAAGATGACTTGGACAGGATTTGTGATTGGTGTAAAGAATGGCAGCTAACTCTAAATATAGATAAATGTAAGTTAGTGCAGATGAATAGGAAAAAGAATCCCGTAATGTTTGAATACTCAATTAGTAGTGTAGAACTTGACACAGTCACGTCGATTAAATATTTGGGCGTAACATTGCAGAGCGATATGAAGTCGAACAAGCATGTAATGGCAGTTGTGGGGAAGGCGGATAGTCGTCTTCGGTTCATTGGTAGAATTTTGGGAAGATGTGGTTCATCTGTAAAGGAGACCGCTTATAAAACACTAATACGACCTATTCTTGAGTACTTCTCGCGCGTTTGCGATCCCTATCAGGTCGGATTGAGGGAGGACATAGAAGCAATTCAGAGGCGGGCTGCTAGATTTGTTACTGGTAAGTTTGATCATCACGCGAGTGTTACGGAAATGCTTTAGGAACTCGGGTGGGAGTCTCTAGAGGAAAGGAGGCGTTCTTTTCGTGAATCGCTACTGAGGAAATTTAGAGAACCAGCATTTGAGGCTGACTGCAGTACAATTTTACTGCCGCCAACTTATATTTCGCGGAAAGACCACAAAGATAAGATAAGAGAGATTAGGGCTCGTACAGAGGCATATAGGCAGTCATTTTTCCCTCGTTCTGTTTAGGAGTGGAACAGGGAGAGAAGATGCTAGTTGTGGTACGAGGTACCCTCCGCCACGCACCGTATTGTAGATTTCGGAGTATGTATGTAGATGTAGATGTAGAACATGTGCTGTTGCGTTATTTTTTTGGAAAATAACATCATGAATAAATGTAAAGCCTGCTGTCCAAGTTTCCAACTATGTGGATCCAGAGACACTGCATACCTTTATACCAGGTGCTGGGTCTGTATGGTATTGACATGCACGGATACGTCCATTGTGATGCTGTACGTAGAGTCGTGAGCCTCTTAAAAGACGACATAGTGGTATTCCTATGTCCAGTACTATAGTTGGACGCGCCACTGTAGAATCGCCTCACTACGATCTGGCGTCAAGGGAAGCTGCAACAATGGTTGCTGTGCTGGCAGCCCACTGTGCTCCAGGTGCCGCCGCACTGTCTAAGTGTTCAAACAATGTTTCTGCCCCCTCGGGTGCTAGTCAAGTGGTCCCCTTGATATTCTACATGGCATTGAGTATGGTCCTTCTGAACCCATCGATTCCATATTCACATCACAGTTGTGGGACCCCGACCAACTCGAGCAGCAATATCGCGGAACGATGAACCTGTCTTAATGCTACCCGATTCTACCGCTGTCGAATTCCAACACACGATGGCAGACGTTTCTCCTCCTTACACGAGGCATAACACGATCTCCTCACAAGCAACCAGCAGACAAATGTTATTTCTGAATGAGAAACTCGGTGCGTAATCGTCCCTTACATATGCAAGCAGAACATAGACTGCGATACTCCTAACTACTTTGTGCTGTTCTACTGAAAGGCTTATCATTTGTATATAGAAGCTTGCCATGACAGTTCTACTTCTGTTGCATGCCGTCTACAAAGTACTGCAATTTTAACGGCCAGCTGTGCACATACATACTCAGCACACCACTTTAATCTGTCACTTTTTACCGGTATTACTTACTCACGTCCCTGTTCCATTTGGTTATAAAATAAGGGACAGATGAGCGTGTATGTTCTCTCTTGTGTGTCCCAATCTCTTATTTTTATAGCCCCTACAACGGACGTACAGTTGAAGCAGCAGAACGGTTCTCTAAATTTATCAGCGAGCGCAGTGGCCCACTAGTTAGCACACTGCACTCGTATTTTGCACGATGACGCTTCAAATTAATATCCTGCCAACCTGCTTTCGGTTTCTGTGACTTTTCATAAATTGTTCCAGACATATGGCTGGACGGTTCCTTTGAAATGGGTACGTCCGATTTTCTTCCAAATCCTTCCGTAATCCGAGCTTGTGCTCCGTCTCTAATGACCTCGATGTCGACGGGACGCTAAACACTAATCTCCTTCCCTTCCAGAAACAATACCCAGGTGTGACAGAGTGAGAGAGAAGTCTTCCGAAGTAAAAGTGATTTCAGGTGTGCCGCAGGGGAGTGTCGTAGGACCGTTGCTATTCACAATATATGTAAATCACCTTGTGGATAAAATTGGAGAATCGCTGCTGCTTTTTGCGGATGATGCTATAGTATATCGAGAGGTTGTAACAATGGAAAATTATACTGAAATGCACGAGGGTCTGCAACGAATTGACGCATGGTGCGGGGAATGGCAATTGAGTCTCAATGTAGACAAGTGTAATGTGCTGCGAATACATAGAAAGAAAGATCCCTTATCATTTAGCTACAATATAGCAGGTCAGCAACTGGAAGCAGTTAATTCCATAAATTATCTGGGAGTAGGCATTAGGAGTGATTTAAAATGGAATGAGCACATAAAATTAATCGTCGGTAAAGCAGATGCCAGACTGAGATGATTCACTGGAAGAATTCTAAGGAAATGCAGTCCGAAAACAAAGGAAGTAGGTTACAGTACACTTGTTTGCCCACTGCTTGAATATTGCTCACCGGTGTGGGATCCGTACCAGATAGGGTTGATACAAGAGATAGAGAAGATTCAACGGAGAGCAGCGCGCTTCGTTACAGGATCATTTAGTAATCGCGAAAGCGTTTCGGAGATGACAGATCAACTCCAGTGGAAGACTCTGCAAGAGAGATGCTCAGTAGCTCGGTACGGGCTTTTGTTGAAGTTTCAAGAACATACCTCCACCGAGGAGTCAAGCTGTATATTGCTCCCTACTACGTATATCTCGCGAAGAGACCATGAAGATAAAATCAGAGAGATTAGAGCCCACACAGAGGCATACCGACAATCTTCCTTTCCACGAACAATACGAGACTGGAAGAGAAGGGAGAACCGATAGAGGTTCTAAAGGTACCCTCCGCCACACGCCGTCAGGTGGCTTGCGGAGTATGGATGTAGATGTAGATGTAGTGTATACGAATGATGATGCCATTGTTGTAGCGTCTCTCTTGTAGAAACTCAAATGTTCGAACCACGTATTGTCAAATGGTGGATAAACTCAAATCTTTCTTTCTTGTTTTAAATTTAACCAACAGGTTTTAATTGGGAAAATAGTTGTTTTTCTGTAATTCCTGTGTAGATTCGTTGATCATGCGTATGCAACTTTTTGAGGGCTGAGCCAACTAGATGCAGTCCGAGCAGCACAAGGACGGCTTCATTATACGTCTGCTGCCAGGTCTTCTTCATAAACGCTTAAAATATGTAGCAGCAATCTAGCGTCCTGTTCGCGGTGTCCTTAAGAAAAGCGCTAATGTTTCCCAAAATCCTACCAACAATTCTATCCCTTCGATTCGCATGCCCCGAACAGATTTCACATGTTCTTTCCGTGTCAAATCACTTAGATATACATCCTATAAAATTTAAACAGTTAATACTCTTTTCATTAACATTTTAATGGAAAAGCATAGCGATTTTTCTCTCCTTATGGGTATTTCGTTACGTTCATTCGCGTTTAAATAGAGTTTCCATTCAGTATGCCTGATACAAATGCCATCTAACCAGCCAGCAGCAATAATTTCATACAGACAACGAATAGTTTTTTGGAACCCATTTTTAAATCTTCTATAGGACCAGAAATTTGTTTCTACCCTCAACTACACTTGCTATTAAACTGACGTTAGTAGCTTCGTGGGGTAGTTTTCGATCTCAAAAACAAAAACCATCTGAAACTTATTTACTTCTATGTTTCTTTAAACTGTTGTAAAGGAATAAGTTAAAGGAAGGCTTTCATTCATAAAAAGAACCTTTTTTAAAGAAGAAAACATGATTTTACCATAATTTAGGCTCTTCCAGTGACGTTGGCCTCTGAAACTGATTTTTTGAAATTAACTTAACAAACAAAGGAAATCTACTTCACAACGTTCAGAAACGTTATTTGAGATAAAATTATAATCAATTAAGTAATCTATAAATAAAAATAAACAATAACTTTCAATACAGAAATGAATTAAGTACATGAACTAATCACTTAAGCCCATATTTTCATTCATCTCTGTCGAGGCACACCAACTTGTCAATGGAACTCATTTTACAAACGTGTCTTTGACATTTAGAACATTTTTTGGTTGTTCTTGTGTCTTTAAGGCGTGGAAGTATGTGGCGTCGTGACAGGTTTGAGTTTTTTGGCTGACTCGGTTCCGCTTAGCCTTGCATTGCAGATTCGTCAACCCACGTATCATTTTCTAAATTTTTCTTCATGACTTTGTCCATTACAGTCTGCATGACCCTAGAAAAATTTCTAGAATTCATTTTCCTCTTCTGATATTAGCTTTGATCAATACGATGCCGATTTGGTTTACAAAAGCTCAATGCACCATCTTGCTAATCTAGTTTATAACTGTTGTTTCCAAAAAACAGCCAGATGGTCTTACTATCACTTGCTTTCTTCGCAAATATTCTCTTCTTCTGCCTCTTCATCGTTCTGTATTTCACTGTCGGTTTCATGATCAGATAATCAGATGTTTCTTTTACAGTATTACTAAACTCAGTTGCATCTTGAAAAGAATCTGGTGCATCCAATGAGTCAGCAGTCCCCAGTGGCTAACAATAACTCCAAAATTTGATCATAGTTCAAACGTCGTTCCATTGTTTCTAAAACAATTAAAAACAATAAGAAAAGTGACCTACATATTTTCATGAGGTAGATTTCGGCCCCAAATGGTACGTACATACGGAAATGATGGTCGCTATTTAGCAAGCGCCTGCACAATGCAAAGGCACTGCCGCTACTAAAATTAAAAAGCGAAGTGGCAACGTTGTAATAGGAACAGAATTGTAAGCAAAATGGTGAGCGTGGATAGTAAATTACCCTACGATTGTAGTTAAGGGTTAATGTATGGCTCTACCTGAGGCTAAAAAGTGAGGCCCAAACAAACTACTATCCATATGAAATTATTGTTGCTGAATGGTAGTAGGTAAATTCTGAATTATTTTTGATAGTGTGACACTTGGAATAAGTTTGTGTACTGGTACTACACAAATGTATTGACTATTTTTCGACATATGCACATTTGTTTTGACTCTTTCCTGTCCCAATCAGCATAAATACCTACGCCACGTTTGTCGAGCTATGTCGTCATAGTGCCCTGCAACTCATCGTCTGAAATGAAACTTCATCCATCCAACCACCTTTTAGTGATATGGATGGAAATCATCTGATGCGAAATCTGTACTATAAGAAACGTAATCCATTACCTCTCGCTGAAATCTTTGAAGATGTTGTTGAATTAATGCTGGAGTAAGGTATGGTGTGTTACCGTGTTACAGTACAACAGCTGACGTCAGTGCGCCCTTCGATATTGTTTGAATAGACTCCGCAATTTCGCATAACATGCAGCCCAATTGATTTTGGCCCCGGTGACAGAAATTCTTTTGATTTGCTCAAAACAATCTTTAGTACACCGTGACCGCATGCCTCGACATAAAGCCATGAGAGTATATCCATGAGAGTATGTTCATCGTTACAAGCAATATTGCCATGGTAATTACGATTCAGCATCTTGAAACGTTGAGAAAATAAACGGCGTGATATGTCTTGTGCGATTCATCCTGCATATTTTGTCTGTATATGGGGTGAACCTGGGCACCACTGAGAAAGTTTCGTATGTTGTTCGGGGACATCCTCTGACTATTTCGATACAAGGGATCCGTGGTTTCTGGTGGCTAGTTTCAAAGTAATTGCATTTCGTGTGATTTATTATCCCCATTTATTTTTCTTCGTATCTGTATTGCACTAAATATATGTAGACAATAGTGCAAATGCGAACGGTATGCACTGCGTGTCTTGTATAGAAGAAAAACTTGTTGTACTCGCTCACGCTACTTGCTGTTGACGACAGTAATGCCCACGTTACTTTCCGCCCTCAACCTTGCATTTAGTACTGCTCGGTTTAGCCTCGGATTCCTTTCTCGTCGTAGTATCAGTTACACGTTAACAGTGATACACCACATAATGGGTGGGTCTGCTAATGAAGAGTTGGTCGATATGCACCTCGGTTATAGTTTCACTGAACGTGATTGTAGAGCGGTACAACGACATTATGAGCTCAGTCCTTTCCGTAGGGAAGGCAGCCACATAACAGTACTTTTCCAACTGCATGAGAGTTCTTACATTACTCTATGTTCTGTGTTGTACGTTTTGGTGATTTGATCCTACAGCTATTTTTCCCTGTTGTGAAGGTGTTTCCACAGAAACGAACATAATTGGGGTGACAAACCGAATAGATAATACCTGAATTATTACGCTGTAACGAACCACCAGAGACCACAGGTCCTTTGTACCAAAATACTCAAAAAAAAAAAAAACTAGGACGGAACCCTAAATTATGTCCGTGCAGTTCGGGTTCACCCTTTCCGATATTCACGCGTTGATTGTCGGCCCATTCAGAGATTCAAAGCAGAAAAATAAATAGATGAAATAGCGGTTCAGTTACGTTGCGTTGGAACAAACCTTAATGATACACTCGTTTCTGTTACACCATAGTTGTCCATTATAAAGTACTACGACCCATCAGTCAGGAATTCTTTGAGTCAGTCATCTGCCTGAAAATACACTCTTTACGATCATACCTTGGATATCAGTCAATCGTGTGGTTCAGTGTCGAACATTTCTCAGAAAACTAGGCAACTGGAATACCCCAGTTCACCTGTGTTTACTGTTTACAAGATACCATCGGTACAATTTAAATATTAGAAAACCATCGGTACAATTTAAATATTAGAAACTGATAAATACGCCAATGTTACAATAAATTACGACTAATTTTTATTTATTTTATGGTTACCTGCCATGATCATTTAGTGCAGGAGGCGATCTATAATTTTGTACTATACTCTTCTTTTGAGAACCAATTTATTTACCAAGATCGTTATGTTAACACAGTTACCGATTACAAGTTCCGGCAATGTGTACTGCCATCCTCAGATCCATAAAACCATGCAGTGGTAGTTAATCATACAACACTAATCGGTCACATCAGTACTACACAATATTCATTAGGTCGACGCATTAAAATGACATGCCAGGTGTGCTATCATAAAGTATGTACAACTTGGAGGATGAATGGCAGGAATAAGACAGACACATGCCACATCTTGCCGCTTCGTGGTATTATTATTTATTTATTTTTGTGTAAGATGAAAAGTTGCAGCGAAGAGCCAAGCATTTTCTTTAACGAGTATGGAAGCGTTAAACGAATGAAACGTATAATTATAAAGATATTATAACGGATATTAATTTTCGGAGTGTTAAGATACTCGAATAACACATTACCGTCTGCTGTTAACAGGTGACGAGCTGTACATTATTAATTATGGAGTGTATACGCGTCGCTATCGTCGCATACAACAAGTCATCGTCTAATGAAAGCACAATACATCTGAATTGTACGTCTGAGGACTATTCCCTTATTCATATTTAGAATTAAAATAAAATAGATCTAAATCATGTAATATTTAAATGGGGCAATATATTGGAAGTAGCGCGTACGAAATGCTTTTCAGCTCACCCTTGGGACACGTTATCCAAACTCTCGTTCAGAAAACAGTTACCATTAATTGACATACAGAAACCACCTTCATTCTATAAATAAATACTTAGAATATATTAAAGAAATAGTCACTTCTAAGATTCATAATTTTTCCTGTGATAAGCACCTCAGTTATTCGAGAGAAATTGCAAAGCAACACGTAAGAGGAGGAAGACCATTTTCTTTAACGGAGCTTCGGACTTCTGCGAAGTAAGTTCAGACTTATTCCTTTATGGAGTAAGGATGTATATTAATACTTGTACGACGTTCGAAAAAGGAAAAGGGACTATATTATTGCAGACTTAGAAAATCAAGTTGTCAGCTAAATGAACTTGAAGAAAAGCAATCACAATCTCTTTATGACTAACCTAACAAAATAGAAAATTTACACCACTGAAATGATTACGTCTTTTATGCCTTGATAACAGGACTGTTATCAGTTTGTGTGTGATATTTTTTTTACCACGTCTGGCATCTTTCTGCATCCGAGAAATGACTACGACTGTCTTGCGAAATTTATAAAAGCAGCAAATGTGATTGCAGCAGTAAAATGAACTGTTTCTAAAATCTTAAGACAGTCACGTAGTTATTTCTGCTACTAATATCGTTCATCTGAAAGAAATGATCTCAACAGCGTTTCACTCCCCGAAATCCTATAAGTAAATTCGGATAAACTGCACCATTTATAAACCCGGATTCCTCTCTTTTGAATATCAAATTGAAATTTACAAGGTTGAGACGAGGTACTGGAGGATGGGGCGTGAGTCGTGCATGGGTTGCTCAGTCGGCAGAAAATTTGAGCGCGAAAGGCAAAGGACCCCACCTCGAGTCTCGGTCTGGCACATAGTTTTAATCTGCCAAGAAGTTTCATGCCAGCGCACACGTGGCTGCAGAGTGCAAATTTCATTCTGTTATCAAACTGATCGCTGCCTTAGGTCTATGTGTGTGATATCATATCCCTGGTGTCACAGACGACGTCGCTGGACTATCCGTATGGATACTTGTCTTGCTGCAAAATGAAAGAAGAAGCCAGTCTAGACTCATTAGAAGAATATTAAGGAGACAAATGCCTTACAAAACACTTGTAACATCCTGAGTATTGTTCATCGTCTAGGACCCTTTACAGCTTGACTTAATGGAAGAGATAAAGAAGATGCTAAGAACAACGGCACGTTTCATCATGGGATCGTTTACTATGAGCGAGTGCTCAGTAAACTCCAGTGACACGCGCTACAGGAGAAACGTTGTGTGTCACAGAGAAGTTCAGTGTTGAAATTCTAAGAGCGTACATTTGAAGAACAGTCTGGCAACATATTAACTCCTGCCCCAAATGTCTCGTGAAATGACCATGACGAGAAGAAACTGCGAATTTACGGCTCATATGAAGATTCATCGACAGTCATACCTTCCACAAGTGCGTTCTCTCTCCCGTGTCAAACTTCTTTTCCGTAGTGGTAGAATAAGGCAGCGCAGTGCTTAAGACAATGGACGTGTATTCGAGATTACTGGGGACTGAATCCCTGTCCAGCCATCCAGCTTTAGACTTTACTTGGTTCCCACACGTAAGGTGAATTATGTTTCCTTCAACAAGACTGATGCAGAACTACTTCCCCGATCTCATTCAAACACACACATGCTCCATCGAAGATATAACGCTATCAGAAGCAAGAGAAAGCTTCTTTGTATGCCAGCCATACCCAGTGTGTGTGTGTGTGTGTGTGAGAGAGAGAGAGAGAGAGGGGGGGGGGGGAGAGGGAGACGGAGAGAGAGAGATTTCACAGAGAGAGAGAGAGATTTCACATAGTATAAAGTATGAAGTGAGCACAAAAGGAAACCACAGACGCGCCTTTACGCCTTCGGACCTACCCAGCTTCCTTCAGTATGATCTTTTGTGGATCTATGCATAATATATATGTAATACAAGCTCTCCAACACTTAAATTTCGCCTTCCGAGTGGAGGACTATGACTTCTTATAATATATCATCATTATTCTTTATTGTTTGAAAAAGTGATACTCCAAACGCCAGGAGCTGCAGATGAATCTTTCTTTATTTACTATCGGTTTCAGTTTCCCGATTACTATTAGGTATTATAAAGTTATTCTTACACAGATAAATAATTGCTGTTGGTAAAATAAATCAAAAGCGATTGTGTGTCACTTTTTCCAGAGCTAACTGCTCTCAATTGTAAAATACGTTATAAAGTCTGTAGTGAAATCTACTAACACAGCTAGTACACTCTTCATATACTATTATTATTACATTACACCTTTTTCGTGGAGGCACCTTTTTTTTTTTTTTTTTTTTAAATCTCATTTTGTTCGGTTTCGTTCGTTGCATCTGCTCGGGGCGGACGTTGTAAGACATCCGTTTAAGTTCGTTGATGATCGATTAACTCAGTTTTTTTATTACAGAGGGCTGCTAACCCTCTGACCGAACACGCTGAGCTACCGTGCCGGCTCACTTAGAGCATACGAAGACAGATTGTGTTAATACATCTTACTGTAGACTATATAACTGGGGTGTAGATACGGAGGGGGAGGGAGAATGAAGGGTCCAACCTGCTTACCCCCTCCGACACCCGCCCCTCCTACACCCCCTTCCCCACCCTGGACTGATAACAACACCAAACACGAGCAACCATAATGCGCCCTGGTGATCATTCTACCTCCGACTCTAATCATACCAGGCGTGTACGTGTACAAAGTTACACTGACATCCGATAACGTCTACTGGATGCTTCTCTTCATTTGTCAAATAGTGTATGTCAAAAGAGAACAATTAAAATGACCAAAAACTATAGCTAGAAATGAATTATAGTTACAAAACGAGCAAAATATAAAAACCAAATAAAAGTAGAAGAAAGCTAGAAACATAGATTTCCAGAAAGAGCAGAACAGAATTGGCACAAAGGATAGCAACAAAAAGATAAGAAAAATAAAGGCAAGAAACGAAGCTGGAGCCAACACACATTTGTGTGCAATATCTGTTAGATTCGAACTTTTAGGGTATGTCGCAAATATTTTCACAAGGTAGGAGCATTTAGTGTCTAAATTCAAGGAGCTCATCTGTATACGCCGGAAATCAGTCACGAGGAGCCTTCAATAAGCAATGAAACAAATTTTTTTCTCGGCCGGTCTCGACTGAAAAAAATGCAGAATTTGTCGTGGGACATCGTGGAATATTCACTTTTCAGACACTATAGTTTAATGAAGTACCGGTAGGTGACGGCACTATACGTAGCCTCCAAAATGACGTCTCTAACGCATGTGCCTTCCAAGCAGTGACCTGTCACTGAGTTTCTTCTGGTAGGGAAACCAGAGGATCGTAGACATTTACAGGCGCTTGTAGAGTATCTACGGAGACCTGACTGTGAACAAAAGCACGGTGAGTCGTTGGGCGTGGCATCTGTTATCTTCGCGATAAGATCGCTCAAACCTGCCCGATCTCTCGCGTGCTAACAGCTGTGACTCTTGCAATTTTGGAACGTATGAACACTTTCATTCGACGTGATCGACGAATCACAATCAAACACCTCGCTGTTCAACTGCACGTTTCTGTTGGTAGTGCTAACACACTCATCCACCAGTTGCGTAGTCAAAGGTGTGTGCCCGCTCGGTTCCTCGCCGCTTGACAGAGGACCATAAAATGCAACTAAAGACCATCTGCGCGGCATTGTTTGCGCGTTATGAGTCTGATCGTGATAATGTTTTGTCAAATATCATCACAGGCTGTGAAACATGGGTTCATCACTTCGGATCGGAAACAAATCGGCAATCCATGGTGCTTCGTACAACATCTCTCCTCAGCAGAAAAAGTTCAGAGCAGCACGCTCAGCCGGTAATGTCACGACGGTCATCTGAGAGAGTGAAGGGGTCATTCTGATGTCCTCCTTCGTGGTGCAGCGTCAACTCAGAAGTGTTGTGCTACCCTCAGCAAATTGAAGAAACGAGTTCGGCGTGTCCCTTGCCACAAAAATTCAACCTAACTTATCCTTCACCATGACAACGCAAGGCATCACATACGTCTCCGCACCCGACCGGAGCTCACAAAACTTCATTAGACTGCTCCTCATCCACCCTACAGTCCGGATCTGACACCTTTCGACTTCTATGTGTTTGGTCCAATGAAGGATGCACTCCGCGAGAAGAGGTGCGTGGATGATGCGGAACTTACCGAAGCAGCGAGACTCTGGCTTCGATGTCGACCAGTAGAGTGGTTCAAATGGCTCAGAGCACTATGGGACTTAACTTCTGAGGTCATCAGTCCCCTAGAACTTACAACTATTTAAACGTAACTAACCTAAGGACATCACACACATCCATGCCCGATGCAGGATTCGAACCTGCGACCGTAGCGGTCGCGCGGTTCCAGACTGTAGCACCTAGAACTACTCGGTCACACCGGCCGGCAGTAGAGACGTACCTTGCGGGCATACAGTGTAGAGTGGTGCCAAGAGGGCATACAGGAAGGTGGCGTAAAGCCGTCACATAAAACCGAGGTTATGTTGAAAAATAGGGCTTTGTAGCCAAAAGAGAGAGTAATACTATGGTGTAGTGGAATCCTGAATAAAACTGACCTGCTTTCAGAAAAAAAGTGTTGCATTACTTATCGAACGTCCCACGTACTTCAAAATATAGATGCAGTTCCTCAGTAATGATATTGGGATAAACTTGTACAACGTTTGCTATCAACAATAAGCAACGGTTGAGTGTCTGTAGATAAAGAGTCTCATTTAACAGTTACAGGAAATCTGTGCTCAAATTCGTGTCAACAAAGAATAAAGACAGCGAGAAGCACCTACAAACCTTACAGTAAAGTCCCAAACATTGAAGTGAAAGTAGCACCAAACCAAAGAAATTATAAATTAGCTTAGCGACTGGAACAGTGTTCATAAAGGTACAACTACTAACCAGACAAGATGAAAATAACTAGCTCCTTCGTTTCACTCACTCCTAACGGCCAATGCACCTGATGGAAACAGCATGCTGCCGAAACGCGTCGTGCTAGTAAATTTTAGTAAAAAGTGACTGAAGCGGTAAAAATTACTTCGTAGATTTATAAAGTACACTCTAACAAGGGGAGGCCGCCAGTTGTGAAATTCAGATTCGATTCATATTGCGCATAATAAAAGCTCATGGCCAGAGGTGTAATGTGGCAAAGCACCAAGATGCACTTCTCAGCGCCATGCAACGGTTTTTTTAGTATTTGTTTTTTGTAATTCAAATATATATAGTTCCCGGCAATCAGTTGCAACAATTATGCATATAATAAGTTGTTGAAAGTCGTTTGTCGTGGAAAAACTGGCGACTTCGAACATCATTATGTTTTCCGCAAACAAAGTTGTATTTCACAAATGTTATTAATTGTCTTCATAATGTTAACCATGTATAGTTAACGGAAGACGTAGAAACGATATTCCGAAACGAATACGTATAGCGCAAGTCAAACGTTCGAATTAGAATAGAGACCCCACGAACACATATTTGCTGTGGCAGGTATGAAATATAAACTACGTTACTCGCTCGTTACACTTGAAGGACAGATGTTGAATGGGCCGAAACGAACCGCCTCATAACAGCGTAGTTACCTGCTAACTTCGAAAGAAGGTAGATGCGGTCCCTAGCGCAACTTATAACATCGTCGAAAATCAGTGCGGACGGGAGAGCTTTGGTACACCCTGTTAAACAAACGGAAAAATGGAGACGGTACAATTGGAGAGCGATCCGCCTTCACCAACATGCATAACCAATTCATTAATAGTATATATATATATATATATATATATATATATATATATATATATGCCGGCCGCGGGGGTATCGCGGTTCTAGGCGCGCAGTCCGGAACCGTGCGACTGCTACGGTCGCAGGTTCGAATCCTGCCTCGGGCATGGATGTGTGTGATGTCCTTAGGTTAGTTAGGTTTAAGTAGTTCTAAGTTCTAGGGGACTAATGACCACAGCAGTTGAGTCCCATAGTGCTCAGAGCCATTTTATATATATATATATATATATATATATATATATATATATATATATATATACTATTAATGAATTGGTTATGCATGTTGGTGAAGGCGGATCGCTCTCCAATTGTACCGTCTCCATTTTTCCGTTTGTTTAACAGGGTGTACCAAAGCTCTCCCGTCCGCACTGATTTTCGACGATGTTATAAGTTGCGCTAGGGACCGCATCTACCTTCTTTCGAAGTTAGCAGGTAACTACGCTGTTATGAGGCGGTTCGTTTCGGCCCATTCAACATCTGTCCTTCAAGTGTAACGAGCGAGTAACGTAGTTTATATTTCATACCTGCCACAGCAAATATGTGTTCGTGGGGTCTCTATTCTAATTCGAACGTTTGACTTACGCTATACGTATTCGTTTCGGAATATCGTTTCTACGTCTTCCGTTAACTATACGTTGTTAACATTATGAAGACAATTAATAACATTTGTGAAATACAACTTTGTTTGCGGAAAACATAATGATGTTCGAAGTCGCCAGTTTTTCCACGACAAACAACTTTCAACAACTTATTATATGCATAATTGTTGCAACTGATTGCCGGGAACTATATATATTTGAATTTCAAAAAACAAATACTAAAAAAACCGTTGCATGGCGCTGAGAAGTGCATCTTGGTGCTTTGCGACATTACACCTCTGGCCATGAGCTTTTATTATGCGCAGTATGAATCGAATCTGAATTTCACAATTGGCGGCCTCCCCTTGTAAGATAAAAAAAATTGAAACGACGCACCACCAAGGAATTATCCGAATTGGACGGAAGACGGTAGATATGATCTACACGCACAGGCAGATAAAGGACTACTGTTTGAGAAAAATTGGATGCCTTCACCAATTGAGCAAGCCAGTAACCCTCTGGTCTACCTTTGGCACTTACGCAAGCAGTTTTTCGGTTTGGAGTTGATTGATAGCTGGTCATGGGGGCTCATTTCGAGCTGGGACTCATCACTTAAGACAATTCTGTTCCAGTCAATGAGATTCCAGGAAGAAGCCGAGTCTGGAGACGTCCTGGACAGCACTGGCATGGCAGTGTAACTGTCGCCCCCCATACGTCCCGACAACCAGGAGTGATGTTCTAGGCATTTTGGATGTTCTCGGCATTTTGGACTGAATTTGGCACGATTTCTCTCAGGAGGTCGTCCAACAACCCTATAAATCAGATCCAAGCCGCATAATTACTTGTAAAGGGCTAGAGGTAGACCAGCGCGTTACTGACTTGCTCAATTTGTGGAGCTCTTTCTCTTGAATAAATCATCCGATTTTTATGAATCTAGCCGGCCGGAGTGGCCGTGCGGTTCTGGGCGCTACAGTCTGGAATCGAGAGACCGCTACGGTCGCAGGTTCGAATCCTGCCTCGGGCATGGATGTGTGTGATGTCCTTAGGTTAGTTAGGTTTAATTAGTTCTAAGTTCTAGGCGACTAATGACCTCAGAAGTTGAGTCGCATAGTGCTCAGAGCCATTTGAACCATTTTTTTTAATGAAATCTACCGATTTCCACACCATCTGGACAATCTCTTCACGGTTCGCCGTTTTATCTTTTGCTCAGAGTATATTTGCCGGGTCAAGCGGCAGGTGTGCGAATCAGAAGTCGCGATACACGTGAGATGGGGCGCGGTCGATCAATACAAGGGCTACCCGCCCGGCGAGCCTGCGACTGCGCATTCCTCGACTTCTGCTTCCTCATCTGAAACGCAATAGGATTTACTTCTGGTGTCTGTTCAACCACTGAAAATAAGGAGATCATGATAAGTAGAAGCACACCGAACAAAAAATAATTCAGCCCAGTAGACATCACCATTTATTTATTTAATCGTATGCCTAGGGCCGTCTCTCGGGTAGACCGTTCGCCGGATGACGTTCTTTCAATTTGACGCCACATCGGCGACCTGAAGTCGATAACGATGATAGGATGATGATGAGGACAACACACTCAGTCCCTGGACGGAGAAAATTCCCCGACCCAGCCGGGAATCGAACCTGGGCCCAGAGGAATGGCAATCCGTCACGCTGACCATTCAGCTACCGGGGGCGGACGGCATCAGGATGATATCGTGGAACACCAGCTCTGGCATTGATACTGGTTTCGATTCAGCGAGCAAGAGGATCCACAAATTTCTTTGGGTAAGCCGTATCCAGCTGAGTCTTTCATTAATGATTAAAACCCATTGAGCTACCAGATTTTTTTGGGGTGGGGAGAGGGGGGGGGGGGAAGCTGGTTGCCACGTCTCAGCTGTTGATTTAAAGGATCAGAAGAGAAACGATAGGGTACCTGAGTGTTCTTCACACCAGAAGCGCATACGTGCAGCTCTGTTAACATGGCTGTTATCATCCTTGAAGACGTGAGTGTGCACAGCGAATTCAGCATGAAGATGTAGAAGGAAAGGAGACACTTTGTTTTCGAGAATAGTGAAATAAACGTCCTGGATCTGTGGGCCTTAGTCACGGTACGAGAAGTACCCCCAGAATATCATAGAAACATCTCTCTCCTGAACTATAAAAAAATGGTTCAAATGGCTCTGAGCACTGTGGGACTTATGCCGGCCGCGGTGGTCTAGTGGTTCTAGGCGCTCAGTCCGGAACCGCGCGACTGCTACGGTCGCAGGTTCGAACCCTGCCTCGGGCATGGATGTGTGTGATGTCCTTAGGTTAGTTAGGTTTAAGTAGTTCTAAGTTCTAGGGGACTGATGACCACAGATGTTAAGTCCCATAGTGCTCAGAACCATTTGAAGCATTTTTTGAACTGTGGGACTTAACTTCTTAGGTCATCAGTCCCCCAGAACTTAGAACTACTTAAACCTAACTAACCTAAGGACATCACACACATCCATGTCAGAGGCAGGATTCGAACCAGCGACCGTAGCGGTGGCGCGGTTCCAGACGTTAGCGCCTAGAACCGCTCAGCCACCCCGGCCGGCCCTTGAACTATAACATCCATGTATTGTGGGTTAACTGATTCTCATTCATAAGGCGTGACACACTGTCTTTTTACGACCGCCGTTCGTGTGTTACATGGGTTCGTCTGGTACATCTTTCCTTGCAGACACGTTGGACTGTCTGCGTTGATACACCAACAAACCAGGTAACTTCATTCACGGTGGTCTGGCCATGAACACGTCCAATTACGACAGCTCCATTCTTTCATTCTGTGACGTCTCTACGTCGACCGTTTTACTGCATAGATTCCATACAAGCGGTTGGTACATTCACACCACATCACTGCCATGGCTAAGGTCACCGGTTTAGGGTCACAAGGCTGTGTGGTACCACTTCTACGCACCTATAGCCCTCCAAAGGCACAGTGTGATCCTTTAAGTTCTGAGTAAAGGTTTGTACGGTGAGCTTACGTTTAAATACACTCCTGGAAATGGAAAAAAGAACACATTGTCACCGGTGTGTCAGACCCACCATACTTGCTCCGGACACTGCGAGAGGGCTGTACAAGCAATGATCACACGCACGGCACAGCGGACACACCAGGAACCGCGGTGTTGGCCGTCGAATGGCGCTAGCTGCGCAGCATTTGTGCACCGCCGCCGTCAGTGTCAGCCAGTTTGCCGTGGCATACGGAGCTCCATCGCAGTCTTTAACGCTGGTAGCATGCCGCGACAGCGTGGACGTGAACCGTATGTGCAGCTGACGGACTTTGAGCGAGGGCGTATAGTGGGCATGCGGGAGGCCGGGTGGACGTACCGCCGAATTGCTCAACACGTGGGGCGTGAGGTCTCCACAGTACATCGATGTTGTCGCCAGTGGTCGGCGGAAGGTGCACGTGCCCGTCGACCTGGGACCGGACCGCAGCGACGCACGGATGCACGCCAAGACCGTAGGATCCTACGCAGTGCCGTAGGGGACCGCGCCGCCACTTCCCAGCAAATTAGGGACACTGTTGCTCCTGGGGTATCGGCGAGGACCATTCGCAACCGTCTCCATGAAGCTGGGCTACGGTCCCGCAGACCGTTAGGCCGTCTTCCGCTCACGCCCCAACATCGTGCAGCCCGCCTCCAGTGGTGTCGCGACAGGCGTGAATGGAGGGACGAATGGAGACGTGTCGTCTTCAGCGATGAGAGTCGCTTCTGCCTTGGTGCCAATGATGGTCGTATGCGTGTTTGGCGCCGTGCAAGTGAGCGCCACAATCAGGACTGCATACGACCGAGGCACACAGGGCCAACACCCGGCATCATGGTGTGGGGAGCGATCTCCTACACTGGCCGTACACCACTGGTGATCGTCGAGGGGACACTGAATAGTGCACAGTACATCCAAACCGTCATCGAACCCATCGTTCTACCATTCCTAGACCGGCAAGGGAACTTGCTGTTCCAACAGGACAATGCACGTCCGCATGTATCCCGTGCCACCCAACGTGCTCTAGAAGGTGTAAGTCAACTACCCTGGCCAGCAAGATCTCCGGATCTGTCCCCCATTGAGCATGTTTGGGACTGGATGAAGCGTCGTCTCACGCGGTCTGCACGTCCAGCACGAACGCTGGTCCAACTGAGGCGCCAGGTGGAAATGGCATGGCAAGCCGTTCCACAGGACTACATCCAGCATCTCTACGATCGTCTCCATGGGAGAATAGCAGCCTGCATTGCTGCGAAAGGTGGATATACACTGTACTAGTGCCGACATTGTGCATGCTCTGTTGCCTGTGTCTATGTGCCTGTGGTTCTGTCAGTGTGATCATGTGATGTATCTGACCCCAGGAATGTGCCAATAAAGTTTCCCCTTCCTGGGACAATGAATTCACGGTGTTCTTATTTCAATTTCCAGGAGTGTAGTTTTGAACCTCCTTCTTCTTCTGATTTGCCAGGTTTAGTCTGGAAACACCTATTTCGCTGGTTTGATATCCGTCTCTTGACAGATCATCTCCCTCAACAGTTGCAAGCCTGGACTACATTTGGAAGCCTAGTTCCTTGCATTCAAACATTTTCTTTCCACTGAATTTTCTTATACATTGTTATTTTTCGAATATCGACAACACAGCCAATTCTCTTGTTGTACAGTTCCTCCGGATTTTATTTACACCGCTGCAACGTTTTACCGATCCAACTGACTTAATTTAAGATATCTGTGTTCGCTTAAGGGAAGTGAGAACGGAATTTTTTTTCACATTTTTGCATTTTTATGTCATTATAAAATTTGCAATTTTCCGAATATATATATATATATATATATATATATATATATATATATATATATATATATATATATATATAATTGCAACATTAATCAGGTCCAGGAGGACAAAGATAGTGTACTGACTTTTCATCAGTTGACAGTCTGTGGAAGAAGGTAGCCCATACTGCCTGCTTCATTTTCAACAAATCCTCAGTATTATTTCTAATGGCTATCCCTAATACTGCTGTAGTTCATCAATCATTTTGTCTGTCAGCCAGCCTCTTATGGTTTTACCATCAGAAAGTTTCTTGTCTCTCAAACTTTGTTTCAAATTCCTCAACCTGGTGCCCATCCTCTTCTGGACATGACCAACACTGTTAACCATTATAACACAGCAATCCACAGCCTTCTATATAAAAAATTACCGATTTTATTACATCTTGAAGTACCGCACGCAAAAATTTTAACATTTTCAACCGCTGCAGATTATATTTAAGAAAATAAAATACTTCCCATATATATCACTTATTAACAGTTCATACAGCCATAAACATTCCATCCCAGCAGCAGTCATAGATATCATAAAACCTATTTACGGAGACCTGGCAAATCCTGAATTACTGAAGAAGTGTCTGCATGGTCATACTCAAAATCCCAATGAGTCGTTCAATAATCTTATATGGACTCGCTTACCAAAAAATGTTTTTGTTGGAATGAAGACACTAAAGTGGGGGGGGGGGGGGGTCAGTAATTCTGTTATTGCTTTTAATGATGACAACATTGGTAGGGCGAAAGTGCTACAGCGTAAGAGAATTAATCCCGGAGCAAACTGCATCAGAGAAATTGAACGGATGGACAAGGTTCGCATTGATAAAGCAGAGTATGCAGCACAGTTTGCCACTAAGGAGTCCGGAAAGAAGAAGAGAAGAAAAAACTTGGAAAAAAATCAAGACGCTGATGTAGTGTATGGTGCAGGTTGCTTCTGAGTGACTAAAAATAAAAAATTAAGCATATATTAAGTGAGTTACGGTCTTTTGAAACTTTAGAAGCTGTTCCTGAAAATTTACATTTTCTGTTGCATTTCTCATTTTTCCCTAACTCTCAGAAACCACTTCGATTAGAGTACCCAAATTTTCAGGCAGTAATAACATACATATCCTGAGTCTACTGAACTAAAAGAAGAACATAATGTTATGTATAATTAAAATTATTTAGGATAACGTACAAAAAAGTACAAAAAATTTTAACCGTGTAATTAAAAAATTGTATTTCCGAAAGCAGTGGCTGAAATGCAATTATTGTATTTCAGTAGCTCAGAACATAAAGTTTCATGTCCTGTAAAAGTTTCATGTCAATGGCTACAGTGGTCCCTGAAATACAGGGAAGCAAAGTCACTAAATTTAACATTGTCGGGATAGGGCATTCCAACTCCCCTTAAAGTGTTTCCTTCTTAGAGTCGAGCACTAGAACCCGTATGGCAAAGTAGGAACATCTTAATATTAAATTTTTGCTCATTTTCTCGCTTTCCCATAATGAACAGTTAAAACGAGCCGTTTTTACACTGGTGGGTGGTAATCTTGCTAATTATGTCTTTGTTTTCCTCGCAAATTATATAATGCTCAATGTACTGGAAACATTGTTCCATTTACAGCAGCTTTTGATCTGAAAAGAATGAAAACCATAGTAAACGCGAATATTCAGCGATTGAAAGTGAAAAGTTTAGTTTTTTTATGTCAAGTAGTATGGTTCAGTGCACGGCATAAAGCGGGAAGACATTGCTATCGAACAGTGGAAGCTGTGTTTATGTGAGCTAACGTATTTAACGAAAAACTTTTTAAGATATTTTCATCTTACAAATTATCTATTCTGAATGTCGGGAAAGCAACAATAATAAAACAGCAACTATTAGAACGAAACCGGCAAGTCAAGCAAAAACAACTGAGTTGAAAGCAGACAGTTGCGTCGCACATGAATTAATGCAGAAGCTACTATTCTACTATGAAAACTAAAGTATGTTTGTATAACGTACAAACAACGTCACTTCCGAGCTGAAAGGCCGTTGTCGATGCACAATACTTTCCCCGAACGTTTCATCTCCCATAGCTGGAGACATCTTCGTAGGTAAAGCGGCGAACTGCAACCAGAACTCGCGGGAGCGCCGAATTTATAGGCAGTGTAAAGGGCACCACAGAGTCCATCACATGACGTCGGCTACAAGATTATCTCTGGTAATGCTAACATTCTCGATTGAAAGTACTCGATCGCTATTCTTACGGTGCATCGTTGATATCCAAATTTTATCTAATTTAATGCCTTCTTTTTACTGCTGTGTTCATAAGTCTCGATAGTCGCTCGATATATGTCACGTGATGGACTGTGGAGGCCTCTACAGTGCCTATATATTCAGCGCACCCTGGAGTTCTGGTTGCAGTCGCCGCTTTACCCCTGAAGATGTCTTCCGCAGTCGGAGACCGGCCGTGAAAGCCTACATTGTAAGGTAAACGATTACTCCACCAGTACCTAATTCATCATTATTAACATTAATGTTACCACAGTTGTCACTGTCTCTGTCTTATCGACTAGAAGGAAGGAAGGAAAGAAGTTTCAGGTTGGACAAGTTATCGATGACGAGGTAATTACAGCCGGAAAAGGAGCTCGGACTGGTCACTCATAGGGAAGGAAATCGACTGTGGCCTTTCTACAGAAGTCATTCCGGTATTTGCCTTAATTCATTTAGGTAAAACATAAATTTAGACACATGAAGTGTATTTGCAGTTGCGAACACTGACAACTATCAGCTGTATAATGGAATGACGACAGTGAAAATTTATGCTGGACCACGACTCGAACGCGGATTTCCCGCTTATCGCCAGCTTATCTGAGCACGAGTGACAGCCCGCCCCAAACTTCCATATGTCGTCAGCCACGTGTCTGTAGCCAGTACTCGTACATCCATTATGTATATTCCCGTACAGGGGAGATATTTTACTTGAAAGTCACTTTCCCATTGTCGGCGGATAAATACGATATTGCAGTGCCTGTGTTATTCCAGAATTACGATGCGAAGTACCTATGGACATGCAACCATGTGCAAAAATGGTGTCATAAGCGAATACAAAATGTATTTCCTAGTTACGCTCAGTTTTCGTTGTTACGTTCCACAGTCTGTGTGTATTTCATTTGTGTTTCTAAATGTTTTCAAATCACTTGGTTAGCGGCTGTCCACACATGAACGCATTTCACTGTATCGAAATAGTTGTGATTAATTTCCCAGATACACTATACGATCAAAAGTACCAGGATATCAGTATGGGATGTGTCCACCCTCCGCCTTTATGACGTCATGACCTCTGCTGGGGACGCTTTCGACGACATATCTGAATGTCTGTGGAGGAACTGCAAGCCCATTCTTCCTCAAGATCCGAAACCAGAGATGGTAGTGATGTTCCACGCTGGGCTCTGGAGTGAAGACGAAGTTCTAACGCATACCAAAGATGTTCCATTGGTTTCAGGTTGGGATTCTGGACAGGAAAATCCATTTCAGGAGTGTTACTGTCCACAAATAATTGCCTCACAGATGCTGCTTTATGACAGATTGCATTGTCGTCTTGGAACAAAAATCGTCTCTGAACTAGTTGTCTAAAGTCCACAGCACACCGTGCAATAAAACGTGTTTATCTCCTACCGCATTTAGCCTTTTCTTAAGCACTGTAAGAGAACCACACCCCAACCACGAAAAACATACACATACCCTACTAACACTTCCTCCTCTTTACTACATTATTGGAACCATAGGTGAGGGCAGGTAACGTTCTCCGTGCATTCGTCAAACTCAAACCACTCCATCGGAATGCTACAGGATGTAGCATCATTCAGTACTCCAAATCACTCGTTTCCAGCTGCGTTGCTCTTTACACTCTAACATTCTGCGTAGTGTCTGTTGTTCTATGTCGTGTCTCCCTGCCACTTTGGCGCAACGACGCTCTGAGCGTGTTTTTTAGGGAATTGACTAGTGTGAACCTGGGACCTGTTGCTGGTAAGGAGACGCCAGACCACACATGACATGTAGAGTTCAGAAGAGTTCAGTGAGACTAGCGATGATGTAACCAAACACTTATTGATTTCAGCGTCAGCTCCACTGCACTCCCTGTAAAAGAATCTTAATACTAACTAAATTTAGTGGAAGGGGTTCAAGGCTTTCCTATTTTTAGTTAGCTGGTAAAATAACGTCGAAAAAGCAGTTAAGTTTACCATTGGAAATTTTATTCTACTCACAAAACATTGTTTATAAATTGCACTATTGATAAAAGGAAATGTTTTAATACAGGATGATAAAAACCAACTGCGTTCAACAAAAATGTGAACGAATATTCCCTGAATGGGTTTCCAAGTTATACAATGGATCGAAGGATGACCTATGCCATATCACATCTACAATCTAGGTTTAAATTAAGTTTCACAAAAGAGAAAACTATCAAAATGGTCTAAGTGACCCTCAATTATCTTTAATTACTTATCTAACTTGTCGTAAATTACAGTGGCTGATGAGGCTTCTCAATAATTATATAACAGAATAATCATCGCGTTTCATATTTTAACTTACATAGCAAATGTGAATACCATGAGCTTCAATTGACGATCGACACTAGTATTACGTAAAAAGGGGATGTAACAGATGAGACTTCTGCAGTTCTGAGTGAAGCCTTATGCGCTCAAAAATGAGGCATCGTGTGCGTTCATTACCTTGTCGGTGTTCGTCAGGGGGCGGCGGCCGGCGCAGCTCCATACAGCTCACCGTCTCAGAAGCAACTCCCTCCTAACTTCTCCTTACTACAATTTACCGAAGTTGGTTTAAAAAAAACTATCTGGCTGTGTTTTCATCTGACCAATCAGGGTCTCAATGTTAACCTTAAGCTCTGCCTACAAAAATTCTTTCTATCCAATGAGAAACGTTATACTTTTCGTGGTGGGGCAATGTTTTTAACGTTTGCAACGTAACAGAGACGCGAAAAAGTCTCACGCTAAAACTTGCAGCTGGTGTGGCCCTTTTAGTGTTATTATAAGATCTATACTGTTCTTCTGGAGGGCTCTATCTTTTAACATAGGCTGGGGGGTGGTCCTGGCGGTTACTTTTCGTTGTGGGGCAATGTTTTTAACGTTTGCAACGTAACAGAGACGCGAAAAAGTCTCACGCTAAAACTTGCGGCTGGTGTGGCCCTTTTAGTGTTATCGTAAGATCTATACTGTTCTTCTGGAGGGCTCTAGCTTTTAACACGGGTTGGGGGGTGGTCCTGGTGGTTAGCTGGAGACGTGGGTGTCCGTCCCTTATCGTAGGGCCTTCTAGCTTAACACGGTTCTGCTCTCGGCTTCTGTTCTCGTTTCTCCCCTCGGAACTGCGTCTGTCTCACGGTGGGAAGGTATGACATGCATTTAGGCATTCTTGTGTTAGTCTGTGGTATTCCATTTGCTCACTCGTTACTCGTATTACTTTGGTTAATTTAATGTCACGATTTATTCGGAGCTATGTGACATACTACTGGATTTGCTTATCATGTCAGGGTTTTCATGGAAGGTGTTGGATTTGCCTGACACCTTACAACACTACCTCAAAAATCACTTAGGATTGACTGCAGAAATGTGTGGCTTCTGAGGAGCTACTGCACCATTGTAACCAACTCTCTTTAATTCATTATGCATAATCATTGTGCTAGCTGGACTGCTGGTAGCCTTCTGAAACTCATTCTGCTGATTTAATGCGATTTTTTACAACAACCCTACGCATTTTTCGACGGTCCATGTCTACCAGTACATGATGCGTCCCTGGTTTTTCTTTAGCTACGGTTGTTTCTTCGCTTTTACACTTCACAGTTGGATCACCAACAGTTGTCTTGGCCAGCCTTAAGAGTAGAAGTGCCCATGATGGGTTTCTTACTCAAGTAACATCCAATGGCTAATCCACGTTGGAAATTACTGAGGTTTCGTGGCCGACCTATTGTGCTGCTACACCTTGTCTACTGTTAACAGTGACAAAATTCTGTTGCTTTCGTGTTGTGTTAAGCTCGTACAGGCTATGAACGTAAGCCTTGTAGTCACGTGTAGACGACTGAAATAGCTGCCACGCTGTTAAAAGAAATTGTATAAAATAAATTTGGTAAATTCCATGAGCATAAGTAAATAAAAGTTTTTAATTAAATAGTTATAAGCAATGGACACCTAACATTTGTCAAGAAAGCACGAGCCTTGCAATAAAGCCCATATACGAGAAAAACATGCGCTAGACAGAACAGCATAAGACTACGGAAAATATAGCTGAAGTGAAAAATCGAAAAAAACCTAGGACCATGTCTGTGGTACGAGTGGGATAGTTGCGGAAGCGCTGTGGTAATGAGACTTCGGGTGAGGTGAGCCGGAAGTCACTTCTGTTTTTGTAGTAGAAACCCATAGAGAGCCAAACGGAAAGTGAAGTTGAAAATCCAGATGCGAGCCAGATGGGATCCCACATGAGGGATGAATTGAAGCTAAGTAGGTAGTGTCTCCGATCATCCTATAGAATTTTGTGGTCAAGAAGTTACAGTGTACTGTGGGAACGTGCCACAGACCATTTCAGATGTATGTTCACCGAGAATGAACATGGAGATAAGTGGGCATGATCACTTGTAAATGTGAAACCGACATGTGTCATTGTGCACGTAATATTGCGCTGTAGACAAGAAGATCACTTAGTGACACACATAACTGAACTTTCGTAAATTATTCATTATTTTGTTTTTGTAATAAATCAATTCTGACTTTCCTGAAAGTTAACTTGCCAAAAATCTACAGCAGTTCTCGAATATGACCAATTAGCGATTCTAATGCATTATCCTTTTTGGCTCAACAAACATAAAAGTAAGAAACTACCAAACTTACAATACACAAGAAATCACCGGTCGCTGTTTCTCTTTAGGTTCTGGAACAAGTTTCCATTACGTCCTTGGCAGATCTATTTTGTGATATGACATAGATTCACCGCTTTATCCAGATAAACATGTGGATTTTTCTGTGCCCGGTACACTGTTATGCCGATTCACGGTTCCATTAAGTTTAAATTTTGCCTCGTCACTCCACACTACCTTCGTCACAAATTTTTCGTCATTAGTCAGCATTTGCTGATACCATTCGCAAAATTCCATAGGGCGATCAGGATCCTCGTCATTAATCGCGTGCAGCTTTCAGAATTCTTCGTACACTTGTACTGCTAGCACTCCACTTCACGTGCACATTGGATAGCAGACTTCTGTGGAGAATTAATAAACGTTTTCAACACGAGAGCCGACGAAGCAGGACTTGTAGCTCTACGCTGTCTTCCTGATCTTCCTTTGTGAATATCACAAATCGTTCCATGCAATTCAAACTTGTCAATGATGCGTTTAATTGTTAGGCAGGTTGGCGGTTCTGTTTCAAACTCCTGCCTCCACTGAGGTTGCACTTCAGCGACATCACTAAACTTGAAAAACCACTTTACAACAAATTTTCATTGCTCGAATGTCAAGCGTGCTCCAGCCATCTTGTTTTCTCGTTATGGAGACGAAAATACTAACATGTGTTGAGCCAAAGACCATACTAAAACACACTCGTAACTCAAATCAAACGATAATATCTTTTGTGGCGGACTCTGTATGTAATAATGTTCATAATCATAAACTATAACGAAATTTGAATCACAGCTAATCTTAAGCTGAGGAAAAAGATTTACACATTTTTATTTTTTCATTTTTAATTATTCATTTACTTATTTCTTTTGCAAAACTACACCTCACGCTGGTTAGTTCGACACTCCAATTGTCCACTTACCACGCTTTGTTTGGCTAAGAAAATTCTCACAAATATTCATTATGTAACATTTTCTCATACCACTAATTGCTTTTTCTTTAATTACTCCGGTTACTTCCACGAAATTAAATCTTTCTTCGAAAAACTAGACCTCCCGCTGAGCACTTTGATATCTCTTTTTTTCCATTTCCTTCTGAGGCGATACTGAAACTAGACCCTACTGGCAATGGCTGATGAGGGAAAGGAATACACACACAACCAGGGTCGCAGCAATTTTTTTTAAATAATAATTTCTACACCTCCTTTCGAATACAACTGTTACAGAATGTATTATATTCAATTAATCATAATACATTAACAATACATGTTATTATCACAAATTCAGCAGAATTAAATTTTAAAAGGCAGGGAACTCTGCTAAAATTTAACCTAGTACCTTAACCAAGGATATCTTCATAGCCAGCAGTTGAGATTTTTTGTGAAAAACAAGTTAAGTCATCCACATTCAATTTATAATCAACATACTTATGCTTCTTATCACCTTTTAAATTAAATCCTTGTAAGCATTTGTGAACACACTTAGAGAAAAGTAGTTTTTCAGTTTCTTCATTTTTTCCTATTATTTTAAAGTCACGGTCGCCCTAGCTTAGTTGTCCCTCATACTACTTCATTTAATCGAAGATAGTGGTTTACATAGCAACTTCTGGTCTAGCTTATTGTGCACGGAGCTCACTTACGAAGCTTCAATCAAACTCACGACCATTCTTTTGATACGCAGAAAGTCACTGTAGTTTTTAAGCAGTTTCCCAAGCTCGTTGAGGCAAATGTCGAGGTGATTCTCACTCTCCATCCTATAAAACACTGTACACAAAGAGTTAAATTTGACAACGCACAGAACAGAGTTCACACATCTCACGCATGAATTTCCACCTTTGCGATTTTTTAAATTTTTTTGATAGATTTCGTGTCGTAGGTCAACTGTGGCAGCAGGAAGAGCATCCAGCTGCAAGGTTAGAAATAATAATAGCCAAAATCGCGAAAGAAAAGTAAGGGAAAAAGATAGGAAGACACACGAGAAAAATGTCAAGATTAACAAGGAACACAACGAAATAACCGTTACTATTGATGGTAGCAACCCATCTACAACATCAGGACACGGCACGTTGCCTTCAACTACCTCTAGTACACACGCAGAAGTTCAGTTTTTGTAAACAGAAACAGACCATCTTCAATTCCGCTTTTTAAACATTCCAAAATAATCAAGATAGGACAACAGTTTGAAATTATTCTAATTAGTCAGATTTATCTATATCGACAAACGCTAACGGAAGTAATATTGGCAGCTATGAGGGTAGGGCAGGGCAAATCAAGTGCTAAAAGCAATAAGTATAGTCAGTATACAGTGCAGCAGTCAGTACGACACACCACAGATACTGTTTACTACACGGTTCCTCATATAAGAGGGAAGAAACGTAGAAGTTTAATATCTCATCGACGAGGAGTTCATTAGAGTTGCAACACATGCTCAAATTGGACAAATATGGCACATGAGATTGTTCGTGTCATTTTAAGAGGAATTATCCTGTTATTTCCCTTAAGTAACACAGGGAAATTACGAAAAACATAAATCTGGATAGCTCAAGCGGGGTATACTCTCATCTCTTACAGACCAATCTCTCAGCCACTGTGCACCTCACTCGCTAGAATCTAGAACATAGCATAGGGTGACAATTATTGAACTATATGAAAAAAACGTAAATTAGTTACGACGTGCTCACACTTTATTCAACATGTAAACGTCACTACAGATATTTGGATTTAGGTGATGACATGTTTTATATGCCTGTCATCATTGGCGATGACGTGGCGCAGACGAGTAGCGAAATTCTGCATGACTCACTGAAGTTTCGAAGTTTCGGAACATCGATGCTGTCGATGACCTCCTGAATCACTGTTTTCAGCTCAGTAATGGTTTTGTGGTTATTGCTGTACACCTCGTCTTTAACATAGCCCCACAAAAAGGAGTCATACGTGTCCAGATTTGGAGTACATGGCGGCCAATCGAGGCCCATGCCAGTGGTCTCTGGTCACCACAGACCCAGAATGCCGTCTCCCAAGTGCTTCTCCAGGACATCAAACACTCTCCTGCTTCTATAGGGTGAGCTCCGACTTGCATGAACCACATCTTGTAGAAATCAGGGTCACCTTGGATAATGGGGATGAAATCGTTTTCCAAAACCTTCACGTACCGTTCGGTAGTCACCGCGCCATCAGGGACGGTGGCAAGGGGGATGGGGCTATGGGGCCTATAGCCCCCCCCCCCCCCTCAAAAAAAAGTGGTTCAAATGGCTCTGAGCACTGTGGGACTCAACTGCTGAGGTCATAAGTCCTCTAGAACTTAGAACTACTTAAACCTAACTAACCTAAGGACATCACACACATCCATGCCCGAGGCAGGATTCGAACCTGCGACCGTAGCGGTCGCGCGGTTCCAGACTTTAGCGCCTAGAACCGCTCGGCCACTCCGGCCACCCCCCTCCCCCCCCCAATGTAGTATCATATTACACTGGATAAAATGACTTCAGAAATCAGTGAATGTATTACACCAACAGATTCAATCATGTTTTTTTTATAATTATGTAGCAATATAGGTCGCACTATATTTCAAACACATTTTAACAAAAGAATAAGAGCGGCAAATATCTAAATGAATAAATATCATTTAACTTAAAATGGGCTTCTTATTATTTATTAATACACATTTTTTAACATGAACTCCAAAACAGTTACCAAAAACTACTCTAAGCAGCATCAAATTTTACCACTTTGTCGATGGAGGACCCCCAACTCTCCTTTTGTTAAGCGATATTCCACTCCCCAAAACCCCCTACACCCCCTAACCCCCCATTAGCTACCCCCGCCCCCCCTTGACAGACTTCTAGAATCACCCCTGCGTGCCACCACGGAATATCGTACCTATTATTCTATGACTGGACACTGCATACCATACAGTCACCTGTTGAGGGCGAAGAAACTTCTCGATCGCGAAATGTGGGTTCTCAGTTCCCAAAATGCGCCAAATTTGCTATTGGCGAACCCATCCAAATTAAAGTGGGCTCTGTCGCTAAACCAAACGTCATTCACATCAAAGTTCTGTTCGTCAGTTCTGTGGACAACAGTGTTGGCGAAACAGCCGTTTTTCCATGGTCCTGAGGCCTAATGGCTGATGGTTTTGAATTTTTTATGGGCAAAGATGCAAATCTTCAACAACAATTCGTCGAAGTGTCTGCCAGCCAATTCCCACCTGTTGTGGAACTCGTCTGATCGATTTCCTGGGGCTGGTTTGAAACACATTGCTTGTCTTCTCGATGTTTTCAGGCGTTTTCACCCTCTTTGGACGACCGACATTGCCAACAGTCATCACACTAACCGTTGTCTCAAACTTGTGAATCAAATTCTTGATTGTTAGCACACTCGGAGCGATTGTCTTCAGTTTGAACTCAGTTGCAATCTTCCTTTGAGCCGCAGCTGGGCTATTATTGTTCGCATAGTAGGCTTTCACAAGCGCTATATGTTCAGGCGTGCTGTACCGTGACATTTTCAGTTGCAAATGGCCGATAACAATAAGGTGCGTGCGCATGCGCATACTAATTCCCATCATTCCCCGCGGCCAACCTTGCATTTTGAACGTCTAACGCAAACCCTTCAGAAGTTATGACGATGTAATTTAATATACTTCAATTATTGTCACCCTATATATTCAGTTACTTGAACTGTTTGTAAATTACGCATTCCCTGTGTGACCTACGAGTAAGTTATATTTGCGCATCATATCTGTGGAGGCAAACACAAGTAAATTCTCTCTCCCGTGTCAACCTTCTTTTCCATTGCTGTAGAAAAAGGCATCTCAGTTCTTAAGACACTGGACTTGTATTCAGGATTGGTGGGGATAGAATCACTGTACGGCCATCCCGCTTTTGTCTTTATTGGTTCCCTCACGTCAGTGAAGCTGAATGCTGAGATGGTTCCTTCAAGAACGCCGCGGCATATTTACTTTCCCATTCTTATTCAAACCAGCACATGTTTCATTGCTAATGACTCTGCTCTCAGAAAAAAGAGATAGTTCCTTTATATGGGTATTCCGTTAAGTTTGAAGAGAGCCTCAGAAAGTAAGGATTGGTAACAAATTGTTTTCTCTGGTCTCCTTTTCGTTTTTGCTAACTGTAAGGCACTATACATTATGACACAACTGCAGATGAATAAACAAAAAATTGTGTAATATGACGAACGAATTATGTCCACTATTAATGATGGTAATTTTGTTGAAATGGATATCGTGTAATATGGTGCTGCGAAGTGATACTTACGCACAACGCTACGCTGATGTGGATGGGCTTGAAGAGCCGCCTATGATCCCATAACCAGACGGCGGGCGGGTCAATATTCTCTCTCCTCCATGTGACGGAGTCCAAACGAATTATCGACACACAACTCCGCCGCCCTGCTATAAAAGCAGGAACCCCGCAACTGGCGCAGTGATAAGACACAGGAGGGACATTCGAGAAGAGGCGTTTACAGCTCGCATTCTGTCTAGTGTGATTTAGAATTTCCTCGGTAAACCTAAATCCCGAACAGCAATAAATTTTGTACCCATTCTTTATTGTTCATCAATAGATGTTGCAATAGTAAAGTGATGGTCCCTGCTCATAATGACCTCAGTTTCGTCAGATATTACACGTAAAAGGGTAAAATTCTGTGTGTGTCTCAGAGAGAGGGGGGGGGGGGGGGTGAGAGAGAGATTTCCCATAGCGTAGCGTCCACTTACCTAGTTTATAAATTCCGAAGAGAGCACAAAGAATACAATAGGTTCGCGTTTACGCCTTCTGATCTATCCAGTTCCTTTCAGTATGATCTATGGTGGGTCTATGCATAATAACATACATGGAATAAAAGTTCTCATAAATCTAATTATTTCCTTCTGTATGGAGCTCTAAAACTTTTACAAAATATAGTTTCATCTTTCTTCATCATTTGTAAAACGTGATGCTCCTAACGCCAAAAGCTGGCGATGAATAAATGTTTATTTACTACCGGTTTCAGTATTCAGATTCCCTGTAGGCATTACTCAGTTATTTATAACAGCTTAAATGGATACGTTATACTGTGGCTTCAAATAAAATAAAAGCGATTATGGACACTTTCTATAGTGCTTATCTGCCGTCAGTAGTAAAATACATCATACAGTCTGTAGTGTAAATTGCTAACACAGGTCACCAGCCTTCGTTTACTGCTGTTGTTACAACTTTCCCATGGAGAGGCACTCTGCCCTCGAAGGTCGATTAATTCTATTAGTAGGAGAGCGTGCTGAAAAGTAATGCCCCCGAGCTTCGTATGGAATGCTTTTTTAAATAATATAAACGTTGTTAGCATTCTACTTAACATTCTACATTTATATTCTTCATGTCCACATATTTTCAGCACTCTGCCGCTAGAAGGCACCGGCCTGTAGTGTGTAACATGACGATGTGTAACGTAACTATATGAGTGTGTGAGAAACAGCGCGCTGTATTAGACTTTGAAATGCTAAGAATTCGTCCACACTTGGAGCATTATGTCCTTCAGCATGGGATCTGCGACAGTCTGACGCCTTGGACTCACTGTCATACAGCCCCTACCACGGAGGCTATAATTCTATGGAGATGCCCTAACGCCGGAAAAATGAAGCCAGCGACTCCTCCATTTCTTCAAGACAAAAACATTGTATGTAGCGTGTATCTATTTCTATGTTGTTCATCGAAATAATAACTTAAAAATGATTATTTGTGTTGCCTACGGATGCACTAACAGAAACGGAAAACCTACTGTTACTTTCCACAGGAAAATGCTGTACCTAAACAAATAATTCTGGTTTAAGTAAGGACTGTGTGGTTCAGTGATTTCAGTCATTGCCTTCAAACTTTTAGGTTTACGATACACAGTTTCCCAAAGGACTAAGCAAGGGAAAGTCTGTGGATCAAGGCATTGCGACGAAAAGACTGGGAACCAGTAAAATATGGTAGAATATGTTCAGAGCACTTCCGAGAAGTTGACATTAATCGACCGTCACTATAAAATGTCCGCCTCAGAGACGGAGCCATGCCATGCATTTTTTAATCGTTTCCCTTGTGTTTGTAGAGTGTAAGTTGCACCAGATGTTTCATACATGGTTGTAATTTTTATGTGCATGACACTTTTATTGGACACCAGTTGCTGACAGCGTGGTTCCATGTGGTATTGGCGTGACGTGTATATTCTGACTTCATTGTTTACGTCTGAGACAGTCCATTGAGTCAATATTGTGACAAAGAAGCAATCATTTATTAACATAGCCTATGATTTCTTTTGTGCACGTGATGTGTCAATTATTGTGTTAGAAGGTTTTTGTGCTTTGTGAGAAAACGATGTACACAGTGATTGTTTGCAAAACGTGTATGTGATTGTGAAATTAACAAGGAGTCTATTTTAAAAGTGATTTATGTAGGCTGCTGAGAACTGGTTGGTATTTCCTATTGTATGTAGGCTACGTGAAGCTACCCAAAAAAATTTCTATTACTGTTTTCTTATGCATATTGTGATGAGATGACTAGTGCAGGCAAGCTTCGTTTATAGCAAAATAAATGGGATGTCATGTTTAGTTTCACTTCATTTAATAGGTAATTTGTTGTTATGCGTAACATTATCTGCTAATGCATTCAGAAACTGCTTTGCAGTGCAAATTTCTACTGACATCCTGGACGGTTCTAGTTTAAGATTTATTGCTCAAAAAGGCTATAGAAAACAGTGATGTGTGTTATTGTAATGTTGTAGTAGCTACAAATATTGGTTTTCAATAATTGTACAACGGCCAACCAGTCTCTGTATGAATTGTTAGTCCTCCAACCAGACAGTGAACTATTTTTATTGCCACATTGATGTCTACTGGTAGTCTTATAAATAACGCAACTCTGTTACATGCCAAAATTCTTACAGTTTCAGGAAATAGGACTTGAGCATAGCCTGCTGATTACATGCTGTATAATTGAGCAAATCTTGTAATGTTGCAGGTTCCAAAACAGAGACGTATTCTGCAGAAACCATCGCAGGATATCATCCTACCTGTAAACCTTGACGAAGAAGTGAATGGACAGTCAACAAGTTCTCAAAAGAATACGTTTTGCAGTGAATATCAAACAACTAGTGCTGTCGTTCCCAACCTTTTTCTTCTGTGGATTTCTCTGGCTGAAAAAAAATTGTATGGCAGAGTCTCTTTAGCCTGCAGCGGTGTAATGGCTAGCATTCCTGTCTAGTAGGCAACCAGAACTGGGTTCAAGTCCCAGCTGTGGCAGAAATCTTAATTTCTTTCTTCAGCTTCCATCGTTACTAATCATTTCCATACCCGCCAATGGTTTGTATGTGTACAACGTTACATTGACGTCCTATCATGTCTTCTGGCTGCTTCAGTTATTTTGTCAGGTAGTGTATATCAAAACACAATAACGCAAATTACAAAAAAACAATGGCTAGAAATGAAATATAGTCACAAAACGAACAAAATATAAAAACCAAATAAAAGCAGAAGAAAAACTAGAAACACAAATTATCAGAACAGATATGCCAGGAAACACAGCAGCAACAAGATAAGAAAAATACAGGCAAATATGTAGCTGTAGCCGACACAACTTGGTGTGCAATACGGATTAGATTCGAACTCATACATAATATCCTAACTGTTTTTAGAAAGTAGGGGTACTTAGTCTCTAAACTCATGGAGCTCACACATATACACCGGACTTTAAAACACAACTCAAAACTTTACTTTAAAACATCGCAGCACTAGCTCTGCAATGATCTTGGTGCAAACTACGTTTGATATCAACAATAAACAATAGCTGAGTGGCTGTAGAAGAGAAAATTCATTTGATAGCCACAGGAAATCTGTGAAACGCAGATACATGCCAGCAAGGAATAAAGACACCAGCTTGCCAGCGAGACCACCTACACAAACTTGACAATAAAATCTTAAACATTGAAATGAGAGAAACACCGCACCAAAAAACTTATAAACTAGTTTAACGACTGAAACAGTGTGCATGAAGTTACCGCTATTAACATGATGGGATGAAAATACCTGACTCATTTGTTTCACTCATTCCTAACAGCTTCCCTTCCACCCATTACCAGCCACAAACCAGTCATCTTCGGATTCAGAAATATGTACTCTAAAACACACATGAACGTACACATACAAACTGAAACAAAAGAAACGATACACTCGCAAATGTAGCATCAGATTATCAAACTATTCAACAGTATTCAAGAATTTGTAACACGTGAGTCACGAAAAAATATTTTTTCATACATTGCTGCTTCATCTAATTTATTCCTCTGTACAGTAGTTTGTGAGTTTCCTATGTGACTGATTTCATGTGTTCTGTTCTCGCCACGTTTCTTCGCTTTCTAAGCCCGATATTCGTGTCTCATCAACATCACTGCGTCCAGATGCGGCAGGAACAAATATGGCTTTAATTTGCCGCCATTAAATGGGACAACCAGTATGTGGAAAGAAAAGGACAAAGTATCCCGTCATACACATGTATATATGTATCCATATCTTTTACTTGAAAGGATTAGAGGAAGAACATGAATTTAATCGTCATCGGGTCGTCGCAATGGACTCTTAACGTAACGTTCAATCACAAAAAAAAATGCAAAATATATGGAATTCACCGCTGTTTCAAGACGAAATAGGACAAGTAAATCATTGGAATTGCCCAGTAACATCATGGTCTTGAGCTAATCTTAATTAAGTGAATATACGCAGGAGTTTAGAGGATTGTAAAGCTATCCACTTTAGTCGTTGGCAAATTATTGGTCTTTGTAAGCGTATTTTTGTCGTATCGTGAACTTGCAGCAATCAAATCCAAGAGAGAACGGAGGCTCGCGAGTGTGAAAGCAGGAACAACACTAAATTTAGGAAGTCGTTTCGCGCAACGTCACTTTCACATTAGAAAGGGCTGTATAACGGAAATTCAGGAACCATTTTGCCCGACGTTTTCTTTACTATCACATAGAATAGAATGCGTATGGTTTGGAAAAATTATTCACGTACCAAAGAAAATGGAGCGATCCGAACGTATATGCAGTTTCATTGCATTAAGTAAGTATGCTTATTTTATTCTCGTTCTAGACATCACAAGCGAACTGAATGAGCTTCCTTAATTTTAAAGTATTGTCAGGCAACTAATTGTAAAAGAGTAGTAGTTGATTCCACGCAAGGACGAATTTAATTTTTGTGTGATCTCCAAGAAGGAAAAATAAGATGAAAAGCTCGTTATGTAAGTTTTCTATAGACGATCTGCATACACGTACTATGGGGCTGCTGTATCTCCATGTTGCGAATAGTGCAAACATATACAAACTCCACACAATTTTCCAGCTGTTTTCACACAGATAGGCTTGAAGGACAGTAAATAATTAACAAGCAAATATGTTTTTCTACTGAGATTTCATTATAGAAAAGAGGTTAACTGCGAACAGCAAGAAGTAGTTACCAATAGAAATTCGACAATAAAGTGAAGCATCTCTTGTTTTATGCAAGAAAACGTACATTCGCTCATTACACGATGAGTCAGTGCTGAAAAATGACAGTTTTCAGTGTTTTGAGAATTCAACAACATTTATCAGTAACACTTTCAGACACAACTCTCACACTTCACTACGTGCCATTGTGCGCAGAAAGAAAAACCTTCAGAATTAGGCGGTTGAACCTGCGCTACGATTTCTCCTAGCCAACAACTCCGTAAGGCTTTACTTTTTGTTACTGAGTCCACATCAGCTGTAGTTGTCATTGAGTTGTGCATGATAATTGATACAGTCCCAAACAGAGTTAAATATTTAAATAAATTCCCACAAAAACAATAACAAAGAAAATCTACAATAAATAACACTGTATGTGGATACTCTTCCTTTAACCAGTCTAAACAAACCGATCCTTGCCTTTCATGTTGTTAAAGACGGTCATCAAGTGACAGAAAGAGCACAAAGTCTATAAAGCCTGCACCTGTTAAAAAAATAATAATAAATAAATAAAAAATAAAAAAGGCAAGAAAATAAATCTGCTTCGAAGACAGAAATTTATTCCCGAAAGTGAAAATCCTCAAATGGCATCCTCATGGATCAAACTTAGACGCCCAGAAACATGTGCGTAAGAAATTTTCCTAAGTTACTCACAAATCCGACTCATCAGACATCATCCTAGCTAAGTCATAATAATAATAGATAAAGAACACACAATTTCAAAACGTTCTGTTCTCCTTCCGAAAGTGACTGCTCAGTTGTCGTTGTTATAGTGGTGTTCAGTCCGAAAACTGTTCTGATGTATCTCTCGACACACACACACACACACACACACACACACACACACACATATTCGAACGCGCGCTTCCGTACAATACTAACTTGGTGATACCTTGATGTCTCAGTTTGCGTCCTGTGATCCGATCCTTTCTTTTAGTCAAGTTATAGCACAATTTTAATTTCTCCCCAACCCTATTCAGTACCTCCTCATTGGTAACCTGGTCTACCCATCTTGCGTTTTTCATTCTGAAGTGTTTTTCCAATACCAGTCTATAAATTACACGCAGTGTATGTGATATTACTTGTTCTCTGTAAAATTTTCATACCACTTTTGTAACATTCAGTTTAATTTATTTGTGATTCTGTTATCGATAGCCAGTCTCTACTCCACTAGGCAGATAACCGTTCGTATCAACTGCTAATGCAGTCACTCTCCGTCAGTAGTGCGAAGAAATAAAAAACTAATTGCAAATATCATACCTTTACTCATTATTGTATATACAGGGTGAGTCACCTAACATTACCGCTGGATATATTTCGTAAACCACATCAAATACTGACGAATCGATTCCACAGACCGAACGTGAGGAGAGGGGCTAGTGTAATTGGTTAATACAAACCATAAAAAAATGCACGGAAATATGTTTTTTAACACAAACCTACGTTTTTTTAAATGGAACCCCGTTAGTTTTGTTAGCACATTTGAACATATAAACAAATACGTAATCAGTGCCGTTTGTTGCATTGTAAAATGTTAATTACATCTGGAGATATTGTAACCTAAAGTTGACGCTTGAGTACCACTCCTCCGCTGTTCGATCGTGTGTATCGGAGAGCACCGAATTACGTAGGGGTTCCATTTAAAAAAAGGTAGGTTTGTGTTAAAAAACATACTTCCGTGCATTTTTTTATGGTTTGTATTAACCAATTACACTAGCCCCTCTCCTCACGTTCGGTCTGTGGAATCGGTTCGTCAGTATTTGATGTGGTTTACGAAATATATCCAGCGGTAACGTTACGTGACTCACCCTGTATATTATGTATTAAGCAAGTGATGTGACACTATGGATATATTTAGTCATTCAGAGGCATGTATCAAGCTTTGAGGTCGGCAATATGACGTGGATAAGCACAACTGACTTCAGAAGAAATTCCAGAGGGTGTCCGAGAAGAAATTCCAGAGTGTGTACGAAAATTGTAAGTTGACTTCAAGTGTAATTTCTGACATAAACGAACTCATAAGTTGCCCACGTGGTGAATGATAAACTCAGTGAATCTAAAAGTTTGTGTGTTATGCATGCAAATACGAGAATGTCCAAATTACAGGAAAAAAGTAAGTGCATCTAATTATTAATTAAGAATAGTTATTTAACTAAATACCTAGGAATTATGAACAACTTAAATTGTATCGACCACATAAATAATGTATTGGGGGAAAGAAAACCTGAAACTGCGTTTTATTGGCAGAACAGTTCTACTACAGACACTGCCTGCACTATGATCGTCCGCCCTCTGCTAGGGAATTGCTGTGCAGAGTGGGACCCTAACCAGGTAGGACTGAGGGTTGACATCGACAAAGTCCAAAGAAGGGCAGCTCGTTTTGTATGATCATGAAATAGATGACAGACTGTAACACATAAGATAAGCGAGTTGAAGAAGCAATCAACAAAACAAAGGCGTTTCTCGTTGTAGCGATATCTTCACACGAAATCTTAATCAACTTTCTCCTCTGAATACGAAAATATTTTATTTTTGCCAACATATGTAGGAAGAAATGATCATTGTAATATCATTAAAAAATTAGAGATCGTACGGAAAGATTTAAGTTTTAATGTTAGAGAGCTGGACGATAGAGAAATAGTCTGAAGCACTGTGCCAAGCACTTAAATGTGAATTGCAGAGCACTCATGTAGATGTGGATGTAGGCGTAGAATATGCAACTCTAGAAAAATGGTAGCTTAACTAATTGTTACTTTGCAAAGCGCAATTGCAGGGTTGAAAAAGCAGTTGACAAAAACGTTGTGTTGATGAAGATGTATTACGCCAGCAGAGGGAAAGCCTGAAACGCGTCTTGGCTGACATAAAGACCTATAAAAAGTTGCTATCTGCTGGATTTCTTGAAAGAGTGGCCTGTTTTTTAAACATTCTACTGGCTTACATAAAATTACAGACACATCAGATGAGTACAGTGTGTACAATTAACTGAATTTAATGATATTTTACAGTTGTCTTGGAGGATATGAGGCCCTGCCAAACTATCACAACCGTTAGATGCAAAGTGTCGGCTGTGCACCACTGGTCCATAAAAGGCCGTCGTCATCGTTCCGGACACCGTTGGTATACAGTAAGGGCCGCCGCATATGACTATCAACTTTTACTGGTCACACTGCGACCACAACAGAAACTGAAACCAATGTTGTTGGTTGGTTGGTTTGGGGAAGGAGACCAGACAGCGAGGTCATCGGTCTCATCGGATTAGGGAAGGACGCGGAAGGAAGTCGGCCGTGCCCTTTGAAAGGAACCATCCCGGCATTTGCCTGGAGCGATTTAGGGAAATCACGGAAAACCTAAATCGGGATGGCCGGACGCGGGATTGAACCGTCGTCCTCCCGAATGCGAGTCCAGTGTCTAACCACTGCGCCACCTCGCTCGGTCCAATGTTGTTCCCAGAGTGAGAATTGAGAAGCGTGCTATCCGCAAAATCTTTCTCCGACGGTCGTTGAACAGAGAGCTGGTGCTGCGGTGGAGACACTGGACTCTTGTTCTGAAAGAAAGAGTTTCAAACCGTTTTCCGGACGTCTTGATTTATATTTTGTCTCGGTTAAGTAGTGCAAATTTCGTCATACGTTTTACGGCGCTAGGACCGATTCCATTCCGAATGCTTGGTGAGCTGAGCTACGTCTTTGTCTGCGATAACTTGTACGTATACGTGAATGTACACTATGTGATCAAAAGTATCCGGACACCCCAAAAACATACGTTTTTCATATTAGGTGCATTGTGATGCCACCTGCTGCCAGGTACTCCATATCAGCGACCTCAGTAGTCATTAGACATCGTGACAGAGCAGAATGGGCCGCTCCGCGCAACTCACGGACTTCGAACGCTATCGATACCTCTTCCCAGTGCAGCACTCCGTGAAGAATGGGCTGCCAGTGCCCAAGAAACCTTCTGGCACTTGATTGAACGTATGCCTGCGGGAGTGGAAGCTATCATCAAGGCTAAGGGTGGGCCAAGACCATATTGTATTCCAGCATTACCGTTAGGGGCGCCACGAACTTGTAAGTCACTTTCAGTCAGGTGTCCGGATACCTTTGATCACATACTGTATTTCTGTTTGTGTGTGCGTGCGTACTTGTGTGTGTATGTGTGTGTGTGTGTGTGTGTACGCAGACTAAAACATTGGACGCTTATTTAGGAGCAACTGGATTCACATCTCACTTCATGGTGCTTTAACTTCCCTGTGCTTAACATGAAACTTTATTTCCGTGTCACTATATGCACCTACTTCCCACATATTTCTCCAGCTGAGCATGTACAATGGCCGTAACGACCCGATGTCGAAGAGGCGCTAAACACTGATAGTCCTCCCTGTGACCTCTCGTACTCTCTGCACCCTTGGAACGTGGTACTAGGTAGTCCCCAAAAAATAATTTATAGCGCAGATGAGCGCTCGAGCGGAGGAGGATTATAAATCATTTACGTTTAACATGCCAAGTGACGAAAGGGTCTACTACACCGTTACCAAAATGAGTGTAACTCTAATGCAACTGATCATGGGAGAATCCTGTCGACACGTGTTGTGCTGATAGATTTTACTAAAAAGTGTCTGAAGCGATAAAAATTATTTCGTTAATTTATAACGTATTTGCCGTGGGGTGTGGCAGGTGCGCGAATCAGAGGTCGTGATATACGTGGGATGCTGCGAGGTCGATCAATACGACTACCCGTCTGCCGAGCCTGCGCTGTGCGATTCATTTCAGCCCCGCCTTCTGCTTCCTCATCTGAAACGCAACAGGTCTTATGTCTGGTGTCTCTTCGCACACCGGAAATAAGAAAATTAAGATAACCTGATTGCTACGTTTCACCTGTTCAGTTTGCGTACCAGTCGAGGAGCGATAGGGTAGCTGAGCGTTCGTCATACCAGGAGCTTATACGAGCGGCCCTATTAACACGTCCGTTGTCAGCTAGGAAAACGAGAATGTTCACACCGTAATCATCATAAATATATAGAGGAAAGATAAACATTTGTCTTCGACAATGTTCAAATAAAGCTCCTGGATGAGTGTGTCCCAGTTGCGGTACGAAGAGTATTGGGCTGCAACCCAGGATTATCTTTATAACTCTGTCACCTGTATTCAAACAACATTTTCTTTCCACTGATTTATGAGATGTATTGTTAATTCTGTAATACTGACAGCACAACTTATCCTCTCCTTGTACACTTCCTTCGGATTTTATCTACACCGGTGTATTATTTTACCAATCCGAGTAACTTAATTTCAGACACTATTGTTTTTTTGTTGTCTTCTCTTTCTTGGAGTCCAGCACTCGGAACTTGTATAGCAATGTTTGCGACAAGCTCATACGGCTCAATAGTAGGCCCTTTACTCACACCCTCATTATCACTCCGTCTTCAGGCCACGAGTGGCCTACCGGGACCATCCGACCGCCGTGTCTTCCTCAGGCGAGGATACGGATAGGAGGGGCGTGGGGTCAGCACACCGCTCTCCTGGTCGTAAGACGGTATTCTTGACCGAAGCCGCTACTATTCGGTCGAGTAGCTCCTCAATTGGCATCACGAGGCTGAGTGCACCCCGAAAAATGGCAACAGCGCATGGCGGCTGGATGGTCACCCATCCAAGCGCCTGCCACGCCCAACAGCGCTAATTTCGGTGATCTCACGGGAACCGGTGTATCCACTGCGGCAAGACCGTTGGCGGTATCCCACTGAGGAATGCTAATCGTACTAATTATGTCTTTGTTTTCCTCTCAAATAATATCACACCCAAGATATTGGAAATATAGTTCCATCTATAGGAAGCTTTGATCTGAACAGAATGAAACCATATCAGACATGTAGATACAGTGATTTAAAGTGAAGTGATGAGTTTTTTTTATGCCAAGCAGTATGGTTCAGTATCACTGTTTTCTGCGATAGCGGCAAGAAGGAAGGAAAGAAGATCCGGGTTTGACAGTCTGTAGATGACGAGGTAACTACATACAGGATAGAAGCTCGGATTTATCAATTATATGCAATGAACGTGATCATTCAACAGAAATCATTCAGGTATTTGCCTTAATCCATTTAGGTAACACCTAAATCTAGATGGCTGGGACGGCATCAAAAACCTAAACCCCAATGTGGGTCCGGTGACTTAACCGCTGTACCAAGTCGCCCGCCCCAGCCTTGGTGGCCGAGCAGTTCTAGGCGCTTCAGCTGAGCGAGGCATGTCATCGACAGTTCTTGTCTCTCTGTATCTCCTCCATGTCTGAAAAACATCACTTTGGTTCACTCCGAGACGCCTGGACACTTTCCTCCTTGAGAGCCCTTCCTGGCACAAAGTAACAATGCGGACGCGATCGAACTGCGGTACTGACCGTCTAGGCATGGTTGAACTATAGATAAAACGAGCGGCGTACCTCCTTCCTGGTGGAATGACTGGAATTGATCGGCTGTCGGACCCCTTCCGTCTAATAGGCGCTGCTTATGAACGGTTGTTTATATCTCTGGGTGGACCTAGTGACATCTCTGAACAATCAAAGGGGCTGTGTCAGTGACACAATATCCACAGTCAACGTCTATTTTCAGGAGTTCTGGGAACCGGGGTGATGCAAAACATTTTAGATGTGTGTATTTACTTGCGACGGTAATACATTCTTACCACAGGACTCACATTTTATAACCAATATATAGGTTGACGGGTGCCAAGAATACAGAAGGAGAAAACACGCGCCAGTGTCCGGACGAAAAAGAAAGAAGCACGAGGGAGATTTGAATACGGGTCACCCGCCTGGCAGTCTATCACCACGACCACAGAACCAAGAGGCCGTGGTTTTTGCATTTCGCTCGATGTTACACATCTTCAGCTTGGACCGTTTACTGTTTCTATTTTGCTTCTTTTTCCACAGTTCAGTACATTTCCTTCCTGTTTTCGTGCTTGATCTGTATTCACTTTTGACGTTATATCCACTGGGCTATTATACCAGTGAATCTGATGGGGGTGCGATGGGGAGCTTCCCTTGTGAGCAGCAGCTCCATCAGAACATTTAAACCCTTTCAAAGCTGCCGAAGTCGACTGTTGGCTCGTCAAAGCCACACCGTTATGCAGTGAATTCTATGCGACGGTTGGGGTGTCGTAAAGAGCGACGTCACTAGGCAGTGGGTGACTGGGAACGAGTGATTTGGATTGATAAATTGCGCTATATCCTATGGCATTCCGATGGGAGAGTTTGGATGGTTCAAATGGCTCTGAACACTATGGGACTTAACATCTGAGGTCATCAGTCCCCTAGACTTTGAACTACCTAAACCTAACTAACCTAAGGACATCACATACATCCATGCCCGAGGCAGGATTCGAAGCTGCGACCGTAGCGGTCGCGCGGTTCCAGACTGAAGCGCCTAGAACCGCTCGGCCACTCTGGCCGGCTGAAGAGTTTGGATTCGGCGAATGCCTGGAGAACGGTACCTGCCATCATGTGTGGTGCCAACAGAACGTGGTGGTATGGTATCGAGATGTTTTTCGTGGTTAGGTTGTGATCACCTTATTGCGCCTAAGAAAACGCTAAATGCGGAAGGATGCAAAAACATTTTACAGGATTATGTATTGCATAATTTAGAGAAACAGTTCGGAGTCGATGATTGTTTGCGTCGTCATGACAACGCAACCTGTCGTATAACAGCATGATGTGAGGCAAAGGTTTGTCGGCAATAACATTCCTGAGACAGAACAACTCTGGGACGAGTTAAAACATTGATACCGCCGCACACCCCAGCTTTCAATATAACTACCTTGTCTGGTTTCGGCTCTCGTGGAAGAATGGACTGAGAGCCCTCCACAGACATTCAGATGCCTCATTGAAAGTGTCTCCAGCTGAGTTCAGGTCATCATAAAGTCGAAGGGAGGACACAATCTATAATAATGTCCACTAATAAGTGCCCGGTTACTTTTTATCAGATAGTGGAGGATGGATTATATTGGCAGAAATGAAGGTGTGGAGGTTATCGAAAGTCATGCACGGATATCTTAGTTGATCATACTAAATAGGTTCTGGTCCAGGCACAACTTTGATGTGATAGAAAATTTTACAAAGGTGCAGATTCCGTCGCGGAGCCAAAAGTTCATTGAAGAAAGTACGTGATGATGAGTATTGGACCTTTTCTACATACTACTTTTGTTTCCTCATGGCTGAAGTGTCAGTCAACCCTCCTGCATTGCGGTACTCAGTTTGGAGTGAACGTAATAACAATTTCATTGATTATTTTCGTTCTACTTCTTTTCTGAATGGTAAGTCACATGTAAACATACTGCTGTCGCAATATGATGTCATTTCCCATGTAAAGAAAACAAAGTATCTAATTCGTACCGTTCATTTGGTTGTATTGCTTTTTGCTACTGTGGACACTCCATTTATTGCATTCCTTGTCATGGGGCAAATGGACAGAGACAGTGCCACCACGGAATGTGATGCAGCGACCAGCCCGCGCTTTGTGGCATCTGTAGTGATTGATAATAGTTGTAGGGCTGTGGGAATTACAGACCACTGTTAACTTCGCCTTTCAGATTGCCTACACGTAGGGGAAGGGCTTGCTTGCATGCCAGGGATATGGACGTCACCGATGATCTTGAATCATGACGTCATCAAGATGGTAGATGACAGAATATTTAAAAATTAAAGATGGCGGTTGGTAGGAAATTTAAATATTAGAGATATTGGATGGTGGGAAATTTAAAAATTAAAGATTGCAGCCGTTGGGAAATTCAAATAAACTTAAAAGTTTCAAGATGGTTGTGGTGAGAAATATTTTTCAGCCAGTCAAAGTGCTTAAAATTCTAAGATTTCCGCATAAAAATATATGTAAGTTTTTCAATTGAATTGCCATGATGTTAAAAAAATTATTGGCAATACTTCAATAATTTCAAAGAAATTAAGTCTTTTTTTCACGTGAATTGTGTAAATAGTCGCTATTCAGCAGACACACAAACAGCCAATCATGATGCAGACATCTTGGCTGTGCTCAGAAGTATCTGAACGCTCAGAACTATTTTTTGCACCATATTCAAAAGCATTGACTCAAAAAGTAACGTAAAGGGTTATAGCGTGCAGTAATTTTTGGCTGTACTCGAAAGTATCCAAATGCTCTGTTATTTTTGCACCATCTTCAAAATCATTTATTCAAAAATTACTGAAAGGTTGCAGCTTGCAGCACTGCAGAATAGTTTACAAGGCGCTCAGAAGTATCCAAATACTGCTCATTTTTTCTTTTGTTCTATACTCAAAAGTATTTCTCCAAAAAATTATGTAAAGGAGGAAACTGCTAGTATTTCAAAGTACTTTGCAAGATGCCCAAAAATATCCAAACACAGTGAATTTCGTCTTTTACACTACATTCAAAGAGTATTAAGCCAAAAAATTACTGCTACCCCGCGCGGCTATTCGAGATGTTACGTGTAGTGTTTAACGTACAGTATGTCAAATTCCGTTACAGAGTGCTCAAAAGTATCTGTATGCACAGTTTTTTTGCACCATATTCAAAAATATTTATCCAAAAAATTACATTAAGTGTGTAGCTTGCAGTATTTTTGGCTATGGTGAAAATTATCCAAATGCTGTCATGCTTTTTTTACGTCATGTTCTAATGTATTTATCCGAAACATTAAATAACGAGTGCAACGTGCAGTATTTTTGGCTGTGCTCAAAATTACCCAAACGCTCCGAATTGGTTGTGCTGAATTCGAAAGCATTTACCCAAAAAATTGTATAAAGCAGCACTTGAGTACATGCAAAGTTCGATATCCGTACATACATAGTGTACGGCACAACGGAGCCTCATATTAATTATTTTCCACACCTAAATTGTTCTATAATGGTTGTCAATCTCACAAGGGCGTCGGGCAGGCATCGGCAAGACCTAACTCGCTGTGTGAGTGTTCTGCTTATTCCGATAAGTTTTGTCTTGCGGACATCCAATGCATTTCACTCTCGGCTCTGCGTAATACGATAAGCACGCCACATTGCAAAACACACATGGACACTACTACTTATCTGACAGCTTAACCTTTTAAGTGACAAAATGTTTTATCCGGCATAACAATGAGATACATATGAGTATGTGCTAGAATAAAACTCCTTAATTTATTATGTCTTTCTAAATTAACCATGAGTAACGGAATCGTTCATTAATACCAGTGAATTAGAAGTACTATGAAGTTTAACAACTAGTACTATGAAGTTTAAAAACATCTGCTGGAAATTAGAAATGTCAACTTCGGTTAGTGAAATGAAAGGATCGTATGGCATTGTTGGTCGGTAGCTCCCAGTCGGGTTCTGCCTCCAACTGCAAGTCTTATTTCAGTCGGCGCCACATTAGGCGACTTGTGGCAGATGATGAGGATGAAATGATGATGAGGACAACACAACACTCAGTCCATGAGCGGAGAAAATTCTCCAACCCGGCCGGCAATCGAACCCGGGCGCAGTGCAGAGGAGGCAGGCACGTTACCACCCAACTAAGCAGGTGGACATATGATTCTGGAGGGTGACATTTCCCTACAGACTGGAGTTCGCAAGCAAGATCATGCATATAAATCCACATTTGCAGCCACTTCAGTATCAGAGACACTTTTTATGACTTTCATAAAATGCTTCTTAAAGCACAAGCAAACATGTTACCCTAGCTGCTGGATCTGTGCTAGACGTTTCGCCCACTGGTCCAGTTGACACTATATTACCCAGACTACCATCAGTCTCTGTAGCAGTGTAGTAGCTACTGTAGAAGTAGTGCTGCATCATCTGCAGCAGAGACTCTTCTAAACTCTTAATTTTCTGTGTACTCTTTCGTAGCCTCTTCTCTGTGTACTCTTTCGTAGCCTTTTCTCAGCAGTTTATTACAGGATAAGCCAGAACTTCTTCTGCTGTTGAACTATGCCACCTGCACGAAGCTGTTCTTACGGGCCGAGAAGAAATATTCACGAATGTCAGTATGACACCTCTAACTACAAAAACTAACGAAGAACGAGTAATAAATATACCTATTACATTCAGCCGTGTGCGTAAACTGTTTTCTTCGTGAAACATATTTTCAGCAATCATCCACCGAGTTCACTGTCAGCGGAAATAATTTATGTTACCTCAACGACTAACGTTAGAAGGAAAGCTTTACAGCATACATTCAGTAAAATTGGATGTTACTAGGAACAATCTAATTGGCTCATGACAATCATGACAATCTAATTGCTTACGTGTACGGCGAGGAATAAAACTAACTGTAATCATGCTTACAAACGACTTCCGTGTTGATTTCGTACTTTATAATGAAGGAAGTGTTACTGTGAATTGAATTTACCACCGTTCATATCAGAAGATATCAGAGGACTATATCCGCAGCTGACTAATGCTTCCTGAACAATCAACTAGCTCTGAAGCTGGGAGCCTCAAATGCCATTGGTAAATATTCATACCATTACCCACTTTTTAATATTTCTGGCTTCGCAGCCGTCATATTCAGGTACAAGGAGCAGTTGAGAAGGCAGAAGTGGCAAGACGACGCAATGTGGTATAAGGTACCGATGGCAGATGATGTTTTCGGTACGAGTATCGTGAGGAAGAGCGCCTAAATTGTGGTCCTTCTCCGTGATTGGCTGCTGCATTCGGAAGCTGCACGCCAAAATGATAATTTTCATTTATTAATATTAGAAAAACTTAACAGCGTAGTTACTTGCATTTCAAATTATAGCATCTGTCAATACCATGCTATCATTTCATTATTTCACGAGTATTAATAACCAGTAGAATAATAAAAAACTGCTAAACGAAAAGGCAATCGAAGCACTTCGGAGAATTTCGGATCACGCCTAACTTTATGAAGACGGTATCTGCTCTTTTGGACATATCCGAAAGAACAGATACCATCTTCATACATTTAAGGCTAATGGGCCATTGACCTTCTTCTTCTGTACTGGATGCACACACATTGCTGGAACTCTTACGGGACTCGGTAAGATTGTCTGCCGCGAGTAATGAGTGTAATGGGCAGGGGCACTACAAATGTAGTGTTTGGACTTTAAGCTGGGAATGTGGGTCTCACGGGGAGCGTGCAAGGGATGAATCCCTGCAGTCGCACTGTACTTTGTGCCCTCGGTGGCTCAGATGGATAGAGCGTTTGCCATGTAAGGAGGAGATCCCGGGTTCGAGTCCCGGTCGGGACACACATTTTCAACTGTCCCTTGATGTATATCAACGCCTGTCGACAGCTTATGGTCTTGATTTAATTATCATTTCACGCCTAACTTGGATGGCGGCCGAAGTGGTTCGGCTGTAAGATCATAGCTGGTTCGGCAGTGTCGGAGGACAGACATGTTGTATGCCGTGGTCGGTGTTATTTAAGACTTTACGGTCGGTTTTAGTTAAGATTTTATTAGCAATGTATGGTTATTTGGAACATATAACAGAGAAAACTGTGACAGTAATTACGGAAATAGGCAACTCATTAACTTGTTGAAGAATAGAAATTATCTGTGACTCTAAAATGGAATGTAATTATGTAGTTTCTCGTGTTCTGGCAATAAAAAGTAAATGGTATCCACTATAAACAAACTGATTGGAAATTTAATCATTTCTAAAATAGCAGTTCCTTGGAAAGACTTTCTTACAGCCTCAAGATTACTGATCCACGACCTAAGTGCTGTTTTCTGCGTAGGGGACAACAACTATAGAAGACTGTAGGTTGATGAACATTTACTAGAACTTATGCATTCCACTCAGGAAGGTGGAAGCAAATAGGCACCTCGCGTGTACTGCAGTCTTAGTACAAATGAGATCCGTGACACGTCACCTGTGGTAACACAGAGGAGTTATGTAGGAGGGAAATATTTTTGAAGCAAGGGATTTATCATACATACGTATATATCACCCTATATCTCCCCTTCCAACCTCTCTTTTTCAACTTGCCGTAACTTGTCCGCAGATATCTCAAGGCTACTGAATTATAAACTTAAAAATGGTATTCATGCTTCTCACAGAAACTAGTTTGAATATGTTAACACCAAAACAAACATATTTTGTTATAAACAAAGAAACAAACAGCATTTAAGACCAGTGGTACATGGGGTGGACAAAAATATGGCAACACTGCAAGTACGAGACATTGGTTTGCCTAATATGGTGTAGGAAAACCGTTGGCATTCAAAACAGCTTCCAGTCGCCTCAGAATGGATAAATACAGGTCCTGTATGGTACCAAGCGATCTTATACCACTATCCTGCAGAAGGCTGCTGGACCGCCAACAGCTAAGATCGCAAGAAAATTAAATAAGCACGAAATAACGACCATCTTTCGCTCGACAAACAAGACCGCGGTTGCAGAACGTAGCATTATCGAGGGACACACCTTCGAATTCGAAAAAAGCTGTGCAGCGCCAACGGTTTCTGGGACTCGATCTTCAAAGAGGCAGTGGAGATACGTCTGCACAACAATTTAGTAAACAGGGATAGCGGTTTTCAGCTCAGTGCAGCGTTGAATTCCACAATTGACAAAATACGTCAGGAATGCTCCGATCTGAAGGCAGCGGCGTCCACAGGCAGATTGGATAGCCATCGGGTCTCGACGCCGGGCCGCGCCGCTGTTTACATCTCTCCGTATTTGAATATGCACGCCTATACCAGTTTCTTTGGTGCTTCAGTGTAGTTCGATACAATGAAATACCTTCATGCATGGTTAGCCGCTAACCACTGGTATCCTACCATACCACATCAACCAAAACAGAGAGTATTATAACCAGGAAACTATCTTTGTATTCGCATATGATACCATTTTTGCGGATGGATAAGCATTTGACTGTAAGGGCCAAATAAAGTGCATTTTCTTGAGGGTGATCTTTCCAAGTTTTAACCACTCCTGAAATTCCCATAACATGAAGGAAATAAATCCCATGCGCTAGACCGGGCGACTTGGTTCAAATGGCTCTGAGCACTATGGGACTTAACATCTGAGGTCATCAGTTCCCTAGAACTTAGAACTATTTAAACCTAACTAACCTAAGGACATCACACACATCCATGCCCGAGGCAGGATTCGAACCTGCGACCGTAGCAGTCTGAGTACCCATTTTTTCGAAATACAGTTCTCAGATGTTCCAATTCCTGGGGTAGACTCTCTGTGTCAGAGATAGTGCGCGCCCTATGTACTAGAGTTTTAAGCATCCCATTCCTCTGTGAAGGGTGGTGGCAGCTGTCTGTGTGCAAATACAGATCAGTGTGCGTTGTCTTCCGATACACCCCATGGCCTAGGGTGCCGTCAGGCCTTCTCTTGACCAAGACGTCAAGGAAAGGTAGTTTACCCTCCGTTTCAGTCTCCATAGTGAATTTGATGTTGGGGTGCTTAAAACTCTAGTACATAGGGCGCGCACTATCTCTGACGCAGAGAGTCTACCCCAGGAATTGGAACATCTGAGAACTGTATTTCGAAAAAATGGGTACTCAGAGTGCCAGATTCAACGTGCTCTCCGCCCAACCACTATAGCACAACCTGTGGAGATGGATGAAATCACGAGGGAGGAGGTGGGCACTGCGTTTATCCCACATACAGGCGCACTCTCGGGGAAAATCGCCCGCATTTTGAAGAAACACCGGGTCGGAACTGTGTTTTGTCCTCCGAATAAAACTCGTGCACTGGTGGGGAGCGCCAAAGATGACCTCGGTTTGAGGAAGGCCGGCGTGTACCAGATTCCGTGTCAATGTGGCAAGTCGTATATTGGTCAGACGATGCGTACCGTCGAGGATCGATGCCGTGAACACCAGAGGCACACTCGACTGATGTATCCGAGCAAGTCGGCGGTCGCTGAACATTGTTTGTCGGAAAATCACGCTATGGAGTATGAACGCACGAGGATTCTGGTACAGACGTCGAGATACTGGGACAGCGTTGTTAGAGAGGCCATCGAAATTCGCACCAATAACGACCTCATAAACCGTGACTGTGGCTATAATCTTAGCAAGGCTTGGGAACCAGCGATTGGGTTAATCAAGAGTAAATCGAACAAATGTATAGTTGTGACGACCACGGCGGACAGAGCCATCACACCGACGTCATCTCAGACGTCGTCGCAATCTGTTTCACCGCGCGACCGTGGCGCGGGGCGCGGACGGCGGAGTGAGCGCGCCGCGGGCGGAGGGTATTTAAATCGGCCGCCGCCGCGACCGAACCCACTTCCCCCTGAGCAGCCATAGTGTACGGATCTCCGTGCCGGCACGTTCACAGGAGCTCAGTCCGTCAGTTCACCTGATGATGGCGACATGTATGATCGCCGAAATATTGTGCCCGTTGGACACTGTAGACCGGCAGTACACCCGTCGATATTTTGAGTAATGGAATTGTTGTAGCCACTCTCTGGGGTGCATGCCACTGCGGGAATTTCGAAAAACTTTAAACTTTCGAACTGTAAGAATATATTTGTAATCGAAAGAATCATTCTGGTGAGAAGGAAAATAATTTTTTGTCCTATGTGAGGTATCCGCGTTGTCTTATCTTCGGAACTCACTGTGTTTGCAAATCAGTCCACCTACATGCCACGAATCAGGAATTTTGTCAGAAATGTTAAAACACGAAGTATGGCTATTGGTGTCATTACTAGACAGTAGAGTCACAGTAACAGAAAGTTAGTCAACCTGTTTGGTAACGGTATTCAACTGTCCTTGTGAATCTGTCCCTCTAGCCTTGAGCGATGCAACTGCTTTTCAGTTCTTTGTATATTGCTTCCAAAACGACTATGCTACTGTTTTAATTGTGCAGTCTCGGCTGTTTCAATGAGTTCCGCTCTAGATTTTAGATTATTTATTACAAGGTTGAAATCCCATTTCATTTTCCCTAAACTCTTTCATCTCATTCTTTACCCACTTAATTTCTTCCCTTCTTTAATCCCTTCTATCACGTTGTTCAAATTTATGTCACGTTCTACAGACTTTTGTCCAGTTTTCTGTCACGTTCTTCAAATTTTCTGTCACGTTCTTGAAACTTTTTGTTCGGTTCTTTATTGTACTCTGATAACACCTTCAGAATACTTAACAAAAAATCACTGTTTCCCATCTTTGGCACAACTGCAGGAAGGGCTACAGACTCGCTCAGTTTCGTCAACAGTCGTGGATGCAAAACCTGAATCGTTAGCTACAGAATTTGACAGATGTGATATGTCCAGACTCAGATTCCAAAGCAGAACACACAAGTGCATATTCTTGTTCCATGTTTGATGCCGAAAAATTACCCCAATAAATCCTGTCAGGCATTGTCCTATTTGTCTCAGTTAAATCAGTATTGTGAGAGGATCCCTATTCAGTTGTCCCTTCTCTGTCTAAGGAATTACCAAAATTTGTATTAGTTGCTGCTCTAGTGTTTGACTTAGCTCTGGTAGCATTCGAAATTTTCATGTAATTATCGTAAAGCAGCAAAGAAAAAGTCAAACTCTCACACACAGAAGATCAATACTACACAGATCATTTCTAAAGATCACTTCCAACAAATGTTAATGAAAACAGAAAAGTGTATAAGTTATTACTGACAGAATTCACTGAATGAATGCAAATCCAAGTTTTTCATAATATCGCTGTGCAATGGAATACCTACATTTCAGTGAAGGACAAGAAGTAGTATGCACCAATAAAGATCACTGTCTGTCTAACTATATAACACTTCAGGATTCCATAAACAAGAATACTTTTAGCTGGGAGTATATCATTAGCAATAACAAAGTTCAATGGCAAAACCAATTATTCTAAGTGCAATATAACACTACAAATGACTAAAATGAAAGAATCACACTTGCAGAACACTCTGTAATATTTCAAAAGTTCACACCTTAGAATAAACCACTTTTCATAATATCAGTGTTTAAAGTTGCAGAGAATACAGAATAGTTCTATTAATATAAAAGCAAGTTTAACTGTAATCCAGAAAATGTGTCTGTGTTGTTCACTGGTAATAAACATGTAAAACAAACTGTGTTACTGTAATGGTTTACAATGTATCATCACATCAACTGTTGCGTCACAAAGCTTGAAAGTAATTGCTAAGTCAAAACATGTAATTGAAATTTTAATTTGTGGTTGCAAAACAAATCTTTATCTGACTGCAAAAATCAGCAGACTACCATATATATAAGTATCTCGCAGGAATGGTCGACAGGTGAAATTTTCATATTTAAACTCGTGTTTGCAAGTGTCGGTTTGGTAACCGAGAAATGCATAAAACTTATTTTGATATCGAAATACGTAAATGTCAGTGCAGGGCAACAGAACTGTGTTAAAAATTAAATTTTGAACGGAGTATGTGGAGCTCAACCTACACGCTGAGGAATGCAGAGAAACCGGTACGTAAAACAAGTCGCCTGTGAAGAAGTGACCCGTTTTCAATGAAATTTATGTAAACCATCTGACTGCAAAGCAAAATGATACAGAATAAAATATGGCCCTGAATGTAATTAATCTTTATCCTTAGTCTAATAAACAAACGCAGAATCAGAACTGTAATTATAATTACACAGCAAATGAATATAAAATTTAAAGTATCTGACTTTCCGACAAAACTGCTTGAAAACTCACAAAATAGCACTTTACGCAAATCTACTGATATTAAGCCTCTGAACTGATACAATATTATTTTCACAAATATACTCTGACAACCACTGTGCCTTACAATTGACATGAATGTTGATGGTAATAAAATTCATTGGCCTACCTGTGTGCATGGAATGCTGGTCTGTTCTGAAACCTGTTATTATTAAGATACTGCTGAAACTGCCAAAAATCAAATTTCATTTGCCGTACTTGCGATGTGCTATGGAAGACGATATCTTACCAGTTTTCACCAAATGCTTCACGGTACACAAACGGCGATGTCCAATCCGTGTATACAAACACAGTCATGAAAGTACAGAATGAAGAAAGAGGTTGGTTGGTTTGGGGGTGGGAACCAAACAACGAGGTCATCGGTCCCATCGGATTAGCGAAGGATGGTGAAGGAAGTCGGCCGCGCCCTTTCAAAGGAACCATCGCTTCATTTGCCTGAAGCGATTTAGGGAAATCACGGAAAACATAAGTCAGGATTGCCGGACGCGGCTTTGAACCGTTGTCCTCCCGAATGCGAGTCCAGTGTATAAAGAATGAGAACTAATCGTACCGACTGATAAATGAGAACAATGGCTCCGCGTATAACTATGCTTCATTAAGCAATGACAATAACACACATTTTGTGAAGTTCACACACATCGACACATTAGTAAAATATTTATTAATAAATTTTCTGTGTACAATTACTTTCCTTGACACTTGTTTCAACTGCAAAACAAAACCATATGTTGCATTATAAAATTTCTACTGTAAAACTTCAGCCATACGCAATCTTCTAACAATAAGACGCTATACCGTCGCAAAAATATAACGAAACTGAATTACATTAAAAATTAGTCTATTAACATTCTTCCATTACAATAATCTCATTTTCTCTCCTCAAAACATATTAGTTCAAAATCGTTTTAAATAATGCTGCCTCCACTATACGGCAGACAACCTTCCATCCTTTTTAAATCAAGTACATAGCCAGACAGTCCAACACACACACTCTTCATAAGAAGCAGCCTCTCTGACTTTCATCTGTGCTCACAAGAACAGAGTAACAAATAAAATGATTATATCGATACCACAGAGGTTGAGCACAGTTATCAAATTCACAATTTCTTGAAAATCGTAATGGCAAAGAGGACAGCTACCTTTCACATCTACAACAAAAGTCTCCGAAGTTGACATTTCGCAGGAAGGAATCCAAAGAATTACGCAGAGTGAGACAAAAGTGACGGATGAAATACCACAGTTTCTGCAAGATGAGTCACTGGAATGTGTGGTGTCGTATACGCTCGACAGTGCCGGCACTGTACATGAGAAATACAGTAACGTCGATACGCGCTTAACAAGTTAATGTGATATCGAAGCAGGTGGGGAGCCATGTAATTTATAATCCTTGTTGGACAGAGAGCCACAAATCCCGTCCCCAGTGAAACGTAGTAAAGGACAATCGTTGTCCAAGGTGTGGATACGAAACATAATTACGTACATGGAAGCTCATCCGCGGCATAGGCAAAAAAAAAAAAAAAAAAAAAAAAAAAAAAGGCAGTTATGAACAGATTTAGAATTAGTCTGTAGCAGTATGCCCGTGTAAAGTATAATAAAAATCATGGACATTCAAGGGATGACAAGGCGCGCTTGATAACAAATACTGATTATTGCGTGTTTCGAGGATGGTCGATACAGTTTACAGGAGGAGCATGATACTGACCTACTTCGTTTACACCAGACTGCGCGTAAAATAAATTACAGTGATTTAATGGGAAGCAGTAGATGTTTGCAAAGCTTCAAAGAGTGCTACAGAATTGGAAGACGCCAGTAACGAAATTTCAAACGAAGCGACAACCTAACGACGGACTGCAAACTGCGGAATCGGCCCCAAAATTTGTAGATGAGACAAACAAACTTATCCCATCATTTAGTAAGGAATTTGTTTTCAACTTTGACCAATCGGGATTTGAAGAGGAAATGCATATGAAAGGAACTTTGCAAATTAGAGTTACCAAGAGACTTCTATCAAGATGAATGAACACCAAAGCCTTGACGCGTTCGTATACAAATATGCTGACAGTTAATCTGAATGGTAAATTGACTGGAGAACTATTTATTGTGCCGCGAGAAATTGGAGGTGCTCTGTCCCCTACGATACATTCCCGCGTGCGTGATCTTGCAAGGGCAGCAGCGAATATTTACATCACAGCAGGCAAGAGTGGGAAAATGGGCGTAAGAGAACTACGACTATGATATGAGCACTGCTTTTGACCACAGCTGGTCAACATGACTTGCTTTTATTTGGTTCTTGGTCTGATTATAAAAATCACGCTGCTTTAGAGCAAAACTATCCCTCCCGAAATGTGTGTGACATTCCAGTTCATACCACCGGGAACCACTGAACAATTTCAGCCTCTGGATATTTTCTTTATCTGTGCCTATAAAGCATGACATCACGCTATCTGCAGCTATTCCTTAAAGGATAACCATTTGCACGATAAGTTTCAAGACAGACTGCTTCGCATTCGGTTGCATGCCATCACATTGCATCAGTTCATATCACCCCGTCTCACCAATATGATTCTATATGCATTCTTTAAGAGTGGATATTTAGCTGCACATCCTGCACAGTTAGTAACTCCCGACGAGCTCGCCTTCGATCTTGGCGGTGGGAACGCTTGTGATCACTGTGGTGCGCCATTTTTCATTCAGTTTTCACGGTGCAAGTTATTGGTTTGTTTTGAACATCAATGTTGACGATGTCCATTTTCTGAAGTGTAAAAATACATCCCATAGAATGTTGATCTGTGCACCTCCCAGGACACTCATTTTCTGTCGTCCTCCAGATGCACATAGTGAGGCAGTAGCAGCCAATCTTTTCCCTTTGATAACAGTTAACACAACCGTTTCAAATGAACCTTACTAAAGACTGAATTTGCGAACTCGCACTCAAGGTATTCCATGTTAGATTTTTTTTTTTTTTTTTTTTACATGAGCTGACGTACACAAAACCGTTTAAAATGGAACACTATACGAGACTGTTTAATTCTCTTTAAACACTAGGAAAATCTATGAAGCCGAGAGGCGTCAAACGTCTACATGACGTGGTATTACAAATGATATCCTATAGTTAATACCGGACGAGAATATATAAGTGTGACAAACAGTCCAACAGCATGAGGGCTAGATTTTTTATGTTCCTAGAGAAACATCAGGAAGGAACACATTTAACTTAGATGAAAACTGATCTTTCTAAGCAACAATTTGAATTACCACGGTAAGTAACGAAGTGTTTGACGTTTACTTCGTCAGTCAAAGAAATCTACCATATGCGTATTACCTTCCTCATCTGAATAATAATTGCAAACATCATGTGAACATGCTTTTCATGAGAAGCTTTGGTAACTCACTGGTTTAACTTGCAATTAGCAGAACAGACTTGCCAAAATAGTTCCGTATTTCGTGCGAAGCTTTTATTTTTGATGTAGCTACCTTTTCTGGTAACGACTCGTGCCTATGAAAATTCTGATTGCACATTAATTGTAATACCTCATATATAGCTGGGTGAGCCGATTCTCATAGTGGAAGAAGGCAAGGAATAATTTCTATTACGATCAACTTTAAAGTTTCTTCTTTTGTTGCTTGTGTACTTATTCACACGGTTCATTGGAGACGATCTCATAAGTTCTACTGTGTGCTTAAACACCTTTTCCCACTACATACCGAGCGAGGTGGCGCAGTGGCTAGCACACTGGACTCGCATTCGGGAGGACGACGGTTCAATCCCGCGTCCGGCCATCCTGATTTAGGTTTTCCGTGATTTCCCTAAATCACTCCAGGCAAATGCCGGGATGGTTCCTTTCAAAGGGCACGGCCGACTTCCTTCCCCATCCTTCCCTAATCCGATGAGACCGATGACCTCGCTGTCTGGTCTCCTTCCCCAAACCAACCAACCAACCAACCCACTACATAACGCACAAACTTTCAAATACATTGTCCGACATTTATTGAAGACAACACAAAATATGGCAATGTAAGAGCTCTATCTTACAAATGAATGAGAAACGGTAGTTGTAAAAGCGTTCTCTTACAACCATGGAAATATAAGTGTTCCGTGATTCCCCTAAATCTCGTAATGCAAATATAGAGTTGGTTTCTCTGTAAAGAACGTGGTCTGTTTCCCTCTCCATCTCTGTCGAATCCAAACTTTTGCTCCGTCTTTAAATTCTGGAGACCACCGTATAATAGTACCATTTTATTACACGAGACGCGTTGAATAAGTAATGCAACACATTTTTTTCCGAAAGCAGGTTGGTTTTATTCAGGATTCCAAAACACAATATCATTCCCCACCCTTTTGGCTACAGAACCCTATTTTTAAACATAATCTTCGTTCAATGCGACGGCCTTACGCCACCTTACTGGGAGGGCGTGTATGCCTTCTACTGTGCACTGTGCCGGAATTGCAGCCTGCGAGCGTCCGAGCGCTGTTGAAACGTTCAGCCACCACCCCATCCTAGTGCAAGAGAAAATTGAGAAAAAATATATAAATAAAATTGATAATTACTCGTGGAAAGGCGCTACAAATTCCAACCAACTTCTCAGAACAACACAGATTTCTGGAAACTCTGTACGAGCAACGTTGTGACCAATAAGTAATCGTATGCTTAATCTAATTGGTAATCCTATCTCCAAGCTCCATAATACACCTTCAATAAGCTTACACACAGAAACAGAAAAACCGAACCATCAACATACAATGGAGCGAGAGCACAAGCCAACTCACTGCTAATGAAGCGACTGCTCGACTACAACACTCGCAGTGATATTTGAATATACTTTGAATTACTCTCATCAAATGTCAATAACGTTGTTATAGAATAACGTTGTAATATTAAGCCGTATCATTTAAATTATTCAGACTATTCAGCGTTTATTAATTTTTTCGTGAAGAATTCACTCAATATATGGATACCCGAGTTAGCACGTAGCAACATTCGACTGAATAACTAAAACATCTTTTCTCGCATTAAAATACGACCTGCATGAACATAATAGGTAAGGTTTTAATATTTACATACCATCAATTACTTACGAATCCCTGAAGTTTTGGAAGGTTTTGGAATCAAATTATTTTTGTAAGACAGGGTGAGCACAAAGTCTTGCCCTGATTATAACAATATATTACAGAATAACCGTTTGACATAATCATTTAAATTTGATGCCGTTACATAGATTAGTGTTACTAATTATTTTTAAGACCACTTACGTTAGTAAACCTCATCGTGTGCTCCCTTGTTAGCTCGGAGAATGTCGAGGCGGTATTGCAGTTCCCGCCAGGTGTTTCGTAACATGTGTTAGTCCCACAGTTTGAACAATATCAACCATGGATAATTTTCCAGCAAGATGGAGCATCCTCCCCCACTGGGCTTTGATTGTGCGTGATTTCCTGGATGAAACATTTCCGGGTCAGTGAATTGGAAGGAACGGTCCAACACCCTGGCCACCCCGCTCTCCAGTCGTTACGCCCCTTGACTTTTTTTTCTGGGTTTATATCAAGGACAGAGTCTTCGTCACACCAGTTGCTGACGTCGACGAACTGAAGGCTAGGATACAAGCTGCTGTGGGTACTGCGACAGAACACATGTTACGAAACACCTAGCGGGAACTGGAATACCACCGCGACATTCTCCGAACTACCAAGGGAGCGCACGTTGAGGTTTACTAACGTAAGTGGTTTCAAACAAAACTAGTATCATTAACCTATGTAACGGCATCAAATGTAAATTATTATTCCAAACGGTTACTCTATAACAAATTTTTATAATCAGGTCAAGACTTTGTGCTCACCCTGTATATTCTGATATCCAGTTCCAGAGATACAAACTGTTAATAAGACAACGTACATAAACTTCTTTAGGCACTACCTCTGGTTATTTGTTCCGCAACTAATCAAAGTTTAGTACAATCTTTAAATATACTTCAGCTCATTCCTTTCGAAAACCTTTTAGAAATATTCTCGCCAACTCCAGCACTTAATTAATCGTAATGTTTCGGTGCCAACTTGTTATGATATAGCTACAATGTCTTAAGCCGTAAGGCGCTACACTTTGTCAATGACCCGCTTTGGCTTAACTACACTCAATTCAACTGTCTAGATCAAATCACTGACTTGTGCGTGCTAGCGCTTCTTGTTAAATGTCAGAAATATAAAACTATAACTTTTGCTTTCCTTTGAGATTCTTTCTTTTTTAAGATCAGTTACTGAAATACATTTTTTTTCATGGGGGGGGGTAAATAACCACTCGAGAACTGAAATTTATATTTAACTAACGAAAGCCTGTTGTCTATTTCCTTTTAAATGTAAGTTCTTTACAATGACCAAACGTCGACTGTGGAAAAAAAAAAAACTTATAGCCCCAGACTAAGCGAATCAGCTTAAATCCTAGCTGCCCCCACCGCTTTATATCTTAACTCAACTTTCAGATTTTCTAAATATAAGCCTCTTCAGGTGTTGGCCTCTCGCAGCCTGACTACCAAATCCTAAATTTAGAGTCAATGATCACTTTTTCAACAGAAATAATGGTAGTAGTTGGAATTTGCGCTTTGAAATGATTACGTCACTAACAACACGTACGGGCAAAATACGCTGTCTATAATAACTCACTCCGATCCGAGTTTTTCTGCACTTGATTCACCGATCAAGAAAAATATTTAGAATAGTGCTTGATAAGCAATTACTCCACATACACAACAACGTTACTACCCCGTACTACGACTCAGAAAAAGAACTCACAGCTGGTCCTCAACTACCTTAGAGCATGCCTTCATAAATCTCCCCTCACAATCTGCAATACCCAAACCCACTGGCGTGTGCACTAACTACACTCCTGGAAATGGAAAAAAGAACACATTGACACCGGTGTGTCAGACCCACCATACTTGCTCCGGACACTGCGAGAGGGCTGTACAAGCAATGATCACACGCACGGCACAGCGGACACACCAGGAACCGCGGTGTTGGCCGTCGAATGGCGCTAGCTGCGCAGCATTTGTGCACCGCCGCCGTCAGTGTCAGCCAGTTTGCCGTGGCATACGGAGCTCCATCGCAGTCTTTAACACTGGTAGCATGCCGCGACAGCGTGGACGTGAACCGCATGTGCAGTTGACGGACTTTGAGCGAGGGTGTATATTGGGCATGCGGGAGGCCGGGTGGACGTACCGCCGAATTGCTCAACACGTGGGGCGTGAGGTCTCCACAGTACATCGATGTTGTCGCCAGTGGTCGGCGGAAGGTGCACGTGCCCGTCGACCTGGGACCGGACCGCAGCGACGCACGGATGCACGCCAAGACCGTAGGATCCTACGCAGTGCCGTAGGGGACCGCACCGCCACTTCCCAGCAAATTAGGGACACTGTTGCTCCTGGGGTATCGGCGAGGACCATTCGCAACCGTCTCCATGAAGCTGGGCTACGGTCCCGCACACCGTTAGGCCGTCTTCCGCTCACGCCCCAACATCGTGCAGCCCGCCTCCAGTGGTGTCGCGACAGGCGTGAATGGAGGGACGAATGGAGACGTGTCGTCTTCAGCGATGAGAGTCGCTTCTGCCTTGGTGCCAATGATGGTCGTATGCGTGTTTGGCGCCGTGCAGGTGAGCGCCACAATCAGGACTGCATACGACCGAGGCACACAGGGCCAACACCCGGCATCATGGTGTGGGGAGCGATCTCCTACACTGGCCGTACACCACTGGTGATCGTCGAGGGGACACTGAATAGTGCACGGTACATCCAAACCGTCATCGAACCCATCGTTCTACCATTCCTAGACCGGCAAGGGAACTTGCTGTTCCAACAGGACAATGCACGTCCGCATGTATCCCGTGCCACCCAACGTGCTCTAGAAGGTGTAAGACAACTACCCTGGCCAGCAAGATCTCCGGATCTGTCCCCCATTGAGCATGTTTGGGACTGGATGAAGCGTCGTCTCACGCGGTCTGCACGTCCAGCACGAACGCTGGTCCAACTGAGGCGCCAGGTGGAAATGGCATGGCAAGCCGTTCCACAGGACTACATCCAGCATCTCTACGATCGTCTCCATGGGAGAATAGCAGCCTACATTGCTGCGAAAGGTGGATATACACTGTACTAGTGCTGACATTGTGCATGCTCTGTTGCCTGTGTCTATGTGCCTGTGGTTCTGTCAGTGTGATCATGTGATGTATCTGACCCCAGGAATGTGTCAATAAAGTTTCCCCTTCCTGGGACAATGAATTCACGGTGTTCTTATTTCAATTTCCAGGAGTGTAGTATCACAGACATCTCGACGTGAACCACTTCAGACAAAATAATTTTAGTATCGTCGTATTTTAACGACTCACGAGTACTTCTATCAAATACTGACACAGCGTGAAAGCCACTCTTGACTAAGCCCGTGCCAGCTTAATATCACTTGACCTTTCGTCAAATATGGCACAAAACATGAGGAGCCCGACTCTGACAAAAATCACAAAATAATTGTAATCACCATGCCCTAGACCAGTTACTTCACTCATCGTACCTTGCATTTTAAGCGCAACTCAGTCCAAGAACAGCTTCCTATACTCTTTCAATAAAATAGCGGAAAATTTCGCACTGACGATATAATCGATACAATTTGCGTCGTGTAAGTATCAGTCATGACTCTTGTAAACGTGGCCTAACACACATGCAGTAACACAATGTCGTCTTACCGAGCCCAGCTCGCTATCTCCTCAGCTCCTCAATGGTAACTGACGGAAACCCCATTCAGTACTGTAGCTGAACCATTAATGCGGACAAAGTAGGGCGCTACAAGTATTCCTTAACAATTAAAACAGAGAAACTCGTGGCCGTCGGTTTCTCTTCTAGCGGCCAGGTCGCCCAGGATGATCTTTGGCGCTCCCAAGCTCAGCTCTCGGCCAACGATGCACGGATGGTGTTTGCCGTCTCTGTACGAATACATGCATAGCTGGACACAGTACGGATTTTTTTTTTAGAAAAGATGCATCAACATAGACTTTAGTTAAATGAAATGATAAATATCACGTCCTTTTCCCTTAGGTTATCTTACTTATCGGCTATTACAATATATTGAAACGACGAAATTATATCGCGACAAAACGAAACCTGTAGATATTCTGCAAACGCCTATGAATATATGTGGCGCTCTGGTTTACCGCCAAAAGAAGCTCTCTGCTTGGAATGCACCTCTGTTACAGGCATCATTTTGGAGGCTACGCATAGTGCCACCACCTATCGGAACTTCATGAAGCAGAAATATTCCACGACGTCCCACAACAAATTCCTCATCTTTTCAATCGAAATTGGCGGAGAAAAAAAAAGGTTGCATTGCTTATTGAATGTCCCTCTTTTACGGTCGTTTCTCTCTGTCAAACTGAAGCATTTCCTCCGAGTTACGCTTCCGTCTCTTTTCAATCTGCCAGCCAGTCACGTATCTTTCTGATAGCCCTATTCATTGCCCGCCCGGTTGGCCGTGCGGTCTAACGGCACGGCTTTCCGTGCGGGAAGGAGCGCCTGGTCCACGGCACGAATCCGCCCGGCGGATTTGTGTCGAGGTCCGGTGAACCGGCCAGTCTGTGGATGGTTTCCAACTGCCTCGGCGAATGCGGGCTGGTTCCCCTTATTCCGCCTCAGTTACACTATGTCGGCGATTGCTGCGCAAACAAGTTCTCCACGTACGCGTACACCACCATTACTCTACCACACAAACGTAGGGGTTACACTCGTCTGGTGTGAGACGTTCCCTGGGGGGTCCATCGGGGGCCGAACCGCACAATAACCCTGGGTTTGGTGTGGGGCGGCGGAGGGGTGAAGTGGACTGCGGTAGTCGTCGTGGGGTTGTGGACCACTGCGGCTGCGGTGGGGACGGAGCCTCTCCGTCGTTTCTAGGCCCCCGGTTAACACACAATACTATACCCCTATTCATTACTTACAGTCTGCCAAGTTACCATCTCTCTCTCCTCCTCCCATCCCTTCTTTCACGTCCTGACACTGCCCACAATTTAAATCAACCAGTCTCTAATTTATATTTATCGTCATCCTTTTCACTAACAAATATAAATGGCGTTCTTTCTGCTACAGCTCTAGCTATTTTCAGTGTTTATGTCCTTCCTAATTCCAGGTGCTGAATTCTGTAATGACGAAAGATGTCTTATGATAAATGTGTCGCAATGAATGCCATGTAAAACAAGAAGACTATCTGCACAGATGTAAGTAAGCGCATTGTGGTCCTAAAGTAGCAGGATAAATAAATAAATAAATATTATTCTCGTAGATTTTAAATACATTTCCACGTCCACTAATAATGCTTTAGCTAAATGGATCCATACTAAACTTCGTCTACCAACAGAATACAATTATACGGCAATATCTATTTTATTAGGTAATGCCTTCATTACAGCACTAGAAATGCGAGGGAGATGTGAAATGTGAACAGGTGGGGGCGACACGTGGGTGGTAGCTGTATTGATCTGACGGGCAGCCTTCCACCACTCCATCCACCAAAATTCTGTGACACGAGGCAGTGCGAGTGAGATGTTAAATGTGAACAGGTGGGGGCGACACGTGGGTGGTAGCTGTATTGATCTGACGGGCAGCCTCCCACCACCCCAGCCGCCAAAATTCTGACACGAGGCAGTGCGAGTGAGAGGTTAAATGTGAACTGGTGGGGGCGACACGTGGGTGGTAGCTGTATTGATCTGACGGGCAGCCTCCCACCACCCCAGCCGCCAAAATTCTGACACGAGGCAGTGCGAGTGAGAGGTTAAATGTGAACTGGTGGGGGCGACACGTGGGTGGCAGCTGTATTGATTTGACCTGCAGCCTCCCACCACTCCACCCGCCAAAATCCTGTGACATGAGGTAATGCGAGCGAGATGCGAAACGTGAACAGGTGGGGGCGGCGCGTGGGTGGTAGCTGTATTGATCCGACCGGCAGCCTCCCACGTGTCCACCTCCCACCTACTCAGCTCTCAGTTACCAGTGGCAACCTCTGTATTATACGTAGTTCTGCGATATAGAACGATTCATCCGTCTACTGGAGGAAAAATGCAGCAGAATAAGCAAAATGAAGATATTCGCTGTATCGGGTAAGTGCAAAATTATATCCTGCAGTGGTGTCTAAATTATTTTAAGTACCTTTATAAACAATCCATCAATAATTTTATACGTAAATTTTCATTTTAGACATTACATATTTCAGTCGTAGTCGGACTTATAGATTCTGCACAGATCAAAAGGCGCATAGCTAAGAAAGATTCTGCGTTTTCCATATTCACTTTGAGTCCTTGTTCCACATCGCTATAAGAAATGCAATTAGCTATGGAGGGAAAAAATGCACATGCAAATCTGTACTCATGAGAGTATGTTAATTCCAAGCAGCTACTCGTAATTTTATTGAAGATTACACTACATAAAAAATAGACGAAATTATATACAGGCACGCTTATTCTGAAAATATATTTCTATGAAGTTGTACTTTGAACTACGGGAAAATTTATGGTAAATCACAATTTCAGTTAAACGTCTGCAAGGATTCTACCGCCGGAGTCATCAACAGTCTCGTGTGGAGAAGACTGAGGTTACTACAATTTGTTTCGCGTACAATGGTAAAAGGCACTAAAGATATTCGAGTTCAAAACGAGATATTTAGTAGTGAAAGAGCTTAGAGTTTTATATTTGTAGCTTCAGAGCCACTATCTGATACGAATAAATGTTATATAAAAGAAAGTCTTATAATTATTGTGAGATACTAAAAAACCCTTTTACACTGATATGAAACAATAACTTCATGATTACATTGACAATGTAAGACCTGAGTTTCTCCTGGCGTATACAACTTTCAAATAACTTCCGGGAATTTAGCCAGGTAACACTTTCAGCGACCGCCGATATTTCGGCGGGAGAACACCCCGCCATTTTCAAGGCAAACTGCAAGCCGCCTGTCCGTTGCAGTTTGCCTTGAAAATGGCGGGGTGTTCTCCCGCCGAAATATCGGCGGTCGCTGAAAGTGTTACCTGGCTGAATTCCCGGAAGTTATTTGAAAATTGACAATGTAGTTGTTTTAATTGTATTTTTCAGTCACCTGGAATTGGAAACTTCTTTGCTGCTAGTATAAACTATGGGTATATAGTATCTCATTACATTTTCAAGACATGCCTCAATTATGCTTGTGACTTTCAGCACTTACAACTCACAATGCAACCTAAAACTTACGAACACGTCGTTGCATACAAATGACAACGACAGATAGACAGTTGTACTACATCTGCTCTTGGTCCGCGTTTTATATCTATAGTATTACCAGACAATACAATTGTCCAAGTTAATTTCGGTAACATACATGTGACTAATTTTCTCCTAGTGTTATTAAATACAGGACAATTGAAAGAGTTAGAAAAATTAGCGCCAGTCGCTTTCTTTATATGCAGCTGTCTTAAGCTGTGTAGGAATAACGCCAAAAGGAAATGTATGTTACGGAAGTAAACGCGAGGAAATGTATGTTCAAAATTGAGTATACTCATCGATGAAAGTCTTGTAAACGAGAAACACTAAAGATATCGTGCCACTACATCGCTGTATCCTCCGGCGTTTTCTAAGGCAGTTTCCGTGTCACAAGATATAATCTTCCAACATGTAGTTGTCCGCCAAGAAGAATTTCAGATGATATTCTGGGCACCAAATTCATCAAATATCAGTCAGATTGAACACAAATGGGACGTGATTTGGCACCAGCTCAGAACTCGGTAATCTCATTCGCGTAAAATACATAGGGAACATGTGTTAGTATATTCCTTTGACTACATGCTAAAGTCTTGTAAAACCAGTGCCACAATGATCTGCAGCTGTTACACACGTATCAGGCAGAACATAATGACCACCAAATTTCTATCGGTATAAACCCGTCCAGGCGATAGCAGCGTCACCTGGCGGGGAATGACTGCTAGTCAGACACACGTACGGTACATAAAGTATCAGTGAGCGTGCTGTCCGTGTGTAGAATGGGGAAGGCGCGCGGTCTGTCTCAGTTTGACCGAAAGCAGATTGTGGTAGTCTGGAGGCTCAGCATGAGCTTTCCGGAAACTGCATGACTTGTGTGTTCGAGTAATGCAGTGGTGAGTGTATTCAACACGAGGCGAAACCAAGGTGAAACCATGTCCAGACATCGCGGGGTTGGGCGGTCACCCCTCATTACAGATGTCGGACGTCGTAAGCTGGGCAGACTGGTAAAGCAGGACAAGCGGTGAACTGTGGTGGAGCTGACATCAGACTTAAATTCTGGGCACAGTGGATCAAACACTTCCAATGATAGGCCTTCGCAGCCGACGACCCATGCATGTGCCAAAGTTAACACCACATCGGCAACTACTACTAAAATGGCCACATGGCCATCGGCACTGGACGTTGGTGCAGTGTCAGATCGTTGCATGGTCTGATGCATCCCGATATCTTCTTCATCAAGCCGATGGGAGGTTGCGAATCTGTCGTCTTTCAGGGCAACAGCTAATTGCCATTTGTACTGCGGGACGGAGACAACCTGGCGGCGGCACCATTTTGCTCTAGGAAACATTCACGTCAGTACCCATGGGTCCAGCGGATCTCGTACAAGGCGCCCTGGCGGCCAAGAAGTATCCTACACTGACTGCAGACCACATACACTCCATCATGACGATCATGTTTCTCGACCGCAGTGGCATTTTTCAAGAAGGTAATGCGCCATCTACAAGGCCAGGAATGTGATGGAGTGCTTAGAAGAACAAAGCGGCGAGTACCACCTGATGTGCTGCCCCCCCCCCCCCCCCCGCCCCACAACTCACGTGGTCTGAATCATACCGAATACATCTCGGAAGTGATTGAACGTGGCGTCAGAGCTCATCGCCCACATCCCTGGAATTTTACGGGAATTAGGTGACTTTTGTGTGCAGATGTGGTGCCAGCTCCCTCCAGCGAGCTACCAAGGCGTCAGTCATTCTATGACACGACGCGTTGCCGCTGTTATCCGTGCCAAATGTGGACATACCGGCTATTAGATAGGTGGCCATAATGTTCTGGATGATCAGTGTAAATAAAAGCGTAAAAGTTAGTTTGTTCAGAACCTTAAATCTTCGAAAGGTTTTCCCAGATTGCTTCGAAATTTTCACACATCGTCCAGTTCGAATACGCACGTACTTTTCTATACCTATTTTCTAACATACAGTATGTAAATAAATATGTACACTACTGGCCATTAAAATTGCTACACCAAGAAGAAATGCAGATGATAAACGGGTATTCATTGGACAAATACATTATACTAGAACTGACATGTGATTACATTTTCACGCAATTTGGGTGCATAGATCCTGACAAATCAGTACCCAGAACAACCACTAATGGCCGTAATAACGGCCTTGATACGGCTGGGCATTGTGTCAAACAGAGCTTGGATGGCGAGTGCAGGTACAGCTGCCCATGCAGCTTCAACACGATACCACAGTTCATCAAGAGTAGTGACTGGCGTACTGTGACGAGCCCGTTGCTCGGCCACCATTCTATCCCGTACAGGACCTGTAACATGCGGTCGTGCATTATCCTGCTGAAGTGCAGGGTTTCGCAGGGATCGAATTAAGGGTAGAGCCACGGTTCATAACACATCTGAAATGTAACGTCCACTGTTCAAAGTGCCGTCAATGCCAACAAGAGGTGACCGAGACGTGTAACCAATGGCACCCCATACCATCACGCCGGGTGATACGCCTCTATGGCGATGACGAATACACGCTTCCAACGTGCGTTCACCGTGATGTCGCCAAACACGGATGCGACCATCATGATACTAGACAGAACCTGGATTCACCTAAAAAAATGACGTTTAGCCATTCGTGCACCCAGGTTCGTCGTTGAGTACAACATCGCAGGCGCTCCTGTCTGTGATGCAGCGTCAAGGGTAACCGCAGCCATGGTCTCCGAGCTGATAGACCATGCTGCTGCAAACGTCGTCGAACTGTTCGTGCAGATAGTTGTTGTCTTGCAAACGTCCCCATCTGTTGACTCAGGGATCTAGACGTGGCTGCACGATCCGTTACAGCCATGCGGATAAGATGCCTGTCATCTCGACAGCTAGTGATACGAGGCCGTTGGGATCCAGCACGGCGTTCCGTATTACCATCCTGAACCCACCGATTCCATATTCAGCTAACAGTCATTTGATCTCGACCAATGCGAGCAGCAGTGTCGCGGTACGATAAACTGCAATCGCGATAAGCTACAATCCAACCTTTATCAAAGTCGGAAACATGATGGTACGCATTTCTCCTCCTTACACGAGGCATCACAACAACGTTTCACCAGGCAACGCCGGTAAACTGCTGTTTGTGTATGTCAAATCGGTTGGACAATTTCATCATGTCAACACGTTGTAGGTGTTACGGAGATGATAGATAAACTCCAGTGGAAGACTCTGCAGGAGAGACGCTCAGTAGCTCGGTACGGGCTTTTGTTAAAGTTTCGAGAACATACCTTTACCGAAGAGTCCAGCAGTATATTGCTCCCTCCTACATATATCTCGCGAAGAGACCATGAGGATAAAATCAGAGAGATTAGAGCCCACACAGAAGCATACCGACAATCCTTCTTTCCACGAACAATACGAGACTGGAATAGAAGGGAGAACCGATAGAGGTACTCAGGGTACCTTCCGCCACACACCGTCAGGTGGCTTGCGGAGTAGGGATGTAGATGTAGATGTAGATTTCAGTACAATTTTCCTTTGTTACAACCTCTCGATATACTATAGCATCATCCGCAAAAAGCCTCAGTGAACTTCCTGTTATCCACAAGGTCATTTATATATATTGTGAATAGCAACAGTCCCACGACACTCCTCTGCAGCACACCTGAAATCATTCTTACTTCGGAAGACTTCTCTCCATTGAGAATGTTATGCTGCGTTCTGTTATCTAGGAACTCTTCAATCCAATCACACAATTGGTCTGATAGTCCATATGCTCTTACTTTGTTCATTAAACGACTGGGAGGAACTGTATCGAACGCCTTGCGGAAGTCAAGAAACACCGCATCTACCTGGGAACCCGTGTCTATGGCCCCCTGAGTCTCGTGGACGAATAGCGCGAGATGGGTTTCACACGACCGTCTTTTTCGAAACCCATGCTGAATCCTACAGAGTAGATTTCTAGACTCCAGAAAAGTCATTATACTCTAACATAATACGTGTTCCAAAATTCTACAACTGATCGACGTTAGAGATATAGGTCTATAGTTCTGCACATTTGTTCGACGTCCCTTCTTGAAAACGGGGACGACCTGTGCCCTTTTCCAATCCTTTGGAACGCTACGCTCTTCTAGAGACCTAGGGTACACCGCTGCAAGAAGGGGGGCAAGTTCCTTCGCGTACTCTGTGTAAACTCGAATTGGTATCCCATCAGTTCCAGCGGCCTTTCCTATTTTGAGCGATTTTAATTGTTTCTCTATCCCTCTGTCGTCTGTTTCGATATCTACCATTTCGACATCGGTGCGACAGGCTAGAGAAGGAACTACAGTGCAGTCTTCCTCTGTGAAACAGCTTTGGAAAAAGAGACATTTAGTATTTCGGCCTTTAGTCTGTCATCCTCTGTTTCAGTACCATTTTGGTCACAGAGTGTCTGGACATTTTGTTTTGATCCACCTACCGCTTTGACCTAAGACCAAACTTTCTTAAGATTTTCTGCCAAGTCAGTACATAGAACTTTACTTTCGAATTCATTGAACGCCTCTCGCATAGCCCTCCTCACACTACATTTCGCTTCGCGTAATTTTTGTTTGTCTGCAAGGCTTTGGCTATGTTTATGCTTCCGCAGCAGTTTTCTAACTCGGCTGTTGTACCACGGTGGCTCTTCTCCATCTCTTATGATCTTGCTTGGCACATACTCATCCAACGCATATTGTACGATGCTTTTGAACTTTGTCCACTGATCCTCAACACTATCTGTACTTGAGACAAAACTTTTGTGTTGAGCCGTCAGGTACTCTGTAATCTGCTTTTTGTCACTTTTGCTAAACAGAAATATCTTCCTACCTTTTTTAATATTTCTATTTACGGCTGAAATCATCGATGCCGTAACCGCTTTATGATCGCTGATTCCCTGTTCTGCGTTAACTGTTTCAAACAGTTCGGGTCTGTTTCTCACCAGAAGGTCTAATATGTTGTCGCCACGAGTCGGTTCTCTGTTTAACTGCTCGAGGTAGCTTACAGATAAAGCACTTAAAAAAATTTCACTGGATTCTTTGTCCCTGCCACCCATTATGAACGTTTGAGTCTCCCAGTCTATATCCGGCAAATTAAAATCTCCACCCAGAACTATAACATGGTGGGGAAATCTACTCGAAATATTTTCCAAATTATCCTTCAGGTGCTCAGCCACAACAGCTGCTGAGCCAGGGGGCCTATAAAGACATCCAATTACCATGTCTGAGCCTGCTTTAACCGTGACCTTCACCCAACTCATTTCACATTTCGGATCTCCGTCAATTTCCTTCGATACTATTGCACTTCTTATCGCTATAAACACGCCTCGCCCTTCAATGTCCAGCCTGTCTCTGCGGTATACATTCCAGTCTGAGTTTAGGAATTCATTACTGTTTACGTCTGGTTTCAGCCAACTTTCTGTCCCTAGTACGTGTGGTTGTTTTTGTTCGGAAGCCGAGATGAGCGGGACAGACTTTGCACGCAATTTTTTCTTGTACACAATACGTTATTGTAGTGCCTGTATTGTTAAGAGGAACGATGCAATGTTGCTTCGGACATAAATGCAGGTGCGTCGGAACAGACACTGCGGTGACGAAAGTCGTTATGAAATACATGAAATGTATCCGCAGGTCCAATGTCCGAAGGAACATTGCATTGTTCTTCTTAACAACACAGGCACCGCAGTACATCTACAATTACATCTACATCTACATTTATACTCTGCAAGCTACCGAACGGTGTGTGGCGGAGGACACTTCATGTGCCACTGTCATTACCCCCCTTTCCCGTTCCACTCGCGAATGGTTCGCGGGAAGAACGACTGCCGGAAAGCCTCCGTGCGTGCTCGAATCTCTCTAATTTTACATTCGTGACCTCCTCGGGAGGTATAAGTAGGGGGAAGCAATATATTCGATACCTCATCCAGAAACGCACCCTCTCGAAACCTGGACAGCAAGCTACACCGCGATGCAGAGCGCCTCTCTTGCAGAGTCTGCCACTTGAGTTTTCTAAACATCTCCTCTGTCAACCCGACCTGGTACGGATCCCACACTGATAAGCAATACTCAAGTATAGGTCGAACGAGTGGTTTGTAAGCCACCTCCTTTGTTGATGCACTACATTTCCTAAGGACTCGCCCAATGAATCCCAACCTGACACCCGCCTTACCAACAATTAATTTTATATGATCAATCCACTTCAAATCGTTCCGTACGCATACTCCCAGATATTTTACAGAAGTAACTGCTAGCAGTGTTTGTTCCGCTATCATACGAGATAATCATACAATAAAGGATCCTTCTTTCTATGTATTCGCAATACATTACATTTGTCTATGTTATGGGTCAGTTGCCACTCCCTGCACCAAGTGCCTATCCGCCGCAGATCTTCCTGCATTTAGCTGCAATTTTCTAATGCTGCAACTTCTCTGTATACTACAGCATCATCCGCGAAAAGCCGCATGGAACTTCCGACACTATCTACTAGGTCATTTATATATATTGTGAAAAGCAGTGGTCCCATAACATTCCCCTGTGCCACGCCAGATGTTACTTTAACGCCTGCAGACGTCTCTCCATTGAGAACAACATGATGTGTTCTGTTTGCTAAAACTCTTCAATCCAGCCACACGGCTGGTCTGATATTCCGTAGGCTCTTAGTTTGTTTATCAGGCGACAGTGCGGAACTGTATCGAACGCCTTCCGGAAGTCAAGGAAAATGGCATCTACCTGGGAGCCTGTATCTAACATTTTCTGGGTCTCATGAACAAATAAAGCGAATTGCGTATCACACGATCGCTGTTTCCGGAATCCATGTTGATTCCTACAGAGTAGATTCTGGGTTTCCAGACATGACATGATACGCGAGCAGAAAACATGTTCTAAAATTGTACAACAGATCGATGTCAGAGATATAGGCCTATAGTTTTGCGCATCTGCTCGACGACCCTTCTTGAGAACTGGAACTACCAATGCTCTTCTCCAGTATCGTATTTATCCGCCAATACCAGGCACCGACTTTCAATTAAAATGTCCTCCTATGTGCGGGAATTACATAATGTGTGTACGAGAACAAGTTGTAGCACAGGAACGACAAGCATGGAAGTTTGGTCTGGCCGTGAGTCGTGCACGGCTAGCCGAACGCTTAAGTCGACCGCTCTCGTAAAGAGGGTAATCCGCGTTCGAGTCCCTGTCTACCACAAATTTTCATTATCGTCATTCCCTTGTACAGCTGATTGTTGTTCGTATTCGCCACTACCAATACATTTCATGTCTTCTTCAAAACGTTTTCTAGAATGCCTGAGCCGGCCAGAGTGGCCGAGCGGTTCTAGGCGCTACAGCCTGGAACCGCGCGACCGCTACGGTCGCACGTTCGAATCCTGCCTCGGGCATGGATGTGTGTGATGTCCTTAGGATAGTTAGGTTTAAGTAGTTCTAAGTTCTAGGGGACTGATGACCTCAGAAGTTAAGTCCCATAGTGCTCAGAGCCATTTGAACCATTTTTAGAATGCCTGAACAATTCATTTAGAGATGTCGCTATAATGCGATTTGTGACACACTACAGGTGCACTCCGTTGATTAAACCTGTCTCCTCACAACTGACTAGTCCAATGGGCATTAGTTCCTGGTTTAGACTGCCGGCTACTGTGCTGACGCCGCTCATACGCCAAGAATAAAATTAGTGTTTCTACTTTGTTGACACAAGGTGTACAATACCGCAGTGTCGCACCCGAGCATTGCAATATGCGTGGAATCTGCATGACATGCTGTCCACAACATATCTGACACGTTTCTGCTCGAGCCTGTCTTACTCTTGGGCAGCAACCCTATTGAGGTCATCCAGTCCGTAGGATGGTTCCTGCGATGGTGCGCCGGAAGTTTTAATTGGTCTCAAGCACGCTGTTTTGTTCGTGTCAGCTGATATAGGGGACGGAAAAAAAATATGGGAAGACCGCGATAAATGTATGCTTGGACATAAATGCAAATACTAGCTGAGCCTTCAGGTTGCGCCATTGTGTTTGACCACGAACGGCACCAATGCATTGTCCTCAATACGTCAGTCGCCGTCAGGACAGTGTTGGTTGTAGTGGTGAGTGCATTGTGTTGGAGCTAAATGAATTCGAACGTGGTCAAATTTTGGTCTTCGTTTAGTGGGTGCTACCATAACCGTGGCAGTCGAATTGAAGGAACGTAAACAGTCTCGACCGCAATATATCTTTATTTTGTGGTTACCGGTTTCGCTCAGTTACTGAACATCTTCAGACCTCATACCATGTTGGTAGGTGGTGGAGTTGAGTTGAGGTTCGTGGAGTTCGTAACGTCTGCTCCGTTCACCGCCACAGCCTGTTAATATGGTATGAGATCTGAAGATGGTCAGTAACTGATCGAAACCGAACAACACCCCCCCCCCCCCACCACCACCACCACCACCAAAAAAAAATAAATATAAATAAAAAATATATAAAAAAGTTTCTTGCGGTCGAGTCTAAGAAAAACCGCTGTTCTCCACGAGAAATATTCTCAAAAATTATGAATTGTTTGATGTTTCAAGAGGCACCGTATCTACATCTACATCTAAGTCTACATAGATAGTCCGTAGGCCACCATATGGTGCGTGGCGGAGGGTACCCTGTACCACAAGTAGTCGTTCCCTTTCCTGTTCCACTCGCAGATAGAACGAGGGAAAAATGACTGTCTATATGCCTCCGTATGAGCCCTAATATCTCGTATCTTATCTTCGTGGCCTCTGTGCGAAATGTAAGTTTGCGGCGGTAGGATCGTTCTACAGTCAGCTTCAAATGACGGTTCTCTAAACTTTCTGAGTAGTGTTCTTCGCAATGAATGTCTTCTTCCTTCCAGGAATTCCTACCTAGGCTCCGGAAGCCTATCCGTAACACTTGAATGCTGATCGTCCCTATCAGTAACAAATCTAGCAGTTCGCCTCTGAATTGCTTTGGTGTGTCCTTTCAATCCGACCTGGTGCGGATCCCAACTCTCCGGCATTACTCCAGAATATGTAGCACTAGCGTCCTATATGCGGTCTCCTTTACACATGAACCACACTTTCCTAAAATTCTTCCAATAAACCGAAGTCGCCCATTCGCCTCCCGTACCACAATCCTCACATGCTTGTTCCATTTCACATCGCTTCACAACATTACGCCAAGACATTTAAACAAAGTAACTGTGTTAAGCAGAACACCACTAATGTTGTAACCGAACATTACGGGTTTGTTCTTCCTACTGATCCGCATTAAATCACACTTTTCCTCATTAAGAGTCAATTACCATTCATCACACTAACCAAAAATTTTGTCTAAGTCATCTTGGTTCAAAATGGCTCTGAACACTATGGGACTCAACATCTTAGGTCATAAGTCCCCTAGAACTTAGAACTACTTAAACCTAACTAACCTAAGGACATCACACACACCCATGCCCGAGGCAGGATTCGAACCTGCGACCGTAGCAGTCCCGCGGTTCCGGACTGCAGCGCCAGAACCGCTAGACCACCGCGGCCGGCTAAGTCATCTTGTATCAGCCTACAGTCACTTATCTTCGATATCTTCTGTACACCACAGAATCATCAGCGAACAACGGCAGATTGCTGCCCACCCTATCTGCCAGGTCATTTACGTATACAGAAAATAGCAACGTTCCTATTACACTTCCCTGGGACACCCCAAGTGTTACCCCTGTATCCGATGAACACTCGCCGTTGAGTACAACATTCTTCGTCCTATTACGTATGAAATCTTCGAGCCAGTCGCATACCTGGGAGCCTATTCTGTATGCACATACCTTCGTTAACAGTCCGCAATGGGGTGCCGTGTCGAATGCTTTTCGGAACTCCAGAAATATGGAATCCTCCTGTTGACCTTCCATCCATAGTTCGCATTACATCATGTGAGAAAATAGCAAGCTGGATTTCGCACGAAAAATCCTTTCTAAAGCCGTGCTGATTCGTGGACATGAGCTTTACGGGTTCTAGGATATTTTTTTTTATTCGAACTCAGAATATGCTATAGAATTCTACAGCAAATGGCTGTTAAGGATATTGGTCTCTTCTTTTACCATTCTTATATACAGGAGTCATCTGCACTTTTTTCAGTCGCTTGGCACTTTGAGGTGGTCGAGAGATTCGCGATAAGTGCAAACTAACTAAGGGGCCAATGTCGTAGAGTACTCTTAGTAAAACCGAATTGGGATGCCATCAGGACCTGGTAACTTATTTGTTTCCTACTCTTCCAGTTGTTCCTCTACGCCAGGGATGTTTATGACTATGTCATCCATACGGGACTCTGTGCGATGGTCAAACGCCGGTACGTTTGTACGATTCTCCTGCGTGAACAATTTCTGAATCAGGGAATTTAAAACTTCGGCCTTCAATTTGCTATCTTCTGCTTCCAAACCAGGCTGGTCAACGAGTGACTTGATGGAAGCCATAAACCCGCTTAGCGATTTTACATAGTGAAACCTTCCCGTCTCCTCTATATCTCTTTTGTTACGCAACCTTCCCTTCTACAATAACCTATGAAACCTTCCCTTAGGATTTCTATCTCTTGCTTAATAATAACAAATGAAATCTTCCCTTTGAAATTGATTCTCTTTCTCAATAATAATAAGTACAATCTTCGCATACAAATTTAAATGCTCCTTATTAAAAGTGATTTGCTGTTTATTTCGACGAAACATAGCATGTGTCGTCGTCGTGGCCCTCAGTCGCTACCTGCAATAGCCCAAAACTGTTCCTTACCTTTTTTACTGTTACTGGATCGTCATCTGACTGCTACATCGAACTGCGACATGAATATACTTACTCTGTTTTACTATGCTCTATTAGCTGCTGGTGGGCTGTCATAATAAGTGGCTGGATTTATTACCAAAGCTGACGTTATTCTTTAATAGCAAAGCTGATGTTATTCTTTAATTAATTTGACTGCAGTTACGTAATTCATACTTAAACTTTTTCTTGACAACAATAAAATTTTGCAAAGTTTTACGTTGATGGTTTTTGGGATGGATTATAATCAGTAATGCAATATTGCTGGCGAAAATTAATTATGTTCTTAAAACGATTCTTCAAATATTTACTCTTGGTAATGAAATGATTTTACAAACGTTCAAATGAGACTTACTTTTTACAATAATCTTATAACTAGCATTGCGCAAACATACCTTCAGTAGTATTGAGTTTCTCAAAAAAATAATTCAAAAATGGCTCTGAGCACTATGGGACTCAACTGCTGAGGTCATTAGTCCCCTAGAACTTAGAACTAGTTAAACCTAACTAACCTAAGGACATCACAAACATCCATGCCCGAGGCAGGATTCGAACCTGCGACCGTAGCGGTCTTGCGGTTCCAGACTGCAGCGCCATTAACCGCACGGCCACTTCGGTCGGCAAAAAAAAAAAAAAAAAAAAAAAAAAAAATTAATAATAATAATAATAATTCAATAATATTAGTTCCTCTTATTATAATAGTTAGCTGATGTCTCTGTACATCCGTTTATAATCTCTTGTAAATCATAGCTAGTGGCTGGCAGGCACACCGCTCCTCTCAACCTCTCACTTCAGACCTGCTACCGACTCGCTTCACTTCCCGCTTACTACTGACTTCCTACGAACGCTAAAGTGCGGTCTCTCCTGCCAACAATGCTTTCTGGTGCAGACAATCCCTGCTACCATCACAAAATGTATCAAAGCGCGGTCTTTCCCGTTCTTTTCTTAAAATGTATCCATACGTGGGTCTCTCCCGCCCTTTTTAAAATTATATCAATGTGCTGTCCCTCCCACCAACAATACTTTGGTGCAGACATTCCCTGCTACCACAATTATTTCCAAAATGACAAATATTAATTATTTCAACTTAATCCTATTAATAAAATATAAACATCTTTCATAAATTGTGGTTTCACAATAGGCAATAGATATATACACGTCTTACAATAGGACCACAATTTTTTCTGGTTCTCCGCCAGATCTTTACCCAAAGCATGACGGTGGTATTTGTTGTATGCTTCGCACAAAGACCTTTTCACAGACCTGTGAATCTCTACTAAACTTTGCTCTGTCATTTGCGCGCTCACTTTTGAACAGGGAGTCCAATAGCCTTTGCTTCCTCAGAATTTTCCGAATTTCGTCATTTAATCACGGTGGGTATCGAAGATTCATACCGCATACAGGGAAAACCGAGAAACGCCACCCGCTAAGTCGCAACGTGGACCAAAGTGTGTGTTGAATGGACGTGACGGAAGGTCACTCGCGAAACCTGTCAACACCAAAACAACACTAAGGGGGCTCCATATTCAGGGAGAGCTGTAATTCTAAAAACCACTCATCAGTGATGTAAATGCCCGCAACAGGAAAGCGTGGTGCCGGTGTTATAAAACCTCAACTGTAGAGCAACGGAAGAATGTCGTTTGGTCGAATGAGATTTGATTTATACTTTTTCCAGCTTGTGGCCGAGTTTACGTAGCAAGAGTGTACCATGGCGGAGATTCGGGCCATATCGTGGTATTGCATGGGCCTCAACGTTACTCTACAAGTTCGCATTACAGCTAAGGATTATTGAACATTTTCGCTGATCACTTCCATCCCTTGGTACAGTGCTTGTTCCCCAATTGTGGTGCTGTGTTCAAAGCGGCCGGAACCCCTGTTCAAACATCTAGCATCGTCCACAACTGGTTTTCTGAGCACGAGGGTGAACTGTCGCATCTTCCCTGACAACCACAATCACCATATCTCAATATTATTATGCCTTTGCGGTCTACTTTAGAGAGAAGGGCGCATGATCGCTATACACAATCACCGTCGTTACTCGAATTTGCTACTATGTTGCAGGAAGAATTGTATAAGATTCCCTTGAAACCCATACAGGACCTGTATTTATCCATTCCGAGATGACTGGAAGCTGTTTTGAATGCTATCTGGTTTCCTACACCAAATTATGCACGGAAATGAGGTCTGTCTTCAGTGTTTCCATATTTTTGTCCAGCTTCCCTATAGGTTCTTGCCTCTTGGAGACAGTAGTTCACTTAGTGCGCATGGTGTGCTCGTGCATTATCACCTTGAAAGAAGAATCCATCGCGGAAACGTTGACTCCAGGTATAGAAAAAAGATTGGAGGATCCGATCCCGGTACCATATCACCTCATGTTACCTTCCAAAGCGATGAGAGACGTCCTACATCTGTACATGATACTGGCTCAAAATATGACTAACACACATCCCAGCTGGGCTCCATGGCTCTGAGCACTATGGGACTCAACTGCTGTGGTCATAAGTCCCCTAGAACTTAGAACTACTTAAACCTAACTAACCTAAGGACATCACACACATCCATGCCCGAGGCAGGATTCGAACCTGCGACCGTAGCAGTCGCACGGTTCCGGACTGCGCGCCTAGAACCGCGAGACCACCGCGGCCGGCCATCCCAGCTGAACCCACGGGACTGAATCCCTGAGACTTCGATTGTTGAATGGCCACCTCAACAGTCTTTGACGATGACCAGCAGCCGTCGGACAAATCCTGCTCACAGCGGGCACACATGTTGTCAAGGTTGTTTCCACTACACTACAGAAGTTTCGCTGGAAAGCCCTTGCATATTCTCCATACAGTCCTGATTTCCATGCTATTGGAGCCCTGGAGAAAGACAGCCGTCGATTTACTTTGGACGAAGAGAAGCTCTCGTAAGAACAACCGCAAACGGTTTCCATGATAGCATGGACCGTTTTGTCTCACAGTGGGATAAATATATTAACAGATATGGCGATTCCATTTGAACTAATAAACAGCTTACTTACTTTTTATTCATCTTGTTGTGTCGATTCCCTAAAGTCTCGACACAATGAGTGGCTAGAAGCACGCGAAACTAACGCAGACGGGCGTAAATTCTGAAACAGGAGACTGGATGAAAAACTATAAAGAAAAGAAGAGAGATTGTCATCTACTTAACTTTTAATGATGTTCTTCTTGTTGAAATACATCTCTTGTAGATAGTAGTAAGCTATTATCACTGATACAACTGGCGCCTTGCTAGGTAGTAGCGATGGACTAGCTGAAGGCTATTTAATCAGTCTCTCGGCAATTGAGAGGAATACTAGGTAGGTCTAGTCGCAAGCTATGTCGTCCGTACAACTGGGGCGAGGTCATGTCCGTGTATTGTGACCTGCCATGTGGTGGCGCTAGGTTTGCGATTACACAGTGGCGACACGCGGGTCCGACATGTACTACAGGACCGCGGCCGATTTAAGTTACCACCTAGCAAGTGTGGTGTCTAGCGGTGACACCACATTCCTCCCCCGCAAATCGGCGAACGGTCGTGAGATAAGGCTTCCGCCCGCCGTGGGGAGGACCCCATGTTGACGTATGCGATGAGGTGGGGAGCCTAACAACAGGCGAGGCTGTGCCACCCGCACCCGGCCATTCGGTCCGAGGGGAGCTAGGAAACGCCTGCAAACCTAGTCCAGGGTGCACGTCAACATGAGGTGTATGCGCACGTAATGAGACAGAAGGGTCGACCTCCATGTGGTCGGAGCACCCGACGGGCGAAGACGACATCTGGTCCGGAGCGGGCAAGAGGTCCATGGCGGAGGACGGCTGGTCACGGGAAGCAAGCGGCGGCGCGTGACCCAGGGAGGCGCGAGGCGGCTGCAGCGAAGCGTCCGCTGCTGGCGGCGCCGGCGGCGGCTGCGGCGGCGCGACGCCATGAGGCAAAATGGAAGGCATCGTCGGTAACACCTGGGGATGAGGCGAGCCAGTAGATGGGTCCCCAAGGCGCTGACCGGACGGCTCCGTCGCTGAAAGCAGACGGGGAGCGGCAGAACCCAGGCGACGACAGAGGCGCAGCTGATTGAGATGCCGACGCACCTCACCAGAGGCCCCCAAAACCAAATACATCGCGCGGCCGAGGCAGCGAAGAATGCGCCCTGCGAGCCAACGCTGTGAACCGCGATAGTTGCGATAATAGACAACGTCGCCAGGAGCAAAAGCAGGAGTCTGCCGCTGCACAGGAACCTGATGTGGCGGATGCAGCAAAGACATCAGAGTTCGATGAGGACGACCATGGAGCAATTCAGCCGGCGAGCGACCATCGCGGGGCTGAGAGCGATATGAGGACAAAAAGAGCAACAAAGCGTCCTCCCGAGAATGCGACTCTTTTAATTTCAGCATCTGTGACTTGAAAGTCCGGACCAATCGTTCAGCGGCACCGTTTGACTGAGGCGAAAACGGCGCGGATGTCAGATGGTGAATACCATTGGCCTTGCAGAATGACTGAAATTCTGCGGACATGAATTGTGGGCCATTGTCGGAAACAAGAGTCTGCGGAAGACCTTCAATGCAAAAGATAGCAGACAAGGCTTGGATTGTGGCAGAAGACGTCGTGGAAGACATCCGGACAACAAAAGGAAAATTACTGAAAGCATCGACCACAACCAACCATCGAGCATTCCAGAAGGGACCAGCAAAATCGATGTGCAAGCGTTGCCAAGGGGAAGTGGCTTTCGGCCAAGCAAAGAATTTCCGCGGCGGTGCGGATTGTTGTTCGGCACACGCCACGCAAGAGGAGCACATATTCGCAATCGCAGCATCGATTCCGAACCAAGTACAGTGCTGACGAGCAAGTTGTTTAGTTCGCACTATACCCCAATGTCCTTGGTGAAGAAGCCGTAAGACAGAGGACTGTAACGAACGTGGGACCACGACTCGGGATTGATCATTATCAGAACGCAACAACAAAACACCACGTCGTACAAAAAGTCTCTCCTTGTGAGCAAAAAATCTGCGAACCAAAGGATCCTCGATCCGTTACTTTGACAAGGGCCATTGCGTAGCAACAAAACGCAAAACGGGAGCAAGGACAGGGTCAGCAGCTGTGGCAGTAGCTACACGACGAAAATCAATCGGAAACGATGCGACCACGTCATCGGCTTCCGAATCAATGAACATGCAAGCAAGTTCGGAAGAATCGAATGCTTTATCCTCAGCAACAGGCAAACGGGACAACGCATCAGCGTTGCCGTGCTTAGCAGTGGACCGATACAAGATATCGTAGCGGTACTGCGAGAGAAAAAGTGACCAGCGAATGAATTTCTGCGCTGTACGTGGAGGTACAGGCTTGTGCGGATGAAAAAGCGATGTCAAAGGCTTGTGGTCCGTGATGATGGTAAAGTGACGACCATACAAGAAGTCATGGAACTTGGTAACACCAAACACGAGAGCTAAAGCTTCTTTCTCTATCTGTGAATAATGTCTTTGCGCAGATGAGAGCAATTTGGACGCAAAGGCAAGAGGGCGATCATGCGAGCCATCCTTGTGCGCAAGCACAGCACCGATCCCGAAATCCGATGCATCTACCACCAACAAAAGGGGTTTTCGGGGATCGAATGGCGTAAGGCAAGTATTTGAAAGTAACGCCGATTTCAACTGGCGAAAGGCGCGTTCGCATTCCGTCGTCCAGACGAACGGAACACCTTTACGGCGTAAGCGATGAAGCGGAGCTGTAATGGAAGAAGCATTGCGCACAAATCGGTGATAATAATTTACCTTACCCAGCACACTCTGGAGCTGTTTTAAGTTCTGCGGTGACGGTAAGTCCTGTATGGCACGGAGGTGCTCTGGACTCGGATGTATACCTTGGGCATTTATGACACGCCCCAGGTAGGGTAAGTCCCGAGCAAAGAACACACATTTGTCCTTTCTCAAGCGAAGACCATTCTGACGCAATACCTGAAATAATGTTCGGAGATTTTGCAAATGTTCTGCTTCTGTCGTCCCTGAGATTACAATATCGTCCAGATAGTTCGCAGCAGTAGGGACCGACGCACAAATAGTTTGTAAATATTGCTGAAACAAAGCAGGGGCGGATGCACACCCGAATGGCAGTCTTTTGAAGCGATACAAGCCAAGATGCGTGTTTACCACCAAGACGTGCTGGGAGTCTTCGTCCACAGGTATCTGCAAGTACGCATCTGCTAGGTCCAATTTTGAAAAATACTTTCCCGGGCACAGTTTGTCAAAAAGATCTTCCGGGCGGGGCAAAGGAAAAGTAGCAGTCACAAGTTGTGGATTCACAGTTGCCTTGAAGTCCACACAAAGTCTCAGTTTTCCGGAAGGTTTTGGCAAAATTACTAAGGGTGAGGCCCAGAGAGAAGCCTGCACACGTTCAATTACACCTTGAGATTCTAAATCGGCTAATGTTCTTGCGACCTCATCACGCAATGCGTGGGGAACATTGCGCGCTCTGAAAAATGTCGGTTGCGCGTTGTCTTTCAGTTCCAAATGCGCTTCATAGTTCTTAGCGCAACCAAGGCCCGGTGCAAAAATGTCTGCAAATTCTTCACAAAGACTAGAAACACTGGCGGAAGGCACAGTCTGATTCACCGATAGGACCTGATTCACAATAGACATATTAAACAATTGAAACAAATCTAAACCAAACAAGTTCACTGCACTAGAAGAACGAAGAACGTAAAATGACACAAGTTTTGTCTGTCCCTTGTATGTTGCAATAAGGCTGCACTGTCCTAACACAGGTATATGCTGTCCCGAGTAACTAGTTAACGTAACATTTGCGGCACGCAATGGCGGGGCGCCCAGTTGTTTGTACGTGTCGTGATTGAGCAAGGAAACTGCAGCTCCGGTATCGAGCTGGAATGGTATCACTTTTCCTGCAAAGTCTAAGTCCACAAAAAGTTTATTGTCCTGTTGACGACAAGAGGTACTGTCTCGTGCAAGTTGAACTGAGACAGGTACAGAAGCACTTGCGACTTTACGGGATTTCCGGCGACGTCGACGCACACTTTGGGTGGGACGAACACAGTCACTGTTAGCTAAAGTGTCACTGGACGGGTGGGAATGAACTACATGAATGTCCATGGGCGAAGGTCCACGAGCCTGATTGTCCTGGGTTCGATTCCGGCGCGAAGCAAAAGGCCTGGAATTATTGCGAGTGTCTGATCTAAGCTTTTTCTGGCAAACACTTTGTACATGTCCTTTCTTTTGACAGTAAAAGCAAATAGCTTGGCGTGACGGGCAATTTTCACGCGAATGTCTAGTTGCACACCGCGGGCAAGATTTCACTGCATTTGCTTGCTTACGCGGCGCACGTGGTTGCAAGCTAGGCGGCCGCAGCGAAGTCGGGCGCGAGGGCCGCTTAGCGTCCCGTGCAGCAGGCCGGGCGGGCCAAGTAATGTGACACACTGCTGGCGAAGTTTCAAATGATGCCTGAGCAAAGTCAAGTGTGTCTTGCCTGCCCAATATGTCTATCACATGTTGCAGGGAGGGATTAACTAGTTTCAAAATCTGTTCCCTTATGCGAACATCAGAAACGTTCTGTGCAATTGCATCACGCACCATAGTATCTGAATATGGGAGGCCACATTCACAGGCAAACGCGCAGTCTCTAGTAAGTCCTTGCAAAGTTGCTACCCACTCCCTATTAGTCTGACCGGCCGTACGTTTTGTACGAAAAAACGTATACCGTTTGGCAACTACATTAACTGTTTCTTTGAAATAGGCATCTAAAGCAGACAAAATTTCGTCGTAGGACAGAGTTGCTACGTCGCGTCGGGGAAACAATTTCACTATCACACGGTAGGTAGACACACCGACACAAGAAAGCAAAAACGGCTGCCGCTCGTTACCTTGAATTCTGTATGCCGCGAGATGAAACTGGAACTGGCTGGCCCACTCAGTCCAGCTTTCGTTCTCGGCCTCAAAGGGCCTAAATGGCGGTGCGACAGCGTTATGTGGCTGCGGTAGCGATGAAGCGGCTGCCGCCGCATCGGTTTGCAGCGCACGTTGACCCTGGACGAGCTGTCCAAGGGCTTCCAATAACGCCTGCGTCTGCTGATTCTGCAAGCGAAAAAATTCGGACAGTACATCTGGAGAATGCGGCGAAGCCATGACACAAGCAAATTAGAGCAAATAGAACACAAGAACTGCAACGTGGGCGCGGCACCACACCTCGTCGCCAAAATATTGTTGTGTCGATTCCCTAAAGTCTCGACACAATGAGTGGCTAGAAGCACGCGAAACTAACGCAGACGGGCGTAAATTCTGAAACAGGAGACTGGATGAAAAACTATAAAGAAAAGAAGAGAGATTGTCATCTACTTAACTTTTAATGATGTTCTTCTTGTTGAAATACATCTCTTGTAGATAGTAGTAAGCTATTATCACTGATACAACTGGCGCCTTGCTAGGTAGTAGCGATGGACTAGCTGAAGGCTATTTAATCAGTCTCTCGGCAATTGAGAGGAATACTAGGTAGGTCTAGTCGCAAGCTATGTCGTCCGTACAACTGGGGCGAGGTCATGTCCGTGTATTGTGACCTGCCATGTGGTGGCGCTAGGTTTGCGATTACACAGTGGCGACACGCGGGTCCGACATGTACTACAGGACCGCGGCCGATTTAAGTTACCACCTAGCAAGTGTGGTGTCTAGCGGTGACACCACACATCTCTCTCGTTTTAATTGACTGCCCCTGAAACATTCTAAAAAAATGAAAAAGATGAAGTGAAGGAGTCTAATATGTGGAATTCTGAGACCACACCAACAAATGCAAACACTAGACAACATTTTGTCATAAGGAATCCAACTCAAATTTATAAAAATATGTACTTAAAAGTGAAACTTAATAAACTGCGGAGGAGTGTGTCATACACATCGCCCTCCCGTCCATAACGAGAATCGAACCTGGAAAGGGGCAATCAGTTACACTCTCCATAACCGAGATGGCGCATATACACTACTGGCCATTAAAATTGCTACACCAAGAAGAAATGCAGATGATAAACGGGTATTCATTGGACAAATACATTATACTAGAACTGACATGTGATTACATTTTCACGCAATTTGGCTGCATAGATCCTGACAAATCAGTACCCAGAACAACACCCAATGGCCGTAATAACGGCCTTGATACGCCTGGGCATTGTGTCAAACACAGCTTGGATGGCGAGTGCAGGTACAGCTGCCCATGCAGCTTCAACACGATACCACAGTTCATCAAGAGTAGTGACTCGCGTACTGTGACGAGCCAGTTGCTCGGCCACCATTTACCAGACGTTTTCAGTTGGTGACAGATCTGGAGAATGTGCTGGCCAGGGCAGCAGTCAAACATTTTCTGCATCCAGGAAGATCCATACAGGACCTGCAACATGCGGTCGTCCATTATCCTGCTGAAATGTAGGGTTTCGCAGGGTTCGAATGAAGGGTAGAGACACGGGTCGTAACACATCTGAAATGTAACGTCCACTGTTCAAAGTGCCGTCAATGCGAACAAGAGGTGACCGAAACGTGTAACCAATGGCACCCCATACCATCACGCCGGGTGATACACCAGTATGGCGATGACGAACACACGCTTCCGATGTGCGTTCACAGCAATGTCGCCAAACACGGATGCGACCATCATGATGCTGTAAACAGAACCTGGATTAAACCGAAAAAATGACGTTTTGCCATTCGTGCACCCAGGTTCGTCGTTGAGTACACCATCGCAGGCGCTCCTGTCTGTGATGCAGCGTTAAGGGTAACCGCAACCATGGTCTACGAGCTGATAGCCCATGCTGCTGCAAACGTCGTCGAACTGTTCGTGCAGACGGTTGTTGTCTTGCAAACGTCCCTATCTGTTGACTCAGGGATTGAAACGTGGCTGCACGATCCGTTACAGCCATGCGGACAAGATGGCTGTCATCCCGACTGCTAGTGATACGAGGCCGTTGGGATCCAGCACGGCGTTCCGTATTACCCTCCTGAACCCACCGATTCCATATTCTGCTAACAGTCATTGGATGTCGACCAACGCGAGCAGCAATGTCGCGATACGATAAACCGTAATCGCGATGGGCTACAATCCGACCTTTATCAAAGTCGGAAACGTGATGGTACGCATTTCTCCTCCTTGCACGAGACATCACAACAACCTTTCACCAGGCAACGCCGGTCAACTGCTGTTTGTGTATGAGAAATCGGTTGGAAACTTTCCTCATGTCAGCATGTTGTAGGTGTCGCCACCGGTGCCAACCTTTGGTGAATGCTCTGAAAAGCTAATCATTTGCATACCACAGCATCTTCTTCCTGTCGGTTAAATTTCGCGACTGTAGCACGTCATCTTCGTGGTGTAGCAATTTTAATGGGCAGTAGTGTATTAATCCTCAAGGCAATTAATCTGTCTACAGATATCAAAGAATTACGTGACCTGCTACATCTAGTCTACACGAAAAGATCGCAACCCATGGATCTACACAACGCGTATTGGGGCAGTGTACAAGCCCATGGACGGAATGCAGTCGACCGCCGACTCCCATCCTCTCAGTGCTACATTCGAACACACTTTCATCAACAAATTTAAAACAATGGATAGCTCAATAAAATGGAAAGTTCCTTTGTAATGGATGAACTTAGGAAAATTGTAGAAGAAATGGTACCAGACCAGTTATGCATCCAGAAGCCATACCTGAAAAAATAGGAGACTCACGCATCTTCGCCCCCTCCCCTTCCCTTCCCGCCCCTCCAGATGTCATTTTATGTATTGGATCTGCAAATGCGAAAGCAGTTATTGTAGTTATAAACACTGTTATAAACATTAAGGAAATCTCGGTCATTTGTAGTGAACATTCGGCTCCCATTACACTCCGATACCAAAATAGCGATTGGATCTTCAAAAATACACACGTACGCCACTTAGAAACATATATCGAAGAAATAAGGGTAGCGGACAGTTACGATCATGACAAAAATTTTGTGACAAAAGCGGACTAAAATGTGAGAAGTTCACACTGACGATACAGGCCCAAACGTGTTACATACAATTCAAAAACTTGAACTGTTAGTGGTAAATCGTGCGGGACAGTCACAAGCATTCCACAACAGAGTCGGTGCAGTTAATAACATCGATATCACTTTAACAAATACGAGAGCTATAAATAGAACTACTAAGTGGATACATGATTGTTCGACAGTTCATACAGTGAACAGTTTTTTTAATAAAACACGTTTTAGAACAATTAAAATAGAACTGAATAAAATTTCTAATGGTCCGCTGTAACTGTATTTGTTCAGGTCACTTGTAAACCCACACAATCGGTTTCGCAACTTTTTAAGTTGCATCTTCTGGTGAAAATATAAATGCTATGTCATAGGTTACAGAATGCCGATGAGTTACAGTTGGCGTGGCTAGGTAAAGCTTTTAGTCCTCCTAAGTTGATAAAAAACCATCGTCAACTGATAAAAAGACTATCGTCAATGATGGTCACGCCTGTGTTAAGTCGCGAGCTATACACTTTCCAATTAAATTATGCTCTTGTCGGCGTATGTCAGGCAACAAAATGCCCCTCATAAATATTAGTCAGGGAAGTACTGGGCCCTGTAGTGACAGAAGTCGACACACTCATGTGTATTTTCCACCTACGTAGCAGCTGACAACGTAAGTTACGAGCGCCCTGTGTGTTGTCGAAGCGTACGCTGTGGCTAACGTCTCAGTACCTGTTCGTAGCACAGGATCATTGTAGTACGAGGACGCTCTGAAAAGTTAATCCTCCGAATTTTTTATTCTATTCTTGATATCTGCTGAGGTATTACATGTCAGGCATGCTACTCGGTCGCCTTTCCTGCTTTGCTGACACGAATTGCAAACCTCTCATGCTAGAGGCATCCGAATTGTAGCGTGTAACATGGCGGTGTGTAACTTAACCATGTCGGTGTGCTGTAATTTTCTTTCAAATCAAAGAGTTCGTCCACACACCTCACTGACTCACCTTGCAGAAACTTTAATTTTCATCTGTCACTTCTTTCTCACTCTGCGACATTCCTTGGGTTCCTTTCTGACGAAATGTCAACATCAGCAACTGTTGTAGATATAATGAAATGTTTGCCATTGATCTGATTGTATCAACACCACTAGCACTATTGTGAGTTACTCGTCGACTAAGCAGTTCAGCTACGTTCAGTAGCCTCAATCTGTGCTCACCATTGGATACCTCCAATACCGCCTCCTGTCTTCATTATCAGCCAATATTGTGGCTGCATCGTAGAAAATATGTGAGGCCTTTTGCGACATGGCACTCGATGGATTCCTTGTAAGGGTAGCACCTGTGTCTGCACTTCATACTCAGCGACCTATTCACCTTATCTTTCACCAATTCAATAAACTTACTTGTAACCGGCTTTATGCCATAAGGATTGTCGGCTGTATATCCAGATATGCCGAATGCTTCAGGATGACGCCATTTTTACTAAATATGGATTGCAACCGTCCACTCAAGAGATGAAGTTCTCCATATCCACGTGACGTAACTTTTTGGTCTGCAGAACTAGTTTACATGAACTCATAATGGAGGTGGACGTGTTGAATTTAGTTGGATCTAATTTACACATACACACATAAAGCAGGTTTGAACTCAATCATAACCTTTGCCATCTACACAGCGACGAGAGCTTTGTTGAAGTTTGTGACCCATTGACCCATTAAAAATAGGGCCTGGCAACATGATTGCTGCACCATAGCGCACCTTCCAGAGGGTAACTAAATTAATTTCACGATGCTATCTAACGCCGTTCCATAGTTCTGCCGAAAACTGCATTATTCATAAGTTTGTAAAACTCTTTCTCAGACGCACCTATTGCAGAAGCCCACATTTCAGTATTTACACTATGTCATCAAAAGTATCCGCACCCCCCTAAAAACATACATTTTTCGTATTAGGTGCATTTTGCTGCCACCTACTGTAAGGTACTCCATATCAGCGACCTCAGTAGTCATTAGACATCGTGACAGAGCAGAATGGGGCGCCCCGCGGAACTCACGGATTTCGAACGTGGTCAGGTGATTGAGTGTCAGTTGTGTCATACGTCTGTACGCGTGATTACCACACTCCTAAACATCCCTAGGTCTACTATTTCCGATGTGATAGTGAAGCGGAGACGTGAAGGGACACGTACAACGCAAAAGCGTACAGGCCGACCTCGTCTGTTGGCTGACAGAACCCGCCGACAGCTGAAGAGGGTCGTAATATGTAAAGGCAGACATCTACACAGACCATCACACAGGCATTCCAAACTGCATCAGGATCCACTGCAAGTACTATGACAGTTAGGCGGGACGTGAGAAAACTTGGATTTCATGGTCGAGCGGCTGCTCATAAGCCTGTAAATGCCAAACGACGCCTCGCTTGGTGTAAGGAGCGTAAACACTGGACGATTGAACAATGGAAAAAAAGTTATGAGGAGGGACGAATCCCGTTACACAATATGGCGATCCGATGGCAGGGTGTGGGTATGGCGAATGCCCGGTGAACGTCATTTGCCAGCGTGTGTAGTGCCAACAGTAAAATTCGGAGGCGGTGGTGTTATGGTGTGGTCGTGTTTCTCACGGGGGGGGGGGGGGGCTTGTACCCCTTATTGCTTTGCGTGGCGCTATCACAGCACAGCCCTACATTCTTGTTTCAAGCACCTTATTGCTTCCCATTGTTGAAGATCAATTCGGGGATGGAAATTGCATTTTCAACACGATAGAGCACCTGTTCATAATGCATGGCCTGTGGCGGAGTGGTTACACGAGGTCATCCCTGTAATGGACTGGCCTGCACAGAGACCTGACCTGAATCCCATAGAACACCTTTGGGATGTTTTGGAACGCCGACTTCGTGCCAGGTCTCACGGACCGACATCGACACCTCTCCTCAGTGCAGCACTCCGTGAAAAGTGGGCTGCCATTCCCCAAGAAACGTTCCAGCACCTGACTGAACGTATGCCTCCGCGAGTGGAAGCTGTCATCAAGGCTAAGAGTGGGCCAACACCATATTGAATTCCAGCATTACCGATGAAAGGCGGTACGAACTTGTAAGACATTTTCAGCCAGGTGTACGTTGGGCTTTGACGTCACAAGACATGATGTATGTGGCGAGGGGTGAGAGTGAAGGTGGCGGCCACTGTCCGAGTGGTTGGTGTGGAGAGGAGTCCTGGGCAGCCAGATGCGGGGGCACTGGCATGCTGTTCTGCAGCACAGGGGGACCACTGCAGTGGGTGGGCATAATCACCCACAGACGGTAGTGACAGCGGCAGCAGCTAAGCCCGGTGGCTCACTCCACCTGCTAGTTGTGGAGCAGTGGCCTGGCAGGGCACTTGGCCGACAGCCTGACCATACCTGGATGCTGGTGGGTTTCTCGAACGGCACTGCAGCAGTGAACTTCGCGATCAGTACATGTGGAGACCATGTCAGAGATACTTCGCAGTGCAGTATATGCTTAAATAACAGAGATGCAATTGTTCCTTTCCCAGCAATGGTGGCAGTTGTTTAGGCATAGCATTATTGGATAGTAACATTGTAGGGAAACCAATGTAAATGTCGTGTGACTAGGGCCTCCAGTCGGGGAGACCATTCGCAGGGTGCAAGACTTTCGATTTGACGCCACTTCGGCGGCTTGCGCGTCGATGGGGATGAAATAATGATGATTAGGACAACACAACACCCAGTCCCTGAGCGGAGAAAATCTCCGACCCAGCCGGGAATCGAACCCGCGCCCTTAGGATTGACATTCTGTCGCGCTGACCACTAAGCTACCGGGAGGTGGACAGGAAAACCAATGATTTATTGAATTTCCAAGTAAACTAATGTTCCGAATGTAGAAGACAAGTGACTTAGCAATCATGCACATTTCGTCAGTGAGCTGTGAAATCTGATAACCATGCAAGCTGCGCCAGAATCCCCAGGTGCGCTATCGTGAATTATGACGTCATAAGACTGCACCAGCATTCCTGTTACACAGTGTTGGATCGCCATCTTGGATTCTGGCACCATAGAGCTCTGTCAGTATTCCAGGTCAGACATTTTGTGTTTTATACTTAGCACAAGTGGCCTACTTCCACCATCTTGGATTTTCAACCGGCCGCGCGGGATTAGCCGAGCGGTCTTGGGCGCTGCAGTCATGGACTGTGGGGCTGGTCCTGGCGGAGGTTCGAGTCCTCCCTCGGGCCTGGGTGTGTGTGTTTGTCCTTAGGATAATTTAGGTTATGTAGTGTGTACGCTTAGGGACTGATGACCTTAGCAGTTAATTCCCATAAGATTTAACACACATTTGAACATTTTTTTTTTTTTTTTGGATTTTCAACCAATAGGGTAACTCCTCATCTTGGGTTTCCCTCCGATTTACACATAAGAGAACTGGAGTAGTTCTACCATTTTGGGATGTGTTATTTAATATGTAGGACAGATAGCCTATTTTTGAATTTCCAATCATTTATTTGAATTTTCCACTAATTTTTTTTTAAATTTTCTGCCACTTTATACGTAGGGCAATTGATCTATGGCAGAGGACTGGCGGAAGGTTGGTTGGTTGTTTGTTTTGGGGAAGGAGACCAGACAGCGTGGTCATCGGTCTCATCGGAGTAGGGAAGGATGCGGAAGGAAGTCGGGCGTGCCCTTTCAGAAGAACCATCCCGGCATTTGCCTGGAGTGATTTAGGGAAATCACGGAAAACCTAAATCAGGATGGCCGGACGCGGGATTGAACTGTCGTACTCCCGAATGCGAGTCCAGAGTCTAACCACTGCGCCACCTCGCTCGGAGTGTGGGAAGGGTTAGGAGGAAAAAGTAGTAACAGTCCATGATGTCATATGGGAAGAAGGGATAGGGTAGGCGGAAGTCTGGCAACAATAAAGGCTACACCAGAACGCCTCCAGCAACAATATTGTTATCTAGCACAAAGTTACAATAAATATCTAAAGGTTTAATGAGCAGCTAGTTATACACAAAATTGGTTCAAATGTCTCTGAGCACTATGGGACTTAACATCTGTGGTCATCAGTCCCCTAGAACTTAGAACTACTTAAACCTAACTAACCTAAGGACATCACACACATCCATGCCCGAGGCAGGAATCGAACCTGCGACAGTAGCGGTCACGCGGTTACAGACTGAAGCGCCTAGAACCGCACGGCCACAGCGGCCGGCAGTTGTACACATGTTTCAGTTTTAAATGACATGACGAACTGTTTTGTTCTGGATATGGACTGAAACCCAGCACCTACAGCAAATGCTAATCAAACAAGGCTTTCGTTCCTGGCAGAGACTCGGACACAGCGACAATTGTCCTTGCTGACTAGGCATAAAGAGGCGTGAAATATCTAATTTGTTGCCACTATCAATGAGAAAGTGTCTACTAGCAATCACATGAAAATTATTGTGCTGGACCATGACTAAAAACAGCAACTACAGTGCCTTATAACTAAGCATATTATATATCATTTCATATACAAGTACAAAGTGTGCCCATGTTTAAACTTGAAATGACTCCACGTAATGTATTGAGTTGGACAGGGATTCAAACTCACAGCGTAATCGGGTTGTTACCAAGGCACCCTCACCAGTGGCGAGACGGTTGAACATGAAACAACGAAATCCCTGCCGAGATTCGAACCTGGTTCCTACCACTGTTGTTTTCAAGTCGCGAATACACATTGAATATCGGTCTCTTTCATCAGCGGCGAAATGTGCGAATGTTTGAACTAGTGCTAATGTGACGAAAAGTTCTGTGCTGACTGCAAGTCGAACCCCTCAGATATCATCATCGTTGATTATACACGAATAGATGTTAACTGACGAATTCTTTTCCACTAGTTGCTAGGATTGACGTGTTTGAACCTAAAGTGATTGATGGAACTTTTTCTGTCTGACGAGGAGTCTAACTGGCTCCTACCGTAGTCCTGCTCTGTTTCTATTGGTGTCTTAGGCGCATCATGTCTAATATGGATTTGGAACCAGGGTATAGTCGTATGTTCTTCACTTTGCGTTACCAGAGGTGAACATCTGTTCGTGCCTGTTAAAAATGGTCGCCTGAGGTGGGAACCGAACCTAGATCTTAGGCGCATGAAGTCCAACAACTTACTGATTATTTTGTTAATATTGTGTGTATGTGTGTAAGTGTGGTGTATGTGTGTGTTCGTGCGTGCGTGCGTGCGCGCTCTCGCTCGCTCGCTCTGAAATGACGTCTGAGCATGTAACCGTCTCGGAAGAGACTGTTTATGGCGCTGTGTTACACTAAGTATGTTATGTACTTCCCTCTGACGCGCCGCTCCTACTAATCCCCACTAACGCGTTTGACGAAATAGATGTTGTGCAGGCGTAGGGGTGACATAATGCTGCGCGTTCTGCCTTATGTGGCGCTTTGATCTTGGTCGTGTAAGACACATTGTCTGACACACCACTCGTATCTTCCATTAGCTGCACTCGGTAACACGTCGTTACCATATTCATACTACGAGAGCGTGCTGAAAAGTGATGTCACAAAAATTTTTATGTGAAAACTCTTAAGGCTTTTTAAATAAAACGTACTTTACTAAGATGCTACATCTTCAGTCTTCATCTCTAAATATTTAGTTCTCAACATAGTCACCCCAACAAGAGACCAGTTTGTTGATACTATCACCGTAGATGGCAGTTATAGGAGTCGAGGGACATGAAAGGGAAGCAGTGGTTGGGAAGGGAGTAAGACAGGGTTGTAGCCTCTCCCCGATGTTATTCAATCTGTATAGTGAGCAAGCAGTAAAGGAAACATAAGAAAAATTCGGAGTAGGTATTAAAATCCATGGAGAAGAAATAAAAACTTTGAGGTTTGCCGATGACATTGTAATTCTGTCAGAGACAGCAAAGGACTTGGAAGAGCAGTTGAACGGAATTGATGGTGTCTTGAAGGGAGGATATAAGATGAACATCAACAAAAGCAAAACGAGGATAATGGAATGTAGTCGAATTAAGTCGGGTGATGTTGAGGGTATTAGATTAGGAAATGAGACACTTAAAGTAGTAAAGGAGTTTTGCTATTTGGGGAGCAAAATAACTGATGATGGTCGAAGTAGAGAGGATATAAAATGTAGACTGGCAATGGCAAGGAAATCGTTTCTGAAGAAGAGAAATTTGTTAACATCGAGTATAGATTTAAGTGTCAGGAAGTCATTTCTGAAAGTATTTGTATGGAGTGTAGCCATGTATGGAAGTGAAACATGGACGGTAAATAGTTTGGACAAGAAGAGAATAGAAGCTTTCGAAATGTGGTGCTACAGAAGAATGCTGAAGATTAGATGGGTAGATCACATAACTAATGAGGAGGTACTGAATAGGATTGGGGAGAAGAGGAGTTTGTGGCACAACTTGACCAGAAGAAGGGATCGGTTGGTAGGACATGTTCTGAGGCATCAAGGGATCACCAATTTAGTATTGGAGGGCAGCGTGGAGGGTAAAAATCGTAGGGGGAGACCAAGAGATGAATACACTAAGCAGATTCAGAAGGATGTAGGTTGCAGTAGGTACTGGGAGATGAAGAAGCTTGCACAGGATAGAGTAGCATGGAGAACTGCATCAAACCAGTCTCAGGACTGAAGACCACAACAACAACAACATCACCGTAGAATGTTTGACTTTGTTAACCGAGCCATAACCTAACCTCTGCTTGGGCCACTTCATTACTGTCACAGTAAAGTTCTCGAATGTGGTCTTCAGGTGTTGGAAACAGATGTAAATTGGATGGGACCAAGTTGGAATTGAAAGGAAGATGATCGATGACAGTGAACTCAAGGCATGGGATTGTTGCAGATCTCGCTGGGCTCGTGTGTGATTTGGATTTGTCATGCCGATTGTCAAATACAGACACAGGTGTTACCCTTACAAGGAATCCCTTGAGTGCGAGATGACAAATGCCAGCGATGTTTACGGCATTTGACGCCTCACGTATTGTCTGCCATGTAACCACAATATTGGCTGCTAATGACAACAGGAGGTGGTACTGGAGGTATCCAGTGGTGAGCACTGCATCAGGCTACGGAGCGTGGTTGAACTGTTTTGTCGACGAGTAACTCACAACACTGCTATAGTACTAGTGGTGTTGATACATAGAAGACCAATTACAACTACAAATAAGAAAACATATCATTGTATCTACAACAACAGTTGCCGATGTTGACATTTCGTCAGGAAGCAATCCAAGGAATGTCGCAGAGTGGGAAGAAGTGGCAGGTCATTGAAATGTACGGTGTTGTATACACTCTACTGTGCAGACAGTGCACATAAGGAGTGCAATGACGATGATACGTGCTTAAAAGGTGGAAGTGATACTGAAACAGGTGTTGAGCCTTGTAGTTCATCATCCTTGTCGGACAGGGAGCCAAAAGCCCCGTCTCCAGTGAAACGTAGCAAAGGATAATCCTTGTCCAAGTAGCGGGTACTAAACATAATTACGTGCATGGAAGATCATCTGCACCATAGCACAAAAGGAATTCTGAACAGAATTAGAATAAATTCGCAGCAATATGACCGTTAAGTGCATAATTAAAACTACGGATATTCAAGGAAGGAAAAGGCGCACTTGTTACAAGAACTAGATATTGCGTGTTTCGAGAATGCTCGACACAATTTACATTATGTGCATGATAAATACCTACTACGTTACGCAAATCAAGTTGCGCGAGATATAAATTACAGTGATTTCAAGGGAAGCAGTAGACTGTTGCATAACTACAAACAGTGCTACAGTATTGGAAGACTTAAGTAACAAAATTTCAAACAAAGCGTCAACTTGACGATACACAGAAAACTGCAAAATCGGCCCCAAAATTTTTAGGCGTCATAAAGAAACTTACCCTATCGTTCAGAAAGGAATTTGTTTTCAACTCCAACCAATCGGGATTTGTTCAAAAATTTGTGTGAAGTCTTATGGGACTTAACTGCTAAGGTCATCAGTCCCTAAGCTTACACGCTACTTCGGCCGCGGTGGTCTCGCGGTTCTAGGCGCGTAGTCCGGAACCGTGGGACTGCTTCGGTCGCAGGTTGGAATCCTGCCTCGGGCATGGATGTGTGTGATGTCCTTAGGTTAGTTAGGTTTAAGTAGTTCTAAGTTCTAGGGGACTGATGACCACAGCAGTTGAGTCCCATAGTGCTCAGAGCCATTTGAACCACGCTACTTAACCTAAATTATTCTAAGGACAAACACACACACCCATGCCCGAGGAGGACTCGAACCTCAGCCGGGACCAGCCGCACAGTCCATGACTGCAACGCCTTATATCGCTCGGCTAATCCCGCGCGGCAATCGGGATGTGAAGAGAAGATGCATATGGAAGAGACCCTGGAAAGCAGAGGTACCAAAAGCCTTGTTTCGACATCAACTACCTTCAGTACCTTAAGGCAATCGTATACAATTATTTACAAGGACATGAACACCATTAGCTGCTTACAGGCGTTGACATACGTCAACGGGGACAGATGAAAATGTGTGCCCCGACCGGGACTCGAACCCGAGATCTCCTGCTTACATGGCAGACGCTCTATCCATCTTTTTTCTTTCTTTTCTTTTTTTTTTAATCTCATTTTGTTCGTTTCCGTTCGTTGTATCTGCTCTGTGCGGACGTCGAAAGACACCCGTTTCAGTTCGTTGATGATCCATTTGCTCAGTTATTTTTACTACAAAGGGTAGCTAGCCCTCTAACCGAACACGCTGAGCTACAGTGCCGGCAACACAGAGTATAGCGCGACTGCAGGGATTTATCTCTGGCACGCCTCCCGCGAAACCCACATTCTCAACGTATTGTCCCGCACTACATTCGTAGTGTCCCCGCCCATTATACTCATTACTCGTCGCGCGCTGCCGACGATTGCCGCAAGAGTTCGGGCCCTGTTTGTGAATTCTTCTTCAGATGGTCAAGTGGCCGCTGAGCCTTAACTATATATATATATATATATATATATATATATATATATATAAATTGGCTCTGAGCACTATGGGACATTAGGGTCATCAGTCCCCTAGAACTTAGAACTACTTAAACCTAACTAACCTAAGGACATGACACACATCCATGCCCGAGGCAGGATTCGAACCTGCGACCGATATATATAAGGCTATTACAAATGATTGAAGCGATTTCATTAATTCACTGTAGCTCCATTCATTGACATATGGTCACGACACACTACAGATACGTAGAAAAACTCAAAGTCTTGTTCGGCTGAAGCCGCACTTCAGGTTTCTGCCGCCAGAGCGCTCGAGAGCGCAGTGAGACAAAATGGCGACAGGAGCCGAGAAAGCGTATGTCGTGCTTGAAATGCACTCACATCAGTCAGTCATAACAGTGCAACGACACTTCACGACGAAGTTCAACAAAGATCCACCAACTGCTAACTCCATTCGGCGATGGTATGCGCAGTTTAAAGCTTCCGGATGCCTCTGCAAGGGGAAATCAACGGGTCGGCCTGCAGTGAGCGAAGAAACGGTTGAACGCGTGCGGGCAAGTTTCACGCGTAGCCCGCGGAAGTCGACGAATAAAGCAAGCAGGGAGCTAAACGTACCACAGCCGACGGTTTGGAAAATCTTACGGAAAAGGCTAAAGCAGAAGCCTTACCGTTTACAATTGCTACAAGCCCTGACACCCGATGACAAAGTCAAACGCTTTGAATTTTCGGCGCGGTTGCAACACCTCATGGAAGAGGATGCGTTCAGTGCGAAACTTGTTTTCAGTGATGAAGCAACATTTTTTTTTTAATGGTGAAGTGAACAGACACAATGTGCGAATCTGGGCGGTAGAGAATCCTCACGCATTCGTGCAGCAAATTCACAATTCACCAAAAGTTAACGTGTTTTGTGCAATCTCACGGTTTAAAGTTTACGGCCCCTTTTTCTTCTGAGAAAAAACCGTTACAGGACACGTGTATCTAGACATGCTGGAAAATTGGCTCATGCCACAACTGGAGACCGACAGCGCCGACTTCATCTTTCAACAGGATGGTGCTCCACCGCACTTCCATCATGATGTTCGGCATTTCTTAAACAGGAGATTGGAAAACCGACGGATCGGTCGTGGTGGAGATCATGATCAGAAATTCATGTCATGGCCTCCACGCTCTCCCGACTTAACCCCATGCGATTTCTTTCTGTGGGGTTATGTGAATGATTCAGTGTTTAAACCTCCTCTACCAAGAAACGTGCCACAACTGCGAGCTCGCATCAACGATGCTTTCGAACTCATTGATGGGGACATGCTGCGCCGAGTGTAGGAGGAACTTGATTATCGGCTTGATGTCTGCCGAATCACTAAAGGGGCACATATCGAACATTTGTGAATGCCTAAAAAAACTTTGAGTTTTTGCATGTGTGTGCAGAGTATTGTGAAAATATCTCAAATGATAAAGTTATTGTAGAGCTGTGAAATCGCTTCAATCATTTGTAGTAACCCTGTATATACAGGATGTTACAAAAAGGTACGGCCAAACTTTCAGGAAACATTCCTCACACACAAAGAAAGAAAATATGTTATGTGGACATGTGTCCGGAAGGGCTTACTTTCCATGTTAGAGCTCATTTTATTACTTCTCTTCAAATCACATTAATCGTGGAATGGAAACACACAGCAACAGAACGTACCAGCGCGACTTCAAATACTTTGTTACAGGAAATGTTCAAAATGTCCTCCGTTAGCGAGGATACATGCATCCACCCTCCGTCGCATGGAATCCCTGATGCGCTGATGCAGCCCTGGAGAATGGCGTATTGTATCACAGCCGTCCACAATACGAGCACGAAGAGTCTCTACATTTGCTACTGGGGTTGCGTAGACAAAAGCTTTCAAATGCCCCCATAAATGAAAGTCAAGAGGGTTGAGGTCAGGAGAGCGTGGAGGCCATGGAATTGGTCCGCCTCTACCAATCCATCGGTCACCGAATCTGTTGTTGAGAAGCGTACGAACACTTCGACTGAAATGTGCAGGAGCTCCATCGTGCATGAACCACATGTTGTGTCGTACTTGTAAAGGCACATGTTCTAGCAGCACAGGTGAAGTATCCCGTATGAAATCATGATAACGTGCTCCATTGAGCGTAGGTGGAAGCGTAGGTGACGAAACTAAAATGAGCTCTAACATGGGGATTAAGCGTTTCCGGACACATGTCCACATAACATCTTTTCTTTATTTGTGTGTGAGGAATGTTTCCTGAAAGTTTGGCCGTACCTTTTTGTAACATTATATACTAAGATGGTATCTGTTCTTTCGGACATGTCCGAAAGAACAGATACCATCTTAGTATATGTATACAATTATGCCGACTGTTAATCTGGATGGTAAATTGGCTGGAAAGGTATATAATGTGCTGCGAGAAGTTGGAAGTGCTCTGCCTCCCTACGACTCTATCTCGTGTGCGATATCTTGCCAGGACAATTGGGAATATTTACGTCGCAGCAAGCAAGAGTGGGAAAATTGGCGTAAGACAACTACAACTATGGTATAAGAAATGTTTCGGGCAATTGCTGCTCAAAACGACATGCTTTTCCTTGTTTCCTGGTCTGAATATAAGAGTTATATTCCTTTAGAGCAAACTATCCCTTCTGGAAAGAGTGTGACATCGCAGTTCACACCACCTGGAACTACTGGACAAATACAGCACCTGGATGTTTGGTTTTTCCGTGCATATAAAACGCATTATCGCACTATTTGCAGCAACGCCTTAAAAGATAGCCAGTTTCGCGGTAAGCTCCACGTCAGACTTTCGCATTCGCTTGCATGGCGTCACATTCCATCAGTTCTAAGCATGTGTGGCGTGCGGCCTCAGTAACTGACTTGACGTCTACATAGACGGCCTGCGTGCTTTCGTTGGCGGTGCTCCATCTCCCCCTCTGCATACGGTGCACCAAGTGAGTATTCAAGAATACATTTGCTTATTGTATGGCAACTCAAAATCGGTCTGTCGTGAAGTGTCGATAAGCGGGAATAGAACCCTGCCGTATGCAGACTATTCCCTTGAGAGAGAGAGAGAGAGAGAGAGAGAGAGAGAGAGAGAGAGAGAGAGAGAGACGCCATGTTGGAAAGTAACGCCTCACATATTTTTGTGTGAAAAACTCTTAAACCATTTTAATCCCAACAAATGTTAACATTCTACATCTTTATTCTTCATCTCTCCGTATTTACTTCTCAGCAGTCACCCTGGCAACGAACACACTTCTTCCAGTAAGAGAACAATTTACGTTTTGGAAACAGGTGAAAATCACATGGGGCTAAGTCGGGCCTGTATGGAGGACTATTGATGGCAGTGAACCCAAGGCATCATATGGTTGCAGACTACGTAGTGCTAGCGTGCGGTCTCGCGTTATCATGCTGAAGCAGAGGGTGCTCCATGTGTGGACCAACTCTTCCGTTGAAACTCGATTACACCCTGCTGTTTCTCACGCTCTGGCATAGTTATGTCACACATTGCCATATTATACACTATAATTCATATCTAACGCAGAATGCTGCAAATATTAAGACATTAAGAATAAAGACGTGTTAATAAGGTTTGTTTTATTTAGAAAACCTTTTAGAGTTTTCACATCAAAGTTTCGGGGCATTACTTTTCAGCGTCCCCTCATATCTATGGGTTACGTGAGATTTCATGCTTGTACAAGTTAAGTTTTGCCCGATACACGTATGAGTTATACCCTTTTCTTAACAACATGAGTGCGAGTATGTACTGTGTATGCAAGATGGAGGTCAAAATGGCTCTGAGCACTATGGGACTTAACATCTGAGGTCATCAGTCCCCTAGAACTTAGAACTACTTAAACCTAACTAACCTAAGGACATCACACACATCCATGCCGGAGGCAGGATTCGAACCTGCGACCGTAGCGGTCGCGCGGTTCCAGACTGAAGCGCCTAGAACCGCTCGGCCACCACAGCCGGCCGATGGAGGTCACGCAATGTGTGTATATTATATATTGTGTGCACAGTAGGTTAAGTTTAACTGCTGCTAGCATTAATAAATGTGCTGCAACTGTTCCAAGCTTCTCGAAGAAAATACAAGTTCATCGCTTGTGAAAATACTAATTAGCCTCCGAAACATTTTGTACATATTTCTTCCTTTCCGGAAATTATTATAATTTTTTTTTAATATAGTACGTGCAGTTAAGCCGGCCCGGATGGCCGTGCGGTCTAACGCACGGCTTTCCGGGCGGGAAGGAGCGCCTGGTCCCCGGCACGAATCCGCCCGGCAGATTTGTGTCGAGGTCCGGTGAACCGGCCAGTCTGCGTATGGTTTTTTGGCGGTTTTCCACCTGCCTCGTCGAATGCGGGCTGGTTCCCCTTATTCCGCCTCAGTTACACTATGTCGGCGATTGCTGCGCAAACAAGTTCTCCACGTATCCACGTACGCGTACACCACCATTACTCTATCACGCAAACATAGGGGCTACACTCGTCTGGTGTGAGACGTTCCCTGAGGGGGGGGGGGGAGGGGGGGGTTTCCACCGGGGGCCGAACCGCACAATAACCCCGGGTTCGGTGTGGGGCGGCGGAGGGATGAAGTGGACTGCGGTAGTCGTCGTGGACCACTGTGGCTGCAGCGGGGACGGAGCCTCTCCGTCGTTTCTAGGTCCCCAGTTAACACACTATACAATACTATACAATACAATACAATACAATATGCAGTTATATGAACTAGTCCACCTTGTGTTGAAACGCAAATGTGAAGTGAATGAACTAGTCCGACATGTGGGGCCGTATATGTTTTGTAAAATCGCATTATCTCAAATATTTAATCAATTTTTAGGAAAAGGAAAAAGATAACAAATAAATCTAATTTGTTAAACTATAGTCGTTTTCTGTAAGAAGGGGGCGCATTTACACCATTAAAACAGTGGTGTCGTCTACGTCAGAGCCCAGTTCCTCAGCCCACTCTGCAGTCACTACTTACGCCGACAGCATCGTCTTACTTCAGATCTTGCACGGCGAATCGTATTAGAAGTCGGAACTGAATATTGAAGTTATAGTCAACTGTACATTGAGAGGGAGACTATCAAAGTGATAGGTGATTGTCAGCAAGTCATAAATACACAGACATTCCTATGGACACGGATTGTTTCCAAGTAAAATATTTTGTATTGTTCGAACTTGAATAAAGTGATCCAATATTTTGTGTGTTTCGTAAAGTGTTCGATCTTCTCCAGAAGTAAATCTAGGCTTCATAGGACCCACACGAGCCTTTGGTGGCACGCCTGTGATGATTGTGCCAAGTCGACTTTCACTTCCTGGAAGCTACGCGCTGAAGCAGTGCTCGCGACCGGTGCCTGCAAGCAAATGTCTGAAGTGTTTATTCGTCCGGCACTACAGTGGCGGCAAGGACTGTCGCTGGTTTATTGCAGTGCACTGAATTTCGCACTAGTCTCCCCTGTGAATCACAGCGGCCAAAATCATTACATATTTTTGTGTGTCCCATAACGTCTTTATTTGTGTAGCCATATTTTCCGTAGGTGCTTTACTATTCCTGAGGGTATTTTCGTTCCGTCGTTATAACTATAAGAAAATGTTTGTTTTCTCACCAGATGCGTTTCGCTTTGTTGATATAAAACGTCGTCAGTGGTCTGTAATTAAAGATACTTATGATCTGATTTGCTTTTAAGATCAAAAGGCAGTTCCTTAATCTGTGGGTTTTTATTTAACGGTGATTTCTGCTTGGTTTCTCGCCTATCAGGAAATGTCTGCTAGCGTGTCTTCGCTGTCTTTCTTCATCCGACACTAATACTACATGTCTAGTTTTTCGTTGCTGTGCAGAACTATGCATTTCTTGCTATTTTACACAGCACACTTTTTAGTGCACTGTTTATTTTTATACTTAGTGTGTAATGTTTTGTAGTGTTGCCAACATAACATTGCCACTAGTTTGTCTTTGATCTACACTTTTTTTAGCTAATTGTATATGTTTTTCTATTTACGTTGCTGTTCGTTTAATACTGTGTAAGAGTAATAGGGTATAGTGATAGAGTGTGGTTTTTTTTAAAAAAAAGGGGGGGGAGGACGAGGAGAGATAAACAAAGATTGGACATAAGGGCAAAGTAGTGTGACGAAGCGTGAGTTAGAGGAAACAATGAGGAGCAAGAAGTGAAGTGAAATGGGAGGGGGGAGTTATTTTATATACAGGGTGGACCAATGATAGTGACCCGGCCAAATATCTCACGAAATAAGCAGCAAACGAAAAAACTACAAAGAACGAAACTCGTCTAGCTTGAAGGGGGAAACCAGATGGCTCTATGGTTGGCCCGCTAGATGGCGCTGCCATAGGTCAAACGGATATCAACTCAGTTATTTTTTAAATAGGAACCCCCTATTTTTATTACATATTCGTGTAGTACGTAAAGAAATATGAATGTTTTAGTTGGACCACTTTTTTCGCATTGTGATAGATGGCGCTGTAATAGTCACAAACGTATAAGTACGTGGTATCACGTAACATTCCGCCAGTGCGTACGGTATTTGCTTCGTGATACATTACCCGTGTTAAAATGGACCGTTTACCAATTGCGAAAAAAGGTCAATATCGTGTTGATGTATGGCTATTTTGATATCCGTTCGCCGGATAGTTACGTTATGTAAGGAAACAGGAAGCGTTCAGCCACATGTGGAACTTCAACCACGACCTGCAACAAATGATGATGTCCAAGTAGATGTTTTAGCTGTTGTCACTGCTAATCCGCATATCAGTAGCAGACAAATTGCGCGAGAATCGGGAATCTCAAAAACGTCGGTGTTGGGAATGCTACATCAACATCGATTGCACCCGTACCATATTTTTATGCACCAGGAATTGCATGGCGACGACTTTGAACGTCGTGTACAATTCTGCCAATGGGCACAAGAGAAATTAGGGGACGATGACAGATTTTTGCACGCGTTCTATTTAGCGACGAAGCGTCATTCACCAACAGCGGTGACGTAAACTGGCATAATAAGCACTATTGGGCAAAGGAAAATCCACGATGGCTGCGAAAAGTGGAATCAGCGACCTTGGCGGGTTAATGTATGGGGGCGGCATTATGGGAGGAAGGATAGTTGGGCCCCATTTCATCGATTGCCATCTAAATGGTGCAATGTATGCTGATTTCCTATGTAATGTTCTACCGATGTTACAACAAGACGTTTCACTGCATGACAGAATGGCGATGTACTTCCATCCAACATGATGGATGTCCGGCACATAGCTCGCTTGCGGTTGAAGCGGTATTGAATAGCATATTTCATGACAGGTGGATTGGTCGTCGAAGCACGCACGTTCACCGGATCTGACGTCCCCGGATTTCCATCTGTGGGGAAAGTTGAAGGATATTTACTATCGTGATCCACCGACAACACCTGACAACATTCGTCAGCGCATTGTCAATGCATGTGCGAACATTAGGAAAGGTGAACTACTCGCTGTTGAGAGGAATGTCGTTACACTGAGGTTGTCTGACACCATTTCGAGCATTTATTGCATTAATGTGGTATTTACAGGTAATCACGCTGTAACAGCATGCGTTCCCAGAAATGATAAGTTCGCAAAGGTACATGTATCACATTGGAACAACCGAAATAAAATGTTTAAACGTACCTACGTTCTGTGTTTTAATTTAGAAAACACACCTGTTGCCAACTGTTCGTCTAAAATTGTGAGCTATATGTTTGTGTCTATTACAGCGCCATCTATCACATAGCGAAAAAAATGATCCAACTAAAACATTTATATTTCTTTACGTACTACACGAATATGTAATAAAAAATGGGGGTCCTATTTAAAAAACGCAGTTGATATCCGTTTGACCTATGGTAGCGCCATCTAGCGGGTCAACCATAGCGCCATCTGGTTTCCCACTTCAGTTTCGTTCTTTGTACTTTTTTCGTTTGACGCTTATTTCGTGAGATATTTGGCCCGGTCACGATCAATGGACCACCCTGTAGTGTCTGGTTTCCCACGTTTGTTTAGTCATTGAGAAACTTTTTTGTGTTAATGCTTTGTGTATGTGGGAATTTTCTTTGAAAGGGGGGCAGGGGCGTGTCTGTCTTTACTGATTCCTGTGGTGTTCATAATTTTTGAATATTGCTTGGTCTGTGGCATTACCGTTTAGATCTGCAAATGTTTAATGGTTTGTACCATACTTCAGTGCTCTGATGACGTTGGATTTGTCAGGCGCTCAACTGCGCGGTCATTAGCGCCCGACAGTGCTCTGATGTATTCTTTGTATCTTGTGTTGGATGTCCTCCCAATCATCCCAGCGCATATTTTTCACAATCTCTGCAACTAAGCTGATAGATACTCGATAGTTGGTATGTACCTGGTTTTGATTTCACTTTCGGTTTTTGTACTGATTTCCTTGCGTAAGCAATATGTGGTGTCACCGCCAGACACCACACTTGCTAGGTGGTAGCCTTTAAATCGGACGCGGTCCGTTAGTATACGTCGGACCCGCGTGTCGCCACTATCAGTGATTGCAGACCGAGCGCCGCCACACGGCAGGTCTAGTCTAGAGAGACTACCTAGCACTCGCCCCAGTTGTACAGCCGACTTTGTAAGGGAAGGTTCAGTGACAAAAATACGCTCTCATTTGCCGAGACGATAGTTTAGCATAGCCTCCAGCTACGTCATTTGCTACGACCTAGCAAGGCGCCATTATCAGTTACTATTGATATAGATTCATGTACCGTCAAGACCGACGTTCTTCATTAATGGATTAAAGTTAAGTATTCCACCAGCTACGTCCGATTTTCTAAATTCTAATTTCCTGGACCTGTTCCAGACCTCACGCCAGCCTGCGTGAGCTAAAACGCGTGCCTTTCGGCCTCCTAGTAACACGGTGTTGGCTCTCCTGCCAACCAAAACAATACTTATACCTTGTTTTTCGATGTTGCCCATTTTATGTGTAAATTTGTTGTGGTTTGTATGGTGGTTTCATTAATTTTTAGTTATTTGTGTACCATTGTTTCTTTGTGTCCATTTTTAATGCTATTTTATAATGGCCAGCTCTTTTTGGTAATCGGAAGTGTTTAGGGGGATCATGTTCAGTTTATTAAAGATTTGATTGTAGCCTGTTTCTGATTTTGCGGGGGTTAGAAAAACACGCATTTTCTTGTAGATATAACGACGGGACGAAAATAACCTTGGGAATACTGTGTTTAACCATGTCTGACCCCCGCGAGAAATGATGTTCCATTTCAGGGGCAGCAGACTGAACGACTGCTTCTCAGTGTCCAACAAATGACAACCCCACTGTTGCAACAAGCAGTTCCACACCCGGTTTCTGCTCCAAAGTTTTTCCAGTTTAACAGTAAGGAAGAGGAATGGTCAGAATAACGTCGACATTAGAGAAACAGTTAACAGCATACGACATTCCAGATATGGCGAACATCGCTTCTTACCAACGGTCGGAAGCCCATGTTTTTTCGTATTTCTTGTGGACGGAACTATAGTGATGTTCTGTTACATGATGTAACCACACGACATTTATCAGATGCACCGATTTGAGCTACATTCCTGAAGTTGGCGGAACCGTATCTGAAAACCATTTTCTCTAGTGTAGTCTCAACTAATGTGGACGCTACTGAAGTTGATTCTCATGCTCCATCTATTTCTCTTGTTCATACCACACAAGGCAAAAGTGAAGTTTATGCTAATGGGAAGGTGAACAAAACCAGGGTTCATATTAATAGTAAACGTAGAGGTAAACACTTTGTAGACATGTGTTGCACAAGCTGTACCTGTACATCAGAATAAGGTGAATAAGTCTTGTCCCCCCAATGTTTTTCAGACTGTGATAGAATTGCTTGGCCTTGTGATGCGAAGTGTATCATGTGTGATATAAGGTAATATCCGGACAGTGCTTACAAAGCAGCCAAGGCAGGCACCTGTCGCGAGCTAGGCTTCAGCATAAGCTTTCAGGAAGTGAAAGTGATGTTGGCACAATCATTACATCTGGCGCCAATAGAAGCTCTCAAGCTCTCATTTCCGCGTCATGGAAACTTACTGTAGTTCACAGACAGAAGAACAAACTTTTGTACAATTAAGAGTGGTTCAAATGACAAATTGCAGTTAGACACAGGTGCCCGTGTTTCCTTCATTAATAAAGACATCTATGAAATGATCATTAGCGCATGGCTACACAAGCCTGTTTTGTGTGCAAAGAGCGGACAGGCAATAACAGTACTTGGCATGTGCATTTTGCCAGCAACTTTTCGCGACGTTAGCCGGCCGCGGTGGCCGTGCGGTTCTAGCGCTGCAGTCCGGAACCGCGGGGCTGCTACGGTCGCAGGTTCGAATCCTGCCTCGGGCATGGATGTGTGTGATGTCCTTAGGTTAGTTAGGTTTAAGTAGTTCTAAGTTCTAGGGGACTGATGACCTAAGATGTTAAGTCCCATAGTGCTCAGAGCCATTTGAACCATTTTTTTTTTTCGCGACGTTAAAAGAAATGTATTTCTTCTACTATGTTCTAAAAACAAGGGAAACATTTTTGGTTTGGACTAGTCTGTTCGACCTGTGCATACAAGACTGTTACAAATCAGTGTCACGGGGACTCAAGTCAAAGTTTGACTTGTGCAATGCGTGGAGTCAACTGAACCAGGTTTAGGGAGAGCAACATATTGAGGCAGAAATCACTGTTAAATGTATTGTGCACCTATGATTTTTTTTCAATGCAAGGCCTGTCCCCCATCCTACACGTGAGCAGGCTGTTCCAGGAACTGCCGCAGTGGAGAGACAGTGGGGTGATACAACCAGTTTCCACGAGTGAATAGGCAACCCTCTTAGTCATTCCCAAAAATTCAACAGGAAGTTTACGTCTATTCTTATTTCAATGCAACAGCATACCCCATGGATTGATTTCCTCTCACATGACTAGAGGAATTAATGCACAGATTGGGGCAGGCCTTTTTCCAATGCTTGTCATCTGAGGTATACTTACAGTTACCGCTGGAGGAGCAGTCCAAGCACTATTGTGAACTCTCACCAAGGTTTGTTTGTTCTAATTTCGAAGTCGACCGTTCGGGGGTGATTCAGCTCCTACATTTCAACATTCCTGGAACAATTAACAGCAAAGGTCCCTTCATATATAAACTATCTGGGTTATATTTTTGTCGCAGGTCATACGCCTGCTGAACCTCTGTCCAATTTAGACTGTCAATTGTTTGCTGTAGCTGGCTTAAGTTTTAACAAGAAAAAGTGCTACTTCCATGAAGCACTTGAATATTTAGGACATGTCAAATGCACAGGATATTTATTCTGCGAATTCACACGTCTGCGATCATATATCAGCTGCCGGCTCGTATCATTAAGAGGGCATTTCAACGGTTAAAGGACGTATTGTTAATTCATCGTTGTCAGATTCCTTCTGATCCAGCTAAGCCTCTAGCGGTAGCTGCATATTCTTACGAGGCTTTGTCCTTACCGACCTGTTTTTGCATAAAAACAAAGCATAGTGTAATTAGAGTCCACGTAAACAGGCACTCGCCAGTATCTATGTTATTACCACATTACACTAATATTTGTATGGTCGGAAGTTTTATTTGACTACTGATCGACTTTTAACGTATTTGTCCAATACTTCGAGTACTGTCACACCGTGGACAGCACAAAAAATTGCAATCTTGGGCTCTTGTTATCTAATTATCAAAAAGTTATTTTACAGGTCCACTGCACAACATTCGAACGCTGACTTGTCTGTTACAGGTCGGTACCAACACAGTGTTTGATTCGTCTAAGAAACAGTTTTATCAAATTGACATGATTTTGAAATTCTTCAAAATTTTCCTCTCGATTTTCGGCGTATTGCAGAGGCATCTGTTTCTGACCCTGCTCTTTGGGTACTTCTGCAATATGTGCGCTATATGTGGCCCTGTAGTTTACACGAAATTCCCAACTACTGGCGCGTCGCTACTTTCCGCATCGTCACGTGCTATCCGCGTCGTCAGATGTTCTACTACTGAATACGGAGGAGGACGATGCTTGGGTTGTGATTTCTCATTCCCCCCGGCGGTACGTTTTATCATTGTTCAAAGTCACTGGGACGCAGTAAGCACAAAGCAATTTGGCCAAAGTTACTGTACTTGGCAGGGCACGAACGCCCAAATTCAGGAAATGACGTCACACCGCAATGTTTGTGCTGAGCGCCAATCCGCTCCGCCACAACACTATTTTCAGCGACTACATCTGCCTGGACGGTGGCGGATCCATTCTGGAACAATGGTGGTAGACGCATACAGTAAATTTCATTTTACAGTCGTCATGACACCCACCACCACTACGCCTCGTACTCTATCGGCTTTGCCTTCCGTCTAGTATGTAAGGTCTTTTTCAGGTGTTGTGCCGACAATGGCATACACCATGCAACTACTGCTCCCTTGCACACTAGCGGTGAAGCTGAACTATTAGTTCAGATGTTCAAAAGTCACATGGAGACCCTGTTCCTCCCACACATGGGAGCAGGCTTTAAAGACGTTTCTTTCTTCCTACAGCTCCTTGCCACGTGATGGGAAGTCGAAGCAGAATTATTACATGGCCATTGTCACCATATCCTGTTTCATTATATGTGGCCACTGTGGAAACAGTTCGTTCCGTAAGGTCAGACAAAGTTTCAGATGTAGGATGAAGTTTTGTTTAAATGTTTTTGGCAAGAAACAGCGAATTACTATGGGTAGAGGATACATGATATAATAGCTGAACGATTCAAAGTTTAAAAAAATAACAAACTTTAATCTCATTACAAGGAAGTACCCCACGCATGCAGTTTTAATTGGTGAATACCTCAATCCACCCTCGATTGGTTGGCGAACATACATGTTCGAAGCCGGTAGTAGACAGAAAACATCTTCCGAAATTTTACTAAATGCTTTCAATGAGAATTTCTTTGAACAAGTAGTTCGTGAGCGAACACGACTTGTAAATGGTTGCGAAAACACACTTGCGGATGATTCTGTAATTTACCGTCTAGTAAATTCATCAGACGATCAATTCCAATTACAAAATGATCTTTAGAGAATTTCTGTATGGTGCGAAAAGTGGCAATTGGGACTGAACTAAGAAGTGCGAGGTCGTCCACATGGGTACTAAAAAAATCCGATAAATTTTGGGTATACGGTAAATCGCACAAATCTAAGGGCTGCCAATTTCACTAAATACCAAGGCATTACAATTATGAGTAACTTAAATTGAAAGACCACGAAGATAATAATGTGGTGAAGGCGAAACAAAGACTGCGCTTTGTGGTCAGAACACAGAATACGCGACAAACCTACTGAAGAGACAACGTGTCCGTCCTCTGCTGGAATATTGCTGCGCGGTGTAGGATCCTTTGCAGTAGGATTGACGGAGGACATCGAAAAAGTGCAAAGAAGGGCTGCTAGTTTCGTGTTATCGCGTAATAGGGGTGAGAGTGTCACTGATATGATACGCGAGTTGGGGTGGCAGTCATTGAAACAAAGGCGGTTTTCTTTGCGGCGAGATCTACACTCCTGGAAATTGAAATAAGAACACCGTGAATTCATTGTCCCGGGAAGGGGAAACTTTATTGACACATTCCTGGGGTCAGATACATCACATGATCACACTGACAGAACCACAGGCACATAGACACAGGCAACAGAGCATGCACAATGTCGGCACTAGTACAGTGTATATCCATCTTTCGCAGCAATGCTGGCTGCTATTCTCCCATGGAGACGATCGTAGAGATGCTGGATGTAGTACTGTGGAACGGCTTGCCATGCCATTTCCACCTGGCGCCTCAGTTGGACCAGCGTTCGTGCTGGACGTGCAGACCGCGTCAGACGACGCTTCACCCAGTCCCAAACATGCTCAATAGGGGACAGATCCGGAGATCTTGCTGGCCAGGGTAGTTGACTTACACCTTCTAGAGCACGTTGGGTGGCACGGGATACATGCGGACGTGCATTGTCCTGTTGGAACAGCAAGTTCCCTTGCCGGTCTAGGAATGGTAGAACGATGGGTTCGATGACGGTTTGGATGTACCGTGCACTATTCAGTGTCCCCTCGACGATCACCAGTGGTGTACGGCCAGTGTAGGAGATCGCTCCCCACACCATGATGCCGGGTGTTGGCCCTGTGTGCCTCGGTCGTATGCAGTCCTGATTGTGGCGCTCACCTGCACGGCGCCAAACACGCATACGACCATCATTGGCACCAAGGCAGAAGCGACTCTCATCGCTGAAGACGACACGTCTCCATTAGTCCCTCCATTCACGCCTGTCGCGACACCACTGGAGGCGGGCTGCACGACGTTGGGGCGTGAGCGGAAGACGGCCTAACGGTGTGCGGGACCGTAGCCCAGCTTCATGGAGACGGTTGCGAATGGTCCTCGCCGATACCCCAGGAGCAACAGTGTCCCTAATTTGCTGGGAAGTGGCGGTGCGGTCCCCTACGGCACTGCGTAGGATCCTACGGTCTTGGCGTGCATCCGTGCGTCGCTGCGGTCCGGTCCCAGGTCGACGGGCACGTGCACCTTCCGCCGACCACTGGCGACAACATCGATGTACTGTGGAGACCTCACGCCCCACGTGTTGAGCAATTCGGCGGTACGTCCACCCGGCCTCCCGCATGCCCACTATACGCCCTCGCTCAAAGTCCGTCAACTGCACATACGGTTCACGTCCACGCTGTCGCGGCATGCTACCAGTGTTAAAGACTGCGATGGAGCTCCGTATACCACGGCAAACTGGCTGACACTGACGGCGGCGGTGCACAAATGCTGCGCAGCTAGCGCCATTCGACGGCCAACACCGCGGTTCCTGGTGTGTCCGCTGTGCCGTGCGTGTGATCATTGCTTGTACAGCCCTCTCGCAGTGTCCGGAGCAAGTATGGTTGGTCTGACACACCGGTGTCAATGTGTTCTTTCGACTGCTACGGTCGAAGGTTCGAATCCTGCCTCGGGCATGGATGTGTGTGATGTCCTTAGGTAAGTTAGGTTTAAGTAGTTCTAAGCTCTAGGGGACTGATGACCACAGCACTTAAGTCCCATAGTGCTCAGAGCCATTTGAACCATTTTTGGTTCTCTGCGTCTCCGGCCGTCGCGTTCGGCGCCGAGGTAGATTGCCGTCACCGATGTTGCCGACAGTCCTACAGCATGAGCCAGTGTCCGAGTAGGCACTGCCCCCCAGACAGTTATCACGACGCCCATTTACTTCCGCTTGCAGTGAACCCGACCCTAGCGTCTGCATCACTGGCTAAGGGCGTGCCCCCTGTGACTGGGGTTTCGACAGGGATCTGCTGCTGTCTACTGTCATTACACTCCCTGCCTCCTTGTCTACGTCTGTAGTCACGCCCCCCTCCCACTGTCACGTAATAACTACACGATGACAGTGTAGAGGTTTTTCTTGGTGGGGGAGGGGGGGGGCTTGTGTTGTCCAAAGAACGAGGTCACATTACAAAGTTAGTAGCTCACGACGGAACCACAAGTAAGGACAGTCGAGGCCTGATGCAGTAAATCAGACAACACTCCATATGCCATTTCTGCCTGAAGAGTATTTACATCAGCGCACACTGCCTCTCAGCAAACTCTGCAGCCACCACTTACGACGATATCGCCTTACTTCTGATCAAGTAGTATGAGTTGTATTAGAAGCCAGAGTATATAATTTCATATATTTAGTGTGTGCGAGTGTGTGTAAGATACTATCGTTCCCTACTGAATCAGAGTGATAAACCTGTGTTCAGCGATAGTAACTAATACATTCATATGGACATGTACTGCTTCCAGATTAAGTATTTTATATTGTTCAAACCTGAAGAGAGTCATTAACACTGTTGCAGTATCTGCTTGACCGCATCCACAAGTAAATTTAAGCTTGCTTAACCCTTTCGTGGGCAAAATTGAGAATTTTTTAATGAATGCAGAGCAGATAGTTAACAGACAGGTATATTTATCATACAGAATATCAAATTTGCTCCAACTGTGAAAGTGAGGTCACAACAAGGTGGGAAGTATTCTTCCCACTGCCCTTCCTTGGAATTAAATGACAAAACTTTTTCAATATGTCATATTTAATAAATTTACTTCTCTTTTTATAATGATTGTTCACAATTACTTGCCATGAAATTTTCTGAAACATGGGTCTATGCGAAGTGGTATTTGACAGTATGTACAAAAACAGCGAGTGCTCTTTTCCGCAGCTTTGGTACTACAATGACGGCACCTCCAGTAGGTTGATTCTAAAATGGGTTGATGCTCCCCTACAGCCACATGAACATCTTCAGTTAATTTACCCCTTTTTTCCAGAAAGACGGGTTTTTGTCCACGCCTTTATCGCGATGAGAAGCCAGCGATCAATTGTCTGGCTAGATGGATCCTGTATGTGAGCTGATCATGCTCTCCACTTTCTCTTTTACTCATTTTCCACAGGATAGAATTGTTCACTACAGCAACGTCCATCAGGAAATAAAATATTCTGTGCCACCATTTTACAGAACGTCTGCCAACAGCATACCTTTCTCGTAATTGATCAAACTTATCGACACCACCCATTATTTTGTTGTATTCTGCCACAACTTCAGGACAAGAAATCTCTGTACTAGTACCATCCTTGTTTTTTTCCTTTTCACTGTGGCTGTCTCTTGGGTCATGAATTGAGGACAGGAAAGTGACTGGATGGTTATCCATCCATTTTACTGCAGAAATGGCTCCTTTTGTTTCAAACGGGAATTATCCTCGTTCCAATTTTATGTTTTCCTTCATAAATTTGGGTAAATCTTTCCTGTTGGTCTTCACTGTTGCACATCCATACACACCCTTCTTCAAAAGTGTTGACATCAATTTCATGGTGGTGAAGAATCTGTCAAATGCAACTACATAATTTTTATTATTTCCTTTGTTAGATCTACTACAACCCTTTCGCCCAATGTCAAGTCACTATCTGCCTATATTTGCCTGTGTAAACATCAAAGTTCATTATATATCAGCCAGCCGGAGTGGCCGTGCGGTTCTAGGCGCTACAATCTGGAGCCGAGTGACCGCTCTGGTCGCAGGTTCGAACCCTGCCTCGGGCATGGATGTATGTAATGTCCTTAAGTTAGTTAGGTTTAACTAGTTCTAAGTTCTACGCGACTCATGACCTCAGAAGTTAAGTCGCATAGTGCTCAGAGCCATTTGAACCATTATATATCCAGTAAGTGAATCTGACAAGCACTACACTTTGTAGCCTCGTTTCACCGACTTCATTGGCATATACTGTTTCATAGATGATCTTCCTTTGAAAGGAATCATCGATTCATCCACTGACAAATGATGACGCAATTATTCTTACAGCTCTGCAAAAGCTTTACAATCAATGGCTGTAATTTATGCATTTATCATATTCTGGACGATTTTTTGGCTTTGCAGTTTCGTTATTACAGTGAACATTGTCTACAATCTTTTTTAAATCTTTTACTTGTCATTACATTAGCAATTGGTTCCACTTTCAGTATAGGATCTGAACTCCAGAAGTTAGAGAGAGCAGGAAGTTTATGAATTCTCATTACAATAAGACATCCTATATAAGATCTGATCTCTTGAGTAATTGTGTCCACCCAGGTTTTTGACGGATATCTACTACCACGATTTTGTTTTGCGTACAAGTTTATTTCACTCTCCTTGTAAATGAACCAATCATTATCAGATAACTTAGAAAAATAAGTGAGCTCCCGATCATTGGCACTACAGAGAAATTTTGGTTTTCCTTCCATTCGTGTTTCAAAGTTGTTCTTTACTTTGTTGAAGTAAGAACAGTCGCCATTCCATTCTTCACTTTCACTGTCCAACGTATCACTACTAGCAACAGTCTGAAGGACGAATGATTCACTGACATGTTCATCACAAATTTCTTGTTCCACAGAAACATGTTTTGAAGCACTGGTGACGGTGTTCTCTAGAACACTCAGTTCATCTGCAGCACCCTCATCTCCTTCAGTTTCTGAATCATTCATCAGGCAATGAAAATATATTGTATATTTCGTCAACATGTTTGAGATTGCTGAAGTCTAGGGAATGAGACATCTGAAAGGAAAGCAATGCCACGAAATTGAGAACTGGAGAGTGTAAAAAATATGAGAGACTTAACGGAAGCAAGCACTTGGTTTGTTATGATGAACTTTACATTCTTTAGTAACAATGCTCTGTGCATTATATCTGAAACCCACTACGTCAAAAATGTCGAATGTGGTAAAATATAAAAATACTCGTTCTAGAGACGTAAAACAATGGGCTACCAGAGAGGTGGTGGGAAGGATACTACAAGTAAAGTCCACAAGTAATGTAAGAAAAACATTTTATAACAGGGAACACCAAATAAGACACCATAGCAAAAATCAAATTTATCTTATGCTATAGCTTTGAGGAGAAAAAAAATCAAAATGTAACGCAAACAGCACTGAAGGGCTCCTCTACAGAGCAACACCCAGGTATACAATGCCTCTGCGCGAAGGTACAGCAAAAACGGCGGGAACTTCTGATTGGAAGTAGTACCATATACTGTTCACTAGGTGGTAGCACCATACAGACGTGGGAACTGTGAATCCCACAGGACTAGGAGCGAGTTCATTGTAGTGGGCAGCATGTTTCCCACGGCTCACGGAAGGGTTAAAGCAACTCCAGTGCCGACGCCAATGTGTGATGTATTTTTTTCGTCCAGCTCTACAGAAAGTGTTCAATTTTTACAGTTAACAGGTACACTATGTGATCAAAAATATCAGGACACCTGGCTGAACATGACTTAAAAGTTCATGGCGCCCTCCATTGGTAATGCTGGATTTGTATCCTTGACAGCTTCCACTCTCGCAGACATACGTTCAGTCAGGTGCTGGAAGGTTTCTTGTGGAATGGCAGCCCATTCTTCACGGAGTGCTGAACTGAGAAGAGAGATCGATGTCAGTCGGTGACGCCTGGCACGAAGTCTGCGTTCCAAAACATCCCAAAGATGTTTTCTAGGATTCAGATCAGGACTACGTGCAGGCCAGCCCATTACAGGGATGTTCTTGTGTAACCACTCCGCCACAGGCCGTGCATTATCAAGTGCTCGATAGTGTTTAAAGATACAATCGCCATCCCCAAACTCTTCAACAGTGGGAAGCAAGAATGTACTTGAAGTATTAATGTAGGCCTGTGCTACGATATTGCCTCGGAAAACGAGGGGTGCAAGCCCACTCCACGAAAAACACGACCACACCATAACGCCACCTCCGAATTTTACAGTTGGCAATACACACGCTGGCAGATGACGTTCACCGGGCATTCGCCATACCCACACCCTGCCATCGGAACGCCACATTTGTACCGTGATTCGTCACTCCACACAACGTTTTTCCACTGTCCAATCGTCCAATGTTTACGATCCTGACCCCAAGCAAGGCGTCGTTTGGCATTTACCGGCATGATGTGTGGCTTATGAGCAGCCACTCCACCATGAAAGCCAAGTTCGCACCTCCCGCCCACCTGTCATTACTTTCAATGGATCCTGGTGCAGCTACGAATTCCTGTGTGATGGTCTGGATAGATGTCTGCCTATTACACATTACGACCCCCTTCAACTGTCAGCAGTATCCGTCAGTCAACTGACGAGGTCAGCCTGTACGCTGCTTTGCTGTTCACGTCCCTTCACGTTTCCACTTCACTATCACATCAGAAACGGTGTACCTAGGGATGTTTATGAGTGAAAATCTCGCGTACAGGCGTATGACAAGTGACACCCTATCGCCTGACCACGTTCGAAGTCCAGGAGTTCCTTGGAGCGCACCATTCTGCTCTGTCACTATGTCTAATGACTACGGAGGTCACCGATATGGAATACATGGTAGCTGGCAGCACAACGCACCTAATATGAAAAAAAAAGATTTTTGGTAGTGTCCAGATTCTTTTGATCACAGTATATCTGTACCGCACATTTCATTAAAAGTGTAAATATAAACATTACACGTAACACTACGTCATCAGGTTTACGACTAGGGTAACTCCTGATATTGGGTCTTTCGCCAGTTTACATTGCGTGCGTGCGCGCGCGCATTGTGAGCTTATGCCGAGCACTTAAATGTGAATTGCAGAGTAGTCGTGTAGATGTAGATCATAGATCGATTGTCCTATGTCTACAGTGGCGTCATTCCACTCCCTAACAGCGCGTGGGAAAAACTAACACCTAAACCTTTGTTCGAGCTCTGATTTCTCTTATTTTGATGATCATTCCTACCTATGTAGGTTGGGCTCAACAAAATATTTTCGCATTCGGAAGAGAAAGTTGGTGACTGAAATTTCGTAAATAGATCTCGCCGCGACGAAAAAGTCTTCGCTTTAATGACTCCCATCCCAACTCGCGTATCATATCTGCCACACTCACTCCCTATTACGTGATAATACAAAACGAGCTGCCCTTTTTGCACCCTTTCGATGTCCTCCGTTAATCCCACCTGGTAAGGATCCCACACCGTGCAGCAATATTCTAACAGAGGACGAACGAGTGTAGTGTAATCTGTCTCTTTAGTGAACTTGTTGCATCTTAGTGTCCTGCCAATGAAATGCAACCTTTGGCTCGCCTTCCCCACAATATTATCTATGTGGTCTTTCCAACTGAAGTTGTTCGTAATTTTAACACCCAGGTACTTAGTTGAAATGATAAAGAAATGGGAAACATTGCAGCAGTGCATTATATACAAGAGTGGGGGGGGAGGGGTGGTAGGCAATGGTGAAGAAATCTGGCAAAAACGTGGGTGGTGCCACAATGCCCTTAGCTAAAACACTAACAAGGGCGATAGTTAACTAGTTGCACACAGACCACATGAACACAGTGAAATTGCTATTTATGTGAAGGCTTCCATGTGAGTAAACGCTGTTAATCTATTTTTCCTTCTAGTTCACTAAGCACTATTCAAAACCATTTGCCAAGATAATGGATAATGTGGTCGGCAAGTGTTTTAGTAGGCAAGGTTGCTTTGAAGTGTCGTGAAAAGATAAAGTTCCTTGCAAAATCTTATGGCTCATTTCTGACGAAGAATTAATTATGTGTGAAAATAAAGTTATTGGTTCCTATTTTTGAAATGCCATTCTCATTTTCTGAGAATGTTTCCTGATATTAGCAATATTGCATTAATTGCATCTTGATTGTCATCCAGGGCAGTGTTGTCTAGGGATCTCTTGCATCCCTGCTGCACGTTGTAACAGGTGCACTGAGAGGTAGGAGGACCTCCATGGAACTTTAGTTCGTTGGGCTGCAAGAAGATCACGTGTAATGGGGTTCAGTTCATTTCGAGTACTAAACCCGACAGTACATCCTAAGCTAAGTAAACATTTTTATCGCATTCTTTCGCTGCAACATTTTCTTTAAGCAATTATGACGATTTGCAAGGAGATCAACACATACTAGCAGAACCGTTAATAGCGAGATACCTAGGAGGTAGCAGAACCGGTAATAGCGAGATACCTAGGACTGCTACCAGTCGTTTTAACTATAAAATTTTTGTTTTCCGTTTTACTTATGTTACTACAGTACGTTGTCTATAGGTCAGTAGTGCATTATACAAATGAGTTCTACTACATATATAATTTTTAAGCATATTTAATTAAGTTTAGATCGAAGTAGGGAACACATTGCAAATACAAAATCAATTTAAACTGAACTTACAAACCCGAATAAACAGTTACATTTTGATATGTATGACTTTTACTTAAAGCCCCGAGCAGGTCAAACATTTAGCACGAAAAATAATTGCTGTGGCAATAACGAGAAAATTGGACATCTTTTCAGTCATAGCCAACACCTTTGAACACTGCACAAAACTTCCATCACATTAACCACACTTTCTTGCACTGCACACAGAATTTCAGTTTCCGAACTTTTGCATTCTATCTGGAAGATCTCCATAATGGTACCTTATTTCTGGGTTCGCAATGAACAGGTCCTTTCCTTGATGGTACACACAGAGGAGAGTTCTAATTTGAAAAACCTTCTCCAGCTAACTTTCTCCCCTGTTATGTCTCTAAAGGATCCAGGCGTTGATTCCAGCAAGGTCTACGACGTTGAAAAACACGTCCATAGGCCATCTGTGGCAGCCAAGTTTTACATTGTACAGACGAGACGTCTGGTCCAGAATATCACCTCCAAATTACGTAACTAGGTGTTTCGGTGAGTTTGTGTGTTCGTCCACTGTGACTAGTGCATTGTGCACGATAGAATATCTTCCTTCTTGGTATTCCCTGATGGTTTTGCCACCATATTTGTATAAAATGTTATTTGTTTCCCTTTAAGGTAAGTTTATAATACGTTCAGGTTTTTAATACACGTTTGTCTTTTACAGAAATTATAAAGCATCAAGGTACATTATAAATCTTTAAAAATAAGGCTTGTAAATTAAAACACTTAAATGTGCATTCATTTTGTTAAACTATTTGCAGTACCTCTTTACAAAGGGTTTAAGGGTTCCAGTAACTCAATATCAGGATTAAATTTCTTTGTAAACATGACTGAGGAACTATCAAACTCAGTCTGAAGTGTGATAGCACAGCCATTTACACATTTATCTGGTTCGCTTTTAGTCAGTTTCTTGTCTAGGTTCCTGAAAAGGAATGAGTTGAAATATTTACAGACATATCCATGTCATTTTCGAAAGGCTACAGACATTCAGAAAGTACGTTTATCTATTAAATATATATTATCTTCTATGTCTTAACCGATGGATATTTGTGACTATTGATCTTACACGCACACGCCTCCCCAGCTGCGTGTTATCGCACATGTAAAAACATGTTTTGACGTGTTTAACATATGAAAAATAAGGGTCCCAAATCATGTGAAATAGTACTAATACTGTGCAACACCTTGCAGAAAGTAACCGTGTTCCTAACTTGCTTGATATGTTGTCAATAAAATTTCATAAACTACTCTTCCTCCAGGTATTTACTGATGAAATATCTATAAATTTTACTTCAAAATGGTTCAAATGGCTCTGAGCACTATGGGACTTCTTTGGTCATCAGTCCCCTAGAACTTAGAACTACTTAAACCTAACTAACCTGAGGACATCACACACATCCATGCCCGAGGCAGGATTCGAACCTGCGACCATAGCAGTCGCGCGGTTCCAGACTGTAGCGCTTTGAACCGCTCGGTTACTCCGGCCTGCAATTGTACTTCCAGTGTTTACAGAAAACTTTTTGGTACATATGGTATTGCTCTACAATTCTCAGCCAGTATTTCCCTCTTTCATTCATTGCTATATGCAGCTACAGTAACACAGTTCAGCCTAGTTCCTTTTATACTGAAAGGGTCAAATCAGTGAACTTACCTTTTGACCCATCCGTAACATTTCTTGTTTATGTAATTGAAGGAAGAGTTTTGGATAAGAAATAGCAGGACAGAGAAACTTGTGTACTTTGCAGTTATTACTCTGTGGCCTCTGAGCAAATTGTGATCAGAACAATGAATATTTAAGGACAAATGTTTATCACTACTCTTAGATGCAGATATGAATATCATCCCAAAGCGAATATTCCTCTGCTGAACGATGACCTGATAACAGTAATTGAATGTTAGAGAAATCTTTCTGCGACGTATTATTTTTACAATAATGGTTGAGAGCTACATGGTATCTTTTACAGAAAATACAAAGGAATTGCAGATAACGTATGGAAAATGAACTGACCTTGTAAGTAGGCTGTTTAGGTTTTCTTATTGGTAACGCCACGTAGCGCTCTGTATGAAAATCACTGGCTGTGCTGTGTGCAGTCTGTGGCTGGTTTGCATTGTTGTCAGCTATTGTATTGTTGGGCAGCTGGATGTTAACAGCACGTAGCGTTGCGCAGTTAGAGGTGAGCCGCCAGCAGTGGTGGATGTGGGGAGAGAGATGGCGGAGTTTTGAAATTTGTAAGACTGGATGTCATGAACTGCTATATATATTATGACTATTAAGGTAATTACATTGTTCTCAATTAAAATCTTTCATTTGCTAACTATGCCTATCAGTAGTTAGTGCCTTCCGTAGTTTGAATCTTATTTAGCTGGCAGTAGTGGCGCTCGCTGTATTGCAGGAGTTCGAGTAACGAAGATTTTTGTGAGGCAAGTGATTTGTGAAAGGTATAGGTTAATGTTAGTCAGTGCCATTCTTTTGTAGGGATTATTGAAAGATTGCGTTGCGCTAAAAAAAATATTGTGTGTCAGTTTAAGCACAGTCTTGTATAATTTTTCTAAGGGGGCGTTTCAACCTCAGGATATATTCAATATCTTCACTGCTTGCCAACAGTTAATCTTACAGAATAGCTGCTTCTTAAAGATGACATCTTGAAACGACTGATTTCTGTAGTCTTTTCAGCTCACTTTCAGTTATAGTCTTTGGTAATTGATCCTAGTATATTTGCTTGACATCAGGTATTTGTTGTTTCACATAGACTGGTAAACTGAAGTGTTACCTTCAAGTTTTTTTGATTCATTCCAAAATTCAGTTATGGACTACTATTATTCAGAATTTTGACAGTACTGTCGTCGAGAATGACTGATGGTGGTACCTAACTGGTTATCAGGATTGGACATTAACTCCTTGTCTTACACAAGCTTGTAAATTAGCCATAAGGGTGCATCTTAATTGAAAAACTTAGTTCATGAAATCAGGATTGCATTTGATGGACCAGTATTACTACAATACTACAGTTTTTCTTAAGCACAGCCTTAATCTTTACCAGATTTTGCTGTCAAATAGTTTATAGGAAGTATGCAGCATTAGATCAGAAATTATCTTACCTCAATCTCTAGCACTAGGAAATTTATGACCTGCAATTGTTGCTAGCAGTTCTGAACGTTTCTGATCTATGTAAATTTACTAGAAATGCAATAGATTGTCGCACTGCTAATTTCACATCCATCACTAACTTAAATTTTAATATTTACATTTATGCCTATGTGAAATATCACTTTAATAATTTAATTATCACTAATTTCAAACTGAATTCATTTAACCGCAATACTTTTCACTGCCAGGCTTTTCACATAGAAATTTCACATGTCCATTCACAGAGGTCTCAAGTGCCTTTTACGAGAAATTTAGTACGAGAACACATCTACAATTACTTTCCTTGCTGTTTGACTACTCAGTTCAATAAATATTTTACACCGATTTCCTCCACTTGGGTAATGAAACCTACATTGCATTAATGGCTGGTAGTTATTCATGTAGCCAGCACCCGTTACAGTATCTTATAGATCCATCTATGTCAACATTAAATCTTTCGGATTTGATGGTACACACAATTCGACATCCCTGGATTCCTCAGACCTTGCCTTGGTCTGACAATTCTGATTTTACAATTCTGATTTTACCTGAACGATTTATCTGTCCAACCAACGTTCCCATACTTTGAGTTTTTCCAAAAGACTAAATCTTCAAAATTGCATCCCTTTTGCTGTAATCGGCTACCAGCATGTGCAGTTGTTTACACTAATCAATTACTTCCATCTCTATAAATAATGTGTTCTCTTTGCACTAGGAACTAAGTTATAGCTGGCCTGTGTTAAGACAGCAAATGCCATGTATTTCAAAACTGGAACTTTTTATCCCTCTGACTTATCTGCATCACTGAAAGGCAACACACAAATTGATGTATTAGTTTATTGCTTTCTGTATCTTTGCCATAAGATTTAAGTTACAAGTAGAAACTGTTTCAAGTTATAAATCCCAAACCCAGTACTATATTAACATCCATTGTGTGTGTGTGTGTGTGTGTGTGTGTGTGTGTGTGTGTGTGTGTGTGTGTGTGTGTGTGTGTGTGTGTGTGTCCACATACACATAAATAGTATTGAACAGAAAATTACATTTTGAAAAATATTTTTAGTCTCCACAAACCAAGTTATTCTTTTCCTTTAAAATATTAAATTTTTCCAGGCACTTATTAACACTGAACCTTCCCCTAATACCAAAGAGTCGTTTTAACATCAGTAATTACATTAAAATTTAGAGTGCCAGCAAGGAAACTAAAATCAATAGACAGCTTAATATATTAAACATCAGAATAGGAATCTTAAGATTTTCATCTATTACAGAACTATTTCAAAAAGTGAGAACATTTTTACATCCAATTTTGATCTCCGTAGAAATTTAAACAGGTTTAGTGGATTCAGAAGACAGCACCACGAAATGCATTGCAGTAGACCCAATTCCTTTTGTTAGTCCTCTCCTGCAAAAAAGATGAAATCTCTTAAATACTTTTATATGCAGCTTAAGCAGTGGCTGCAAATAATTCTAGACTATTCTCTGCTCCGAAGATGAAGGTGCATCTGTGAACCTGCAAATCAAGAAGCTTCAAAAATGTAAAGAAACAGGATTGTTCTACGAAAAGATCTAAGAGCTATAAAATCGAGGGCGAGTAGTATAATGGAACAGTTATCAGACAAGACTCAAACTGGTATCTTATGTCAGCAGGTAAGTGAGTTGACAGTTAACTATACAAAAGTTAGGTATTACTCTAATAAGGAAAATGCGTCAGCCTGAACGTATTTACTCAGAATAAATGCAAAAGTCGACAACAGAATACTCTTGTATTGTTAGTTTCCACCCTTCCCTATTGAGAGACTATCAAAAATAGTTTCATAATGCAAATCTACAACTGTTAGAAATAAAAAGATTGTGATTAAACCATCCACAAGATGAAAACAATGCATTTAGCAGTACTTGTGCCTTTGATCACCCAAGTGTTTACTATAATTATGTGGTGCACAGTTATGAAATCTGAGCTTGTGCGCTTGTAAACTCAAGAGAATCACATGTGGTAGTCGTTTGAAGACTACGTAAGCAATGGGAACAGATGTTTCCTAGTTTGCAGCCAATGTTTTGCATATGCTAACTATATCGCACATAAAACAAGAACAAATCTTAATAGCATTACATGTCCTCTGCAACCATTTTCGTATTAATCTAAGTTTTACTGAAAAACCCAATACTTCGTTTAATCAATAGGATAGCTTTGAAAATGAACGACATTACTCACAGCAAATTAAGGTATAAAGTATGTTACAAAGGTAATTGCTTTCCGCAAAGAGTAATTTATTTTCACTGTATAGCTGGCCAGTATTAAATGTTCTTTTCCACAAAGATAATTACAAGATCTACTGCATCAAACTAAATACTAAGCTACTGAAGAGCATAGCATTACATTTAAAATATTTTGACGCTAAAAGTCTAAAACCTAGGCAGCAGGCAGTTTGACCAAAATTAGCAGAGCTACGCCATTTTATGATGTATGCTCGAAACTTCATAGAAAGAGCATTCAAACTGAATTTTTTTGTTTTGGTTTTAGGGCGCAAAACTGCATTAGCGCCCGGTCCGTGACTTAGGAAACAGTAAAAAACCGAAAATGGAAACCAGCAGCAACGGGAACGAAACTCAAAATATTGGAGAAACTAAAAGCAGAAGGAATGCTTAAAAATCCACTACAGAAAGGGGTTGGTTGTCCCCAAAAAAGCTTCAAATGACTGACGTCATTTCACTGTCACTAATAAACTGGAGAACGCGGTCGGCTGAGCGCGTGTCATCTGCTAAAATCGACGATAGATCAGGCGATAGCTGTAGACGGGAGCGTAACGGATTAAAATAGGGGCATTCAATTAAAAGGTGTCTTACCGTCCACAGCTGAGAGCAGTGGGGACAGAGTGGGGGAGGATCGCCGCTTAAAAGATCCGGAGTCTAGCTAAGATTACCTCCTACCGACGAGGCGTTCGGGAGGAAGAGGTGCAAGCGCAAGGAAGGGCTTTCACTTCCCGCAATTTATTATGGGGAAGTGTTGACCAATGCGCATGCCATAAATGAGCAACTTTGCGACAGAAAACGCTCCGTAGATCGGTGAAGGGAAGCGACTGAATAGCTGGCCGAGGAAGAGAGACTGCAGCCTTGGCCGCTATATCGGCCGCCTCATTCCCACAGATACCAGCGTGTCCCGGGAGCCAGAGGAACGCCACCGAGACGCCCCCCAGGTGGAGCAAGCGCAGACAGTCCTCAATCCGGTGGACCAGAGGGTGCACAGGGTAAAGAGCTGGGAGACTGAGTAGAGAGCTGAGAGAATCTGAGCAGATAACGTACTGTATCCGCCGATGGCGGCGGATGTAGTGGACAGCCTGGAGAACAGCGTAAAGCTCCGCAGTATACACCGAACACTGGTCGAGAAGCCGAAATTGATTTGGGGTGTCGCCAACAATATAGGCACTCCCTACACCTAACGAGGTTTTCGAGCCATCGGTGTAAAGAAATGTGTCTTCCTTCATTTGTGCACATAGAGCAGCAAATGCCCGACGATAAACCAGTGAAGGGGTACCATCCTTGGGAAATCGACAAAGGTCACGGAGCAGGCAGATCCGGGGACGGAGCCAAGGCGGTGCTGTACCCCAAGTTGTCAAGAAGATTTTAGGAAAGCGGAAGGAAAGAGAATGGAGCAGTTGACGGAAGCGGACTCCCGGTGGTAGTAGGGAGGAGGGGCGGCCTGCATACCCTACATCAAAGGAGGCGTCGAAAAAATGTCATGGGCTGGATTAGCAGGCATTGAAGACAGATGGCTAGCATAACAACTCAGAAGGACTGCTCGCCGATTGGACAGCGGAGGTTCAGCAGTCTCAGCATAAAGGCTTTCCACAGGGCTGGTGTAAAAAGCTCCAGACACTAAACGTAATCCACAGTGGTGGATAGAGTCGAGACGCCGAAGAATAGACGGCCGAGCAGAGGAGTAGACTATGCTTCCATAGTCCAATAGCGAGCGCACTAAGGCGCGATAGAGGCAGAGAAGGACCACTCTGTCCACTCCCCAGGAGGTACCATTCAGGACACTGAGGGTGTTGAGGGAGCGCAGACAGCAAGCCGAAAGATAGGAAACGCGGGAGGACCAGCACAGTTTTCTATCAAACATAAGACCCAAGAATTTAGCGACGTCTGAAAACGGAAGGTTGACAGGTCCTAGATGTAAGGAGGGTGGAAGAAACTCCTTACGTCGTTCAAGAAGGCTGGTCCGTTGAGAGCTGCAGTAGATCGCAAAATCGTCCACAAAGAGGGAGCCCGAGACATCAGGAAGGAGACAATCCATAATTGGATTTATGGCAATGGCAAACAGTACAACACTCAGCACGGAGCCCTGGGGCACCCCGTTCTCTTGGGAGGAAGTACAGGAGAGTGTGTTCACCCGCACCCTAAATGTGCGCTCTGCCATCAATTCGCGAAGAAAAAGGGGCAGCCGACCTCTAAAGCCCCAAGAGAACAGTGTGCGGAGGATGCCTGTCCTCCAACAGGTATCGTATGCTCTCTCCAGATCAAAAAATATTGCTACTGTTTGGAGTTTCCGGAGAAAATTGTTCATGATATAAGTGGAGAGAGCAACAAGATGGTCAACTGCAGAACGATGCTTTCGGAATCCGCATTGGGCAGGTGTTAAAAGACTGCGGGATTCCAGACACCAAGCTAAACGGTAATTCACCATACGCTCCAAAACCTTACAGACACTACTCGTGAGAGAAATGGGGGGGGGGGGGGAATAGCTAGAGGGGAGATGTTTGTCCTTTCCAGGTGTCGGAACAGGAACGACGATAGCTTCCCGCCATCGTCTGGGAAAAGTACTGTCGGTCCAAATTAGATTATAAAGGCGAAGGAGGTAACGCAGACTATGGGTTGTTAAATGCAGCAACATTTGGACGTGGATACCATCCGGTCCTGGGGCGGAGGAGCGAGAAGAAGGTTCCCGCATGGAGAAAACAGTATTGTAGCTTTCGCAATTTTTGGGAGGAGAAAGCAAGATGTCGCACTTCCGCTGCACGTTTCTTCGGGAGAAACGCTGGCGGGTAATTTGAAGAGCTCGAAATCTCAGCGAAGTGCTGACCCAATGAGTTAGAAATTGCGACGGTCCACTAATGTGTCACGCGCGACAGTGAGCACAGAGACCAGGGTGAAACTAGGCGCGCCTGAGAACCGTCGAAGCCGACTCCAAACTTCCGAGGAGGGAGTGAAGGTGTTAAATGACCTAGTAAAGAATTTCCAGCTTGCCTTCTTGCTATCGCGGATAACACGACGGCATCGCGCACGGAACTGCTTATAGCGGATACACTTGGCCAAAGTAGGATGGTGGCGGAAAACGCGAAGAGCACGTCGCCGCTCACGTATTGAGTCACGGCATGCCTCGTTCCACCAATGAACTGGGGGGCGCCGGGGCAATTCGGAGGTGCGTGGTATTGAACGTTCCGCAGCTGTAAGAATGACGTCGGTAATGTGTGACATCGTCGACGCTGGGAAAGTGACGGTCATCGAACGTCGCCAGAGACGAAAAAAGTGTCCAATCGGCTTGGGCAAACTTCTAGCGTCGCGGGCGCATATATGGCAGTTGAGGCTGCAGTCTAAGGACACATGGAAAGTGGTCACTCGAGTGTGTATCATCAAGGGCGAACCATTTGAAGCGCCAAGCTAGCGGAACAGTACCGACCGCAAGGTCCAAATGAGAAATTTGTCGTGGAGGCAGACAAAAATGTAGGGACCCCAGTGTTGAGGCAAACTAGATCTGCTTGGTGGAAGACGTCTAGCAATAATGAGCCACGTGGACAAGGATTTGGAGATCCCCGAAGTGGGTGGTGGACATTGAAGTCCCCAACCAGCAAATAGGGGGGTGGAAGCTGTCCAAGAAGATGAAGGAGATCAGCTCGTGCCATTGGTGTGGACGATGGAATGTATGCAGTACAAAGAGAGAACGTGTATCCAGAAAGGGAAAGACTGGCGGCGACAGCTTGGAAGGAAGTGTTTAAGGGGATTGGGTGATAATGGAGAGCATCATGGAGAAGAATCATGAGTCCTCCATGGGCTGGAGTGCCTTCAACAGAGGGGAGATCAAATCGGACGGACTGAAAATGGGGGAGAACATAGTGGTCATGGGGAAGCAGCTTTGTTTCCTGAAGGCAGAGGATGACCGGCGAGTAGGATCGTAAGAGGATCGACAATTCATCCCGATTGGCTCGAATGCCGCAGATATTCCAGTGGATAATGGACACAGGGTGAACAGAAAATGGAGGAATATGACCAAAGTTCCTGTCAACTCAACGACTGCTCAGAGCTTGCTACCGACAGCATGGAATGTCATTCAGCCGAAGGCAGAAGATCCTGAGCCATAGGTTGTTCAGGAGCAGCTCCTGCCACCAGCGATCGGCCGGTTGATCGGCCGCCAGCAGTGCGCCTCGGCGACACAGGGGACGGCCGAGGGCGATTTCCGCCAGGTGGTGCTGTAGATGGGACACGCCTTGGCGGAGAACGAGATGAACTGGGTTTTTTGTAGCCTTCTTGGAAATATGATGTTTAGAAGGAGGAACCGATGGTTGTGAAGTTGGGGTACGTAAAAAATCTTCACGAGTATGCTCTTTTTGCGAAGTCTTGGTGTCTGACTTTTGCGCTCGAGATTTAGCAGAACCCGATGAAGGGTGAGCCATAGAGTGGGCAGGCGAAGGTGGTGAGGTTGAACAGGCGATCTTTGCGCTGGCCTATCTGACGACCGTGGCACTAAAGGTGAGGTCGCAAGTCTGCGTGGCTGCCTCCTTTGTTGGCCGAGGAGAAGCAAGGACAGTGCTGTATTTTCCTGTCTGAGGCACGGTGGGCTGTCGACTGGCGAATAATTTTCGAGGAGCAAAGGTCGACACCTTTTCCTTCACTCTTATTTCCTGGATGAGCCTTTCGTCCTTAAAAACGGGGCAATCACGAGAGGAAGCAGCGTGGTCACCCATACAGTTGATACAGCGAGGGGATGGAGGTGGACAAGAACCCTCATGGGCATCCTTGCCACACAACATTTGGCCGGATTGGAACAGGACTGGCTGGCGTGATTGAACCGCTGACACCGATAGCAACGCGTAGGGTTCGAGACATAGGGGCGAACGGAAATTCTCATAGTCTGCTTTGATTTTCGATGGGAGTTGAACTTTGTCAAATGTCAAGAAGACAGTGCGGGTTGGAATGATGTTTGTGTCAACCCTTTTCATAACTATGAACAGCCGTTACGCCCTGGTCAGACAGGTAGTGCTGAATTTCTTCGTCAGACAATCCATCGAGGGAGCGTGTATAAACGACTCCACACGAGGAATTTAAAGTGCAGTGTGCTTCAACCCGGACAGGGAAGGTGTGGAGCAGTGAAGTACGCAGCAATTTTTTTGCCTGGAGGGCACTGACTGTTTGTAACAACAAGGTGCCATTCCGTAATCTGGAACAAGACATTACAGGACCTGCAGTTGCGTCGACACCTTTCTGAATAATGAAAGGGTTGACCATGGAGAAGTCTTGACCGTCAGACCGAGAAACAACAAGGAACTGTGGCAACGATGGAAGAACTGTCTGTGGCTGAGACTCTGAACTTATGCTTGTGAGCAGACATAGTGGAAGGTGAGGAAACCATTGCGAAAGAATCCCCCATGATTACCGGCGTCTCCGACAGCGCGCTCCTCCCTTGTGGGGGCCCTCTGAGGGCACTCCCGCCTTAGGTGATTGTTCACACCTCAGGTCACACCTCCCGACAAACGGACTTAGGGCCCAATCGGCACTTTCGGAAGGTATTAGCTCGTAACCACCCCTCCCTGGGCCTGGCCGTTACCGGGGGTACGTACGTGTCCTACCTGTCCACCCGGGGCAGGGAATTACGCGTTACCCCGTCACTGGCTACACACAAAAATGCGTGGGGCGGCCTTCAGACACGCACAGGGAGGAAGAAAGAGAAAGGGAAGAACAAAGAAAGAGAAAGGAAAGAGGAGGTCTCAAACGCCGCAGCGGAGAAAAGGGTAAAGACAAGAGGTAAGGAAACGAGAAGGACAAAGGAAGGATGAAGACATACAAGCAGAGAAGGTGAAGAATGCGGTACATTTACGAGCGTCCGTCTCCGGACGTAGGCACAAACCATACTCCCAGAGGGGGAGAAAGGGAAGGAAAGAGCCAGAGGTGAGGGGAGGAGGGGCGAAGATGGAGAGGGAAGGATGCGGAAAAGGAAGGTATGCAGCCCAGAAAGGGAGGGCCACATTAGTTCGGGGTCCCGCGCTCGCTACGCACGTATCCACAAAAGAGTTGTGGACCCCCTGGGGGGTCAAACTGAAGTGTTACACTTTCTTCATTTGTAGATACTTGTGATTTCCTTTATTTTGGTATAAGACTACTATGGAAACCAAAACTTATCAGCTGTTCTGAAAGCAAACTACATTGTTCCATGATTACTTTCTTACATTTCCCACAATGATTTCTTACAGGTGTCACACCAATCGTCTTGTTGAGTTTTAACATACTGAATTGGAATGTACATTTTACACTTTTTTATTTGAATTACTGTTTACAGGAAATGTTTCGGCACAGTTTATCACTTATATCCATCACTGAAGTTCTGCATTAACTGCTTACAGATAATTTTCACTGACTTCTATGAAGAATCCGTGAATTTATTCCAGCGAAATAGTACATAGTCAATTTTAGTAGCCACCGCAAAGCTACTTTCATAGAATGTTTTCCAGCTAACTTGTTTAGGACATCCATATATTGTGTCATTGAATTCTAAAGCTTCTGCAAGGTCTGCAATCATTCCCAATTTCAACATTCGAATGACTTACTGAGGATAATCTCATTTCCTTGCCTTCATAAATTGACAATGTTGTCTCACCATCCTTAATGAGATTCGTATAGAGATGCTTTTGACATTACTAACGCCATCCGAACGATTCACTCCACCAATAGGCTTATATTCCGACTCATTTCAACCAGGTGCAAAGATAAAAATTTCACTCCTACCACTTTTTGAACAATAGTGTTTTAAAAGCTTCATGAAAATTACTCTAAATAGTTTTGATGCTGGTCAATGTTTTCTAAGTATTTCCGTGTCATTCACAAATATTTGGTTCATATTCGCTGCTAACCGAAATGTGTGCCAAATTTGTCTTCCTATCCATGTAAATCGGCATCTGACCGTAGTGGTAAAGCTCTGTTCAATTCTGGTATTTCGTTCCACATGGTACAGTAGGGAACTTCAAATGAAAGTGTGAAATTATGATATAGCGCAGCAAACTTGTCTGGAGACCGACCTTTTCTCTATGAGAGAAAACTAAAATTTTCGTATCACCCAGTCTCTTCACATTAAATCGCTAGAGATGTAATCCACAGCTTTGACCGTAGGATACAAATTTCCATCCCTTGACGGAAAAAGCAACGAGCATATTAAACTGCAATAAATTCATCTACTTCAGGAAGAAATACTTTATCCAAGTCGCTTATGGGCTTTAGTCTGGATAGATTCTTTTGTAGCGCATCATCATTCCAGAACAGCAGCCAAGATCTAGCAGTTCTGTGGATTTATGCTTCTCTTAGCAAGCGGCGTCGTTCCTGCTGTCTGACTTGGAACTTTGCTTTTGCAGTATTTCTGGTGAATAAAAACCTGAAGTCGCCTACTGTCATTTTCCGAATTGCCCACAAAACATGTTCACTGACACCTTCCTGTTCTTTTCTTCCTCTGTTCTATATAATGTTGACCCACCCTGAATGAAATCTGGTGCAGGTTTCGTAGTGCTGGGATTGTCATTGGTGTAGTTTATCCTGATGTATCAGAATTACTTTCACTTATTTGACTGCGTCTGACATAGCACTATTACTCATGTCTACTTTGTAGACCCTTAATCTTGTTCTGAAACTAGCTGCAAATGGTTCGATGCATTTCACTAATTCCTTGTCTGATTTTACGAGCCATTTTCAATACCTGTATTTGAACTGATAACTAAGCTCCAACATGCATTATGGCCATACGTCAGTCACGTGATTCCTAACTGAGCACGTTCAGTACTTTCAGGCGCCATAGGTATGTGAGAAACCACGCGGCTAGAGTGACTGCAGCCGCGATTTTTGATATAGTGAGAGAAATTCAGTACTTTTTCCAATTCTATTGCAATGAAATCTGAAAGAAATGGAAATAGACTCCACGAAAGCTATATAAAAAGCAAAAATTTTTCAACTTGACAACTTTCGCGGTTCAATCGTTAAAATTGAGTGATACACCAACTTTTTCTACGTAAAAATACTCTGATTAGTTTGGCTAGACAAATTTTAAGCGTTTTATGGAGAAGTAGCAGTCTTACCTTCATCAGAATCTGTTGACGTCCAAACACTCAACTTAGCAGTTTTGTCAGCAAGTATCTGGACTGAAGAATCTTCGCTCGATAACGATTCCGTGTTGGCGTCTTGGATGGAGGAACTGGAAGCAGTTGAGGTACTGTCTTCAGTGGAACTTATGGCGGAGGTACTGGAAGATGAGCCGCCGCTGGAAGTAGTGCTGGAGTTTGAAGTGGAGCTGTCTTCGCTGGAGTAGCTGGTGTCTGATGTACTGCAGCTGCTGGTGTCTGATGCGCTGCAGCCGCTCGTGTCGCAGCTGCTCAGTGACGTGCTAGTTTCATCAGTCGCAGACGAAGACGGGGACGTATCTGCCACAGATATATCGTACGAGAAACATCGAACCACTTATTGTCACATAAGCACAGACAATGTGGTGTTGCATAGATACACAGGATAAACAAACCGCCACTATTAAAAGTGTGAGGGAAAACTACGTAACTATGGAGAAGTTGAATTAACTCTCGGCCAAGGCCAAGATGGTGAATAGTAACACAGCAAGGGTGCAAGTACGAGGTAACTTCAAAAGAAATGCACACTATCTTTGTAAAAATACAGATTTCATTCCGCATGTGTGAAGGTTTTACAGTGTGTAGATACACCTTTCCCGCTTGTTTTGAAACTTAGTTCAACCTGTTCCGCGAGTGGCGCCGTCACAGCATGTCTTCAAGATGGCTGCTACACTTTACGTTCGTCAGAAGCAACGTGATGTCCTAGAATTCCTGTGCTGTGAAAACGAGACAGTGGGAAACATCCACAAGAGGTTGAAAAAGGTGTATGGAGATGCTGCTGTCGATCGCAGTACAGTTCGTCGGTGGGCAAGCAGGTTACGTGATGAAAGCAGGCACGGCAATATAGAGGATTGTCCTCGCAGCGGCAGGCCTCGTACTGCACACACTGCACACAAAGTGCAGAGAGTTAACGAATTCGTGACTGCTGACAGACGCACCACAGTGAACGAATTGTCACGCTACGTGGGATAGGGGAAGGAGGTGTTTGCAAAGTACTGAAAGCGTTGGCGTTAAAAAAGGTTTGTGCCATGTGGGTTCCCAGGATGTTGACAGTGGCTCACAAAGAAACAAGAAAAACGGTATACAGCGAACTTTTGGAACAGTACGAAACTAGTGGAGATGAATTTCTTGGAAGTATTGTGACAGGTGGTGACACATGGCTCCATTTTTCGCCAGAGACAAAGAGGCAATCAATGGAATGGCATCATGCAAAGTCACCCACGAAAAAAATTCAAAACCACACCTTCTGCTGGAAAAGCTATGGCTACGGTGCTTTTCGATTCTGAAGGACTTGCTTGTGGACATCATGCCAAGTGGAACCACCATAAATTCTGATACATATGTGATGACACTGAAGAAACTTCAAGCTCGACTGAGTCGTGTTCGACCAGTTCGGCAAAAGCAGGATGTTTTGCTGTTGCACGACTATGCACGGCCACATGTCAGTCAAAAAACCATGGAAGCGATCACAAAACTCGGATGGACAACACTGAAACACCCGCCTTACAGTCCTGACCCGGTTCCATGTGACTATCTTCTCTTTGGGAAATCTCATCGTGGTACAAGGTTTGAAAATGACCCTTGTGCACGCTGCCAAACAGTGGCTCCAACAGGTTGGTCCAGCGTTTTACTGTGCGGGTACACAGGCGCTGGTTCCAAGATGGCGTAAGGCAGTTGAGAGGAATGGAAATTATGTTGAGAAATAAAAATATTGTTCCTAAAGGATGTATCTAGACACTGTAAAACTTTCAAACATGTAGAATAAAAGATGGGTTTAAAAAATAGTGTGCATTTCTTTTGGAGTGACTTAGTTCCAAGTAACGAAACGCGTTATGACTGTACTTTGATTTGATTTCTTGTCCGCTAACGAGTCAGAGATATTTGTCGCAGAAAGGAAGCTCAGACTAGGCCGTAGCAACTACAACCTAGGAAATCTCTTCAGATCGTACTCAAAGGAGCAGCACTACTGACGTGGGAATGGACCGCCCAAACGATGCATCAGTTCAAACCATCCGAGTCGATGTTCAAGTTTATCAGCCTCAGCAAATTTCCAAGGAAGCAGGAAAGAATCTACGTTGAAGTTAAGTCACCCCAATGTAAGGAAGGAACTTTATTAATTGAGTGATGTGAGAAAAATGAGTTACTGAATACAATGCATTGTTATGTTTTGCCACGAGGAACGAAATTTGAAGTGTCGAGCGTAAGTAACAGTGACGTAATACAGATTCCAGATGAAGTAACAAATGCTGTAGTTTTATACATTTCTGTAACAGTACCGCAAAATTGCAACGAGGAGACGAAGTTAATAATGTACTGAAGCGCAAGATTTGGATGAAGGTAGAACTTTTGACAGCTGATGAACAGAAGATTTCAGCGCCTGTTTTGTTGGAGTATGCAGATTTATTCCGAGAACGTTGGTTGGTTTGTGGGATTGAAGGGACCAGACTGCTACAGTCATCTGTCCCTTGTTCCAAAAAACAAACCACCCAAAGAGACTAAATGAACAACAGGAAAGACGCAGGACTAGAAATACTCTGACAAAGGACAAAACAAATTAAAATCACACCGACTGTGACGGTGGTTTGCCGACCATAGAGAAAAAAGGGAAAAGCCAACCACCGAGAAACAAAAAAGCATTCTAAAATCGTAGGCCGGAATCAACACAAAAACACATTTATATTAAGCGATAAAATCCCCCTGCCCGAATAAAACGCAAAACTAAGTCCGCTATGGCAGAGTCGTCAGTTAAAAGCGCAGGGAGCGCATCAAGCAGCGCAAAAGTCTGCCTGAGCACACTTAAAAGTGCGCACTCCAACAGAATATGGACCACCGTCAAGGACGCCCCACAACGACAAAAAGGCGGATCCTCACGACACAGTAAATAACTGTGCGTCAGTCAGGTGTGGACAATGCGGAGCCGACAAAGGACGACAGTCCCTGCGGGTGGCTCGCATGGATGACCGCCAAACAGTCGTCGTCTCCTTGATACGACGGAGTTTGTTTGGCACGGGCAGGTTGCGCCATTCAGTGTCCCAGAAATCGAAAACTTTGCGGCGTAATAGTGCCCCCAAATCAGTCGCCAGGACGCCCATCTCCAGAGGTGGTTTACTGGTGGTCTCTTTCGCCAGGCGGTCAACATTCTCATTGCCAGGTATCCCAACATGGCCTGGGGTCCACACAAAGACCACAGAGCGGCCGCTACGTGCAAGAGTATGCAGGGACTCATGGATAGCCATCACCAGACGAGAACGAGGGAAACACTGGTCGAGAGCTCGTAAACTGCTCAGGGAATCTCTACAGATAACGTAGGACTCACCTGGGCAGGAGCAGATATACTCTAGGGCACGAAAGATGGCGACCAGCTCAGCAGTGTAAACGATGCAGCCATCCTGCAAGTACGTTGTTCGGAATGGTCCCATAGAGTTAGCACATAACCGACACGACCAGCAACCATCGAACAGTCAGTGTATACAACGCCAGAGCCCTCATACGTGGCCAATATGGAATAAAAGCGGCGGCGGAAGGCCTCGAGGGACTGAGTCCATCGGGCTCAGTGCCAAGTCGAGCCGAAGGCAAGGGCGTGGAACACACCATGGGAGTGTCCTCAAAGTGGCCCGGAAAGGGGGTGGAACAGTGAAAACCCTAAGCCCGGAGAGAAGCTCTTCGACGCGGACCGCGATCGTACAACTTGACCGGGGCCGACGTTCTGGCAGATGGACGACCAATTGCGGGAACAGGAGATGATAGTTTGGATGCCCGGGCAAGCTAAAAACATGGGCAGCATAAGCGACCAGTAAATGTTGGCGCCTCAGTCACAGTGGAGGGACACCTGCCTCCACAAGTATGCTGTCCACAGGGCTGGTGCGGAAGGCACCAGTGACAAGTCCGATCCCACTGTGTAGTATTGGGTCCAGCACCCACAACGCAGATTGGGATGCTGAGCCATAAGCCAGGCTCCCATAATCCAGACGAGACTGGATTAACGCCTGGTAGAGCCGTAACAAGGTAGATCGGTAGGCGCCCCAGTGGGTGTGGCTCAAGCATTGCAGAGCATTGAGATGCTGCCAACACGCCTGTTTAAGCTGCCGAATATGAGGCAGCCAAGTCAACCGGGCATCAAAAAGTACACCCAAAAATCTGTGGGTCTCCACCACAGCAAGGAGTTCGTCGGCAAGATAAAGCCGCGGCTCAGCATGGACCGTTCGGCGCCGACAGAAATGCATAATGCGGGTCTTGGCAGCCGAAAACTGAAAACCACGCGCTACAGCCCAAGACTGCGCCCTGCGAATTGCGCCCTGTAGCTGACGTTCAGCAGCTGCAATGCCTATAGAGCTATAGTAAAGGCAGACGTCAGCATACAGGGAAGCGGAGACAGAATCGCCCACTGCCGCAGCGAGCCCGTTAATGGGTATTAAAAACAGGCAGACACTTAAAACAGAACCCTGTGGCACACCGTTCTCCTGGACGTGGGAGGAACTATATGAGGCCGCGACTTGCTCGCGGAAGGTACGATACGACAGAAAATTGCGGATAAAAAGCGGCAGAGGACCCCGGAGACCCTATCCATGAAGCGTAGAAAGGATGTTATGACGCCATGTCGTATCGTACGCCTTCCGCATGTCGAAAAAGACAGCGACCAGGTGCTGACAGCAGGCAAAGGCAGTACGGATGGCCAACTCCAGACTCACTAGATTGTCGGTGGCGGAGCGGTCTTGACGGAATCCACCCTGAGAGAGCCAGAAGGCCCGAGACTCTAGTACCAAATTCAAGCACCGCCTCACCATCCGTTCAAGCAACTTGCAAAGAACGTTGGTTAGGCTAATGGGACGGTAGCTGTCCACCTCCAGAGGGCTCTTTCCAGCTTTCAAAACGGGGATGACAATGCTTACCCGCCATTGCGACGTCAACTCCCCTTGACCCAGAGACGGTTGTAAAGGTCGAGAAGGCGCCGCTGGCAGTCCACTGAGATGTGTTTCAGCATCTGAGAGTGGATGCCATCTGGCCCAGGAGCGATATCAGAGCAAGCGGCTAGGGCACTGCGAAATTCCCACCCACTGAATGGAGCATTGTAAGATTCTGGGTGGTAGGTGCGAAACGAAAGGCTCCGACGTTCCATCCGCTCTTTAATGGAGCGGAAGGCCAGTGGGTAATTGGAAGAAGCGGAACTAAGAGCAAAATGCTCTGCCAAGCTGTTGGCAATTCTGAGTCTGTACAAACTGGTCCATTCAGTTGGAGCGCAGGGCCGCTGACAGGGGTCCGATGGCCATAGAGGCGTCGGATATTGGCCCAGACCTGCGACAGAGACATGGAGGCCAATGGTGGACACATACCGCTCCCAGCACTCTTGCTTGCTTTGGCGGATAAGGCGAGGGCCCGCGCACGCAGCCGTTTGAAGGTGATGAGGTGTTCAATGCAGGGATGTCGCTTGTGACGCTAGAGCGCCCGCCGGCTATCTTTAATCGCTGCAGCGATCTCAGGCGACCACCAAGGCACAGTCCGCCGCCGAGGGGCCCAGAGGAACGGCGAATGGCAGATTCGGCGGCAGTAACGATGCCGGTGGTGACCGATTGAACCACCACATCAGTGTCATCATTAGGGAGAGGCTTAATAGCGGCAGTAGAGAACAGGAGAACAGCCTTATTCATAGCCCATCTGCTAGGGCGCCCAGAAGAGTGACGCTGTGGTAGTGACAGAAATATCAGAAAGTGTTCACTACCACACAGGTCGTCATGCACACTCCAATGGACAGACAGTAAGAGGCTAGGGCTACAGATTCAAAGGTCAATGGCGGAGTATGTGCCATGCGCCACACTGAAGTGTGTGAAGGCACGATCATTTAAAATCGAGAGATCGAGCTGCGACAAATGCTCAACGGTGGCACCTCGACCTGTTGCCACTGACCCACCCCACAGAGGGTTATGGGCGTTGAAGTCGCCCAATAGCAAGAAAGGTGGCGGCAATTGGGCTATCATCGCAGCCAGGACATGCTGCGAGACATCACCATCCGGTGGAAGGTAAGGACTGCAGACGGTAACAGCCTGTGGCGTCCACACCCGAAAAACGACAGCCTCTAAAGCTGTATGTAGAGGCACAGACTCGCTGTGAAAAGAGTTAAGGACATATATGCAGACGCCACCAGACACCCTTTCATAAGCTACCCGGTTCTTATAATAACCCCGATAGCCACGGAGGGCGGGGGTTCGCATTGCTGGAAACCAAGTTTCCTGAAGAGCAATGCAGAAGAAAGGGTGAAGGCTGATAAGTTGGCGGAGCTCAGCTAGATGGTGGAAGAAACCACTGCAGTTCCACTGGAGTATGGTATTGTCCATGGCAGAGAAAGGCGTGACGGGACTGAGAAGGCAGCTTACGCCGCTGGGTCACCTGCTGCCTCCAATGGAGCACCCGTGCAAGTGCTATCCATTGCGTGTGAGGGATTGGCGAGATCGAGGTCCTCAGCGGACGCAAGGATCTCCACCTCATCCTCAGATGCAGAGCTTTTAGGTAGCGGTGGAGTAGGTGCCACCGCAGGTGTTTTGGTCTTACGGGTCTTCAAAGTCGTTTTCTCTCGCTCTTCCTTTGGGTGCCGTTGTTGAGAGGGCTTATTGGAGTCAGTCTCGGACTGAAGAGGATCGCGAAGCCCGTCGACCAGCGACCTGTGGCTTCTTCAGCCACTGGTTGGTGTCTGCTGTGCCGCTGGTAGGAACCTGGGAAGGGAGTGACCCAAGGGATCCCTTCCGAGCGAGAGAAGCCGAAGAAGACTTCCGCTTCTCCAGCTTAGGAGTGGGGACTGGTGTCCCCAGTGGTTTAGTGGGTGCTGCTCCCGAGGTAGATGGTGTGGGAACAACAGCGAGAGAAGGGCCCCATCGTCAAGGGGGCAGGTGAGGTCCTCTGAGAGCTGACTGTATGTCTTGCAGTTGAAGGAGCTGGAGCAGGAGTGACAGTGGAGGCATAAGATGACATGCGCACGTGTTGTAGCCATTCAAATTTCCGCTTAGCCTCAGTGTAGGTCAGTCGGTCCAGGGTCTTATATTCCATGATTTTGCGTTCTTTCTGTAAGATACTGCAGTCCGGCGAGCAAGGGGAATGAGGCTCTCCACAGTTGACAGACGGGAGGCGGAGCACATGGAGTATCGGGATGAGATGGGCGTCCACATCCGACATGTGAGGCTAGAAGTACAGCGAGAGGACATGTGACCGAACTTCCAGCACTTAAAGCACCGCATCGGGGAGGGATATAGGGTTTGATGTCATATCGGTAGACCATCACCTTGACCTCCTCTGGTAATTTATCACCTTCAAAGGCCAAGATAAAGGCACCGGTAGCTACCCAACTGTCCCTCGGACCCCGATGAATGCGCTGGACGAAATGTACATGACGGCGGTCTAAATTGGCGCGCAGCTCGTCATCAGACTGCAAAAGTAGGTCCTGATGGAAAATAATACCCTGGGCCATATTTAAACTCTTATGTGGAGTGATGGTAACGTTAACATCCCCAACTTGTCACAAGCAAGTAACCTGCGTGACTGGGCAGAGGATGCCGTTTTTATCAAAACGGACCCAGAGCGCATTTTGGATAAGCCCTCCACCTCCCCAAACTTGTCCTCTAAATGCTCTACAAAGAACTGAGGCTTCACGGATTGAAACGAGTCACCATCAGCTCTGGTACAGACGAGATACCTGGGCGAATACGCTTCACTGTCATTCATTGCCTTTCGTTCATCCCATGGTGTGGCTAGGGATGGAAACGATTTGGAGTCATAAACGTTAGCTTTTAAATGAGCCCTCGAACGCTTAGAGACTGCTGGTGGCTGGCCGCCAGCGAGAGATGATGTACCACGCTTCATTGCGGGTCATCCGCCCTGATGCCACCTACTCCAACCAAGGGCCCTCCCCACAGGCGCCACCCAGCCGCAGCAATAGCCACCTGGCAGGATGGCCATTGCCGGGAGTCCTGATGCCCCAGGGAGATGGGCATCTACTCCTTGGCATACGTGGGGATTTAATGGCGCAGGCATCAGTAGAGCGATCCCTGTGTTGTCAGGGGCTACAACCAACAGGGTACATGGCGGCCCCACCACAACGGACTGGCTACCGTGCTGGATGTCGGGTGTCGATTGGTTGGTTTGTTTGTGGGATTTAAAGGGACCAGACTGCGATGTTCATCGGTCCCTTTTTCCAAAAAATTAAAACCGCCTAAAGAGAATAAAAAACGAACAGCAGGAAAGACGTCAGACGACACAGGACGAGAAAGACTCCGACAGAGATCAGACAAAACAAAGTAAAACACACAGAGTGTGACAGTGGTTGGCCGACCATAGAGAAAAGAGGAAAAGCCAACCACCAAGACCACATTAAAAACTCAGTTTAAAATCAGAGGCTAGAAGCCAGAATAAACGCTAAAACTCAGATTAAACTATAAAAACCCCCTGCCCGAATAAAACGCAAAACTAAGTCCACCATGGCAGAGTTATCTAGTAAAAGGTCAGGGAGCGTGTCAGGCAGTGCGAACGTCTGCCTGAGCACAGCTAAAAGCGGACACTCCAATAAAATGTGCACCACAGATAAAGCGGAGCCGCAGCGACACAGAGGCGGGTCCTCACGGCGCAATAAGTGGCCGTGTGTCAGCCGAGTGTGCCCAATGCGCAGCCGGCAGAGGACAACAGACTCCTTGCGAGAGACCCGCAAGGAGGAGCGCCACACACCGGTAGCCCCCTTGATGGCCCGAAGTTTGTTGCGTGAAGGCAGGGCGTGCCATTCAGTGTCCCAAAGGTCCAGAATTTTGCGGCGTAGGAATGCTCGCAAATCTGTCTCTGGGAGGCCAACGTCCAGAGATGGTGCACTAGTCGCCTCTTTCGCCAGCCGGTCAAAATTCTCGTTGCCGGGGATCCCGACGTGGCCTGGGGTCCACACGAAGACCGCAGAGCGGCCGCAACGCGCAAGAGTATGCAGGGACTCATGGATAGCCATCACCAGACGGGAACGAGGAAAACACTGGTCGAGAGCTCGTAAACTGCTCAGGGAATCTCTACAGATAACGAAGGACTCACCTGAGCAGGAGCGGATATACTCTAGGGCTCGAAAGATGGCGACCAGCTCCGCAGTGTAAACGCTGCAGCCAGCCGGCAAGGAACGTTGTTCGGAATGGTCCCCTAGAGTGAGCGCATAACCGACTCGACCAGCAACCATCGAGCCGTCGGTGTGAACAATGCCAGAGCCCTGATACGTGGCCAGGATGGAATGAAAGCGGCGGCGGAAGGCCGCTGGAGGGACTGAGTCCTTCGGGCACTGTGCCAAGTCGAGCCGAAGGCAAGGGCGACGAACACACCATGGGGGTGTATGCAAAGGAGCCCGGAAAGGAGGTGGAACAGTGAAAACCTGAAGCCCAGAGATAAGATCTTTGACACGGACCGCTATTGTACAACCAGAGCGGGGCCGACTTTCTGGCAGACGGACGACCGATCGCGGGAACAGGAGACGATAGTTAGGATGCCCGGGCGAGCTTAGAACATGGGCAGCATAGGCGGCCAGCAAACGTTGGCGTCGGAACCGCAGTGGAGGTACACCTGCCTCCACTAGTACGCTGTCCACAGGGCTGGTGCGGAAAGCACCAGTGGCAAGGCGTATCCCGCTGTGGAGAATTGGGTCCAGCACCCACAACGCAGACGGGGATGCTGAGCCATATGCCAGGCACCCATAATCCAGACGGGACTGGATTAACGCCTGGTAGAGCCGTAACAGGGTAGAGCGGTCGGCGCCCCAGCGGGTGTGGCTCAAACATCGCAGAGCATTGAGATGCCGCCAACACGCCTGTTTGAGCTGCCGGATATGAGGCAGCCAAGTCAACCGGGCATCGAAAACCACCCCCAAAAACCTGTGGGTCTCCACCACAGCAAAGAGTTCGTCGGCAAGATAAAGCCGCGGCTCAGGATGGACTGTTCGGCGCCGGCAGAAATGTATAACGCGGGTCTTGGCTGCCGAAAACTGAAACCCATGCGCTACAGCCCAAGACTGCGCCTTACGGATAGCGCCCTGTAGCTGACGTTCAACAGCTGCAATGCTAGTAGAGCTGTAGTAAAGGCAAAAGTCGTCAGCATACAGGGAAGCGGAGACAGAATTTCCCACGGCCGCAGCAAGCCCGTTAATGGCTATTAAAAACAGACACTTAAAACAGAACCCTGTGGCACACCGTTCTCCTGGACGTGGGAGGAACTATATGAGGCCGCGACTTGCTCGCGGAAGGTACGATACGACAGAAAATTGCGGATAAAAAGCGGCAGAGGACCCCGGAGACCCTATCCATGAAGCGTAGAAAGGATGTTATGACGCCATGTCGTATCGTACGCCTTCCGCATGTCGAAAAAGACAGCGACCAGGTGCTGACAGCAGGCAAAGGCAGTACGGATGGCCAACTCCAGACTCACTAGATTGTCGGTGGCGGAGCGGTCTTGACGGAATCCACCCTGAGAGAGCCAGAAGGCCCGAGACTCTAGTACCAAATTCAAGCACCGCCTCACCATCCGTTCAAGCAACTTGCAAAGAACGTTGGTTAGGCTAATGGGACGGTAGCTGTCCACCTCCAGAGGGCTCTTTCCAGCTTTCAAAACGGGGATGACAATGCTTACCCGCCATTGCGACGTCAACTCCCCTTGACCCAGAGACGGTTGTAAAGGTCGAGAAGGCGCCGCTGGCAGTCCACTGAGATGTGTTTCAGCATCTGAGAGTGGATGCCATCTGGCCCAGGAGCGATATCAGAGCAAGCGGCTAGGGCACTGCGAAATTCCCACCCACTGAATGGAGCATTGTAAGATTCTGGGTGGTAGGTGCGAAACGAAAGGCTCCGACGTTCCATCCGCTCTTTAATGGAGCGGAAGGCCAGTGGGTAATTGGAAGAAGCGGAACTAAGAGCAAAATGCTCTGCCAAGCTGTTGGCAATTCTGAGTCTGTACAAACTGGTCCATTCAGTTGGAGCGCAGGGCCGCTGACAGGGGTCCGATGGCCATAGAGGCGTCGGATATTGGCCCAGACCTGCGACAGAGACATGGAGGCCAATGGTGGACACATACCGCTCCCAGCACTCCTCCTTGCTTTGGCGGATAAGGAGGCGGGCCCGCGCACGCAGCCGTTTGAAGGCGATAAGGTGGTCTGTGGAGGGATGTCGCTTGTGACGCTGGAGCGCCCGCCGGCGATCTTTAATCGCTTCAGCGATCTCAGGCGACCACCAAGGCACAGCCTTCCGCCGAGGGGACCCAGAAGAACGGGGAATGGTAGATTCGGCGGCAGTAACGATGCCGGTGGTAACCGATTGAACCACCGCATCAATGTCATCAGTAGAGAGAGGCTCAAAAGCGGCAGTGGAGGAGAACAAGTCCCAGTCAGCCTTATTCATAGCCCATCTGCTAGGGCGCCCAGAAGAGTGACGCTGTGGTAGTGACAAAAGTAGCGGAAAGTGGTCACTACCACACAGGTCGTCATGCACACTCCATTGGACAGACGGTAAGAGGCTGTGGCTACAGATTGAGAGGTCAATGGCGGAGTAGGTGCCATGCGCCACACTGAAGTGTGTGAAGGCACCATCATTTAACAGCGAGAGATCGAGCTGCGACAATAAAGTCTCAACGATGGCGCCTCGACCTGTTGCCACTGACCCACCCCACAGAGGGTTATGGACGTTGAAGTCGCCCAATAGCAAGAAAGGTGGCGGCAATTGGGCGACCAGTGCAGCCAGGACATGCTGCGAGACATCACCATCCGGTGGAAGGTAAGGACTGCAGACGGTAACAGCCTGTGGCGTTCACAGCCGTACAGCGACAGCCTCTAAAGGTGTCTGGAGAGGGACAGACTCGCTGTGCAGAGTGTGAAGGACATATATGCAGACGCCACCAGACACCCTTTCATAAGCTGCTCGGTTCTTATAACAACCCCGATAGCCACGGAGGGCGGGAGTTCGCATTGCTGGAAACCAAGTTTCCTGGAGAGCAATGCAGAAGAAAGGGTGAAGGCTGGTAAGTTGGCGGAGCTCAGCTAGATGGTGGAAGAAACCGCTGCAGTTCCACTGGAGGATGGTATTGGCCATGGCTGGGAAAGGCGTGACGGGACTGGGAAGGCAGATTACGCCGCCGGGTCACCTGCTGCCTCCGATTGAGCACTCGCGCTAGTGCTATTCATGGCGTCTGAGGGACCGCCGAGATCGAGGTCCTCAGCGGACGCCAGAATCTCCACCTCGTCCTCAGACGCAGAGCTGGAAGGTTGCGGTGGGGTGGCTGCCACCGCGAGTTCCTTGGGCTTAGAGCTCTTCTTCTTTGGTTTCTCACGCTGCTCCTTGGGTTTAACTGGCTGGGAGGGCTTCACCGATTCAGTCTCTGGGACTGAGGAGGATCGTGAAGCCCTTCGACCAGCTGATTGTGGGCACTTACGCCACTGTCGGTCGTCAGCCTTCCCGCTGGTGGAAACCTGGGAAGGGAGGGACCCAAGGGACCCCTTGCGAGCGTGAGAAGCCGAAGAAGTTGGACACTTCTCCGGCTTAGAAGCAGGGACGGACGTCCCTGATGGGGGGGATGGTGTTGCCCCTGAGGTAGGTGGCGCAGGAGCAACCCGGTGGGTAGAGCCCCCCACTGGCAAGGGGGCAGGAGGAGTTGTACCACTCAGCGATCCGGCCGGAAGTCGCGAAACTGATGGGGCGACCACAGGTGTTGTAGCAGCGGCATATGAAGATGTCATTCTCACTGGATGTAATCGGTCGTATTTCCTTTTGGCCTCAGTATAAGTCAGTCTGTCCAGGGTCTTATATTCCATGATTTTGCGCTCTTTCTGGTATATTCTGCAGTCTGGCGAGCAAGGTGAATGGTGCTCCCCACAGTTGACGCAGATGGGAGGCGGGGCACATGGAGTATCGGGATGAGATGGGCGTCCGCAATCTCGACATGTGAGGCTGGAAGTGCAGCGGGAAGACATATGGCCGAACTTCCAGCACTTTAAGCACCGCATCGGGGGAGGGATATAGGGCTTGACGTCATATCGGTAGACCATCACCTTGACCTTTTCCGGTAACGTATCACCCTCGAAGGCCAAGATGAAGGCACCGGTAGCAACCTGATTGTCCCTCGGACCCCGATGAACGCGCCGGACGAAATTAACACCTCTACGTTCTAAGTTGGCGCGCAGCTCGTCATCAGACTGCAAAAGGAGGTCCCGATGGAAAATAACACCCTGGACCATATTCAAACTCTTATGTGGTGTAATAGTAACGTTAACATCCCCCAACTTGTCACAAGCAAGTAACCTGCGTGACTGGGCGGAGGATGCCGTTTGTATCAGTACTGACCCAGAGCGCATTTTAGACAAGCCCTCCACCTCCCCAAACTTGTCCTCTAAATGCTCGACGAAGAACTGAGGCTTTGTGGAGAGAAAAGATTCCCCATCAGCTCTCGTGCAAACTAAGAATCGGGGCGAATAACTTACCTCCAGCCTGAGACTTACGCTCTTCCCACGGCGTGGCCAGGGAGGGGAACGTTTTTGGGTCGTACTTCTGAGCATTAAATTGAGCCCGAGAACGCTTAGAGACTGCTGGCGGCTGGCCGCCAGCGAGAGATGATGTACCACGCTTCATTGCGGGTCATCCGCCCTGATGCTACCTACTCTGACCAAGGGCCCTCCCCACGGGCGCCACCCAGCCGCAGCAATAGCCACCTGGCAGGACGGCCATTGCCGGGAGTCCTGATGCCCCAAGGAGATGGGCATCTACTCCTTGGCATACGTGGGGAGTTAACGGCGCAGGCATCAGTAGAGCGATCCCTGTGTTGTCAGGGGGCTACAACCAAGAGGGTACATGGCGGCCCCACCACAACGGGCTGGCTACCATGCTGGATCTTAGGTGCAAAACTGTCCAAGGTCGTCGTCGCAGTTAAAAGAAACACTGCAGAGTGCAGCGTGGTAATCGCCCAAGAGATCGAAAACGAGCGGGACACCATTGCAACGACGAGAAAGCCGGCTAAAGGTCTAATTGCACGACGGATACAGTGCACCATGTAAGGCGCCCTTCCCCAATTGGCTCGCTCTTCGGAATAATTTAGAAAGATGGAGGTCAAACCCGAGAGGGGACCATCACATAAGGCCGAAACATTTGAGACTCCTTTTAGTCGCCTCTTACGACAGGCAGGAATACCGCACGTCTATTCTTACCCCTAAACCCGCAGGGGGGGCCAACATATCGTTCCCAGCAGTGCTGTTTGCTCCACCGGATTAATCGCTGAGCCCGGGCCTGCAGCCGTTTGAAGGCAACCAATTCTCTAAGGAAGGATGACGCCAGTGTCTTTGCAGAGCTCGCCGGCAGTCCCGGATAGCTTCTGCAATCTTTGGTGTCCACCAAGGAACTGACTTACGCCGTAGGGTACTTTAAGAGCAGGGGGACAGTGGCCTCGGCAGCAGAAACAATGGCCATAGTGACCTCGTCCACTGCCAAATCAATGTCACCAGGAAGCAGAGCAATGGCCATAGTAGCTGAGGTGTAGGCTGTCCTGTCAACTCCATGAAGAGATCATCATGGCAGCTGGTCAGGGGGTTCGGATTGAAGAGAAAAACCAGGATAGGAAAGTGGTCGCTACCACAGAGGTCGTCGTGGACCCTCCAACTGAGGTATGAAGAAGACCTGGGCTACTAAGAGGTCAATGGCCGAGTATGTGCATGAGTCAAGCTAAAATATGTGGGAGCACCAGTGTAAAGGAGGCAAATGTCCTGCTGTGCCAAGAGAGCCTCAACATTCCTACCCTGGCCCGACATCTGGGCCCCACCCCATAAAGGGTGATGGGTATTAAAGTACCCCAAAAGGAGGAATGGCGGGGGGAGCTGGGCGAACAGGGCAGCTAGGTCGGCAAGAGGGACAACCTCATCTGGGGGAAGGTAGAGGGAACAAATGGTAAGCTCCATTCCTGGCCGGATTCTAACAGACACAGCCTCGAGAGCCGTGTGAAGTGGCACTTGTGCACTAGGAACAGTGGCAAGAACAAAAACAGACACCGTCAGACACCCTGTCGTATTCTATGCGGTTCTTATAGTAACCCCGGTAGCCAGAGGGAGGGGGTCTGCTGAAAAGGAAACCAGGTTTCCTGTAGGGCCAGAGAAGTGGCAGGCAAGCGACAACAGCTGTTTGAACTCAGGAAGGTGTTGGAAAAAACACTGAAGCCATGAAAGAACCCGGGGGATAGGTCACGCCTTAGAAACACGCCAACACCGATTGTTAAGTAGCCTGATCAACTTTCATAGGAGCTGCAGGTCTAGCAACATCTAGCTCCTGAGTGGACGCTAGATGCTCCACATCTTCAGGTGCAGTGGTGAACTTTTTCTTTTTGGTAGGGTCCCATTTGTCCTTCGGTTTATCAGGCCGAGTGGACTTTTCCAACCCACTCTCATGGACCGAGGAAGACCTGGAAGCCCTACAGCCCTCAGGTGGTTGCTTTTTCAGCCACTGGCTGACATCTGGAGGGGCAGTAACTGTGGAAAGGAGGGCACCAAGCGATCCCTTTTGCGCAAGGGGAGCTGGAGGAGGCGGGCACTTCTCCAGCTCAGAGGTGAGGACTGAAGTCCCCAAAGGAGGAGGGGTTGTTACTCCCAATGTTGAAAACCCGGGACGTCGTACGAAGTGGACACCGCAGCGTTCCAGATTTGCACGGAGCTCATCATCAGACTGCAACAACAGGTCACGATGATGAAAGTCCCTGAACCATATTGAGGCTCTTATGAGGCGTAATGTAGACTGCAACATCACCAAGCTTGTCACAAGCAAGCAATGCCTGTGGCTGCTGAGGATGCTGTCTGTATGAGGACTGCTCCAGACCTCATTTTAGATGTGCCTTCCACTTCTCTAAATTTTCCACAATAAACTGAGGCTTTATAGTCAGAAATGAGCCCCCATCTGTTTGGCGGCAAACCATAAATCAAGGAGAATACGTCTCACCAGGTAATTTAGACCACCGTTCCTCCGCAGGTGTGGGCAGGGAAGGGAACGATTGGGGTCATACTGTAAAGCATTGACCTTTCCTTTCTTAGACACTCGTGCTTGCGCACTATTCTTATTTCTTTTCGTAGTGTTCCCACGAGCATCTAGGGAAAGGAATGTCCACCCAGACAGAGCCCCACTTGCCTGGGTAAGCCTATACAACCAGAGGCGGCAGGTTCCCAGAGGTCGCCCACTAGCAACTGTTTTACCTCAACAGCCACACCTCTCCTCTGCACACAGCACACCTTGAGAGAGGTTTTTTTATAGAGGTTTATACCATCCTCGCGACCCAGGCAGTTAAGCCAAGATACCCAGGCTCTGTAACGTACTATGTTCCACCGTCGCGCCTTACGGTGGTCGTCGTGGCACGCTCAGAGCCTGCGGTATTGAGGACTCTTGGCGCTTCGTTGTCTCCAGCTCAGAGACCCTGGGGTCACCAAGCCCATACTCAGCAACTAAATGCTGAGACCCTGAGGGTCAAGAGACTATTGCCTAGAATTTTAACACATCTTTATTATTCATTTCTTAAACGATGTTCTGAAAATATAATTTTCTCATTTAACTTTACATGTAAAAATGATACACCTGAGCTTTCCTTTACACTCAAATTGAATAATAGTGTATTAAGCTTGAATACCACACATTGTTATTTATGTGAACTATTTGATATGCCTAGTGTATTGCTAACTATATTGGTTAAAAAAGTCTTAGTTGCAATTTTAGTTTAACGACGAGTTTCGCCTTATTTAGGCATCTTCAGGTTATCTACATAGGAAACAGAACAAATGCATCTATTTAAGAATCGCGATCGTGTTATGCAGACTAAACTATAAGCATGTATAAACAGATCAACTATTGAAAGAGCAAATACCTTAATTTGGTATTTCTTAGAAAAATCCTTTAGTCAGTGTAGCCAAAGGGTATCGATTATATCAGGCCAACATCGCCTTCGTTAAACTCAGTAAAAACTAGAAATATAAACTAGTAAAATCATTACCTTTTCTAGACGGACGCGAGAGGCACCAAGATCTGCATAACGCGTTCTCGTTCACAGGAGCGAGTAACAGTAACATGGGGGCTCAGGTAGTAAGCATAATGCGCCACAGCGTCGTGTGCCAGTACTGAAGCCTAATACAAAATCACCTAAAGAGGTGGCGCTGCGACGCCAACTACATTTCATGCAACTGGACATTTGTCATTAACGAGAATATTATCTCTTTACCTGTTATCACCAATTTCATTTTTGTTTAATAGTAAAACCAATTTAATCTCATTTGCCTTGGATCCAAAGATAAGCCTCAAACCATTAATGAGTTAATTTGAGATTTATCTATCAAGTTTGTAACTAATGAACTCAAATGAGCGTCAGATCTTAACAGTATCAGAATCTCAGTAAGTAAATTTTTGCTATTAAGTTCCCTGAAAAAGCCTACATTATGAAGTTCTGTATGCATTGATTTATCTTCCAAATCAAAATTTGGATTTGGTGTAGGTCAGTTTACCTTTGCAGCCTTATAAAATTTATGAAAAGTTAAACAATCTACGTCAGATCAGCCAAAAAAAAAAGTCCATTACATTACCACCGATACTGTTTCAAGAATGGGGTTACCAGCCCAGCAACATAAGAAAAAAATTAAGTTTCAGTTATCAAATTATCTTTGGCAGCTTTTTCTACTATGTAACAAGATTTTGAACCTGGTTTGTTAAATTGCTTTTCCCATACAAGAAACAAAAGGTTTCACATCCTGCCATTTTTCTAATGTTTTCCCTGCTGCCAGAATATTTTCAAACTGCCTATGGCTACAAAATTTACATGGCATTTTCTTTGTTTGAAATTTTTAAGAAATCCCATCTACGTGAGGGGAAACTCTGAACAGCTAGGGAAGTGCTGTAAACAAAGCGTATAAAGTCAACCTCTAAACACTTCTGAAAAGGATTATTCATTACCTGCAGGCCACAGTCACCTAAATTAAGGACCTGTTTGAGGTCTAAGTTTCCTTGAATCACACTGAATAGGTTCCAATTAAGTACTAGTCAATTAACTTTTGTAAGTCCAGTATATCACTAAATGCTTTTATAGCCTCAGCACTACTGTGACCTAGGAAAGTAGAAGATAGTGTTTCTACTTTGTTGTTCACATCCAAATAACGTGTAAATTCATTTGTTTGGCCAGAAAAGATTTAATGCTTCATGAAAGCTTAGTGTGGGACCTATCCACATCAACTTATGTAGTACATTCCCAAATTAAGATGCTACCAAAAACCTGGCCAAGTTTTCACTTAGTTGGTCACATGAAAACTATTTTGCAATGTCACTGTCTAGAAACTTTTTCTGAGAAACACTGATATCCTAAGACTTAATAATTAGTCACATTTTACTGCACATATTTTAGTATCTAACAATTTTTAAAAACTTTGATGGAGTAGCCACTTGTTCTACAGCTTTATTAATGTTCTCTTTTGGGAACTATAGAATTGAGTGTTTTAGTTCCTTCTTTATTTTTGGTTAAAAATGATTAAGTTCACAGCAACTGTTTCCTTAGCCATCATGATCATATGTCAAATTTGGGTACACATTTACTACTTAGGCCCTTTCTGTAAACACAGAGTCCGATCATTCCATCTAGTTTCTACAGTACAGTACAACTTCACAATTCCAGCAAGCCGACAAGCACGTGGTGCAATTATTACTATGTCCTCTGTACAGTGCTCATGAATTAGATTTCGCACTGTCCATATATTGAGGCAACGAGATAATTATTTTTTCTAAAGGGCATCACCACTCAAATCTGCATTTAACTAGCACTAGCCCACGGGGTACTGACGAGAAGGGCTCGATGGAAGGGCAATAAATGTGCAATTTATTCTTATCACTGTCGTTTAGGGCCTTTTTAACCGTTGTAAAAACGCTGTAGTATTATATACTTAAACCAGTTAAATTTCACTCTTTAAAAATAGGAGTTTAGAGTAACATTCCACGGACAAGGTCATGAACCTCATAGGGGAAGGAATTCAGTGGTGTTTTCAAAGAAAACATCCTAGCACTCTTCTGTTTACGGATATTACGAGAACGCTAAATATTGATGGATGGAAGCAAATTTAAACTTTGTTCTTCCAGACTGTGCAATTAATCCCTGCACTGCCTCGCTAATTCCATCAAAATCACACCACCTTTCACTTCGAAGTTTAAGTGCAAGGAACTATTACAGTCTTCGCATGGTATGTTTTACTCTGTACTGTCTTAATACCAATCCTAGCACGAACGTCTCACCGAAAAGAATGCACTATCTCCACTTTGTAAATTACATTCTTCAAAAACCCATGGATGGAATTGGAACATGGACGATAAATAGTTTAGACAAGAATAGAAGCGTTCGAAATGTGGTGCTACAGAAGAATGCTGAAGATTAGATCGGTAAATCACATAACTAATAAGGAGGTATTGAATGAATTGGGGAGAAGAGTTAGTGGCACAACTTGACTAGAAGAAGGGATCGTTTGGTAAGACATGTTGTGAGGTATCAAGGGATCACCAATTTAGTACTGGAGGGCAGTGTGGAGGGTAAAAATCGTAGAGGCAGACCAAGAGATAAATACACTAAGCAGATTCAAAAGGATGTAGGTTGCAGTAGGTACTGGGAGATGAAGCTTGCACAGGATAGAGTAGCATGGAGAGCCGCATAAAACCAGTCTCAGGACTGAAGAAAACAACAGAATGTGGCTGAAACACTTAGGTGACTCAGTGTGAACTTACCCTCTGAATAACTAGAAAGTTTCTTTCTAAGTTTGTTGCCCCGCAGACTCAGTTTCTTCTTGCGCTGGACTGTTCCATTCTCTCTCCTGTCGTCCATTGCTCCCTCGACCTGTAAGACAACTTCATGTCAGTACACTAATATTTAGCTCACCATATTACATATTTACAAGTCCGAACAACACTGCATTCATTAAACACGCACTTACGTATGTTAGATTGATCTAACAAGGGAACCTCCCCATCGCACCCCCCTCAGATTTAGTTATAAGTTGGCACAGTGGATAGGCCTTGAAAAACTGAACACAGATCAATCGAGAAAACAGGAAGTTGTGTGAGACTATGAAAAAAAAAGCGAAATATACAAACTGAGTAGTCCATGCGCAACATAGGCAACATCAAGGACTCCATGAGCTCAGGAGCGCCGTGGTCCCGTGGTTAGCGAGAGCAACTGCAGAACGAGAGGTCCTTGGTTCAAGTCTTCCCTCGAGTGAAAAAATTTAATTTTTTTCAGACAATTATCTGTCCGTCCGTCAGATGCGAGGTAACTGCGCCGTAGTATGGGGACGCTACACCTAAACACTTCTTTGGGAGTGATTATCACATCCACACGAAAACCTAAATCGGGGAAGCTAGAAGAATCTTTTTACCCATTCGCCAAGTGTACAAGTTAGGTGGGTCGACAACATATTCCTGTTGTGTGACGCACATGTCTCACCGGTGTCGTATAGAATATATCAAACCTTTTTCTGTGGAGGAATCTGTTGACCTATGACCTTGCGATCAAATGTTTTCGTTTCCCATTGGAAAGGCACGTCCTTTCGTCTACTAATCGCACGGTTTTGCGGTGCGGTCGCAAAACACACTAAACTTACTACAGTGAACAGAGACGTCAATGAACGAACGGACAGATAAATTTGCGAAAATAAAGGAAGTAAACTTTTCACTCCATGGAAGATTTGAACCAAGGACCTCACGTTCCGCAGCTGCTCACGCTAACCACGAGGCTCCTGAGCTCAGAATGCCCTTTATGTTGCCTATCTTGCGCATGGATTACTCAGTTTGTATATTTTGCTTATTTTTTTCATAGTTCCACGCAACTACTTCCTGTTTTCTCGGTTGATCTGTGTTCAGTTTTTCAAGGCCTATTCACTGTGCCAACTTTTAACTAAATCTGAGGGGGGGGGGGGGGGAGGGGTGCGATGGGGAGGTTCCCTTTTAAGAAGCCTAGTTCTCGGAACCACATCTTTTATAATCCAACCACAACACAGGGTTACAGCAACGCTACTCAGCTGTTAGACTTTTTGCACCAGCGTGGTACTTGAGAACGATATTTCTGCAACTAATTTGCAGGTTACTTTACCACTCATTGAACTTAACCACAGTAGTTTAATATTACCAACATTTTTCCAATACGTTCAAGGTACCGTTTTCTACTATCTTACGCTAAGATCTGATTTAGTACCTCTGCTGCTTGCAGTGGACATTCAAAATGTTAACGCCACTTTATGAAAATTTTGTTCCAGCACGCTCATGCATTAAGTCTGCAAATTATGTGAAAACCTTTTACAGGGAAGCCCTAGATTTCCCGAAATTTACAAAAGTGATCACTTTTCCCGCAGCAGGCGTTACGACTCACTTTGGTTAAATTTTTATACATCCGTATCAGACTTTCGGGCACTATGGCACAGCAAATCGACAAAGAACGTCTGATATTTAATGCGCTGTAGCACTGAAACTCCATATGTGCGGAATAGCTAAGTATCAGTGGCGAAGCGTCCATTAAGGCTCCAAGGCCGAGCCTACCCAAAAATTTCAAAAAAATTCGCTCATACTGAATTTAATCCGATCTGATAACGTACCCTCGTAAATGTTCTCAAATATTTTACGTTTGAACTGTGTCTGCACCCGCCAGTATAATGCATCACTCCTCTAGCTTTGTAACAGTTCTGAATTCTGTGCTTGTTATGAGCATACGAAGAAAGCCCGTTTCATTTACGTGGCTGACTGGGTTTCTACATCCCTGGTACGGTTTTTAGGAGCTAGCGTTTGATTCTGCTTCCCACCAGCAGGTGGATACACAGCTAAATATGACAAGTCCTTCAGCAGTTCCATAACAGATAGCGCTACTTCGCACCGTCTAGCACGCTAGCAACAAGCGCAGCAGAATGAGAAATTATTAACTCTTAATTCTAGTGTTTTAAGTAAACACAAACAAGAAGACATTCATAGAAAAATGTGAACGCACCATTGGACGTTGCAAGATGACAGCAAATATATGTATTCATTGCTCGTCAGATTAAAATTTAGTAGCCTTTCTTATTTCAAACTTTGATAGTTCTGTGGCGTCTCTGTTGGTTTTCAGGTCAGCTGTACTATACGTGCTGATGGTGAAACCTCTAACATGAATTTTGTATTTCAAATTTAATGAGTTGTGCTGTGTATCTGTGCCCTGTCACGTGCGATGTGTCGTCAATCTGACACTTACCGAAAGGCTAATGTTAAAGTCATTAAGTTTTAAAGCATGCTATTGCTGATGAATTCAAATTCTCCTGGACGCATTTGTTTCAACTTAAGACCACTGCATTTGTTAATTGAAAATCTTACATTTTCTCTCTTCTTTGGAAGAAACTCCTGGTGGAAGGACGAAAGCCGACGCCAAGTTCCTCTATGGAAAATTTGTAAGACGTTTCTAAACAATGGTACAATTCAAAAGCGTGTTTAAGTGGCAGCGTTGTAAGGAAACGTTTTACTGAGTACTACTTGGAATGGATAATGGTAGTTTTGAACGGCGTAAGTGGGGAGTAGGCGATGGGTCGCAAAAATTTCCTTTCCAAAACTAAAAAGCATGAATATTCCACTGCCTGTATCACAGCAGCTGTTACATACAATCGGCTAGGCACAGTAAGAATTTACCATCCTTTCAGAAGCAACATACTTTGAAATAACGAGAAGATTGATCAAAACCTAAGTAACGGAGAGGTTTCGACACCATTTCAGCACTGCACTTCGAAGTCATGACGAATCTGAGGTGAGCAAATAAAGGAATTTTAGAACTTTAATTTCTTGAGAGAAAAACCATACATAAAAGATCATTTAGCATCCGATGGAGTATTTAAGAGCACTTCCTCTGACGATTTAGCAGCTTGTATTACGGATGTTAAAGAACAAATTTCAAGTTAAGATAGTCCTTTTGTTTCAGTACAAGCCGACGAAACAACGAATCTCTAATAGAAGCCGAATGAGTAATTTTTCGTTTTGCAAATAACTAATCAGAAGAAATACAAGAGATTCGTAGAGTTTTATGGCGTACCTAAAGACCAGAGTGCCCAAGACAGTCACTGTTTTGCTCCAAGTGCTTAGCAGTTGTAATATTGGTAAAAGCGAATTAGTGGCCAGCTGCCGCGCAACTGCGCGGAAAAATTATGATGTCCAATCCATTACGAAGCAAGCGTATCCTCACGCTATATCCACTGCCATGCATATCAGCTGAGCCTAGTCCTCCATTCTTCTGAGAAAACTACGCAATTAAAAATGTGGCAAATTTATAAGGATTTCACCCATTTTTTTGCCGTTCCAGTGAAGGAAGTGAACCGAGGGAAAGGGGATTTGAACTATCAGGTCCTTGTGAAACAAGGTTGAATTTTCATTCACGCGCTGTACAAACCATTTTGCTTCACTAGGGACCCGAGAGCAGCATTTAACGATGTAATAAACGATAGAGGATGAGGTGGTAATTTCTCCCATCAGGCAATTTCACTAAATTAAATATGGATGACCAGACTTTCTGTTGCAGTTGTACAATTATATTTTCCAGCATACAGGCATTTTGTCTGACATCTTGCAAAGTTAAACTGTCGACATAAGACGCTGTAAGCTTGGAATTGAAAACTGCATTAAGACTAATGAAAGGCATGTGATTACGGAAGTGTTCAGTTACATCCGTCTGCTTTGACCCGTGACAATACGGCGGAAATAATTTTCACTGGATCCAGTATGGCGTCTATGACGTCACTACATAAAGAAAATACATAAAAATACGACAGTAATATTTCCCTTCAAAAATATAATCAAACTTAAGGGACAAGCGCGGGAAATTGGAGGTTTCTGGGTGGGCACAAACTAAATATAAATATATAAAACACACCACGATCCCAAACCATACAAAACGACAAAAACAATGAAAAACAATTCCCACATTCCGCTGCACCCACAAAATCGACAGTGATCTGTCACTTACCTTCACCTACATAGCCAACCGCAACTGTCGATACCACAAAATAAAACTCAACGACTGCAAAAATTTGACTCACACCGCCACTATAGATACCACAAAACCAACACCTAAAACAAAAATTAGAATCTGACACTTCCCTTAAGCTATATAGATCAACCACAGTTGACGATACCAAAAAAAGAAACATCTATAGCTGCGATACATAAAACCAAACCCGTAACAAAGATCCCACAATACAACTCGCTAACAACAGGTCCCAGAAAAAGATTACTTACCACAAACAAATTCCGGCGCTAGACACTACGTTAACCACCCCAATCAAACACACAAAAACCTAGAGCTCCCAACCCCCCCCCCCCCCCCCAACCTACCAACCCCTAACCTTCCCCCCCCAGAAAAAAAATTCGCGAACAAATAAAAACCACAAAATAAACAATCACACAACTCAAAAACTGCAACAAAACAACTCTACCCACAACCATTACCCACAACCATTACCCACAACCATTACCCACAACCATTACCCACAACCATTACCCACAACCATTACCCACAACCATTACCCACAACCATTACCCACAACCATTACCCACAACCATTACCCACAACCCGCCCCTTCCACCCACGTACAAAACCCTCTCAACTAATCACCCTTGGCCTGTACGTGTTATTAACTGCCCTCAAAAAACGTGAAAAATACAATACTCCCAGGGACGCTCTTTCGGCATCCATACTCATCAAAATGAGATTGCAGGTTAGAAGAGCGCCCCTTCCCCCTCCCTACGACTAATTAAACCGCCCCCCAAAACCCCTCATTTGTACACACCCCAGTTTCGTAATTTTTGAACACACTGATTTACAACTAAATGATCATAACCAGTCTTCCTCAACCCCCTATACGACGAAAAAGCATCTGACACTACAGTACTCCGCTTCTCTATATACTCTTCAATTAACCCCACCAATTCCTCTTAGTACGCCCGTCCAAAACCCTGAAAAACGATCAGTATACACCCCCCTCCCTCCCGAAATAACGGCCCCCACACCCATAAACCAACCGGAGACTTAACCCTCCCATACTTTCTCTTCCTAAACTGTGATTGAAGTATCTACCACCACCCCCGGCCTACCCAACTTACCTCTATACATCACATTCCGAACACACTTCCCTACAAAAAGAAAACCAATCTTAAACAGTCTTCTCACTCCAGTCTTATAAGCGCAAAAAATGATAGACCTATAACAAAAATAAGCCATCAAAACAATTCCATGGCCAACCTAGATTTCTCGAACTAGGTACCGCCGGCTGCCGGAGCGCCAAAGGTTATCCCTTCGACACCGCCACATAACAGTATCTGATCAGAGACGCCACGCCTCTCGCCGGCCTCTTTCTCCCTGTATATACATTTCACAATTTCTGGTAAGAGTCCGAAAATCTGGAAGAAACTTTGAGAGATGTCCTCGCCTATCTCCGCACGCAACCTCGAGCTATTGTGTTTTACAGTCATATCCATACCTAACAAAAGAAGCCACAAATTAAACGCCTTACCGCACGACAAACCAGTTACACCTACCGAAAACGCCATCACCTTGTAAGACGTATATTTCTGTTTTGTCTAACCACAATTTATGAAAGATGTTTGTATTTTATTAATAGGATTAAGTAGTAATATTTGTCATATTGGAAATAATTGTGGTAGCAGGGAATGTCTACACCCAAGTATTGTTGGCAAGAGACCCCACATTGATATAATTTTAAAAAGGGCGGAAGAGACCGCGTATGGACACATTTTAAGAAAAGAGCGGGAAAGACCGCGCATTGATACATTTTGTAATGGTAGCAGGGATTGTCTGCACTAGAAATCATTGTTGGCAGGAGAGACCGCACTTTAACGTTCGTAGGAAGTTAGTAGTATGCGAGAAGTGAAGCGAGTGGATAACAGGTCTGAAGCGGGAGGTTGAGAGGAGCGGTGTGCCTGCCAGCCACCAGCTATGATTTACAAGAGATTATAAACGGATGTACAGAGACGTCAGCTAACTATAAGAGGAAACAATACTATGGATTTTTTTGAGTAACTCAAGACTACTGTATGTATGTTTGCGCAATGCTAGTTTTAGGATTATTGTAAAAAGTCCCATTTGAACGTTTGTAAACTCATCTCATTACCAACAGTAAATATTTGAAGAATCGTTTTCAGAATATAATTCATTTTTGCCAGCAATATTTCATTACTGATTATAATCCATCCCAAAATCAAACGTAAAACTTTGTAAAATTTTATTGTCAAGAAAAACTATGAATTACGTAACGTCAGTCAAATTAAAGAAAAACGTCAGCTATGCTATTAAAGAATGATGTCAGCTTTGGTAATAAATACAGCCACTTATGACAGCTTACCAGTAGCTAAGAGTATAGTAACAGTAGGTATATTCCTGTCTCAGTTCGATGTAGCAGTCAGATGGCGATCCAGCAACAGTCAAAAGGTAAGGAACAGTTTTGGGTTATTGCAGATAACGACTGATGGTTCAAATGGCTTTGAGCACTATGGGACTCAACTGCTGTCGTCATCAGTCCCATAGAACTTAGAACTAAAACTTAACCTAAGGACATCTCACACATCCATGCCCGAGGCAGGATTCGAACCTGCGACCGTAGCAGTCTCACGGTTCCGGACTGCGCGCCTAGAACCGCAAGACCACCGCGGCCGGCCGATAACGACTGAGGGCCACGACGACGACACATTCTATGTTTCGTCGAAATAATCAGAAAATCACTTAATAAGCAGCAATTAAAGTTGTATGCTAAGATTGAGAAACAGGACACATTTCAAAGGGAATATTTCCATTTGTTATTATTAAGCAAGAGAGAGAAATCCTAAGTGAAGGTTTCATAGGTTATTGAAGGGAAGGTTGCGTAACAAATGAGATATGGAGACTTACTGCGTAACCAAAAGAGATATAGGAGACGGGAAGGTTTCAACCTAAACAAAAGAAAATTAATTTGTGATTCTCAAACCAATTTCAATTCAATCACAAGAACACCGAAATACTGCGCACTGCCATCAAAATTCAAATGAACCCCATACATCAAATAACAGTCGGACCATACAAACACCAGACGACGACACCAACCCCAACAAACAACTTAGACTAGTCCGCGCCGTAACATGACGCTATCTACAAACAAAACCAACTCAACTCCGTGCCGTAATGACGTCACACCTTTACTTCACGGGTCAAAGACGGGTGGGATCGGACGTTTCCGTTGACCCCTAAAATGCATAGTGGAAGCTAACAGCCTTGTAAATTCAGCATGAGTACCTGAAATTAATTTTAACGAAACAGAAATATTCAGAAACTGCTAAGGCTAGTATTCGGAATAACTGACGGTAGTAGATTCCAGAACTTCCATGTAACATTTTACACAACTTAAGTAATTTCTATGGTTATAGTAGACAACTTCCCTATACATGAAGTTTAAGAACTACTTAAAATATATCCTTTATTGGCGATGAAAAACTGAAAAGAGAACTTACGTTTATTTAAAGCAGTGAGCATAAACGTCGAGAGCCTTAAGACTTCCTTAAATCCATTATAAATAATGGATTAAAAATGTTACCTGTATGTGTGAAATTACTATGGTTGTTTCTTGCAATTCCAGCAATAACTATCTTGTAAAGAAGCGTGAGTGCATTAAAACGTGTTAAAGCCTACCTTCGATGCACAGTGACAAATGACACTGTCAAACTTTGCAAGTTTGGCTATAGAGAAGGGGACTGAAATCTACCAGTCGACAAGGTTTCATATCGTGTCATCGATGTTGACGCCTAGGAAAAGGCCAGGAGGGTAGAACAAATTTATAAAAAGATGTAACGGTGCATTACTATGTTATATTTTTACGAATGTATATCTAACATTTATCAATTTCTGTAGTAGTATGCGTGTTTTAGATTTGTTTTAAGATTTTTTCGAAATTCTTAATTCTCTGCCTACCCCCACAAGAAGTCCCATGCTTCGCCACTGCCAAGTACACATATGAGCTCCACTAAATACGGCACTATAGCTTCGGAATCTAAAATCGCGATTGCGCTATGCAATTTGCTTTTGTTACACAATCTAAGCAAAGTACACGTGATCCAGTTTGCCAATCCAGCGACACTGCAGACCCGGCCTATTCAGCCACTGCCACTGACTTTCGTTGCGTCCACACAAAATAACACACACAGCAAGGGAATTAACACAGCTATGGTTTCATAGATTTTGGTTGTCAGAAACATTGGCTGCTTTTATCGTCATAGATGCGGTTAGGCTGGGATGTAAGATATCTTAGATTGGTGCGATTGAAGTAATGACACTTCTCTTGTCAGAAATAAATGGCTTGTTCAGAATGTGATGGTTTCCGTAATCATTTCTGGGGGTATGGTACGGGTTGGACTCAACAGAATTTAATATTAGAACACCTAGAGGGGATAATGTGACGTTACTAAACAGTCGTTTTTAACACTGTTGAGGCGGGTGACGTAATAGTCTGCTCGCCGTTTGGTTTTCAAAATTTATCTGTCCATGATAATTACGTAGGGACTCTTTCCACGACCACATATGGTCCAATGAATTCTGACGACTAAACAGACATGTTTATACCCTAAATGTTATGATTTAAGCATGGAGTTTCTGGGTTACTAATCCAAACAATTGCCACGCATCTTACCGCAGCAACGAACCTGTAAGAATTTCCAACCGACAACTTACGATTAGTTGAAAGTTCTATACTTACTGTCGGCTTTGAAGAGTGACAGTGAATGCTTTTCAGGCTAAGTACTGTGACCACGATAACTTTTAAGATTTCGCTAGTGCTGCCAGAAGCGGAGAAAAACAGCACTACTTTAAAGAAATTCGTCTCCGAGCGCTGCCACCGGCAAGCTGCCACTGGATGCTCCAAGTATTACTAAAGGTTTGCGTCCACTACCAAGTAAACTAAGCACTTGAGATTTACATTTGAACAAAATCTTACTCAAATTTACTTCAAGCCACTTGGGCAAATTTCGGGAACTCGCCGCAAGTATTTTTTACAGAAGTGCAATTATTCTTAAAAACCAGAGCAATCAACTGTTGCATCGTTATTAATGAATGAAAGTCATGACTAAAGAAAAATAAATACCATAGTAGGGAAGTAAATACGTTACCAAGAAAATTCAATTAACTAAAATTGAGAACTTTTCTTAGATCAAGAATTTCGAGGATGTCTTACACAAATTTCCAGCATCTCTGGTGTACCTGTATTTTCTAATCCGATATTCGATAACAGGACAAAAATGCGCCGCGGTCTCCCCTGAGTACAGTACTCCAATTTTTGCAAGCAGTATTCACTGCTTTTATCACATTTAATGCATTGATGTTCACAGTAACAAAAATTAGCTATAATTGAGACGTATTCTGTCATTCCACTTTCCTGGTTGGTAAACTCATTTAACATTTCCTCGACTGGTGGTGCCAATTGTGTTCAGGGATTCCGACGGTACGTTTGTTTTGACTCACCTGTATATCATTCTTTTAGACAGTATTTTTGCACCATAACTAAACAAACACGCACACGCACAAACTTACAGAAGTAGCTGCACGAAAAGACACTCGGCAAGTACTTGCAGCAAGATGCAAGAAACTACAACGAACTTCCACCCTGCAGCGGAGTGTGCGTTGATTTCAAACTTTCTGACAAAACTGCGCCGGACCGAGAGTAACCTGGTAACTCAATATGGCACCAAGTTTCAATTTTCAGAAAGTTTCGTGCAATAAACTTTCCACTCACTTGCGAACTTAATTTGACGAAACTAGCGGACTATCTGGAAGGAAGGCCTGTAGATAAGACAACCTGTAAATTCCACCCATTTCTATCACTGTATGGATAATGCGCCATACCATAGCACAGAAAGCAACAATGTCTCATTTCAGGATTACGATGTTCGAGTTGTTGCAAGATGGGCAAATAAATTGCAACGGCTCACTGAGGAAGGCTGAACTGTTATTTTCAATAAATGAAAAAGCAGCCAAAAAATACGTCCAGGATATAATCGCTAAGAGCAGAGGACAAAGTAGCTTTTATCGCCCTAATACTGCGACCTAGACCCAATACGACAGATATAGATCAAAAATTTCAGGGAGGCCAATGTCACTGGCGACATGGCTAAGGAAAGACCGCGGAATCTTGTTAATACTCCTGGAACGTTCAGTACCTGGACCAGGGGTACTGGGCATAACATGGAATAATGGAAATTGTCATCGATTTCACACCCTCAAGCGATGATTCTTAATCAAACATGATGGATCTTCAGTGATCATTTTGACAGCTCTTTCCGACAGTTATACTTCGTAAATGTTACTGCTGTGGTGCATTATAATAAATGCAGGGTGTAAAGAGTATAAATCGTTACCGACGTCAAAGTTCGTAAGTTGTACATTCACCGCATTTTGTTTTCGATAAATAGATACACTGCAGGTAGAACTCTCGAGCAAATTTCCGGTATGACGGAAGTGCCATTTAAGCGGTCAATATTTCCCCGAGTGCCGCCTCCAATTTCGTGTCAGCACGAAACGGGGTAATTGTGCAAGCAGCAGACACTGCCTTCCCCCTCACCGCTCCGCACCCCTCGACAGCCACAATGCGGAGAGACGACCGTGACCGACAGCCACCGCGCCAATCTTCAACTTACCGTGGACAAAAACAATATGGCTGCTACACGTATAAACAAAGCTGACACTCGGCGCGGTGGCTGACGGGAGCGACCGTAAAAGCATGTATCATTTACAGTCGCTCCCATCAGCCACCGCTCCGAGTGTCAACTTTGCGCGAACAATACTGTAAAGTTACATTCGCCATGTTTGGATACGCAAAATGTTTAGCTACGCAAATTAACTGCACCGGGAGCAATTTCCAGTTACGACTACAATGCTGTATCACTAACAGAAAAAAGGTGAGTATCGTTAAAGCAGCTTTACAGCTCTAATGGAAACTGTGCCAAAAAACATCAAATGACACTTCCTCTACATACCTCAAGAGTAACTGCAATACGCAGTTACGGAGATAGAAGCATAAGGAATAAATCTAATCATCGCAAGGGAAACTATCACGAAATTAATCGAGTATCAAAAAATAGACCGATAAATCGACGAGGTATTCTGACTCCTGCCGAAAGAGCAGTTTCTCATACAGAGATCTTAGTCATCTCAAAACAAACGATAATATGAGAACCAATGAGAAAGTATGCACCAGGATGTGACATAGCTGCTACTATAATGTAACATGTTCAAAGCAGACAGTAACTTATTTTTCTTACGCAAAATCAAACACTATCAATCACTTCGCAATGTAATTTGCGATATTTCTGTTCACATTAAACTTCGATGCACTGCACAAACCATACAGTAACCTAAAAGGTTAAGGACCGCGCCCCCACCTTGTTTCACAAGAACGTACACCAGGACACCAAACAAAGTATACGACGCATGTAAAACTCTCGTAATTAAAATAGTTTCAAAATCATTTACAATCTGTATCCGTAGCGTCTATTACATATCTCACGAATATTTTCTGGTACGGATCCGTGTAAATATTTACACGAATTAGAGGGGGGCTAAAATTAAAGATGACCAAGAGAAGTATTTCATTCATAAATTTTAAGCCTCTGACGCACTCTTTACATCTAAAGTAACAAGCATAAATTGTTTATTCTCATTTTACTATTACTAGGTATTTCATTAAATCTGCAGTTACTCGCAGAATTCAGATAACTTTTACGCTTCGACAAGATACGAGCACCCAACACTCTTAGGGAAACTATATCACAAACGTATTGGTTCAAAGTTACAAGGTTTCCATTCGCAAGAGCTTCAGACGCGGAAATTTCTAACTGCGGCGTTCCATATGCCTTTGGAACGAAGTTTCAAGAGCTGTTATAGCAGCAAATATGGCTGCTCAAAGCTAACACTTTTGAAAACCACCAACATACACGCAAAAATTAAACCTCCTTACAATTACTTCTTAATACCTCACGAAAATTCACTCAAAACGCATCTGAAAGAACATATACGTAACGCAAGTAAACAGCCAAAAACATAGAACAAAACTCACCGATAAGCTACTAGCTACTCACTGAGAGACCTCTACGCTCAACTCGTGCACGTGCCACGTTGCAGTTGTATTGGTGGGATCCCTGCACTCCGTCACACCAGAGACATTATTATCCAACCGACAAACCAAATTCTCAAACTTAGTTCCCACTGTCTGGATTGCTGGCGCCAGTTATTATTTCCATAACCTTCACATTTTCCAGTAACGCCGTATTCCATATGACGTCAACTGATGTACTGCAAGCGGATACGAATGTCGCTAGCGTGTATAAACTTTCTGTCTTATGGAAATACCAGATAACAAAAAAAACATGTTGGTCTTTTAACAGATATAAAAAAAAAATTGAGTATTTCGGTTGAAAGTTGCGTTCGACGTAGGAATAAAAGTAGTTATCATTACAGGCAATCGAACATGTACAAGTGTCTGAAAAATATTGTAAACTCACGTTGCATTGCTTTATTCTGCTAATATGTATATGAGTGAAATAGTCACTGTACGTTACACGCGAGCTGTGCATTCATATCTGTGGTATCATTGTTTATTATATAAAACTGTAGATTCGAAAAAAGTGGATTAGTGTTAAATGTTTTATGAATTTAAAAGAATTAGGACACGTAAATGTTTAGGTTTAAGAGCTTTTTCGGATATGAGACATTGTACTCATTAGATATTTAAGGATTTCTAAGGTTTTTTACTTAGGTGGATGAAGAAAAACTTGAAAACGACAGTAGATCTAACCAACTAAATTAACATCTACATCTACATCCACACTCCGCAAGCCACCTGACGGTGTGTGGTGGAGGGTACCTTGTGTACCTCTATCGGTTCTCCCTTCTATTCCAGTCTCGTAATGTTCGTGGAAAGAAAGATTGTCGGTATGCCCCTGTGTGGGCTCTAATATCTCTGATTTTATTCTCATGGTCTCTTTGCGAGATATACGTAGGAGGGAGCAATATACTGCTTGACTCCTCGGTAAAGGTATGTTCTCGAAACTTCAACAAAAGCCCGTACCGAGCTACTGAGCGTCTCTCTTGCAGAGTCTTCCACTGGAGTTTGTCTATCACCTCCTTAACGCTTTCGCGATTACTAAATGATCGGCCGGTCGAAGTGGCCGTGCGGTTAAAGGCGCTGCAGTCTGGAACCGCAAGACCGCTACGGTCGCAGGTTCGAATCCTGCCTCGGGCATGGATGTTTGTGATGTCCTTAGGTTAGTTAGGTTTAACTAGTTCTAAGTTCTAGGGGACTAATGACCTCAGCAGTTGAGTCCCATAGTGCTCAGAGCCATTTGAACCAATCAGTCTGGCATCTGGCACCGAGCGAGGTGGCGTAGTGGTAGCACACTGGACTCGCATTCGGAAAGACGACGATTCAATCCCGCGTCCGGCGATACTGATTAAGGTTTTCCGTGATTTCCCTAAATCGCTCCAAGTAAATGCCGGGATGGTTCCTTTGAAAGGGCACGGCCGACATCCTTCCGATGAGACTGATGACCTCGATGTCTGGTCTCCCCCCCAAAACAATCCAACCCAACCCCATTTTAAATCACTCCTAATGCCTACTCCCAGATAATTTATGGAATTAATTGCTTCCAGTTGCTGATCTGCTGTATTGTAGCTACATGATAAAGGATCTTTCTTTCTATGTATTCGCAGCACATGACACTTGTCTACATTGAGATTCAATTGCCATTCCCTGCACCATACGTCAATTCGTTGCAGATCCTCCTACATTTCAGTACAATTTTCCATTGTTACAACCTCTCGATATACTACAGCATCATCCGCAAAAAGCCTCAGTGAACTTCTGATGTTATCCACAAGGTCATTTATATACACTCCTGGAAATTGAAATAAGAACACCGTGAATTCATTGTCCCAGGAAGGGGAAACTTTATTGACACATTCCTGGGGTCAGATACATCACATGATCACACTGACAGAACCACAGGCACATAGACACAGGCAACAGAGCATGCACAATGTCGGCACTAGTACAGTGTATATCCACCTTTCGCAGCAATGGAGGCTGCTATTCTCCCATGGAGACGATCGTAGAGATGCTGGATGTAGTCCTGTGGAACGGCTTGCCATGCCATTTCCACCTGGCGCCTCAGTTGGACCAGCGTTCGTGCTGGACGTGCAGACCGCGTGAGACGACGCTTCATCCAGTCCCAAACATGCTCAATGGGGGACAGATCCGGAGATCTTGCTGGCCAGGGTAGTTGACTTACACCTTCTAGAGCACGTTGGGTGGCACGGGATACATGCGGACGTGCATTGTCCTGTTGGAACAGCAAGTTCCCTTGCCGGTCTAGGAATGGTAGAACGATGGGTTCGATGACGGTTTGGATGTACCGTGCACTATTCAGTGTCCCCTCGACGATCACCAGTGGTGTACGGCCAGTGTAGGAGATCGCTCCCCACACCATGATGCCGGGTGTTGGCCCTGTGTGCCTCGGTCGTATGCAGTCCTGATTGTGGCGCTCACCTGCACGGCGCCAAACACGCATACGACCATCATTGGCACCAAGGCAGAAGCGACTCTCATCGCTGAAGACACCACGTCTCCATTCGTCCCTCCATTCACGCCTGTCGCGACACTTGGAGGCGGGCTGCACGATGTTGTGGCGTGAGCGGAAGACGGCCTAACGGTGTGCGGGACCGTAGCCCAGCTTCATGGAGACGGTTGCGAATGGTCCTCGCCGATACCCCAGGAGCAACAGTGTCCCTAATTTCCTGGGAAGTGGCGGTGCGGTCCCCTACGGCACTGCGTAGGATCCTACGGTCTTGGCGTGCATCCGTGCGTCGCTGCGGTCCGGTCCCAGGTCGACGGGCACGTGCACCTTCCGCCGACCACTGGCGACAACATCGATGTACTGTGGAGACCTCACGCCCCACGTGTTGAGCAATTCGGCGGTACGTCCACCCGGCCTCCCGTATGCCCGCTATCCGCCCTCGCTCACAGTCCGTCAACTGCACATACGGTTCACGTCCACGCTGTCGCGGCATGCTACCAGTGTTAAAGACTGCGATGGAGCTCCGTATGCCACGGCAAACTGGCTGACACTGACGGCGGCGGTGCACAAATGCTGCGCAGCTAGCGCCATTCGACGGCCAACACCGCGGTTCCTGGTGTGTCCGCTGTGCCGTGCGTGTGATCATTGCTTGTACAGCCCTCTCGCAGTGTCCAGAGCAAGTATGGTGGGTCTGACACACCGGTGTCAATGTGTTCTTTTTTCCATTTCCAGGAGTGTATATTGTGAATAGGAACGGTCCTACGACACTCCCCTGCGGCACACCTGAAATCAATCTTACTTCAGAAGACTTCTCTCCATTGAGAATGACATGCTGCGTTCTGTTATCTAGGAACTATTCAATCCAATCACACAATTGGTCTGATAGTCCATATGCTCTTACTTTGTTCATTAAACAACTGTGGGAAACTGTATCAAACGCCTTGCGGAAGTCAAGAAACACGGCATCTACCTGTGAACCCGTGTTTATGGCCCTTTGAGTCTCGTGGACGAATAGCGCGAGCTGGGTTTCACACGATCGTCTTTTTCGAAACCCATGCTGATTCCTAAAGAGTAGGTTTCTAGTCTCCAGAAAAGTCATTATACTCGAACATAATACGTGTTCCAAAATTCTACAACTAATAGACGTTAGAGATATAGGTCTATAGTTCTGCAAATCTGTTTGACGTCCTTTTTTAAAAATGGGGATTACCTGTGCCCTTAGCCAATCTTTTGGAAGGCTACGCTCTTCTAGAGACCTACGATACACCGCTGCAAGAAGGGGGGCAAGTTCCTCCGCGTACTCTGTGTAAAATCGAACTGGTATCCCATCAGGTCCAGCGGCCTTTCGACTTTTGAGCGATTTTAATTGTTTTTCTATCCTTCTGTCGACTATTTCGATATCTACCATTTTGTCATCTGTGCGACAATCTAGAGAAGGAACTACAGTGCAGTCTTCCTCTGTGAAACAGCTTTGGAAAAACAACCGTAGATTTCTGAGTCACAGATGGTATCCGAACAAATATGAAAAGTATTTTCCGCTAATGGCTTCTTTCTGGTTTGGAAAATTGTGATCGCAAAAAAACATTGTGGTAATGGGAAACAATATGAATTTTCACATTTATAAAGTATGCCATGATAAACAGATATTTGATTTCTAAAACCTCAAGGGGATAAGCCAGGTCGACATAAGCGTATAGATAAGGTTGGAAATATCACATTTTGCAGCGTGTCTTTTTTAAGTGAATTACGCAGAATCAAAAGTGGAAATAATTCCCTTTTTGTACTACGCTAATAGGATTTCTATCCATATCACTCTATAGGTAATAGAAAATCCCGTAAAAGTGGCTTCGAGTCATTGTGATCATACACAGTACAAATTGTGAATGCGTCATGTGACTTTCACATGTAGCTAAGCCCTCCCTTTACTAAGACACAAGTAGTACGTAAAGCTACCAAATGAGCCTTGAAGGCACAAGGAACTATGAAGTAAACACACACACACACACACACACACATATATATATATATATATATATATATATATATATATATATATATATATATATATATATGTGTGTGTGTGTGTGTGTGTGTGTGTGTGTGTGTGTGTGTGTGTGTGTGTTAGTGGAATAATAAAGAAGGTTATTGTTCCCTGCCCAACAATATAGGATGTGTCAAAAGGAGTGGTCAGTACTTCGAAACCGGATTACTCGTGTGAAAATAAGGAGAAAAAATTATATTAGTATGCATCCGTAACTGAAAAGTTTCTGAGGTACGTCATTCACACATATACACACAACAAAAAAGTTTTGCATCACCTCGGTTCCGAGAGTTCGGAACCTGGACAGAAGATTGGAATAGAGATCAACATAAATATCATTTCCGCCCTTTTTATTGCTCATGAAAACTACACACTGCCTGTTGTACGACCATACAGCGAGACCTTCAGCGGTGGTGGTCCAGACTGCTGTGCACACCAGTACCTCTGATACCTACTAGCACGTCCTCTTACATTGATGCATACCTGTATTCGTCGTGGTATACTATCCACAAGTTCGTTGAGGCACTGTTGGTCCAGATTGTCCCACTCCTCAACCGCGATTCGGCGTAGATTCCTCAGAGTGACTGGTAGATCACGTCGTCCACAAACAGCCCTTTTCAATCTACCCCAGGGATGTTCGGTAGGCTTCATGTCTGGAGAACATGCTGGCCACTCTAGTCGAGCGATGTCGTTATCCTGAAGAAAGTCAATCACAATCACGGGGGGCACGAATTGTCGTCGATGAAGTCGAATGCCTCGCCAATATACTGCCGATATGGTTGCACTGTCGGTCAGAGGATGGCATTCACGTATCGTACAGCCGTTTTGGTGCCTTCCATGACCACCAACGGCGTACGTCGGCCCCACATAATGCCACCTCAAAACAGCAGGGAACCTAGACCTTGCAGCACTCGCTGGACAGTGTGTCTAAGGCGTTCAGCCTCATCGGGTTGCCTCCAAACACGTCTCCGACGATTGTCTGGTTGAAGGTGTATGCGACACTCATCGTTGAAGAGAACGTGATGCCAATCCTGAGCGGTCCATTCGGCATGCTACTGGGACCATCTGTACCACGCTGCGTGGTGTCGTGGTTGCAAAGATGGACCTCGCCATGGACGTCGGGAGTAAAGTTGAGTATCATGCAGCCTATTGCGCACAGTTTGAGTCCTGTGGCTACACGAAAAGCATTATTCAACATGATGGCGTTGCTTTGAGGTTTCCTCCGAGTCATAATCCGTAGGTAGCGGTCATCCACTGCAGTAGTAGCCGTTGGGCGGCCTGAGCGAGGCATGTCATCGACATTTCCCGTTTCTCTGTATTTCCTCCATGTCCGAACAGTATCGCTTTGGTTCACTCCGTGATGCCTGAACACTTCCCTCGTTGGGGGTCTTCCTGGCACAATGTAACAGTGCGGACGCGGTCGAACCGCGGTATTGACCGTCTAAGGCAGGGCCGGCCAGAAATTCTGCACGCGTGCGGTGCTCCTGCACATGTGCAACTTCCGGGTCACAGCGTGCATGCCGCAGCCGTCAGCGTTCATGTAGTGCATGTTTCTACGCACAGAAGTCGCTTTATCCTCTTGCTGAGATACTCTGTACCGGCACATTCTAGTGCTCTTTCCACAGCTTGCAAGTCAACCATTGGAAGGCATTTCGCGTATTAAACATTTCAAATACTGTCATAGTCTACTCATTGAGACATCTACTTTTATGTTAACAGTTTAACCCAGTAAGACATGTAATACAGTTAACAACCGTGGGTTTTTATTAAGGAAGCTTGACTGACGGCAGGTAAATACGCGTAATGGTTCTGAGCTAGTATTTCAGAAAGAGAGCACTTAGCGACTTCCAACAAATCTTATTCATGATTTCAAATAACATTAAACTAATGCAAGGTTTCCAATAACTAATTCTCGGTGCCCTCAGTTACACCCACATAATTTCTCTATCACTGACCTTTGAACAGAATGATAACCGCAGACCTCTCGATGATCGCCTGTTATTTCAATACCATTATTGCTATATCTTTCATCAGTTCCGTCTGAAATCTGCATAATAACCGACAGTTAGATGAATGTTATGTTTTATCGACTTCAGCTGAGCGTATCCCTTCAGACATTAAAGAAAAAAAAAACCCTAAATGTAAGTATACATTGAAACAATCGGTTTAATGACCAATTTTCCTCTTGCTTGTACCACATAAACAGGGAAGTGGAGCCGCCGCCGTTCATTTAGGACACATGTCTAATAACAGATGTCGCTGTCGCTCCCTGTCGCACACGTGCGCACATGTGCAGCTTTTCCGCACGTCTGCACACTGTGCAGCGTTTGGCCGGCCCTGGTCTAAGGCATTGTTGAACTACAGACAGCATGAACAATGTACCTCCTTCCTGGTGGAATGTCTGGAACTGATCGGCTGTCGGACCCCCTCCGTCTAATAGGCGCTGCTCATGCATGGTTGCTTACATCTTTGGGCGGATTTAGTGACATCTCTGAACAGCCAAAGGGACTATGTCTGTGATACAATATCCATAGTCAACGTCTGTCTTCAGAACTTCTGGAAACTGGGGTGATGCAAAAACTTTTTTTGATGTGTGTAGTATATCAGCTGAAACAGGTTTTCATTTGGTTTATATTGTTTTGCAGTTTACGAATACCGTACTGCATCCCACACAAAATGTTAGAAATACTTGAATACAGTATTTGCCTCACTGCCGTAATGGGTTCTTTAGATCCTGAAATACATTTAGAATAATGCGTTCTGGCTCAGATGCCGCCACAAGTCATCCAAGAAGCAAGGTTTTATTACTGATAAATCTTGCGTAAAGAATCAACATAATCCTTTGGAAAGAAGCCCAGCGGATCTGAGCCAAGTAAACGTGGAGAATAAGTATTTGGTCTACCTCTAGCTATCCATTCTACATCTACAGACATACGGCGCAAGCCACAGTACGGTGTATGGTGGAGGGTACTCTGTACCACTGCTAGTCATTGCCTTATCTCTTCCAACCGCAAATATAGCGAGGGATAAACGACTGTCTAAATACCTCCTTAATGAGCTCTAATTTCTCATACCTTATCTTGCGGTGTTGGCGAAAGCAGAATCGTTTTGCAGTCAGCTTCCAATGCTGGTTCTGTAAATTTTCTCAATAGCAGTCCTCGAAAAGAATGTCGCTATTCCTCCAGGGATTCCGAATTGTGTTCTGAAGCATCTCTGTAGCACCTGCTTGTTGTTTGAACATACTGGCTAGTTCCTAGGTGCACCCCTGCCTCCTCTCCCTGGTGTGGGAGGGGGGGGGGGGCAGATGTGTGAATGTTGCACTGGTGATGTCACCACGCACACTCCCCCTCCTCCCCCACTTGCCTTCCCCTCCCTCACTTCCCATCCCCTCCCCCACTGGCAAACTGACAGGAAAAAGACTCAGCCTGTGCAGAGCTGTTAGGGAGGAGGTACGTAAGGTACTGTCTCGGGAATTGTGTTCATTTATTTATATGTGTACTATCCTGCTAGAACAATTTCCTAAATTTTGACAGGGGAACTGAAGTGTCAGTTACTCTAAAGCCTTGCTGCTTGAAAGTAAAATAAACACAATTGCTTAAAATTGGCAGGACGATAGAAAAACGCTCATGTGAAAGAAACCAGTATCCACACACAGAGAAACGCTCAAACATCGATAAGAGAAACAAGAAACCATAATCTCGCCTACACATCGAAAAACGCTTTGTAACTCATCACATATCGCGGAAAACTTCGAACTACACATAGAGAAACATCTGAAAAACTCTGATTAAAAACACTTGTTCTAATAACACACTGCTTGCTAAAGATAAAAAAACTTTATCTGTACGAGTATGAAAACACACATACACCGAAAAACATGATGAAATGGTCACACAAGAAAACCAGATATCACAACAGAAAACATCAACAAAAGTTGTTCTAATTACTCAGTCCCAAAAAAAAGATAGTGAATCAAAACCATAAACTGCTCTACACACACAAAACAACATGTAGTAAATTGTTGTAGAGTGAAAAAACAGCGGCTAAATAACGTTGGTTAGATCCCTCCAATGCAATAGACGGGACAGCTGCCGCCTGCGAATCTAAGTAAATCACGGGCCACTACTACCGATCTCCTAGCGCCATGGCGTCTGTCATTCAATTGACGGTGCTACGTTGGCTGGCACGCCGACACAGGTGGTGGGCTCCCGTGGCTTGTGTGCGGCTATTGTATCAGCCACTGAGGTCCGTAACGCTGTATCTGCTCGAGCCTTTTGTCATGCTACCTGCTCACGGCCGGCATTGTCCTGGCTCAGGTGTGCGCGGGGGCACTCAGTAGAAGCCAGCAGGTCTCTGCCTGTCAAAGGCAATGGTAACACCTGCACATTGGCAGGACATAGACTCTCAGACTAACATGTTGAGACAGGTAGACTACCGGACTTACTCCAATTTGTGGTCAGAGTTCCTGCGATCCTACTGGCTGCCGCCAAAATACGATGAGGAGCTTGATGTTATATAAATCCTACCCCCTCCACAATCTTCTTTATTCTCTCTTAGTTCATAGCTGTGATTGTTTGCCTCTCTGTGATCACCATGAAGTGTTCCTCATCCACCAGCTGTGCCAGCCGCAAACACCTGAGACTGGATAAAGAAGAATTGCCATGCAAGTACATATTATCGTCCTAAACAATTCAGTTTTCGATAAAACAGTGTATCTGTGTTTGTGTACAAGTTCCTCAGGAGTTATATCTCTTGTAGATTGGTAGGAGGCAACTAATCCTATACTTCAGTGATAGTTTGCTGTCATATTACTTCATACCATGTATGTATGTGTCTACAACTTCCTCAGCAGTTATTCACTTGTAGATCGCTAGGAGGTTACTCTTTCTATATTTCAGTAAGAGATTGCTGTCCTATCCCTACTTGCCATGTATCTGTGTACAACTTCATCAGCAGCTATTGCACTTGCAGATTGGTAGGTGGCAACTCTTCCTACACCTCGGTGATAGTTTGCTTTCTTGTCTGCTTATACCATCTCTCTCTCTCTCTCCCTCTCTCTCTTTCTGTCTCTCTCTCTCTCCCTCTGTGTGTGTGTGTGTGTGTGTGTGTGTGTGTGTTAGAAAGAGAGAGAGAGAGAGAGAAAGAGAGAGAGAGAGAGAGAGATCAAAACTTTCTTTGTTGTGCCGGCCGGTGTGGCCGAGCAGTTCTAGGTGCTTCAGTCTGTAACCACGGTCGCAGGTTCGAATCCTGCCTCAGGCATGGATGTGTGTGATGTCCTTAGGTTAATTAGGTTTAAGTAGTTCTAAGTCTTAGGGGACTGATGACCTCAGATGTTAAGTCCCATAGAGCTAACAGCTATTTTAACATTTTTTTCTTTGTTGTTGTTACAGAATTCATTCATCAAATTCAGGAGTAACTAGTTTGGGAGCTGGAGGTTGAAAAATGTCGGTTGATGAGGCTATACAGGCCCCTCAGATCGTGGAACAGCCTGTAGCTGCGATTCCACCAGCACATCAGGCGCGTAAGTACACAATTTTGTGGTCAAATTTCGTAGGATATGTAAACAAGCACAGGACTCCATTTCCAGTCTCCAGATTCGAACTGGGGTTCTGTGCTGGGCTTGAGGAAGAGGATGGTGGGGTTGTGTCCATGGATAGTTCCTGATGACAGAGTAACAACATTTATTGATTAACTGCAGTACGTTGGTTGTTGACCCTCTGGGCGAGATTGGCTTCCACTCATAATATTCTCAGTGGCCAAGAGGGTGGTCAGTGGATGCTGACAAGTGTGCCCACTGCTGTGGTTGTAGCTGCTCAGGGATAAATGGAATCTGCTACCTCAGCAGCAGTGCTTCAGCCTTTTGCTACAGTGGCTGGAACCACCTGCTGTGGGCCTCTGTTCTGACTGTGGCTGCAGGGCATGGCAGTAGCGGCAGTGGGACAGGTCAGTGCCCTGTCTCAGCGACCATCCCTTGTGGTGACTGTCTGGCATCAGGAGGCCAGGGTCCCTGGCTCTAGCCCTGGCCATGGTGTTCATGGAGGCAGCATCCCAGGATGGTGGCGAAGATGCATCACCACAACGTGCCCTAGGCGATGACTTCCATTACAGACGGCTGCCTGTTGACAGCATCTAATGACAGTGGTGGTGGTGACTACAGCAGCGGCGTCACTCTGGCACCTCCTAAGCGACGACCTACATTAGAACAGTAGCTATTACGATGACTGCGAAGACAGCGACGATTCCGAACTCGTGGCAGCACAGATTGACACAGGCTCTGCATCATTTCAACACCTCATGATGATTGATGATTACGAGCTGTCTTCTGATCCTTAAGTATGGCTTGCTGCCACTAATGTTTATGGTTCTTCCTCCTCTGTAGGTTGGTGGAATATTCTGGTGTTGCTTGACTGGAGTAGCTGACCCATTTACTGCCCTCTATGTTGACACCCTGGTGTGCAGTGAGGTGCTTCTTGTCACATCGTCCGCTGGTCAGTAACACAGTGTTCTCCTTCGCGTTGCTGAACTCGGCATTCTGCCAAACCACTTGTGTCATGGTACCATACCACTGAGCTGTGCAACGTAATGTAACACACATGTGACTTCTGACTCCCAATATTCCTTCACATTTTAACTAACTCCGCCACTGTAAAATTCCTACCTTTCACTAACTTTGTTGCTCAAACCATTAGCCTCGGTACATTCTCCCCTACTGCAGTAAGAATGCGTCCCCCCACTCTACCTGTGCATCTATTTACACTTGACTCTATTTGCATGGTTTTGAACCCTCTGCCAATGCTGGACTTGTGCTATACCTACATGGTTCACTTCCTTTGACACTATATATTGTGACTTGTCACTATTGATTAAACCACACTTCTCACACTTGTACACCACAGTTCCTTCTGGTCCTTGAGCACTCTTAATCTTTGCCTTCGTGACTGCTCACTGATTACACTGCCTTGTTGGGGGTTGCTGTTCTGAACTGTTCGAACCTGTACTGAAAGTTGGGAGCGGTGGAATTTGGGCAACTCTTCTCTTGAACAAGAAATATATAACTCCAATCACCACAAGGAATACACAAGCGGCTGATGTTGAAGAACTGGTCGCTACTAATAGGTTTTTTTCTAAGTTAAATATAAGGTACAGATTGTTGTTCTTCTGATTGCTTTTAACATTTAAATAGCATTAACAGTCAATGTTCTCACAAGATACCTACTGTTTTTATGTAATTAAAGCTTTAAAATCATTAAAAATCGTGACTGAAAACGCCCTGTTATTGACTGATGCTGTGGTGACGTCACAGGCTAGGAATTAGACGAAGCTATACTTGTGCTATAGAAATGTTAGCCAAAGTTACGAGGTTTTTACGCACTTTTACTGCAAACACTTTAACTATTTAGTAATGGAAAATGCAATTACAACTTTTAAGTAACAGCAGAAAGAAATTTTGTGAAAGCTGACAGTGGAAGCCTTGCGAAAGTTGATCTTTTATGCTCCATCCATTTAGAGTGGCTATATGTGCAATGACGGACGTTCTTTTTCCTGCTCATTGCAACATCATTAAACTCGCTCAAGAATGTCGACCATCACTCAAAGTACAAAAAAAAATGTTCTTGGTAAAACGTAGAGCTAATTTCTTGTGTAGAAGACACTCAGCAGAGAGAGTGTAACTGTCAGGTGTTCGGTGGCGCAACGGATAGCGCGTACAGTAGAGTTGCGATTCGTAAATGAGTCGTTCATTTGAACGACTCTAAATAAAGAATCGTAAGAATCGAATCGTGATACGGACGAATCGTCGTTCAAAAGAATCGTAAGAACGAGTGCGTGTTTCCGAGTCGTGACGATTCCAAGTTTCAACGATTCATTGATTCTTAGTACGCTATGCTTCGAAGGCAACTTCCGAATCATGGCGAGTCGTGCCGAATTAGTGGTGGGCAGGAAATCGCGTATCTGTTAGAAATCGCAGTGACTGAGAAGTCACAGATATCACAGTAGCAACTTTACAAAATCTAACTGCGATTTCAGTCACAGTTAGCAGTCGCAAGTAGTATTTCACATTCAAAGACGTGAGCCATCTATTGGTCGAATTTAGCACTGCTTTCTGCGATTTCAGTGACAAGTCGCAACTAAGAGTCACAAGTAGCAACTAAAAAGCGCGGTTAACAGTGGCATCTGTTGGCCGAAGTTCGTACTACGTCCATCTCTGCAGTACGCTATGGAGTCTTAACTGCGATTTCCGTGACAAGTCGCAACTAAGAGTCGCAAGTAGCAGCTAAAAAGCGCGGTTAACAGTGTCATCTGTGGGTCAAAGTTCGTACTACGCCCATCTCTGCGGTACGCTATGGAGTCTAACTGCGATTTCCGTGACAAGTCGCAACTAAGAGTCGCAAGTAGCAACTAAAAAGCGCAGTTAGCACTGCCATCTGTTGAGCAAAGTTCATACTACGCTATTCGCTACCGAGTCAAACTGCGATTTCTGTGACAAATCGCAACTAAGAGTCGCAAGTAGCAACTAAAAAGCGCAGTTAACATACTTTTCCTAGTGTCATCTGTTGACCGACGTACGTACTTCGTTATGAGAGCCTTGTGCCTCACGAGATCGATGTGCTGTGTGTGCATATGAAGGGCTTATTTCAATAGTGGTACAAGTCCATTTTTGTTAATTTTGAGATATAGAGTCGTAAAGTTACATGAGCGCTGAAAAATCTGCAGTTGAGATACCAGAAATATTCAAGCATATGGCTTCTTGCTAGAGATGAACCTTTATTTATGTTTGTTTGGATCACTAATTTCAGAAGCATTATAGACAGAAAAGTGGAGGTAATGGACTTTTACCACTATTGAAATAAGCCTTTCATATTATATGACGACATGCACATTCAGCATCAGTTATGGTTGGTCAAATACTGCTGTGACTCTGAATGTATTATATTAATAAGAAGCAACATTGCCGTTTTCTCCTGAAAATATCAAGTAACGTAACAAATGTGTTTGATTCTGCTTCCAATATGACAGTTTTGGTTAATACTCCACATGCCTACAGGACTTTGCAATGTTAACACAGCAGAACTCAGACATCTGTATAAGTGTAGAGAAATGAAAACAGTCATATGAATGCCTCACTTTTGTTACGACACAGTTCAAGACTCGGGAGAAAAGTTTTACACCTGGTGTTCTACATGGCAACTTCACACACAAGAACTTTTTGCCGACACTACTACCACCTACATAAGTAAGCTTTTCCTGTGTTACTTTCAAGTAATGCACTTAAGCTATTCCTGATTTAACTGGAAGATCTGTACTTCCCACTTTCATATCAACAGCCTCAAAATGCATATTGTAGACTTCGGGATATGTTACAGGTCAGTGTCACACCAAGATTGTGGAGAAAGGGGCGGGGGGGGGGGGGGGGGGGGGGCATGTCGCTCTCCAACAAGTGTTTACCAATAAGTAAGTGGCGGAAAATTATGGGTATAGGACGGCTTAAACATGTGGAAAATGAGATTTTTATTATTCACTCACTGTATTTGACATTTATTATTCCTTTAAAATCGCACAACAACTTCGATAAAACACAGCTTAATCATTAACACACTTATTTCACAATTGTTTCACTTTTAAACTGCAAATCCTCTAAGAGCTGTCTTGAATCTTCACGAGTCCCTCCCAACAGCCTTGATGTGGATAGATACGTACAGCAACCAGTAATCAGAGTCAGAACTGTGTCTGCAAAAACACAAGGATTATTAAACAATTTTTGCTGTCATTAATTACTAGAAGTATAATTGACAGAGTAGATTGCTAATATTTGCTATAATGAATATCACATTTGCAAGAACGATCTCACTGAAGTAATTAAGTCCATCGAAACGCTTAGAAACTAACCTATCGTCTGACGAAAACGGTCTAAAGATGCAGTGGCAATTTCTTCAGATCTGTTGACAATGATATTTTCAGTTATCACTTTACTGAGTGACTGAAATGTAGTTCAGGTACCTGTGAACATAACAATATGTTAGAATTCATTTTCTAAATACGAACTATTACGGTACTGTACGGCTACTTACATATTAATTACACTAATAATATTTTCACAGTTGTTTCTTTAATACAAAATTAAAGCCAACGGAAGAAAAAACGTAAAACATACTTGCCAATGACAGGTTTGTTGCGATGCAATTTTCCGTGTTGACAGATTTAACTTTTTCATACAGTAGTAAGTCGCAGAAATCGCAGAAGTAGCAGGAGTCACAGAAATCGCAGAAGTCACAGAAATCGCAGAAGTAGCAGAAATCGCAGAAGTAGCAGAAGTCACAGAAGTAGCAGAAATCACGGAAGTAGCAGAAATCGCAGAAATAGCAGTGGCGGAGGGATACACGACCTATGTTCCTTAACTGCGACTCTTAACTGCGACAAATCGCAGTTAAGAATAGCAGATACTGAAAAGTAGCATTCACAGAAATCACTGATATCGGAAAATCGCAGTTTAGCCCATCACTATGCCGAATGATTACGACCGCCAGATGGCAGTCAAGTGGAGGATGCGTGTGAACAAAGGAAGCTCGGAGCGAACAAACAAAGTTCGTGGGCCGTAATATTACTCGTGAAAACCAAGCTGACACTTGGCGGTGGCTGACGGGAACGAGCGTAAAGGCATTTCCCATTTACTATCGCTACCATCAGCCAGATTCATATTAAATTTTAGTGAAGTAATGTCGCTGTATACGATTGAATCCTACTGTTTAGAAGTATGTCGTCTTCTCACGTAAATAGTAGTGATAGCGGCAAGTTTTCAGACAAATTAAAAGCAAAGTACCTATGCTTTGTATTTAGAAGGAGTGAAAGTTAAGCTAAATTTGCTGTGTGGGAGGGCTATCAGCTGCGTTATGAATTACAAGGGTGACGTGGACTTGGAAAGACGTCTTAGCACAGAAAAACATAGGATGATATGAGCCAAACCACGTCTGCCTCACTGCTAGATTTTGTTTCTATAAAACAGACGTCTGTAGTTAGATACGTTCAAGCCACACAACCAAACTGGCATACCACGTAATTTTGCACCACCTTTCGCACAAATCGACTCCTCTTTCCTGGCATACTGAAATAAAACAATAGATGCAATCAAATCAAACGTGACCTTTCATCAATTAAGGCATTACACGTATAAATCGAGAATCACACTTGTAACGTCGTATGCATGTTTACTCATAAATAAACTATTTCTGGCATATCTTATCATGACACAGTTCGATTCTAACCCCATTGACAATTTCAGACATGTCCTGCCATCTGTGAGTAAGATGTAGAACTTTTTGCATTCCGTAAGAATCGTGCCATCGCAGACTAGAATGAATCGTGAACGAATCGTAGGAATCTATTCGCAATGTGAGATTGAATCGTAGGAATCGAATCAGGAAAAAGAATCGTGTTGCCCAACTCTAGCGTACAGCTCTAGTGCAATAGATCGCAGTTGTTTCGATTGCAGGGTGCATTGTATATAGATTAACATTAGTCTTATTCTGAGAAACGCACAACACAGGACAAATGCATTTACTTTGCGAACAAACAATTCACTAATGAAAAGCATTGCTAGTGATGAACATATAGCTATACGTCCGCAGTACAACGAGGTGTAGGATGATGAGGTTATACGGATCCATATAAAGCGTGTACAACATGTAGGTGACGCAAACGAAAGTACTGTTATGTTTGTGAGTGTATGCTAACGTTAGCGTCTGAAGCAGACTTACTTCATCTTTATGTAAGATGATGAAACTGGAAAAGTTTAAATAATATGGATCCTAGCTTGTCAGTACGAATATAACAACATAGTTTATAATAAAGCGAAAAGTATATGGTCATATTAACTAGAAAATGTCTTTTTAAACGTGACGTGTTTGAACAGCGATTGCAAATGTAAGCATATGTAAACAGCATGGAAAACACAACAATATTGTGTTTCTCATCGGTGTGGTGAAGTTTTGTAATTGTGATTTGGTTTCCATACGAGACGACTGTCGAGTCGTTTTACAAATAAGTTAAAATGTTTTTTCGGAATAGATTCGAACCAGCGATCGATGGACATCGTCTTATAAAATTCGACAGTTTATCGCTCTAATAACTGACCTACCGAATACTTGAGGTGCACTTAGGTGGAACGACAATTTTCACTAGGAGTTTAAATTCGTTGCATAATGTTATCCTTCATTGTAACAGTGGGAGAGCATATCTCAGAGATAATGTTAACGCCACAATGCAACACACTTTTAATGAATTTCTTGATGAATGGGCCTGTAGAGAAAAAGGGCATTCTAAGTAAGATTCCAGTATCACTGCTTAAAACATGTTGAGTATTACGACAGCTGTTTCGGAAGATTTCCATTTTCAAGTGCCGAGTTTACAAAGTATGAGAATTACAATGTTCTATAGATCTGCAGGAATTTTAGGCTTAATTGTTATAAGTGAAGAATTTCATGAATTATTGGGGTATAACAGAAACTGCAGTCGTAATTTTCATTATCATGAATTACACGAACAATTTTTATATTTCTACATTATGTGAGTAAGAGGGACACTTACGTCTACGTTTTCCTGATGTATATGTAACATCTGGTGTGACTGTATCTTGTGACTGTTTTAGTTAAATTTCACGTGAAATTCTAAAATATCGATTTCACGTCGATTTTGTACTGTTTTATACAGTGTGGCGTAATATTTTGGTACAATATTTATTGTAACTTATGACAGTTCATACCACAGATGTTTTATTTCTACACCGTAACAGACTATGATCAGAGGTGATTTTATCTTTAGGTATCTCAAGTATTGTATCCTATCTTTGGTACTGAACTTATGTCATTTTTCTGATATATAAATAATATTTGGTGTGGCTGTTCTTGCTACATTTTATGTGAGATTCGAAACATTTCGGTGTCGCATTGATTTTATGCTGTTACGTTTCGTACATCAGGGTGTGATATTGTAGTGTAAATCGTAAATATTTAGCGTAATTTATGACAGTTGACACCACAGATGCCTTACATTTATGTGAGAACAGACTTTCGTTAGAGATAACGATGTCTTTAGGTGTCTCTGGCATGTGTATCCACTCTTTCACTCTCAACTGTTATCAGTTACGTCAATAAAATTATCTAAATAATTTTTGTGTTTGAAATCGGTGTGTTCATTAAGAATTTCCTTATGTGATCTACCCATCTAATCTTCAGCATTCTTCTGTAGCACCACATATCGAAAGCTTCTATTCTCTTCTTGTCTAAACTATTTATCCTCCACGTTTCACTTCCATGCATGGCTACACTCCATACAAATACTTTCAGAAACGACTTCCTGAAGCTTAAATCTATACTCGATGTCAACAAATTTCTCTTCTTCAGAAACGCTTTCCTTGCCATTGCCAGTCAGCATTTTATGTCCTCTCTACTTCCCCAAATAGCAAAACTCCTTTACTACTTTAAGTTTCTCATTTCCTAATCTAATTCCCGCAGCATCACCCGATTTAATTCGACTACATTCCATTATCCTCTTTTTGCTTTTGTTGATGTTTATCTTATATCCTCCTTTCAAGACACAGTACATTCCTTTAAGCTGCTCTTCCAGGTCCTTTGCTATCTCTGACAGAATTACAATGTCATCGGCAAACCTCAAAGTTTGTATTTCTTCTCCATGGATTTTAATACCTACTCCGAATTTTTCTTATGTTTCCTTTACTGCTTGCTCAATATACAGATTGAATAACATCGGGGATAGGCTACAACCCTGTCTCACTCCCTTCCCAACCACTGCTTCCCTTTCATGCCCCTCGACTCTTATAACTGCCATCTGGTTTCTGTACAAATTGTAAATAGCCTTTCGCTACCTCACGTGTTCCAACATTTCTACGGAATCCAACTGATCTTCCCCGACGTCGGCTTCTACTAGTTTTCCCATTCTTCTGTGAAGAATTCGTGTTAGTATTTTGCAGCCGTGGCTTATGAAACTGATTGTTCGGTAATTTTCACATCTGACAACACCTGCTTTCTTTGGCATTGGAATTAATATATTCTTCTTGAAGTCTGAGGGTGTTTCGTCAGTCTCATACATCTTGCTCACTAGTTGCTAGAGTTTTGTTAGGCCTGGCTCTCCCAAAGCTGTCAGTAGTTCTAATGGAATGCTGTCTACTCCCGGGGCCTTGTTACGACTTAGTAATTTCAGTGCTCTGTCAAACTCTTCACGCAGTATCATATCTCCTATTTCATCTTCATCTACATTCCCTTCCATTGATATAATATTGTCCTCAAGAACATCGCCCTTATATAGACCCTCTATATACTCCTTCCACCTTTCTGCTTCCCCTTCTTTGCTTAGAACTGGGTTTCCATCTGAGCTCTTGATATTCATACAAGTGGTTCTCTTTTCTCCAAAGGTCTCTTTAATTTTCCTGTAGGCAGTATCTATCTTACCCCTAGTAATATGCGCCTCTACATCCTTAAATTTATCCTCTAGCCATCGCTGCTTAGCCATTTTGCACTTCCTGTCGATCTCATTTTTGAGACGTTTGTATTCCTTTTTGCCTGCTTCATTTACTGCATTTTTTTATTTCCTCCTTTCATCAGTTAAATTCAGTGTCTCTTCTGCTACCCAAAGATTTATATTAGCCGTCGTCTTATTACCTACTTGATCCTCTGCTGCCTTCACTATTTCATCTCTCAAAGCTACCCATTGTTCTTCTATTGTATTTCTTTCCCCCATTCTTGTCGATCGTTCTCTAATACTCTTCCGGAAACTCTCTACAACCTCTGGTTTCTTCAGTTTATCCAGGTCCATCTCCTTAAATTCCCACCTTTTTGCAGTTTCTTCAGTTTTAATCTACAGTTCATAACCAATAGATTGTGGTCAGAGTCCACATCTGTCCCCGTAAATGTCTTACAATTTAAAACCTGGTTCCTGAATCTCTGTCTTACCATTATATGGTCTATCTGAGACCTTGCAGTATCTCTAGGCTTCTTCCATGTATGCAACCTTCTTTCATGATTCTTGAACCAAGCGTTAGCTATGATTAAGTTATGCTCTGTGCAAAATTCTACCAGGCGGCTTTCTCTTTCATTCCTTACTCCCATTCCATATTCACCTCCTATGTTTCCTTCTCTTCCTTTTCCTACTATCGAGTTTAAGTCACCCATAACTATTAAATTTCTGTCTCCCTTCACTATCTGAATCATTTCTTTTATCTCATCATACATTTCATTAATTTCTTCGTCATCTGCGGAGCTAGTTGGCATATAAACTTGTACTACTGAGGTAGGCGTGGGCTTCATACCTATCTTGGCCACAATAGTGCGTTCACTATGCTGTTTGTAGTAGCTTACCCGCATTCCTATTTTCTTATTCATTATTAAACTTCTCCTGCATTACCCCTATTTGATTTTGTATTTATAAGCCTGTATTCACCTGACCAAAAGTCTTGTTCCTCCTACCACCGAACTTCACTAATTCCCACTATATTTACCTTTAACCTATCCATTTCTCTTTTTAAAATTTTCTAACCTACCTGCCCGATTAAGGGATCTGACTTTCCACGCTCCGATCCGTAGAACGCCAGTTTTCTTTCTCCTGATAACAACGTCCTCCTGAGTAGTCCCCGCCCGGAGATCCGAATGGGGGACTATTTTACCTCCGGAATATTTTACCCAAGACGACGCCATCACCATTTAACCATACAGTAAAGCTGCATGACCTCGGGAAAAATTACGGCTATAGTTTCCCCTTGATTTCAGCCTTCGCAGTACCAGCACAGCAAGACCGTTTTGGTTAGTGTTACAATGCCAGATCAGTCAATCATCCAGACTGTTCCCCCTGCAACTACTGAAAAGGCTGTTGCCCCTCTTCAGGATGCACACGTTTATCTGGCCTCTCAACAGATACCCCTGCGTTGTGCTTGCACCTACGGTACGGCTATCTGTATCGCTGAGACTGCAAGCCTCCCCACCAACGGCAAGGTCCATTGTTCAAGAGGGGAAGAAAGCAAATAACAAGCAGAAAGCTCTGAGGTAGCCCCTTCTGCGCATGCGCAAGTTATCGCTGGCAAGTGCACATGCGTGGATTGGCGGCAGTTTATAACTGCTGTCTATTCAGTCGCGTGCATATGCTAATTTTCGTAGTTTCACCCGTTCTACCACTAGATGGCTGTCGCGCTAGACCAGTACTATTCGCGGCGGATCGTCGTGTAATACCCGCTACAGGTTAGCATTAGCACTGCCATCTGCTTGATACATCGACCTGGTGGTAACCAATACGAAAATCCAGTTGTGAAGTACTGACGCTGAACCAAGTTTTCCAGTCTCTGTTATATTAGGCATAGGATACGCATCATCCAACACCGTTTTCACGTTGAAGAACCGGTAGGCACAACAGAAACGATATGCTTTGCCACCACCTAGTGATTTTTTACTTACAATGGGAACAGACCAGAGACTAAAACTAAGTTCTATGATGCCAACCCTTAGCTGCTGATCTATAAACTCTTCCATAATCAACTGTAAATGCCTTGAAACTCGATATGGTCATTTATAGATGGGTGCTTCACTTCCATTAGGAATTTGGTGGTGAACAAGCAGTGTCGCGGGTAATGGACCCAACGGATTAAGTAATTCCAGTTACTCACTCGACAGTTTTTCGACTACTGTCCTTCAAAATGTGCCACCAGACTCTTAAGTGCTGGCCAGTCGACAGACCATCCTGTCATTGTGTACTTTACTGTAAAATCACGGTGCAGTTAATTCTCATCTAACACTTCTAAATTCGCAACCAGGGTATCCTGCGACAACTTTATTTACTCCAGGCCAAAATGATCAGTACTGTCAGTCACTACACTTGTACCGTCTACCTCCGGTACGTTGGACATGCTGTGTCGAATAAAACAACTAGCTGTATGTAGCACTCCATTATCTGGATCTAGCAAAGAGTCAATGATTTACCACAAGTTCACTGGCAGGTCAGTACCAACACCAATTCAGACTACCTTTCCTGTACCTTTCAGTATGAGATCCCACGAATTGACCTTAAGGGGCCTTGTACGCAGGTTAATTGGTTGTCCCAGGCCATGGGGAGGACCTTGCGACAGTGCAGGCATTCCTGCTGCAGAGCCTAGCTGAAATAGAGTTCCATCCAGTTCTACCATACACCGTTCCAGGTCAATTAAGGTGTGATGTGCAACCAGGAAATCGAGTCCGAGAATAACGTCGTACCTGTAGCTAACCACAGGAAGAAATTCTGCATCCACCTGGAAGTTAAACTCTCCCAATCAGAACTTCAACAGTCCAGCACTGAGTGAATTTACACGCCCTTCGTCTATGCCACTTAACGTCCAGCGTGTTGCACTTGACCTATTTGCTCCAAATACTCGCTTACCTGCAACTGCTATCTGAGAACCGATATCCAACAACATTATGCATAGTTTATCCCCCATACAGCCGATCAGAGAAAAGTCTACCACTGCTTTCTTACATTTGCTAACTCGTATTGGGAGCGTGGCATAGTGGATCCTGCGCTCTGAGCCATTTAACTGCTGCCCGTAAGATCTACCCTGCAACAGAAATTTCCATTTTTGCTGATTTCTATTATGGCATTGCCGATCCGAGTGATCAGATTTATTACAACACCTGCAAAGTTGCTGCTTTCAATCTCTTTGTACATGATCCTTTCATCGACAATGAAACCAATTTATGTCCATACTGAACACTGCCTCACATGCAGGTGACCTAGCAAATGACTCTAATTGCTCTAACGATAATGGATACACTCAAATACTTGGGAAACTCCAAACAAACCTTTCTGGTTGTAACCCCCTCCCCCCCCCCCCCCACCCCACAAAAAAAATCGGCAAGAATCCTCTGCTCTACTTCCCGCAAAATTACCGATCTAACCGCATCATCATCTGTTGTGGTCGCAGCTGGGGGACGTGGCTTTGGCGGCAGTGGGACAGGTCAGTGCCCTGTCTCAGTGACTATCCCCAGTGGCAGCTGTCTGGTGTCGGTGGGCCAGAGTCCCCAGCTCCATCCCCAGTCACGGTATTCGTGGAGGCAGTATCCCAGGACGATGGCGACAGCGTGTTACACAACTCGCTCCAGGTGATGACTCCCATTACAGGCATCTGCCTGCTGATGGCGTCTGACGATAGTGACGGTGATGGCTACAGCTACGGCGTCATTCTGGCGCCTCCTAGGTGACGACTTGCATTACGACAGTACTATTACGACGACAGTGACAACTCTGACCTGGTGGCAGCACTGACCGACACAGGCTCTACGTCACTCCAGTGTCTCATGATGGGCGATGATGACGGGCTGGCTGTCAGTCTGATCCTTCAGTACGGCTTCCTGCTGCTGACGTTTGTGGTTCTTCATCCTCAGTAGGTCGGTGGAATATTCTGCTGCTACTTGGAGGGCGTAACTGACCTGATTACCACCCTCGATGTTGACAGCCTGGGATACAGTGAGCTGCTTCTTCTCTCGTCCTCTGCTGATCAGTGACGCAGTGTTGTCCTTCGTGTTACTTAACATGGCGCTCCGCCAACCCACTTGCGTCATCATACCATAACACTCAGCTGCGCAGCAGAATGTTAAACACATATGACATCCGGTCCCCAATATTTCTTCACATTTTAACTAACTTCATTACTGTAAAACTCCTAACTCTAACAAACTTAATTGCTCTAATCATTCGACCCTCTACATATATATTTACGTCAGAAGAAGTTTACAATTCTTTTTTCCTTGTCATGGTACATAATCTCGATGAGACTGACCAGTTACTGGAGATTCTAGGTAAGCAGGTGGAAGAGTCCAAGAAGTCTCCTGTGAAAATTACTCCATGTAAGTACATATTCCCGTTAAATATTTTTTCATAGTGTTGTGTTCCATGTATTTGCGTCCCCAATGAATACGTTTTTAAACCGATTTGTCGCCAGACCAAGTTTCAAACAGGCCACTATCTACAGCAGGAACTTAGCTGCTATGGAGATGTCGAAAACTGCAGTAGAATTCACGAAAGCTGTCTATGCGGGGATGTGCATACTAGATCTATCCAAATTAGACATGTAACGCTTTCATTGTGGGTTTGCGAAACTTCATTTCGCTAGTCCTAAGTATATGGTAGTCCTAGTATATGGATAGAGATAGCTCCATCCATTGGCTGAAGAACTGCAATCCATATGAAGTAATGAGGTGCTACGGTGAAGAATTCGATGCATCTTCATACACGGCCGATAATCCCTATGATATTGTTTCACAGAAAAAGTAGGTTATTGGCCAACTGAAAGACGAGGGGAATGGGTCACCAATTGTGGAGTTTTTGGGTCTAATTTCCAAGATGTATGCATATTGCTCACTGGAAGGCGCCACCTAGAGGTGAGGAAAGGCGTGCATCATGTGGCATTCGGACTGAAGACTATATGCAGCGCCTGTACACAGGTGTTCACGGTGCTCCATCACAGCCGCTGCATTTGGTGCAACAATCTAGCATCCGGTATCGAGGGCATGAGGTGTGCACTGTAGTGCAGTCTAAAATCGGTTTGTCAGCTCATAACCAAAGCTTGTTATGATCGGATTGAAATTCGCCTGTACGAACACAATTCCCTTGGTGTGAGTGGTGTCTGAATGAGAAATAGTGAGAGCATGTACACTACGTGATCAAATGTATCCAGACACGTGGTTGAAAATGACTTACAAGTTCGTGGTGCCCCCCATTGGTAACACTAGAATTCAAAATGGTATGGGCCCACCCTTAGCCTTGATGACAGCTTCCACCCTTGCAGGCATATGTTCAATCAGGTGCTTGAAGGTTTCTTGGGGAATGGCAGCCCATTGTTCACAGACTGCTGCACTGAGGAGAGGTATTGATGTCAGTCGTTGAAGCCTGGCATGAAGTCGGCATTCCAAAACATCCCAAAGGTGTTCAATAGGATTCAGGTCAGGACTCCGTGCAGGCCAGTCCATTACAGGGATGTTATGGTAGTGTGACCACTCCACCACAGGCCGTGCATTATGAACAGGTGCTCGATCGTGTTGGAAGAAGCAATCACCATCCCTGAATTGCTCTTCAACAGTGGGAAGCAAGAAGTTGCTTAAAACATCAATGTATACCGGTGCTGTGATAGTGCCACTGAAAACAACAAGGGGTGCAAGCCCCCTCCGTGAAAAACACAATGATACCATAACACCACCACAGTAGTGGAACAAAGTGTGTCTCATCCCATTCTCCATTGTTGCCAAATTTATTCAAAATGGCGGTGATAGATATGACAACATCGCAATGACATCATGGCAGGAAGTTAAAATTTTGGCAGGATGTTAGGACAATTGGGCTACCTCCACTAACATAACCCTCTCCACTCCCCCCTCCACTCCCATCCCCCAGAAAATGGAGGGAAGTTCAAATTCCAGCAGGACACTGCAACACACCATGTCTACCTCCTCTAACCTAAGAAAATGGGGGGAAAAAAGGTCACTTCCACTAACCTAAGTCGTCCGACCGCCACCTCTTCCTAGGAATTGGCTGGGAAAGCACTCAACCTGCTGGATAGGAAGGACATAAGTCTGTGTTGCATGCAGCATTCATTTAAACAATTTGGGGCAGTAACTCCATCCAGTGTCTTCACCATTAGGTCTGGAGTCCAACTGACCTAGTACACAGTACTGCCACCAGATGGCACTGTCGTCCCTTCTGTGACCTAATCCAAGATGGCGGTCTGGGGCGTAAATATGGTGGGAAAAGGCTCAGGTGGTGCTGCGCTACTGAAGAGAGGAAGGAGTGTACTTTATTTATTTTGGAACAATTTATTTAGCGATGGATTTCACATAGTTCTTTTATTACACTGATACAAAACACTCGCTCTGACGTGCTTGGGTCACGCTACACAGCAAACAGACCTGCAAATTACTCGTAAATTACCGAAATAATGCTGTATAACGCTCTGCCAACACGCTCACGACACTTAAACAGCCGGAAATAATGCCGAGCACAAACACTCATTGCACATAAAAAACGATTTCGAACTATCATCAACCATGACATATCAGTGAACTGTCCCCAACAAAGGTTCCATTGCGCATACGCGGCCGACGCGAGCCAACACTGTGCACAGACATGCAAACAACTCGTAAATCACATAAATAATGCATATATAATGCTCTGCCAACACGTTCACAATCCTTAAGCGGCCGAAAATAATGCAGTGCACAAATACTCAGAGTATGTAAAAAAAACGGCTTAGAACTATCGTTACCCACAATATATTAGAGGCTCTAATGTTCACACATGCTGCCGTGAGCCACAGCCAGATGCAAGCCAGCGCTGGAGCATGAGCTACTGTTCTCGCGCTGCTGCTGACGGCAGCCAGCAGGTGAAAGTCACGTCTACAGTCACAGTTCATCGAGTGTTATACTGACGTCACATGTCTTTATATATAAGAGCCAAGGCACCCTCTGGGCGCTCACGTGTTCACCATTGCTGGCATGATATCTCTCTAACTTTGGATACTGACGTCACAGGTCGCACTATAGAAATCTGTTCCAATGCTTCCCAGAATAGCAGAGGATGCATTGTCCCTAGCAATCGTAATGGGACATGTGAGCTGCATCTAGCTGTGCACTAGTGTATACCTGCCCAGCATGACTAACACATTGCCAGGAGATGTTCGAGTAGTGACTCACCATCGGAAGTGCATCTAAAAGGTTCTCAATGTTATACTGATGTCACATGGCTATGTAAATAAGAGCCAAGTCGACCTCTATGAAATTGTATAGTGTCCCAGAAATGGTTAACGGTCGCTTTTGTAGGAGCTTTTGTGATGTCTCAGCTTGTCCGCATGGAAATTCTTGTCCTAACAGAACCTGTTTACGAAAATAGCCCAGACTAACACCAAATGCATTCCTCCTGATGGTTCTAACGTGGCACCCCGTCGATCGTGTTACCCTTCCTGGAAATCGTTAAGTCCTGCTTTCAGCAAACACCTCGGAAACACAAACGTTCACACCGATATGTAAAGACTCCTAAGCCCCATAACCAACTATGTCTTGTGAATGAATGGAACATTATGATTGGCTCTTACTGAATTTACCCGCCAAATTACTGATACCGCTGGTGTGTAGGCACTGTCTGCCTTTTTTTTTCTTTTTGCTGAGGAGACTTGCAGTGGAAAAACCTAGTTTGTACAGATCGCCATGTTGCACTGGCAATTAAACCCTGCAAAGTGGACTACAGATCGTCAGATACGGAAAGACTCTTACTGAATTACACTACTCTGCCACTGAGGACAGAAGCTTGAATATTAGAGTGTGAAACCTATCTCCAACCCAACAATACATCACCAGGTACCGTGTCGATGTAGCAAACATACAAATCGTATCCTGTGCCGTACAAAATAGCCCCTTTTGCATCATGCATTTAGCTATCGACTGCCGGACTCTCCCCCCCCCCCCCCCCCCTTCCTGCAGATCCCTGAGGTTAGAACAGTCCCGAGTTATTCCTGCCTGTCATAAGAGGCGACTAAAAGAAGTATCACACGTTTTGGCTATTATTTGATGGTCCCCTGTCGGGTTTGACCTCCATTTTTTTTAACGAGCGAGCCAATTTGGGAAGGGCGCCTTACATGGTGCATTGTATCCATCATGCATTGATATCTTTAACCCACATTCTCGTCATCACATTGTAGTCCCTATTCTACATCTCTTGGGCGAGGACACCTTCCTGAGTGCGTTTTTTACCATGCACTATGCAGTGTCGCTTTCTGCACTGATGATGACCATGGACTTCTTAGCACCTCATATCCAGCACGGTAGCCACTCTGTTGCGGTGGGGCTGCCATGTACCCTATTTGTTGTAATCCCCTGACAACACAGGGATTTCTCTGCTGATGCCTGTGCCGTTAACTCCTCACATATGCCATGGAGTAGATGCCCATCTCCTTGGGCCTTGGGTTTCCCAGCAATGGCCATCCTGCCAGGTGGCACTTGCTGTGGTTGGGTGGCGCACATGGGGAGGGCCCCTGGTTGGAGTGGGTGGCATCACAGTGGATGACATGCCATGAAGCATAGTACATCATCTCTTGCTGGTGGTCCACCGCCAGCAGTCTCTAAGCGAGCAAAGTCTAACTTAAATGCTAAGAAACATGACCCCAAATCGTTCCCCTCCCAGGCCACACCATGGGAGGAATGCCAGGCCAAGGATGACAGTGAAGCTTATATGCCCCAGTACCTCCTATGTACGAGAGTTGATGCGGAATATTCAATGTTCATGAAACCTCAGATTTTTGTGAAGCATTTGGAGGACAAGTTTAGGGAGGTCCAGGGCTTGTCCAAAATGCACTTTTGGTTAGTCTTGATAAAAAGTGCATCCTCTGCCCAGTCACAGGCATTACTCTATTTTGACATGTTGCGGGATGTTTCTGTTACCATCACACCCCATAAGTTCATATATATGGTCCAGAGTATTACATTCCACAGGGACCATCTTTTGCAGTCTGACGACGAGCTGTGCACCAGTTTAGAGTGGTGAGGTGTTCATTTCGTCCGGCGCGTCCATCGGGCTCCAAGGGACAATCAGGTTGCCACCAGTGCCTTTATCTTGGCCTTTGAGTATGACACATTGCCCGAGAAGGTCAAGGTGATGGTCTACCACTGTGACGTAAAACCATATATCCCTCCCCTGATGCAGTGCTTTGAGGGCTGTAAGTTCAGCCCTTTGTCTTCCTGCTGTACTTCCAGCATCACATGTCAAGATTGTGGACGTCCATCACATCCCAATACTCCATGTGCCCCGCTTCCCATCTGTGTCAACTGCAGAGAATATCATTCACCTTGCTCGCCAGACTGCAGGATTTTACAGAAAGAGAGGAAAATCATGGAATATAAGACCATGGACCGACTGACCTACACTGAGGCGAAGAGGAAATTTGAGCGCCTGCATCCTGTGGGTATGACCTCCTCTTACACCGCCACTACAAGAACAGTAGTCGCCCCATCAGTTCCTCGCATTCCTGTCGCCTCTCAGAACCAGAAGACTACACCTGCCCCATTGATGGTGTGGGGTACTTCCCTCCCTGTTGCTCCTGCACCACCTATTTCAGGAGCAACACCCACCCAACTATTGGGGATATCAGTCCCCACTTCTGAGACGAAGAAGCGTAAGTCTTCTTCAGCTCCTCTCACTAGGAAGCAGTCCCTTGGGGTCACTCCCTTCCCAGGTTTCTTCTAGTGGGAGAGATGACACCCGCCAGTGGCTGAAGAGCCCAAAAGCAGCTGGTCTTAGGGCTTCACGCTCATTCTCAGGCCTGGAGACTGAATCAGTGAAGTCCTCCCAACCAGGGAAACCTAAGGAGCAGTGAGAGAAATCCAAAAAGAAGGTCCCCAAGACCAAAGGAATTGCAGTGGCACCCACACCACCGCTACGTACAAACTGATGTCCACTGAGGACCTAGATCTCGCTGGACGCTCAGACACAATGGATATAGAATGCTCAGGCAAAAAGTCGGTGGCAGCAGGTGACCCTGAGGTGTAAACTGCCTCATTGAATGTTCCTTGCCATCCCAGTCTCACGGTGACGTCATCCTCGAGTGGAGTTGCGGTGGTTTTTTCCACTGCCTGGCTGAGCTACAGCCATTGATAAGCTTTACACCTGCTTTCTGCACTGCCCTGGTTCCCGGCAATCCGAACCCCTGCCCTCCTTGGCTATAAGGGATACTACAGTAACCATAGTGACTGCAATCGGGTGTCAGGTGGACTTTTCGTTTATATTCTAAACTCAGTCAGTAGTGAACCTGCGCCCCTGAACCCCTCGCCGGCCGAAGTGGCCGCGCGGTTCTGGCGCTGCAGTCTGGAACCGCGAGACCGCTACGGTCGCAGGTTCGAATCCTGCCTGGGGCATGGATGTGAGTGATGTCCTTAGGTTAGTTAGGTTTAACTAGTTCTAAGTTCTAGGGGCCTAATGACCTCAGCAGTTGAGTCCCATAGTGCTCAGAGCCATTTTTGAACCCTGAACCCCTCTTGAAGCTGTGGCTGTCAGAATAGGAACGAGGCAGGAAATAACTGTCTGCGATGTATATCTTCCTCCAGATGGTGCAGTATCCCTGAATGTATTAATTGTACTGACTGATCAACTCCCTAAACCTTTCCTACTTTCAGGAGATTTTAACGCCCATAATTCCTTGTGGGGTGGTACCATGCTTATTGGCCGAGGCAGCGATGTCTCAGTTCGACCTCTGCCACTTAAATACTGGGGCTGCCACACATTTCAGTGTGGCTCATGGTAGTTACTCAGCCAGTGGTTTATCAATTTACAGCCCTGGACTTCTCCCATCTATCCACTGGAGAGCACATGACGACCCGTGTGGTAGTGACCACTTCCGCATCTGCCTGTCACTGCCCCGACGTCAGGCCCATGGACGCCTGCCCAGATGGGCTTTAAACAGAGCGGACTCAGAAACTTTCAACTCTGCTGTCACTGTTGAATCTCTCCCACACGGTAACATCGATGTGATGACTGAGCAGGTGACTGCAACAATCGTTTCTGTGGCATAAAACACTATCTCTGGCTCTTTAGGGTGGCCCTGGTGAAAGGCAGTCCCTTGGTGGTCGCCAGGAGCCGCTGAAGCAATTAAAGGGCGTCGGCGAGCTCTACAGCGGCATAAGCGGCACCCTTCCTTGGAGCACCTCATAGTCTTTAAATGGCTCTGTGCCCGTGTTCGCCAACTTATCAAACGACGGAATCAAGAGTGTTGAGAGAGATATGTCTCGACCATTGGGTGCCATATGTCACCGTCCCAAGTCTGGGCAAAGATTAAACGTGTTTTCGGGTATCAGACACCAACAGGTGTTCCCAGTGTTAACATAAATGGCGTGTTATCTATCGACGCAATCGCGATTGCCGAGTGCTTCGCTGAGCACTATGCTGGAGCCTCTGCGTCAGAGAATTACCCCCATCCTTTCGCACTCTCAGACGGCGGCTGGAAGGGAAAGTCCTCTCGTTCACAACACGCCACAGTGAATCCTATACCGCCCCATTTACAGAGTGGGAGCTCCACAGTGCCCTTGCACATTGCTTCGACACAGTTCATGGGCCAGATCGGATCCACAGTCAGACGATTAAACATCTCTCATCTGACTACAAGTGACACCTCCTCGTATTCTTCAACTGTATCTGGTACGATAGTCTTTCCATCGCTATGGCGGGAGAGCACCATCATTCCGGTGCACAAACCTGGTAAAAACCCGATTGATGTGGGTAGCTATAGGCCCATCACCCTCACCAACGTTCTTTGTAAGCTGCTGGAACATACGGTGTGTCGGCGGTTGGGTTGGGTCCTTGAGTCACATGGCCTACTGGCTCCATGTCGGGGCGGCTTCCACCAGGGTCGCTCTACCACTGATAATCTTGTGTCCCTCGAGTCTGCCATCCGAACAGCCTTTTCCAGACGCCAACAACTGGTTGCCATCTTTTTTGATTCATGAAAAGTGTATGACACCACCCGGCGAACTCATATCCTTACCACATTAAATGAGCGGGACCTCCGAGGCCCACTCCGGATTTTTATACAAAGTTTTCTGTCGCGTCATCCTTTCCGTGTCCAAGTTGATGCCTCCCATAGTTCCCCCCATATCCAGTTGAATGGAGCCCCACAGGGCTCTGTATTGAGTGTTTTTCAATTTTTAGCGGCCATTAATGGTCTAGCAGCAGCTGTAGGGCTGTCCGTCTCATCTTCTCTGTATGCAGACGACTTCTGCATTTCGTACTGCTCCATGCTGAGCGGCACCTACAGGGAGCCATCCACAAGGCGCAGTCACGGGCTCTAGCCCACGATTTCCAGTTTTCGGCCGCAAAGTCGTGTTGTGCACTTCTGTCGGCGTCGTACCGTTCATCCAGAACCAGAACTTTACCTTAATGATGGTCCACTCATTGTAGTGGAGACATATCGGTTATTAGGACTGGTTTTCGACACCCAATTGACTTGACTTCCTCACCTTCGTCAGCTTAAGAGGAAGTGCTGGCATCACCTCAATGCCCTCCGCTGCCTGAGCAACGCCAGCTAGGGTGCAGATCGCTCTACGCTGCTTCAGCTCTACAGAGCCCTTGTTCAGTTCAACTCTGACTATGGGAGTCTGGTTTATGGTTCAGCGGCGCCCTCAGCGTTGCGTTTCCTCGACCCTGTGGCGTTCGCCTAGCGACAGGAACTTGTAGGACGAGTCCGGTGACCAGTGTCCATGTGGAGGCCGGAGTCCCACCATTGCATGTTGTTGTTGTTGTTGTTGTGGTCTTCAGTCCTGAGACTGGTTTGATGCAGCTCTCCATGCTACTCTGTCCTGTGCAAGCTTCTTCATCTCCCAGTACCTACTGCAACCTACATCCTTCTGAATCTGCTTAGTGTATTCATCTCTTGGTCTCCCTCTACGATTTTTACCCTCCACGCTGCCCTCCAATGCTAAATTTGTGATCCCTTGATGCCTCAAAACATGTCCTACCAACCGATCCCTTCTTCTAGTCAAGTTGTGCCACAAACTTCTCTTCTCCCCAATCCTATTCAATACCTCCTCATTAGTTACGTGATCTACCCACCTTATCTTCAGCATTTTCTCCTTTCATCAATTAAATTCAATATTTCTTCTGTTACCCAAGGATTTCTATTAGCCCTCGTCTTTTTACCTACTTGATCGTCTGCTGCTTTCACTACTTCATCCCTCAGAGCTACCCATTCTTCTTCTACTGTATTTCTTTCCCCCATTTCTGTCAATTGTTCCCATATGCTCTCCCTGAAACTCTCTACAACCTCTCGTTCTTTCAGTTTATCCAGGTCCCATCTCCTTAAATTCCCACCTTTTTGCAGTTTCTTCAGTTTCAATCTGCAGTTCATAACCAAGAGATTGTGGTCAGAATCCATATCTGCCCCTGGAAATGTCTTACAATTTAAAACCTGGTTCCTAAATCTCTGTCTTACCATTATATAATCTATCTGATACCTTTTAGTATCTCCAGGATTCTTCCAGGTATACAACCTTCTTTTATGATTCTTGAACCAAGTGTTAGCTATGATTAAGTTATGCTCTATGCAAAATTCTACAAGGCGGCTTCCTCTTTCATTTCTTCCCCGCAATCCATATTCACCTACTATGTTTCCTTCTCTCCCTTTTCCTACTGACGAATTCCATTCACACATGACTATTAAATTTTCGTCTCCCTTCACTACCTGAATAATTTCTTTTATCTCGTCATACACTTCATCAATTTCTTCATCATCTGCAGAGCTAGTTGGCATATAAACTTGTACTACTGTAGTAGGCTTTGTGTCTATCTTGGCCACAATAATGCGTTCACTATGCTGTTTGTAGTAGCTAACCCGCACTCCTATTTTTTTATTCATTATTAAACCTACTCCTGCATTACCTCTATTTGATTTTGTATTTATAACCCTGTAATCACCTGACCAAAAGTCTTGTTCCTCCTGCGACCGAACTTCACTAATTCCCACTATATCTAACTTTAACCTATCCATTTCCCTTTTTAAATTTTCTAACCTACCTGCCCGATTAAGGGATCTGACTTTCCACTCTCCGATCCGTAGAACGCCAGTTTTCTTTCTCCTGATAACGACGTCCTCTTGAGTAGTCCCCGCCCGGAGATCCGAATGGGGGACTATTTTACCTCCGGAGTATTTTACTCAAGACGACGCCATCATCATTTAATCATACAGTAAAGCTGCATGTCCTCGGGAAAAATTACGACTGTAGTTTCCCCTTGCTTTCAGCCGTTCGCAGTACCAGCACAGCAAGGCCGTTTTGGTTAATGTTACAAGGCCAGATCAGTCAATCATCCAGACTGTTGCCCCTGCAACTACTGAAAAGGCTGCTGCCCCTCTTCAGGAACCACATGTTTGTCTGGCCTCTTAACAGATACCCCTCCGTTGTGGTTGCACCTACGGTACGGCCATCTGTATCGCTGAGACACGCAAGCCTCCCCACCAACGGCAAGGTCCATGGTTCATGGGGGGGGGGGGGCATTGCATGTTAGGCATGCACAACTGCTGGCCAGTTACGTTGCACACGTTCGTAATTCTCGTGCGCATCCGAATCACCGTCTACGATTCCCACCCATGGCGGTTCATCTCCCACATAGGAGGCTCAGGTCAGGGCTTACAATTGCAGTTCGTGTCCGATCCCTTCTTTCTGAACTGGAGTCCTTGCCTCTACCACCTATACTAGACGTCCATTCGCGTACACCTCCATGGAGTACACCTAGGCCGCGGCTTCGCCTGGACCTTTCACATGGCCCTAAGGACTCAGTTAACCCCGTGGCTCTCTGCTGGCACTTCCTCTCGATTCTTGACATGTACCGAGGTCACGAAGTGGTTTACACCGACGGCTCGATGGCTGATGCTCACGTCGGCTTCTTGTATGTCCATGGAGGACATATCGAACAGCATTCTTTGCCCGATGGCTGCAATGTTTTCACTGCCGAGCTGGTGGCTATATTTCGTGCTTTTGAGCACATCCATTCATGCCTTGGGAAGTCGTTTCTTCTGTGTACTGTCTCCTTGAGCAGCCTACAAGCTATCGACCAGTGCTACCCTAGTCATCCTTTGGTAGAGATCATCTAGGAGTCCATCTATTCCCTTGAACGGTCAAGTCATTCAGTGGTCTGGACAGCAGGTCACGTCAGAATCACAGGCAAAGAATTTGCTGACAGGCTGGCCAAACAGACTATGCGGAAACCGCTTGTGGAGATCGGCTTCTCTGAAACTGACTTGCGATCTGTACTACGCCGCAAGGTTTTGCGGCTTTGGGAGACGAAATGGCGTAACCTCAGCATATAAAACAAACTGTGTGCCATTAAGGAGACTACGAATGTGTGGCAGTCCTCCATGCGGGGCTCTCGCAGGGACTCTCTGCCAGCTCTGCATAGGCCATGCTAGGGTGGCACACAGCGACCCCCTGCACCGTGATGACCCACCTCAGTGTCGGTGTGGCGCCTAGCTGACAGTGGCCTATATCTCGGTGAGCTGTCCTTCTTTGGGTGCCCTGCGATAAACTCTTCAGTTACCAGACTCGTTGCCATTAATTTCAGCTGACAACACCCCATCGACTAATTTAGTTTTACGTTTTATACGTGACGGTGCGTTTTATCATTCTACAGTTTTAGTGCATGTCCTTTGTCCCTTTGTGATCCGCCCTCTAATGCTTTTATGGCGGATGTTTTAATGTGTCACAGAGTGGTTGGCTTTTAATTTTTATTCTCGTGATCGGCCAGCCACGGTCGCTGCTCTCTTGTTTTTACCCCTTCTACCTGTTTCTTGCTTCTCTCTGTGGTTTTCTTTTCCTGTTTTGCCCATAGTGGTGTTGGTTGTCCTGTCGTTCATCTGGTTCTTCCTTTCTCCTGTTATCGTTCTGTACGTCTCCCTTCTTTTCTTCATTCCCTTGTGTAATTATTTTACCGGGAACAAGGGACCGATGACCTCGCAGTGTGGCCCCTTCCCCCCTCCCCCCCTCCCCCCCTCCCCGTTCTTTCAAGCCAACCAACTAACTCCAAACACTCGTAGATATACCGCGAAGACAGACAGCATAAGCACAAGCACCATAGGTATACTTCTTGGTGCACTAGGTATTTCCACGAGGTCGGGCGGTCATCCACTCCCGACATGTGACCAGAGCGCCCTCAGTGGACCGAAGTCACTCTCTGAACTGTTGTACAAAACCGGGGTCACCCCCTCGTCGGCACAAGGGGTTTACTGTTTCTGGCCCTGACCTGCTTGCTTGTTTGCTTTTCACACCCATCTCCAGACTCTGTAATTACAAGAACACAGATATTTTCACATGATTTGCCAGAATATTATACCATTCACGCTATACTTCTCGATATCAAGCTCATAGCAATATCGCTTGCATACCAGTATCGCTCGCACAACGTAATTCCGAAGATACAGACTGCAAAACCCGAAAATTTGTCGAGGTGGAGCGTGCTGTAAATCACTGAGTAACTAGAAACTTATCCTGTCTACGAAGACCTTTACGTGAAAATATTTCCACTCACGAGTACCGATGTCAGTGATGCAACAGATTCCAAATAATCGCTATAATTTACAAAGTCAACTAAGGTTTTCCTCATGTCTAGAGAACCAGTAAACGTGTCTTCCACCTGTCTTTTACCTGCTAGACGCACACACCACAATCGATGTTCATTCAACTAAATATAGGCGCGAAATGTGCAGAAGCTGTCAAATGGACAATTTACATGGGAGGAAATAATCGTCCAGCGCAAACACAATTCCATATTGAATCTTCTCAAATTTCCACGCGATCACGGAAGCTATCCACCACGTAGTAAGTGTTAGTTCGCTATTCTGCCGTCTAGAGGACGACAGGGCTAAGTCCGCTACATTCCTGCATCCCAACAGGCCTCTCCATTCGGGCAGCTCCTACTGTTAGCCGGAAACATGAATCATTGCCGCCGCAGGCCACCGCCAGCGCGCCACGCACCCCTAGACAGAATTATCCTAGGAAACCAGCCGCAAACATATTTGATCGCTATACTTACAATTAAATGTTACCTTCGCGGTTTCAATTGGACGACATTCGACTATGAGCTAAGTATCGGAAATACACCCCGCTGACGGCTGTGGTTCTGGAAATAGAAATATCTGTACCATTCTTTGATGCTCAAAGCGAACCTATCACACACCCCCTACCACTAAGTATAATACTCTGTCAATAACTGATTGCTGTCGATACGAAAAAATACTGAGAGAAAATCAGCGATGGGTGGACATGTCTCGTAAGTTCACCTGCGAGTGCGACCACTGTGTCTCAGAAAGAGATGAGTAATCGTCTTACAAACCGCTATATGTTAAAAAAACACAACCAGATTACTATCACAATCGGTCTTGGTTGTACAGGTGAACACAAGTATTCATGTTAAAAGCTATACCCGCTTTATAAATCGGCTTATGACATTACCTCCGAATGAATTGATTTTTCCAGACAAATACCGCCACACTGAATATAGACGGTGATCGCTGGAGTGTATATTATCAGACCAACAGTGCATTTAAACGTAGCCCACGATCCAACCTCGTGATAAAATCACAGAATTTTGAAAGTGATTCAGCTAAGGAACGTGGTATAAAACTGGTATTTGCAACTCCCTCATGCCGCCGCTAGATATTTCTCCAGTACTTGTAACTTACACTGGCTCGATGTCATGTCAGAGGTTCTGCGATATGTCCAGTGGGTTATAGGCGAAGGTTGATTAAGAAGGATCACAAACCATAGATGGTGTGCTGATTGAGGTCGTAAGAAATGTACACAGGCTTTTCAGATCTTTAGTGTTACACACTCAGGGATTTGGAATCAAGTCATTTCATTCAACCACATCCATCCTATGCAGAAGTCCGTTAATGATTACTGTCACTAGTGAACAGTGTACGATGTGTAACGTCAGCGCCAAACGAAGCCTGCTCCTGCAACACGAAGTAGTATGAAAGACAGTATGGAACCTGGGAGAAGGACGAGGATTTTGCTACTGCATTGTGCTGCGCCCCCAAACTACATACCAGTACTGCTGTCCGAAGCAGATCCGCGTCCCTCAAGGCCCATTCACGTCTACCAGCCTAACATGCTATCTTCATTATTCTGTACCATCCAACAGAGAAAAATTACGAACTCTTAAAGCTCCACTAACTTCATCCAATAGAGCTCAGCGAGAGCGCACCGCGTGTTCCTGCTACTAATAAGGCAAGTACACCATTCGCTTGTTACACATTCTTACGAGCTTCAGACAGGAGCGACTTATTTTCAGTTATCCGTGTAGTTACTAGTTTGGTTTTGTATTTTCTTGCGTGTTGAGTGCTTGGTAGGCACATTCTTTTATTTCAATAACAGTGCAGTATACAGTACCACCGTTGCTATCGACCCTCCTATCAAACAGCTTTTATTTGTTTGGTTGGAACATCTCAGTGTCAGTTAGACCGTCAGTGAGAGAGCACTTCGATTTCTTGCTGCTAATAAGGCGAGTACACCGTTCGTTTGTTACATATTTTGACGAGCTTCAAACAGGAACGACTGCAGTAATGGATAGGAACTGTGATTGTTGTGTACATATGCGAGCTGAGTTGGCGACCCTTCGTTCACAGCTCCAGGCTGCGTTGGCTCCGTCACACAGCTTGGGGCTGCTGCCAAGGGGCGTCACTGTGGGGGATCGAACGCAGGGATGCGAGGGACGTCGAGCACTTCCCACGTGTCCTCCGATCGGTCCACTGCTGTGACCGTCCCGGGTACTGCCTGCACTGAGGTTGACCCCTCACCTGTGGTCGAGTGGGAAATCATTTCAAAGTCTGGCAGGCAGCGAAAAGCTTTCTATGGGGCCAATCGTGGGGCCTCCCCGGTTCGTTTGACGAACAGGTTTCGGGCGTTATCTGTGGCTGACGCTGTCTCTGAGCCGGATGCAGCCCTCCACCCTGTTCCAGAGGAAGCTTCTCGGCCCGCAAGGTCTGGGCATTCACAGAAGGTGGGTTTGCTGGTAGTTGGGAGCTCCAACGTTAGGAGCTTAATGGAGCCCCTTAGGAACATGGCTGCCAAGGGGGGGAAGGAAGCCAGTGTGCACTCTGTGTGCATTCCGGAGGAGTCATTCCGGATGTGGAAAGGGTGCTTCCGGATGCCATGAAGAGTACAGGGTGCAGCCAACTGCAGGTAGTGGCTCATGTCGGTACCAATGACGTGTGTCGCTTTGGATCGATGCAGATTCTGTCTGGCTTTGGGCGGCTAGCGGAAATGGTAAAGACTGCCAGTCTTGCATCCGAGATTAAGGTGGTGCTCACCATCTGCAGCATCGTCGATAGATCCAACTGTGGTCCTTTGGTGCAGAGCCGAGTGGAGAGTCTGAATCAGAGGCTCAGGCGGCTCTGTGACCGTGTAGGCTGCAGATTCCTTGACTTGCGCCGTCAGGTGGTGGGTTTCCGGGTTCCGCTTAATAGGTCAGGGGTCCACTACACACAGGAGGTGGCTACTCGGGTACCGGGGGCTCTGTGGGAGGGACTGGGTGGTTTTTTAGTTTAGAGGGTCTCAGGGAACCATAGAAATGGCGTCCTCTAAAAGTGGGCAGGTAAAACACAGTAAGGTAGTTGTAGAAACGATTGGTATTGTAGTTGTAAATTGTCGTAGCTGTGTTGGGAAAGAAACAGAGCTCCAAGCCCTAATAGAAAGCACTGAAGCTAAAATAGTTGTAGGTACAGAGCGCTGGCTAAAGCCGGAAATAGGTTCAGCCGAAATTTTTTCAAACGATCTAACAGTGTTCAGAAAGCATAGATCAAATAGAGTTGGTGGTGGAGTATTTATTGCTCTCAGGGGTAGTTTGCCTTGTAGCGAAATTGAATTAGATAATTCGTATGAAATAGTATGGGTAGATGTTATACCTGACAATCGGACTAAACTATTAATTGGAATGTTTTACCGACCCCCGACTCAGAAGGTATAGTTGCTGAACAGTTCAAAGAAAACTGGCGTCTCATTTTGAATAAGTACCCCGCTCATACAATTATAGTCGGTGGTGACTTCAATATACCCTCGATATGATGGAAAAATTATACGTTTAAAGCCGGCGGCAGACATAAAACGTCATCCGAAATTGTACTGAATGCTTTCTCAGAACATTATTTTGAACAATTAGTTCATGAGCCCACTCGAAGCGTAAATGGTTGCGAAAGCATAGTTGACCTTTCGGAAACAAATGATCCTGGACAAGTAGTGAGTATTGTGACGAATACAGGGATTAGCGACCACAAGACAGTTGCTGCTAGGCTGAATACCGTAACACCTACAACCAACAAAAAGAAACGTGTAGTGGACTGTTAAGGCAGCCAGTCCACAGTGAAGTAGCCGAAAGGGCACGCGTCAACTCACGCCGTCTGGCGTTAAGTTTGGAACAGGATTCGTAATGAATGTGATAAAGAAAAGAACGTAGCTACTAGAACACTTAACTTTTATATTGTCCTTTGGTATACAGCATTCTGGATGATACAAGTGAGACTCTATCTTGAGGTACATGCAACGTTACAAATGGTTAATGGCGCCTTGCTAGGTCGTAGCCATTAACTTAGCTGAAGGCTATTCTAACTGTCTCTCGGCAAATGAGAGAAAGGCTTCGATCAGTGTAGTCGCTAGCAACGTCGTCGTACAACTGGGGCGAGTGCTAGTCAGTCTCTCGAGACCTGCCGTGTGGGGGCGCTCGGTATGCGATCCTGACAGTGGCGACACGCGGGTCCGACATGTACTAATGGACCGCGGCCGATTTAAAGCTACCACCTAGCAAGTGTGGTGTCTAGCGGTGACACCACAAAACGCAAAGTATATCTATTTAAAAAAGTTGATAAAAATGCTCTTAACGCCTTTTTAAGAGACAGTCATCACTCCTTCCGATCTGATCATGTAAGTGTAGAAAAGTTGGGGAATGTGTTCAAAGAGATAGTATCGATAGCAATTGAGAGCACATAAATTTATAAGTGGTGGTACTGATCCCCCCATGGTACACAAAACGGGTCAGATCGTTGTTGCAGTAGCAACGAAAAAACATGCCAAATTTAAAAGAACGCAAAATCCCCAAGATTGGCAAAGTTTTACAGAAGTTCGAAATATCGTGCGTACTTCAATGCGAGATGCTTTTAATAATATCCACAACGAAATTCTGCCTCGAAATGTGGCAGAAAACCCAAAGAGATTCTGGTCATAAATATAGCACACCAGTGGCAAGACGCAATCAATACCTTCACTGCGCGATAACAACGGTGAAGTCACTCATGACAGTGCCACTAAAGCAGAGTTATTAAACACGGTTATCCAAAACTCCTTCACCAAAGAAGACGAAGTAAATATTCCTGAATTATAATCAAGAACAACTGCCAAGATAAGAAACATAGAAGTAGATAACCTCAGTTTAACAAAGCAGCTTAAATCAGATAATAAAGCCAAGGCGTCTGGTCCAGATTGTATACCAGTCAGGTTCCTCTCAGAGTATGCTGATAAAATAGCTCCATATTTAGCAATTTATCAGTATAGCTCCATATTAGCAATTCCTGCCCCCCCCCCCCCCCCCCCCCATGAACCATGGACCTTGCCATTTGTGGGGAGGCTTGCGTGCCTCAACGATACAGATAGCCGTACCGCAAGTGCAACCACAACGGAGGGGTATCTGTTGAGAGGCCAGACAAACGTGTGGTTCCTGAAGAGGGGCAGCAGCCTTTTCAGTAGTTGCAGGGGGAACAGTCTGGATGATTCACTTATCTAGCCTTGTAACACTTGCTGTTGTGGTACTGCGAACGGCTGAAAGCAAGGGGAAACTACAGCCGTAATTTTTCCCGAGGGATGCAGCTTTACTGTATGACTAAATGATGATGGCGTCCTCTTGGGTAAAATATTCCGGAGGTAAAATAGTCCCCCATTCGGATCTCCGGGCGCGGATTACTCAAGAGGACGTCGTTATCAGGAGAAAGAAAACTGGCGTTCTACGGATCGGAGCGTGGAATGTCAGATCCCTTAACCGGGCAGGTAGGTTAGAAAATTTAAAAATGGAAATGAATAGGTTTAAGTTAGATATAGTGGGAATTAGTGAAGTTCGGTGGCAGGAGGAACCAGACTTTTGGTCAGGTGAATACAGGGTTATAAATACAAAATCAAATAGGGGTAATGCACGAGTAGGTTTAACAATGAATAAAAAAAATAGGAGTGCGGGTAAGTTACTACAAACAACATAGTGAACGCATTATTGTGGCCAAGATAGACACGAAACCGGCGCCTATTACAGTAGTACAAGTTTATATGCCAACTAGCTCTGCAGATGACGAAGAAATTGATGAAATGTATGATGAGATAAAAGAAATTGTTGAGGTAGCGAAGGGAGACGAAAATTTAATAATCATGGGTGACTAGAATTCGACAGTAGGGAAAGGAAGAGAAAGAAACGTAGTAGGTGAACATCGATTGGGGCTAAGAAATGAAAGAGGAAGCCGCCTGGTAGAATTTTGCACAGAGCATAACTTAATCATAGCTAACACTTGGTTCAAGAATCATGAAAGAAGGTTGTATACATGGAAGAATCCTGCAGATACTAGAAGGTTTCAGATATATTATATAATGGTAAGACAGAGATTTAGGAACCAGGTTTTAAATTGTATGACATTTCCAGGGGCAGATGTGGACTCTGACCACAATCTATTGGTTATGAACTCTAGATTAAAACTGAAGAAACTGCAAAAAGGTGGGAATTTAAGGAGATGGGACTTCGATAAATTGACTAAACCAGAGGTTGTACAGAGTTTCAGGGAGAGCATAAGGGAACAATTGTCACGAATGGGGGAAGGAAATACAGTAGAAGAATGGGTAGCTTTCAGGGATGAAATAGTGAAGGCAGCAGAGGATCAAGAAGGTAAAAAGACGAGAGCTAATAGAAATCCTTGGGTAACAGAAGAAATAATGAATTTAATTGATGAAAGGAGAAAATATAAAAATGCAGTAAACGAAGTAGGCAAAAAGGAATACAAACGTCTCAAAAATGAGATCGACAGGAAGTGCAAAAAGGCTAAGCAGGGATGGCTAGAGGATGTAAAGGATGTAGAGGCTTATCTCACTAGGGGTAAGATAGATAATGCCTACAGGAAAATTACAGAGACCTTTGGAGAAAGGAGAACCACTTGCATGAATATCAAGAGCTTTGATGGAAACCCAGTTCTAAGCAAAGAAGGGAAAGCAGAAAGGTGGAAGGAGTATATAGAGGGTCTATACAAGGGCGATGTACTTGAGGACAATATTATGGAAATGGAAGAGGATGTAGATGAAGATGAAATGGGAGATATGATACTGCGTGAAGAGTTTGACAGAGCACTGAAAGACCTGAATCGAAACAAGGCCCCGGGAGTAGACAACATTCCATTAGAACTACTGACAGCCTTGAGAGAGGCTAACAAAACTCTACCATGTAGTGAGCATGATGTATGAGACAGGCGAAGTATCCTCAGACTTCAAGAAGAATATAATAATTCCAATCCCAAAGAAAGCAGGTGTTGACAGATGAGAAAATTACCGAACTATCAGTTTAATAAATCACAGCTGCAAAATACTAACGCGAATTCTTTACAGACGAATGGAAAAACTGATAGAAGCCGACCTCTGGGAAGATTAGTTTGGATTACGTAGAAATGTTGGAACACATGAGGCAATACTGACCCTACGACTTATCTTAGAAGAAAGATTAAGGAAAGGCAAACCTACGTTTCCAGCATTTGTAGACTTAGAGAAAGCTTTTGACAATGTTGACTGGAATACTCTTTTTCAAATTTTAAAGGTGGCAGGGGTAAAATACAGGGAGCGGAAGGCTATTTACAATTTGTACAGAAAGCAGATGGCATTTATACGAGTCGAGGGACATGAAAGGGAAGCAGTGGTTGGGAAGGGAGTGAGACAGGGTTGTAGCCTCTCCCCGATGCTATTCAATCTGTATATTGAGCAAGCAGTAAAGGAAACAAAAGAAAAGTTCGGAGTAGGTATTAAAATCCATGGAGAAGAAATAAAAACTTTGAGGTTCGCCGATGACATTGTAATTCTGTCAGAGACAGCAAAGGACTTGCAAGAGCAGTTGAATGGAATGGACAGTGTCATGAAAGGAGGTTATAAGATGAACATCAACAAAAGCAAAACGAGGATAATGGAATGTAGTCGAATTAAGTCGGGTGATGCTGAAGGAATTAGGTTAGGATATGAGAAACTTAAAGTAGTAAAGGAGTTTTGCTATTTGGGGAGCAACATAACTGATGATGGTCGAAGTAGAGAGGATATAAAATGTAGACTGGCAATGGCAAGGAAAGCGTTTCTGAAGAAGAGAAATTTGTTAACATCGAGTATTGATTGAAGTGTCAGGAAGTCGTTTCTGAAAGTATTTGTATGGTATGTAGCCATGTCTGGAAGTGAACCATGGAGGATACATAGTTTAGACAAGAAGAGAATAGAAGCTTGCGAAATGTGGTGTTACAGAAGAATGCTGAAGATTAGATGGGTAGATCACATAACTAATTAGGAGGTATTGAATAGAATTGGGGAGAAGAGAAATTTGTGGCACAACTTGACTAGAAGAAGGAATCGGTTGGTAGGGCATATTCTGAGGCATCAAGGGATCACCAATTTAGTATTGGAGTGCAGCGTGGAGGGTAAAAATCGTAGAGGGAGACCAAGAGATGAATACACTAAACAGATACAGAAGGATGTAGGTTACAGTAGGTACTGGGAGATGAAGAAGCTTGCACAGGTTAGAGTAGCATGGAGAGCTGCATCAAACCAGTCTCAGGACTGAAGACCACAACAACAACATTTAGCAATTATAGACAACCACTCGCTCACAGAAAGATCCGTTCCTAAGGGCTGGAAAATTGTTCAAGTCACACCAATATCCAAAAAGGGAAGTAGGAGTAATCCACTCAATTACAGGCATATATCACTAACGTCGATCTGCATTAGGGTTTTGGAACATATACTGTATTCGAACATTATGAAGTACTTCAAACAAAACGATTTATTGACACATAGTCAGCACGCATTCAGAAAATATCGTTCTTGTGAAACACAACTAGCTCTTTATACTCATGAAGTAATAAGTGCTATCGACAGGGGATGTCAAATTGATTCCATATTTTTAGATTTCCAGAAGGCTTTCCACGCCGTTTCTCACAAGCGTCTTTTAACCAGACTGCGTGCCTACGGAGTATCGCCTCAGTTGTGTGACTGGATTCGTGACTTCCTGTCAGAAAGATCACAATTCGTAGTAATACACGGAAAGTCATAGAGTAAAAAAGAAGTGATATCCGGCGTTCCTCAAGGAAGTGTTATAGGCCCTCTATTGTTCCTGATGTACACTACCTGCCATTAAAATTGCTACACCACGAAGATGACGTGCTACAGACGCGAAATTTAGCCAACAGAAGAGAAGATGCTGTGATATGCAAATGATTAGCTTTTCAGAGCATTCACACAAGGCTGGCGCCGGTGGCGACACCTACTACGTGCTGACATGAGGAAAGTATCCAACCGATTTCTCATACACAAACAGCAGTTAACCGGCGTTGCCTGGTGAAACGTTGTTGTGATGCCTCGTGTAAGTAGAGGAAATGCGTATAATAACGTTTCCGACTTTGATAAAGGTCGGATTGTAGACTGTCGCGATTGCGGTTTATCGTATCGCGACCCTGCTGTTCGCATTGGTCAAGATCCAATGACTATTAGCAGAATATGGAATCGGTGGGTTCAGGAGAGTAATACGGAACGCCGTGCTGGATCCCAACGGCCACGTATTACTAGCAGTCGAGATGACAGGCATCTTATCCGCGTGGCTGTAACGGATCGTGCAGCCACGTCTCGATCCCTGAGTCAACAGATGGGGACGATTGCAAGACAACAACCATCTGCACCAACAGTTTGACGGCGTTTGCAGCAGCATGGACTATCAACTCGGATATCATGGCTGCGGTTACCCTCGACGCTGCATCACAGACAGGAGCGCCTGCGATTGTGTAGTCAGCGACGAACTTGGGTGCACGAATGGCAAAACGTCATTTTTTCGGATTACTCCAGGTTCTGTTTACAGCATCATGATGGTCGCATCCGTGTTTGGCGACATCGCGGTGAACGCTCACTGGAAGCGTGTATTCGTCATCGCCATACTGGCGTATCACCCGGCGTGATGGTATGGTGTGCCACAGGTTACATGTCTCGGTCACCTCTTGTTCGCGTTGACGGCACTTTGAACAGTGGACGTTACATTTCAGATGTGTTACGACCCGTGGCTCTACACTTCATTCGATCCCTGCGAAACCCTACATTTCAGCAGGATAATGCACGACCGCATGTTGCAGGTCCTGTACGGGTCTTTCTGGATACAGAAAATATTTGACTGCTGCCCTGGCCAGCACATTCTCCAGATCTCTCCCCAATTGAAAACGTCTGGTCAATGGTGGCCGAGCAACTGGCTCCTCGCAATACGCCAGTCACTACTCTTGATGAACTGTGGTATCGTGTTGAAGCTGCATGGGCAGCTGTACCTTACACGCCATCCAAGCTCTGTTTGACTCAATGTCCAGGCGTATAAGGAAGGCTGTAGTTGGTTGTTTGTTCTGGTTACTGATTTTTCAGTATCTATGCACCCAAATTGCGTGAAAATGTTATCACATGTCAGTTCTAGTATAATATATTTGTCCAATGAATACCAGTTTATCATCTGCATTTATTCTTGGTCTAGCAATTGTAATGGCCGGTAGTGTATATTAGCGACATAGGAGACAATCTGAGTAGCCGTCTTAGATTGTTTGCAGTTGATGTTGTCATATACCGTCTTGTGAAGTCATCAGATGATCAAAACGACTTGCAAAATGATTGAGATAAGATATCTGTATGGTGCGAAAAGTGGCAGTTGACCCTGAATAAAGAAAAGTGTGAAGTTATTAACATGAGTACTAAAAGAAATCAGCTAAATTTCGATTACGCGATAAGTCACACAAATCTGCAGGCTGTAAATACTTAGGGATTACAATTACAAATAATCTATATTGGAACGATCACATAGATAATATTGTGGGTAGAGCAAACCAAAGACTGTGATTCATTGGCAGAACACTTAGAAGGTGCAACAGGTCTACTAAAGAGGCTGCTTACACCACACTTGTCCGCCCTATTCTGGAATATTGCTGTGCGGTGTGGGTTCCGCATCAGGTGGGACTGACGGATGACATCGAAAAAGTACAAAGAAGGGCAGCTAGTTTTGTATTATCGCGAAACAGGCGAGCTAATGTCACGGACATGATACGTGAATTGGAGTGGCAGTTATTAAAACAAAGGGGTGTTTCGTTGCGACGGGAATTTCTCATGAAATTTCAGTCACCAGTTTTCTCCCCCGATTGCGAAAACATTCTGTTGGCACCCACCTACATAGGGAGAAATGATCATCACGATAAAATAAGAGCAATCAGGGCTCGCACAGAAAAATTTAAGTGCTCGTTTTTCCCGCGTGCCGTTCGAGGATGGAACTGTAGAGAGACAGCTTGAAGGTGGTTCACTGAACTTTCTGACAGGCACTTCATTGTGAATAGCAGAGTCATCACGTAGATGTAGATGTGAAGAAAAGTGACGCTAACCCTGTGGTAGGTACTACATGAAAGGGAGGCAGCACAGAGAGTGAAACACAGAAATATCCCTATCTGTACAGCTCGCCAATGCAAGACTGAAGAAAGAAAATATAAATTAGAATTAAAGCAACAATTCAGATTGCATGCACGAAACGTATGAGAATTGAGCTGCTCGGATTACCGATCGTGCTACCACGGATTACGAAAACTTACATCTCCCCAAGATCATTAAAGTGTGCCAATAGACGGGAAGTGTAACAAATTTTCCGAAAACTCGTGGGAAAAAATAGCAAACTTAACACTTTCTGCTTACAAGGCGTACATTTTACCATCAAGAAATGGCACTGCGCTGCAGCAGTGTCACTTCGATTGTGTCAATGGATAAACCACATTTTTGGAACGAAACGGAACCGAGGCTTCCACACTAGTCGAGTGCCATGCTGTGTCTGGACTTCGAAGTCAGCGCAGAAAGGCATAAATGGCATGCTCAGATTATCAAGAGAGGTGGCCAGGCGGTTGCGGCATTTAGCGTCCAGCACGTGGGTAGGTGCCCACCGTCTTAACACAAAAGCTCTAGAGCAGGCCACACCCTTGCTTGCACGAAGGTCGCTCAACATCCTTGAGAGGAGTGCTTGACCTAATGAGAGTCACAGATTGCCCTCTGCCTTCAAAGGAGACCTTAGACTGTACTGGGGCCATCTGAACTGCTAGCAGGGAGCGAAGCTTCCGCTCCATGTACACACATCCAGTGGACACAAATGAAACTGCAAAATAATGGGCAAAAAAATGAACTGATATCACACAGCAATATGTGACGGTGGCGTCAAACGGCTTCAAACGCCTGTTTAATTTACAAATGCGTTTATGTGTTGAAAATTTGACGTTAAATATCTAAATGAAAAAACCTTAGAAAATATTTGAAATTATGCTTAAAGTTTATTGGAAATCTTTAAGTGCTCTAATTCTCAAATATTGGACGAAGAAGTCTGGGTATTTGCACACTGTAAGTTATGCTGCAGACAAAATTTACATCAACATGTTTCATTCTGTCTATGCTACAGACAATCCAAGGGTATTTCTGTGAAAGGAAAGTGTACAGCTGTAAAGTACCTCATACAACCTGCAAATATATTTCAGAGTTCAAATAAGTTGGTAGAAACTTCTTTGGCAACATAAAAAAGGAAAAATAATTACCTGCATGTAACAAACATTAACATTTCTGCAAACAGACTGTCCTTAGCAAAAATTCCTGTAGTATAGATAATTTAAGGAACTCTGTAAAATGGAATCTGTCTCTAAAATGAGAATCCCTTTTTTTTTTATTTGATAGCACGCTGCTTAGGAAAGGCTGGTACCCAGGATGAAGTGTAATTCTGGAACACAGATTTAAGTTTTTACTTATAACAACATTTCTTCTAGATTTTCAAGTTCCATCAATCATATACACTTACCAAAATAGCAATATCTACGTTTACAACTTTAAAAAAATCATATAATCGATGATTTTTGTTCTCCAGAAGTAGTATTTCTAGTCACTATAAGAAGATTGCACCCACATCAAGCTATATCACTTTTCCTTCTTTAATCTATATCTTCACTTAATTCTCAGCATTCCTGTCAGAAATTATGATCATTTTGATTCCAGTTTCTTTCTGTTAACTAGGTCCCCTCACTATCATTTTAGATAAATGACAAATTTGAAGCCTGATGTTATAGGAGTATGTCTATTTTATTTTACTGAGGAGTTGTATTTATGCTGTTTTGTTCTGTGCAGTTAGAAACAGTTTGTATGAGCTGATAAATATGCCAGTACCTATATTATTGGTGGTGTAATTGGTATGGTACAGAGCCTATGTAAAGAAAAAAAATTTTTTTTGAGGTGTTAATATCATTCAGCCAAATGGTTCATAATAATGAAACATAACTATGCAAGTATTATAAAAGACAACACATATTTCATGAGCGCACAAGACCTGTGTAATGGTATCAGCTGCCTCTTCATAATTTTCTTGAAAGTCCATGAATGTGACTAACTTAGATCTTGGAACATACTCTCAACAATCACTCTACAGAAAATATTTAGGTGGTGGAAGATCAGAAGTCATGGATAATTAATGCATATGATCAGTCCTAGAAGTATAATCACCTGAACAAAGATATGAAGTTTCCTCAGCAGTGCAATTCAGTGATTTACATTGTTCAGTGTCTCCTGGGGTGTCTTTGAAAAGAGAGTTTGGAAGATTGTCTTTCAAGTCAAACCGCCATGTCACTCTGTTATTTTCTTATTAAATGATGTATCAATTACCAAGTGTGGTACCCTGTCAGACTTGTATCTACTATTTCATTTTATGGCCTAACCAGACAGCGTAAAAAGCTCATTAAACATGACGGAAATAGAGGTCTTATTTTTTAACTCTGACAGAAGCTGTAAAATTTATTGGAACACACATACCATTAGTTGTGTTTTTCTGTGGAATGTCTTAGCAATTGATATATGCCTTTTCAACCATTTAATGAGCAAGTTAATTAGTGCAGTGTTTCAGAGATCATGATAAATGATAGCGTGTCTAACAGTTCAAACATGTAAGCCTTGATATATGAATTTATGGAACCATTGACAAATGGACTACACAGATTGAGTCTTTCTGCATTTGTTTACCAGTGAGAAGGTCTACTGTTAGTATTGTCTGTTGTGATGTACTCTACTGCTTACACACAGTCTTGAATGGTTCAATGTTCCAAGCTTGAGAACTTACTATGTATTGCCCATCCATTTCTACACTCCAACATTTGTCATCAAGAGATAATTTTTTTATTAGAAGTTGAATGGCAAATTGTTTCTCTGGCTAAGTATTTATATAGACATAGAATCATAACTGTAAGTTTTATCTCCTGTAACATCAGTTGCAGTACCACCGCTACCATCACTGTCATTCAACTGGAATGTTTTTTGCTTTAATTTGCTGAAATCTGTTTAGAACCTTCTATACCTCTGTTTATTTCTGGGATCATATGTTACACACAATTGTGTACCTTTTCTTCTAGCTATGTCAGTTAATTAGTGTCTGCCTCAGAACTTTTGTTTGCTTCCTTTCTCCTTTTCCTTCTGAAGTCCTGGTGATTTATATCAGAGAGCTCACTGAGAAGATTAGTTTACTTCATCAATGTGCACATTCCTTCATTAAATTTTCTTTCTATTTCATGTAACAACATGTAATACTTGTTTATTCCCATGCTCATATCAGAAATTTACACCATTTACTTCCCTCTTGTACTGATGTCATTCTCTTCTTATCACCAATAACACAGCTGTATGTCTTATTAACATGATTCACTTGCTGCAGTCTGAACTCATTGTTTTGTTGACTTGTGCCTACAAAGAAAGAAAAATGAGATTCTTCCTACACTACTAACAGAAATCAGTGTACACTGTCATCACTTACTTATATATTTATCAAATCTGCAATTGCTATTTACCTCAAAATACATAGCTTTCCTTATGTGGTCTAGTTCTCCTGTGTATTATAGTTCTCACTGTCCTGTCATATCATTATTTCATAGTGGCTGATGTATGTCTTCTCTGTGTGCAAATCGGATTTTCCAATATTTGCAGTTTTAATTGTGATATTGATAATATTGTTAGAAATATGATAGCTGGATTATCTTCAGTGCATGATAGCTAAGAACAGAATTTGTGGTGTTTTGTAAGAATCAGTGAACAATTTGTGAGGAGGTAGAATTAACAGTTTTGAGTTACAAAGTTCTTCAGGCAGATGACCAGCTATTAAATTTGAATGTATGTGCCGGTACCTTTAAGAAAATATTGTGCTACTGAGTAATTCTTAATAACTTCATTTCATTAATTAAACTGATGATCTTTCGTTTTTGACACGATTGCAACATGTATCGTACACACTGATAGTTCAGTGCGAACTCATATTCCGTGGAGGAGACACATTGATAGTATTACTACCTCGTATGTGAGTAGTGCAATGTGAATAATGGTAAGTTATATTGGTACATCACTTTATGTAACTGTGATTGTCTTGACAGACATCCAGCAATATGAACCCCTGCTGCTGTAAGAATTATGTCCTTTGAGTACAAGTTTTGCATGTTCTTCCAGTTTTCAGTCATGGGGATACATGTTGCCTGAATTTAACATTCCAAAATGATTTACAAGCCATAACAGCACATTTACATTCACTGAAGCCCATAGACCTCATCCTATTAGACTTCATGAGTATGAGTGGCAAGAATAATCTACAAGCAAAGTAAATGTAAGTTATAACCTGATTGTTTGCATTATTCCAGCTGTGATTTTTGCAAAGACAGAAAGATGTGTTTTTTAATCATATTTACTTTATGACCATTAATATTCATATTACAGATTACAAGTACAACCTGAAAGAACTGTACAAACAAATCCAGAGGTACAGATGAAAATTATATACATTTTCTAAAGGTGTTTGTGATTTGTTGTTGTGGTGGTGGTGGTGGGGGGGGGGGGCGAGAAGTGAGAGAGAGATGTTATTTCACTTTGCACAAAGAAATATCTTCAGTAGTTTTCTTCTCAAGTTTTCTGTGCCATTTCTACCAGCTTTCTTTAAACAGATTTATATTATCCTACATTTTATTTTCACAATCTTATGCTACTTCAGTCACTCAGTCTTTTTTAACTCATTGGTTACTTATGTCTTCCATTTATGACTTGTGTAACATATGTTAATGATATTAAGAGTGTATAGTTTGGAAAAACTAATTCCACTTTGGTAGACGTGATTACTAATTGATAATTTACAGGAAATATGTGAATCTGAAATTAGAAAATAACTTAATCTGGGAATAGAAAATAAGTTTCATTATACAGGTCGATAACTTATTGTAGTTTACATCAGGCATACTACTAATTCTAAGCAAACATCAATTAGTAATGAATTTTAAAAAACTATAAAGAAGAAACAAAATTAGATTATTTTTAAAAATAAGTTTCCTTTCAGTTGGATGTATAATATAATTATTAAAATGATTACTTGAAGTGATTAGTAGTCTTTGTAGTTACTGTCTATCAGTATAACTTTTGAATACTTGGGGTATCTTTGTACCATTTTCTACTTATATTTCCAATGGCTGGTATTTCCCCCACTTGCACATTTATGTACAACTGTCTGAGTATGCGACATTACCCAGGTATGTATTTATTCCATTTCTATTAGTCCATCTCCATGTTCGCCCTCTGTCTGTCTCTGCACTTCCCTCCCTGTACATTGCCTCCTGCCCTCTCTCTGCCTGCTCATCTGCTTTCCCCTCTCTCTGTCGGTCTGCTAGTCCTCTCTCTTGCTGCTCATCTACTCCATCCCCCTCTCTCTATCCATCTGCTACTCCTCCCTCTCTCTGTCCCTCTACTACTACCTTCTCTCTGCCCATTTCCTTCCCCTTCTCTATGCATCTCACCCTTACCCCTCTCTCAGTCCATGTTCTTTTCCGCCGTCCCTCTGACCATCTCCTCCTATCCCCTCTCTTTTCCCATCACCTCCTCTGTCCATGTCCTTATCCCACGTTCCCTTCTTTCTCTGTACACCTCCTCCATCATATCTGTGTCCAAATCCTTCTCCCCCTTCTCGGTCTGCCTCCTCCACTCCCCACTCTCATTTCATTCCCTCCTACCCCTCTCCCAGCTAATATGCAACTCTTGATTCTCTCTTTCCATCTGCTCCATCTGTTCATCTGGTCAACCACCCCTCTGTCCAACTGATCCTTCCCCCTCTGTCTACCTCCTTGACCCCCTTCTATCTCCTCCTTACCCCCTATGGTTCCTCCTCCCCACTTTCTATCTCCTCCTTCCCCTCTCTCTATCCATCTCCTACTCTTCCTTTTATGTGTCCATTCCCCCTCTTCATTCTCTGTCGATCTCCTCATCCCCCTATCTGTATCCATCTCCTCTGTCCCTCTCTCCTTGCAGATCATCCACCTTCTCTCACCATTACCAAGTTATCACCTCCACCCCCACTAGCAGGCAGGTGGTTCTTACCCTCACAGTATTTATTTCCAGAGTATAAGTAACACGTGTACCAAGCTTCGTTGAAATCAATCCAGGGGTTTAAAAGCAGGATTTTATCTGGAGCTTTGCCCACATACCTACGTGTTTATATATGTAGCATATATTAAGTATATTTCACACATATTTGTAGCCATACGTCACTTACATCTCTAATGAATTTCACCCTGCAGTTTCGTTTCCGCGCAGCTTCTTGTTTCTGATTTCTTATCTCCTGAACTACATGTCATACAGTGATATAATTTTGTCCGTACATTTAGCAACATATGTGGATACTGTCTGCAAAATGTGTTGCGAGTAGAGTTAGTCGTAGAAAAGTAATAAATTTAAACGTCATGAATTATGCGACAGTTTTACTGCATGAACGCCGAAAATGTAAGTCACAAAATTATTTTTCATCATTTTGTGGGACTGTCCAAGAGAAAAAATTTCGTAAGAATATGAAATTATGTGTAAAGTTTGTTGCAAAAAAATTTCGTAAGAATATGAAATTATGTGTAAAGTTTGTTGCAAAAAAATTTCGTAAGAATATGAAATTATGTGTCAAGTTTGTTGCAAGTCACTAACTGCTCTCATTATCAAATACTGGATGTATGAAATCTTTCATCCCACCCCTTCCCTTTGCTGGGTAGGTGATTCTTACCCCAAAAGTGATTCTTTCCAGATTGTAAGTGATTGTGCACCAAGTTTCATGGACATCGGTCCAGTGGCTTAGGAGGAGGTCTGGAACATACATAAATGCACTCAAAGACAAATAAGATGAGTCACCACGAAGCATTTATCCACATTTGTTGTGTTTTAGCTGTAGAAAAAAAACACCCTAAAAAAGACCCCACAAAATAACGCTAAAAACCAACAAACCGTGTTTAAACTACCCAATAAAATAAACACCATGCTAAAAAATACAAATGTGAAATTATCCTTCAGAACAACAAATAATACTAACACAAAACTACGTATGGGAAAACCCATACTCCAGAAAAATTTAAACTCTAGAATCTACAAAATTAACTGAAATAACTGCACAGAATTTTTGTAGAATACAGGGGAAGAAATTTCATCGTTAGATTCAGAGAATGCCACACGAGAGAAACTAATTGCAACTTCTTTACAGGTGCACATTCTAAAATTAAACTCACGAATTTGACAACACTGAAAACGCACTACAAATCCTGTAAAAAATCCCAAAAGATCCAATCGTGAATATTTTGGTGGAATTTGAAATATACATACACACCAAGGGTTATCCCTACGACATACTAAACGTACAAGCCGATTTCAGGCACACAATGTTATCAAAACAATTTATTGAAATTTTTATAAAGTATAACGAAAACACCAGAGATTACAAACACATCAATAACAGTCCCACAGATACACGACCCACACCAACATAATTATCTCTGAGTAAACAACTAAGTGCCAATTTTGCGTTTCTACAAATCTCACATACTGAAAAACATATTATAATATACGTGCAACATCAAATCATTGAACAGATATAAAAAGTTGCTGAAAATTATGTTACAACTAACAACTACAGACAGAAATTATGGATTACTCAAAATTGTCATATTTCCACCTACAAAGTCTGGATGTAAATACATCAAATACAAAAAATAAAAAAATAAAAAAATTTAAAAATTTTGTAAATTATATATTATTAAATTGCAGAGAAATGCGATTGTTTGCAAATGTAGTGATGAAGATAATAAAGCTGAAGTAAGCATATACCGAAATAAAATATCAAGCAGCATACTGTTCTCCAGTTCTCTGCATAAACTTTAATAATGCTCAATGAATGCAAGTAATTTCCATTATCTTCTCCTAAACTTTATTTTTTGTTCTCATTTACCATCTCCAAATAATAATGTGTGATTACTGAGCAAAGTTTGTGAATATCTTTTTATATCATATCACTTCAATGAAAGCATTCAACTTAGAATAAATATTCAGTTAATATACTGGTATATATACAAACTGTCCTGTGTTTACTTGGGAACAATGTAAGGATTCTTTATTCCCAATGTGAAAAATGATTTAGCTGTTGCATTTGAGGGGCTAAATATTTCACTGTTGAACAATATTAGCCTTGGAAAGTCCTTAGAACCTCAAAGGGGCTAGAAGTCAGCCATGGGCTTTTGAAATTTACTATTTCTACATTCATCTACAGTGGGTCAGGAAATTCACAGTAAAGGTATGTTAGCTCAGCTCCTCCTGAGTGTATGTTAACTGTGAAATATTTATGCTACTCCAATGGGTCCTGAGTCCCTTCTTTAATTTGATGGGATGTTGAGCATGCAGATTTATAATTTACAAGTTACAAGCTGCAGTTCTTTCATTCCATCAACCTCTGTTGTTCTGTAACCTTGTGCTTAAACATTCTTCCACCATAACCTGCCACTAAAGTGAGCTGGTACAAGGAAAAATCTTAACAGTTTTAAGTTTGATATAACTACAGTGCTGCTACTAGATAGAAAAATATCAGTTCTAGGAACCATAAAACCTTCAACAAATGTAGAACAACCTATAGTGTGTGTGATCAATGAAAAATAAATGTTCATATGCCACAAAAACATAAATAACTATTTAGGAAATCGTCTGTCAAACACTGTTGCTATTGAACAAAATGAACAACTGCGCAAAAATAAAAAAAAGTGCACCACATAGTCTTAATGAAGCACCTATAAAACTCAATGTACCAATGATATTCTTAAACTAATCATTTTAGAATTAAATGGGACTAAAATCAGAAGTATGCCAAATATTCTCACAGTTGTAACAAGGAGGGCACAAGTCGACTCAAGGCGATGGAATTGCATGATATTTGGAGCAAGTCAACAGCTTCAGTAGCACGAAAAGTCTTCCAAACTAAAATCTAGAAAAGTCTTAGGTCTTCCATGATCTTCATATGCATCAGCCTCCACTAGTATAGTTAATAAAGTGCTACTATCATATACACCAGACACGTGAGCATAAACGTCCAAGTAATATCTCTTGAGCACACAAAAACAACCAGTCATTTGTTGAGAATAGTACAAGTGACAACAATATTTACTGCCATGAAGTTCCTATAGTTATGGAAGTACATTACAGGGCACCAGTGCCTTGAATGAGGCATTTTCAGTAAGTGGGAGGCATTATTGTCTACTTGCTGTAGTAAATTTCCAAACTCAAAGCTTAATCCAAGCATGTTTTTCATTAAGTAAGACATTAACTGTAACTGGAACAGAGAGCTAAAATAACAAAATGTCACAAAGTGATAAGATATACGAAAAATACGTAGATGTAGTATGAATGAAACAAACATCTCTCTTTAAGAAAGGTGATAGTAGGGATGTCAATAATTAAGGACTTGTTTCACTGCTGACATCATTTTTTCAAAATTTCTGAGAAGGTGATGTATTCTAGAATAATATCTCACCTAAGCAGCAACAATATCTTCAGCAAATCACAATTTGAATTTCAGAAGAGTTGCTCTACTGTGAATTCCTTTTACATGTTCACGTACCAAATTTTACAAGCATTAAATAACAAAACAACACTGGTTGGTATTTTATGCGATTCAGCCATGGCTTTTGACTATGAATCAGAGTATTCTCCTAGATAAACTGAAGTTTTATGGGACTGATGGCATAGCCAGCCAATGATTAATCTGTTATTTAAGCAAAAGAGCGCTAAAAGTTGTACTTAAACCAATGTACTCCAGGGACAATATTCTGCCAGGGGAGAAATCACATATAGAGCTTCCCAAGGTCAATCATAGGTCTGCTGTTGTCAATCATATATTTGTAAATCATCTTCCATCTAATATACAACAAGCAGAAGTATCTCTTTTTGCAGATGACACTAGTATTGTAATTGATCCAATCACACTTACAAGAACAGAAGACAGGAAAACTGTGGCTTTCAGCTCATAAAACAAGTTAGTTCAGCCAGATTTGCACTTAGAATAATTACAAATGTTGAGGAGAGACAATTTAGTAAGTTGACATATTTTCATTTAGTAATGTCATATGGAATAATGTTCTGGGGTATTGATATTTAAGAAAGAAAGTCTTCATTGCACAAAAATGTGCTGTAAGAATAACTTGTTGTGCTCATGTATCAGCATCTTGTAGGCATCAGTTTAAAGGGTTGGGCATTCTGACTATTGCTACGCAATATACTTATTCCCTCATGATGTTTGTTGCATATAATCCAATGCAGTTCAAAAGGAATGTTGATGTCCATAATTAGAAAACCAGAAGGAAAACGACATTCATTACTCCACATTAAAGTTGTATTTGGCACAAAAAGGGGTGCACAATGCCACAACTATAATTTTGTATAACTTACGCAGTGATATAAAATATCTGGCAGACAGCAAAATAAAATTTGAAAACAAACTGAAAAAGTTTCTCTTTGACAACTCCTTCTGTTCTATTGGAGGATTTCTATTATTGAATGTGTAAAGGGTGGTAGACAGAATTACTAACTCACATCTGTAGAGTTAATAATTAAAACAAACATAGAAATATTCAGCATGTAGCCATATTTACAAATTAATTTGCAAAGTGAATGAAACTGACTCATTCCACATCATAATGATTTATTGTGTAAATAATCCCTGGAAAATAAATAGATTACATTAACTGACTGAAGTTACTATAACCCTAATCACTAAATTTTGTGCTGGCAAACTTTTAAAATGTGTGGCTTGCATACATGATGGAAATGTATCAATTGACTCACAATCACGCATCAGCTAATGTGATTGTAGTATGTACGGAAGTTGTTAGTGTCCAATATTTAATTCATGTCTATCATAGAAATCTTGTGTAGTAAAGAAATGTAAAGCAATCACCAAATCATGACATATCTAAGGGGAACATGTTCTCATTATGTTCTTGGGGTCCATCATCAAGCAGTCTGTATAATGTTACTAATATAATAGATTATGATTAATTTCTCTGAACAATAGAATAAATTGTTAATGACATGATTGTATAAATTTATATTTGTAAACTTAAGTACTTTTTTGTTCTGATAAAGCATTAACATGTTTAAATTTATGGTTATGATATTGCTATACAAACAGACATTTATGTGATATGCCATATACCATACAGTGCCCAATGAATTTATGGCAACTGAACAATTCACTTGAGCTGAATGGTAAACTTCCATTCCAGAAAACTTTTTTATCTGTAAAACTATACCATCTGTTCACAAATTTCCATCATAGATGTTTACCACTAGCTGTATAATTCCCTCCATCTTTCAGAGGTTACAGTTGTATGTGACTCACAGCTTAGTATGATCCTTCAGATTTGTTGCCATGTCAAGCAACTTCCTGGTTGACCTAATAAGTCAGAGTGGACACTGAATCATTTAGTGGACCCAGAGAAAAACAGTAAGACAGTCACCAAGATCAGAACAGCAGACCTTTGCAAAAGTAAACTGCAGTACTTAACACAATGCTAGGAAGTTAATTAGTTTAGTAGTTAGAAAACTTGAAATCCACATGAAGGAACTGTAGTGAATTATGAATTCCTTATCTGTATTTTTCTGTGTACTGACGTGTGAGAATATGAATGTAAAGAGTTGCTGCCAGAATGAAGCAGCAACAGGGTCGTTATTTGCCTGTTGGCTTTAACAAGTTCAGAGAGGGAAATACTGATTAATTTAATCTGGAAACTGTCTACATAAATCAGTTTAAATCACAAGGATCTATCACTCTGTATGTCCACTGCTAAAGGTCCTTATCATGAAGAATTACACTCATTTTTTAATGGCTCCATGAGTGACTGTGAATCTGAGCAAACATTGAAACATTGTCTGGTAATCATTGTGAGATACAGAATGGCAGCAGATTATGTTTTGTGATGGCTCCTGCTTTTGTCTAAGCAAGAATTATCAGTGAAGCTTATTTGGAGGAGCCCCAGTGAAACCAAGTGTCATACTTTATAGTTCAAAAACTAGGCATTGATCGTGAGCTCCCACAATGGCAAAGACATCCATTCCAGGTACCTTAACAGTATGCTGCTGTGTCAAGAAGCTAGTGCTTACACTGGACCCAACAAACTGGTGATCGCTAATTGTATCAACAATGAGCAGCAGCTATCTTGACAGAAATCACTAACAGTCGGATAGCATTCTGTGGCCAGCAGCTTCACCTGATCTCTTTTTGCTGATGGGGAGTATTGTAGTTATTAGTTGAAAGATTGGTGTGATGTTGCTCTCTGTGCTAGCCTGTCGTGTGCAAGTCTTTTTAATAACAGCATCAGTACTGTACCCGACACTCATCTGAGCCTGCTTATTCTATTCTACATCTTCAGTGGTGCCTCCTCCCATTCTCACCTCCCGCTTCATACTTCGTCCATTATGAATTTAGCTATTCCTCAGTACTTCAAGATGTGTCCTATCAACCAGTGCCTTCTTTCAGTCAATTCGATTCAGAACCTCATCATCAGTTACCAGTTACTTCATATACCCATATAATCTTCAGCATTCTTCTGTCTTTATTGTTTATCCACATTTCATTTCCTTGTAAGGCTCACTCGAAATAAATACTCTCTGATGGAAAATGTATGAGATGAAAACACCTTAGGTAACCTTCTTCTGTGTGGAAATGCTCAGAAACTGTGTGCTATAATTGAAGTTGTTTGAATTTTATTATCACAGGAAAACATTACTGACACTCTGTTAGCATTTCAATGATTTTTTAAATATCTGCGTGTGTATTTGTCTTTGTAATGTAGTTCCTGTACCAGTAAATCTTTTTATTTTGTTACACACTGCTGCACACTTACCTCTTGTGTGGGTTCAGTATATGTTAGACCAGAGGTTCCAGAATTTTTCCTCTGATGGAATACTTTGGGAATTCTGTTACTTTGATGGACCACCGTACTTGAATTAAAGGTTAATAAATATTTTTTAAATTAGAAATACTTGTTTTATGAAGTGATTACTTTAATTTCAAATCTTAACTAATAACACAGAAATCATAATAAAATAAAAAATAATTAGTACTGTCAAAACGTCAAAAAAAGGAAACGCCATACTATTTAAAGTTTTTCACAGAGTACTTATTAACTTCGCATGGAACACCACTGATCGCTGGAACACAGTTTGGGAAATCCTGTGTTACACTGGTCAAGCTTCTCCATTAAAAAATGAAATCTGCAGAACAAGAGATTAAATGTGGATTGTTGATATAGTTGTAGTTTTCTCAGTTGCAGTCTGATTTAAACTCACATTTTTGTGACAGGTATTCAACATACTAAACTAATAAAAAATTTCTTTAAAAACAGGAACTGGGGGAAAGGAAATAAAAGTTTCCATTTTTGAAGGAAAACTGTTTTTATTTATTTAACTGTATTATTTTCATTTATACCTCCAGTTCTCTGGTATGTGGTAAACTGAATAGCTATGCATCAATAAATGTTGCTTTTGAAGCTGTGTGTTTTATTAGTGACATGCTTTCCTCACAGGTATATTTGTGTACAGTTTGGACAAATATCCATAATCCTTTTTCCAAAACAGAAATCGTGTGTTTTATTACTGATGTGCTTTCCTCACTGGCATACTTGTATACAGTTTAAACGAACAGATATAATCCTTTTTACCAAACAGGAGTCATCAGCAGTAACAAACATTATTCCCAGCAATGTGTTTTCGCATATATAACAATAACACTTCGTATTTACAGTAGCTTAGACTTATAGTGTATTTAACACATGATTTAGGTACTAAAATGAAAATAACATTTACAAATTAAATACGTTTGCTCTTCATTTTGTAACAAATATCTTAAAAGTTAATATGTTATAATATTTCTAACGTAAACAAAATAAATAATATTGTTGGAGTGTAAAATGTTCAGATAAGCACTGCAATGGAATAAAATCTCTTCTATAACAATGTTTCTCTACTTAAAACAGAACAATTTTTAAAATTTTCTGTTACAGTTGTTTGGCTTTAGGTGTTTCAGTCTTACATTACTAATGCCATTGATCCTTCTCGGTAAGAAGACAGTTCAACTTTCAATTTTTACAGGCACAGTAAATTATTAATTCATTATTGCACGATACTAAAAGTGACCACGTGTGGGCCACTTTGAAGTAGGAAATATATATCTGAGATCTTGTCGATTGAGTCAGGTAGATTAATGTGCCAGAAAAAACTGATCAGCCACTGTTAGTAAAATGAAAGCTTCTGAGAATAAACTTCTGTTGTAACAACATAAAATGGAGTTTTTCCTATAAAAATTAAAAACTGTTAACTTCTGCATGAGCGGAAATTTTGGTCAACCTTTTCAATTGTTTTTGCTCTGCAACCTTCTAGTTGCTGATATGTCGAATTTTACTGTACAGTAGATAATATTACTCCTGTTGGAAAGTGCTTCATTACTGATACAGTAACTGCACATAATTTACTGTGTAATAAATATAAGTTAAATATAAATTAATTTAAAATGATTATGGCAGTCAATACTTCCGCACTTGTGAGATGCTTTATGTAGGAAGTCCATCCTCGAGAAACCACTAATGGGGTCGTGGTTAGAGTCACTGCACGCCGGTGATGCTTTGTAGCCAGGGCTTGTAGTAGGTGGTGCGCATATAGACTCCGGGCAGGTAGGGGGAGGCGCACTTGATACCGTGGGACACGGTACCCACCAGCACCCAGCGACCGTCGTCCCGTTCCATCATTAGCGGGCCGCCGCTGTCCCCCTGCACACATACAATAGACTCTGAGACAATCGTCTCCACCAGCATTCAAAGATAAGGGGCTCCCTATAGATGGGAGCTTCTGAGCGTAGCAAACTCAATCTCTGACGATTTGCGAACTAGTACCATAGAGCGTGCTCAGCAACGATAACGTTGAAACGATTGGACATCTTCTTTCTGCTCGAATGTTTTTCACTTAAGTCCAAGTACTGTGTACTAAGCTCAGTAGACAAAAAATGGGTGGGGCAAACAAAAGGGGCTTGGACGAGTGGATACGATTGGACGTGAATTTGTGGCAGATTTAACAGAGGAGGAAAATACCTACAGTTACTTTCAACAGGATGGAACATCTGGCCATATAGCCGGACGGACCTTGGAGCACATTTACACAATCTTCAAGGCTGGCAAAGTTGTTAGCAGAGGTCAGTCTGGCCGCAGCCCTAGCTGGCCACCCAGGGAACCTGATCTGTCAGTCTACTATTACTTTGTGTGGAGAGCCGTTAAGTCTAAGGTGTATCGCAACAACCCTCATAGTCTTCAAGAACTGCTACAGAACATTCCGGATGAGAATGCAGCAATTCCAGAGTCCAGCTTCGATCCGCATTCAGCAGATTGCTGCCCAGGACCCAAAAGCGTCAAGAGATGAATGGTGGTCACTTTCAACATAAGCTATACTCAAGTCACTACTGTATTTCCTTTCTTCCTTTGTTTTCTTTGTACCTTGGAACTCTGTTCTCCACGCCACTTTTATTTACCCCACCCTGTATCAGTCAGCTCCTTGAAAGAGCACACTGGTCGCTTTGGAGCGTTAGAGGTACCAGGTGTGATCAAAAAGTACAGTAAACAATTTTATTTGAAGCAAAGTAATAGGCTTGGATGGAATTTGATTTAATCACCTTCAAGTTACTTATCTCAAAGCTCAAAGTTGAATCCAATAATGGAAGCATTTCTGGAAGGCTTCTTTTGCTCTGTCATGGCTCTCTCAGTGTCAGGAATGGTGTCAAAACGTTTTCCTTTAAGCGCGGTTTTAATTTTTGGAAATAGCTTAACACCGCATGGTGCTAAATGTGGTAAGGCGGGTGTGGAGAGACAGGAATACCGCGAAAAAACTGCGAATCATAAGTGAGGTGTGGCACGGCGCGTTGTCGTCATGAAAAAGGAAGCCTTTGGCCCATTTTTTTGGTCTCTTTCTTCGCACATCGTTTCACAAACTTCGCAGTACGCCCTTTAAAAATTCGGCGTTTACAGTTGCTCCCCTTGGAACGAACTGTGGTAGCACTATACCCTTAATACCGAAAAAATAACAGTGAGCATGACCTTAATATTAGATTTTAACTGACGTGCCTTGTGGATCAATTAGATTCACTGATTGTCCACTGGAATCTCTGAATTGTCGTCTGAGGTTCATACCCATAGACCCAAGTTCCACCTCCGGTTACAATTTTGGATATGAAGTCTGAATCTGAATGAAGACGAATCTTCAACTCAGTGCAAACTGACAAACGATTTTCCTTCTGTTTACCCTCAAAAGTCTGGGAACAAATTTTGCACTCACACGTCTCATTTGCAAATTATCAGTTAAAATGTTTTGCCCGGACCCGTACGAGATGCTAAGTTCTGCGGTAAGCCCTTGAATAGTTATTTGCCTGTTCGAAAAAACAGTTTCTTACCATTTTTTTCGCACAGTTTTTGCGGTTAATGGTCCAGATTTTACCTAACCATTTCCTATTTTAAATCGCTCTACCCCTTTAAACTGTCTACAGAGTTAAGAGTATTATCGCCGCACACCAATTTCATGAGTTTCTTTGGCACTTTCTAGCGACTTGAAACAGAACTGTTTACCAGTTGTTCGAAATCCATGACGCGCGACAGACACGGTAAACACAGCCTGTAACGTCTTTGGACACTGATTGATAAGTCATGACGTGTTCCAACTTCACACTGTCTCAACGCATCAGGATATCGGAGAAATTACATCAAATGGTGGTAGAGTCGGCAGTTGCTCCTAAAGGAATTCATTCACTGTATTTTTTGATCACATGTCGTAGTACCAGGCAGTGATGTGGCTCTCCACTGTTGACATTAATTCATGTAAGGGAAATTGTGCTTGTGTTGGCGGGGGGGGGGGGGGGGGAGTTGGGGTAGGGGCGTAGTTAGATGGTTCGACGCTGTGACCTGACAGAACGGCGGAAAGGAGCTACCACGTGTGAACGTGCACACGATCACACAATGAATGAAGTTGCCCGATTTCGTGGTGTATCAACGTGTACTGACCAACGTCTCTGCAAGGAATAGTGTATAACTCGCAGTCATGTAACAAGGCGTAAGGACAGTCTCGGTAAAAAGATCCATTCTCATAGGGAACGGAGAAGGGTGTCACGTCTTATCAATGACAACTGGTTTCAAACCGGACAGAAAGTGTTTGTCTCGGTGAATGTAGATCCAGTTCCCGAGGTGAGCATTGCGAAGGAAAGACACTGCAACGGATATATGAAATCGGAAATTCCGCAAAGGGCTATTCATCAAAGCGGCACGTAAAACTGCACGCCTTCAGTGGGCCAAACTAGACCGAAATTGGAGAATATCAGACTGGAGGAGTGTCGTGTGGTCCGATGAGCTGCGATTTTGCCTCTTTTTTTCAAATAGCTAAAACTGTAACAAAGCGCCACAGAAGAGAACTGGATTTATATCAACTTGCAGAGCAAGCAGGATTTCGCTAAAATAGCATTGAGACTAGTCGCCTTCTTTTAATGAAAACAGCCGAGTATGACGTCAGGAGTTCAAAAATGTTCAAATGTGTGTGAAATCTTATGGGACTTAACTGCTAAGGTCATCAGTCCCTAAGCTTACACACTACTGAACCTACAGGCTGTTTCAAAAATGACCGGTATATTTGAAATGGCAATAAAAACTAAACGAGCAGCGATAGAAATACACCGTTTGTTGCAATATGCTTGGGACAACAGTACATTTTCAGGCAGACAAACTTTCGAAATTACAGTAGTTACAATTTTCAACAACAGATGGCGCTGCGGTCTGGGAAACTCTATAGTACGATATTTTCCACATATCCACCATGCGTAGCAATAATATGGCGTAGTCTCTGAATGAAATTACCCGAAACCTTTGACAACGTGTCTGGCGGAATGGCTTCACATGCAGATGAGATGTACTGCTTCAGCTGTTCAATTGTTTCTGGATTCTGGCGGTACACCTGGTCTTTCAAGTGTCCCCACAGAAAGAAGTCACAGGGGTTCATGTCTGGCGAATAGAGAGGCCAATCCACGCCGCCTCCTGTATGTTTCGGATAGCCCAAAGCAATCACACGATCATCGAAATATTCATTCAGGAAATTAAAGACGTCGGCCGTGCGATGTGGCCGGGCACCATCTTGCATAAACCATGAGGTGTTCGCAGTGTCGTCTAAGGCAGTTTGTACCGCCACAAATTCACGAAGAATGTCCAGATAGCGTGATGCAGTAATCGTTTCGGATCTGAAAAATGGGCCAATGATTCCTTTGGAAGAAATGGCGGCACAGACCAGTACTTTTTGAGGATGCAGGGACGATGGGACTGCAACATGGGGCTTTTCGGTTCCCCATATGCGCCAGTTCTGTTTATTGATGAAGCCGTCCAGGTAAAAATAAGCTTCGTCAGTAAATCAAATGCTGCCCACATGCATATCGCCGTCATCAATCCTGTGCACTATATCGTTAGCGAATGTCTCTCGTGCAGCAATGGTAGCGGCGCTGAGGGGTTGCCGCGTTTGAATTTTGTGTGGATAGAGGTGTAAACTCTGGCGCATGAGACGATACGTGGACGTTGGCGTCATTTGGACCGCAGCTGCAACACGGCGAACGGAAACCCGAGGCCGCTGTTGGATCACCTGCTGCACTAGCTGCGCGTTGCCCTCTGTGGTTGCCGTACGCGGTCGCCCTACCTTTCCAGCACGTTCATCCGTCACGTTCCCAGTCCGTTGAAATTTTTCAAACAGATCCTTTATTGTATCGCTTTTCGGTCCTTTGGTTACATTAAACCTCCGTTGAAAACTTCGTCTTGTTGCAACAACACTGTGTTCTAGGCGGTGGAATTCCAACACCAGAAAAATCCTCTGTTCTAAGGAATAAACCATGTTGTCCACAGCACACTTGCACGTTGTGAACAGCACACGCTTACAGCAGAAAGACGACGTACAGAATGGCGCACCCACAGACTGCGTTGTCTTCTATATCTTTCACATCACTTGCAGCGCCATCTGTTGTTGAAAATTGTAACTACTGTAATTTCGAAAGTTTGTCTGCCTGAAAATGTACTGTTGTCCCAAGCATATTGCAACAAACGGTGTATTTCTATCGCTGCTCGTTTAGTTTTTATTGCCGTTTCAAATATACCGGTCATTTTTGAAACACCCTGTAAATTATCCTAAGGACAAACACACACACCCATGCCCGAGGGAGGACTCGAACCTCCGCCGGGACCAGCCGCACAGTCCATGACTGCAGCGCCTTAGACCGCTCGGCTAATCCCACGCGGCAACGTCAGGAGTCATCTGGCCTTTAGGGACTATCGAAAAGATATGGACTCCGTGGAGATTTGGGCAATCAGAAAGGCTCTTGAACATGCCACGGTTAATTCAAGGTATACAAAGCACCTCAAATGCGTCTATCAATAGGCAACAATGACAGTTAGTGTGCATGAATACCTTATCACCAGTAAGATCCAAATCGGTAAAGGAGTTCGCCATGGTGACACTACCTCTCTGAAACTGTTCACCCTTCCATTACAAGATATATTCAAATCACTAGACTTCAATAATCTGGGTCGTATCTGAACCATCTGCGCAAAGCCGACGACGCTGCGCTTATAAGTGAAGTTCTGGAAGAATTAAAGAGTATTATCCAAGGATTGAAACTAGCAACTGCAATGATTGTTTTGGAAATGAACATCAATGGAACTAAACCCAGACAACCAACCATTTACAGTCAGAAACCAGTCTATGGAAACTATTGACGACTACATCTACCTTGGCTACCAAATGAAACTGGAGAAAAACAATCAGAATACCGAAATTCCTCGCAGAATAGGACTGAGCTGGCCAGCATCCCAGAAACTATGATTTATCCTGACCAACAAGGATGTTCCAGATAACCTGAAGGCTAAGGTCTATAACATGTGCATACTACCACTTCCACTTACCTATGGCCTGGAAACTGTGACTCTGACTAACGCAAGTGCTCCTAAACTAAAGCGCTCAGCCGGCCGCGGTGGCCGTGCGGTTCTAGGCGCTCCAGTCCGGAGCCGCGCTGCTGCTACGGTCGCAGGTTCGAATCCTGCCTCGGGCATGGGTGTGTGTGATGTCCTTAGGTTAGTTAGGTTTAAGTAGTTCTAAGTTCTAGGGGACTAATGACCACGGCAGTTGAGTCCCATAGTGCTCAGAGCCATTTGAACCATTTTAAAGCGCTCATAACAAGTCATGGAGAGTCATGCAGTTGGATTCAGCCTCAGGGACAGTATTCGATCAGAGAACGTTAGAAGGTGAACAAAAGTAACAGACATCCTAGAAATAATTGTAAGGCTGAAGTGGTAATGTGCTAGACACGTATCTCGACAAGGCCTGCTTAGTTGCGTGGTTATGTACTTGCCTACCATGCAGTGGGCCCGGGTTCGATTCCCGGCCAGGATGGATATTTTCTCCGCGCGTGGACTGGGTGTTGTGTTGTCCTTATCATTACCGGATCGCAAGTCGCCCAATGTGCCGTCACCTGAAATAAGACCTGCATCCGGCGGGCGAACTTCCATGGATAAGGCCTTCCGGCCAACATTGCCATACGATCATTTTTCACAGCAGGCTCACCCCTATAATTGTTCACTGGAGACCATGGGACCACAAGAGAGGCATCGGAAGACACCAAAAGAGTTGGATTGATGACGTGAAGCCGATGGCTGGGACACGATGGTAACAGGTGCCTCACAATCGAAGCCAATCGAAAGAGGGCTATATCCAGCATTGAAGTGAGATAGGTTGAAGAAGAAGAAGGCGTTGTGTCCACCGACTGTGCAATAAGGTGTTTAACTAGCAATGTGTGGCGTGTGTAGCTCAGCCACTGGATGGTTCTGTGACCTTTTTTATTTTCATTTTTTTACCATGACTTGGGCCCATTATTCCAGGTTACCGTAAATATCAAGAATGTTTATTTCAACAGTTTCTGCGACGAGTGCTCCCCTTTCTTTTAGATCTTAATGATGAGTGTGCTGAGGAATCTCTCCTCTTCCGATATGACAATAGCGGTGTTCAGATGGCTGCACGCATGCTGTCCTGGTTTGAAGAACCTTCAGGCACTCTGCTATACCTTGACTGGACCATTCAATAATCCGACCTTAATCCAATAGAAAATGTCTGGGACTATTTGGGAAAACAGGTGAATCGTAGCAGTCAGCATTCCCATAGTTTGGTCACTATGGGATGTAATCGCCTATTAGTGGCGCCTATTATCTGGATATAGCACATTTGAAGATGGTTGTAGACTCTCAGCCAATTGTGGTCGTTATCATGGGAGGAGGCGGTATTACATGGTGCAGTATTACCTCTATAATTCAGCATGCTCCAGGATATGTCAATGCTGGATTATCAAAAAAGCCGAATTATCGAGGGCAGCTTTAAAAATCTGCTTTTAAAAAAGAGAAATAACCAAAATCTGTCGTTTTGACGTACAAAAATAATAACTGTTATTTATTAAACACAATGGGAGAGATCACAGTATAAAATAAAGTCATGTATTACTTTCCTGCAAAAATAAAACTGAATTACATCCGAATACTGTACAGCTCGGTAAAACAGTTTCAGTCTCAAAATTTAAAAAAAATTCAGTATACACACATATTTTTTGTACGGCACTTGCAAAATACAAGCATTAACGATTTGAAAAGGTCAGTAACAAGGTAATTAATAAAAACTGTTACCAAAAATTTGGTGCAGTTTAACTGAAAGCACAGTCCTTAGAAATAGTCCAAATATCTGACGTAGTCGAGGGTGTGGAATATGTCGGACTGATATCTACCACTGTTGGTGTAGGTGAAATTTTCTTCTGAGCACTCTGGAACATTGCAGAAATGATAACTCGTTTCTGGGGCAAGCAGCTTTTCATCAAAAATTATTTTGTATCACAAGCAGGACCATAACTTCAGAACTGCTGCAGTGTTGGCTTTTCTCAGCAAATTTCACAAGAGTGTTTAAGGCCTCAGTCGAAGTGATTAGTTGTAGACGTTTCTTCTTCGTCACTCTCAGTTTGTGGTGCACCCTGAGGGTTGAAAACACTATGTGATAACACATAACCAGTCAGCTCTTCTTCAAAAGTAAAATTTCTGTAACTCGTGCTATTCAGAGCGAACAGTTGTCGTCTCATCATCATTTACATTGTTTTCCATCTCGGCTTTAGGCCACAGTTTCCTCCAGGCTCTCTGCATTGTTGTATTTTTCACAGAGATCCAAGCAACTGCAGCCGTGAGAATAGCGCTTGTATGTTAACATGGCTACATTGCTCAATCTGATACAATACAATGACTTAAATAAATAATTATTGAAATAGCACAGCACTGGTGCAAATGTAAGTACTGTAAATTTATGTCTACTGATCGAAGAATCGTTGATGCTAGCACAAAGGTAACAATGCAGCTGGCTTTTCTTGGCGAGACCATAATCGCTCAAAGGGGCTTGTTGTTACAAGGGCTGCTGATATATCGATATTTAAAAGAGTAAAATTACATGTGCTCGATATATCGAAAAATGTATCGATATATAAATGGAAGAAATATCGACGTACCGGCCTGTAAAAATATCGGCCCCACATTGTAAATATACTGCCAAATTAGAGCTGTATATTTACGTTTTGATTTACGAGGTGTGGCTAGAAAAAAACCGGACTAGTACTGGTGAAACAATAAAACGAATGCAATAAGGCTGAAAGTCGCGTGGCCTGTCACGTGACTCTCGCTCCGCCTACTGCTCGAGTTTCATCTGCCTCCTGCACTCAGTCTGCCCGTGGCGTCTGTTTTAAGTAGTTGACGTTTTGTCTGTGCGTCGGAAAATGTTGAGTATACAGAAAGAACAGCGTGTTAACATCAAATTTTGTTTCAAACTAGGAAAATCTGCAAGTGAAACGTTTGTAATGTTACAACAAGTGTACGGCGATGATTATTTATCGCGAACACAAGTGTTTGAGTGGTTTAAACGATTTAAAGATGGCCGCGAAGACACCAGTGATGACACTCGCACTGGCAGACCATTGTCAGCAAAAACTGATGCAAACATTGAAAAAATCGGTAAACTTGTTCGACAAGATCGCCGTTTAACAATCAGAGCAGTGTCTGAGTTAACAGGAGTTGACAAGGAAAGCGAGTACGGAGAAAACGGAACGATTTGTGGAGAAAAAAGTCATGGATCCTTCACCAAGACAATGCCCCAGCTCACAGTGCGTTATCAGTGAAGACGTTTTTGGCAAAACACAACATTCCCATCTTAGATCATCCACCCTACTCACCTGATTTGGCCCCCTGTGACTTTTTTCTTTTCCCTAAAGTCAAGTCAGCTTTGAAAGGAACTAGATTTGAGACTGTTGAAGCAGTAAAAGAAAAAGCGACGGAAGTAATGTATGGACTTACCGAAAATGATCTGCAGCATTGCTATGAACAGTGGAAAATTCGTATGGAGCGGTGTAGAGACCGAGGAGGAGAGTACATTGAAGGAGATAACATGAAATTGTAAATAATTGTAAATAAATGTTTTTTCCAGCATCAGTCCGGTTTTTTTCTAGCCGCACCTCGTATTATTAGACATTATGTAAGTCAACAAGCTAGCAGCCTGCCTATCTCCCTCAGAGCAAGAATTGAAAGGAAAACGATGCACGTTCACGCTTGGCTATAACTACAAGGGTTGATTGAAAAGTAATGCCTCCACCCTCGTAACTCTTCAACAGTTGGCAGCATTGTATGTGGCAGGTACTGGCTTGTTCCATAGCCTCTTCCCTACAGCACCTGTTGGCGGGAAGTCTTAACACTGAACGGTTGTGTTGTTACAGTGTAAAGTATGGAACCCTGCGCAGACGGTCGGTCAATGCGATTTAAGCAACGTGCAATCACTGCATTCTTGATAGCAGAAGGTGTCACCGCAAAGGAGATTCATCCGAGAATGAAAGCAGTGTATGGTGATTGTGTTGATGTGAGTACTGTGCGTCGTTGGGCGAGTAAGTTTAAAGATTTTGAGGCAGGAACATCTGACCTGCTTGTCAGACAAAGAGTTGGACGTCCTGTGACCACCGAGTTTCACAAGAAAAATGTTGACAGATTTATTCAGGACGATCGTCGTATCAAATGGTTCAAATGGCTCTGAGCACTATGGGACTTAACTGCTGAGGTCATCAGTCGCCTAGTACTTAGAACTACTTAAACCTAACTAACCTAAGGACATCACACTCGTGCGGTTCCAGACTGTAGCTCCTAGAACCGCTCGGCCACATCGGCCGGCCCTCGTATCACTCAGAGAGAAATTGCAAGCACAATCGGCATTTCACAAGGACGCGTGGGCCACATTATTGCGATCGTCCTGAATCAATCTGTCGTGGACAACGTGCAATTGACTGGTCTCCGGATCATATTGGTAGCACGAGGCCCCATCTCTTGTAATTATGCCGATATCCAACAAGGCGTGACCATGGTGCTTCGACCGATTCCCTAAGGGGCGTTTTCTAACAGCTTAACAATCAACGGCAGCAATGTGTTGTTGCTAATGGTGATTACGTAATTTGAAGGCCAGTTAAGGTCTTTTGTTTGTAACTTTTGTTTCGTTTATTTTCTGAGGCCATTCACCGATCTTTTCAAACGCACCTTGTACGAGATTTTTCATGTGTATCAACAACAATACAAAATCATTAATAGAACGAAAAACCAGTCCAAGTTGCAAATATTTTATTTTCCATTAGATGACTAGTTCCGTGCCGAGATCCATTTTCAAATCAACATGACAGACTCGAAAATGGCACTTCCGAAGGTGTCAAAATATATGAAATGTACATTTACAGTGCCTCCAGATAACTCCAGCATGCTGGAAGTTCATAAAATCATTAGTATCAGCCGTACTTGATTTACCATTTCTGTTTACAAACAGCTTACGCTCTGAGTCTTTTTTTCGTATACGATATGTTTAAATACTATTGACGATTCTAGACGTAATTAAAATATTTCATTTTTTCGGTTTGTTAATACCGTTAGCATGCTCCACAGATGCATTATATGCTTTAGAAACAGCTTCGCGGGCCGCGGTGGTCTAGCGGTTCTAGGCGCTCAGTCCGGAACCGCGCGACTGCTACGGTCGCAGGTTCGAATCCTGCCTCGGGCATGGATGTGTGTGATGTCCTTAGGTTAGTTAGGTTTAAGTAGTTCTAAGTTCTAGGGGACTGATGACCTCAGTAGTTAAGTCCCATAGTGCTCAGAGCCATTTGAACCATTTGAGACAAACAGCTTTTCCGGAACGAAAATAATCCTGCAGATATTCATTATAGTAATAACTCTTTCTTCACTATTATTTTTATTTGAAATATCCTTACTTTTTGGCATATGGACGTGCTGCCATGACATACAACTCACTCTGTGGCATGAAATCATCAGTCAATCACGAGCTATAGGGGGCTCTCAGGAACTCACTTTGAGGGGCAATGGGTCACACACAGAGCATAATTTTTTGTTGAGGATTGTTTTTTAACACGTCGTTTATGATTTATGCACATGAATGAAGTATTAGTCATAATATGCAGCCTAGTCGTAATTAATATCATGTGCAGCTGGGAATGTGGGAGGTGTAGAGTTGGAAGACGGAGTGTATCACGCAACACACAAGCCAAAAGCGTCATTCTGCCGATTCTCTCTCTTGTGAGCACCTTGACCACTTCGTCTTGCTTTTCCCATTATTGTACGTATTTTGCCATTATAATGTTCGTTATGGGTGACGTACATCAAAACAAACACAGTGACGGAAATGGAAACTGTTACGTCACGTGCATCTAACAGTGCGCTACCAAAACGACATGCCTGTGGGATATATTCATTCAAATTTCATCCATGTGCTAGCTCATTTTAAGTACACAAAATGCCAGTCCTGTAGATAGATAATGGTGTCAGTACATGATGGCTGTTTTGTATGTCTAATGTTACTGGGACTTTTAAGGTGGAGATCGCAACACAGCATCCACAGAGGTTGTGCACTTGTAGCTTACCGCCGTCTTTTGGGCTTCGAGACAGATCAGATCACTGGCATGGGGAGACATCGGAGCCTCATGTTGACAAATTTCACAGACTATTGGCTGTAGGACAATGACTGTAGAACAGGTGATGGATCAGATGGACTTCGGAGAATAGGGTAGCAAAAGAGTAGGCACAGGTCCTTCCACAAGAACGGTACGTTAAGAAGATAGTAGAATTGTTCAGGTGGCTATGACAAATAGACGGATGACAACAGCTGAGTTCGGGGCAGAGGTTTAGGCTGAGTGTCACCACGAACCACCGAGAACAGATTACTGAAAGCTGGGTAGAAATTTCGAGTTATCATGCTCCATTTACCTCTGACAACATACTGCAGACAACAAATACTTGTATGGCGTAGAAACAAAGTCAACTGGAAGAATGAGTGGCACTTTAGGGTGTTGATCGACGAATCTTGCTTATGTTTGTGGCGGACAGATCAACGTCAACGTGTCCACAGACGACTTGTTGGAACGTCAGAGGAAGCAGCGATTCTCGAGACCCATATCTCTCCAACTCCTAGAATCGTGATTTAGGAAGCCATTGGAGATGAGAACAGGACTTATTTTTATAATGGTTGAAGGCTCGCTGAATGCCCATCAATATGACAATAATTTTAACTCCTGTTGTCGTTCCAAATGGCATATTCCAGCAAGATAATGCAGGACCCCATACTGCAGTTCACACCACGAGTGTCTTCACCATGATTGGCGTGGCAGGTACCCTGATTTGTCATCCATACAGCATATCTGCAATGCGTTGGGAAGAAACATACCTTCATACCAGTCGCCAGACAGCAATCTATATGAATTGACGCAGCCTGTAGTTCAGGAATGGCGAGAAAGTCCTTAGGATGACATTCCAGTGAATGCTGTTTGCTTCCATGCCTCAACGAATATAAGTGTGTATTCGTCCCCGTGGGGCCACACATCATTCTCATATTGATGATGGACATTAATTCGGTATAGAATGAAAGTTTAATAATTTAATACCCGGTATGGGATAAACATGTCCAAAAATTTTCGTAATATCAAAAAAAATGGCTCTGAGCACTATGGGACTCAACTGCTGTGGTTATCAGTCCCCTAGAACTTAGAACTACTTCAACCTAACTAACCTAAGGACATCACACACATCCATGCCCGAGGCAGGATTCGAACCTGCGACCGTAGCAGTCCCACGGTTCCGGACTGCGCGCCTAGAACCGCGAGACCACCGCGGCCGGCTTCGTAATATCAGACTGGTCCTTTATGGTGTACAACTTTTCATTTCCTTCAATGTCTAGAACAAACAAACGAGAGCGTTAGGGTTAGCTGTAAGTCAACTTGTCGAGGGAATTCCAGAAGCAGAAACAGTGCTCCCAGTACGGCCAACGTTATGAGTTGCCAGGACAGAAAATATCTGCATGCAGCATGTATCATGGGACTGAGGCAGAGAGAGGAAATACGACACCGAAAAGTTTTATTTTACCATCTTGCCCAATAAGCATTACTCACTCACCTTACTTACAACTATAGTTCTTCTGATTTTTAGACTACAGCCGATCTTACAAGTTTTAGTTTAAATGTAAGGTTCTGAAACTTGTATACTGCGCTTTACATGAGCTCACGTGCTACTGTGAAGCGAGGAGCAAAGGAAGAGACACTCGTCATATCTATCAGCCTCAATATCCAAAGAGAAAACAACCTCTTACCAGTAACTTTCTGTATTTTATCCACGCCTTCGATAAAGAGCCGTTGTTCATCTTCAGGGTGTTGTTAGTGGAAGGCGTGATGAGACAACACTTGATTTTCAGTATATTATGTTACAAATATTTGTGTAGACATTGTGACCATTCGATTTTTCAAAATGATTCAAATGGATCTGACAAGGGAACCTCCCCATCGCACCCCCCTCAGATTTAGTTATAAGTTGGCACAGTGGATAGGCCTTGAAAAACTGAACACAGATCAATCGAGAAAACAGGAAGAAGTTGTGTTGAACTATGAAGAAATAAGCAAAATATAAAAACTGAGTAGTCCATGTGCAAGATAGGCAACATCAAGGACAGTGTGAGCCGAGGAGTGCCGTGGTCCCGTGGTTAGCGTGAGCAGCTGCGGAACGAGAGGTCCTTGGTTCAAGATTTCCCTCGAGTGAAAATTTTACTTTATTTATTTTCGCAAAGTTATGATCTGTCCGTTCGTTCATTGACGTCTCTGTTCACTGTAATAAGTTTAGTGTCTGTGTTTTGCGACCGCACCGCAAAAGCGTCTACTAATCGCACGGTCAAGAGACAAGAAGTTTACGGAACTGTGTAGTGATATGTTAAAGTAAAATACTTCTGTAGTGCAGGAAACTATGTTAATTACCTCGCAGGAGTCCTTTTGACCATTGGCATATCCGGCGCACAGGAAGCTGTTGAGGATGACTTTGGAGTGGCCGGCGGTCTGGAACATCTCCTGGCAGACGCTGTTCTCAATGACAGGCACCTGCACCTCCTGTAGCACACTCGGCACTCCGCCCCCTGAACAAAGCACGCACATTACGGTCAAAACAGTCGTAAATAATTATTACTGGAAATCTCTGAATTTCCTAACTAATGCAGAGTTATATACATCGCCATCGTCTTCTACCATCTCATTAGTACTCCAACAACCCTTCAAACAATGCATCCTATTTCATCATCACAATGGCAGATCTGTGACTCAGCACCAGAAGAACACAGCACATTACATACAGATTAATATCGAAACTGAAATTTACGATTTTCAGTTAGAGTCTACACGTTTTTACGTGTACAGCTAGCAACTGCAGGGTAATGCATAAGATCCCTTGGGGTTTCAAAAGATGGCTAAGTGAAAACTATAAGGAATACTGAAAAATGGCACCTATCAGTTGATAGAGCATCGCATTACAGGCGATCTATATGAGCACCGTTTGTGACTGGCAAACGTCAACATGTTCGTGCAAGAGATTTAAGTCTATCTATCGCTTGAGCTTTGTCCCACAGTTACGCAGGGTCAGCCATTGTTAATCGGATTTGGCATGTTAATGTTTAAGGAGTGGCCGGATGCCCTTCCTGCCGCCACCCCCTGGGATGGAATTAGTGTATCCCAACTGTCTGCGTCTAGTGTAATCCGTGGAATAGTGCGAAAGTGTTCAGATGTTTGCGAGCCGTGTAACTGAGGCGGAACATGGGGACCAGCCCGGTATTCACCTAGCGGGATGTGGAAAACCGCCTAAAAACCACATCCAGGCTGGCCGGCACATCGGCCCTCGTCGTTAATCCGCCGGGCGGATTCGATCCGGGGCCGGCGCGCCCACCCGAGTCCAGGAAGCAGCGCGTTAGCGCTCTCGGCTACCCTGGCGGATCGTGCGAGAGATGTGAGTCCCTGACACGAATTGTCCAAGAAGGTGTGACAGCAACGCACTTTGGAACTCTGTTCATTGGGTTGCCTATCTGCAGGCGAGGACTACAGGGTTTGGACAAAATCACGGAAAAACCGTGAGAAATGCATGCTTGCACATGAATGCATGTGCTAGCCAAGCCTGCCGATTGCACTGTTTTAACTGAATATGAACGGTACCTGTGCAATGTCCTCAATACATTGCAAGCGTCAGTCGTGGTCACAACAGGGTTCTGTGTAGTTGAGAGTGCGTTATGTCGGAGCTGAGTGAATTGGAACACAGATTGTTAGTGCTCTTATGGTGACTGCTTCCGTAACCAAGGGAGCCGAAGTGGTCGGTGTTTCAAGAGGCGCCCTATCGAAGCAGGAAAACATCATCCGTTAAGTCACAACGCAGAAGAAACTTTGTGTTGAGTGACAGTGACAGACGGTTAATGGAGAAGTTTGTGGCGAAATATAAAAGGACGACAGCTGCAAAAGTGACTGCAAATCTGAACGTCTCGTAAACCCTGTCAGCACCAAATCAACACGAAGGGAGCTCGATAAGTAGGTAACTGTAGGGAGAGATGGAATTCGAAAGCCACTCATCAGTGGTTCAAATGCCCATAATAGGAAAACGTTGCGCCTAAGCCATAAAACCTGGACTATGGAGCAATAGAAGAAAGTCATTTAGTAGTATGATTCTTGTTGCACACTGTTTACAACTTCGGCAGTCCATGGTAGTCTGTTGGTCTCATGGTTTCTCTGATAGGTCGCATTACTGCTAAGGTTTATGTGACCATTTTGGCTGATGAGGTCCAATGTTTGTTCCCAAATGGTGATTCTGCGTTCCGAACAACTGGGCCCCTGTCGTGTAGCTCGCATTGTCCAGGACTGTTTTTGTGAGCACGAGGATGAAGTGTCACATCTTCCCTGATCACCACAGTGATTGACTGGGATCGATGATGTTTCGGGCCGTCTATGGTAGTCTATGGGTCCCATGGTTACTCTGATAGGTCGCATTACTGCTAAGGTTTATGTGAACATTTTGGCTGATGCGGTCCAATATTTGTATCCCAGTGGTGATTCTGCGTTCCAAACAACTGGGCCCCTGTCGCGTGGCTCGAATTGTCCAGGACTGTTTTTGTGAGCACGAGGATGAAGTGTCGCATCTTCCCTGGTCACCACAGTGACCACGTCTCATTATTATTGAGCCTTTGTGGTTTACTTTGGAGAGAGGAGGGCGTGATTGCTACCCATCCCATCATCGTTAATTGAACTTGCCTCCATTTTGCAAGAAGAGTGCTGTTAGATTCCCTTGAAACCCATACAGGACCTGAATTTATTCATTCCGAGACGACTGGAAACTGTTTTGAATGCCAACGGTTTTCCTACACCATGTTAGGCATGGTAATGTGTTGCGCCTTTAGTGTTTCCATATTTTTGTCGAGCCCCTGTAAAACAGCGCTGTCTCAGAGAGGTTTCGTCATTTGGCAGACGTAAAAGTGGTAACGAATTCATCGGTGGTCTAACCTCGATGAAGGTGTAATGCTCGGGCGATAAAGAGTATTAGCTCGGTTTGTCCAAAGAGTCGTGAAGAAATCACACGTAGCACAGTCGAAAAAGCCGTTCAGGAATTAATCTGGCATGATGAAGGTGAATCATGGAAGACGTAAGACAAAATGGCTGACTAGTATCTGAAGCATCCTTCGTCTCCCGCACTTAATGTAGCACAGCGAGACCCAATTTTAGGTGGACTGCATACTAAAGACGTCTTCACCTCCCTTCTACTCAGGTACTGATTGAGATTTACGGTTTCTCGTGTCCCGTTTCTAATGTAAAATGAATCGTGATTAAGTGTCCCCTCAACGACGAGGTCATCTGTGACGGAGCACTTGCTCGGACTGGAGGATGAGGGGGAAGCAAATCCTCTGCGTCTTTTCTAAGCAACCCATCCTGAAATTTACCTTAACCAGATGAGACAAACCAGTGGCAGTCTAAATCTGGGTGCCCAGACGGGGCCTTGAAACGTCGTCCTCCCTGGTGCCTTAACCTCTGTGCCACCCCACTAGGTCATGCCTAATGTAGTACTTAGGTACTGACTGTGATTTACAAGGCCACCAAGAACATCAAATTCATTTATGACAAGTTTTTCAGCAGTCTGAAGAAAACTTCTGAGCAATACAAGTATTAAGGTACTCATGTTACCGTATAAACAGACGTCCTTCATGGTTCCATAATGTGAACGATGACTTGAATTCTTTGAATCCGTAGGTTTCCTCCTTGAGTTCTGAGGTGAGCAGCTGCTCTAAATGTTTCCTAACATTTGTCAATGTTTCCTGAAATGGCGCACATTTTCAAAAGAATGTTGTTCTTAAAATACGGCTTCGTCGCATCAGAAGACTTTTTGATCATGTGCCAGACTATTTTCTCAAGGAGTAACCCAAAGATCAACATGTCAACGACTTTCAAAGATATTAATAAATTCGAAAAATTATCTTTTTCAAAATTTCAATTACCTTGTAAAATTCGGTCGAAGTCGAGGGCGTGATTGGCAGAGCACTGGCTCGGTTTTCTCTTAAAAAGGGGAAGGAATCAGACGGGGAATACAGAAATAATTTCAAATATCTTGTTCGGAAGTGTCTTGGCATGGTAAAGGCGAATCGAGGCAAGCCTGAGACAGGATGACAGCACGACAATTAGAACCCACATTATCTCGGTCTGGAAACGACGTTTTGATCCAGCGTCACCATAGTAACAAGTTAATTCTAGCACTGTTACCTAGCGAGGTGGTGAAGTATTTAGGAGGAGTGGGTTTGAAATCCTCGCCGGACCACTCAAATTTATGTTTTTACTAATTTACTAAGTCGTTTAAGGCAAATTCCGGTATGGTTTCTTTGAAAAAGACATCTATGATTTCCTTTCCTATCTTTGTACTATATCAGACTGTGCAATTTGTAATGACCTGGTCATCAACAGAAGGTTAAGGTGTAATTTTTGAATTGTTCTAACGAAGGTGACATAAAATCTGAACCCCTGTAGAGGAAGTCATAGTATTGCAGAAATTAATGAATCAGATGGTAACAACACTGTATACAGTGTGAACCTGAACTCCACCAACAGAATTTCAGAAATTGATCAGCGATATTTCCTGGATATCTTGGTATAAGGGACCACTCCGGTAGCTTGCTACAAAGGAACTGTATTTCATTTGATATCTTATCCCCATTATTTTTTTGATCTGTGCTGCAGTGAAAATATCTGCACATCCGTGCAAATGTCGACGGCATGTGCTGTATGTCTCATATGGAAGCAATCTTTTTCCATTCGCTGACAGTACTTCATGTTGACAACAGAAATGCCCACTTCAGTCTTCGCTCACAAGTTTGAATTCAATACTGCTCGGTTCGCTATCAGATGTGTTTTTCTGGCAGTGTTAGTTGTACGTTAGCTGTGATACACAGCAGTACGGATACGTTTACTGATGAACACTTGGCCGATATGCACATCATTTATGGGTGCACTGAATGCAATGGAAGGGCGCCTAACGACGCTATTTAGAGCACAGCATGCCACTATGCATAGGAACCTATGAAAGACCTAATCTTCAGTCTTAGTGTCTGCATATTAAAGGCATGTTCACTGTACTGTTGTTTAGGTATTCAAAAATGGCTCTGAGCACTATGGGACTTAACATCTATGGTCATCAGTCCCCTAGAACTTAGAACTATGAGGCCTGTTCAGAAAGTAAGCTCCGATTGATTGCCAAATTGAAACCACAGTGAACATCAGAAATGTTTTACTTGTAACAATTAGCTACACCTTTCAGCTACTTCTCTACGTAGTCGCCGTTCTGACTTAGACTTTTGTCATAGCGTTGTACCAACTTTTCAATAGCCTCATCATAGAAGGCAGCCGCCAGTGCTTTCCGCCAATTCTCCACGCCGGCCTACACCTCGTTGTCTGTGTCAAAATGTTGTCTTCAAAGACAGCGGTTCATGTGACCAGAGATGAAACTCAGGGGGAGACAATTGCGGACTGTATTGTGGGTAATCTCACATTTCCATTTGAAAACGATGCAGGAGCATCTTCATTGCCCCTGCAGAATGCGGCTGAGAATTGTCTTGAAGAAGAAACAGCACGACAGTTATGTAATGTTAGCTGCATAGCTTCAGGCGAAATTTCTCACCAGGCCCTCGTACTTGGCGGCAGACACTATTTTCTAGACATCTTTACGCACTCACTGCGAGCTCAGAAATGAGAAGAGCGACGTGATGCTAACTGGGGTTATACTAGAGACACTACCCAACACATCTGTGCAAAGCTTTATCGGATTTTCATAGTCGTTTCCATTTCGCGACCGATCGGAGCTTACTTTCTGAACGCCCCTCGTATTTAAACCTAACTAACCTAAGGACAGCACACAACACCCAGCCATCACGAGGCAGAGAAAATCCCTGACCCCGCCGGGAATCGAACCCGGGAACCCGGGCGTGGGAAGCGAGAACGCTACCGCACGACCACGAGATGCGGGCTGTTTAGGTATTGTCACAAAAACAAAGACATCTGAGATAACAAACCAAATGAATCGTAATTACATTATTACTCTAGACAGCGAAAACTATGGGTACCTTACACCAAAATACTCAGAAAATGTCCAAGAACAAATTCTGAACTTTTGTCGATGGAGTTTACCACAGTTTTCGGCGTAAAGTGGAAAGGAACACACATATGGCGAAACAGTAGTAGAGATACTGACCGTATTTGAGGCGGCCCCAGCCGGTGACCGTAGCCATGCGGCCTGTGAAGTCTTCGTTCTCTCTGGGCATGCAGATCGGCACGATGTGCTCGTCGAACGTCACCGGATAGTCCATTTCCAGAAGGGCGAGGTCGTTGGCGAACGTAGCCGCGTCGTAGTGCCGGTGAACGATTACGCGGCGCACGTTCTTCGTCACGGATCGCTTCGACTCCAGCTCGCCCGTGATATCGTACTCGCCCAACACCACCACCAGGTTTGCCAGGAACCTGCAACGCGCCGCTCATGTTAAAACTTGTCTCCACACCTGCTTATCCACTGCTATCGTGCCAGCTTGTCTTGTTTTCCTCGCAGTCGAGGAGCACATACACATACACACACGCGCGCGCGCGCACAGGAGTGTGTAGGTACACGTGAACAAAGTTTTCCCTCCGCCTGCTGTTGACAAGAAGTGTGCAGTAAACGGAGAAAAGTTGATGAATCAGTCCTACCCAGCCCAATTTTCTTATTCTCATGCACCTAACGAAAAATGTAATCTGATATTCGCCAGATGAACAAGAGATGAGACTCCCTTAAGAGGATAGTTGTTTGACTGACTGGATGCAGCGATCCACGTTAGTCTATCCAGAGCAAGCCTCTTCATTTCTGCATAATTATTTCAACCTATATCCACATGAAGTTGCTGACTGTATGCAAGCCTTGGTCACCCTCTGCAATTTTTACTCATTTCCCTCCATTACGAAACGGGCGATTTATTGATGGCTCAGGATGTGTTCTATCAACCAGCTCCTTATTTTAGTCAAGTTGTGCCATAAATTTCTTTTTTTTTTTTCACAACACAATACAATATCTCTTCATGAGTTATCCGATCCACTCATTTCCGAAGATTTTATCCTTTTGTTGCCTGTTTGTTGTGTTGATAAAAAAACGCCGGAAACCGGCTATCTGGAATATGTGGACCAAGTAAACATATCTTCAGCACCACATACATGAACTACCAACTTTGGAAATCGTAAGTAACACCACTCGATAATGTAACCTCACGAAACTTGTGCTGCAGTAGTTGGCTCTAACCTCAAAAACAAAAGAGAAACATGGGAAACTTAACATAGTTACACACGTGTAACTACTACATAATGCATTTACACAGGGTGTTCGGAAATTCCGTTTAAAACTTATAGAACTTGTTGAGAGGAGTATACAATATTTTGAATAAGAACCCATGTCCCCTCCCCTCTACAAGTAATAGAAGTTTGTAACGGGAATTGCCGAACATCCTGTACAAGAAAAAAAAAATATTCAGCCACTGAAGACGCTTTACAAATAAAAGAAGCGAAACATGTATAGAAAAAAAGCAAACTGCCTTTCATTTAGCTTCAAGGATGTAACATGCACTCTGTGATCAAAAGTATCCGGACACACCCAAAACCATACGTTTTTTCATATTAGGTACATTGTGGTGCCTCCTACTGCCAGGTACTCCGGATCAGCGATGTCAGTAATCATTAGCTATTGTGAGAGATCAGTGTGTGGCGCTCCGCGGAACTCACGGACTTCGAACGTGGTAAGGTGATTGGGTGTCACTTGTGCCATACGTCTGTACGTGAGATTTCCACAGTCGTAAACATCCTATTAGGTTCACTGTTTCCGATGTGATAGTGAAGTGGAAACGTGAAGGGACACGTACAGCACAAAAGCGTACAGGCCGACCTCGTCTGTTGACTGATAGAGACCGCAGCAGTTGAAGTGGGTCGTAATGTGTAAGAGGCAGACATCTATCAGACCATCGCACAGGAATTCCAAACTGCATCAGCATCCACTGCAAGTACTATGACAGTTAGGCGGGAGGTGAGTAAGCTCGGATTTCATGGTCGTGCGGCTGCTCATAAGCCGTACGTCATGCCGGTAAATGCCAAACGATGTCTCGCTTTGTGTAAGGAGTGTAAACATTGGACGATTGAACAGTGGAAAAACGTTGTGTGGAGTGACGAATCACGATAATGTGGCGATCCGATGCCAGGGTGTGGGTATGGCGAATGCCCGGTGGACGTCATCTGCCAGCGTGTGCAGTGACAACAGTAAATTTCGGAGGCGGTGGTGTTATGGTGTAGTCGTGTTTTTCAAGGAGGGGCTTGCACCCCTTGTTGTTTTGCGTGGCACTATCACAACACAGGCTTACATTGATGTTTTAAGCACCTTCTTGCTTTCCAGTATTGAAGAGCAATTCGGGTATGGCGATTGCATCTTTCAACACGATCGAGCACCTGTTCATAATGCACGGCCTGTGGCGGATTGGTTACACGACAGCAACATCCCTATAACGGATTGGCTTGCACGGAGTCCTGACCTGAATCCTATAGAACATCTTTGGGATGTTTTGGAACGCAGACTTCGTGTCAGGCATCACCGACCGACATCGATATCTCTCCTCAGTTCAGCACTCGGTGAAGAATGGGCTGCCATTCCCCAAGAAACCTTCCAGCACCTGATTGAACGTAGGCCTGCGAGACTGGAAGCTGTCATCAAGGCTAACGGTGGGCCAACACCATATTGAATTCCAGCATTACCGATGGAGGACGCCACTAACTTGTAAGTTAATTTCAGATAGGTGTCCGGATACTTTTGATCACATCGAGTACCTGCATGAACTTTGAAGCAATTAGGAAACGATAAAAAATGGAAGAAAATGACGATGGAAATTCATATTCGTTGTTAACAAATTTCTCTATTTAAGAAATGCCTTTCCGGCTACTGCCGGTCTGCCTTTCGAACCCTCTGTACTTCCTCCATCGTCAGTTGTTTTGCAGCCCAAATAGCAAAACGCATTTACTGCTTTTTGTTTATCATGACCTGATCTAACTGCCTCAGCATCACTTAGTTTTATTCAGGTACATTCTGTCAACTTTATTTTGTTTTCCTTCACAATCATCCTATAACCTCTTGTCGAGGCACTGTCCATTCAGTCCAGCTGAGCTTCCATTGCCTACAGTTTAGCTTGAAAATTGAAAATAAAGAAATTACGAAATAATTTAATTTAAAGAACGGCTAGAAATGTGGACATTATATGAAAACTAAAAAATAAGTAGCTGATTCAGTTGCAGTTTTTCTGCAGTGGTTCGTTCGTCATGACAGCAGTTAGTCCAAAGATCCTTTAAAGATGTACAAGCTTACACATGGTATATGAAGTCTAACAGAAAAAGGCAGTGTTTTTTGCTTTCAAAGTTGGCTGGGTTACTCATTATCTTAAATGAATGGACAAAATCAATCCATGCATTTTTAACAAATTCAAAACTCATGAAATCTGTACAATAATAAAATTGTTATGGCGATGATGACATTTTCCTACCTGGAAAGGATGAAACAAATTCATGGTGATAAAGAGTACACGCGTAAAAACGCGAAAAGGATAATAGAAGTAGTGATCAACTACGCAGTTTCGACCAATAGTTGTCATAATAATGGACACTGAGAGGTGATTAACAAGGAACAGGTGCTAAGCTAAGATTCTCATAAAACAAGGTAGATAAATTATCAGAAAATCAGAAGTGACACTAAACGTAGTATGTAAAGAGCTTAGTACAATATGATTTGCATATTAAGTTGATAAACCATAATGATAATAATAATTACTACTACTACTATTACCACTAATACTCTTACTGCTACTACTACTACTACTACTAATAATAATAATAATAATAATAAAGATTTTTCCTGTGTGTTTGCAAACTTCTCACTTTTCTAAAAGAGGCGACTGTCTCCTCGACTCATATCATTCTAATTACAGTCTATAATACGCAACAAAAATTGCGTAATCAAGAACAAATTATCGGAGAGAAATGAAATGACCATTGTTAGTATAACTGATGACGTCAACAACAAAGAATCAACATTTTCTGAAGTAACATCAAATAAGAGCTTCAGCATATCACAGAATTGAATGAAGGACCGCATTGATAAATAATGAACTAATGCCTGCATCGGCAGTGCATGCCAAAAACTATAATCTTATCCGAAGGCATTTATACAGTCAGGCTATTAACAGGTTGCATATCGGACAAGTATCGTTTACATTTGGTTACAATGATGGCCACATGAGCCCCCAGGTGACTAGTATGCTTCTGCGTACACTTTCTATCAGGTGAGTGTTGAACTTAGTAGTGAGATGGACCCTGGATATCGTTAGCTATCTCAATTATAATAAATTGTGTGTGTTCCTCAGAGGAACTGATATGTTTTGAAAGTTTTAAATCTAGGCTCCAGCACGTTCCGAAGCCTACATGTCAAATCGAAAATGCCCGCTCAGTCACTTTTTTCTCATAACGCTGAAACCTTAAAATGAAAGGAGGCCAGGCATTTGTCCTAAGAGATTCAGAAAAATCCCCAGGAAACTAAAATCTGTATGACAGGACGGGTATTTGAACCGCCGCTTACCAGAATGCGACTTCAACGTTATACCCCTATGCCACCTGGCCCAGTCGAAATGTTCTTCTTTGTAGAGCAGATATTGGTTCTCATTTTTCTTTTAACTTTAGCGCTAACATGTTGACTGTAAACGAATGAGGTAAGACTATTTGGCAGCTGACATAAAGATGCTTAGCAGAAGTCAATGCATGTGAAATGTGGTCTGGAATCTAAAGAGGAAAGGATGCAACACCCTGAAAAGACACCGAAGACTTGTCTACATTGATACCTTAGTGCAGCCTCCCTCTGGGAACATCTCAATTTTCCGTGTGTGCAACAGCGAACCAGTATTTCTGCCAATACTTCCACGTTTTTATTTATTTATTGTTCCGTGGGACCAAATTATGGAGAAGTCTCCATGGTCATGGAACGAGTCAATACATGAAATTATAACAAGATAGTAGAAACGGATAACATGAAATATAAGAAACATATTCAGGCGACAAGTCGTAAGTTTAAATAAAGAAAATCAACAATGTAACACTGAAATTTGCTTAATTTTTCAGCTCTTCCAGGAGCTCCTCGACAGAATAGGAGTGAGCCATGAGGAAACTCTTCAGTTTCGACTTAAAAGTGTTCGGGCTACTGCTAAGATTTTTGAGTTCTTGTGGTAGTTTATTGAAAATGGATGCAGCAGAATACTGCACTCCCTTCTGCACAAGAGTCAAGGAATTGTATTCCACATGCAGATTTGATTTCTGCCTAGTATTAACTGAGTGAAAGCTACTAACTCTTGGGAATAAGCTAATATTGCTAACAACAAACGACATTAAAGAAAATATATACTGTGAGGGCAATGTCAGAATTCCCAGACTATTGAATAGGGGTCGACAAGAGGTTCTCAAACTTACACCACATATAGCTCGAACAGCCAGTTTATGAGCCAAAAATACCCTTTTTGAATCAGAAGAATTACTCAAAAAATAATACCATACGACATAAGCGTATGAAAGTATGCGAAGTAGACTACTTTTCGTGTTGAACTGTCACTTATTTCAGATACTGTTCTAATGGTAAATAAAGCAGCATTTAGTTTCTGAACAAGATCCTGAACATGGGCTTTCCCGCGGTGGTCTCGCGGTTCTAGGCGCGCAGTCCGGAACCGTGCGACTGCTACGGTCGCAGGTTCGAATCCTGCCTCGGGCATGGATGTGTGTGATGTCCTTAGGTTAGTTAGGTTTAAGTAGTTCTAAGTTCTAGGGGACTTATGACCACAGCAGTTGAGTCCCATAGTGCTCAGAGCCATTTGAACCATGGGCTTTCCACAACAGCTTACTATCTATCTGAACGCCTAGGAACTTGAACTGTTCCGTCTCGCTTATAATATGCCCATTCTGTCTGATCAAAATATCGGTTCTTGTTGAATTGTGAGTTAGAAACTGTAAAACCTGAGTCTTACTGTGATTTAGCATCAAATTAATTTCCACAAGCCACGAACTTATTTCATGAACTACATTATTTGATACTGTTTCAATATTACATACAATATCGTTCACTACCAAGCTGGTGTCATCAGCAAACAGAAATATTTTTGAATCACCTGTAATACTAGAAAGCATATCATTTATATAAATAAGAAACAGCAGTGGCCCCAGCACCGACCCTTGGGGAACGCCCCACTTAATAGTGCCTCATTGGGACTGAACATCACTACCACTCTCAATATTGCGGAGAATTACCTTCTGCTTTCTGTTCTTAAAGTAAGAGGCGAACCAATTGTAAGCTACTCCACATCTTCATCATCCCTATGTATTTTTGATTTCTTTCATCTATCTCCTACTCTTACCTGATTATCCTTAACCTTCTCCAGACCAATCACCAGTCAAGTTATTACCGAGATTTTTTTTGTACCGCTGTCACACATTTCTGTTCGCTGCCGTTACAAGGCAAGGAGAAATTACTGGACACTGTATTAACTAGGCCGTCGTTTCTGACATATCATAAATTTATTACTAAAACCGAGAAACTGCAGGGACGGATTCCTGACTGGAAGTGGAGGAAAAAATGTTCTATGAACATGTGTCCGGAAATACATCGTTACCGTGGTAGATGGCGCCGACGAATGAAAGTTCCTCTGACCACATGCTGTGTGTTCTTTGTGTGTTGCAGCCTGTGGGATTGACGCAGCGTTCTGTAAGCAGTAGAATGGTCCGGTATTCATGCCGGGAACAAGCCGAGAGGGTGTTTGTGTACGGCCTAACAGATGGAAATGGTCGAGAGGCAGCACGGCTATATCAAAACAAGTACCCTCATAGACACCAACTACATTACACAATATTTCAAGCCCTTTTTAGGCGTTTGTATGATCGTGGGTCCTTTCACACCGTACAGAGAGACGGTGGACTGTGCGTACTCCAGATTTAGAGGACTGGGTTCAACACGATATTGACTCCACTCAAGTGGCCCGGCAACATGGCGTATGATAAAGTACGATTATGTGTATCCAGCATGACAACAGTTACCATCGCTGTCACCAGCAACGGGTGCAAGGATTATCAGCAGCAGGTTTCCTTCTACGGACAGGATTTTGTCGACGGTTTTTGCACCAGACCATCACAATTGTAGGATGTCTGTCATCAGCCATGTTTACTGAGTAAACAATCTTTACCAGAGCTGACGTTATCAATCTTCATAGTCGTCATCGGTGGGGTACAAACAATACTCGGGGAGCCGTTGAGGTCTCATCAGCGTCGATTCAGCATCAATGCGTGGGCAGTGATATTTGTTAACCACATACTTGGACTGATTATTATTCCGCAACGCCTCGATAGAGGAACGTACCTTGACTTTCTGCGGAATACTCTGCTCGGGCTGCTTGAGAATGTACCTTTGGTAATACGAAAGGTTATGTGGTTCCTGCATAACAGAGCACCACCCCAGTTCCGCGTTACAGTTCACCGACATCTCAACATCTCCTCCGGACATTTGATAGGACTCGGAGGCCCTATAGCATGGCCTGCTAGATCACCGGGATTAGACACCCTGGATTTTTACCTCTGGTGGCATCTGAAAGGCGTTGTGTATACTGAACCAGTTCCTGATGTGCAGACCCTTCAACAGCGTGTTCACGAATCCTGTGACGCTATTCGAAGGGAGGTCGGAACGTGCAAAAGAGTGCAGCAATCCAAGATGCGACGTTGAACGCGTGCATTGCATCCCATGGGGGCCACTTTGAACATCTGTTGTGACGTGGATGCGATGCAACTCTGTACTGTATTCCGGGACGATTTGTTGTCGTTGCACGCACGCCGTCCATTTCTGGACACATATTCATAGGACCTTTTCCTTCCATTTCCAGTCAGGATTCCGTCCCTGCAGTTTGTCTGTTTCATTAATGTTCACGCTGTATACATATTATTAATAACATTGGAGGTATGAATTAAACAACGCCTTCAGTCACAACTTTTTCGTGTTTTATTAACTACACGATGCATTTCGGACCCTGTGGGTCCATCGTCATGTGTAATTTGTCTTAATACATGTTTTATTTCTTCTCCTGAATGAGGTGTAATGCATATTCCTGTCACGAAAAGGTTTAATGTTAGGTTATGAATTTCGTTAAGTCGAACGCGGAAAATATGTGCAAAATACGGAAAATGAACAGTGTAAACTTACCCATAATCCAAAGAAGGCATTTTCAACGTTTTATTAGCGGCAAACATTCTTTTCTCCGTCGTTTTAGTACATGCCACTTCATTCAGGATGTACATTTGCACACTAATGTTTATAAATACTTCACAGATGTTATTGTACATGGTGTTGTCAAAGATGAATTTATTCGTAGTGCTGAAGATATAACTTTTGGCAGACATATTTCTCAATCATCTGGAAAGTAAGTTCTTTAATGAAGACAATAGACTCAAGTAAAATAGTATATTACTGCAGATATGTTGATGACACCTTTCTGATATTTGATGGAACAAAAAATGAGCTCGAAGAACTACTAGTAGCATTCATTTCTTTCCACAAAAAACATGAAATTCACAATATAGCATGAGGACAACAAGAGCCTAAACTTCCTGGATCTAAAAATCACCAACCACAAACAAAAACACAAATTCAGCATACACAGAAAACGCACATATACAGACATAACACTGGACGACTCATCATACTATTTCACCACACTAACATGCTGCATGTAGGTCCATGCTAGACAGAGTACACTCCCTTGATTTAGAATAAAACACTGTCAAGAATGAGATAGATACAATAAAGAGCATTGCCATAAGCAATGGCTACACAGCCAAAACAACTGACAATTTAAGCAGACAAATACACAAAAGCAAGACAACAAAGGGACACATTGTGAAAGAAGAGAAAATATTCACCAGTATCCCACACCTAGGCCTCATATCACAAAATATAGCCAACGTTTTCAGAAAAACAAGTTCAGAAAAACAAGTGTAACAGTTAGGAAACCTACTCATTCATAACGTAAAATCAAATACACAAACATACAACAACAGCGGAGTCTACAAAGTATCATGCCCCAGTTGTCCTGCCGACTATGTATGGAAAACAGGCAGAAACTTCAATACCCGTTTTCAAGAAAATGTAAATGCTGTGAGGCTCAAAAATTTCGAAAAACCAGTCATGCCACAACATATGTTGGAAAGGAAACATGTCATCAACAGTCTAGAAAACAATTTGGCAATACTACATAACGAACCCAATGGTAAGACCCTAAGTCTGTTAGAACAACTGGAGATATACCTCCACAAAATCAAAAAACCAGAATCTATGTTAAATGAACAAACAGATTTCGCAAGCCATAGTTATTTCAGTAATTTTAAAGACCTATTCTAAAGTTATTCCTTGCATATGTCAATTGTTTATAGTTATATCCTTAGCACTACGAATAAATTCACCTTTGACAACACCATGTACAAAAACATCTGTGAAGTGTTTATAAACATGTGTGTGCAAATGTACGTCCTGAGCGAAGTGACATGTACTAAAAGGACGGAGAAAAGAATGTTTGCCGCAAATAAAACGTTGAAAATGGTTTCCTTGGATTATGTGGTAAGTTTACACTGTCCATTTTCCACTATTTTGCACATATTTTCCGCGTTCGACTTAACGAAATTCATAACCTAACATTAAACCTTTTCGTGACAGGAATATGCATTTCACCTCATTCAGGAGAAGAAATAAAACATGTATTAAGACAAATTACACCTGACGATGGACACACAGGGTCCGAAACGCATCGTGTAGTTAATAAAACACGAAAAAGTTGTGACTGAAGACATTGTTTAACTATACCTCCAATGTTTTGAATACAGTCACGTTTTAAGCTGCAAAATATGGATAACATTAAAAAATCATATTATTAATGTTATCACTTACTGACACTGTGCTTCCCCTACTGTAATGATTACTGCATCCATTAACACTATTATTATTATTAGTTACCATTCATGAAGTGCGCATGTTGTATTGACAACTCACTACAAATGTATGGTCCGACGTAAGAAATGGCCTGGAAGTCCTAACATTGCCAAGTTAAACAAATAAATAAATAAGTAGAATACCATACTGTAGCATTGGGTGTCATCTCAAAATGCCATCGCTTACTTGTATCGCTGTTTAATATTTACGTTTTTACTGCGATTACTTAATAATGCTTCACTTTCTTTGTGCGGCATCGAGAATTAAGTGTTGCACGGAAAAGTTGGTTCGGCCGTCTGGAGTATCGGCGTACAGAGCTAAGTACTGACCCCGGCTGGCAGTGGGCGGCCGTGATGACGAACTTGTTGGTGATGAGGACGCCGCCGCACTTGTTCTTGGTGAAGAGGCCGAGCCACGTGGTCTCGCGCACCAGCGCCTGCCACGGCCACTCGCCGAACGTGGCGCCCTTGCCGCCCACGATCCGTCCCGTCTTCACCGTCTGCATCAGCGGCCGCACGCCGCACTCTGCAACACGGCGCCATCACACAAGCTTCACTTTATTGATGAGAAAGATTCTGTTGCCTAATTACACTGCTCGTCATTATAGCTGCAGGGATAGCAAATAACGAAAGTTTACCAATGTCGCGTATACAATATAAATCACTAAGAGGGTCCCACAGGGTTCAATTTTGGGTCCGCTCCTATTCGTTATACAGGGTGAGTCACCTAACGTTACCGCTGGATATATTTCGTAAACCACATCAAATACTGACGAACCGATTCCACAGACCGAACGTGAGGAGAGGGGCTAGTGTAATTGTTTAATACAAACCATACAAAAATGCACGGAAGTATTTTTTTAACACAAACCTACGTTTTTTTAAATGGAACCACGTTAGTTTTGTTAGCACATCTCAACATATACACAAATACGTAATCACTGCCGTTTGTTGCATTGTAACATGTTAATTACATCCGGAGATATCGTAACCTAAAGTTGACCCTTGAGTACCAGTCCTCCGCTGTTCGATCGTGTGTATCGGAGAGCACCGAATTACGTAGGGATCCAAAGGGAACGGTGATGGACCTTAGGTACAGAAGAGACTGGAACAGCACATTACGTCCACATGTTAACACCTTTTTATTCAGTGACGCACATGTACATTACCATGAGGGGTTAGGTACACGTACACACGTGGTTTCCGTTTTCAATTACGGAGTGGAATAGAGTGTGTCCCGACATGTCAGGCCAATAGATGTTCAATGTGGTGGCCATCATTTGCTGCACACAATTGCAATCTCTGGCGTAATGAATGTCGTACACGCCGCAGTACATCTGGTGTAATGTCGCCGCAGGCTGCCACAATACGTTGTTTCATATCCTCTGGGGTTGTAGGCACATCACGGTACACATTCTCCTTTAACGTACCCCACAGAAAGAAGTCCAGAGGTGTAGGATCAGGAGAACGGGCTGGCCAATTTATGCGTCCTCCACGTCCCATGAAACGCCCGTCGAACGTGTACCTCACCCCTCATGGTAATGTACATGTGCGTCAGTGAAAAAGACCAATAAAAAGGTGTTAGCATGTGGACGTAATGTGCTGTTCCAGTCTCTTCTGTACCTAAGGTCCATCACCGTTCCCTTTGGATCCCTACGTAATTCGGTGCTCTCCGATACACACGATCGAACTGCGGAGGACTGGTACTCAAGCGTCAACTTTAGGTTACGATATCTCCGGATGTAATTAACATTTTACAATGCAACAAACGGCACTGATTACGTATTTGTTTATATGTTCAGATGTGCTAACAAAACTCATACTTCCGTGCATTTTTTTTATGGTTTGTATTAACCAATTACACTAGCCCCTCTCCTCACGTTCGGTCTGTGGAATCGATTCGTCAGTATTTGATGTGGTTTACGAAATATATCCAGCGGTAATGTTAGGTGACTCACCCTGTGTATCTGATTGATCTTCAACTTAACATTCAATAAGCAGAATTGGTACTTTTTGCAGACAATACTGGTGTTATGATAAATTGCATCAGAGAGAAAGCAAAAGAAAAGACTATAAATGATGTTATCAAAATAATTGTTAAAAGATTCTTAGGAAGTGGACTCTCCCTAAATTAATAATAAAAAGAACACACTATATTCTGTTCTGCACAAGAAACAGGGTAATACTAACATTCGTGTAGCAAATGAGCAGGAGTCAGTAATTGGAGTATAATGCTCCGTATTTTTGAGTGTACATCTTGATGACAACTTGAACTGGAAGAAGCATATTACTGAGTTTCTCAAACAATGAAATCGGCTGCTTTTGCTATTCGTGTAATTGCCAATCTTGGAAACAAACGAATTAACTTTTTGGCACATTCTGCATATGCTCACTCAACAATGCCTTATGGAATAATTTTCTGTTTAACTCACCACTTAAAAAAGAAAGTATCGATGGCACAAAAACGAGCAGTAAGAATAATATATGGTGTTTACCCGCGAACGTCCTGTAGGTACCTTATCAAAGACCTTTGCTTTTAAACTGCGCCGTAAAAATACATATGAGGGTTATTCGGAAAGTAAGGAACGATCGGTCGCGAAATGGAAAATACAGTGAAAATCTGATGACGCTTTGCACAAATGCGTTGGGCACTGTGTCTAGTACGCCCATCGATCGCATCATGTCGCTCGTTTCAGTTCTGAGTTCACAGTGAGAACGTAAAGATGGCTAGAAATTAGCGTCTCCCACCAAATATGAGAGCCTGGCGAAAGATTTCGTCTGAAGCTATGCAGTCCACATAACATAACTGTCATGTGGTTCATTCTACACGACAATTCTCGGCCGCACTCTGCATGGGCAAGGAAGATGGTCCTGCAGCGTTTTCGATGGGAAGTGTTCGATCACCCACAATACAGCGCGTAATTGGCTACCCCTGAGGTCCATCTCTGCTCAAATGAACCGCTGGCTATGAAGAAAATATTTTCACACAGACAACGAGCTGCAATCAAGAGTAGAAAATTGTCGAGAAACAATGGCGGCTGTCTTCTATAACGAGAGAACTGAAAAGTTGGTACAACGCTACGACAGATGACTAAGTCTGAGCGGCGGCTATGTAGAAAAGTGGTTGGAAGGTATAGCTAAGCATTGCAAATAAAACAGTTTTCATTTTCACTGTGGTTTCTATTTCGATACCTATCGTTCCTTACTTTCCGAATAGCCCTCGTATATTCATTTACGAAATTCATCATAAATAATCCGCGATAGTTGAGAGGAACAGTGAGATCCATACCTACAACACCAGAGCGGAAGAAAGACCATCATTACCTATTATTAAAGCTGTCAGTGGCTCAGAAAGGAGTTCAATATTGTTGTTGTTGTGGTCTTCAGTCCTGAGACTGGTTTCATGCAGCTCTCCATGCTACTCTATCCTGTGCAAGCTTCTTCATCTCCCAGTACCTATTTCAACCTACATCCTTCTGAATCTGCTTAGTGTATTCATCTCTTGGTCTCCCTCTACGATTTTTACCCTCCACGCTGCCCTCCAATACTAAATTGGTGATCCCTTGATGCCTCAGAACATGTCCTACCAACCGATCCCTTCTTCTAGTCAAGTTGTGCCACAAAACAAACTTCTCTTCTCCCCAATCCTATTCAATACTTCTTCATTAGTTATGTGATCTACCCTTCTAATCTTCAGCATTCTTCTGTAGCACCACATTTCGAAAGCTTCTATTCTCTTCTTGTCCAAATTATTTATCGTCTATGTTTCACTTCCATATATGGCTACACTCCATACAAATACTTTCAGAAATGACTTCCTGACACTTAAATCTATACTCGATGTTAATTCGACTACATTCCATTATCCTCGTTTTGCTTTTTTTTATGTTCATCTTATATCCTCCTTTCAAGACACTATCCATTCCGTTCAACTGCTCTTCCAAGTCCTTTGCGGCAACAAAAATCATCGAGCATTTGTACAATAACATAAAAGTTTGACATGTAACAAAGCAAATTTTAAAATCTAACCTAAAATAATTTCTACTGGACAATTACTTTTTAATCCATGGACAAATTTTATTTAAAATTGGTAGCCTGTAAAAAAATCTAAAAATAACAGAACTAAGAAAACACATGCTTTAAGTGAGGCAGCATGAGTCGGACTAAATAAATAATGTGTTCATTAATGTTAACACTAATCATGCATACATATACTGTAAACTGTCTCGTTCCACATCATTTCGATAACGGAATTGTTGAAATGATATATGGAACATGCAACTAACTAAATAGCTAACTAACTAGTAGGTGATTTGGAGGCATACGGAGTGCGCAGTTTAGAACACGGAGGCTGCAAGAGCGGCTTTAACCCGGCTGGACATCAAGAGAAACTGAACTTAGACGACAGGTATTGGTACGCCATTCCATCCTGATTCAACTCTATACCAGAGTTCATCAGCAGCACAGGCTGGCGCGTGTGCCCTTCCAGACACTCAGAAACCACGGCCAGTCATATGCAGAATGTACTGGCTAGGGCAACAGCCGAATACCCACTGTATTGACAGGACAGCAGGCTAACATGAAGTCCTGTATTATGATGATGAAATTCAACGTCGCGATGACATCGACTACAGCGTGCAGTCACTGGTCTTAACGTGTCATAAGTGTAATGTCTGCTGTGAAGGCACACAGTTCAGTGTGTGTCAAAGGTTCAAAATGGTTCAAATGGCTCTGAGCACTATGGTACTTAACTTCTGAGGTCATCAGTCCCCTAGAACCTAGAACTACTTAAACCTAGCTAACCTAAGGACATCACACACATCCATGCCCGAGGCAGGATTCGAACCTGCGACCGTAGCGGTCGCGCGGTTCCAGACTGTAGCGCCTAGAACCGCTCGGCCACTCCGGCCGGCTGTGTCAAAGGTATCCATACTACATACTCGATCTGTCTCCAGAAGGTGGCGCAATAGTTAGCACACTGGACTCTCATTCCGGGGTACGATGGTTCAAATCACCGTCCGCCCATCCAGATTTAGGTATTTCGCTCTAGGCAAATGCCGGGATGGTTCCTTTGAATTGGCACGTCCTATTTCCTTTCTCCCATCCGAGCGTGTGTCCCGCTCCGTCTCTAATGACCTCGATGTCGACGGGTCGTTGAACCCTAATAGTCCTTCTTTTTAATTCAGAGAACATAAATAGCGTATCACAGATTTTTCAACCGTAGAAGTAACACAATAATTTGAGAATTCCGTTAGCAGCAGGAACTGCCGATTGACAGTTACATTATTACCTCTATTTTCTTGCAGTTACGTACTGTTGAATGCACAGCCCGACTTTGCGCCTTCAGGAGGGGGTTCACATACTTTTAACCATATAGTGCATTTCGGAAACATTCACTAATAATTCCTTTATGTGTATATTATCGCTTCATCTATCAGTTCACTCAAAGCATCGAGCAGAACCCAGCTGAAAACCTTACAACGGGCTCGATTAATTATTGTCTACATTTTGCCGTCTTTCGCTAAAGAAATATTTTTTGATTGAGAATCTAAAACAGAGTATCATTCGTCATTTCACGATGGTTCCTTACGACAGACATGGTTTTCTGAGATGTTATTTGATGAATGAAAAAGGCGTTTCAGAACATTAGTGTTTTCGTAAATAAAATTCTTTCTGTGACTAACTAATCCCCACACAAACATTTTTCTGCCATAAAAATCTATCTTTTATATATAAGAACTGCAGATGACGTACACACACATTTTTATGTATAGATACTTATCATGTGAGACACAAAAGACCCTCACATCAGGAACTCAATTGCGTTAGCGTGAGTGTAAAATTTTAGGAGGTTCTTCGCGTCCATATAGTTGATTTCTGGACTTATTCCCCTTCTCCGCCTGGCAATCATAACACAACAATAAAAACACGAAAACATGTAGAAAAAACTTTAGACTATTTACAAACAGATGGAGTACATTGCCTTTCTCCAAATTAATCTCACGTTATGTGAAGTCAAGAAGGGAGTCAAGCCACAGAAATAAGAAAGGGAAGATGAAAAATTTCAAGATTATCCTATAGCAGTTGCGTAAAATTGCGGAAAAGGCCAAAATGATGGTTGAAATGGAATGCGATAGTAATTTCAGCAGTTTGTGCGCCTTTGGATGTCTTTCCACCCTTTGTCTGTGTGACAGCGATGTCGCAAACAATACAAAAGTATTTTAAAATATAGTAACAAGCTATAAGTGTATTAAAATTGGACACAACCTGCCGCTGTTTACCGTTCACTAAAATTGTTACTGGAAGGCGGTGTCAGAGGGCCATGGTGTTAGCACATTGTTCTACAGGCCTTTATGGCGGCTTCTGAAACCAGACCCTCTATTTCTTCTTTGTGTAACTCCTAACGTGTTAGTAAAAATGGAATGTCTCACCCAAGCAGAAAAATCCTTTGATCTGACAATGAATGGAGAAAATACTAACTGCCTAGATTCCACAGCTGTTGCTCGTAGTAACCTAGCAGGACCGATCTTTCTGTAGTTATAAGGATTCCATATTCCCTATACCTCTATTATGTGACAGATAATGATGATCGTCTGAAGTACGTAATTCATCTTTTTTTTTTAAGCCAAGGCCTTGCAGTACCTTTCTTCATCAAAATACACTCCAAGATGAAAAGGACGACGCACCACGAAAGAATTATCCCAGTGGGATGGAAATCGGTAGATATAATGTACATGTACAGACAAATAAGTATTTAAAATTTATAAAAAATTGGGTGGTTTATTTAAGAGAAAGAGCTTCACAAATTGAGCAAGTCAATAACACGTTGGTTCACGTCTGGTCCTAATGTAAGCAGTTGATTGAGTGATTGATTGATTGACTGAATTGTTGGACGTCATGAGGAATATCGTGCCAAACTCTGACTGACTGATTAAATTGTTGGATGTCCTCTTGAGGGATATCGTGGCACATTCTGTCAAATTAATGCGTCAGATCGTCAAAATCCCGAACTGGTTGGAGGGCCTTGTCCATAATACTCCAAACGTTCTCAGCTGGGGAGAGATCCTGCGACCTTGCCGGCCAAGGTGGGGTTCGGCAAACACGGAGACAAGCAGTAGAAACTTTCGGCGTGTGCGGCCGGGCATTATCTTGCTAAAGTGTAACACCAGGATTTCTTGCCATGAAGGGCAACAAAACGGCGCGTAGAATATCGTCGACGTTCCGCTCTGTTGTAAGGGTGACGACCAAAGATATGCTGCTATGAAATGAAGTGACATCCCAGACCATCACTGCTGGTTGTTGGGTAGTATGGCGGGCGACAGACAGGTTGGTATTCCACCGAAGTCCGGGGCGGCTCCAGACACGTCTTCGCTTGTCATCGCGGCCCAATCCGAAGCAGGACTCATCAGTGAAGACAATTTTATTCCAGTCAATGAGAATCCAGGCCGAAGACGTATGCGTGGCCATATATGAACACCATGTCGCCTTTTTCTCCACTTTAATAACTGACCATGTATACCTTACACTTGACCAGCTGCTTCCTCTGTTGCATCGTTCACTACTCGCCTTACGGAACGGTTTCTCTGCACTCTACATAATACTGGAGTAAATTAGGCAGGGGCCATTTGTGTATCGAGTGCTTGTTTCTTACTGAAAATGAGTTGGTGTAATCCATCTCCTCAACACATACGCTACTGGCCATTAAAATTGCTACACCAAGAAGAAATGCATATGATAAACGGGTATTCATTGGACAAATATATTATACTGGAACTGACATGTGATTACATTTTCACGCAATTTGGCTGCATAGATCCTGAGAAATCAGTACCCAGAACAACCACCTCTGGCCGTAATAACGGCCTTGATACGCCTGATCATTGGGTCAAACAGAGCTTCGATGGGGTGTACAGGTACAGCTGCCTATGCAGCTTCAACACGATACCACAGTTCATCAAGAGCAGTGACTGGCGTATTGTGACGAGCCAATTGCTCAGCCACCATTGACTAGACGTTTTCAGTTGGTGAGAGATCTGGAGAATGTGCTGGCCAGGGCAGCAGTCGAACATTTTCTGCATCCAGAAAGGCCCGTACAGGACCTGTAACATGCGGTCGTGCATTATCCTGCTGAAATGTAGGGTTTCGCAGGGATCGAATGAAGAGTAGAGCCACTGGTCGTAACACATCTGAAATGTAACGTCCACTGTTCAAAGTGCTGTCAATGCGAACAAGAGGTGACCGAGACGTGTAACCAATGGCACAACATACCATCACGCCGGGTGATACGCCAGTATGGCGATGACGCATACACGCTTCATATGTGCGTTCACCGCGATGTCGCCAAACACGGATGCGACCATCGTGATGCTGTAAACAGAACCTGGATTCATCCGAATAAATTACGTTTTGCCATTCGTGCACCCTGGTTCGTCGTTCAGTACACCATCGCAGGCGCTCCTGTCTGTGATGCAGCGTCAAGGGTAACCGCAGCCGTGGTCTCCGAGCTGATAGTCCATGCTGCTGCAAACGTCGTCGAACTGTTCGTGCAGATGGTTGTTGTCTTGCAAACGTCCCCATCTGTTGACTCAGGGATCGAGACGTGGCTGCACAATCCGTTACACCAATGTTGATAAGATGCCTGTCATCTCGACTGCTACTGATACGAGGCCGTTGGGATCCAGCACGGCGTTCCGTATTACCCTCCTGAACCCACCGAATCCATATTCTGCTAACAGTCATTGGATCTCGGCCAACGCGAACAGCAATGTCGCGATACGATAAACCGCAATCGCGATAGGCTACAATCCGACCTTTATCAAAGTCGGAAACGTAATGGTACGCATCTCTCCTCCACACGAGGTATCACAACAACGTTTCATCAGGCAACGCCGGTCAACTACTGTTTGTGTATGAGAAATCGGTTGAAAACTGTCCTCATGTCAGCACGTTGTAGGTGTCGCCACCGGCGCCAACCTTGTGTGAATGCTCTGAGAAGCTAATCATTTGCATATCACAGCATCCTCTTCCTGTCAGTTAAATTTCGCGTCTGTAGCACGTCATCTTCCTGGTGTAGCAATTTTAATGGTCAGTAGTGTACATCACTGTAGTAGTTTGTGATAGGGGATGTGGTGCCACTTTCTTCTTTACAGTACCAGCACTTCACTACCAACGTACGTTGATTGGAAAAATTTTCTATTGTTTTGATTCTAGGATTCGTCCCGGCTGTCCCCCCCCCCCCCCCTGCCCCCGTCCGCCCCCTCTAACTGTGGCAAATGTTTATGAATATCCTGTATAGGAGCACCAGTATATCATAGAATTCATCATGTACATCAGTGAACTGAAAACGTTTAATCTGTCGGTATAATTGTTGTGCCTTCCACGGGTACGCTGAGATCTATGATGCTTTAGATAACAATCCCTGCAGGAGCTGCATAAGTAACTGGAAGTAAGTTTTAAGTATGTTGAATATAGGTGTCAGAGATGCACCAGTGTCTCTTACCATTCCTGTAATCGATTGGCTTTGGCGTGGTGGTGGCCGTCGCCTCTGTCTCTGTTGAGAGATCGGGCTTTTCTGTGACGAGGGCCGTCGTCTCCGCCTCGACAGCTGCCTGTGCAGCAGTCGTCCTCGCGGTAGTCGTGGTAGTGGTGGTGGTGGTGGTGGTGGTGGGTGTGGTCGAGACGGTGGTGGTCGTGGTGGGCCGAGGTCGCGTCGAGCTGGGCCGCTTAGTCGGCCTCCGCGTCGTCGAAGGTCTGGTCGTCGAACCCACCGGCCGCCTGTCGTGTTGCAAGTCACTCCTTGTATCATAGCAGCTCACCCACAACACAACAGCAATGCGTATGCAACAGTGAACAGTGTGGTTCGTGAAGTGTTTCCTGGAACCAAGGCCGCTCTGCGGTTATGTGTTCCACCAACATTGGCGAGTTCGTGATCCGTTTCTCATATGTGGAATCCATTTTAGAGTTTCCATAGATTCTGAAAGCAATTCCATTAGTTTTAATTGTGCAATGGTTAGCCAAGTGTCCATTTCTTGGAGAAAATCGAGCGAACTGCTCTGTCTCTGAAGATTCTGATCTTGGCGCAAGGTGCAGATCCGCAACCACCACCACCACCACCACCAACACCGCCACCATCACCGACACGTTTCCACTGTTCTTGCATAAACATTGCTGCATTGATGACTTAAGATAATTTTCTTGATTAACTCTGGATGCAAACGTTAGAATTCTTTGACTGTCTGAAACGACATTAGACATAAATTCTCTAGAAAAGCAGAATATGAAGTATATGCAAGAGCCATTTACATCAAATCTGTTCCATCAAAAAACTCTGTAATATGATTCTGAAAGTAGTACTTACGCTATTAATAGGAAACAACATTCAGCAGTTTGATTGGTTTTCATTTGGAAAGTTTTAACATGTCATTTACGAAAAATACTAAATATCTGCTGTTACCTTTTTAGAGATATCTCTGGAATGCTGTCTTCACCTTAGTTAAAAGTTATAAATTTTTTTTTGCAGATAATCATCATTTTTAATACTACAAGTTCTTGGCGTGAATTTCAGAACCCTTCGGTATTAAAGACATAGCTTACGAGTTGGCAAACGTCATGTCGATATTTTTATTTGCTCTTAGCTGTTGCTCTCGAGTTTAATGGTATTTTACTCGATGGCCATCGAACATACAAACGACGTAAATGAATATGAGTTTCTTAATTCATATCCAAATATCCATAACTAGCGTAAACTACAGTTGTTCTCAGATTTAGACGGTGACGAAACAGCTATCATCTATTCCGTAACAAATTTGCTTACCAGAGGAATGAAAGTCGTCATTGATATCATTAGACATCACGCACTCCCACGAGAATGATCGAGCGAAATTGCCGCGGACTTGTTTTCTGCTCCTCTTTAGATTCGTTGGAAAGCTCCGCTAAATTGTACCTTCATTAATCTGTAAAACATTATGTAGTGTCACCGCCAGACACCACACTTGCTAGGTGGTAGCCTTTAAATCGGCCGCGGTCCGTTAGTATACGTCGGACCCGCGTGTCGCCACTGTCAGTGATTGCAGACCGAGCGCCGCCACACGGCAGGTCTAGAGAGACTTCCTAGCACTCGCCCCAGTTGTACAACCGACTTTGCTGGCGATGGTTCACTGACAAAATGCGCTCTCATTTGCCGAGACGATAGTTTAGCATAGCCTTCAGCTACGTCATTTGCTACGACCTAGCAAGGCGCCATTATCAGTTACTATTGATATTGATTCATGTACCGTCAAAGCCGAAGTTCTTCATTAACGGATTAAAGTTAAGTATTCCACCAGCTACGTCCTTTTTTCTAAATTCTAGTTTCCTTGTCCTGTTCCAGACCTCACGCCAGCCTGCGTGAGCTAAAGCGCGTGCCTTTCGGCCTCCTCTAGTAACACGGTGTTGGCTCTCCTGCCAACCAAAACACATTATCTTCTTATGCTCGATACGTATTTACTGTTGGGTCAGTGCATCATGGTGGGAAACAGGTTGGTTATAACTTGCATGTGTATGCTATCATATGGCCTCTTATGGAAGGAGACCGGCAGGTATGAAACACAGGATGAGATGAAATTTCGCACAGATATTCTTCAGTGAAATAAATGTATATCTATTTCTCCTTTTAGTTCTACACTTTCTAGTTTTTGAGGAAATGGATATAGGAAGTTTTACTGTCGCCCAAGTCCTAATGTCTACAGACCGTTTGAGCGGGGGCGTGTGAAGGTGTAATGCTCTGGGGACATGGACGCGGTTTAAATTCCGTCTTCAGATGTTGAAAAAAGTCAGTCTATATAAAATAACTCTTTTGGAAAATAATCGTTGCAATGTTCAATAGCATTTTATTCGTTTGATGCGGAAAAAAATCGCGTATACTAGTCAAATTCTAATTTTCGTTTCCTTTCGCGATTAATATTTTTTCCATTGTGTATTAGTATGTTACTATAAACTTATACTTTCATATCAAAAATAGCCCAAACACCATTATACTATGACATTAACGTAATTTCAGCTTACACATTCTACACTTCACGGGCGTTGCTATGTAACTTCTCGTAGAAACAGCAGAAACCAAATGTTGCAAATAAATGACACAATTTGCACTGGCACTGCTTCCCCATCTAATGGATAATGAAATATCGATTATGTTTTGGAAAGTGTGTTTTAATAAGAGAAAGAGTTCCCTCAATATCAGAAGGTGGACTTCAACCCGAGTCCGTAAATGCCTTTACTATTTGACAACCTGACCGTTTCGCAACTGGTTGTAACCGTTAGGATTCAACGAACAATAAACTTCTATTTCGGTTTTATAAAGAAAATAACTGTGGAATGTGAAGTTAAAGGTCGAAATAGGTGACGATTGCTTTTATTGAAGAACGAATGTGTGGAATATCATCTATATCCATGACACAGTTGCCATCTAATTCTTGTTAGTTTAAATATTTGTTTAAAATGATGTTCCGTGACGCAGAATATGATTTAGTAACACCAACAAGAGGATAATAGACTTTATGTAAACTACCCGGAACTAAAATGAAGAGAAAAATCAGCGGAACATACTCAATATTTTTTACAAGTTGAGCATTCCATACAAATAAAGTTAGTCCGCAAAAGAAAAGACAGAGTTATCTAGGTATTCAGCAAAATATGAGTTTCGTTTGAATTATTGCCTATGGCTTAAAATATCAACACTTAAAATAAGTGTAATGGTTTTCGCTGGAAACGGAATAACAAGTTAAATAATAATGGACTTCGAAATGTTCTAATTACAGCAAAATGATACTGATCATTCATGAGTTACTACATGAGACTGAGAGAATAATGCTTGAAATCTAAGAAATATATATCAAAACATAATGGCAAGAGTATATACACAAAATACTGAAGGAAGGAAGGTTGCATGTACTGTCGATGCCAACATTATTCGAGGTGGTGCTCTAGTTTTTAGACAAATACACCGAAACCAATTGGGGTGGTCTTGTTGAAAAACTCGTTTTGCCATTTACCTGTACTGCTTTGATGTTACTATAATATTTCATTAGAGCGAGGGGGAACATTGGTGAATTAAATTAAATAGTGCCTCGGAGATTAGTGGACTGCTATTGGCGGAAGAGGAATTACGAGGCGAGGAAGTGCAGTGGTTAATGCACGAGACTCGTATTCTGTAGCAGTTGAGTTCAAATTTCCCTCCAGCTCTTCAGATTTTGGTTTCATGTTTTTTCTCCCACATCGCATAAACTGAATGCAGGGATGGTTCCTGTAGGACACACAGGCGCCTTTATTGTCCTGCCCGAGCTTTTGCTCCATCTTTAACGAGCACATCGTCAATGGGATGTTGAATCCTGATCTTCTTCCTTTGGGAAGCGAAACTTGGAATGGTATTACCGCATCTGAGTCTCGAAGCTGCTACGCACCTTTCGACAGGGAGATAAGTTGACTATAGATGTAGAGTGTTGGTGATGGCGACCTTTTGGTAGCACATAGTGGATTCGTGCACCGGCTCCTCATGTGGTGTGGTTAAATTAATTGTGGTCAGATGATGGCTATGATAATCTAAGCCAGTCACAGTCAACAGACTGTTACTTTTTATTCTTATATAAAGTAAAAAATCGAAGGAATTCCCACATGTTGCCAAGATTACTGTAAAACTATAACACAGTACATCACACTACGCTCCAGTGCTCTTTCGTACTTTTCGATGTTATTTTATCAAGAATATAAGTATTTTCTTTGTTTCTTTGTCGATGATGATCAATTGTAATATAGTGGTATTAATTTGAAGTAAGCAGATGCAAACGATTTCATACATTTTGGAAAGTAAACACACTGGCAGTGACATGGATATTGCATTGCATACAATCAAAGATATGATCTGGATGGTATAATGAGCACAGAATGCCGTTTCCGCTAGATGCGCAGATGGCAGGGCAGGCGTGGGAAGAACAGGAATGGTGGGGGTTACTGGCAGGCGCTGTAGGGGAAATGCTGAGCACTGGAGGAGAAGTGCCATTCTAAACTGAAGCCTACACACACATTTTCTGTAAATATTAAGTGGGGCCCTCCACACCTATACTTGCATGGTAGTCATTCTAAAGATCTACTGTCACCTCTGCTTTGGTTAGTATCTAAAAATAATTTTGCCAAAAACGCAGCGATTTATTTTCGCCTGCCTTGTTAACCATTAACTTTCAGAGAAGCATCATGAGTGTCGAATTTTGAGTAAAACCTACACATTTCTCTGGTTGCCACGTTAAAATTTGCTTCTTTTGCCAAAACACAGTGGGGTTTACACAGTCTCACCTCACTAACATATCATGCAGATGCAGTTGAAAAGAATTCTGAGAAAGCGGTTTATTAATTGAGGAACTGACGAAATGTAAAGTCAGAATCTTGTGAAACATATCCTTGGTACAAAATAAACGTGTAATGACTTCACTTACGTTATTTTAAAACCTATAGTATTCCTCATCTCATTGGCCATCGATGGCCCATAATAATTACATACTTTCATTGGGAAAGTCCGTAATTAGTGGAATAACAGGGTAAATAATAAAGTTTTGCATAATAACCATATGGCAAAATACTCTCCTCTTAGTATGCTATCATTTGCCAAAATCTCATTTCGATATCTCAAACCATTTATGAAATATAAGGAATGGTGTGGATGTTCCACTTGGACTTTATCAACAGCGCAGTGCGATCGCAAATGAGTGCGCTACGTCAGATCAATTTTCTCGAGAGAGATAGAGACCTTCACCCAAGTGTAAATAAATATTTAGTATGTTAGCTAAACTTCATATGCAGCAACATATTATGTAATATGCACCAAACTCAAAATCATATTGGCCCCTCGTTTCCATTGCAAACTTTTTCGAATATCGGGCAGTGTCTTACTGCCACTTAAATATCACAATAACTATGACCATTAACGAAATGATGGGCACATCATAATGAATCTGACATATTAAAGTATAAATGAAGCAAATACGAAATTTTTTGTCGAATGGTTTCTGTAAAATCGTTTGAGAAAGATTACAGAGCGGGCGCCTCGATTCTGTCACTGCCAAATGGCCAAAAGGTTTCAGACACGGTCGGCCTCCCCTTCCAAACAAACGAATGAACTCGCCCAAGCGCTCTGGACGAAAATTAGTCACTGCGCATCGGCCACCTTATCCTAAGCAGACTATACGTAGAATCTGTGACATATGAAGGAGCGAGAGAGTCGGAAGCAAGAAGTGAAAGATCTGCGAGGAAAAAGCGCGAGCAAGTGAGTGTATATGACTACAGCGTGGCGGCAATGTGTGTAGCAAGGCCTAGTGGATGTCAAGTGGAAGTAGCTATGCAGACCACAATAAAGTGTACATTAATGAAGAGGCTTACGACAATTATAAAGGAAAACTACTGTGTGGCTAAAGGATATTTAAAAACTGCTCACAACTGGAAGATGAGCCATGGTCAATGTAACTGCGGCCGACAAAATAATACGTCGCACCAGGAGCTTCACGTGAAGTAAGACAGTACCATTTGAGGCAACCAGCAATGTAAAAGACTTGCCAGTTTTGTAAAGTTTTCTTTGGATGATATCTTTAGTGTGTGTGACTTAGTCATAGCCTTTTAGTATTTACTGCTGTAAGCAAGGTCGATGTCTTATCATTGTAACAGCCGAGAATCGTATTATGAATGAGGGAAATATTTCAATATAAAAATGATGAATTCGCCACAAATTAAAGCTAAACTTCTCTCTTAAATTGAAAGAGCAATTCCTTTTAGTTAATCAAAGCCATTATGTAAATTTTGGACTTCAGCAATATTAATTAACTATTTGAAAGTTATGTTCATATTCTGCTGAAATTCCGGAATCTGGCAGAAGATAGTGGATTTTATAAACTTCTTCAAATACACACATCAAAAAAAGTTTTGCATCACCTCAATTCAAAGTGTTCCGGAACCTGTACAGAAAACTGGAATAGAGATCAACATAAGCATCATTTCCGCCCCTTTTATTGCTCATGAAAGCCACACATTTCATGTTGTACCACCATACAGAGAGACCTTCAGACGTGGTGGTCCAGATTGCTGTACACACCGGTATCTATAATACCCAGTAGCACGTCCTCTTGCATTGATGCATGCCTGTATTCGTCGTGGCATACTATCCACAAGTTCATCAAGGCACTGTTTGTCCAGATTGTCCCACTCCTCAATGGCGATTCGGCGTAGATCCCTCAGAGTGGTTAATGGGTCACGTCGTCCGTAAAACGCCCTTTTCAAACTATCCCAGGTATATTCGATAGGGTTCACGTCTGGAGAACATGCTGCCCACTCTAATCGAGCGATGTCGTTATCCTGAAGGAAGTTATTCACAAGATGTGCACGATGGAGTCGCGAATTGTCGTCCATGAAGACGAATGCCTAGCCAATATGCCTGCGATATGGTTGCACTAACGGTCGGAGGATGACATTCACGTATCGTACACCCACTATGGTGCCTTCCATCACCACCAGCGGCGTACGTCGGCCCACATAATGCCGCCCCAAAACAGCAGGGAACCTCCACCTTGCTGCACTCGCTGGACAGGCTGTCTAAGGCGTTCAATATGATCAGGGTGCCTTCTAACACGTCTCCAACGATTGTCTGGTTGAAGGCATATGCGACACTCATCGTTGAAGAGAACGTGATGTCAATTCTGAACGGCCCATTCGGCATGTTGCTGGGCCCATCTGTACCGCGCTGCGTGGTGTCGTGGTTGCAAAGATGGACCTCGCCATGGACGTCGAGAGTGAAGTTGCGCATCATGCAGCCTATAGCGCACAGTTTGAGTCGTAACACGACGTCCGGTGGTTGCACGAAAAGCATTACTCAACATGGTGGCGTTGCTGTCACGGTTCCTCCGAGCCATAATCCGTAGGTAGCGGTCATCCACTGCAGTAGTAGCCCTTGGCGGCCTGAGCGAGGCATGTCATCGACAGTTCCTGTCTCTCTGTATCTCCTCCATGTCCGAACAACATCGCTTTGGTTCACTCCTGGGCCCCTGGACACTTCCCTTTCTTGACACAAAGTAACAATGCGGACGCGATCGAACCACGGTATTGGCCGTCTAGGTATAGTTGAAATACAGACAACTCGAGCCGTGTACCTCCTTCCTGGTTGAATGACTGGAACTGATCGGCTGTCGGACCCCATACGTCTAATAGGTCCATGATTGTTTACATCTTTGGGCTGGTTTAGTAACATCTCTGAACAGTCAAAGGGACTGTGTCTGTGATACAATATCCACAACCAACGTCTATCTTCGGGAGTTCTGAGAACTGGGGTGATGCAAACCTTTTTTTATGTGTGTATATTATTCATTTTGTGTGTCTCGTAATTTCATGTATCGATCTCTTGGTTATCGTATTTTGGCGTTGCATTAGTACATTGCTGCAATTTATGGTGTCATTATACTTAATTGTCATATTTTTGGCACTGAGTTTAAACTATTGGAAAGAGTGGTTAGTTAAAATCCATAACATTAAACATTACCGTGAGGTTACGCTAAGTCTCTCCGCGTCGATCGAGACAATAATTCATTGACCTTTGATTTTACTTAATTATAAAATGCTTAATATCAGAGTAACTGACCAAATAAATTTTGTGGTCGCCTGCGTATTAAATTGAGCTCCGTGTAAGCAATGACCGTTGTCCCCCATGCACGCGTCATTCATTGTTGTGGAAGTTCAAATTCAATTTAACTCATTCAGTTTTAAGAATAATTGTCCACTTCAGGGTTGGCGACCACATACTAGGTGATCAAAAAGTCAGTATAAATTTGAAAACTGAATAAATCACGGAATAATGTAGATAGAGAAGTACAAATTGACACACATGCTTTGGATGACATGGGGTTTTATTAGAACCAGAAAAATACAAAAGTTCAAAAAATGGCCGACAGATGGCACTTCATCTGATCAGAATAGCAATAATTAGCATAACAAAGTAAGACAAATCAAAGATGATGTTCTTTACAGGAAATGCTCAACATGCCCACCATCATTCCTCAACAATAGCTGTAGTCGAGGAATAATGTTGTGAACAGCACTGTAAAGCATGTCCAGCCTTATGGTGAGGCATTGGCGTCGGATGTTGTGTTTCAGCATCCCTAGAGATGTCGGTCGACCACGATACACTAGCGACTTCAGGTAACCCCAAAGCCAATAATCGCACGGACTGAGGTCTTGGGACCTGGGAGGCCAAGCATGACGTAAGTGGCGGCTGAGCACACGATCATCCCCAAACGATGCGCATCTGTCGGACATTTTGTGAAGTTTGTTTCTTTTTGGTTCTAATAAAACCCCATTTCATTCCAAGCACGTGTGTCAATTTTGACCTCTCTATCTACATTATTCCGTGGTTTATCAAGTTTTCAAATTTACACTGACTTTTTTGATCACCCGGTATCCATGTGTCATTATAACGAATACTTGTACACTTTCGATATATTTCCTTTGATGCCTTTTGCGCTAATGAAGCACACATAATGACAGTCGATTGCACAGATACCGAATGGTATGCGAGGATTACATTACTTTCCTAAATCATTTCAGTCAAATGCTGGGATGGTTCCTTCAACAAGACCACGGTCGTCACCTCTCCTCATAAAAGACAGATGTCTGCACGTTTGCCTTACAGCATAGTTTCGTTGACGGCGTTCTACATCACTGTAAAATGATTATTGGAGAAATAAACTACTGGGACTGATATGGAAGTAATTTTTGTTTACTATACCTTGTGGTACTCTGCGAGGACGACGGCCTTCTGGTGGTACTGGCGGTGGTTGGCCGCCTGTTGGGTGTCGACGGCCGCCTGGTGGGGGTGGCGGAGGGCCTCCTCGTGGTGGAGGCTGCCACAGCGGCTGCGGTGGCGGGGCGGCGAGTCGTCGAGCCCGTGCTGGGGCGGCGAGTCGGCCGACGAGTCGTGCTGCCGGGCTGCGTCGGCCGACGAGTAGGCCGACGAGTCGTGGACTGCGCCACTGGCGGCGCCACCGTCGTCACGTTGCGAGGCTTGTAGATCACCTCCTCCAGATCCTGGAAGTTGCCCTGCAGCGACTGCACTATCTTGTTCACGAACGCCTGCATCTTATCGTCGAACTTCTCGTCCTCCACGAATTCCGGCGTGGTAATGTCGTTGTCGTCCGGCACCAGTGGTACCTCGTGACTCGGCTCGGAGCTCGGTTCTGTCGCCAGCACAACTTGCAGAGTCTCCTGCTGCGATACGCTCATGTTCAGCTGCGGGTTCCGCACTGGTGGAAAGTTCACGAGGTCAGCGATTGAAGTTACCTGATCGTACTCCGTCGATGTCGAGTACGTCGTGGGTCTTTTAGTCACGGTAGTAGTACCTAAGGTTCCTGTCACAGCAGTAACTGTAGGAGGGCGTTTGGTAATAGGTGGGACGTGACTGGAGATTGGTCGGACTGTCACAGTAGTCGGTGGTCGGGAAGTAACTGGAGGGACTTTGACAGTCGTGCTTGCCAGTTTCGTCGCGGTTGAAGTAGAAGGTCTCTGTGAGAAGGAGGGTTTCTTCGTTACCGATTCACTAGTAACTTCGTCAGCTGCTGGTGTGTAGAAGGTGTATGGCGGAGGCCTCCTAGTGGAAATATGTGCTGTCGGAAAGTTTTGAGTGGTATAAGCTGAGTTAGGTGGGCTCAGCACTATTACCGTTGGAGCAGGTGGCTTAGAGTGAGTGGGAACAGATGTCAGAGGCACCTCTTGCAAGGTTGGGAAGACGACAGGACTCACAGAGTCCTTTTCTGGAAAGTTCAGAGCAGATGTTGTATATATTGAAGGTCTAGATGTCGTCTTTGTAGTATAATAAGTGGTAGAAGAAAATAGAGGTTTCTTTGAGGAGCTTTCGGTTCCCAGAGATGTCGGACTAAGAGTATTGTGGGAGGTCCACTGCGGTTTCTCATCGACAGACACCCAAGTGGAGAGCCCACTCTGCTGCCCGCTCGAGGCTGTAGATGTAAGTGTCACCTCAGGTAAAGGTTCGGGTTGAGGGTCCAGGATGTCGAGACCTGTCTCATTGAGCATAGTTATTATTTGGTTTATGGAGTCGGCATTATTACTGGTAATACTTGTACTCATTGGTGGTTTAGTGAATTTGTCGTCAGCACTGATGGTAGCTATTTGCACCATTCCATCGTCGTCTGGAGTCAGTTTCCTCGTAGTCGTCTCCTGTCTGAAAGTGTAATGTACTGCTGTCGTAAACACAGGTTTAGTCGTCGCTTTGCGCGTCGAAGAGTAAGAGTCTGGCGCGGTCGTGAATTTTGGGGACGAATACGTCAGTCTAGTGTCGTCGTTATCTGGTTGCGAGGGAGGAACATTTCCTGGCCTAGTGGAATCGGCAATAGGACTCGTTGTTGTGGAGAAAAGAGTGATATAGCCCCCAGGTGGCAGTGGCTGGGTGGTGAGTTTATTTTCAGGTGTGTGTTCTAAACCAGGCGAGCTGTAATATGTGGAGGAGAACGAAGTGGATTTACTGGTGCCGGCAGTTGAATAGGAAATTCCAGCAGTCGTCGAGGACTTCTCTGTAGTGTGGAGTAAGGGGCTGGCGTCTTGGGTCTGGGACACGTCTGCCGCTACCGCGTTACTGCCGACGTAGCTGAACGTGCTGAGCTCGGGCTCGGGCCGACTAGCTTCGAACAGAATGTCGGTCTCGGGCTCGTGAGGGCCGGACACGTTGTAGTGCGTGGCGGGCTCGAACAGGTCCTGCAGGTCGCCCGAGTCGTGGACGTGGGAGCCGTTCTGGTGGACGAGGACGGTGTCGGGCGGCGGCTGCGGCTGCGGCATGTGGGCCGGCGTCAGCAGAAGGCCGTCGAAGAGCCCGGGCGGGGGCGGCGGGGGCGGCGGGGGCGCCGCCGGCGACGGTGGCGGCGGCGCGTCGGCGGCGTTGAGCACGTCCTCCGCGGGGATGTCGTCGGGCAGGGCCAGCTCGTCGGCGTCGGGCGGCAGGCGGCAGCACGTACCGAACAGGAAGCCGTCGACGCAGGTCCCCACCACCGTGCCCATGCGTTGTGCGCACTCCAGGTTGAACATGCATACACCGCGCTCCGTGGGCTCCATCTCCGGCGAGCGGCACGCCTTCGGCACGATGCGGTACCCGCCGAACAGCTTGCGACCTGCACCGACACGATTAAACACATATACTTCACTATTTCGAGATGAATCAGGAATTTGAAAAACTATGTAACTTCAACGTTTTGTTGCTGTGGAACCAGCAGCACATTCATCTTGAGTATCTGACCGGAATAATTTAAGGTGGAACGATAACACAGACATAGCACTGGAGAAGGAAGCTGCGGGATAGAGACCTCTGGAAAGAATCCCAAAGAAGTGTAATTCATACCCGAAGAAGCTGCTTAAGAAACCGTTGGCCTACGAGTTGCTGAGTGTTTGAGGATCTGGCACCCTTACACATTTCGATTAAAGGAAGACAGAGGAAGTTCAAGGAACAACTCTGATATTTGTCACATGTAAGAGTAAGAGCGCTACAGAAACACATCAGAAAACTTCAATGGGAGGTTTGTAGAATTTAAAACAGTCTCTGAATGCAATTTTTTTCTTTATTTTATAACCGGTTTCGATCTATAGTCTCATCATGAGATACGTCTGTCTTACTACCCTACCACATAAATCATAAAAATTTGAAGCCAAGATAGGCATTTTCAAAAGATGTACAGCATAATAGAAGTGAATGGTAAACAATCATTAATTACCTGTAGTGTACGTTCACCGTCAGCATAGTGTGTTACTACCTACAAGCTGAGTTGCTTTCGCCGCAGCTGTAAGCACAGTATGATGACGGTGACCCTAAGTTAATGAAAATCTGCATTTGTTAACCGTGCAGTTTTGTTATATTGTACATCAGCTAACACTGCTTATCTTGGTTACAAGTTTTTATATACTGTATCCCAGTTTAGTAAGACAGACATATTTGATGATGACGATACAATCTAAAATGACCATACAATAAAGAAAATATTTTTGCGGATTAAAGAATATTTTATATTCTGTAAATGTAAAAAACTGAATCACGTGTCTTTCGTTGTGGTTACGTTACAGTTCATCCAATGGGACGGTTACGGCGTTGTTGCCATGGAGACTATAGCGCTCCAGCAAGTGTATTAATTTTTCTCTTTGATTCCGGTCAAAGTTTAAAATGAAATATCCGTAGATAATCGATTTCGGGCAGCAATGATCATCTTCAGGGTTGAATCACTTACACTTGTATTTAGATCTGAAGCTGATCAATGCTGACAGGAGTCCATGATCTACAGATATTTGTTTGTCATCATCAATTGGAAATACAGAGAAAAAGTACACTGAGAGAGTGCAAGAGAGGCGTTTTACATCACGGAGAGCTTGTGCGACAAAATTTCAAGACATCAAATTGCAATACTTTCAAGAAACTTATAACTTGCTTCATCACAAAATTCACCTGAAAATCGAGAGAAGAAAATCAGATAAATTCGGATGTGTACGGAAGGACACAGTGTTGTAAGTAATAAGTAATAATCAGCTCTATATAAATTTTCCGAACTGTTATATCGTCATCCGACTGATTTTATTGAAAAAAGTTCGATCGCAGCGTAATATCCTGGAAAATACGAATATATTTAACAATTTCTGGGCCGGCCGAGGTGGCTGAGCGGTTCTAGGCGCTACAGTCTGGAACCGCGCGATCGCTACGGTCGCAGGTTCGAATCCTGCCTCGGGTATGGATGTGTGTGATGTCCTTAGGTTAGTTAGGTTTAAGTAGTTCTAAGTTCTAGGGGACTGATGACCTTAGAAGTTAAGTCCCATAGTGCTCAGAGCCAACAATTTCTGCCGCGGGAGTTTTCATTTTACAATCAGCTTTTTCTGATCATAACACACATGCGCAGCAACCAAAAACTGCTTTTCATTGTTATAACACACTCAGAGAAAGGTAGGATTTAAACAGGAAGAACAGATCATCGTACCACTGTCTCTCTCTGTCGCTGTGCTATAAAATACAAATTTGCAAGCGACAATTTAAAACTTGGATAAGACTGAAGCCAGTTCCATTTTACTATTTCCGGCAAAGAAAAAATGAAATTACGTCGTACGTACTGCCGTTCCTTTATAGTTTCACTCGCAAAAATGAAGCATTTACTCTTTCTCGGAATCAGGCGGGACGAATTCGGAAGCTCATTCGGCCATATCACAGAGTGCAGAAATCTGGTTGTCCCGCTCGTATCTCTCCTGAAACTTTATTAGCTATAAAAGAGGTGCAATCAAGTTACAACACCGAGGAGCTCTTTCCTCCATATTAATTCCGGCGGAAGCGCAATCAAATTTCGTCAACATGGAGGCGTCCCTGGATAGTAATTCGTTTAATGGAAGCAAATGGCGCTGTCGACGATAAAGGCGCGTAAGAGCTGGGAGATCAAAGTAGAGTGCATTTGAAGCGCTCTACAATATTAGCTCTCGCATGGAGAGGTAATTGAAAACGCTGATAGTTCTTCGCTGTCACCACCCAGTTCTTTTTCCTGGTATAGCGGAATCGCGCTCGGTTATAACACACACCACTGCCGCCAATGTGTCCGAGTATATCAGCTTCACTTCCCTTAATGCGCAGGGGAAATGAGAAATCGTAAATACATTATTAATTTTCGATGCCAAGTTCCCTCTCGGGACAAAAATGCTACACTATGTGATCAGAAGTATCCGGACACCTAGTGAAAATAACTTACAAGTTCGTGGCACCCTCCATCGGTACTGCTGGAATTCAGTGTGGTGATGGTCCACCCTTAGTCCTGATGACAGCTTCCATTCTCGCAGGCCTACGTTCAGTTAGGTGCTGGAAGGTTTCATGGGGCTTGGCAGCCCATTCTTCACGGAGTGCTTCACTGACGAGAGGTATCGATGTCGGTCGGTGAGGGATGACACGAAGTCGGTGTTCCAAAACATCCCAAAGGTGTTCTATAAGATTCAGGTCAGGACTTTGCGCAGGCCAGTCCATTACAGGGATGTATTGTTGTGTTACCACTCCGCCACAGGCCGTGCATTATGAACAGGTGCTCGATAGTGTTGAAAGATGCAGGCAGTCACCATCCCCGAATTGCTCTTCAACAGTGGGAAGCAAGCAGATGCTTAAAACATCAATGAAGGCCTGTGGTGTGATAGTGCCACGCAAAACAACACGGGGTGCAAGCCCCGTCCATGAAAAACACGACCACGCCATAACGCCACCGCCTCCACACAACGTTTTTCCACTGTTCAATCGTCCAATGTTTACGCTCCTTACACCATGCGAGGCGTCGTTTGGCATTTACCGGCGTGATGTGCGGCTTATGAGCAGCCGCTCGACAATGAAATCCAAGCCTCCAAACCTCCCGAGTAACTGTCATAGTACCTGCAGTGGGGCCTGATGCAGTTTAGAATTCTTGTGTGATGGCCTGGATAGATGTCTGCCTATTACACTTTACGACTCTCTTCAACTGTCGGCGGTCTCTGTTAGTCAACAGACGAGGTCGGCCTGTACGCTGTTGTGCGGTACGTGTCCCTTCACGTTTCCACTTCACTATCACATCGGAAACAGTGGACCTAGGGATGTTTAGGAGTGTGGAAATCTCGCGTACAAACGTATGATACTAGTGACACCCAATCACCTAACCACGTTCGAAGTCCGTGAGTTCCGCAAAGCGATTCTGCTCTCTCTCACGATGTCTAATGACTACTCACGTCGCTGATATGGAATACCTGGCAGTAGGTGGCATAAAAATGCAAATAATATGAAAAACGTATGTTTTTGGGGGTGTCCGGATACTTTTGATCACAAAGTGTACATAGCTCCACATTCAGATCCCTCTAACATCTGAAGACACAGAGAGTCATAAGTGGGTTGTTTTGTTGCGTTACTGATAACAGACTACTCTTATCTGCTCAAAATTATCTGGACATCCCTATGTGACGCGAAATTGACCACTAGGTGTCAACAGAGACAGACCCGCGAGAATAAAAGGAGTCGGGGGGTATTGTGTTGTCAGTAGACAAGCGGTAACAAAAGAATGGGTCGCTGAGGAAAGATCATTGACTTCGAACGTTAGCTTCTCATTAAAGAAACAAATCCATTATGGATATTTCAAGCCCTCTAAAACTGCCCAGTGCGACTGTTGGTGATGTGACTGTGAAGTGGAAACGCGAAGGAACAACCACAGCTAAACCATTACCTTACAGAACTCATTTACTGACGGATAGGGACCGTCGAACTTTGTGGAGGGTGGTTGTAAATAAAGCACATGACACCAGAGGAAGGAATCACTCGCGAAATCCAATGTGCTGCCCGCAGTCCATCTGGCAAATAACTGTGCGTAGGGAGTCAAGAAGTACAGGGTTCAATGGTCGAGCAACACCTCACAATTCACAAACTTCGGAAGCCAGTACTAACAACGCAAACTCTCCATCCCACCCCCTCAGATTTAATGGTAAGGTGGTGGATAGCCCATCAAAAACCGATCACAAATCGAGCATGGAATCAGAAGAAGATATACTGAAATGTCAAAAAAGAGGGAGAATAGAAACAATGAACGGCCCGAGCTCAGGATTTGCAACATCGAGCACACTTCAGCAGCCACGGCGTCGTGGTTATGTGGTCAAGGTGTTGCACAGCAAAGGGGGAGATCTGTGCTCAAATCTTCCTTGTGCCCATTTTCTTCTTCACCAGATTATGAATTATCCGTCCGGTCATTGACGTGTCTGTTCGCTACATTCAAATTTTTGTACTTTCAACATTGCAGCACAGGCAGCAATGGTGATAATCTAATATATAAGAAACTATCAGCCTCTATTGCGGTAATGAAACCAACCTTTACCTAGGTTTGAGTCCAAATAATTGAGCCTTCTTCAGAAGATATAACTGAATCTATCATTTATCTAAGAGGGCATGGTCTAGAAATAAAATGCCCTCGTAGACAAATTATAGATTCAGGTATATCTTCTGAAGAAGGCATTACCGCAATCGAGACTGATAGTTTCTTATATATTACATTCAAATTTGTGTCTGTGTTGATATATCACGCCCGCTTTCAACAGCTAAGTGTAATGAAGGGACCTCCAAATGTACGTGCCTCCGTCCGCAGCTCGTGGTCGTGCGGTAGCGTTCTCGCTTCCCACGCCCGAGTTCCCGGGTTCGATTCCCGGCGGGGTCAGGGATTTTCTCTGCCTTGTGATGACTGGGTGTTGTGTGATGTCCTTAGGTTAGTTAGGTTTCAGTAGTTCTAAGTTCTAGGGGACTGATGACCATGGATGTTAAGTCCCATAGTGCTCAGAGCCATTTGAACCATTTGTACGTGCCTCCCATTTGTTCTACACAAGTACTACACGTTATGTCATACGTTCCGTTTTGGAAGCTTTCAATCTTGAATTCCTTTGTTGTAACATAGTTCACACTTGTTTATTCGTTGTTTTCACTTCTGTGAGAGGTCAATGCGGCACCTGGTCTCACTATTCATCACATTTACTTGCGACGGTAAAATATTCTTACCACATGACTCATATTCTATAATCAATAGTATGACAATTACCAAGACTACAGAGGGAGAAGAGACAAGCCAATGAGCGGACGGAAACTTCATAATTTTGTGGAAAAAAGTTGGTCTTGAGGATGGTTGGAGCACGCATCTCCGGTTTCGCAGCCCAACACCGTGCCCATATAAGCACTATGGCGTGGTTCTCCAAAGTCGCTCGACGTTCAACATCTTGAGCTTGGACCGTTCACTGTTTCTAATTTTGCCGGCTGCAGTGGTCGAGCGGTTCTAGGCGCTACAGTCTGGAACCGCGCGATCGCTACGGTCGCAGGTTCGAATCCTGCCTCGGGCATGGATGTGTGTGATGTCTTTAGGTTAGTAAGGTTTAAGTAGTTCTAAGTTCTAGGGGACTGATGACCTCAGCAGTTAAGTCTCATAGTGCTCAGAGCCATTTGATCCATTTGATTTTGTTTCTAATTTGCTCCTTTTTTCACAATTCAGTACACCTTCTTCCTGTTTCAACGCTCGATATATGCTCGGTTTTTGACGGGCTATCCACTGGGCCAAGTCTGGGGGGGATGCGATGGGGAGTTTCCTTTGTAAGTGACGCTTGAGGTGGCGAAAAGAGCGACGCAACTAGACAGTGACTGACTGGAACCAAGTGTTTGGTGTGACAGTCTGTGACCATACGATGGAAGCCTCTGCGTTTGTCGAATGCCTGGAGGATATTACCAGCCATCATGAGTAGTGCCATCAGAGAAGTATGGAGGACGTTGTTTTAGGGCATGGGGGGGGGGGGGGGGGGAGGCGGGGTGTGTTCCTCGTGCTTGGTGCGCGTTCCCTTTTGTGCTTAAGAAAACGCTTAATGCGCAAAAGTATGAGCACATTTTACGGCGTTATGTACTGCGAACCGTAGTGAAATAATTCGGAGATGATCGTTCATATCACCATGACACGTCACAGTGTCATAAAACAGCATCTGTAAGTCAATGATTTATGAATAATAACATTCTTGAAATGGGCTGAACCAAATGGAACGCCTTTGGGATGAGTCAGAACGTCGACCTCACTCCAGACCACAGTGTCCAACACCAGAACCTTCCCTGGTTACGGCTCTTGTAGAGTAATTGGCTCTACAGACATTCAGACACTACATTAAAAGTATCCTCAGCAGACTCCGAGCCGTCATAAAGGCGAAGTGTGGACACAACCCATACCAATGTCCACTAATAGGTGTGCGGATACTTTTGATCAGATAGCGTATTCGTAAATAAGTTTTCTAGTGTTGGTTTCCCTAATTCAGAATCAATAGATATAAGAAGTCTTTAGGCCACTGCTGTGCTAGATCCACCCACGACCAATCCTAACGTTCAACCACTATGTGCGCAACAGCACTGTAGTAGCTTCTGTTTCATTTCTCTGTTTTGTACGCAGACTGTTTGTGGAGGGGTGAGTCATGAAGTAGTGGTCTCCTTTTCGGAAAAGAAGGAAGACGCTCTGTATGTAGTAGAAACATTGGCTCTAGTGTCTGCAATGAGTGAGAGAAGTGTCTCCCTCAGCAATGCTTTTCTCTATGTGCTTTGCTAGGTTTGCTGTTTCCGCTCCCATAGCTCCTCTAAAAGAGCTAAAGAAAATTTTTGCAGGCTATACATCTTAAATAAAAGCAGCCACCTTTCTTATCACTTACTGAGGTGCGTATATTTCCAACCTTTCATATCTTCACAGCATCCCGATGTTCAGATCTCCTGATACAGGACTGGTCATAACTTTCGACTACAGGGTGTTACGAAAAGGTACGGCCAAACTTTCAGGAAACATTCCTCACACACAAAGAAAGAAAATATGTTATGTGGACATGTGTCCGGAAACGCTTAATTTCCATGTTAGAGCTCATTTTAGTTTGTTCTTCCACCTACGCTCAATGGAGCACGTTATCATGATTTCATACGGGATACTCTACCTGTGCCGCTAGAACATGTGCCTTTACAAGTACGACACAACATGTGGTTCATGCACGATGGAGCTCCTGCACATTTCAGTCGAAGTGTTCGTACGCTTCTCAACAACAGATTCGGTGACCGATGGATTGGTAGAGGCGGACCAATTCCATGGCCTCCACGCTCTCCTGACCTCAACCCTCTTGACTTTCATTTATGGGGGCATTTGAAAGCTCTTGTCTACGCATCCCCGGTACCAAATGTAGAGACTCTTCGTGCTCGTATTGTGGGCGGCTGTGATACAATACGCCATTCTCCAGGGCTGCATCAGCGCATCAGGGATTCCATGCGACGGGGGGTGGATGCATGTATCCTCGCTAACGGAGGACATTTTGAACATTTCCTGTAACGAAGTGTTTGAAGTCACGCTGGTACGTTCTGTTGCTGTGTGTGGTGTCACCGCCAGACACCACACTTGCTAGGTGGTAGCCTTTAAATCGGTCGCGGTCCGTTAGTATACGTCGGACCCGCGTGTCGCCACTGTCAGTGATTGCAGACCGAGCGCCACCACACGGCAGGTCTAGAGAGACGTACTAGCACTCGCCCCAGTTGTACAGCCGACTTTGCTAGCGATGCTACACTGACAAATACGCTCTCATTTGCCGAGACGATAGTTAGCATAGCCTTCAGCTACGTCATTTGCTACGACCTAGCAAGGCGCCATTACCAGTTTATATTAAGATAGAATTGATGTATAGTCCAGAGAGATGTTCACCAATTGTGGATTAAAGTTAAGCATTCTACCAGTTACCTCCTGTTTTGCTAGTCTTATTTCTCTGACCTGTTCCAGACCTCACGCCAGTCTGCGTGTAATTAAACGCGTGCATTTCGGCCTTCTCTAGCAACACGGTGTTGGCTCTTCTGCCAACACAGCACTGTGTGTTTCCATTCCATGATTAATGTGATTTGAAGAGAAGTAATAAAATGAGCTCTAACATGGAAAGTAAGCGTTTCCGGACACATGTCCAGATAACATATTTTCTTTCTTTGCGTGTGAGGAATGTTTCCTGAAAGTTTGGCCGTACCTTTTTGTAACACCCTGTATATTCTTCTGTCGCTATCTGAAACTAGAATCTCTTTTCTACTTGACTTATAATTGCTTTAAAATAGTACCAAGATCATTGTTTGCCCTGTGGTATTAACCATAGTCTAGCTACCAGCTTTACGTACCAGACTCATGATGAGCCATTAGTGCCGATCGGTTGCCTCATCATCTTCTGGTAAGGGTGCCCATATCCGGCGGGTAACGGTATAAAATGCCTGGGCATTTATAAGTTGGGATAAACGCTCAGGATAAATACCTACGAAAACGCACAAAATTCGAAAATGCCCCGGAATGTATGCTTTTTAAAGATCAATTGATATGTGGCGCTTATAAAAAAATTAAACTGATATTTTGTATTGGAAAGGTGTTTTGCAACACTACTTCTTTAGTGGTTGGGTAGCCAAGTTTAAAAACCTGCTTGAGAATTACGGGAGGGTTATTAAGGGAAATAAATTGGACTGTAAATGTAACTGGCTTCAAATGGCTCTGAGCACTATGGGACTTAACTTATGAGGTCATCAGTCTCCTAGAATTTAGAACTACTTAAACCTAACTAACCTAAGGACATCACTGACATCCATGCCCGAGGCACGATTCGAACCTGCGACCGTAGCGGTCACGCGGTTCCAGACTGTAGCGCCTAGAACCGCTCGGCCACCCCGGCCGGCGTAAATGTAACTGTTTACGTCTTTAATGACGTCAATTTTTAGGGTATATATATATATATATATATATATATATATATATATATATATATATATATATATATATATATATAGAGAGAGAGAGAGAGAGAGAGAGAGAGATACTGTATGAGTGCTAGAGAGAGAGACCGAAAGTGAAGAGTCTAATTGATAAAAAGAAAATTATAAATGATAAGCAGTTGTTCATCTAGTTGCAGCCAGATGCGTTCATAGTCTGTCAATTCCAGTTGTGTGTGCATAGTCACGTCGGAAACCTTTTCATATGAATCATCTGAGTACAAATGACTCCTCCCCTAATGCACTGCCCTTTTATACCTTGTGAACGCGATACTACCGCCGTCTGTATGTGTGCATATCGTTATCCCATGACTTTTGTCTCGTCAGTGTGCAACTAGCTTTACACGTCTGATCAGTGATTTTAGGCCCAATTCCACAAGACAGTTATCGAAGTAATCACTAGAGATATAGTTTTAGGAGACTCCATCAAGCATAACATGTAGTGAAAAATGTTACTCGCTACACATATTGGAAGCAATATGTATGGAGCCTTATGTGAATTATAAACCTAATTTGTTTATTTATTTATTGTTTCAGATACAATCTGTCGCTGTATACGAGATACCCGGCGTCTCTGCAGCACAGTATGGAAGTATTCACCTGGAAGGGAGTGTCCACATATCCGATTACCACCATGAGTGAAGTGCTGAGCACAAAATAAATAAATATTTGCAGAACTCTCAATAATTAAACAATACGATGCACCCGCAAAAATTCTGAAAGAAAAATGAGCCTTGCCGATTAATCTACATCACTAAGCGACCAGTATGGTCGGAAGACCGATTGCAGTCATGAACACATGAATCTTCAAGCGTATTTCCCTCGCAGAAGTACTACATTTCGTCCAAAGGGAAATAATTACAAATTTCTTCCTCGCGAGTACTTCGTATATCATACAAGGCATTCGTTGCAGCAGACTAGTTCCAATGTTACTCGGTCTCCGCGTCTCGTGAAGAGCTGCGAGTGGATCGCTGCAGAAAAGAGTGTACCTTGCTTTGCTGCGTTCTGCGAGGCCAGACCGCCGTGGAGCAGGAGCGCCAACCACAGCAGCCGTGCCATCATCTGAAACACACCACACATGCTGTTACCACACTGAAACCCGGACATAGTCCACAACTTTTGGTACCACTTTGTAGCACATCTACACTACTGGCCATTAAAATTGCTACATCAAGAAGAAATCCATATGATAAACGGGTATTCATTGGACAAACATATTATACTAGAACTGACATCTGATTACATTTTCACGCAATTTGGGTGTTTAGATCCTGAGAAATCAGTACCCAAAACGACCACCTCTGGCCGTAATAACGCCCTTGATACGCCTGGGCATTGAGTCAAACAGGGCATGGATGGCGTGCACAGGTACAGCTGCCCATGCAGCTTCAACACGATACCACAGTTCATCAAGAGTAGTGACTGGCGTATTGTGACGAGCCAGTTGCTCGGCCACCATTGATCAGACGTTTTCAATTGGTGAGAGATCTGGAGAATGTGCTGGCCAGGGCAGCAGTCGAACATTTTCTGTATCCAGAAAGGCCCGTACAGGACCTGCAAAATGCGGTCGTGCACTATCCTGCTGAAATGTAGGGTTTCGCAGGGATCGAATGAAGGGTAGAGCCACGGGTCGTAACACATCTGAATTGTAACGTCCACTATTCAAAGTACCGTCAATGCGAACAAGAGGTGACCGAGACGTGTAACCAATGGCACCCCATACCATCACGCCGGGTGATACGCCAGTCCATGCTGCTGCAAACGTCGTCGAACTGTTCGTGCAGATGGTTGTTGTCTTGCAAACGTCCCCATCTGTTGACTCAGGGATCGAGACGTGCGAATAAGATGTCTGTCATCTCGACTGCTAGTGATACGAAGCCGTTGAGATCCAGCACGACGTTCCGTATTACCATCCTGAACCCGCCGATTCCATATTCTGCTAACAGTCATTGGATCTCGACCAACGCGAGCAGCAATGTCGCGATACGATAAACCGCAATCGCGATAGGCTACAATCCGACCTATATCAAAGTCGGAAACGTGATGGTACGCTTTTCTCCTCCTTACACGACGTATCACAACAACGTTTCACCAGTCAACGCCAGTCAACTGGTGTTTATGTATGAGAAATCGGTTAGAAACTTTCCTCGTGTCAGCACGTTGTAGGTGTCGCCTCCGGCGCCAACCTTGTGTGAATGCTCTGAAAAGCCAATCATTTGCATATCACAACATCTTCTTCCTGTCGGTTAAATTTCGCGTCTGTAGCACGTCATCTTCGTGGTGTAGCAATTTTAATGGCCAGTAGTGTATCAAAAATACAGTTTCAAAAAAAAATGGATGAACATCATAACCATTTGTTGTCCAAATCAGATTATTTCCTTCGTTTATAAAATAGCCGCTCCTGATATGAAGACCATCACCTCATATGACTCACAGAAGGACACCACATAATCTGAATGGGGAAAGATTACTACAGACGTCGTTTCGCAGTGTTCTATCACGACCCCCGTGCTGCTCTTGCTCTGTGTCACGGACACAGAACTGTATTTCATCTTCATCTACATCATTACTCTGCAATTCGGATTTAAGCACTTGGCAGAGTGTGTGCAAAACCGCTCTCGGAGGAGAAGATTGGTGAATGAAATTTTGCGAAAAGATCTCGCTGCAGCGAAAAGGGCCTTTGTTTTAATGATTGCAGCCCCAATTCGCTTGTCATGGCCATCATACTCTCTCCACTGTTTCGTGATAATACAAAATGAGCTGTCCTTCTTGCACTTTTTCGATGACCTCCGGCAATCTACTAACAATCCCATACCGCACCACAATACTGCAGAAGAGGACGAACAAGCGTATTGTTGGCAATCTCTTCAGTAGATTTGTTCCACCGTCTAAGCTTTCTACCAATAAAACACAGTATTTGGCTCACATTTCCCACATAGTTTACTGTGAGATGGTTCCCGTTTAAATCGTTCGTGATTGTAATCCCGACATATACTGATGAACCTATATCCTTCAAATCTGTGTGATTTCTCGTATAGCCGAAATTTTATGGAATCAGACTCAGGAGGCAGAATCCTTTTTCACGGATGGTAAAAACATTGTTGTCAAGCCGAGTAAAGAAACATAAATAGATGTCCAATTACAATGAAAAGTCTAAGAACGTACAGCTTCCTCACTCAGTCCGACTCCATCAGTGGGAAGCCATTTAAATGGCGCCCAGTATTTGCATAGTATAAATACATACTGAAAAATCAATCGTTACCTTATGTGTCTTCATCACTTTATCTAGCAGGACCCAAAAAAGCTATTTGTATCCGTCTGAGCACTGTTAAGTCTTTCTTAGGGATTTTTACATTTGGTAAATCACAGCATCCTGGCTTTAATTCTTCTATTCTCGTCTTTCAACAACAAACGATGCTCTTTTTTGCTACCTACTTTTAGTCAGTTATTTCATGTGCACCTGCAGCCGTTGTCACTTACACTGTCGAGTCTCACATCTCCCGTTTTTCGCCAGTGAACCAAACAGCTGAATTTCTGTTGAAAAGGCGGATTTCGAATTCAGTCTCTTTGATATGAATTAGCTTTCACTCTAAGTCCAAAAGGAAGAATCCAATCAGTGAAAGGTGGAAAACTAGTGTATTCATGCTTTTTCTGCAAAGGCTCTCTCTGTTATGCTTCGGTGAGAGCATACAGAAAATAGTATGACTCCTTTCGTTTTCGTAATAATATGGAGATTTTACTGTTAATTTACCATTTTTTGTTAAATTTTTTTAAGACATTGATCATGACATGATGGAAGAGCGTGCTACGAAACTTTAAAGGGCCAGGAGAAGGAGAGGGGAATTGCTGCCGCATGCCTAGGAATGGAAAGCGCAGTAGGACTGAGATACACTAATGAGCCAAAACATTATGACCACCTGCTTTATAGCTTGTTTGTCCGTCTTTCGAACGAAATACATCACTGATTCTGCGTGTCAGGGGTCCGACACTTTGTTGGTAGGTTGTGTAGGTATGTGGCATTAGATGTTTACGCACAGGTCATGTAATTCGTGTAAATAATGGGCCGCTGATTTGGGTAAGCGGTGATGTGACCCGATAGCGACCAAGATGGGGTCCATAGGATTTACATAAGGCTGATTTGGTCAGCGAGACATCAACCTGAGTTCACTATAATGCTCCTCAGACCACTGTAGCACGGTTCCGGTTCCGAAACGGGGACAATTATACTGCTGGAACATGACATCGCCGTCGGGGAAGACAGCAAGGACAAATGGTTGCAGGTGGTTCGCAGCTGTCTGCCTGTCTTCTATTACTACCACAGGTCCCATGCAAGCGCAGGAGAACATCTTCCATGGCATAAAACTTCTCCCATCACTGCGTCCGTGGCGCGCTATACGTTTCGAGCCGCCATTCACGTCGATGACGGCGTTTGTGGAGACGACAATAGACCTAGTGTAGTAAAAATGTGATTCATCCGAAGAGCCGACACGTTTCCCTTGATTAACGTACGAATGCCGATGGTCCCATGCCCACTACAATCGTGTCGTTGGGTCAACGTATGAACACGTAGGGGCGGTCTGCTGGGGCTCGATGTCCAACAATGTACGATGAACGGTCTGCTCCGAAACACTTGTGCGTGCACCAGCATTGTATTCTTTCGGCAGAGATCCCAGAGATCACCATCTATCCTACTTTACAGAGCAGACAAGTATCAAAACCCTACGCTTGTGAATAGTCGTGGTCATCCAATCATTTTGCGCGTAGTGGTAGTTTCACTTCCTTTTACCTCTTTTCGTAGATGCTCACGACAGTAGCACGTGAATATTCGATCAGCTTCGCTGTTTTCGAGATAATCGTTCACAGGTTTTGCGTAATAATAATCTGCCTTTTGTCAAGGTCGTTTATCTGAATGAATTTCCTCATTTGCAGCCCATATCTGCGCTAGGGTGATCTCTCGTCCGTGTCTGTTCCCCTTACATACTTTTGTTACCGCGTCACATGCATGCAACACCACCAGGCGGCATCTAACGTCGCGGTGGACAGTCGTCATAATGTTTTGGCTGATCAGTGTATCTTACCGCTGCTTTATATTTGTAATCCTAAGTGTGTTCTCAAAGGTGACCTACTGAGGAAGTGACTGTGTTTGAAACACTGGACTCGTGTTCAAAAGGAGTGGTGTTCCAATTCTAGCGTGACCGTCGAGTTACAGGTTTACCGTGGATTCCTGTAATTAATCAAGGAGAATGCCACAGTTCTTGGCCTATCCTAGCTTGTGCGTTTAACTACCTCATCGCTGTCGTTCATATAGTAAGGATTAATACCGTTACAATGAAAAATGTGTATAGTAGTTCTTACGTATGTATACTTATCTTTAATAAGTATTCAAACAAAGGTCTGAATTTAGACAACATCCGAGCAGATATAATTTGAGTTACAGCTCACATTCAAAAGTAATATCCGAATTCGCTCAAGCTTTCTGACAAATCCACACAGTTTCACGACCATATTTTTTGTATAAATGGTCTCCGGTGAATTTGTCACATAAATCCGGATAAAATATCAAATTATCAACATTATTTAGCATTTTTTCGTGAGGGAAGCTACTGATCGTCGCAGAGATGACTGTAAACGACAGATGTGAAAGTTGTCCCTTCTGCTCTACAGAGCATAGCGCCAACGATGATACATTACCCGGAGCGTCAGGTGTAAGTTATGGAGAACATATTTCTTGCAACCACCCTTTGTCACGCACTCGCTCCGCTCATTTCTTAGTGCGTAATCCCATATCTCTACAACCACTGTTAACGTAAATTCCTATTTCCATGGCCTTCTTGATTATCTTTTCCTAGCACTGCGAAATTTGAGCGAGAACCATGACGCTATGAACGAGGGAACACCTTTGATGCCGAAGCAATATCTAGTCATGGAGGAAATATGTATAACTTTGAGCTCTGAGAATTTTCGTCATCTCCCTTTACATCTACTGTACATTCATTGAACTCTGTTATGTTAACCAAGCATATAATTCAGGCAACGTGCAAATCTTCTTTGAACTCAGTCATACTTTTAACTGCTGCATTGTACCGATTTCTGAAACAACTCACACACTCAAACTAAAGTATAACTTCAAGTACAGTTCCTTATTTTCAGAATTAAGTTCTGAGGTTTCCTTCAGAACCAATGAGACAGGACATCGAAATAACTGTGAATGGCAGGAGGGATTCTAATGCAATGAAATTTCTGAATAAATTGATGACCAGATGAATCTGTCTAGGAAGTATGGATTGTTCGAATGATACAAATGACTCTAAGCACTATGGGACTTAACATCTGAGGTCATCAGTCCCCTAGACTTACAAGGAAACCTCCCCATCGCACCCCCCTCAGATTTAGTTATAAGCTGGCACAGTGGATAGGCCTTGTAAAACTGAACACAGATCAATCGAGAAAACAGGAAGAAGTTGTGTGGAACTATGAAAAAAATAGGCAAAATATACAAACTGAGGAGTCCATACGCAAGATAGGCAACATCAAGGACAGTATCAGCACAGGAGCGCCGTGGTCCCGTGGTTACGTGAGCAGCTGTGAAACGAGAAATTCTTGGTTCAAGTCTTCCCTCGAGTGAAAAGTTTACTCTCTTCATTTTTCGCAAAGTTATGATCTGTCCGTCCATTCATTGACGACTCTGTTCACTGTAATAAGTTCAGTGTCTGTGTTTTGCGACCGCACCGCAAAACCGTGCGATTAGTAGACGAAAGGACGTGCCTCTCCAATGGCAACCGAAAACATTTGATCGCAATGTCATAGGTCAACCGATTCCTCCACAGGAAAACACGTCTGATATATTCTATACGACACTGGTGACGGCATGTGCGTTACATGACAGGAATATGTTGTCGACCAACCTAACTTGTACACTTGGCGAATGGGTAAAAAGATTCTTCTACATTGCCCGATTTAGGTTTTCTTGTGGATGTGATAATCACTCCCAAAAAAGTGATGAAAACATAAGAGTTGGCACATAAACTGCAACAAATGAATGCAACAGTTTCACAGTCGCACAGTTTTCCCTGTGTTCTGTCAAAACATATGTTTTTAACGTTTTCAAATTTTTCCGTGTGTAGACCGTCAAATCCTGCATATGTCCAAGCAAATCTGAACATGTCCTGGAATTTTGGAGAGCGAAGTTGATTATGAGTGAGTGCCTGAACTTGGATAATTGACACGGACGGACAGATATTAATTGTCTGAAAATAATAAATTAAACTTTTCACTCGAGGAAAGACTTGAACCAAAGACCTCCCGTTCCGCAGCTGCTCACGCTAACCACGGGACCACGGCGTTCATGAGCTCAGGCTGTCCTTGATGTTGCCTATCTTGCACTGGGACTACTCAGTTCGTATATTTTGCTATTTTTTTCATAGTTTCATACAACTTCTTCCTGTTTTCTCGATTGATCTGTGTTCAGTTTTTCAAGACGTATTCACTGTGCCAACTTATAACTAAATCTGAGGGGGGTGCGATGGGGAGGTTCCCTTGTTAGAACTACTTAAACCTAACTAACCTAAGGAGATCACACACATTAATGCCCGAGGCAGGATTCGAACTTGCAACCGTAGCAGCAGCGCGGTTCCGGACTGGAGCGCCTAGAACCGCTAGGTCACAGCGGCCGGCATGGATTGGTCGATCTATATAATTATGGAAATACTGTTCTACCTTGAGCAACACAGATTCTTCTTGTTTAAAAAGCGCCGCGCGGGATTAGCCGCGAAGTCTGAGACGCTGCAGTCATGGACTGTGCGGCTGGTCCCGACGGAGGTTCGAGTCCTCCCTCGGGCATGGGTGTGTGTGTGTGTTTGTCCTTAGGATAATTTAGGTTAAGTAGTGTGTAAGCTTAGGGACTGATGACCTTAGCACTTGAGTCCCATAAGGTTTCACACACATTTGAACAAGCCGGCCGCTGTGGTCTAGCGGTTCTAGGCGCTCAGTCCGGAACCGCGCGACTGCTACGGTCGCAGGTTCGAATCCTGCCTCGGGCATGGATGTGTGTGATGTCCTTAGGTTAGTTAGGTTTAAGTAGTTCTAAGTTCTAGGGGACAGATGACCACAGATGTTAAGTCCCATAGAGCTCAGAGCCATTTGAACCATTTGAACATTTTTTGTTTAGGAAGCAAACATGCTTCCGTCAAGTGCGTCTTCGTCAGTGAGTTTATTTATTTTCTGTCAAATAACATGTAAAGATGCCAACGGCCTTGCCGCAGTGGTGACACCGTTTCCCATCAAATCAACAGATTTAAACGATGTCGGGCCTGGCTCGCACTTCGGTGGGTCACCTTCCGGGTCTGCCGAGCGCTGTTGGCAAGCGGGGCGCACTCAGCCCTTGTGAGGCCGATTGAGAAGCTACTTGATTGAGAAGTAGTGGCACCAGTCATGACGACTGGCCAGGAGAGCTGTGTTCTGACCACATGTCCCTCCGTGCCTGCATCCAGTGACGCCTAAAGGTTGACACGGCGGCCGGTGGTATTCCTGGGCCTTCAAGGCGTGTTTGGACTATGTTAAAAAACATGTCAAGAAATTTTGTATGACAATGTATACAACCTTGAGATTTTATTGTATACACGTATAACATTGTTAACGGAATAAATATGTACTTTGGTATCACATACTGATGTTTGTGTGATTGTCTGTCATTTTCAGTGCAACTGATAGTTTGCTCCACTTTATCATCTGCAATTAATCAGGACCTTTCAACATTATGTTAGGTATGTTTGCCAAATTGTTAGGCTTAAAATGAAACTATGAAAAATGGGAGAAAGCGGTAGTTAATTTTTAAGACAAAGATTTTTGTAAAGATACGTAACATAATATCGAAAAATTCTGGTTAATTGCAGATTACAAACTGGAGGAAAAGGTGCACCTATAGTGCAAATGTCAGAGAGCCAATAAGCATCAGTATGTGACATTAAGGTAAATATTCTTCCTGCCAATGTTATAAATGTAGTGACCATAATCTGAAACTTGTATATATTATCATGTAAAATTTATTTACATGTTATTTGACAGAAAATAACTGAATCCACTGACGATGGTGAAACCTCACCGAAACGTGTCTGGGAACTAAACAATAAGAATTTGTGTTTGCTCATGGCAGAACCGTCTTTCCGTTATCATGTATTAGGAAGTAAACAGGAACTGAAAGAGACCTTCAACATTATGGTGCATAAATTGGTCGATATATTTTTCGCAAATTTTAAAATTCGTTAACATGTATTTACAGTTGTATATGACCTATTAGGTCTTACTTGCCACCCATAGTCACGTCATTTGAGATGAAGTGCTCCATCACAACTGAACGATACTTGCAAGTGGTTTACTTGTCATAGTTAGTTTTTGTTAGTATATCAAACTCTCCTATTTACTTTCGAAAAACACTGACAAATTGCAAAGGATTACTCAGATGTGGTACAGATACAGGTTTAGCTTAGATGTAATTTAATGTGAAGTGAGAACTTATATAATATACCCAGCAGCAGACTGGCAGCAGTGGAAACTCTCGTGACGTAAATCAAGACTGATGTATCGCTTAACACGTTTACGCCGGCGCTGCGCATTGTGTTTCTTGTTCTGGGGCGGCTGGCGTATTCGTGTTTTTTTTTTTTTTTTTTTTTTTTTCACCTGGCGGCGCTGTTTTCCCTTTTTGTCGCTGTGGAGCAGCGGTCGTATTCAGACACCCTAGCTATTATTTTAATATATCGGACTTTTATTTTTAACACGAGAGATAGCACAAAATAATTTTACGCTCAATTAATCGCATTTGTTCAGGAAGATCTCTCGTTGAAGGGTCGCACAAAATTGTATACAGAGCTGTTCGCTGCGCCTGGTACATAGGCAATATATCAGACGTTATTGTGTTGCTGGCAGCATAACTGGTAGAGGTGAGTGTGAGTCACTGGCGGTACACGCAGTCGGATGGGAGGAACCGGTGGTACACCTCAGCGTGAACTTGTTGAAACAGAAACCGCTTAGCTGAGCGAAGTTGAAGTTGAAGTTTACGTTTCAATGCTGTTGCATAGGTCACTTACTCATGGTTCTTAATGTAAGTGACATGCTCATACAGCATGCAATAAGACCTCTAATGTTCTCAATATACATAGATGTTTTACCATATGGACTCTATAGCACTATGAGGTTGTTCTATGACGATACCGTTAGGTACAGGAAAGTATCGTTGTCGGACGATCATCAGAAAATACAGAAAAACAAGGACAAAGTTTCCACTTGGTGCAATGAATGATAGCTCCCTTTAAACGTGAATAAATGTTAGATAATGCCTGTAACAAAGAGAAAGAAGTGTGCGGTACTTGATTGCAAGATTAGTGGTGAACATCTTGAGCCTGACGCATAGTATAGGTATTTAGGGCAAACACTAAGAAGTGACATCAAATGGACGATCACGTATAATTCCTGTTAGGGAAAACGAATGGAAAACTTCGATTTGTTGTAAGGGTTCTAGGACATTGTCATCCATCTTACAAGGAAATAGCGTAATAGACGCTAGTGTAACCAATAGCAGAGTATCGTTCCCAAGTTCGAGTCCTTAGTAACTTGGCACGACAGCAGTCACTGAATGAGTTCACAGCCGCTCTGTTAGGATCACAACAGGCCCTTATACCCCACACGAGAGTGCAGAAAAAATGTTTGGGAACTTTAATGGGGATCCTTGGAAGAAAGACGACGTCGTTGTCTTCAAAGAGTGTTGCGTAAATTTATAGAAGCTATTTATATGTGAAGAAGACTATGCGACCGTCATGCTGTCACCACTTACATCTAGCGTAGAGATCATCGCAAATCGGGAAGAGAGAATGGGGCACGTACAGAGGCGTGTAGACACTCATTTTTCCCTCACAAAATACGTGACTGAAATATGATAGAAAATCAGTACTATTAGCACGATGTAACCCGCGTCATGCACTATACAGTTGCTTGCGGAGTATATACGTTTTAACGGGTATAAGTTGAGGTATTTTTATGTGTAGTGCCTTAATACGTACACACATCACTATGTTGGTTGTTTTTTCTCTGCGTCGAACAGTCTTCCCACAAACACGTCACAAACTTTACAATCCGATGTTTTCTGTATGGCCGTAATTACACCTAAGTGGAATACACCTGTCGATGTAGACTAACCGTTTTGTGTCCAGCCGGCAGTGGTGGCCGAGCGGTTCTAGGCGCTTCAGTCCGGAACCACGCGGCTGCTACGGTCGCAGGTTCGAATCCTGCCTCGGGCATGGATGTGTGTGATGTCCTTAGGTTAGTTAGGTTTAAGTAGTTCTAAGTTTAGGGGACTGATGACCTCAGCTGTTAAGTCCGATAGTGCTTAGAGCCATTTCGTTTTGTGTCCAAGTGTCCAAAGTTCAACACCTGACTCGCCTCCCAGGGGAAAATAAGCATTAATGGCTTTCTCTTGCCACATGTACTAACCAACCTAAAAACATACTACTCCTAATAGCTATAATTATTAGTCTGCAAATGAAATAAATACTGCTGTAATGTTGATCAGTACACCAACCTCAGTCCTCAATAGAAATATCTGCATTTATACCCGCTATACCCTGTATAGGTAGATGTGAGAATTAGACGTGGAGCGACTTAGGAGCTCGTGTTATTGATATAACGTACATTTAGCATAAACGACTCACCCATCTGCTTAAAGATACCGTTTACAAGTGATAACTGGTTGCCAACTGAACCTCTTAGTAATAGTAATATCATAAGGCACGCATACTAATGCCTTTCCACGACACTAACAGTTTCTTTATCTGCATGTTGGCACCAAAATGTGGTTTCAGCGCACAGTTTGTGATTGAATGAAAGATTTGAACCATTGGAAAGTACGCGTGCGGCATGGATCAATGGAAATTATCAGTGACTCTTGTAGGTAACACACAGTACGAGGGACGTGATAATGACTGCACTCTTGAGTGTGGACAGTAAAATATTTGACGAAGTCGCCAACGTGATCATTTACCGTTTACTTCTCCAATGTAGCTTTGATTACCATATTAAATTCTCTTATCTATAAACCATCACAAATTGTGACAATGTCGGTACGTTATTTATGTTGCTGTGTGCTTCCACGGTTTAACTTAGTTCGCGTGCAGTGGCTGTGAACACACATTGCATGTTAAGAATATCTCGTATTACAAATTAATGAAATACTGAAAGAAAAGTGAACTGTTACACTTTAACATTCTGTCAACATCTTGGGTACCAGAGACAGCGTATGTAGCATGGTGATATTCTCTACAAAGCACCAGAACTCAGTCGAAGATTGTGTCTTTGGAGTAGAACTTGCGGCGGATGATCACCACAACAACAATAGGTTCGCGTGGCAGCAGTCATTGGAAAGTGCTAAAACCTACGATACGCAGGGCGCAAATCATTATAAACAGTCCTGGTAAGTTAAAGGCAGCGAGAGTGAAGTGATAGACAGTGATAGTGAGAGTGAATTCTCGTTCTGCTACGCAAGTGAATCTTCATAAACGCGTTTTGGGACAGTTGCAGTTGTGTTAATTGCGCAATTAAAGTGACTTATACGTTTGATTAAACTGAACGTCACAGTCCATCTCTCAATCCTGGCATTCCACAAATGTGAGGGACTGTAATTAGCATGAGGACCTCGCACGCACAAGTGCAGTTGAACAAATATTCGGAAGGAGATGGACAGTCACGTTTCTGAAACGATCTAGGAAAACTGCAAAAAACTTTAATCCAAGTGGCCAGTTGTTATGCGTCAGAATAATAATGTCATATCATTCTCTCCTAGGTCAACCATCGAGTCACATCGATTATTTTTAGGTATTTATTAATATTAGTCCCAACGGCCTTGCCCCAGTAATAACACCGGTTCCCGTCAGATCAACGAAGTAAAGTGCTGCCGGGCTGGGCTAGCACTTGGATGGGTGACCATCCGGTCTGCCGAGCGCTGTTGGCAAGCGGGGTGTACTGAGCCCTTGTGAGGCAAACTGAGGTGCTACCTGCTTGAGAAGTAGCGGCCCCGGTCTCGTAAACTGACATACGGCTGGGAGAGCGGTGTGCTGACCACATGCCCCTCCATACCCTCATCCAGTGACGCCTGTTGACTGAGGATGACACGGCGGCCGGTCGGTACCGTTGGGCTTTCATAGCCTGTTCGAGCCCAGTTTAGCTTAGTTTTTTTTTATTTATTGGTATTAGCACCCAGTATGTTGTCCTGGGCGGTGACTGTTCATCGGAGAAAATGACATCGTCAGTAATGCACCACGGAAATGTCAAAGGACCGATATTGTTGTCTCTCAATACATATAAAAACGATCTGGCGGATAGAGCGAGCAGCACTCTGAGACTGTTTGCTGATGACGATGTAGAGTACGGCAAAGTGTCGTCACTGAGTGATTGTAGGACGGTATGGGATGACCTGGTAAGAATGTCTGTTTCGGGTGATGGACCGTAGCTTGCTCTAAATGTGGAAAAATGTAAGTTGTGTCGATGACTTAGAAAAAAAAAAGTCCTGCAAATTTCGATTACATTATAGTAGTGTGCTGTACTGTCGCGGTTAAATACCCTACATAACGTTGCAAAATGACATGAAATGGAGTGAGTGCGTAAGACCAGTTGTAGGAAAGATGAATGCTCAACCTCGGTTTACTGTGAAGATTTCAGGAAACCGTCGCTCATCTATAAAAACATCTGCGTTTTGCGACCCATTCTTGAGTACTGCCCGAGTGTTTTAGATCCCCACCAGGCTGGATTAAAAGAAGATATCGAAGCAATTCATAGCCCTTAGGATTGACATTCTGTCGCGCTGACCACTCAGCTACCTGGGGCGGACATAGCGGCCATATTGTGTGAACTCAAGTGGGAATCCCTGGAGGGAAGAAGACGTTCTTTTCATGAAAGATTGCTGAAAAAGTTTAGACAGCCGGCGTTCGCGGCACACTACAAAACGATTCTGATGCGATCAACGAGCATCTCCCACGAGGACCTCGAAGGGCCAGAACATTATGACAACGTACCTTCGACCCAGAAACATCGGCAACGCTTTGTGGCATGGAAGCAACGAGTTGCTGATACGACGCTGGAGGGCGGTGGCAACACATCTGCACTCAAGTCACATAATTCCCGATAATCACGAAGAGTGGGGCGTTGAGCTCCGACGCTACGTTCAGTCACATCCCAGATGTGTTCGATCGGGTTCAGATCTGGCGAGCTGGGGAGCCAGCAGGTTCAGATCTGGCGAGTTGGGGAGCCAGCAAGTTCAGATCTGACGAGTTGGGGAGCCAGCACAACAACTGGAACGCGTCACTGTGTTCCTCGAACCACTCCATCACACTCCCGGCCTTATGACCTGGTGCCTTGTTGAAAAATGCCACTTCCGACGGAAAACATGATCGTCATAAAGGGGTGTACGTCGTCTGCAACCGGTAGACGATACTCCTTGGGCATCATGTTGCCTTGCACGAGCTCCACTGCACCCATGGATGCACACGTGAATGTTCGCCACAACATAATGGAGCCGCTGCCGGCTTGTCTCTGTCCCACAGTACGGGTATCGAGGAGCTGTTCTCCTGGAAGACGACGGATTCGCGCCCTCTCATCGTCATGACGAAGAAGGTATCGGGATTCATCAGACCATGGAACACTCTGCCACTGTGGCAACGTATAGTGCCGATGGTCACGTGCCCATTTCAGTCATAGATGCCGATGTCGTGATGTTAACGTTGGCACATGCATGCGTCTTCGGCTGTGGAGGCCCATCGTTAGGAGTGTTCGGAGCACTGTGTGTTCAGACACACTTGTAATCTGCCCAGTATTAAAGTCTGATATTAGTTCCGCCATGCCGGCCGCAGTGGTCTTGCGGTTCTAGGCGCTCAGTCCAGAACCGCGCGACTACTACGGTCGCAGGTTCGAATCCTGCCTCCTGCATGGATGTGTGTGATGTCCTTAGGTTAGTTAGGTTTAAGTAGTTCTAACAAGGGAACCTCCCCATCGCACCTCCCTCAGATTTAGTTATAAGTTGGCACAGTGGATAGGCCTTGAAAAACTGAACACAGATCAATCGAGAAAACAGGGAGAAGTTTTGTGGAACTATGAAAAAAATATGCAAAATATACAAACTGTATAGTCCATGCGCAACATAGGCAACATCAAGGCTACTGTGAGCTCAGGAGCACCGTGGTCCCGTGGTCAGCGTGAGCAGCTGCGGAACGATAGGTCCTTGGTTCAAGTCTTCCCTCGAATGAAAAGTTTAATTTTTTATTTTCAGACAATTACCAAAGTTCAGGCACTCACACATAATCAGCTTCGCTCTCCAAAATTCCAGGACATGTTCAGAATTGCTTGGACATATGCAAGATTTGACGGTCTACACACGGAAAAATTTGAAAACGTTAAAAACAAATGTTTTGACAGAGCACAGGGAAAACCGTGCTACTGTGAAACTGTTGCATTCATTTGTTGCAGTTTATGTGACAAACTCTTATATTTTCATCATTTTTGTGAGTGATTATCACATCCACAAGAAAACTTAAATCGGGCAAGGTAGAAGAATCTTTTTACCCATTCGCCAAGTGTACAAGTTAGGTAGGTCGACAACGTATTCCTGTCATGTGATGCACATGCCGTCACCAGTGTCATATAGAATATGTCAGACGTCTTTTCCTGTGGAGGAATCGGTTGACCTATGACCTTGCGATCAAATGTTTTCGGTTGCCATTGGAGAGGCACGTCCTTTCGTCTACTAATCGCACAGTTTTGCGGTGCGGTCGCAAAACACTGACACTAAACTTATTGCAGTGAACAGAGACGTCAATGAACGAACGGACAGACCATAACTTTGCGAAAATAAAGAAAATAAACTTTTCACTGGGGGGAAGACTTGAACCAAGGACCTCTTGTTCCGCAGCTGATCACGCTAACCACGGGACCACGGCACTCCTGAGCTCATAGTAGCCTTGATGTTGTCTATCTTACCCATGGACTACTCAGTTTGTATATTTTGCTTATTTTTTTCATAGTTCCACAAAACTTCTTCCTGTTTTCTCGATTGATCTGTGTTCAGTTTTTCAAGGCCTATCCACTGTGCCAACTTATAACTAAATCTGAGGGGGGTGCGATGGGGAGGCTCCCTTGTAAGTTCTAGGGGACTGATGACCACAGATGTTAAGTCCCATAGTGCTCAGAGCCAGCCAGTTCCGCCACAGTTCGCTGCCTGTCCTGTTTTATCAGTCCGCCCAGCTCACGACGTCCGACATCTGCAATGATGAGTGCCCGCCCAACCCCACAACGTCTGGACGTGGTTTCACCTCGTGGACAGACATGGAAAGATTTATGAGGTATTGCAAGGTTGAGGAATAGATGTAAATAAATTGATCATGCTGAAGAGACTCACCACAGCACTCCTCGAACACCCACAAAGTCGTGCAGTTTCCGAAATGCTCGTGCCGGGCCTCCAGCCATCGCAATCTGTCCTCGGTCAGACTCAAATAGATCGCGCGGCTTCCTCATTCTACACATGGACAGCTCGCTCACTGATACTACATGTACCGTGCGTGTGTCTGATTAGCAATCATTCCTCGCCAGGTGACGCTGCTATCGCTTGGACGAGTTTACGTCGATAGTAAGTCGGTGGTCATAATGTCCTGGCTGATCTGTGTAGAGAGTCGTCTCTCCCTCACTCAGTTTGCGAGTGGAACAGGAAAGGGAATGGCTAGCAGTTTTACAAAGTGCCCTCCGCCATGCACCGTACGGTACTTTGCGGCGTATGTATGTAGATGTCGGAGGAGCTCATCTCTCTGTATCACTGTGCTTATTGCCACATAGCATCACGTGAACAAAGTCTCTGTTCTCCTGGAATTTGAAGCCAGGACGCTTCCGCCTGTAGCTAGACACTAAAGCTGGAGACAGGGTCAACGTCTAAGGGTCACTGGTGGCAGGCGACTCAGCCATTGTCCGCTAGAACCCGTCTTCCACGTGCCACTTCTGCTGCCGTTGGCGCATGACCTTCCACCAGCGCCTTCTGTGTGGCGGCTACTGCTACTACTACGACGGGACGCACATCTGGTGAATCACAAACAGGTCCTCGAAGAATGAGAACAGCCGCCTGAGAGAGATGTCTTTTCTGCCGTGTCATCATGTCGGCACACTCACCTGCTGTGGCCCATAAACACAAATCTGTTAACTTTGGCTCTCGTCGTATTATTCTCAAGCACAGTAGCGCTCTACCAATAATACTGTACTGTAGTTTTGGTATACTACATATATGACGAAGTAAATGGTAGGATTACGGGTAGTATTGGTTGCATTGGTAGAGGAAGAAGCACAAACTAATGTGTCAGAGAAACTGGGAGCCGACTATTTCTCACTGCTTTTTGTACATTTGTTCCTTTGTTTTACACACAATTAGAAACTCACACTGTGCAGTGTTCGTCCATGGTGTACTTATATCCTTACAAAATATAAATTGCTTTCTGTAAGTAACAAAAATCAGTCGATCGTGTAACTTCTGCACTTTGATGTAATATGTTAACTTTGGCTCTCGTCCTATTATCCCCAAGCACAGTTGCGCTCTACTAAAAATACTGTACTGTAGTTTTGGTATACTACATAAATTACATAAATGACGCAGTAAATGGTAGGATTACGGGTAGTATTGGTTGCACTGGTGGTGGAAGAATTACAAACGAATGTGTCAGAGAAACCGGGAGCCGAATTTTTCTCTTTGTTTTTTGTACATTTGTTTCTTTCTTTTACACACAATTAGAAATTCACATTGTGCAGTGTTCGTCCATGGTATATCCTTACAAAATATAAATTGCATTCTATAAGTAACAAAAATTAGTCGATCGCGTAACTTCTTCACTTTGATGTAACGAAAGCAACTGCTTTTCATGTAAGTACAATTAACACGCACAAACATAAAAAATCTGTATAATTAATGTTGCTATTCTTTACTCAATTGTACGTTCTTCGTCGTGATTTCTTGTTATTACTGGTAAGGGCGATAGTTACTTATAAATAACAGAAACACGTTTTATATAACCTCGACGAAGTACTGAAGCGATGTTTGATATATTTTTGTTTTGGGTGTTTTTTTTTTAATTTTACGTTTTCTGGTGGTACTGCGTCTTCTAGACCAATATGATAAATGTGTACTTTTTTATTGTTACTACAACATCCACCTGTTTCATGTAACACATCAGCAATTTTCGAATAAAACCTGAACTAAACATTGACAATTAAAATTTTGCGATAAGCACTGATTATTTTTAGGTAACAGACATACTATGTAGAACAAGGATGTTCCGCAGGTTACGCAGCCCTTTATATATCCTCACTCAGCTCCTAGACGGTCCACCGCTTCCGGTTTGTAAGAGAATGTAATGAGGCATGGATGGCATACATAGACAGAGAGATCGAAGTGAGATAACCCCCGCTAGATATACAACATACCTAATGCGCAGGTAATATACACTCCTGGAAATGGAAAAAAGAACACATTGACACCGGTGTGTCAGACCCACCATACTTGCTCCGGACACTGCGAGAGGGCTGTACAAGCAATGATCACACGCACGGCACAGCGGACACACCAGGAACCGCGGTGTTGGCCGTCGAATGGCGCTAGCTGCGCACCATTTGTGCACCGCCGCCGTCAGTGTCAGCCAGTTTGCCGTGGCATACGGAGCTCCATCGCAGTCTTTAACACTGGTAGCATGCCGCGACAGCGTGGACGTGAACCGTATGTGCAGTTGACGGACTTTGAGCGAGGGCGTATAGTGGGCATGCGGGAGGCCGGGTGGACGTACCGCCGAATTGCTCAACACGTGGGGCGTGAGGTCTCCACAGTACATCGATGTCGTCGCCAGTGGTCGGCGGAAGGTGCACGTGCCCGTCGACCTGGGACCGGACCGCAGCGACGCACGGATGCACGCCAAGACCGTAGGATCCTACGCAGTGCCGTAGGGGACCGCACCGCCACTTCCCAGCAAATTAGGGACACTGTTGCTCCTGGGGTATCGGCGAGGACCATTCGCAACCGTCTCCATGAAGCTGGGCTACGGTCCCGCACACCGTTAGGCCGTCTTCCGCTCACGCCCCAACATCGTGCAGACCGCCTCCAGTGGTGTCGCGACAGGCGTGAATGGAGGGACGAATGGAGACGTGTCTTCAGCGATGAGAGTCGCTTCTGCCTTGGTGCCAATGATGGTCGTATGCGTGTTTGGCGCCGTGCAGGTGAGCGCCACAATCAGGACTGCATACGACCGAGGCACACAGGGCCAACACCCGGCATCATGGTGTGGGGAGCGATCTCCTACACTGGCCGTACACCACTGGTGATCGTCGAGGGGACACTGAATAGTGCACGGTACATCCAAACCGTCATCGAACCCATCGTTCTACCATTCCTAGACCGGCAAGGGAACTTGCTGTTCCAACAGGACAATGCACGTCCGCATGTATCCCGTGCCACCCAACGTGCTCTAGAAGGTGTAAGTCAACTACCCTGGCCAGCAAGCTCTCCGGATCTGTCCCCCATTGAGCATGTTTGGGACTGGATGAAGCGTCGTCTCACGCGGTCTGCACGTCCAGCACGAACGCTGGTCCAACTGAGGCGCCAGGTGGAAATGGCATGGCTAGCCGTTCCACAGGACTACATCCAGCATCTCTGCGATCGTCTCCATGGGAGAATAGCAGCCTGCATTGCTGCGAAAGGTGGATATACACTGTACTAGTGCCGACATTGTGCATGCTCTGTTGCCTGTGTCTATGTGCCTGTGGTTCTGTCAGTGTGATCATGTGATGTATCTGACCCCAGGAATGTGTCAATAAAGTTTCCCCTTCCTGGGACAATGAATTCACGGTGTTCTTATTTCAATTTCCAGGAGTGTAGTTACGATCTTAACTGTCCAGGACTACTAGGACAACTGCTGTACGGTGGTTTTACAACTCTAACCTAAAGTATCGATGCCTGGAATCATCAGACACACAGTCCGTGGACGAATAATTTTAATATTTTTACATGCCTGTTACTGCGTACAAGAGGCCATGGATCAATAATTTGATTGTTTCCAAGAATAATGGGAATAATTCGAAGAAATAATTAATTTCCGTTTAATTATGAATCTGTAATATAGTTACCTGTTAAAAGATCGCCTAATTAATAAGTAGTACACTTTTTATTGCTTCTGAGAGACTCCTCCCTCATCTTCGACTGCACTTGATAAACTGTTCTCTCTACACTCATGACTGAATTCTTCACACATTCTCCCTTATTTAATCTGTTTCTAATCGATGAATTATTAGACGAAACTATAACAGTCAATCACTGGAAAACGTCGAGGATTGTAAATAACGTACAGGGAAGGTAAGCTGATAGGAAAAGTTGTTGGTTGTACTTATAGTTTAAATTACGTAATCAACTGTCACAGCTAAGTCCTGTGTTTCACAAAAATTCCAAACGATACATGAAATTTCGCATCCTCCGTCACACTTTAGTAACGGGTGAATGCGAGCAGTGAACGGAATAGTTAATGAATTAATGGGACGAACAATGAACAATACTCGTAGCAGCCGCACTTCACAGAGTAGTGACTTTTACAGAGATACAGTCTCGGTCCGCCCCGTAGAGCCCACTTCTTGCGATAGGAGTGAACCTACACAAAACGAATCTAATCTCAATCTAGAGATTGTGGCATTTCTATGTAGAACGAATTTTTCTGCTCAAATATATAGTGCTTTACAAAAATATCTTACGTAACGTGCGATGCTGTTGTGTCATGAAACACGGCAACTATAAGGGAAAGCACGTTTCATTTTAACTTTCTGTCGATATCGGGACGGGAAGACATCATCTTCATCATTATCTTCCTCCAGGTATTAGGCCTCTTGACTTCTTACGATCTCGTCGAGAAGTTCTCCTGTCATCTTTTCATTGATCGACCTATAGACCTTACAGTATTGGGGTGGTAATGTAGTATGGATTTTGGGATCCTCTTTGGGCTCAGTCGTTGTAAATGTTTTCCCCAGCTGTTTTGGTAATTCTGAATATAATACGTGATGGGTGCCATTTTAAGTTTCTACAGCACATCTTCCTTCCTTTTGTGATCCTGTTTGTTCTAACCAGCTGTTCGTCTCAAGAATTTCATTTCACAGGTTGTTAGTCTTTTAGCGTCTTTTGCCTTTACTGTCTAGGCTTTACTGCCCTTGAACAGTACAGTTGTTGCTAAGGTCTTATAAAGGCGTATTCTGGTGTGATTCTGGACGAGGGAAGGTTCATCACATTATTTATTACTCCCATTGATTTAGTATACCTGGTGTCTGTTTCAGGGGCCAATTTCTTCCAGAAAGGATAGTTTATAACTTAAATATGTGAATGTGTTCACTCTTTCTAGGACTTTATTTGCCAAACAGATCTTTCTTTGTACTGGGTATTTTCCGCAGAAGGCCATTGTTTTTGTTTTTCTGGCGTTGGTGTCCATGCTGCGTTTCTCGGATATAATCTGTAAACTTTGTAAAGAACGCTGCAAGTCAGCCTCTGAAGATGCTACAAGTGCTAAATCATCTCCAAAAAGTGAGTCGTTAAGCTCTGTGTTTCTGCTGATTTTAATGAGGGCATATATTCTATCCCACTCTGATGATTTGTCCTATTCCTTGACACAGATTAAATCTGTTCTGTAAATTTTGTATGTATTACCGATAAGTTGCTAGGGAACGTAATCATCTGTCAGAATTGTAATTATTTGTTTCTGTTGACTTTTATGGGGTTTACTTTCACATTCTCTTTAATCTAAGTGTTCAGATTTTGTATTATTTTGAACATTTATTGTTCGGGTTTGTAAATACCGTGTTCTAAATGGACAACAAATGCTTCCCAACTCTTTATGTGTTTTCTGCGTGTTTCTCTTTTCGCGATTGCGCTCCTCCTATGATATATTATTTTATCTCCCTGTTTCCTTATTGAGAGATATTTCACAAATGCTTCTCGTTTATTCTTTACAGCCTATTCGGCATTATCATTCCATTTTCTCAGTCCTTTCTTCCTATGCCATTTTGCTTTTTTGCCAAGGCTCTGACTAGCAGCTTCTCTTGGAATGTATTGGAGATCCTTCCATTCTTCCTTTGAGATTTGTTTTATAGGTGATATTTTGATTAGCTCATTACCGTATTTGGTATAACCAAAGTATATCGGGTTTACGTGGAAGACAAGTTCTTTACAGATTGTGCATCATTTTACGCCGTCTCGGTCTTATTCGCATGGGGATTACTAGGAAGAAGTGGTCAGAGTGAACTTCAGAACCTCGAAACATTCTTGCATCCAATACCATACCAGCCACTTTGTTATTGCACAGAATATAATCTATCACTGATCTGAGTTTCCTAGCTTGCCAGGTGAATTTGTGGCTAACTTAATGTTTGAATACTGTATTAACAATCTGAGCCGATTAAATAAAGCAAAATCAATTAATCTGTAACCATTACTATTGTGTGTTTCTTTCCCGTGAGGGCCTGCATACTGATCAGTTTTGGTTTCCCGTACACGAGCGTTAAATTTCCACTTTCACTGAGACCATATCGGACTTGCTGATCATCAAAACATTAAAGGCAATAATTATGTTGAGGGAATTGCAGTTATATAAATTTTCAAGACGTCTGCTCGAATATTTTCATGGAACGTCTTTCACTTAATGTTGTGCTAACTGCTTCGTATTAGCAAATTTTTAAACAGAGTCACTCTTCGTATCTCACGTATAGGATATAACTCTGTTAAAATAACTGATTAATGCAGCACCGTGGGAGAGCATTGAACAAAAAAGACGTATGGTATCGTGAACACTGGGAAAACATCATCCCTTTAGGGTAAAGTTATTTAATCAGTTCTTCTGGTAACCTCTGCAATTCGTGGAGGGAGAACTACTGTTTAACAGAACTGATTAAGCAAGTTTAAATCGAATTGGTGCTACGCCCAGATGTAATTTGTGTAGTAGACCGCAGTATTGTACCAGACTTGATGAAACGGTTTAAGCAAATTCGAAGTGAATGAGTACATTTCCCAACATTGCAAGGTAAGATAATGAGTTACACAGTGACAAGTTTCAGTGAAATGATTAAGCAAGTTCAAATCGAATACAAAACTTCTTCAGCAGTACTTAGTATTCTGCTGCTTTATAAAACATGATATTTCTCGAAGGAGGCGTCTATATAAACGGACATTCGACTCTGAAAGTTTTTCAAAATTAAGAGAAACTAGGATTGATTTTAAAAATAATCGCTCTGGGAAAAATGCAACTACCGGGAGGAGTCTGTTACAGGAATCAAAGAAGCGGTACGGTTTGGAGGAGCCCAACTTTTTTCCTTGTAGTACGCACTTTGTCCACAGGCGAGAATTCCTGGCTTGCATAAATGACGTAATAAGCGAACGTTAACCGTGGCGGGTAACACAGAGAACCCCGTGATGTGACAGTTTAGGGGAGGCATTCGTTATGTGCCCACTTCCACCCGAATCTGACTACTTGGTGCTGATGAAATCGACTCTGTCTCGAACTGCCAAAGAGACATAAACAAGGTTTACACAACTGGAGCGAGCAAACCAATGCTCGATTTGTGAACCCACATTATGCCATCGTGCTTAGCAATTTCCTCTTTTGAGTCAAACGTTAAGCAGTAAGTCACACAAGAATGAAGTTGCGCCCAAATAAAGGGGATCTCTGGAGCTAGAAGATGTCGGCTGCACATACACTATGTGATCAAAAGTATCCGGACAGCCCCAAAAACATAAGTTTTTCATATTAGGTGCATTGTGCTGCCACCTACTGCCAGGTACTCCATATTAGCGACCTCATTAGTCATTAGACATCGTGAGAGAGCAGAATGGGGCACTCCGCGGAACACTTCGAACGTGGTCAGGTGAGGCAGTGGTGTTATGGTCTGGTCGTGTTTTTCGTGGAGGGTTCAAATGGCTCTGAGCACTGTGGGACAACTTCTGAGGTCATTAGTCCCCTAGAACTTAGAACTACTTAAACCTAACTAACCTTAGGACATCACACACATCCATGCCCGAGGCAGGATTCGAACCTGCGACTTGAGCGGTCGCGCGGTTCCGGACTGTAGCGCCTAGAACAGCTCGGCCACCACGGCCGGCTTCGTGGAGGGGCTTGCCCCTTGTTGTTATGAGTAGCACTATCACAGCACAGGCCTACATTGATGTTTTAAGCACCTTCTTGCTTTCCACTGTTGAAGAGCAATTCGAGAATGGCGATTGCATCTTTCAACACGACAATAACATCCCTGTAATGGACTGGCCTGCACAGAGTCCTGACCTGAATCGTATAGAACACCTTTGGGATGTTTTGGAACGCCGATTTCGTGCCAGGCCTCACCGACCGACGACGATACCGCTCCTGAGTGCATCATTCCGTGAAGAATGGGCTGCCATTCCTCAAGAAATCTTCCAGCATCTGATTGAACGTATGCCTGCGAGAGTGGAAGTCGTCGTCAAGGCTAAGGGTGGGTTAACACCATATTGAATCCCAGCATTACAATGGAGGGCGCCACGATTGGCGCCATGACTGGTTACACTAATATCGCTCAGTCGCTAGTATGTGTAAATTTCTTGACTTATACACGGCGACAGCTATCAACCGTGATGACAGACTTTGTCAGCGAAAGCTTGAATTGTCACTAAAATCTGCCGGGGCAAGAAAACCGAGAAAATTTTAAGTACAGCCTCTGTATAGTTCTGGTAAATTTTCAAGCATTAAGCATGTCATTTTATTTTTTATTAAAATCTGATTTTCCGTTTACAATAGTGTGGTGTACGTCTCCGACATCGAGAAATTCATGAAAACTTGTGTCTTCCATAAACAAAACATTTCCTGTGTCAGTTTGTGTTTATACTCGCAGTTGATGCCTTATACTAGTACATTTAATTACCACACTGCGTCGTTTTAAGGTATTTATTTTAATCGCGCTTCTAAAAGCACTTCCCAAGCGACTTTTAGTGTCGGAAAACAGGCACGAGGTAGTAGATAAAGCGTATAAAGTCCATATTTTAGTCCTGCTGAGGCTGATTAGAGTTGTTTAGCTGACAAATTAATATTTATTTTGTGTTTCGCAAGCACTGGTACATTTCCTTAGTAGTCTGTGGATGATGTATCCAGTGTCGAAATAATTAGTTATGAATTTTGCGAATATATATAAATAGTAGTTGTTCTTAAGTGATATTTGAAACTGATAAGAGCAGAAATTACTGTTGGTACGCAACTCATCCCCACAAAAAGTAGAGCTCGATATCTCCACCCGAAAGAAGAATCAACATCAACATTTCAACGCCACATTATATACGCCAGTGCCGAGTGACTTGGCAGACAATGTAGGGTGCTGAAGAGCAGTCTGTTTGTTGCAAACAGTTCGCTTCCACTTCTCAAAGCCTGCTAGCGAAACGGTTGTATCCACGATGATTCTTTTTCTAGCAGATTTTATGAGACTAACCTCTTGTGAAAAGTGGTCCCCACACCTTGATATCCATTTCTAGAGCGCAAAAACCGATATCTGCACGCAAATCAAACTGGCACTTCGGTATTAAGATCAAAAACCAGTAACATCAGGGGCGTAGTAGCAACGAATGTCGAGTCTCTGGATATCAATCTCTGCCACAGCACTCCAAGTGTTTGTCGATTTGCATCTACAAAATGGAGAAACTTTCGAAAATTAAAGCAAGAGGGCACAGTTAAAAAAATATCCCTCACCACTATAAGAAACGAATATCCCCATAGTATTCACAAATACCTGTACACCACGCGTCTCTCCTAAGAGTCGTCCGTTGAATTTTCTCTGACGTTTCGGCATATATTTGGTTTTTGCAATGTGTAGATGGAATCAGCCCAAACAGGTACTGCTCGTCACACTTTTCATGGGACGCCCAGTATTGACAGAAAGCGTGGGTTTGTTTCCCGTTACAAACAAAATGATTTTTTAATCGGAATTATTTTTTAAATCGGAATTTTACATACCCACCCGATAGAGTGGTGTAGAGTAGTCTCGAGTGATCTGGAGTAGAATAGGAAACTGATTATCTTAGCTGTATGGTCTCCTTGAACACTTACTCAACATCAACATCCTGATGCAGCCATAGTTTCTAAAACAACTAAATGACTTTCAAGTAATTTAAATTAAGACTTAAAGAAACTCACCACCAATGGTCACTTAATTTAAGCGCTCTTCGGAATGTAATGTGGAAAATAGAACTGCTTTGACTTCCATTTTGTGTTCTTTTTTTTTATTTCTTCTGCGCAGAATAATGTTTTTAATGGGATAACATGGGGACCTAATGCGGCCAATAAATTTAATAACTGTGACCAGACCATCCTTTCAGAAACGTAATACACTCCTGGAAATGGAAAAAAGAACACATTGACACCGGTGTGTCAGACCCACCATACTTGCTCCGGACACTGCGAGAGGGCTGTACAAGCAATGATCACACGCACGGCACAGCGGACACACCAGGAACCGCGGTGTTGGCCGTCGAATGGCGCTAGCTGCGCAGCATTTGTGCACCGCCGCCGTCAGTGTCAGCCAGTTTGCCGTGGCATACGGAGCTCCATCGCAGTACTTAACACTGGTAGCATGCCGCGACAGCGTGGACTTGAACCGTATGTGCAGTTGACGGACTTTGAGCGAGGGCGTATAGTGGGCATGCGGGAGGCCGGGTGGACGTACCGCCGAATTGCTCAACACGTGGGGCGTGAGGTCTCCACAGTACATCGATGTTGTCGCCAGTGGTCGGCGGAAGGTGCACGTGCCCGTCGACCTGGGACCGGACCGCAGCGACGCACGGATGCACGCCAAGACCGTAGGATCCTACGCAGTGCCGTAGGGGACCGCACCGCCACTTCCCAGCAAATTAGGGACACTGTTGCTCCTGGGGTATCGGCGAGGACCATTCGCAACCGTCTCCATGAAGCTGGGCTACGGTCCCGCACACCGTTAGGCCGTCTTCCGCTCACGCCCCAACATCGTGCAGCCCGCCTCCAGTGGTGTCGCGACAGGCGTGAATGGAGGGACGAATGGAGACGTGTCGTCTTCAGCGATGAGAGTCGCTTCTGCCTTGGTGCCAATGATGGTCGTATGCGTGTTTGGCGCCGTGCAGGTGAGCGCCACAATCAGGACTGCATACGACCGAGGCACACAGGGCCAACACCCGGCATCATGGTGTGGGGAGCGATCTCCTACACTGGCCGTACACCACTGGTGATCGTCGAGGGGACACTGAATAGTGCACGGTACATCCAAACCGTCATCGAACCCATCGTTCTACCATTCCTAGACCGGCAAGGGAACTTGCTGTTCCAACAGGACAATACACGTCCGCATGTATCCCGTGCCACCCAACGTGCTCTAGAAGGTGTAAGTCAACTACCTTGGCCAGCAAGATCTCCGGATCTGTCCCCCATTGAGCATGTTTGGGACTGGATGAAGCGTCGTCTCACGCGGTCTGCACGTCCAGCACGAACGCTGGTCCAACTGAGGCGCCAGGTGGAAATGGCATGGCAAGCCGTTCCACAGGACTACATCCAGCATCTCTACGATCGTCTCCATGGGAGAATAGCAGCCTGCATTGCTGCGAAAGGTGGATATACACTGTACTAGTGCCGACATTGTGCATGCTCTGTTGCCTGTGTCTATGTGCCTGTGGTTCTGTCAGTGTGATCATGTGATGTATCTGACCCCAGGAATGTGTCAATAAAGTTTCCCCTTCCTGGGACAATGAATTCACGGTGTTCTTATTTCAATTTCCAGGAGTGTATTTACGTGGCTCCAGGCACTTAAAAGAATACGCCCAGTTTTAAAATGAAACGAAGACCTTCAAACAAAAAGGAATGAAACCAATCAGTGAGTAGCAGTTATTTTGCGGTCGTAATACATACTTTTGTTGAGGTATCAAGCTGCCAGCTTTATAAACTTGACAATGCATTAATGCGAAGTATTCGACTTCAAATTGTTCACACTAGCACCTGTTTCTCTAGAAATATACAGTACGAGTGACTGGCGGACTTTGTTAAGACCCTTGCGAAGAGTGTTTGTCAAATAATCTTTTAGTATATCTGGTGCTAGCGGCTGGAAACGGAAGATGGCCTTTTGTATTCATATTGATGATTGATGGTAGCGTTCAGCTATCTTCTATACGCAAATAACTTTCAGTAAATCTATCAGCTTTAAAAAAACTCTAAATACTGAAGACAGAAACCTCTTTGGGCGTGTAATTTATGTGTTAAAAGAAATGGGAGGTTAAAAGAAACTTTGAAGCTAATAAATAACACGCTAAAAGCTGTTTGGAGGAGTCTGTGACGATCATACGCAGAAATAGTACGTCGCAGGTTGCTGCCGGTGGTTTGGAAGTGCCAAGGCCATATTGTCGCCAAAAGGGTGAACGCCCTGTAAAGTGTAGCAGGCTGCTGCTTGTAAATATCAGCTGCCATTTCACAGGTCATTTAGCATTTCACTCACACGGCTAACAGATGAACTGTACTACATGACCTGTAAAATCTGAAAAGGCTACAGCCTGCGGAAAGCTGCCAAGTGAAATATTGGAATGACCTTCTGAAAATACTGTCGAAGATGTCAAATCCGGTAGCGAAGGTCACTACGTGAGAATTACTCGAATGTCGTCTTAGCGTTTTCCGCGAGCATTTTCGTTTATTTTCTAACTAAGTCCGCCCTTTTTCTTGTCATTCCTATTGATTTCTATGAACCTTCGGAAGTTATTTTAAGTGAGATTTTACAAACTATTCTATAGGAGCTGTTGATGAGGCACGGGTTTAATGTTCTATGCAAAGTTTTCGCACAATGAATTTCAGAATAAATAATTTCACAATAGAAGGAGAGGTTATATGTAATACCTCTTGTTGTTTTTGCTGTGGTCTTCAGTCGAAAGACTGATTTGGTGCAGCTCTCCACGCGACTCTATCCAGTGCAAGCTTCTTCATCTCCGAATAACTATCGCAGCTGACATCCTTCTGAACCTGTTTACTGTATTCTGCTCTTCTGCTCTTGATCTCGCTCTACAATTTCTACTGTACACCCTCCCCCCCCCCCCCCCTATTTTATTTTCTACCCTGTTCTGCTCCGTACCTGCTCATTGGTTACAAGATCTACCAATCTAATTTTCAGCATTATTCTGTAGCACCACGTATCAAAAGCTTCTACTCTATTATTGTCTGAACTGTTTATCGACTATGTTCCACTCCCATATTAGGCTACACTACAGAAAAATACCATCAGAAAAGAGTTCCTATCACTTAAATCTATATTTGATGTTAACAAAATTCCCTGCTTCAGAAAAGCTTTTCTTGACAGTTACTTCTGTAACATATCTGGGAGTATGCTTACAAAACGATTTGAAGTGGAATGGTTCAAATGGTTCAAATGGCTCTGAGCACTAAGGGACTTAATTTCTGAGGTCATCAGTCCCCTAGAACGTAGAACTACTTAAACCCAACTAACCTAAGGACATCACACACATCCATGCCCGAGGCAGGACTCGAACCTGCGACCGTAGCGGTCTCCCGGTTCCAGACAGTAGCGCCTAGAACCGCACGGCCACTCCGGCCGGGACTTTTAGTGACTCGTTCCCTAATCTATGTGGGCGTGCTGAAAATTAATGTCCCCGAATTTTGTATATGAAAGCTCTTACGGATTTCTAAATAAAATAAACATTATTAACATTCTACATCTTCCTGCTACATGTCTACATATTTATTTCTCAACATAGTCACCAGGCGACGAACACATTTCTCCCAACGACAGATCACTTTGTTGATGCCGTCGCTGTAGAATGTTTGACTTTGTTAATGGAGCCACAACGTCACCTCAGCTTGCACCGATTCATCGCTATCAAAGTGAAGTTCTCGAAGGTGTTCTTTAAGCTTTGGAAACAGGTAAAAATCGGATGGGGATAAGTCGGCAATGTATGGACGATGATCGATGACAGTGAAACCGAGGCGTCGGATTATTGCAGATGTCGCAGCGCTCGTGTGTGATTGGGCATTGCCATGCTGAAAGAGAGCGTGCTCCAGGTGTGGACGAACTCTTCGAATTCAAAACTCGATTACAGTACGCTGTTTCTCACACACGTTGTTATGTCATACACCAGCATGTTGCGCGCTAAAATTTGGAGCCCTTTAGTGGCACAGTGATGCAAATATTTTGGCACGAAGAATGAAGATGTAGAATGTTAATAGCGTTGTTTCATTCAAAAAGGTTTAAGGGTTTTCACATACAAAATTCGATAGCATTACTTTTCAGCACGCCCTCGGAATTTCATAAGCATTTAATTCTGCTACCTTCTATTACCCCTGCTTTGTCTTTGTTAATGTTATATCCTGTTTTCAAGACACTGCCCAATACTTTCAACTGCTCTTTCTGTCTTTTCCTGTCCCTGAGAGAATTAGAATGCCATCTACGAACCTCAAAGTTTTCATTTCCTCTCCATGAAATTTAATTTGTTCTCCAAACTAATCTTTGGTTTCCTTTATTGCTTGCTCAGCGTACAGGTTCACTCACACTGGACTCGCATTCGGGAGGACGACGGTTCAATCCCGTCTCCGGCCATCCTAATTTAGGTTTTCCGTGATTTCCCTAAATCGTTTCAGGCGAATGCCGAGATGGTTCCTTTGAAAGGGCACGGCCGATTTCCTTCCCAATCCTTCCCCAACCCGAGCTTGCGCTCCGTCTCTAATGACCTCGTTGTCGACGGGACGTTAAACACTAACCACCACCACCACCACCAGCAGATTCACTATGCTGCTCATAGAAGCCTACTCGCATTCCGATTTTCGTATTCATTATTAGACCTACTTCTGCATTATCCTTACTTCATTTTATGTTTGTAACTCTATACTCACCTGACCAGGAGTCCTAGTAATCCTGCCACAGGACTTCACTAACTGCCACTATGTGTAACTTCAACCTATCCGATTCTCTTTTTAAATTCTCTAACCTACCTGCCTGATTAAGGGATCTAACGTTCCACTCTCCGACCTGTAGATGGCCTGTTTTGTTTTCCTGATGACGATTCCTCCTGAGTAGTTCCGAATAGGTGACTATTTCACCTCCGGAATATTTTGCCCAAGAGGATGGCATCATTAGTTATCCGTGCAGTACAGCTGCATTTCCACAGGAAATATAACGGCTGCAGTTTCCCCTTGCTTTTAGCCGTTTGCAGTACCAGCACAGTAAGGCCATGTTGTTTGATGTCACAAGGGTAGATCAGTCAATCATACCTGCAAATATTGAAAAGGCTGCTGCCCCTCTCAGGAACCACACGTTTGTCTGGCCTCTCGTCAGATACCATTCCGTTGTGGTTTCATCTACGATACGGGCAATGAAATGATCGCATGGCATTTATTGGCCTGGATGTCCCCTTCGGGGTTTGGCCGCCGTATTGCAAATCATTTTAGTGGACGCCACTTCGGCGACTTGCGTGTCAATGATGATGAATGTATCGTTCAGACTATCAAGCAACCCACCACGGCAATGTCCATTGTTCATGAGAGGTGAAATTAGGTGACAGATAAATGTAATTTTACTGAAAGTAGAATGACTCAATTTATTATATGTTTCCCCTAGAACACTCACTGATTAATTCCCTCAGAAATAGCGCAATTCGAAATGGAAATAAGGCGTCTCATTATGACCAAGCTACTGTTGCACAGTGTATACTATAATGCCGGTAACAGAAAACCTGTTTTATTTATTTCATATTGTTTCGTGGATACAACGTCAGCCTAATAACAGGATAAAGGAACCGTCTAAAATACGTGAAATATGAGGAAAAGCAAGATAATTATCGTACAAATCGACAACTATAATTTCCATAAAGTCACATTATTTAACAATGCCGTCTTTGAATTTTAGTTTAATTCCCAATGATCATGGTTATGTATTGGATGTGTCGTCTCCTCTAGAAGATACGGAGCACAGCCTACATAGAAGAGCGCCGAGTTGCCTACGACTGAGGCGCAACCTAGTAATGGCTGAGCTCCAAAGAGGGCGAGCATCAGTCTAACAGGATACAAAAAGTTCCCAAGTGGAGATCTATCCGTCAAAAGTGAATATAATCAGGCACACGGCACCAGTCAGCAGTTACTCAGTACCTCAACACAGGACTGTCTCAGCGAGTGTCTAACGATTCATCTACAGTCGCCACCAAGAAGAGCTCACTGGATCTAAGTCTATAGCAGCGTTTAAACGCAAAGCAGTGCGAGTAGACATTGATCAGTATTCTCACACACAATTTTCACACTCTAGCTAAGTATTGTAAAACTTTAAATAATAAACCACTGTAAATTGTTGCAATCTGTTTTACCATATGTTTGTGTTTGGCTGTCACATAACGCTATTTGCCCCTGTGACGACTCTATACAGTCGCTGCGTGCAAGCAAGGCATCACATAACAGCAACTTCTCGGTCGTAGGGGGTTCTGTTCTAGCCACATTTATATGTTTGACGCAAAGTGCGTTTGGTGAATACAACAAGATGGGTTGCAAGGCGCTACCCGTCAAAAAGCTTTAATGTAAGTCCACATTTCCACTGCTGGAGAGCATTCACGAATTACGAGTTAGTGTACAATGATGACCCAAAATAGTAGACCACCTGTTTAATAGCATGTTGCTCCACTTTTCAAACACGGTACAACAGATATTCTGCACGACATGGATTCTGCAAGTCCTTGACAGGATTCCAGAAGTATGTGGCACCAGATGTCTAGTCACAGGTCAAGCAATTCCCGCAAATTACTGGATGGTGGTTTACGGGCACGCAGTTGGCGCCCACTATGTGTTCCAGTAGTTACAGATCAGGTACATTTGCTGGCCAAGACATCAATGTGAGTTCACTAAAACGCCCCTCAAACCAAAGTAGCACGATTCTGACCTTGCGACACGTACAGTTATCCTGCTGCAAGATATCATCGCAGTAGGGGAACAAAATCAAATGGTTCAAATGGCTCTGAGCACTATGGGACTCAACATCTTAGGTCATAAGTCCCCTAGAACTTAGAACTACTTAAACCTAACTAACCTAAGGACATCACACACACCCATGCCCGAGGCAGGATTCGAACCTGCGACCGTAGCAGTCCCGCGGTTCCGGACTGCAGCGCCAGAACCGCTAGACCACCGCGGCCGGCGTAGGGGGACACTTCAAGTATGAAGCGATGTAGTGGTCCGCAATAATGTTCGCGTAATTCACAGCCTTCGATTACCACACATGGAAGCCTAACTCAATGTGACCCACAGCATAGTTATGCCCTCACTGGCCTGCATCTATGGCGCGGTGTATGTTTCGTGCAGACATTCGCCTTGATGACAGCGTGTAAGGACCCAACCATCGAACTGGTGCAACAAGGAACGCGATTCATTCGACAGGCGACGCGTTTCTATTGATCCACCGTGAAAACTCAGTGATGCTGTGCCCACTGGAATCATAACTAACGACGTCGTTGGCTCAACACAGGAACACCTACAGGGTGTTTCAAAAATGACCGGTATATTTGAAACGGCAATAAAAACTAAACGAGCAGCGATAGAAATACACCGTTTGTTGCAATATGCTTGGGACAACAGTACATTTTCAGGCGGACAAACTTTCGAAATTACAGTAGTTACAATTTTCAACAACAGATGGCGCTGCAAGTGATGTGAAAGATATAGAAGACAACGCAGTCTGTGGGTGCGCCATTCTGTACGTCGTCTTTCTGCTGTAAGCGTGTGCTGTTCACAACGTGCAAGTGTGCTGTAGACAACATGGTTTATTCCTTAGAACAGAGGATTTTTCTGGTGTTGGAATTCCACCGCCTAGAACACAGTGTTGTTGCAACAAGACGAAGTTTTCAACGGAGGTTTAATGTAACCAAAGGACCGAAAAGCGATACAATAAAGGATCTGTTTGAAAAATTTCAACGGACTGGGAACGTGACGGATGAACGTGCTGGAAAGGTAGGGCGACCGCGTACGGCAACCACAGAGGGCAACGCGCAGCTAGTGCAGCAGGTGATCCAACAGCGGCCTCGGGTTTCCGTTCGCCGTGTTGCAGCTGCGGTCCAAATGACGCCAACGTCCACGTATCGTCTCATGCGCCAGAGTTTACACCTCTATCCATACAAAATTCAAACGCGGCAACCCCTCAGCGCCGCTACCATTGCTGCACGAGAGACATTCGCTAACGATATAGTGCACAGGATTGATGCCGGCGATATGCATGTGGGCAGCATTTGGTTTACTGACGAAGCTTATTTTTACCTGGACGGCTTCGTCAATAAACAGAACTGGCGCATATGGGGAACCGAAAAGCCCCATGTTGCAGTCCCATCGTCCCTGCATCCTCAAAAAGTACTGGTCTGGGCCGCCTTTTCTTCCAAAGGAAACATTGGCCCATTTTTCAGATCCGAAACGATTGCTGCATCACGCTATCTGGACATTCTTCGTGAATTTGTGGCGGTACAAACTGCCTTAGACGACACTGCGAACGCCTCGTGGTTTATGCAAGATGGTGCCCGGCCACATCGCACGGCCGACGTCTTTAATTTCCTGAATGAATATTTCGATGATCGTGTGATTGCTTTGGGCTATCCGAAACATACAGGAGGCGGCGTGGATTGGCCTCCCTATTCGCCAGACATGAACCCCTGTGACTTCTTTCTGTGGGGACACTTGAAAGACCAGGTGTACCGCCAGAATCCAGAAACAATTGAACAGCTGAAGCAGTACATCTCATCTGCATGTGAAGCCATTCCGCCAGACACGTTGTCAAAGGTTTCGGGTAATTTCATTCAGAGACTACGCCATATTATTGCTACGCATGGTGGATATGTGGAAAATATCGTACTATAGAGTTTCCCAGACCGCAGCGCCATCTGTTGTTGAAAATTGTAACTACTGTAATTTCGAAAGTTTGTCTGCCTGAAAATGTACTGTTGTCCCAAGCATATTGCAACAAACGGTGTATTTCTATCGCTGCTCGTTTAGTTTTTATTGCCGTTTCAAATATACCGGTCATTTTTGAAACACCCTGTAGGGATCGTGTGATGTGGAGCTCCATATTCAACAATGGCCTTTGAACGGTGTCCTCCGAAATATCTGTGCCTGGACCAGCATTGTATTCTGTCGTCAAATCTTTCACAGATCGCTGCCTATCCTGGATTACACAGTGGGGGAACCTCCGACCAGACGTGGTTGCCTAATACCATATGGCCTACTCGTTATTTCACCATCCTTCAAACATTTTCCATAGGTGCTCACGACAATAGTACGCCAACAGGAGACCAGCTTAACGGTTCAGAGATTCTCGTTTCCAGCCTCAGCGCCACAACAATGGGCCTTTTGTCAAAATCTATTATATCAGTGGTTTTTCGCATTAGTGACCACCCATTCGCCTATCTTCCGCTTACATTCTTCCCTTACTGAGTCACGCGCCCGCAAAGCCACCAGGAGGCATCCAACCTCGCGGTGGATAGTGGTCATACTGTTTTGGTTCATCAGTGTACTTCCAGTTGATCACAAACTCTGATAAAATAATGATACGAAAGCTTCCATTACTTCTGTGAGGTATTGGCTACTGTGGAAAGCACTCACAATCTTTAGTAGATTACGCCTGTTGCTGTTCCATCATGGCGACCCCATGTCATCTGGAATGTGGTGCTGCACCATCGGCCTATCTGGTTACCAACGGGCGTCTTTGTGGGGAGAAGAGAATTGATAGATAATCTTTTATGACGACTTCTGTCTTATTGTAGACATCAGTACTGTTCATAACACACGACTTTTGGTCCATAGAATGTTACTTCACAGAGTTTCAGAAATCGTGCAAAACTGAAATGTGACGGTTGCAAATAAAAGAATATCTCGGCTTCTGCAGAGAGTGAGCATCTTCAGTAGCAAGCTCTGAAGGCAGGCTAGCCTTTAGCACAGCTACGGCCATATTTAAACGTGAAAATATCAACTCGTAAATTGATAGGATCCATGTTTCCAAATGACTGAAACCATAAATGCAGAACATAAGTGAGCTGCGATGATTTACAAGAGCGTCCTGAAAAGCAATGCCTCCCAATGTTTTATATGAAAACTCTTAAGGATTTCTAAATAAAACAAACATTGCTAAGATTTTGCGTTTTTATTCTTAATGTCTAAGCATTTATTTCTCAACATAGTCACCAGAGAGACGAATATATTCCTCCCAACAACAGATCAGTTTGTTCGCCGGCCGGGGTGGCCGAGCGGTTTTTGGCGCTCCAGTCTGGAACCGCGCGACCACTACGGCCGCAGGTTCGAATCCTGCCTCGGGCATGGATGTTTGTGATGTCCTTAGGTTAGTTATGTTTAAGTAGTTCTAAGTTCTAGGGAACTGATGACCACAGACGTTAAGTGCCATAGTGCTCAGAGCCATCTGAACCACTTTTGAACCAGTTTGTTAATACCGTCAGTGTAGAATGTTTGACTTCGTTGACGGAGCCACGACATCACCTCTGCCTACACCGCTGCACCACTATCAAAGTGAAATACTCGGATGTGTTCTTCAACTTTTGGAAAGAGGCGAAAGTCGGCTGGGGCTAAGTCGACACCGTATGGAGGATGATCGATGATAGTGAACCCAATGCGTCGGATTGTTGCAGATGTCGTACCGCTCATGTGTGGGTGGCTCTGACATGCTGAACGGAAGGGTCCTCCATGTGTGGACGAACTCTTCGAATTCGTGCTTTCAGTTTCCTGAGGGTCTCCCATTCACCGTCACAGTTACGTTACACACGCCATGTTACACGCTACAGTTCAGAATTCTCTAGCGGCACAGTGTGCGAATTTGCGTCAGCGAAGAGTGAAAGTCGACCCAATAATATGCATTACATATAATACCTCGACCTATATTGAAAACAGAACAAAAAACTCGTAGGCGTTACTTTTCAGTGCGCCATCGTACGTACAACAGGCAACGTTCTTTGTATGTATTTTTTAGTTCCCCTGCACGACTTTACATATTACATCTATTTAGACATATCTGCTATTAGCAAATGGGTCTGAAATATTTGCATCGGACAGAAAATTGTCTGAGTTATCACTCAACTGCTTTCTGCCTCAGGTGGGAAACAGTCTGTGCCGTATTCAGTGTCGCCACCCAGGCAATTTAAAAAAATTATAACCATGTGTGCGTCTGTTGATTACTGTGCAGCTAGAATAACATATGTCTCCATCTCAAGACCTATCAAAATTGTACATTCAGTTAGATATTCAAAGCAGCGTATTTCGTTTATAAATGCAAACCTGGAAAGAAATTAGCTTTGCCCATGAGACTCCCTTTAGTCATGAATCGGATCGTGTTTCACGATTGTGTAGTCAGTATGGCTGCCCGTATCTTAAAAACGTACACCTGTTAAAGTGAAGGACAGTGATTTTCATAGCCGCTTCCGAATGAGCATTGTGCACTCTACATGGGGTTTAAGAAGTTGGCAGCTGAAAATTCTCGATAAAAATAATAACGGAAACATACGAGGTGACAGACTAAACTGTTATAATGAGAGCTATGGGTTTGATACCACCAAATAATCAATTAAATAAATAATCATTCCACATTAAACATGTCGAGAAATCAGACCTTAGTTCTTGATTGGTTGACGCTAGTGATGTTAAATAGAACATTCTGGCGCACAAGGTAACTGATGAATTTGATAATCCTCACAAGTCGATAACTTAGCATATTTAGTGCCCAGAGCATAATAATGTTGAAAATTTTTAAACAATATGAAACAGCTTGTCCTAATGGTAGAAGAAAGCTGGAGAAATATATATGGTGAGACAGCTAAGACAGGCCACCCCAAATATATTATTATTATTATTATGTGCGATTGGACCCATACGGATCACGCAAAGCTTTTCCGATTCAATTTTTTAATTCTCCAAACTTCTCTCATTCTTTCCCCATGAATTCTCTTTCTTTCCTCTGTCCATTTTGTCGCCTGTCTCTTGCAAACTTCATTCTCGGGTTGTACTTTCCAACTATTGATTTTTTGCCTGTATACATTTCTGTTTATAACTTCTGAAGAATTTATTTGTGCATTTGCTAGATCTGTTTTGGTTTCTTGTATCCAGGGTATGGTTTTCAATTTTTCAATGTATATTAAAATTTTGTGGGAGAGTCTGGGTGTTGGGAGTCTGTGGATATGACCGTAAAATTTTAGTCTTCTTTTCCGGATGTCTGCGGCGAGGTTAGATAATTTTTCTGTAGTTTTCCGAGACTGTAATCTGTATCCATCTTCAGTTCTTTTTGGGCCAAGAATCTTTCTGATAATTTTGCGTTCCTCTTTCAGGATGCCTTCCAGGTCGCCTTTTCTATGGAGTGTGAGTGTTTCGCTGGCATATAGTGCTTCGGGCTTGATTACTGTATTGTAGTGTCGTATTTTTGAGTGAATGGAGAGACACTTTTTATTGTAGATGTTGTGGGTTTTCCAGTATGCTCTTTTCAGTTTTTGCAGTCGAACTTTTTGTGCAGTTTTCTCTCCCCCTGTGGGTTCTAGGACCTCGCCTAAGTATTTAAAGAATGGAACTCTCTCAATTTGTCCATATTTTGTAGTCAGTTTTTGAGTTTCAAATTTTGAGCAGATGAATTTGGTTTTTTGGAAGGAAATTTGTAGCCCAACTTTTTCGGCGCATTCTTTGAGAATGTCTATCTGTTTAATTGCTGTGGTCTCGTTTTCTGCTAGAATGGCCACGTCATCTGCAAATGCCAAGCATGAAATTTTAATACCATCTTTAGATCTTCCTAGTTGTATAGGCTTCCAGTAATTTTGATTCTTCAGTTCTTTTTCCCATTCTCGGATGACTTTGTCTAAGACAAGGTTGACGAGGAGTGGAGACAAGCCGTCACCTTGTCTGACGCCGGTTTTGATCAGGAAGGGCTCTGATATTTCACCCAGGAATTTTATCTTAGAAGTTGTGTTTGTGAGCGTTTCTTAGATAAGGTTTAGGGTTTTCGGATAGAGTCCTAGCTCCTCAAGGATAATAAAGAGAGATTGCCTATCGATTGAATCATAAGCCTTTGCGAAATCAAATATATATATATATATATATATATATATATATATATATATATATACAGAATTAATAAATATGGCAAGATGCGGTTTTCGCCAAGTTAAGCGAACAATACGGACATTTACATAACATTCGTAAGTAATTTTTATCGTCTATAGTTGCCAAATTACGACTCCAATTTCGTTTTCTTTTTTTTTTTTCGTAATTGGACTACGTACTTTCTTCCGTAGCATTTGAAAGAAGATTCTAAAAGAACTTACACGACGTAACATGTATGGATCTTGATAAGATAGCATCAAGATAACAGCGCCGCAAACCACTGTCCTGCAATGTGGAGTACTTCCACAACCTTGTAGTCTGTTATACCAAATTTAAGCAAACACGTAACTCAGGCATTGTTCTTGTGCTTACCTGTGCGGCTGAAGCCCTTCAGCCTGCGTTCTGCTGTTGCAGCATCAGATAACTTGCTCGTAAAGCTATTGAGTTTTTTTGTGGTGAATGTTGGCCAAATATTAGAGCAGCGGTGCTCTTGTATGCTGATGAGTAACGAGATCATGCCAAGCACTCACGATCTGTCCTTGTAAACATTATAAAGAAATTCTAGAAACTGGAACTTCGGACAGTAAAATAAGCCAAGGAAAAGAAGAGTAACAGATGAAAGGAATGAAACTAACAATTTAGCAGGAGTAGCACACAATGCAAATGTCGCTAAGAGGCATCTCTGAAGTACGAGAGGGATCAACCAAACGAGTTTTCTGTGGACACTACATTCCATCGAATGTCATCCCCTTCACATTTCGTTGTATCTACAGCTTCATGTCAATGACTTCCAAAATTTGTTATAGTTCTCTGAACGTTATCTACTACGAAAAGTGCGACGTGATGTGGCATATCTGTGCAAACTTTTGTTTACAGAAGAAGCATCTTTTACAAACCATGAGAAAGTCAATATGCCCAATATGCACTAATCGTCAGTTGAAAATTTACGATGACTCAAAGAAGTGAACAAAAACTACGCTCTTGGTCTACCAAAGTTTGGTGCATGTTCTTCAAACCCATCATCATTAAACCTTGTTTTATTGATGGTACTCTAAATACGCTCAAGTATGTCGAGTTCCTAAGATATGCTGTTGCTGTAGTTATTGGAAGAAATCCCACTGGACATAAGACAGTCAGTGTGGTACAAACACAAAGGATGTCCCTCCCATTCCGCACGTGTAATTACAGGCCCTCTTAAGGGAACACTGTGAGATTATTGGAACGGTCGTTCAGGAAACACAAAAATGCCTGCTCATTCTCCAAACTTAACACTTCTATGCTTTTATCTGTGGCAAAAATTAAGACGTGAGATCTGAGGAAATACCGGCGACTCCCGAAGGTATGAAACGCCTAACAACACAGGTCTGTACTACCGTTAACTCCAGATGAAATTCACTGGCTCGTATTGTTTCCCCAGAATCACTTTATATCGTGTAGCAATGGTCAAGGACAAAATTTTGAACACTTTGTATGACAGCCGTGATAATAAACACACAACCATAACAAAGATACGTGTTTGCTTACGTTTGGTGTAATGGGGCAGACGTTTGTGGAACCTATTCTCCTGAAGGCGGTACCGTGGTTTGCATCGCTGTTATCTTGATATAATCTGATCAAGTCCCATACATGGTATGTCGTTGAAGTTCTCTTAGAGGCTTCTTTAAAATGCTATAAAAATATATGCTTCTGTCAGAAAAAAACAAATTCGGTGTCGTACTTATAACGACCATAAACGATAAAAATTACTTGCGAACGTCAGGAAATTTGCAGTCTTGTCCTCTATAACTTGGCGAAAACCGCACCTCATTATGTTTATTTATTCTGCATATATCTGGAGTCCCTGTCTTAGCTGCCTTACCCTGTAAAAACAAATCATCTAAACGACGTGCTACCTATTCGAAAGGATGCCACAGATTCATGAAGGTTTGATAACACAATCGGATCTTAACAAAACATTGCAGTATCCGTATTTTTATCAGGTTGCAGCGGTAGAAATGAAGAATATTAAAGAAAACTTCTATCAGCAGTTTACTAAGCAGTTTTTATTACTCATGCCTGGCCCTGCTCATTGAGTACAGATTCCATAATATTATGAAGTCCTACGAAGGCCATTACGCATTAACAGTTAGCAACACCGATGATCAAGATTTGAAACCCGGGTCGTACCGAATTATTGAGCACTACGCCTCCTCGCTCGGTAAATCCGACCGACACATTACGTCGAACGGTGTTAGAGCCTCCTTATTCCGTGAGGTATTGCTGAGGGGTTTGTAATTTTGCCCAGAACGTTGACGCATAGATGTGTGATCAACACATTCACTCTGGCCATACATTGGCAATGAATACTTCGTTCGTTCGAATACGGATCAAACTCTGTCTGACTAGCATGTGATACCCACATCAGTATAGCGTCAGGTAGTTTTTTTATTGTGGTATTGGCACTGCATGCGGGAAGCTCATCGCTGCAGTTTAGCAGTTTCAGTATAGTGCAATCATTTGCGAGTATTAGCGGACATTGTCATAATAGCAAATATTCACTGACTAATAAAAACTGTCCATGACGATAACGTTAACAATTTGAGACATTGGCTCAACAAGCGTGAAGGATGAAGAGTTAGAAGACTGAAATTTCGTGACAAACAGAGGACCGACTCTTATAAGCAGCGGACCACTTCCTTAAGAAACGACTCGACGAGTGGTGCAGAAGCTCTGGTGCATCAGTCAACGAAAAATTGCTTGCAGGTAAGGAATATGACAGAACAACGTAATGTTAAAATGTTAAATTACCGGTTTGATTGATTATAGAAAGTTTTGTTGATTCTGGGTGTTCCGCATGATCTCGCCTACGGTGATCCCTCAAAGACCGGAAATTTTTCAGTCCCTTTTGTTTCGGCAACAGATAGAAAGTGGAGCTTTTCTGTATAAAATTGCCACGACATACAAAACTTCTTCACACCAATGCGGCCCTGAAACAAGACTCCAGTCCACAGAATGTCATCACAGAGACTGACAACATAAAATCTAATGACAAAAAACGGTAATAAAAGTAAAACATCAAATTTTTCTTACGCCGATGGCGTCTGAATGATGATACTCTGTATTGGGAGACAACAATAAATTAACCTTGTTACACAGACACAACGAGCTTTAAGAATAAGTTTCAGCAGAAGATGTAGTGTCAACCAAAATGGTATTGTTCCAATAGGACGACGTTGGGATACCCTTCACTTTGTGAAATGGACAAGGTAAGAAAGTTGAAACTCAGTACATAATTTTATCCATGGACAGCACTATTAGGTACCATTGAAGAGATCATGTGAAACGCATCTTTCCAAATGATGCAGCAATATCCATTATGGGAGTGGAAAATGGCTTACGAATTGCACACAGACTATCGGGCCGGCCGGAGTGGCCGTGCGGTTCTGGGCGCTAAAGTCTGGATCCGAGTGACCGCTACGGTCGCAGGTTCGAATCCTGCCTCAGGCATGGATATGTGTGATGTCCTTAGGTTAGTTAGGTTTAATTAGTGCTAAGTTCCAGGTGACTGATGAAAAAAATGGTTCAAATGGCTCTGAGCACTATGGGACTCAACTGCTGTGGTCGTAAGTCCCCTAGAACTTAGAACTACTTAAACCTAACTAACCTAAGGACATCACACACATCCATGCCCGAGGCAGGATTCGAACCTGCGACCGTAGCGGTCGTGCGGTTCCAGACTGTAGCGCCTTTAACCGCTCGGCCACTCCGGCCGGCGGTGACTGATGACCTCAGAAGTTAAGTCGCATAGTTCTCAGAGCCATTTGAACCAGACTATCGGTCACTGTGACATATAGCCGTAACGTCATCATGATTTTTGCTCTACACATTGTGCGGCGCAAAGGTAGGCTGACAGTCTGCGATTTGTAATGGCGGACAGCTTGACTAATATGGGCCGAAACTGAATACGGCACAATAACGGGAAATAAAAATCTTCCTACACGGTATCCCAGTAAAATGACCCATTTAAGAATTACAGGCAAATCAAAGCAGTTCTGTTCGACGAGAAACACGCGGAAGTTTTCACGTCCACAAACTAGTGTCGCTGAAGGATACGTGAAACAGGCTGTCAGAGATTTCGTGTGGTTAGTTCTCGTAACTGTACGAGATCTACAGTGTATCAGATGAGTATCACACGAGGTCTCCTGGATCGCCTCATGAACAAAACTAGCGCTGTAGCAATGCCGATCGCAAATAACGCAATTCCTAGCAGAGCATGAACAAAACCGTTGCCTGCAGCTTGCAGAGATAATGGTGACCGAGTGCAGTCACGTGTCAAATTTGTTGACGAAGATCATTTCAACTGTCAATAAAGTAAGCTGAGGTAACTGGTACGATTGCTACATGACCTTCTCACGTGAGTTAAAGCATTCTTGTACCTGCTCGTCGCCGGCCGAAGTGGCCGTGCGGTTCTAGGCGCTGCAGTCTGGAACCGCGAGACCGCTACGGTCGCAGGTTCGAATCCTGCCTCGGGCATGGATGTGTGTGATGTCCTTAGGTTAGTTAGGTTTAACTAGTTCTAAGTTCTAGGGGACTAATGACCTCAGAAGTTGAGTCCCATAGTGCTCAGAGCCATTTGAACCATTTTGAACCTGCTCGTCCGTCATATCCTGGCCTTCTAATAAACGGCGCTTCTTTTCCCTTCAGCACCACGTGAATCGAGCCGGTTACTATGAGATGTTAAACCCAGCGTTGGTGTTCTGAATGTAGACTCTGCCAGCTCTGATAAACTTTTATTGTACGACAATGTGGCAGCACCTTGTTAAGTGCTACCTGAGTGTGAAGTCTACAAAGTGACTCCGTCGATGTAGGGCTTCTCATGTGAGCGCCGCTTAATATTGAGTAAATCCACACCTCCCACCCCTTAAATGTCAGAATCCCATGAATTCCTATTTTTGCGTCCGGTGAATGAGAAAATATTCGAAAGAAACACTCTGACCGTGTTACAAATGGCTAAAAACATACTTGTCCTTTAAATCGCAATGCACGTACTATAGTTGGGAAATTCTTCAAAAATAAATCATTTTCTTTTCTATCTTGTTTAAGTGTTTGTATTATGCGACCTATGTCATTGCTTCCATGGTAGCACTGTAGTAATTGAAAACCTCTTTGACTTAAATAATCCACTAATCCATGACTTGTTGATCTCGTTTTGCATCATTCCTCACGGAAAGGCACAGATACATTCCACATCAGTCAGACAGAATTTTAAAAGAGCAAAAGGAACTGCGAAGTCCAAGACAACGTTTTAATGGTTCAAATGGCTCTGAGCACTATGGGACTCAACTGCTGAGGTCATAAGTCCCCTAGAACTTAGAACTACTTAAACCTAACTAACCTAAGGACAACACACACATCCATGCCCCAGGCAGGATTCGAACCTGCGACCGTAGCGGTCGCGCGGTTCCAGACTGTAGCGCCAGAACCGCTCGGCCACCAGCGGCCGGCACAACGTTTTACCAGTTCTACGACGAAGCATTACAGAACCATAGAATGTAAAATTATCGCTGCACTCATTACTAAATATAACTGTAATGCGAAACATCACCAATCATAAAGCAGTTTTTACTCGACTCTCATAGTTATCAGTACTGTTTCATTAGAGTACTGTGATGGATTTTATATATAAGATCTTTGTAACAACTATTCAAAAATGACGTGCTCCCACAATAAGAGAACAAGTTACTTTAGAGAAATTACATACCGTCATATTTACACTAGTGACGAACGATAATTAAATATAATTTAGAATAAAGGCATATGTAGGTTAATTAACAAATTTCTGTGAAATAATAATAATATTCCTAGTTTTAATTACGTTACAAAATGGACCTTATATATAAGAGCTTTGCAGCAATTGCTCCTAAGTAACGTGCTCCTGAAATAACGAAAAATCTCTCTAATTTATCTTATGAGTATTACATGGAGTCATAGGAGCAATGACGTGCGTAGTATAATATATTTCTAGTCATCCATAAAGTAAGTTAAAATGTGCCTAGTATATCTGTATATATGACTTGTTCCTATGTCAAAATCACAAGTGTCACTAATGTAACCGGCCGGCTGGTGTGGTCGAGCGGTTCTAGGCGCTACAGTCTGGAACCGCGCGACTGCTTCGGTCGCAGGCTCGAATCCGACCTCGCGCATGGATGTGTGTGATGTCCTTAGGTCAGTTAGGTTTAAGTAGTTCTAAGTTCTAGGGGACTGATGACCTCAGAAGTTAAGTCCCATAGTGTTCAGAGCCATTTGAACCATTTGAACGAATGTAACCAATGTATAATGCTTCCGTTCTAGACAGCTGAAAATAGCCGAAGGCCGAAATCGTACAATCGTACATGAAATAAAGAAAATGTCAGCTGAAGGTGTCGCGGAGTCATTCAAAAAATTTATCGCAGCTGTAGACCCTATCGCATTGAAAATTATAGACTCAGTTAAACGGACATTTTCTTTATTTCATGTACGATTGTACGATTTCGGCCTTGGGCTATTTTCAGCTGTCTAGAACGGAAGCATTATACATTGGTTACATTAGTTCAAATGGTTCAAATGTATAATGCTTCCGTTCTAGACAGCTGAAAATAGCCGAAGGCCGAAATCGTACAGTCGTACATGAAATAAAGCAAATGTCAGCTGAAGGTATCGCGAAATCATTCAAAAAATTTATCGCAGCTATAGACCCTATCGCATTGAAAATTATAGACTCAGTTAAACGAAAGCAGTTCAGCAGCTGTCACAAACCAAAATTAACAAAAAAAATGGTTCAAATGGCTCTGAGCACTATGGGACTTAACATCTGTGGTCACCAGTCCCATAGAACTTAGAACTACTTAAACCTAACTAACCTAAGGACATCACACACATCCATGCCCGAGGCAGGATTCGAACCTGCGACCGTAGCGGTCGCGTGGTTTCAGACTGAAGCGCCTAGAACCGCTTGGCCACACCGGCCGGCTTGAAGTGGTAGTGAACAGTTACTTTAAGTGCACATCGTACAGGTGTGAATGAAAAATGAAAGCCTTTCTCGGCAGTTTTTCTTCGAAGCTGTCCTGTTAGAAGTCGTAACCGTACACACGCATTTGAATAATCGTTACACAGGTAGAGTGGAGTCACTAACGTGTGGCAGAACGGCAGCAGGAAACCAGTCTGGGACAGTGTTTACAGCCAGGAAGCAGCGGTGCCCCGTACGTCGCGGCACGTGAACGGAAGCGCGCTAAATAGCTCAGCCAACACGAGCATAACGGCTGGCCTCCACACCCAAATTTGCGCACACTCTCTGGCGCCACGTGCGTGCAGGCCTCCAACTACCAGTATACGGTAGTAGGGAAGCTTTTCTTTTGGCGCTGGGACTGTTCGCACTCAGTTCGCCAACACGTATGGACACTGCTAGTCACTAAAATTCCAATATAATGAAGACGGCACGGACAATTGGCATGAAGTGTGCTACGTGCTCGGATGTGCAAAGAAAACAACTGCAGTGGGTTAAATCACGTGACTTTGGTGGTCACTGTTTGTCATAATACGCGATATGAGGCTATCCGGAAACCGCCCATAGAGCAACTCAGTTGCTTGCGGGAAATGAGACAGGCGACACCATGCTGCTGAAACCGAAACTCACGAACGTCCAGCACCGCTGCAAATAGTATTTAGGCGTAGCGGCACCTAAGTTCTGTAAATAAGGGAAGATTACGCAGTGGTTTCTAATTCAGAAGTCGTTTTTAAAAAATGGTTCAAATAGCTCTGAGCACTATGGGACTTAACTGCTGAGGTCATCAGTCCCCTAGAACTTAGAACTACTTAAACCTGACTAACCTAAGGACACCACACACGTCCACGCCCGAGGCAGGATTCGAACCTGCGACCGTTGCGGTCGCGCGGTCCCAGACTGTAGCGTCTAGAGCCGCTCGGCCACTTCGGCCGACTCGTTTTTAAGTGTTGACTGTTTCTGAGCGGTTCATGTTAAGCCTCGTATAAAAAGAATAAACGTGTACCAGCACATATCGAAAATTGACAGTTGCTGTATCGAGACTGCATTATATCGCTCATCGATGTTGCTGCTCAGGTTGGTCGGGATCCCACAACTGTCGTGCAAATATAGAGTCGATTGCTTCAAGAGGATCATCGTCAATGCCAAGCAGGAGTTTAATTGCCACAAGCGATTAGCAACCTAAAGGACAGACATATTGTTCACTCGGCCTTCCAGGATCGTGTAGACACGTCACATACCGGGTGGTTAAAATTAAAGAGTAGGTACTCACATGGATCCCTCGTGGTCTCAGTTATCGTGTGGCAGCGAAACTTCGTAAATATTCTAATGCGTTAACGCTGAACCGATTGATGCTTACGAGAAATTAGTTCCTATTTTGGACAGTAGTGCAAATGTGGCGCTGTGAATGCAAGAAAGACATAGATAAATATTTCAATGTGTAATGGATGAGAAACGGGACGAGGACAGAAAAGGTCAAACAAGTGAGAGAGGCATAATGTTGATTTTATTATTAACAACCGCTTACACAGTTTATTCAATATGAGCATCGGAGGCATCGATGATATGCTAAACAGCACCAGATTTGCACCTGGTGACCAAAATTAGAACTAATTTTTTTCCAGCGTAAATCGGTTCAGCATTAACGCATTAGCATATCTGTCAAGTTTCGCTGTCAAACGATAACTACAGCCGACACTGCACTTCCGTGAATATCAGCGCTTTAATTATTACCAGGTAGTACCTTGAGACAGGAAATGGGCTTGTTTCCATCAAGTCAGGTACCAACACGGAGTGCACAACACGTCTGGAGCACCACAGACCTTTTTCACGGTGAACACTGTAGCGAATTCCCTTGACGCGCCGAAGGAAAGAGTTGCGCCATCGTCAACAATAGACACAAAAGTAGCACCACATCATCTTTTCAAACGAGTCCATGTTTGGCGAACGGTATCAAGATGGAAGTATCGATGTGTGTGGAGGCTCCAAGGCGAGCGAACGTTGCCAGAATGCTTTCTTCATCATCATATAGGCCCAGTGACTGGCATAATGGTGTGGAGAGCCATTGTGTACGCAACATGATCACCTCTGGTGGGCGTAGCTGGTGATTTGAACAGTAAGAACTACATTTCTGGCTTGTTAAGGCCAGTTGCAATCGTGAAGATCTCCGTGACGTTATCTTTCAACAAGATAAGGCAAGACCGAATGGTGCCAGTGCTGTCATGACCCACTGCTATACAAAGGATGTTCGACTGTCGTCGTGGCCAGCAAGTTCTCCACATCTCTTACCCGCTGAAAACATCTGACAATGAGTTTCCGAGAGTCTGCCATTAGTTGCCGAGAGACTGACATGCCACAATAACCACTTCGATTGTTAAACTCTGACACTGAGTTGTAGCTGCATGGAATGACGTACCCGTGTCTGTCATCCAAGCCAGTTCCATTCGATGCCCAGCCGAGTTAGAGCCACTGCTACTGTCGGGGGTGTACTAAATTTCACACCTTGTACTCCCTATGGGACATATAGAACATATCGCCTACAAATTTAATTGTGTATTCTTCCTCCTATACTGCATACGCAGAATAAGTAAAGTTTCGTTATTTTCCATCATTTCTGTTTATCCAGTTTTAATCGCACTTCCAAAAGATTTTATCGCTGAGGCTTCGTTATTTTAACTCTTTCCATTCTTGAGTGTCTTACAACTATTTTCTTTCTAGAGCAGAACAGTTTACTGCGAAAATAGTATTTCAGGCACTCAGTCAAAAGTAAAGGTGAAGAGGTAATTACAATCATAGTATATCAAAACTGTAAGGTGAGCTAGTTAAAAAATTCGAAAAATGTTTTTATATATTTTCGTTATGATATTACAACAGGTCAGTCTCACGGCTCATAATTTGGAATCCGAATGTCGACTTCCATTTATGTGACCACTGGAAGGATACACTGAAAAACTGATACAAGGTGCCGTCTCCTTTCCAAGTTGTAGTATCCCAAGAGTCGATCTGCATTGTTTGGATGTGTTAGATGAGTGTTTATCGAATGTAGTGTTTGTATTGTTATGGATGAAAAGAACAGTCAGGTTGAAACAAAGTGCTGGCAGTAGCAAAGTATTTGGCTGGTTCAAATGGCTCTGAGCACTATGGGACTCAACTGCTGTGGTCATAAGTCCCCTAGAACTTAGAACTACTTAAACCTAACTAACTTAAGGACATCACTCACATCCATGCCCGAGGCAGGATTCGAACCTGCGACCGTAGCCGTCGTGCGGTTCCAGACTGTAGCGCCTTTAACCGCTCGGCCACTCCGGCCGGCAGCAAAGTAGTTCCCTGTCTTAAAGTCCACATTTGATATGCGGATTAGCACAATCAGTGCCACATGTCCTAATTCTATGAGACACTATGGAGAGTCACTGGAATTAACTCACGACATTAGTGCAGGTTTGGCCATTAGTAAATGAACTCCACAAAACGCCTACCGATTTTGCGGCCAAATGGCGGTGACAAAAATTCCGCTTAGCATATGCCCAAAGCTGACTGCCTCCAAACTGAGAGCCACCGATCTGGTCTGTGTTAATAGCAGTGGTTTAAATCAAACGGTTCTAAACACTATGGGACTTAACATCTGAGGTCATCAGTCCCCTGGACTTAGAACTACTTAAACCTAACTAACCTAAGGACATCACACACATCCATGCCCGAGGCAGGATTCGAACCTGCGGCCGTAGCAGCAGAGCGGTTCTGGATTGAAGCGCCTAGAGCCGGTCGGACACAGCGGCCGGCGGCAGCGGTGTTAGAACTATTCGAGTGGGCGCTGGTTATGCCATTAGACAACTTCGTGAGCAGCGGACTTTGTATTCCTCTCTTGTCATCATGATTTAGGTTCACTCGGTTTACCAAAACCACTTCAGGCGCATGTCAGGATGGTTCGTTTGGAGAAAAAGATTACTGATGATTGGCTGCGTCATCCTTGTCCTTCCTTGAGCACCATTTGCAATTATCTCTACGTCGAGAAGAAGTTGACCCCTAACTTTCCTGCTTCCGTTACGGGGGAAGTCAAATGGGCTATACATTTCAATAAAACAGGAAATAAGCTATCCATCTAGTGCTCGCAATACAGGAAGGATCTCATTTTCATCATTCTGCGTAAGATTCTAAGAGCAGGCTAACCTAAACATCCATTTCCTTATTTCTTTGTAAGTGTTTTTTAAATGTTTAATTAATAATATGCATCTAGATTAATGCATGTCAATGATTTTAGTTATATAGGCATTAAAAAGTGGTCTAAGTCACGTTCATCTGCCTAACCCTTCGTCTTCAAGTGCTGTAGACATCAAAACAAGTTATAAAGACTCAGATAGGAGTTTCCAACTCAAACAAATTCAGCAAGCCAAAATTTTTATACTTATCCATGGAACCGTCGGGTCGTAATGTCATCAGACCTCTTCCTACCGTGGATTCATGCCGGTGTGTCAAGGGGCTTCTAGTGCGGAAGATTCGGTACTATTTGCTGTATTTAGCTTAAGCCCCACAACTTGTTTACTTCGAATCATTTCTGTGCTTGTGAACTTTCATGGCCTCTCCGTATGTCCTAGCGTAGTAATGATTGGACTTTCATACAGCTATAATACCAGAAAAACAAATTTGGTAGGCATTAGTGTTAAATGAAACAAATGAAGTCATCTCTACCACATTACACGCTCCATAACACGCATCTGCGCGGCACCGCGATCTTAGGAAGAGGTCTGATGACGTCACTACAGGAACGTTGTGCAGATATGTAAAACATCTCGGCTTGCTGAGGTTGTTCGAGTTTGAAACTACTATTTGAGGCATTAAAGCATCTGATGATGTCTGCAGCATCAGGAGACGAAATAGTAGTAGGCAGAGCAAAATGCCTGAGACCCCCGCCTAATGCCCATGTAACAAAAATAATGATGGCTGCAAACACCGCCCATGAAAGCCTGTATTGTGTGTTAAATGTCTATTTATGTTGCACTGCTTCGAGTCTTATTGCGTTCCTTGCCTTGTGCAAACCTTCCCGTTAATCAAAAGAAGTGATTTAGAAAACCTATAGGAAATTTAAAGCTGAGTGACCCTAGCGCTCCTTCAAAATATAAAACCGTTATATTAACCATTACGGTCGATCATTTGGTATATATAATCGAGATATTTGTGTTTCTGTAGATCCCAAAGGATCCCAAAGGAACTCCTCATGGAGGAGTTGTGTTTCTCCTATCTAATTCTCACGATGGCGATGCCCCAATCATCGTGAATATTAGATTAGCTGTGTCTGTAATCAGAATTCAGGTAAATGTAATGCGTTTTCACTTTTTTATGAAGTGCTACAGTTACTTGTTAACTTGAGGTGACTGCATACTCGGGACCGACAGAAAAAAAAAGACATCCTTGCAAAAATACACTCACTTTTCAACGAAGTAACTACTTTGAGCACAAAAAGGTGAGACATTATAATATGCCTTTTACTGAAGTCTGCTGTAGCACTTTCCCACGCCCGGGTTCCCGGGTTCGATTCCCGGCGGGGTCAGGGATTTTCTCTGCCTCGTGATGGCTGGGTGTTGTGTGCTGTCCTTAGGTTAGTTAGGTTTAAGTAGTTCTAAGTTCTAGGGGACTGATGACCATAGATGTTAAGTCCCATAGTGCTCAGAGCCATTTGAACCATTTTTTTTGCTGTAGCACTCGTTTTGAAAATGATCATTGCGAAAATAAGGGGCACAGCAAACCGCAATAGAAGACGTTGTAATATAAAGTTGTGTAACTTAATGTATGTGGTTTCTAGCGACGCTCATGTACATACACTAAATGTAGTAATAAAAATGCCTATACTTGTCCCACGCAACAGTAAATTCTGAGTCCTCGTAATTTTTACATTTCGACGCTGGAAAGATTGTTATACTAGAAAAAAAAAACAGAAATCGATGGATGTTGTTTCCATTAATGGTTGACTCACTCAAGAACACGCTGAACAGTGATCAGAAACAATGAAAATCGCACAGCAGGGCAGTTGTGTAAAAGTAAAAGATCTGTATCCATGTTTCCGCTTTTCAGCTTTTGACCCGCCTCATATGAAGAAATCATTTTATAGGTAAATATACAATTCGACGAATTACCTGGGATAAACGTTTTCATTGACGGGCTCAGTGCGGCAGGTAATCTGAAAAATGTAAATCACGTTGCGATACATAGATGCTTTTGTGGGAATCATGTACGCATTTTCATTTATGAAGTCCGTTATCATGTGCGACTATTATAATCACCTGAAGAAATTAGTTTGTTTACATGAAACCAATGCATATCAGTTCTACCTCTGATACTGGAGATACTAAACAATGTCTCACGAGTAATTCATACTTTCTTTGGGTGGCCAAATAATGTTTCACCCCTCCCGGACATACCAGGTCCAATGCATTTTTCCAGGTATGTCTGGAAAATCACCTTTAGAAGATCTGAGATACACGATAGAAGATATTCTGTACAAATATGAAAGTTTTGATACCTTTCAAGTCGATTGTAGGGGTTTCTATATCTTAAATATTGGTCACATAGAAATATATAAAACTGCTTTCTCGAAATGTAACTGGAGACAGCTGCAAGGAATACAGTTTCGACACATGAAAGAAATTCTTTTCCTGTAATTCTCCTTTTGTAAATAATCCGTATATTTTTTTCTTTACTGACACAAAAGTTTTAAAAGCCCAAGAAAAAATCGTGCTCTTAAATTAAAGCATAATTCAGTACAATGACTTGTAAGTTTACACAGAAATAGACTAAGTAAAGAAGGTAAGAAAAGTTTATTCACAGAATATACGTTAAAACTGATTTATTTTCTCTCAAAATTAAACTGAATCATTGAATGGTTGTCATCGCCATGTGTAAGGCCGTCCGTTATTCTAAAAAGTAATTCGTTGATTTTTAAGGCCCGACCAATTCTGAGGCTATCTTTCGAAATATGAATACGAAAGCTATTTACCTCTTGCAAAAACATTAAAATTAAAGACAAATGTTTTCTATCGTGCTGCAATTACCACTACGGTGTTACAACATATCGCCTAGCTTTACAACAATATGTAAACAATTACAGCTCTAGGACGACACTATGGAAATGACTCACAAACGATATTTTACGAAGCGATTAACTTCACCAATATTTTTGCATCGTAGTGAAACTTCAATAAGAAAAACATAGCACGAAAGTCAAATTTAGTCTGAAATTTTCTCATTCGAGTTCAGCAGCATATGGACACTATAGAAAATGACGGTATCGAATAAAAATTTAAGATTTTTGCTCTCGATGATACAACTGTCAGGGAAGCGAACCAGTGAGCGGAAGAAATGTGAGACAATCTAGGAAAAATGAACTGACGATGACGATGACGAGGATAATGATGGTGATGATGATGGTGATGGTGTTAAATGTGGTTGCGTGGGTGACGATGACGACTCTTGACTTCTGTTTGATCCTCCAGGCAGTATTTGATTATAATCTGTGCCCATAGATGATAAGCTAGAGGAACAAATGTGACGTATAGCTTCTATGGCATCACACCATCTATGCCCACATATATCCATATTCATTACATTCACAACAGCAGCAGATAACATATTATAAGTTCAGACGTAAGCTCTTTCCTCTATATAGTGACCACCGTAAATACCAGAAAAAAATGTCCTGTGAAATCTTACCCGTGTTCTTCAGATATCATGGCCTGGAAACTAGCAATCAATGAAAACTAATAGTTTCTTTTTTCATCAAATTTCTCACAGCTTGGGACTCAGCAACATAGTGAGACCTAGTGAACAAAACACACTCAGCACGCGGGATTAGCCGAGCGGTCTCAGGCGCTACATTCATGGACTGTGCGGCTGGTACCGGCGGAGATTCGAGTCCTCCCTCGGGCATGGGTGTGTGTGTTTGTCCTTAGGATAATTTAGGTTAAGTAGTGTGTAAGCTTAGGGACTGATGACCTTAGCAGTTAAGTCGCATAAGACTTCACACACATTTGAACAAAACACACTCATGCGAGCTAACGAGCCGAGTGTGTTATTAGATCCAGTATTTTGTTGGAGATATGCACGGCGTGTTGTCCGGATAGAGAGCCATTAAGAGTTATATTTTGTGTGTCCTACGGAAATTTAATAGGATAAAAGCCATACTTCCTGTTTTAGCTATAGGATAATGAAGGTAAGGAGAGAAAATTATGTTCCAATGTTATGCCGGTGATGAAACACAAGCTCGGAGCACAAGCTCGTACAGCTTGGCGTGTCCTTTTCAAAGGTACTATCCTTGCATTCGCCTTAATCGATTTAAGGAAATTACGGGAGACCTAAAGTTGCATGGCTACAGCTCGGGTAAGCAATTGGGCGTGTCCTTTTCAAAGGTACCATCCTTGCATTCGTCTTAATCGATTTAAGGAAATTACAGGAGACCTAAATTTGCATGGCTGGATGGCAATTTGAAAAATGTTGTTCCGAATGCGACTCCAGAGCGCTAAGCAATGTACCACATCGTTCAGTCTGTACACTAAGATCTTGATGGAAAGTACTAGCTGTATCCTCAGATGGTTTAACAAGTACCCACATCAAACATTAGCGGAAAGATGTCCAATCAGATCAAAACAAAATATTAGCCCCATAGAAATACTGAAAACTTATTCGGAACAGTTAAATGAAAAGGAGACAGATGTTAAACAAGTAAGTAAACTATCAACACATGTATCCCACTGTGAGACAAGACGGTCAAGGTCTTCAAGGAAAAATGTTTGCGGTTGCCCACGGAATCACAATTGAACATAGACATGCACCTCTTGGAACTGACACGTGGAGAGATCGGAAATTCATGCAGGAATGTGTAGGGGCATCCCAGCGTAGCTTCTGCGGCGTACTCGGAACAACTTTGGCAACATGTGGGCGGGCGTTTTGCTTGCAGGTTATTTCGACTATGCTGCATAAATTTCGCTGGGATGCCGTTACACATCCTCCATACAGTCTCGCTCTCTCCCCATTCCATTTCCATGTGTTCCGAGCCCAGGCCGTCGACTTGCCTGGGACGAAGAGATAGACGCCTGGGTACAATCATGGTTCCGTAGGCAACCGCAAACATTTTTCCATGACGCCATTGAACGTCTTGTCTCACAGTGGGATACATGTATTAACAGTTATGGCGATTAGTTTTGAAATAATAAACAGCATACTGTTTTGCCGTCTGTTGTTTCGTTTTTATTTGACTGCCCCTTGTGTAAAGCGCAAAAGAAACATACATTAATGCATACTGAAGAATTACAAACACAATCTGTGGATGACTTAATTCCATTCTTAAGCAAGGAACTATTGAACCAAAAAGGAGCGCAAGAATCCATTACAAACAGTAAAAGCTTTCGCAGTTATTTGATGAAAATGTATAGATGCATTAGTCTAAAGTATTCATTAGCCACAAATAGAGTTAGCCATATCACATTAAAAAAATTAAAGAAAAAAGCAGTGTGTAGGTGTCTGAAACATACCTACCGAGAAGTTTCAGTACTTAATAGGATATTGGCTCACTTTGATTACGTGTACCTATGAATGGAAAAACTCAACGGAGTTTCAAATTGCGAATTCCAGAATGTTGCTGGGCTATGCAGGACCTCTCGATTTGTACTAGCGTTGGTCAGTTGAAAGTTTGCTCAGGTTACGAAAGAGTGTCAGGAAAATGCTGAAGTACCTAGATTATAATCATTGAAAAATAAATGACAGTTATCTGTAAAAATCCTGCACGTAAAATTTCAGGCGCCAGTGTACCACTCCCGTAGGACTGGCGAAGATCTCACCAGATGAACCACAGCTTGAGGAGAGGTATACCTGTGGACCAGCTGACAATATGTCTGGAGGTGTAGATGTGGACAAACGAAAGTGGTTCAGAATTGTTTCGTTCGCCGTATATGAACCTCCCCGGATCTCGGACGTGTGGGTCACGATCTGGCATTCGCCCTCCATGGCAGCAGCCGGTGCCATTGAGATGCGCATAGGAAGTGCTGCGTCAGTATCGAGGAATGCTGCCGCGCGCGTGTGACCGTGCCAGGGAGGGCGAGGCGTGCTACTCACGCGCGGCTGCGATTCTGAGATATAACTCAACTTGTGTAGGAGCCGCTCCACATTTAAGAGGATTTACGTTGGACAAAGAAAGAATGCAAAATGGCCCGTGAATGTTCAGCGACGGCAGCAGACGTCAAAGTTTCACAGGTCTCCCCCCAGTGAATGAAACATCGGAGCCTCGGAATGAGGAAGTGCTCGCGACGCCGGGGAAAGTGAAGTCCGTGGAAGACCCAGTGCCCTCCTTCTCCAGCCAAACAGAAGTAGGAAAGCCGGCACGCAACGCTCTCAAAAGCAGTGTAACCGGCCGTATCTTTGAGAAGCGTGTCACAGCGGCAGAATGACCCTGCTTCATTTCTGTGGACCGTCCGCCGGCGGATTTTTTTCTTTCTTTATCTCTCTTACTCCTTTCCAGCAACGGAATTCTGCGCTTGCAACTTTAAAACCCTTTAGGGAAAAGTGGCTGTTTACGTCCGACCCTGTGGGATTTGTTCAAATGGTTCAAATGGTTCTGAGCACTATGGGGCTCAACTGCTGAGGTCATAAGTCCCCTAGAACTTAGAACTACTTAAACCTAACTAACCTAAGGACATCACACACATCCATGCCCGAGGCAGGATTCGAACCTGCGACCGTAGCAGTCGCGCGGCTCCGGACTGAGCGCCTAGAACCGCTAGACCACCGCGGCCGGCCTGTGGGATTTGTCCGTCTTCGTATGGTTCAAATGGCTCTAAGCACTTTGGGACTTAACATCTTAGGTCATCAGTCCCCTAGACTTAGAACTGCTTAAACCTAACTAATGTAAGGACATCACACACATCCACGCCCGAGGCAGGATTCGAACCTGCGGCCGTAGCAGCAGCGCTGTTCCGGACTGAAGCGCTTAGAACCTCTCGGTCAGAGCGGCCGGCCCTTCTTCGTAGCCCAGGACTCTGTGCACGATAATGATGTGTGCTGTTTCGAATCTCGGTCATTGACAAACTGTATTGTGTGCTGTTTCGAATCTCGGTCATTGACAAACTGTATATCACTCGATTTTTTGCCAAAAAGGTGAGATGTGTTGGTGTCCAGCTACTAATTATGAGAATGAGCCGAAAACAGCCCAGATTTAACCCCACACTATTCAGTGTTGTCTCAGACAGTGGGGATGAGTGACACTCCCGATTGCAGTACGTGCTTCGGATGGGGTTTTAAATTTGGCAGTCCACTTAAACATATTCGAAAGACATGGGGAAGAAATACTGATATTCAATGTCTCGTCGACATCCACGTCACTAAAGACTGAGTACGCGAGTACTATGAGGGAAAACGCCTACGACCTTTTTTTTACTGAGGTGATTTAGAAAAATCACAGGAAACATTATAGGCAGACCAGGATTTGAATATATTCACACCAAATACTGGCACATCTTACACTCCCCCCACCTTACTTCAGATAGTGCTATCCAAGAGGAATAGGATAGGGTATGACAGCATCTCCCTTCCTGTCACTTCCAGAATCAGCCAGGACAATACTCCACGAAAGTGCACTCCAGAGAAACCCATACAACACTGTCTCATTTAACACGTAACACTGAAGAAATAACAGGGGTCCTGCTTACGGTCATAATCACCACTACAAGATTCAGTAGCGATATGTATAAGGTTCCATATTCACACTGGGCACGCTGTACAAGTGCGAACACTGCAGCAGTTGGCATCCTCATAAGTTATTCCTTTACAAACCCTCAATACGTCTTCACGGTGACCGCAAACTATCTGAGTGCAAGAACTGTGTGGAAAAGCACCGCTGATACGTATTATCGTAATACGAGGTGCATTCAAGTTCTAAGGCCTCCGATTTTTTTTCTCCAGACTGGAAAGAGATAGAAACATGCGCATTGTTTTAAAATGAGGCCGCGTTCATTGTCAATACGTCCCAGAGATGGCAGCACCGTACGACAGATGGAATTTTACCGCCAGCGGCGAGAATGAGAACTGTTTTAAATACTTAAAATGGCGACGTTTTCCTTACTTGAACAGCGTGCAATCATTCGTTTTCTGAATTTGCGTAGTGTGAAACCAATTGAAATTCATGGACAGTTGAAGGAGACATGTGGTGATGGAGTTATGGATGTGTCGAAAGTGCGTTCGTGGGTGCGACAGTTTAATGAAGATAGATCATCGTGTGACAACAAACTGAAACAACCTCGGGCTCGCACAAGCCGGTCTGACGATATGATCGAGAAAGTGGAGAGAATTGTTTTGGGGGATCGCCGAATGACTGTAGAACAGATCGCCTCCAGAGTTGGCATTGCTGTGGGTTCTGTGCACACAATCCTGCATGACGACCTGAAAATGCGAAAAGTGTCATCCAGGTGGGTGCCACGAATGCTGACGGACGACCACACGGCTGCCCATGTGGCATGTTGCCAAGCAATGTTGACGTGCAACGACAGCATGAATGGGACTTTCTTTTCGTCGATTGTGACAAAGGATGAGACGTGGATGCCATTTTTCAATCCAGAAACAAAGCGCCGGTCAGCTCAATGGAAGCACACAGATTCACCGCCACCAAAAAAATTTTGGTTAACCGCCAGTGCTGAAAAAATGATGGTGGTCATGTTCTGGGACAGCGAGGGCGTAATCCTTACCCATTGCGTTCCAAAGGGCACTACGGTAACAGGTGCATCCTACGAAAATGTTTTGAAGAACAAATTCCTTCCTGCACTGCAACAAAAACGTCCAGCTGTGCTGTTTCACCAAGACAACGCACCCGCACATCGAGCTAACGTTACGCAACAGTTTCTTCGTGATAACAACTTTGAAGTGGTTCCTCATGCTCCCTACTCACCTGACCTGGCTCCCAGTGACTTTTGGCTTTTTCCAACAATGAAAGACACTCTCCGTGGCCGCACATTCACCAGCCGTGCTGCTATTGCCTCAGCGATTTTCCAGTGGTCAAAACAGACTCCTAAAGAAGCCTTCGCTGCTGCCATGGAATCATGGCGTCACCGTTGTGAAAAATGTGTACGTCTGCAGGGTGATTACGTCGAGAAGTAACTCCAGTTTCATTGATTTCGGGTGGGTAGTTAATTAGAAAAAAAAAAAAAAAACGGAGGCCTTAGAACTTGAATGCACCTCGTAGTAAGTCCCCCGTATTGTACAACTATATGTTGAACAGCAAAGCAGATGATAAGGAAATTACAAATCATAGCAGAATTCTTTTGGGTAAGTTTGGAGAAAAGTCGAAAATCGTGTTGATGAAAATGCTTGTCAGTAGTTCTTCTAATCCAGGCTGCGATATCAAACTGAGGCACGTCCCATCAGCATCCACCGAAACGAGCGGAATGTATACCACGAAGTGGGCTGGTGTCGTGATTAACACACTCGACTTCGTATTCTGGAGAAGCGAGATAAATATCCACAGCCAGAAATTCCGATTTAATTTTTTTATGATTACCTGCATTATTTTGGATAAGTCATTCAAGATGATAAATTTCGATTTCTTTCTACACCCCTGTTCAACAACTGTGCTGTCGACGGTCGACGAGACGATCAAATCTACCATGCCTTCCATCCGGAAGTGTATCGTACCCCGATAGTCCTGGCATACTAATTACCTACTGCATTGTGCTACGATAATCTCTTTCAGTTTCCACATCATCATCTTGATGTTGATTTTCTGCCAGTATTTCTAAATCAACGCTTGAAAGTAAGTTCACACTGTAATTTGCAACAGACGCTACGAGATAAGCGTTGTGCATCACGGATATGTTTACTGTTGAAGTTTCGAAACAGTACTTTCCGGGAAGAGTTGGACAACATAATATTTCCTCCCACATACACCTCGTGAAATGAGCGCGACGCTCTCTTCTGTTTCCTCTAAATTTGCTTCGTTGCGTGAAAAGTACTCCACGGTGTTCACAGAAATTATTCGACAGAAAATGCTCGTTATACGTCGAATTTAATGAATCGTCTGAACCTTATAAGGACCAGCAAAAACCAGTCCCTGAAATTCCTGCGTAGACGGAAGAAATTTCCCCGCCACTTATGATGATCCATTGCTAGTGTAATGCCGTCATCATAAACGTCACTTGTTCAGACAAGAATATCCAATGATGAATTACTGTTAGCATCACCTTCTATACAACATTGCTTCCTAGCTTGAACCACAAGCCGGCCGGAGTGGCCGAGCGGTTCTAGGCGCTACAGTCTGGAACCGCGCGACCGCTACGGTCTCAGATTCGAATCCTGCCTCGGGCATGGATGTGTGTGAAGTCCTTAGGTTAGTTAGGTTTAAGTATTTCTAACTGCTAGGGCACTGATGACCTCAGAAGTTAAGTCCCATAGTGCTCAGAGCCATTTGAACCATTTTTTCGAACCACAAAATCTTAGATACTTGGTCGTTCACAACACATGACCGCGATCATTCTCACCGTGATACAGAATGTGTCGCGCACAGAATATGGAGCAGATGATGCGCGATGATAATTTAACAGACAGGGAAAAAAAAATTGATAGTGTTAGCAATCTAATTGTTTCGTAATTCATAAAACGAGAACTCCCTTCTCGAATCAGTACAAGTTCTTAGGGCACACAACAGCAGCTACCGAATTTAGTTTATTCAACACTGAATCTGTATGTTAGCATTACATCCGAAATAACGACAAGAATGCTTTTGCTGGAAGAGTTGCCCAATCACTGCCGCACATAGCCACTTTAGTACACAGTGATAGTTACCGTGCCGGCCGCGGTGGCCAAGTGGCTCTAGGCGCTTCAGTCCGGAACCACGCGACTGCTACGGTCGCAGCTTCGAATCCTGCCTCGGGCATGGATGTGTGTGATGTCTTTAGGTTAGTTAGGTTTAAGTAGTTCTAAGTTCTAGGGGATTGATGACCTCAGATGTTAAGTGCTCATGGCCATTTTCTGAAAGGGACTGGCCTGCCTAGAGCGCCGATCAAAACCCAATGGAACACTTTTTGGGTGAGTCAGAACGTCGACTTCGCTTAGTCCAGCATCACTATCATCTCTGGTTTCGGCTCTTGAGGAAGAATGTGCAACCATACGTCACTGACATTCAGACACTTCAGAGAATGTGTTCTGAGCAACGTTTAAGCCGACATAAAGGTGAAGAGTGTACACACTCCATGTGAATGTTGACTAACAGGTGTCCGGATACTTTTGATCAGATAGTGCAGTGGTTCCCAAGCCTTCCGAAACCATAACCGCCGAGTGAAATCAGATATTGGGTAGTACTCACCCCTTCGCCTCACGACCAACAACATTAGCGCCTAATTAAACTTAAGAATGGAAAAGAATTTCGTTTGAACACTTTTAATTTTAAATGATGGAAGGTAAATCATATTTAGTTTTCGTAGGTGTCACCCTACACTCCCCTCCATCACCAAATTAACTATATCCAAGCAATGTTCTCAATGAGTAAATCGATCGTAAACATAAAAAGTTATCTAGAAATTTTATTGACAATTTGGAAATAGAAAACGAATGAAACACACGGTAAACGAAAGCAAATCATACCAAAATTATAATATCAATGAAACACAACTAACATCACTGACTAGCAAATATTACGCTGTAGACATAAAGCATAACGTGAAGAAACTGTCAATATAGATGTCAAAAATATATCCCAAAAATTATACACAAATAGAAATTACGTGACTTATAACAGTCTAACAATAAATAAACAGTCGACAGTTTACTCACTGTTGCAATATGGGCCTCTATTTCAACTAGACGTAAGTATATATTACGTAAACTGATATTCACGCACAATTTTTATAAACGTAAGTAGGCTCACCAACTGTTAACACCTACCGGTTTACTTGAGAACGGCGCTATAGCCGAAATAAGTTTGTTCTAAGGAAGAATCACAACTATAATCAGCTTTCCTGGATCAATTCATTATAAAATGTCATATAATGACGTATTCCGTGCTATTAACATGTCCATCCTTACGTTAAGTGATATTTGGTGTTAAAAATGTGCCCGCATCTCGTGGTCGTGCGGTAGCGTTCTCGCTTCCCACGCCCGGGTTCCCGGGTTCGATTCCCGGCGGGGTCAGGGATTTTCTCTGCCTCGTGATGGCTGGGTGTTGTGTGCTGTCCTTAGGTTAGTTAGGTTTAAGTAGTTCTAAGTTCTAGAGGACTTATGACCACAGCAGTTGAGTCCCATAGTGCTCAGAGCCATTTTGTTAAAAATGTACATGAGAATTTTGCACGATCAATGAGTAACAACTGAAGCCAATTACAGCACACAGTGAGAAACAAGTTATAGCGATATGACATGGAAGGATAACATGATCTCAACTGTGCATAACGAAAATGACAGGCCTCCACTCATTATATGCCGGCCGAAGTGGCCGTGCGGTTAAAGGCGCTGCAGTCTGGAACCGCAAGACCGCTACGGTCGCAGGTTCGAATCCTGCCTCGGGCATGGATGTTTGTGATGTCCTTAGGTTAGTTAGGTTTAACTAGTTCTACGTTCTAGGGGACTAATGACCTCAGCAGTTCAGTCCCATAGTGCTCAGAGCCATTTGAACCACTCATTATGGTGAGACACAGTAGTTTTTCTGCAAAAGCTAGCTTACAAAGCATTGGTTCGAATGGCTCTGAGCACTATGGGACTTAACATCGAACGTCATCAGTCCCCTAGAACTTAGAACTACTTAAACCCAACTAACCTAAGGACATCACACACATCCATGTCCAAGGCAGGATTCGAAGCTGCGATCGTAGCTGTCGCGCGGTTCCAGACTGAAGCGCCTAGAACCGCTCGGCCACTCCTGCCGGCTACAAAGCATTCTTACAGTTCATATTGGAATTCTGTGCATTTGTATGGACTTGCAATGGATGACCGAATGTTCACACAGGTGTTTGACTGGCGAGACTGTGTAACAGAAACGCTGAAAAATTTTACGTTGTTTTTTTTTTTTTTTTTTTTTTTTTTTTTGGAAGAAGAATGAGTTACTTCTTGCACACACTTGCCTACTAAATTACAAGAGGCAGATTTCAGGGAGTAAATCGGGCAACAAATATTCTTCATAAAACGAAGATAAAATTACTGTAATATCAGAGTACAACAGAAATTACCCTCCGTCATAGCGTTTATAGTCGTTGACAAAATACAGGGTTGAGGAAAACGACTTGATAACAAAAGGGTACAGGACGCTGAACCGAGCAAAACTTTCTAAATAAACAGAGGTGGGAAGTGCGCCGAAGGGGGGCTAGACCATAGAAGGACAACCAGCCACCGACGAGAGTGCGGACATTTTCCCGCTAAGCGAATGTGTTTGGATATGTGTAGCAGTGAAATTTCGTCTGATTTGCCTGCTGCTGTGTTCTGGTGTTGTTTTTGTCCTTCGCTACAATTTGCAGCGACGTTGGAGGCAGGAATTTCGAGCATTTACTGTAGAAATGTGATTTGAGGAAAAAAGATTGTTTATAATATAGTTTCTGCTTTATTTCTTACCATTGTCTTAGTTCACACCCACATATCTACTGCTCTTGTTACAATGAAAGCTCGTACATAATCTCTGCAGATTAGCAAGATTTAATACATGTGGCCTTTAGATTTCGTTGTTAACAACAATGCACTCCACAATCCCACAGCTTATTATCTTAACAAATTAATAGCATTGCGCTACTTTTAGCATATTTCATTTAATAGTCGAGCTTTATCCTGGAGACATTACAGAAAATTTACCTCTGACGTAACCAACCAAGGATAGGAATTTACGGTTTGCCTATCTCTGACTATTTAGCTGAATGCATGGTTCAAATTGCTCTGAGCACTATGGGACTTAACATCTGCTGTCATCAGTCCCCTAGAACTTAGAACTACTTAAACCTACCTAACCTAAGGACATCACACACATCCATGTCCGAGGCAGGATTCGAACCTGCGACCGTAGCAGTCGCGCGGTTCCAGACTAAAGCGCCTAGAACCGCTCGGCCACAGCGGCCCGCCTGAATGCATGTTCTATAGCTGATGTAATTAGTAACTACCTTCTTTAGCACAACAGTTAGTAGCTGGGACAGGGCAGGCTTCGCACGGGCATCACTAAGTACCTATTGTCAGACGACTTGTTAATAGTAACATACAGTGTTATACAAAAAACTTCTAGGAGAATCATTATTAGTGAAAACCGAATCAAAAACTCTCCAGCAGCTCCTGAGATTACCGGCGTGGAGGACGTTAAATTATAAAATTTATAGATCCTGGTCAAGCTCCTCTGCTCTCTGGAGTTTCGGTGGTTCTTACTTGACTTCTTTTCCTGCCAGATACCACCTCCTCTCTAGGTGACCAGCTTGTAGGTCCCATCACTGGCAACAGATATCACTCCAAATGTCAATTAAAAATAGAACATGTAACAATATTAAGCATTCATCATTTCTATAATCAATAAATTACGTACTCAAATCCTCCTCGTCAGTCTATCTATTAGTGAAAACCGTATCAAAATCCTGAGAGTAGTTTCGGGGGACTTAAATTTATAAAACACATAGATGCACGTCCGGTCACGAAAGCTGACAACGGCCTGGAGAGCAGTGTGCTGACCACATGCCCGTCCATATCCGCATCAAGTGACGCTTATAGATTGAGGATGACACAGCGGTCGGTCGGTACAGCTGGACTTTCCGAAGGCTGCTCGAACGGAGTCTAGTCATGCATGCACGTACACCCATCCGTACCCCTCCTGATACCACGGAACTTGCCACCCATCAAACTCATCCATCCTTTTCGTCTTCCTACTATGCAGCCTACCACCTACTTTCATTTCCTGATACGACCCAGCGGCTTGTATATTTACGTCCACACTCTTCCCCTGTACAGGACATGCAACGTTAAACCTTCCCTCAACAATTTTACCCAGCGCAGCTCCTCCAGCTTTTAGTGAAAGTGCAGTGCACCTTTTTAATGAACGTCGCCGTTCTTTTAACGTCTTTTAAATGTATAATTTGCCTTTTTATCTTTACCTGTTAGACCCTTTATTTCTTTTCTAGATTTTAAGCAAAGAAAACCACTTTCTACCTTTATAAGTAGCTGCTTACAATGACCTTTTTATAAAATTTTTAAAACATTTTTAGATTTTGGACCCTACAAATCTTTTTGTAATCCCCTTCTCAATATTTTGTAAAAAGTTCCGACTGAAGACCGGGATACTGTACCGCAGGCGGCCCAACCCCGTCCATATGAGGCGAGAGCGATGAAGTTGTTGTTGTTGTGGTCATCAGTCCAGAGACTGGTTTGATGCAGCTCTACATGCTACTCTATCCTGTGCAAGCTTCTTCATCTCCCAGTACCTACTGCAACCTACATCCTTCTGAATCTGTTTAGTGTATTCATCTCTTGGCCTCCCTCTACGATTTTTACCCTCCAAGCTGTCCTCCAATACTAAACTGGTGATACCTTGATGCCTCAGAACATGTCCTACCAACCGATCCCTTCTCCTAGTCGAGTTGTGCCACAAATTTCTCTTCTCCCCAATTCTATTCAGTACCTCCTCATTAGTTATGTGACCTACCCAGTAACAAAGAAAAACTAAGGCACGTACTTCTGCGACCTCGTCGCTGATTGGCTGTCGTTTTATGGGTGTAGCTCCAGAGCGGTGTATTTCCGATCAGCGGTTAATTAGTAAGTTTTGCTCGGCCCGACGTCCTCTAGCCTGCTCTGACCTTATTATCACGTTGTTTCTCTCCACTATGTGCAGACGTGAGCTGACATTCGCCGAAAGCTCGTTAAGATCCGTGTAAACTTTGTAGCGCGAGCAGTATCGGCAGCACAGATGGGGTGACTAGCGTCCTTGCAAGTAGCAAGGGCGAGCAGCCTTGATCGTGGCCCGGATGTGGCGCGGCGGCGGCCTCGTTCCTCCACACGCGGCGCTGGCACGCGGCCACGGTCGAGGTCAGGGGTGTCAAGCACGCTCCGCCGCGCACCGCAGCGCTTCCTCTCGTTAACGCCGCCTACCACGACTTTCCACGTGCAACCGACGCGAAGCCGTGACAGCTGATGCGCCAGTGGCGCCGCGTGTCGCCGTTTCCACGCACTCCTGTCGAACCCTTCTGGAACCGTTTTACATTACGACCCTGACAGATATTATTCGAACGGTCATTGGTGTTGTCGTCCAGTTTATGGCATTAGCACTGAGCCAAGAATCCAATAAGAAGAAGCGAAGGCATGATGTTGGATACGAAGTGGATTTTGCGCAAAAATAACAAGGTGGCATCTAATACTCTTACTCTGATGAGGCAAAACATTATGACCACTGCCCACCACGAGGTTGTATGAAGCCTGGTGGAGCTGAGGGCACGTGACGCGATAAGGGAAGTGTTATGAGCGGAGCGAAGACGAGTGGGGAGTAATTTATCGACGAAAACTGGTGCAAATGTGGAAATCCTTTGACTTAAGGGGCTCCGGAAAGGCTCAAAATCATGAAAAGTTCAATTTTTACTTTTTTGCGTTTTCTGAATCTGCAGACTATTACCTTTTAATAGATATATAATTTATTCAATTCCGAAGACTACAACTATTTTTAAATTTTTTTTTAAATGTGTTCTACATGGGCGTGACCCACTGTGGCGCTGTTAAACTGCTGTCAAATGGTGTTATTATTAACGTCCGTGTTCATCAGGTACATTTTAGTGATGTGAGATAAAGTATGTGTTGTGGCTAACCTGTGATGGTTCAATATATATCGCTGGTGTGATTGTCGATTGTTTCATGTTTATTTACTCTGTCGTTATCTCGAAAATATTCGTAATTAATTCTGTTTCTTGAGTCTCTGTTTTGTTGAAGTATAATAATGAGTAAAAGTAAAGTTATTAGAAATCCTCTGAAGGCTTTTAAGAAATGGAGAAATGTTGGAAAGCCAAAGGTATGTGTTATTACTGTAAACAATAAAGACGATAACCAAGTGAGTGAACCTAACCTCTCAAGTACACCTGCCCATAGCAGTCAAAGTGGGAAAGAAAATACTTCACAGAAGAAGCTTGGTTCAATGAGTGAAAACTATGAATGTTTTATGGACGAATCGGATGTGAATGAAATATTTGATATGTCGGTTCTCAAACTGTGTAAGATGTATTCATTGTAGTGAAGTTGGTCTGGAACTCTCCATAATAAAGCACGTAGGACTTGCTAGTGAAATACAACTGAAATGTGATAAGTGTTCATACATGACCACCTTTTGGAACAGTGTTGCAGTAACTGCAACTGAAGAAAATGGTAGCAAAATCTATGAACACATCAACGAGCGATGCTTGCTTTAGACAAGGAACGCCTTCGGGCAGCAGACAGGGCTGTAAAGAGTCTAGAAATACAAGCAAGAGTAAACAGGAGGAGGAACAAGAGGAAGCTGGAGGAGGAGTTTGCAGAGGATGAAGATAATCCATCCTATGGACCTGGAATGCACTAAAAAGTTAATCCAATCTTTGTCGCTCGATTCTCAAAACTTTTATTTTCTCATTCTAATTACATGTTTTCTAAGGATTTTCCAAACATATTTGTTTCAAACTTTCAGTAAATGTTACACAGTACCTTCTGCATAATTTAACACAGCCTTTTTCCTAAAAACTGTATATTTTTTAATATATAAATAAAAAATTGCAAAAAAATGTTGTGAATTTTCATTACAATTGAAAAAAAATCATCTTTAATAACTGAACTAAAATTTTGTAAAATCCCTGTGTTAAGTTGTAGCCCATATTCCAATAAATAATCTGTAAAAAGTTCAACTTCCTACCTCAAATACTTTGTGAGGAAAGATGTAATTTATAAGCGTTATTTTAACATTGCAAGTATAGGGCGTTCCGGAGCCCCTTAAGCGACTTTGACAAAAGCCAGATTGCTGTGGCCCAGTGCCTGGGAGCGAGCATCTCGGAAACGGGGAAGAAGGTCCGCTCTTAGCGTGCTGCTGTCGTGGGCATGTAGGGAAAGTGTTTGATGATTGTTGAAACCACGAGTAGGCAACAACAAGTTGGACGTCTATACTTTATCACAGAGCATAGGGGTGGGAGGCGATCTGTGACAGATCTGACGATAGAATAGAGTGCTGGAGCAGGCAAAAGTGTTTTGGAGCCCACTGTTTAGGGCACAGTGTTGAACACGGTGTTCTGCAACAGACGATCCTTACACGCTCCTATACCCAGCAATATCGTCAATTATGAGTACAGTGTGCACGGGATCATCGAGATTTGACTGCGGACCAATGGAATCGTGTCGTCTTGTCGAACGATCCCGTTTATTATTAAACCAGGTCGATGCTCGTGTCCATATACGCAATCATCCAAGCGAATGCCAGCTAGAAACATACAGGCCGCCACCAACGCAGGCCGGTGGGAGCAGTCTGTACACTATGTGATCGAAAGTATCCGGACACCACAAAAACATACATTTTTCATATTAGGTGCATTGTGCTGCCACCTACTGCCAGGTATTCCATATCAGCGACCTCAGTAGTCATTAAACATCGTGAGAGAGCAGAATGGGACGCTCTGCGGAACTCACGGACTTCGAACGCGGTCAGCTGATTGGGTGTCACACGTCTGTACGCGAGATTTCCACGTTCCTAAATATCCCTAGGTCCACTCTTTCCGATGTCATAGTGAAGTCGAAACGTGGACAGTTATAGCACAAAAGCGTACAGGCCACCTCGACTGTTCGCTGAGAGAGACCGCCAACAGTTGAAGAGGGTCGCAATGTGTAATATGCAGACATCTATCCAGACCATCACACAAGATTTCCAGACTGCATCAGGATCCACTGCAAGTACTATGACAGTTAGGCGGGAGGTGAGAAAACTTGGATTTCATGGTCGATCGGCTGCTCATAAGCCACATCAAGCCGGTAAATGCCAAACGACGCCTCGCTTGGTATAAGGAGCGTAAACATTGGACGATTTAACAGTGGAAAAACGTTGTGAGGAGTGACGAATCACAGTACACAACGTGGCGATCCGATGGCAGGGTGTGGGTATGGCCATTTCCCAGTGAACGTCATCTGCCAGCGTGTATAGTTCCAACAGTAAAATTCGAAGTCGGTTGTGTTATAGTGTCGTCGTGTTTTCCATGGAGGGGGCTTGCACCACTTGTTGTTTAGCGTGGCACTATCACAGCACAGGCCTACATTGATGTTTTAAGCACCTTCTTGCTTCCCACTGTCGAAGAGCAATTCGGGGATGGTGGTTGCATCTTTCGGCGCGATCGAGCACCTGTTCACAATTCACGGCCTGTGGCGGAGTGGTTACACGACAATAACATCCCTGTAATGGACTGGCCTGCACAGAGTCCTTACCTGAATCCTACAGAATACTTTTGGGATGTTTTGGAATGCCGGCTTCGTGCCAGGCCTCACCGACTGACATCGATACCTCTCCTTAGTGCAGCACTCCGTGAAGAGTGGGCTGCCATTCCCTAAGAAACCTTCCAGCACCTGCTTGAACGTATGCCTTCGAGAGTTGAAGCTGTCATCTGGGTAGGGATGGGCCAACACTATATTGAATTCCAGTAATACCGATTTACGGCGCCACGAACTTGTAAGTTATATTGAGCCAGATGACCGGATACTTTTGATCACATAGTGTATCTTATGAGGGACATTCACCTGGCCTTCCGTGGAACCTGCGGTAGTGATCGAAGGCACTTTGACAGCTATGGACTACAAGAATATTATTACGGGCAACCTGTAACCCCCTACGCTTGGTGTCTCCCCAACAGCGGTGGCATCTCCCAGCAGGATAACTGACCCTGTCACAAGGCCAGAATCGTGCTGCACTGGTTTGAGGAAGACGATAGTGAACTCACGTTGATGTCTTTGCCATCAACTTCGGCTTATCTGAGTCCTATGAAACCCAACTTGGACGCTATTGGGCGCCAGCTCCACGCTCACAAACCAACCGCCCGTATTCACGGGAAGCGTGTGACCTATGCATAGGCATCTGGTGCCACAAACCTCTGGGAACCTATCCAGTACTTGTCGAATCCTGGCACGCACTGCTGAATTGCGTTCCAGAGGTGGACCAACACGCCTTTAAGTAGGTAGTCATAATGTTTTGGTTCATCAGCGTATAAAGGAAGTAGGACTCGCAAACGAAGTTCCATTCGTGGACGACTTTTGAAGTTTTTAAGCTGCATATCGAGCTCTTTTAAGAAATCCGATACTTTCGTTAGTACATGCAGTACTTGCTCGAGTGAAACTACAAGTGAAACTCCGATGTCTGGCACCTGACGATTACCTGCCATCTCCCCAGTATGTATACACATCAGGTTCCCTGAAGAACAGTTCCAAAGTTCTTGTTTAATGTGTTGTATGGTATTTACGATGCTCTGAAGACTTATTTCAAAGTTAATGTTTCCATTCTGTTCTGAAGAATCATTTGAAAGTTAATATTTTTACTCTTGTAGCTCACAGCCATGGATGTCCGCAGGAATCATCCAGGAGGGGGCTGGATTCCAAAATTGCCATTTTGGATGTAGCGGATTAGGTGAGTGTAAGAACTGAATTTGGCAGGAGATGCAGTAAACCTAAAAGTTAGGCACACTTCATTAGTACTAGCAACTTGCTATGGCTTCGCGTGAGTAACACTATGTATTTACTGCCGGACGACACGTCTGGTGTAGCGGTAATAAATTACACACACGAATCTTCCTCGTCAATTAGTCTGTCTGTTAGTGAAAACCGTAAAAAAAATCCCTACAGTAGATCCTGAAGTCAGCCCGAACATACAGACAGAAATCGTAAAGGGAGACTTTAATTCGTCATAGTTCAGCGAATTTGCACGAAACTGTATCAGAAGCCTAGAGTCTTTCTCAGATTAACCTCACTCACAAACAGAAAAATACACTAGGGCACTTTAATAATATGTACAGATAATCAAAGTAGACGGTTTGTATTATTAATATTAATATAGATCCCACTTTCTCGATTGAACAGTATCAAATTGCATTCTCCGTATGATTAAACCCAATGCATCTCATGCGTCGCCTAAGACTTTTTTTATTTCGTATACCAAAAATGTGAAAAAGTGCGGTAAACGTCAACAGGAGCTTCCATCGTTATCAATAGTGTTAGTTTAGTCCTGAAAACTAAAATTCTGAAATGCAAATAGAGTCTGAAAACATGAGAAAATCCTGTTCATTATTAACAGAAGCAAATGTCACTGACTAAAACTGTTCAAAGTGACGAAACAGGATATAAGCTTCAAAAACTGATATTCAACTTTGATGCCATCTATAACACTTCGTTTGGTTAGAAAACTTCACATCAGATCATTTTAATTGACTTAATGAATTATTTTCATACCTTCTATTTTTGAAAGTTGACTTAATGTTTATTAAAGTAGGTTTTCAAAGTTAGATTGTTTGATTTATTTGGGTGAAGTTTAACTCAGGCCACTAGTCCACAGGATAAATGTAGCAAAACCATCAAAACAACCTTAAATTAGCCGACTGTTAATAGCGTAAGACTGAACTACGTTGGTCCTCGTCTTCCCAGTTTGACACATTGTTGTGCAACCATGAAATATAACAACCAACCAAACGCATATTATATACAGTGATGTCAAATCAGCTTTTTTGGAGCTAACTCTGTCTTCTTTTTAATACCATTTGGCGTTGGAATCCATGTTGGCTGAAGGAAAATTATTTGCACTAATCTAACATTTCAAAACAGATTTTAATATCCAATGAAAATGCAGTGTTAGATTGAACTAAAAACCACAACAAAACAAACTAAAGCTGTGTTAGTGTGCTTTCCGGGCTCGTCAGCATATACACTCCTGGAAATTGAAATAAGAACACCGTGAATTCATTGTCCCAGGAAGGGGAAACTTTATTGACACATTCCTGGGGTCAGATACATCACATGATCACACTGACAGAACCACAGGCACATAGAGACAGGCAACAGAGCATGCACAATGTCGGCACTAGTACAGTGTATATCCACCTTTCGCAGCAATGCAGGCTGCTATTCTCCCATGGAGACGATCGTAGAGATGCTGGATGTAGTCCTGTGGAACGGCTTGCCATGCCATTTCCACCTGGCGCCTCAGTTGGACCAGCGTTCGTGCTGGACGTGCAGACCGCGTGAGACGACGCTTCATCCAGTCCCAAACATGCTCAATGGGGGACAGATCCGGAGATCTTGCTGGCCAGGGTAGTTGACTTACACCTTCTAGAGCACGTTGGGTGGCACGGGATACATGCGGACGTGCATTGTCCTGTTGGAACAGCAAGTTCCCTTGCCGGTCTAGGAATGGTAGAACGATGGGTTCGATGACGGTTTGGATGTACCGTGCACTATTCAGTGTCCCCTCGACGCTCCCCACACCATGATGCCGGGTGTTGGCCCTGTGTGCCTCGGTCGTATGCAGTCCTGATTGTGGCGCTCACCTGCACGGCGCCAAACACGCATACGACCATCATTGGCACCAAGGCAGAAGCGACTCTCATCGCTGAAGACGACACGTCTCCATTCGTCCCTCCATTCACGCCTGTCGCGACACCACTGGAGGCGGGCTGCACGATGTTGGGGCGTGAGCGGAAGACGGCCTAACGGTGTGCGGGACCGTAGCCCAGCTTCATGGAGACGGTTGCGAATGGTCCTCGCCGATACCCCAGGAGCAACAGTGTCCCTAATTTGCTGGGAAGTGGCGGTGCGGTCCCCTACGGCACTGCGTAGGATCCTACGGTCTTGGCGTGCATCCGTGCGTCGCTGCGGTCCGGTCCCAGGTCGACGGGCACGTGCACCTTCCGCCGACCACTGGCGACAACATCGATGTACTGTGGAGACCTCACGCTCCACGTGTTGAGCAATTCGGCGGTACGTCCACCCGGCCTCCCGCATGCCCACTATACGCCCTCGCTCAAAGTCCGTCAACTGCACATACGGTTCACGTCCACGCTGTCGCGGCATGCTACCAGTGTTGAAGACTGCGATGGAGCTCCATATGCCACGGCAAACTGGCTGACACTGACGGCGGCGGTGCACAAATGCTGCGCAGCTAGCGCCATTCGACGGCCAACACCGCGGTTCCTGGTGTGTCCGCTGTGCCGTGCGTGTGATCATTGCTTGTACAGCCCTCTCGCAGTGTCCGGAGCAAGTATGGTGGGTCTGACACACCGGTGTCAATGTGTTCTTTTTTCCATTTCCAGGAGTGTACATGTACAGAAGACCAAAAAACTATGAAATGTAATCAGTTCCGTGCGGCTGAGCCCGGCGGAGGTTCGAGTCCTCCCTCGCGCACGGGTGTGTTTGTGTTTGTCCTTAGGATAATTTAGGTTAAGTAGTGTGTAAGCTTAGGGACTGATGACCTTAGCAGTTAAGTCCTATAAGATTTCACACATATTTGAACTTTTTTTTTTTTAATCAGTTGAAAGAGTTACTGAAAATGCTGTTTGCGGCATAGCTGACATCACCAAAGTATCGCAACATGACAATAATGAAGGAATCAGCTCTAAGCAAAGCAGACTTTTATTTATGCAGAATAAATTATAATTCATACGCCGCACAATGTGTCAGCGAATCGACTGAAGAGAGAAACAATGGACTTCTATTCAGTGCAGCAGTTTACTGTGGTGTCAACATCACTACGATTCACAGATGAATTGGACGAAGCAATACTAAATAAAAGTCTCATTTATACAAATTAATGTTTAAAGTAATAAGTATACTGTTGCATATCATCCGTTCTGAACTTTTAAAAATGCAGGTCTATTATTTTCTTATTATCAAGGCTATGTAATGGAAATAATGTTCTACTTTCACAGTTAACCGACTGCAATACTGTATTGTCCGGCAGATTCCTGATCATGAAAATAAATATAAATTAATTCTTGTTTCCACCTACTCTTGAGGAGCGGTGTGGTCAGTTAAGACGAGAAATTTTGTAGTTTTTATATATTTTGACATTTAAGAATAGCCACTAACTTCATTATTTAGATACTATTACATAACATAATTATTGTACCTTATTTCCGGCTTCTTTTTGTAGACACATTTAACTTATTTCGTTTTGGAGAGTTAGCAGTACTGCTTCTATAGTCATTGCTAAGGCCACAACATTGCCTGTCGCACTAGGTAATGCTAAATGTATCGTGTAATAAAATCAAAGATAAGCATATCTATAAATGTGTGGTAACGTGTAGAAAGTCTGTACCCAAGATTCCTGGTGGAGGGCGGGGGGATTGCCATCTCATGCCCACCCCTTGCGGACGCCTGTACTCACATTAGTCAGTTAAATAAGACGCCACAGACATCCTAAACACTTACGTCATTGCATACCAAATTCTGGAATTATGCTTTGTACCGTAATATACTTGGTGATTAGATACACACGTTTCTTTATTAAAAGTTACAGTCGAGCTGAAATTATATTACCGCCAGAAACCATGTTACTTGCTTTATCAAATACACTGAACAGGTGATCAACTGCATTTATGTCCTTATGTTGCCGACACTGGAATCTGAATATACAGCCACTACCGCTATTCTAGTAATTGATTTCTGTAATTACACAAACAAGGTCGCTCCTCGTACAGTTCAAGAAAATCTACAATTGTCTCTAACGACCACCTTTGGACATTTTTGAGTACTGCAGGACGCACTTACGACGAAATTACTAACGCTAAAATCAGTATACAGTGACGGTGCTTCGAAATTCAGTCATGAACTGGCAGTCCAATAAAGCTAATCTGTGGTATGGCAAGGAAAGTGGCGTCGCAAAGTTAAAGCGACTTTAACTGTTAGTGACACGGTTAATCGTGTCACCGAGACAGGCAATTCCGGCTTATTCTTACCAGCATCGTACGGACGGGGTGGTGAAATGGGACCCCACAAACTGCGTAGAAACAGGGGGGCGTAGAAAATGACTGAAAAAAAGAAAGAAAAACGGCCTAAGAATTTACCGGTAGAGATACGTGAGTTCTTCTACTACTCGTGTTACTTTATTCTCATTATGACAAGAAGCCTTACCCTCTGCTCGCGACGGCTAGCGTGCATTGTTGTTATAGTTGCCATTTATACAGTCTCATTTCGTTCAAATAACGGCATAAAAAAGCGACTACTACAGAACACGGGTTTATCGAAAACATGGGTAATGCAACCAAAGTGCCCTTAATTCACGCAGGTGCCACCTAAACAGTTCGCTCATTTTCAATAATGGATTTATTGTTACTGCTTCAGTATAATATTGTACGGTCATAAAGGTTGCAAACGGGTGCTGGAGCGAATATGCTATTTGACGGAAGGCCGACGATTTTGGCAGGTTTTTGCCGACTGATGACTAGTACAATAATTGAGCTACGTGTTTTAAAAGTATTTGATAGACTAATAAGTAAAATTATAAGTAGATGTCACATACATTGCACCATTATGTCTGACTCTAATTTCCCACCGGAAATGCATTAAATAAAGCTCTGTATCTTGTGGAAGCTTTCGAGTACGTCTGTGGGTAGCGAAGTACGACCACTTGATACCCATCAGGACAGTGTATCAGTAAAAGAATACGCGACTGAATCCGTGAGAGGTGTCACAACTAAAATTCCGAAGGATCGGCGTTCGATCCGCTATTGTTCTGTTTTTCAGGGAGTTAAAGTGAATATCTCTTCCGCAAATCACTATGTATGTGGTAAAATGAAGATGCGCCTTGGCTTGGGTTTCACAAAAACTACAGGTTCCCCTGTAACAGACAGTTATTTGTATGTTCCGTACATCTTTTGCGTGATTTTTATCTAACTGATATTGAACGAGTCAGTTTGTAGACTGCGTATGTATAATATATTTGTTAGTGTGACTACATGATGGCCATTTACAGGGTATTAAGCAGTAAACTGACTAAATTTTGTAAGAATGAACATAATTATGTTTAATCTTAAATACTACTCTTGTAACGTGTTAATTTGTTACATATTACATAGACCACTTGAACAATACTTTTATCAAAATGATGTGGGACGTCTCAGTTTACAGGGTATGCGCGTATGATTCGTTTCAACATTAAGGGACATATTATTTTTCAGCTCTACTCATGCAACTGCAATTAAAAAGTAGTTTTTTTGCAGGCTACAAGTTTTGGAGTAAAAATTCGTCCATGGAATAGAAGAAGCTGTCCAAAAGAAATCATTTTTGGTTAGATTTAAAACTTGCTTTGCTTGAAACACTTAAATGAGCCGACTTGTAGATCGGGGGAAGTCAAGAGTGAACCACGTCCAGTATGACAACTAATAGCAGGGCACTGTTATGTAAGCATCGTGGATTACAAGCTCTTCTTGAAGCTGAAGACAGCCACAATTATGTCTATAGCATTTACCACTGCCAGAGCGAGTAAAATACTTAAACAAGTTCGAAAAGACGGCGATTAACTTATACAGCTTGTATACAGTATGTACAACTACGGAAGAAAAGAGGCCGGAAAACAAAGAAGACAACATGAAGAAACTTAAAATTGTGTATTCTTCGTATTTTCACTCTTTGATGTCATATGGAATAACATTTGGAACAACTCTGGTCAGGCAGAATAATTTTGCCCAAAAGCATGTCATGTGACCCATACGTGGTGCTAATTCTTGAAGCCAATATACAATCGCACCAAAAAGTATTGGCACACGTGCGTATTTATCGTTGCTGGTTACAAACGCCGCACTTTCCGGTACACAGTACATGTACGTGCTACCTCACATACCAGACATTACAATTCTGCCCATAGTGCCTACCATTAACAAAGAAATGCAGTGTTATGAGCAAACACGTATCTCCTCTGCACACAAAAAGTATTGGCACAGAGCATGGCATCTCGGTATATTGCTGGGTTTTCAGGTACCGGAACGCCATCTGCTGACACAGTAGACACTGCGTGTTGTTGACGGCCCGGTCGCCAGTATGTTGCTGTAGTGCGCGATAGTGGTCAGCATGGGGCCGAAGAAGAAGGAACATTCAGTGGCGTTGCGTGAGAGAGTGGTATTGCTCCATTCACAAGGGAGAAGCTATCGACAAATCGGAGCAGAGGTGTCTGTGAGCTACACCACGGTAAGAGCCATCATTCAGAAATATAAAGAGACTGGAACAACAGTGAATAAGTGTCGTCCTGGACGTCCAAAAGTGCTTACAACCCGAGAGCGTCGCCATATCATCGCACTTGCTCGGAAGGAACCTGCTACAAGTGCAGCAACTATTGCTGAGATTGTTCAGACAACGTCCGACAAGACGGTTAGTGTTCAGACTATACGAAATGTGTTGAATGAGGCTGACATGCATGGACGTTCTCCCAGGAAGAAGCCATACATTTCGGAAATTAACCGGCAGAAACGCCTGCAGTTTGCCAAGGACTACATCAGCAAGCCGATGGAGTTTTGGAACACTGTGATATTTAGCGACGAATCGAAGTTCAATGTGTTCGGATTTGATGCAAGAAAGAAAATTTGGCGCAAGCCGAATACGCACCTCGACATCAAACACATGCATCCCACAGTCAAACACGGTGGGGGCGGTATCATGGTCTGGGGCTGTATGGCGGCTTCCGGCGTTGGAAATCTAGCTGTAATTCACGGCACAATGGATCATATGAGATACATTGACGTGTTGCGAGGTAATTTACACGCTAGTGCACAGAAATTGGGCCTTACTGGGGTGTTTCAGTTCCAGCAAGACAACGACCCAAAACATACCGCCATGAAAACCCGGGAGTGGTTACTGTACAATGCCCCCAGAAGGGTTCTAACACCACCTCAGAGCCCTGATTTGAACCCCATTGAGAACCTGTGGGCTCATCTTGACACACAAGTCAGAAAAAGGCGTCCGTCCGGTAAAAACGACTTGGAGAAAGTGCTCCTGGAGGAATGGTCGAAAATTACCCCTGATATCACCCGGAATTTAATACAAAGCATTCCTAGGCGTTTACGTGCTGTTATAGATGCTAAAGGGATGCACACTAGCTATTAGATGGTGAACATCAATGAAGAAAACGAACACACTGTCCGATTCATATGCGTGTGCCAATACTTTTTTGGGTGCAGAAGAGCGATGTTTTTTTTCATGACACTGTATGTTACTTTAAGGACAGGTGATTTTGACATATTTGTAAACTATGTAATGTAAGGTGTCACATGTATGGGTTCTGTTCTGAAATATATGTTTCGTTTAACCTACAACCACTAAAATGTAACTGTGCCAATACTTTTTGGTGCGATTGTAGGTATCTATTTAACTTGTTGAGGAGTCTTACACTGATATCACAATCGATGGCTGGACAAAAATCTGAACCTTATTTCTCCGAAATACGTGTAAGTTGTCCTAAACACTTATATGCCTCGTATGAGACGTAGATATCTACAATTTTTAGTAACTCTTAAAACATATCAACAAACGTGTAAGATTTGCAATTCGAAAACATCTCAATGTCTTATATGTAACCTGAAACGCATAAATCGTTTGTTCCACGTTATCTTCATGTAATATCTCTTACTGAAACTACTAGAGTGAGAGAAGGGTGGGGAGAGAGGAGTGTAAAAACTGTGATTGGGGAACAGCGCTTGTAACCTCGCTTAGAGCGACGGGGAGATAGAAACTAAATTTCCTGTTAGCGTTTAGAAAAGAAAAGGAGAATACAAATTAAACAACTGCCGCCGATAATTCAATAAGCACATAGACCCTGGGCAATCCACACGCTCTCTCATGCACTGCTCGATCTTATAGCAGTATTATACTACACGATGATGTTGGAACACGGATGGGCGGAGAGAAGTTTAAAACGAAACAGATTCGAAGCAAATGTAATACCCTCCGACTATAGGACTATTGATTCATATCTCCAAATTGTCGTATGTTGCAAATACTTAGGAGAAACGACGCCTGGAGGTATAACACGGAAGACAGAGAGAGGCAATTCTATTCATTCTAGAATGGTGGCAGTCTACAGCTTACCCAGAAAATCTATTCCTTCCAAAAGGAATACATGATTCATCTGTAACTACAGCTCAGTTTAGCGGAATTTCTATTAAACTGTATCAACAGAGTCAATATTAGAATTAGATTACCTACAAGACGTGATGCTGCATCAAGTACCGGAATGGAGGAATACTGACAAAAATGCTAATATGAGAATCAACTGTCTACCGCACATACTACAGACACAGAAGCAGAAAATGAGGAGAAACACATTGGGCTGCCCACGAGAGTGGTATTCGTTCTCTCTTCATTTTTAGAATTGCGTTAAGATAGAAGTGAAATGTAGAATCCACGATTTTCTACCGTAGCCTCTAACGAGCGCAATACCTACGGAATTGTAGATGAGACGTTCAAAATTGTTCAAATGGCTCTGAGCACTATGGGACTTAACTTCTAAGGTCATCAGTCCCCTAGAACTTAGAACTACTTAAACCTAACTAACCTAAGGACATCACACACACCCATGCCCGAGGCAGGATTCGAACCTGCGACCGTAGCGGTCGCGCGGTTCCAGACTAGAACCGCTCGGCCACCTCGGCCGGCAGATGAAACGTGCAAAGATAGTTAAACTGTGGTTTTTGCCGTGCGTATGTGAGGCGACATAGGGAGTAAACGAAAAACTAGTTTAAATAAACAAGGAAAACTGCTTCAAGCCACTATCAGTATAAATCGCTATAGCGATATAAGTGTTCGTAGATAACTATGAAGAATTTTTCGAAATGATGGAAGTGTCATTAGCGAACCACAATCTAATTAAAACTAAATTGTGTACGTACAGGAGGCCCGCACGGATAGCATAGAAAAATGCAAGGGAGATGTAATTTTTATCAGTTTATGCCAGTAAATACGCCATTGCCGTATTATACGAGTACAACTAGAAGGGTAGCATAAATCTAATTGCATGAATTGTGATTAGTAGACAGATACTTCATTTGGAGACAAATGGGAAACTATACGTTACTTTCAGAAAGCCTATTTATGTTATGTTCAGCAGCTGTTTCTGAATCTTAATAAAATGTCTCTTAATCTCCCCTCTGATACCTTTACATTATGAAGGTAGAAGCTAATCATGACGAAAGTGTCACGAATAAATCCAACGTTATTACTCGAGAAACACAGTAAGAGATTTAGACCTTCCCCAACAAAGTACTACTGTAACTGAGATAGACAAAATATTTTTAACCAGATTTTCAGTCCACCCTTGTTAACATCGTAATGGCAAAACGTGTAAGATCACTAAATGTTATGGTTACCGAGTCTAGGGCGCAGAAGTAATTGGTCCACATTCAAAGGAAAAAATGTACAAGTGAGGAAGACTAGGACGGGGATATTAAAATCCGGATCGACATTTTGTAAAACTCCTTCTTGTACGTACCACTAAGAAAAAAGTTTCCGTCCTGTTGTCTAGTGGGAAGAAGAATGCTTTCTCATTTCTCGTAGTACACAACAGGGAGTTTGCCATGATGCAGAACGGGCGCTGGGCGTTCCCCTCTCGAGGCACAAGGTATGCTGAATACTGAATGTGTCGAGAGACGTGGGGCGCGTTGGAAGCGTTGCGGTCTCTTCAGAGAATTCCTCACAGCTGGCGCGAGAAATACACGCCGGGGAGCCACATGTCTTCTGTAGCGAGTCCCAGTATACACGCCGGGGGAGCCACATCTCTTCAGTAGCAGCGCGTTAAACGCTAGCCAACTTAGCCCCTGTTGCTAATTCGCCTGCAGAGCCAGCCAAGCACTTTGCAGCCCTCGCAGCCATCTGGGACGCCACCAACTATTAACCCAACGCAGAAAGTTTTTCCCTTTTATGGCTGAAGTGCACCCGGAAACTCTCTCGTGGCCGTGGATATAATCTGCTGCGCTATATGGAGTACCGAGCGAGATAGCGCTCGTGACCTACATTCCGAAGGAGCGAACGTTCAGTTTTACATTTTAAGTGTTTTTCCTAAATCGCTTAAGGCGAACGCAGGTTTGGTTCCTTTAAAAAGGACACGACCGACTTCCTTCCTCATCCGTATGAAATCCCAGGTTGTGCTCCGTCTCTAACGATCTCGTAAATACAAATCATCCTTCCTTACTGTGAATATCCTACAGCCTGTTCCGACCACCTCACTTGTGTGGAAAACTGAAACAAAACCGCAGCGTGGTAAGTAATCGGAATATACACTACTGGCCATTAAAATTGCTACACCACGAAGATGACGTGCTACAGACGCGAAATTCAACCGACAGGGAGAAGATGCTGTGATATGCAAATGATTATCTTTTCAGAGCATTCACACAAAGTTGGCGCCGGTGGCGACACCTACAACGTGCTGACATGAGGAAAGTTTTCAACCGATTTCTCACACACAAACAGCAGTTGACCGGCGTTGCCTGGTGAAACGTTGTTGTGATGCCTCGTGTAAGGAGAAGAAATGCGTACCATCACGTTTCCGACTTTGATAAAGGTCGGATTGTGGCCTATCGCGATTGCGGTTTATCGTATCGCGACATTGCTGCTCGCGTTGGTCGAGATCCAATGACTGTTAGCAGACTATGGAATCGGTGGGTTTATGAGGGTAATACGGAACGCCGTGCCGGATCCCAACGGCCTCGTACCACTAGCAGTAGAGATGACAGGCATCTTATCCGCATGGCTGTAACGGATCGTGCAGCCACGTCTCGATCCCTGAATCAACAGATGGGGACGTTTGCAAGACAACAACCATCTGCACGAACAGTTCTTTTTGCAGCAGCATGGACTATCAGCTCGGAGACCATGGCTGCGGTTACCCTTGACGCTGCATCACAGACAGGAGCGCCTGCGATGGTGTACTCAACGACGAACCTGGGTGCACGAATGGCAAAACGTCATTTTTTCGGATGAATCCAGGTTCTGTTTACAGCATCATGATGGTCGCATCCGTGTTTGGCGACATCGCGGCGAACGCACATCGGAAGCGTGTATTCGTCATTGCCATACTGGCGTATCACCCGGCGTGATGGTATGGGGTGCCATTTGTTACACATCTCGGTCACCTTTTGTTCGCATTGACGGCACTTTGAACAGTGGACGTTACATTTCAGATGTGTTACGACCCGTGGCTCTACCCTTCATTCGATCCCTGCGAAACCCTACATTTCAGCAGGATAATGCACGACCGCATGTTGCAGATCCTGTACGGGTCTTTCTGGATACAGAAACTGTTAGACTGCTGCCCCGGCCAGCATATTCTCCAGATCTCTCACCAATTGAAAACGTCTGGTCAATGGTGGGCGAACAACTGGCGCGTCACAATACGCCAGTCACTACTCTTGATGAACTGCGGTATCGTGTTGAAGCTGCATGGGCAGCTGTACCTGTACACGCCATCCAAGCTCTGTTTGACTCAATGCTCAGGCGTATCAAGGCCGTTATTACGGCCAGAGGTGTTTGTTCCGGGTACTGATTTCTCAGGATCTATGCACCCAAATTGCGTGAAAATGTAATCACATGTCAGTTCTAGTATAATATATTTGTCCAATGAATACCCGTTTATCATCTGAATTTCTTCTTGGTGTAGCAATTTTAATGGCCAGTAGTGTATATGCGACTTGCTTCTGTCTGGCTCTGATAACTTCCAATATCTGTCGGAGAGGCGATGTATTTTCTTCTGTATTGCATATTTTTGACGTAGCCTATCTGAAGAGAGGTATAAATTTTTAAGTTTTGTCATCGGATTTACTCTGGCGACATTATTTTCCGTTTTCTTCCCCTCGAATCGCTTAAAGCAGTCGCGTAAACCTATTGCATAATGCGTCACTAAATACGAATATATGCCATTGTGTGGTACAATTTATAATCTGTCGTCACTTGAAGAGTATAATGCACCTCCAGTTGCAGGAGTGAGACATAAGCGTGCCGGATCCAGTACCGCACTGTGTGAGCCTTTTATAGGGTCTTCCAGAAGCAAGAAATTTTTCTTGAATTATAATTTTGCGGTAAATTAATGTTATAATTTGGTAATAATTTATTTTACTGTAGTGTCTTCTGCAAATACTGTATTTATATGATTTTACAGAATCTTTGAGCTCGTTAGGTGATATGGAAGAGACAGAGCGGTAAATTAACGATGTGATGAACCGGTGTGACACTTAGAAGTAAGTATGCAGTCGCTAAGGGAACGGTTGACCAGTCTTAATCTCTTCTCACTTACATTTTGGAGAAATATACATTTCGACATATTTCACATTAATACAATTTACTGTTTTCTCCAAATAAAAAAGCACAATCTTTTCCCGCTAATAGTGAAAGATGGAGCATGCTACCGTAAACTAATTTCCATCACTAGTGACGCCATAATGCCGACCCAAGTTCCTCTAAGTAAGCAACTTTGGATTGCGAAATTTTTTATATCAAAGTAATCTTTATTTCATTGACACGTAAGGAAAGTCTTACGGGAGATATATTACGTAACCCTAATCTAGACAAGTACCATTCTTTTTTGGGGCCGGGGGAGGGAGAAGGTTTTAAAACTCCACCTTCCGCAAAACATTGTATCTCTTTTTTTTCTATTTACTCAAACATGTTTAGAAATCGATATGACATCTTCAGTGGGTCTAAAAAATTATACAAAGCTTATTGCTGTTTTTCTGCGCCGGCCGATTTGACCGAGCGGTTGTAGGCGCTTCAGTATGGAACCGCACGACCGCTACGGTAGCAGTTCGAATCCTGCCTCGGACATGGACGTGTGTGATGTCCTTAGGTTAGTTAGGTTTAAGTAGTTCTAAGCTCTAGGGGTCTGATGACCTCAGATGTTAAGTCCCATAGTGCTCAGAGCCATTTGAATCAATTTGTTTTTCTGCTATAAGCCCAAAATTATAGCATTAACATTGCGCGATGTGAATGTAAAATGACTCGTTCCATATGATTACGATTTATCGTGCAAATCATCCATGGAACATGAAACTAACTAACTAGGTGGTCCGCACTGTGGTGTATGATTTTATCTTGAACGTTATTTACAAACTGCCTTGAAACTGATTTCAGCTCCAGGTCTTTATATTGTGTGTACTCTGCCTTAACAAGAGAATAGCATTCTCATGTGATATGTTTCAGTGTGTCTATGTGCTCAATGTGATTCTTTTGCACAAGAGGTTTATTATATATGTTGATAATGAGAATATCTGCAGTAAGCAAACGGTGGTTCAGGGGCAGGTCTATGTTTTCAACTTCATTTCTCTTTTTTCTGTTAAACAGATTTTTACAGCTTCTTTTCTGGGTTCTTGACACGGATGTACCTTGAAAATGTCATTTTTCAGAGAACCTCTTCACCGAACTCCATATTCAGGCACAAAATCGACGCATTTTAGCCTGCTCACGATACTTGTTTTGTGACGTTGTCTTTTGATTGTGTGTACTCTGCCTTAACAAGAGAATCGCATTCTCATGTGATATGTTTCAGTATTTTTGTGACATTACTAGCAGTTGATACTGTTTTTGTGTATTGTTGTTGTTGTCGGTTTAGGTTTTAGATTCTCTTGTGAACAGCAGATCTTTTTTTTTTTATGGCGGGTTGAACTACATCTACATCTACATTCATACTCCGCAAGCCACCTGACGGTGTGTGGCGGAGGGTACCTTGAGTACCTCTATCGGTTCTCCCTTCTATTCAAGTCTCGTATTGTTCGTGGAAAGAAGGATTATCGGTACACCTCTGTGTGGTCTCTAATCTCTCTGATTTTATCCTCATGGTCTCTTCGCGAGATATATGTAGGAGGGAGCAATATACTGCTTGAGTCCTCGGTGAAGATATATTCTCGAAACTTCAACAAAAGCCCCTACCGAGCTACTGAGCGTCTCTCTTGCCGAGTCTTCCACTGGAGTTTATCTATCATCTCAATTACTACCATACGAGTATTTCGGTTATTTTGTAAATAGGCTGTTTAAGTTTACTTATTGGTAACGCCACGTAGCGCTCTGTATGAAAATCACTGGCTGTGCTGTGTGCAGTCTGTGGCTAGTTGGCATTGTTGTCTGCCATTGTAGTGTTGGGCAGCTGGATGTCAACAGCGCGTAGCGTTGGCAGTTGGGGGTGAGCCGCCAGCAGTGGTGGATGTGGGGAGAGAGATGGCGAAGTTTTGAAATTTGTAAGACTGGATGTCATTAACTGCTATGTATATTATGACTTTTCAACACTATTAAGGTAAATACATTGTTTGTTCTCTATTAAAATCTTTCATTTGCTAACTATGCCTATCAGTAGTTAGTGCCTTCCGTAGTTTGAATCTTTTATTTAGCTGGCAGTAGTGGCGCTCGCTGTATTGCAGTAGTTCGAGTAACGAAGATTTTTGTGAGGTAAGTGATTTGTGAAAGGTATAGGTTAATGTTAGTCAGGGCCATTCTTTTGTAGGGATTATTGAAAGTCAGACTGCGTTGCGCTAAAAAATATTGTGTGTCAGTTTAAGCACAGTCATGTATATTTGTTCTAAGGGGACGTTTCAATTTCAACACTCTGGGTAAACCACGTCTAGGAAGGGATGCTCTGCGATAGAGATCAAAAACTTATGCGTCAGTCATGGGTGATGGATCACCTTCATGAGGTGATGACATGCATAATCTATAGAAATTTGCCACCCGTGATGGTAACCAGCTGCTGGCAGTGTCTTTCACTTGGTCGTCGTCATGGAAATGCAAACGCTAATTACATTTTTCCTCTCCAATCACCGTACCAGCCCTCCTCATCGATTCCTCAAATACTTACCAACCCCTGGTTCACTCAGTGCCTTGTTCTCGTAAAGATCACATACTATAGTGTGACGGACTGCTATTCTCCAATACAGCGTAATTAAAAATCGATACTCCCACTCGAAGGCCGTTGCAATTTCGTTTCTCTTTATGAACACCTGGCACTCTTAGTGCATAACTTGCAACTAAATGAACACCCCAGGACGAACAAAAAACTTAGCGTGCTGGGTGCACAAAATCGTCAGGATTCATTTACGGAACTTACGTTTCTGATGACCTTTTGCAGGCAGTAAGTATCTTGGGCTTAAATTATCTTCTGCCGGCCGGGGTGGCCATGCAGTTCTAGTCGCTATAGTCTGGAACCGCGCTACCGCTACGGTCGCAGGTTCGAATCCTGCCTTGGGCATGGATGTGTGTGATGTTCTTAGGTTAGTTAGGTTTAAGTAGTTCTAAGTTCTAGGGGACTGATGACCTTAGAAGTTAAGTCCCATAGTGCTCAGAGTCATTGAACCATTTTTTAAATTATCATATAATCTGGAGGCCGTCGAGTTTTTCAGTACCTAAAGTTTTATGCTTTTTGAGACTAGTCAGGGGCTGGCAATGCAGCTGAAGAGAAGAGAATAACTGCGGAGAGACGGCAGATGCCCTGCTCCGCGCATGACCTACAACCGGTCCCAGCACTGGGCTAATGGAGCTGTCTGCCTCATTCATTCGCTTCCAGCAGCTATGGATGAAATTCTACACGTTCGTGAGATATTCCATGTATATGCTGCCTCAGTTCTCTCATATTCTTTGTCGAACTCCTATTTGCCTATAAGTGTTTTTGATTCGGTCTTACGGATTGCCCAAATAATCCTCACAATCTGTAATTCCCGTAATTTTAATTTTGCAACTGTTGTTCCACAATGTTTTGCAGTAAATATTAGCCTTCTGTAGACACTTATGTGCGATGATACAGCACAGCCTGTATGCCTTAATGACTGAGTGGATGTTGTAGACATGATATTAACACAATGACAATATGTTGTACTGACACTTAGCTGTGAAATTTGCTTTGATCAACTGGAACTTGGCATAAAAAGTTGCTTTATCAATGCACAATAAATGATGCAAATAATTTGTTACTGTCCTGTTTCGTAAACAGCTGACAAAAATTTTATTTCACCTAACGAAAATAAACACCAACAAGATAACATTCTAATCTTAGCAGTATAGCGCAGTATTTGAGATAATGTGGTAACTACATTGATATCGCTAAATAAAGGTTATTGTGGAAACAGAAGAAAACTGGAAACTGTCAGCAGCCAATGTGGAGGAACCATAAATACAGTTCCAATTTACGGTACTCAAGCAAAGCCATCTCAGACACTGTTTCCACTAATTTATAAATGGGTTACATAAAAAAACACATTTTGGACCGAAGAAGTTATATCGATCAGAAAATAAAACTGAGATGCCGAAAGTGCAAATTTATACCTGCATTTTATTACGCAGCGACAAAATAATACGTAATTTCCCACTAAAAGTACAGCACAGTAGTGAAATCACAGTAAAGAGAAAACCAGGAAAAGTACAACGATTATATAGGTAGGGAAGTAAACAAGATATAACAGGGTCTGTCTGAAAAGCTTGCAACGACAACATTCCATTAATTGTTGCAGCACAGAGGATACCAGTAGAAAGAAAGATCTTTTGATGACTAATTTTTCTCTCCTGTTCCTTAGCAAAACATAAAATCGTAGATTTCTTTAGACAAATTACAGGCACTGACCTGCGCAGAAGTGGTCACTAAACCTCTACAAACAAATGGTCTTAAGCACTTGATTTCTCGAGAGTATTTCGTGCATACGCACAGCTCACTGGATATCTAAAGGACAACTTATGCTTCGCAAATAGAAGGCGGCTATATTATCTCTTTTCTCCTTTGCGTAAATAGCACATTGCAAGACACTCTTATTGACGATCTAGTAACAGAACGTACATTATCAGGCCAACGTTAGCTTCGGAAGACTGTGAAAACATTGGGTTAGGCAGATGATACAGTAGAATCTGTTGTTCTGTTTAGAGTTAGATACCGTAAAATAACAGTAAAATCTCAAGGTAGAAATGAGAGAAAGATAAGAGTCTTACACCCGCCATAAAGTTACAAAATATCAATGATGTTTAGTTTGTGCGGCGCTCAACTACTCCGTCATCAACGCCCGCACAAAGTCCCAAACTTTACTCAGTTCAATCTAGCCACTTTCCCGAATGATGATGAAATGATGAGGACAACACAAACACCCAGTCCCCGGGCAGAGAAAATCCCGAACTCGGCTGGGAATCACACCCGGGACCCCGTGATCCAGAGGCAGCAACGCTAACAACGAGCTGCGGACCAAAATATCAATATGCCGATTCACACGGAAATATTTTAAAAACAAATCGTACCATAAACTATACAAAGAACGATATTGGAAGGGATTCAAACCAAGGTGTTATGTCTCAAGGACTTATTACTCCCACACGAACACTAATGAAAGCTGATATGTGTGAGCCATCCGTTGAACCATCAATAACCGACAGTACGTCACGATGCCAGTTCCGCTTCAGCTTGTCTGAATTTCTTGTAAGTGAATAACGGAGTGGGTCAACAGGAAATTTTATGAGCGGTTGCTGCATGAAACTCTTACTTCATATTTATCGGGTATCTTGAAACCACCTCGTCTTTCACTGGCGAAGGTTTTCACAAAGAGGTTTGCAATTAACGTAGCGGAATATCAACAGCCAACCTTACCCTGGTTGTACCATGTGAGTAAACAGGCAAAATGAATTTCTGCTCCTAGACTTGTAATACCGATTTACGGCTAACGTAGATTTCAAATCACTGTAATTGTATTCCGGACTTCCTTTTTGAAGATCGCAACACAAGCTGAGTTCCTAATTTGAAACAAGTAGCTTATGGATGTCCAACACTATAAGCTTGCAGCGCTACCTTAATAATGGACTCATCGTCAGTTCTAATGTTTATTGCATAGAACGGAGATATGGCAGGATCTTGAGGAGAATTATGCCAAAAGAATACTTCGGACGAGTGCTCCGAGTAATAGTCAAATAACTCAATGCATCCTTTAGATTAATCGACGTTTACCAGAATATATGTGAGTGATAGGTAATCGCTTATAGAGATGAACAATGACTCGAAGGAGACAAAAAGGCTCACCTGGATGTGTTACGTATAGGTGTTATGTTGTTGTTGTGGTCTTCAGTTCTGAGACTGGTTTGATGCAGCTCTCCATGCTACTCTATCCTGTGCAAGCTTCTTCATCTCCCAGTACCTACTGCAACCTACATCCTTCTGAATCTGCTTAGTGTATTGATCTCTTGGTCTCCCTCTACGATTTTTACCCTCCACGCTACCCTCCAATGCTAAATTGGTGATCCCTTGATGCCTTAAAACATGTCCTACCAACCGATCCCTTCTTCTAGTCAAGTTGTGCCACAAACTTCTCTTCTCCCCAATCCTATTCAATACCTCCTAATTAGTTACGTGATCTACCCACCTTATCTTCAGCATTCTTCTGTAGCACCACATTTCGAAAGCTTCTATTCTCTTCTTGTCCAAACTGGTTATCGTCCATGTTTCACTTCCATACATGGCTACACTCCATACAAATACTTTCAGAAACGACTTCCTGACACTTAAATCTATACTCGATGTTAACAAATTTCTCTTCTTCAGAAACGATTTCCTTGCCATTGCCAGTCTACATTTTATATCCTCTCTACTTCGACCATCATCAGTTATTTTGCTCCCCAAATAGCAAAACTCCTTTACTACTTTAAGTGTCTCATTTCCTAATCTAATCCCCTCAGCATCACCCGATTTAATTTGACAACATTCCATTATCCTCGTTTTGCTTTTGTTGATGTTCATCTTATATCCTCCTTTCAAGACACTGTCCATTCCGTTCAACTGCTCTTCCAAGTCCTTTGCTGTCTCTGACAGAATTACAATGTCATCGGCGAACCTCAATGTTTTTACTTCTTCCCCATGAATTTTAATACCTACTCCGAATTTTTCTTTTGTTTCCTTTACTGCTTGTTCAATATACAGATTGAATAACATCGGGGAGAGGTGTTATAAGCTTCAGAAATGTTTCAGATTGGGATTGCAAAATACATTTTCTAGGTAGATTTTCACCCTAGAATAAAAGAACGGCGTATAGGTCTCTGTTCCAAGAAGTGGCATTAAAAATAAACAATCCTGTTTCAATTAGATCCACAAGTCACGAACAAAAGTGGTTATTGTTAACGATATTTAGACATATTTACGATTGTAAATACAGGACGTGTATGCGCTTGCCAATAGAGGTAACAGAATGGTTCATTACTTGCATACGTCGCCGGCATCGCTAATCAACGGGTAACACATTCGTAACAGCAGAGGATTCTAAACTAAGTTAAGTGAAACTGTTCTTCAGTCTACCAGTTACTGGGGCAAGAAGAAAACTTCTCGTCTGGTAATGTAAGACATTATTCTTTTAGGTCAAAAATGCATTTATTTGTCAACTTTGTCCCATTGATGTCACTATACTGTGTAAAACTGGTTTCCAGTGAGCAGATTCTATCCCTGCCGCACAACTCTGGAAGGTTTGCAGAATTCCCATTTTCGGCTGCCAGAACACCTTTATTCGACTCAAAACGTTTTACGTCCCCAGATTTTTTAAAGGTAACAATAGTGGATATTTTAGAGGATGTAAAAACTGATAAAGCAGCTTGATGTAGCAACATTTCATACTTCAGACCTCTCAGATCTTCAGTATCTTCCTCTGTCAAAAATTATTATATTTCCGGCATATTCTCTGTGTTTTTGTTGTCGTTTCTTCGGCCTACAGCACGTCACCTGCATGTTCGTTGGACAGCTCGCACTTGCTTTTAAGCACAGAAAAACGTAACTTTTGCACCTAGGTCTTAATTTTTTTTTAATTATGAGGTGCAAAAGTTATGTTTTACTGTGTTTAAAGGCAACTGCGAGCAAACCGACGAACTTGCAGATGTGATGTATGCTGAACAAACGGCAACAAAAACATAGAACATATGCCAGAAATAACGGCAACAAACGTAAAACCCATGCAGTGAGTAAACGAAATAGGAATAAAGAAAAAAACCGCTGATGAGGCGATATTGTTGCTGAAAATAGTTTGGGAAGGAAAATAAAATATATAAAAACAAAAGTGTGGTGTCACCGCTAGACACCACACTTGCTAGGTGGTAACTTAAATCGGCCGCGGTCCTGTAGTACATGTCGGACCCGCGTGTCGCCACTGTGGGATCGCAAACCTAGCGCCACCACAAGGCAGGTCTCGAGAGACTGAGGAGACCTCGTCCCCAGTTGTACGGACAACATAGCTAGCGATTGGACGTGCTAAGCCTTGCTCTCATTTGCCGAGAGATAGACAGTAGAATAGCCCTCTGCTAAGTTAAATGGCGATCACCTAGCAAGGCGCCATTTGTATCAGTGCCAATAGCTTACGAGTATGCAGGAGAGATGTATTCCAACAAGAGAATAAAGTTAAGTATTAAAAAAGCTACGTATTTTTCTTTAGTGCATTTATAAGTCTCATGTTCCAGACTTCACGCCCGTCTGCGTTAGCCTTGCGTGCCCTATCGGCTACAGCATTGTGTCTGGGCTGTATGGTCTAGACACAACAAAAAGTGTTTTTGTATCAAGGTGGAACCACAAAACCATATTACTGTTTTTTTTTTGTACAAACGCGAACCGACAGAAGAGTTTCACGATAAAATGATTGTTAATCGTACATGTGAAATGTGCAGTATCATTTATTCTGATAGCCGGCCGAAATGGCCGTGCGGTTAAAGGCGCTGCAGTCTGGAACCGCAAGACCGCTACGGTCGCAGGTTCGAATCCTGCCTCGGGCATGGATGTTTGTGATGTCCTTAGGTTAGTTAGGTTTAACTAGTTCTAAGTTCTAGGGGACTAATGACCTCAGCAGTTGAGTCCCATAGTGCTCAGAGCCATTTGAACCATTTATTCTGATATGCCTATGCTGGCAGTTATTTAATATACTTGGTAGAGCTTATCGTCCGCCTCGGGAGCTGAATGGTGCCGGCACGGTAGCTCAGCGTGTTCGGCCAGAGTGCTGCCTACTACGAAATAAAGATCTGAGCAAAGGAATCAAAGAACAACTTCAGTGGATGTCGTATGACATCTGCCCAGACCAAACGCAACTAACAATACCGGGAAAAAGTGGTTAAAGTAGATGGCTGCCAGGTGGAGGAACCGGGCTCGATTCCAGGTACTGCCATGGATTTTTATTTGGTGAGAGGATTGGTACGAGGTGCACTCAGCGTCGTGACGCCAATTGAGGAGCTACTTGACCGAGAAGTAACGGCTCCACGGTCTGGAAAGTCTGGGAGAGCCGTTGGCTGGCACATGCCTCTCCATAGCGCATCCGCATTACGCCGCAAGGCAGAAGATGGCACAGCGACCGGTAGACAATACTTGGGCCTTCACGACCGGACAAGGGGCTCGTTTTACATCTGAAAGCCCCGTTTCACATTTTGGTCAATCTCGATGTTTTCATCTGTGGTTGCAGTCATTCAGAGACATCTCGTTCAAGAGAGTTACTCCAACATTTGTCTTCAGCACCGTGTTTATTGTCTACTGAGGACTTCTAGTGTACCTCCTCCAAGTTGTATGACTTTCTGTTGATACTAACAGTTTCAACTTTAGAATTTATAGACGGGGAAGTACACTCCTGGAAATTGAAATAAGAACACCGTGAATTCATTGTCCCAGGAAGGGGAAACTTTATTGACACACTCCTGGGGTCAGATACATCACATGATCACACTGACAGAACCACAGGCACATAGACACAGGCAACAGAGCATGCACAATGTCGGCACTAGTACAGTGTATATCCACCTTTCGCAGCAATGCAGGCTGCTATTCTCCCATGGAGACGATCGTAGAGATGCTGGATGTAGTCCTGTGGAACGGCTTGCCATGCCATTTCCACCTGGCGCCTCAGTTGGACCAGCGTTCGTGCTGGACGTGCAGACCGCGTGAGACGGCGCTTCATCCAGTCCCAAACATGCTCAATGGGGGACAGATCCGGAGATCTTGCTGGCCAGGGTAGTTGACTTACACCTTCTAGAGCACGTTGGGTGGAACGGGATACATGCGGACGTGCATTGTCCTGTTGGAACAGCAAGTTCCCTTGCCGGTCTAGGAATGGTAGAACGATGGGTTCGATGACGGTTTGGATGTACCGTGCACTATTCAGTGTCCCCTCGACGATCACCAGTGGTGTACGGCCAGTGTAGGAGATCGCTCCCCACACCATGATGCCGGGTGTTGGCCCTGTGTGCCTCGGTCGTATGCAGTCCTGATTGTGGCGCTCACCTGCACGGCGCCAAACACGCATACGACCATCATTGGCACCAAGGCAGAAGCGACTCTCATCGCTGAAGACGACACGTCTCTATTCGTCCCTCCATTCACGCCTGTCGCGACACCACTGGAGGCGGGCTGCACGATGTTGGGGCGTGAGCGGAAGACGGCCTAACGGTGTGCGGGACCGTAGCCCAGCTTCATGGAGACGGTTTGCGAATGGTCCTCGCCGATACCCCAGGAGCAACAGTGTCCCTAATTTGCTGGGAAGTGGCGGTGCGGTCCCCTACGGCACTGCGTAGGATCCTGCGGTCTTGGCGTGCATCTGTGCGTCGCTGCGGTCCGGTCCCAGGTCGACGGGCACGTGTACCTTCCGCCGACCACTGGCGACAACATCGATGTACTGTGGAGACCTCACGCCCCACGTGTTGAGCAATTCGGCGGTACGTCCACCCGGCCTCCCGTATGCCCACTATACGCCCTCGCTCAAAGTCCGTCAACTGCACATACGGTTCACGTCCACGCTGTCGCGGCATGCTACCAGTGTTAAAGACTGCGATGGAGCTCCGTATGCCACGGCAAACTGGCTGACACTGACGGCGGTGGTGCACAAATGCTGAGCAGCTAGCGCCATTCGACGGCCAACACCGCGGTTCCTGGTGTGTCCGCTGTGCCGTGCGTGTGATCATTACTTGTACAGCCCTCTCGCAGTGTCCGGAGCAAGTATGGTGGGTCTGACACACTGGTGTCAATGTGTTCTTTTTTCCATTTCCAGGAGTGTATTTCTTGTTATCCATTTGAATGAAACAAACCTCACATACTACTTTTCTTCTTTTTTCCTTGCCTTTTCCTAGTTCTCTACGATGTCTGCATTTGTTGCATGGGTTTTGGGAATGTTAGTTATGTTAGTAATAGCTGATGGCTGGACGTCCTTCCTAACGGCATCACTCACCCCCCCCCCCTCCCCCCCCCGGCATAGGATTTGTGCACCCCATCTATCTGCGTGTAGAGTACTTGCGTGGCGTGTACCCAATATTTACCTAGTTGGATGTGGGAAACCGCCTAAAAACCACATCCAGGCTGACTGTATCACCATCCCTCGTCGTTAGGCGGATTCTATCGGGGGCAAACTCGCCTCCCCGAATCCCGGAAGTGACGCGCTAAAGCGCTCAGCTATGCCGATGAATACATAACCCTACTATTTCTGAAGTTTTATAAATAAAACTATTCGATACTCGCCTTCTCACGGCCGGTGTGGCCGTGCGGTTCTAGGCGCTTCAGTCTGGAACCGTGTGACCGCTACGGTCGCAGGTTCGAATTCTGCCTCTGGCATGGATGTGTGTGATGTCCTTAGGTTAGTTAGGTTTAAGTAGTTCTAAGTTTTAGGGGACTGATGACCGCAGATGTTAAGTCCAATTTTTATCAATGTCGTCATTGTGATAAATAGGTAAGCTTTCGCATTGCCCTTGTACAGTAGTTGAGGTGATACTGTGTGTGAGAGGCTGCACAATTATCAAGCTCAGTACCCTGCGAAACCGCTAAGGCTTGGCATTTTGTAGCAGAAGTCGTTGTTGAATACGTTATGAGTTAGGTAAGAGTGCCTTTGAATTAGCGTGTTTCCACAGGTCGTTAGCCACCTGCCACGTAAAAGCGTAGTTTCCGCGGCGAAGCGTGCAGTTCGGCTGTGCTGGTAGGAAAGGAGGGCAGCGCGACGCGGGATGCGGGAAGCAGACGCAGCCGGCGGGCCTAACCTTGTTTCTGAACGACGCGCTGGCACGCCACATGCTGAGCCCCGCCTTTCTGACACAATGTCCTTATTCCTGACGGCTGCCCCTCGTAGAGTTGCGAAAACAATATAATTTACATTGCTGTTGGAACTACTTGAGCGCAGTGACACAGGAATTATGTACAATAACATTCACCGCTTTGCGGTCACCACTTGATAGAGATATCATCTAAAACTTGCACCTTCTTTTATTTCGTGAATCGTTCTAGATATCGAAACGAGATTTTCGGAAAGTAGTAGTAGCCAGAGCGACACGTAATTTCGTCCCACGTTCAATCCTTTTAACCCCTGTAACAACCGAGATGTTGAAACAGTTACTGGCCATTAAAATTGCTACACCAAGAAGAAATGCAGATGATAAACGGGTATTCATTGGACAAATATATTATACTAGAACTGGCATGTAATTACATTTTCACGCAATTTGGGTGCATAGATCTTGAGAAATCAGTACCCAGAACAACCACCTCTGGCCGTAATAACGGCCTTGATACGCCTGGGCATTGAGTCAAACAGAGATGGATGGCGTGTACAGGTACAGCTGCCCATGCAGCTTCAACACGATACCACAGTTCGTCAAGAGTAGTGACTGGAGTAATGTGACGAGCCAGTTGCTCGGCCACCATTGACCAGACGTTTTCAATTGGTGGGAGATCTGGAGAATGTGCTGGTCAGGCCAGCAGTCGAACATTTTCTGTATCCAGAAACGCCCGTACAGGGCTTGCAAAATGCGGTCGTGCATTATCCTGTTGAAATGTAGGAATTCGCAGGAATCGAATAAAGGGTAGAGCCGCGGGTCGTAACACATCTGAAATGTAACGTCCACTATTCAAAGTGCCGTCAATGCGAACAAGAGGTGACCGAGACGTGTAACCAATGGCACCCCATACTATCACAGGGTGATACGCCAGTATGGCGATGCAGGGTGCGATTTGTGCTTTTACCAGTGGGGGGGATGTCTTAGGGGGTTAGTAGAATTATATATGTTACTAGCATGTACCGTGGCATTACGCATGGTTAAACAGCTATTTATAAGTAGATGTTAATGCCGAAACTCACTATTCACGCGTATGCACTATCAGAAAAGCCATCCCTTGTTATATCTTTAAAAGTACATTATAGGTAAAGCTTATTTACAAAATCATCTACATACAGGTATACGAGGGGAATTCAAAAAGTAGAGACACATTTGTGAAAAGCTGTACTTATTCTGATGACAGAAAACTGAAACATATTAATAGTATTAATAGTAAGACTTATTAAAAACTTTCAGTGTTCGGCTCCACAAATTTAAATTATATGTAAAGTTTTACTCCAGTGCGTGGGAAATAAACGTCCCAGGTTGGGATGCATAAACTAAAACCAGAGGAGGGTATGGTCTGATGCAGAGGGGGGGAAATCCCCCCCCCCCCCATCCCCCCCTGCAAATCGCACACTGTGGCGATGACGAATACACGCTTGCAATGTGCGATGGCTCCAAACACGGATGCGACCATCATGACGCTGTAAACAGAACCTAGATTCATCCGAAACAACCCAGGTTCGTCGTTGAGTACACCATCGCAGGCGCTCCTGTCTGTGATGCAGCGTCAACGGTAACCGCAGCCATGGTCTCCGAGCTGATAGTCCATGCTGCTGCAAACGTCGTCGAACTGTTCGTGCAGATGGTTGTTGTCTTCCAAATGTCCCCATCTGTTGAATCAGGGATCGAGACGTGGCTGCACGATCCGTTACAGCCATGCGGATAAGATGCCTGTCATGTCGACTGCTAGTGATACGAGGCCGTTGGGATCCAGCACGGCGTTCCGTATTACCCTCTTGAACCCACCGATTCCATATTCTGCTAATAGTCATTGGATCTCGATCAACGCGAGCAGCAGTGTCGCGATACGATAACCCGCAATCGCGATAGGCTACAATCCGACCTTTATCAAAGTCGGAAACGTGATGGTACGCATTTCTCCTCATTACACGAGGCATCACAACAACGTTTCACCAGGCAACGCCGGTCAACTGCTGTTTGTGTATGAGAAGTAGGTTGGAAACTTTCCTCGTGTCAGCACGTTGTAGGTGTCGCCACCGGCGCCAACCTTGTGTGAATGCTCTGAAAAGCTAATCATTTGCATATCACAGCACCTTCTTCCTGTTGGTTAAATTTCGCGTCTGTAGCACGTCATCTTCGTGGTGTAGCAATTTTAATGGCCAGTAGTGTATATATAATTGGAACGATATATGGCAATCGAAATAACTTGAAAAGACAGATACAGGAATATAATAATTGGCGGTGAAACTTTTCACAAAAGTCACCTAGAAATGAGCTAAAGTTGAAAGCCAAGACGACCGGAAACATTTGAGTGTAAACACCGTCAAGTGGGGCTCTCACGTCAGATTCCATGTTTATATGCAGCAAAAAGATAGATCTGCTTACTAAGATGAAGCGTAATTCCTCTCTGCCCTACTCTATACAACAAATATAGAAGCTCAGCTACAATTGTTATAACTGGAGCCATATGCTAACGCCTTTCGTATTAGTCGTGGCTTACGAAAACTATTTCAAATGAGTGTGTGTTCTGATATTTAACTGAACATATTTTGTCGAAATAGTTAGGAATTTGAACGCCGTAATACAAGGACTGTGTCTGGCACGAGAACCCCACTTCACAGTACTTACGCTGCAAAGCCGAATCCGAGAGTTTCAATTTTAGCTTATTTCTTGACCACTTTTGAGAAAAGTTTCACTGATAACATTAACAAGCGTTGTGTGTCTGCACTTCTCTTTTCAAGAGCTTTATGCCGTTAAAAGAACCATAATTACTTTACTTTATCGATTGATACAAAGGTTAAACGGATTGAACGTGCAACAACATATCGTTCTAGCTTCCGCACAATCATATTCAGAAAACCTCATTTCGACATGATGAACGCCTCACGAAATAAAATAAGTGCAAACTGTAGAGGTATCACCACTTCGTCCAAATGGATGAAGTGGAATTTAATACAGTCATCCAGTTCTTTTTTGAAGACTTTAGTACCAATAAAAATTCGTTCAAAGTTAGTGTAGCTGTGTAAAGTATCTGGGTTTTTATTGTCAACAGTTAGTAAATCGATGCTGGAATTCAAATATTTATCTTGAAGACTACTACGTGAAAACTGTAACCACAGATGAAAAATCGTGAATGTGGACTGTATGCTGTTGGACAATCGGCGATACAGTTAACAGTACAGTCATTTTACACATGACATTTTACACATGTAAATCAAGGGAGAGGCGCAGTGGTGAGACGTTTAATTCGTATTCGGTAGAGTGGCTGTTCAAAACCACGTCCAGCCATCTAGATTTAGCTTTTCAGTGCTCATCACAAATCACTTAAGACAAAGACCAGGATGCTTCTTTTCAAAAGATCATGGTCGATTTTCTTTCCCATCCCTTCCCAATTTTTGCGCAAGACTCTACTCCTTTTTGTTGGCTTCCAACCATAGCAAATTCGAGAGCGAACGCTTGTTCGAAACACTAGACCGATTTAAAAATAATCCGCTGATTTTGTGCCCATATTTGTGAGCCAGGAAGTGAAGACCAGTAGATGGGAGACAGTGGGCCAGCACACAGAAAAATGGTTCAAATGGCTCTGAGCACTATGGGACTCAACTGCTGTGGTCATCAGTCCCATAGAACTTAGAACTACTTAAACCTAACTAACCTAAGGACATCACACACAGCCATGCCCGAGGCAGGATTCGAACCTGCGACCGTAGCAGTCACACGGTTCCGGACTGCGCGCCTAGAACCGCGAGACCACCGCGGCCGGCCGAGCACACAGAAAGCTGAATACGATTTTATGTGCTAACGGGCGTGTTTTTCTAGGATAACTCTTGTTTATTACTTCGATAAGGGTAAAAATCAACTGATGAAAAATACGTAAGTATTGTAGATTAAGTGACAGATTTTTTTGTTTAAGAAAAGTTGTGGGCAGAAATACCAGAAAACAATTCATGAGATTGTTGCATCTGCCTACACGGTGCCTTGTCGGTGTGAAATCTGATAGTTTTGAAGTATAAATAAGTGGAATATCCTTTCTACACAACAGATCTGGCACATTCTGTCTTCGTTATCTTCGAACAATCAAAGAAACATGTATCTGGAATTTGTTATGAGGTCGGTGGTGATGTTATGACAGCCACAAATGTCTACTTGGATTCGTACTTCAAAAATAGAATCTTCTCACTGGATAAATGGTTGCAGAAAATGCGCTACTATATTGAATTATGCAACGTTGAACTACGGAACGTAGTACTTTGCTGTTGGGCCAAAATATTTTCACCCTTCTCTCGTAATTTTGTTGCTATCATGCCAGAAACTATTATTATGATACCGTAGTTGTGCCTAAATGCGAAGGACATTGTAAACGTTCTCAGCCTAACATAAATATAGCCCTATTTAGTAAACATACTATGACCTTTACAAGGAAAGTTATAGTGGTGCAGTGATATACTGCATATTCAGTTACTTGTTTATTGCAATAGTGTAAGTGCTTAGAATTCCGTGAAAACTAACAAAATTGAATTAAAAGCTATAATAAAGGGTTTCGGTTTAAGAGGTTCAACTCCAATGAGCACAGAAAAACAGCTAGCTTCTACATTACTGGATGGTGAATTTAAGTGTGCTTGTTCATCCACCGAAGACGACAGACATTCAGAACACCTGGCAACCTGAACAACCGACGAGACTGTCGAAAAAATTCGCAATACAGTATTCAGTTACCGCCGATTGAAGATATGCGAGATTGCTGACATTATTACATCACAAAAGACCGAACCCATCACTTTTTAGACGAGACTTTAGATACGACAATGCTTTCCGCAAGATGCGTGCACTGTTTGTTAACCAACGAGCAAAAAGCATTCTAACGAGCATTGTTCAAGAGTGCTTCGATTTATTTAAGCGCAGTAACAGTGAATTTATGAAACTTTTCATAAAAGTAGGCGAAATATGGAATCATCATTACATGCCAGATAAAAAGGATTATTTGAAACAGTAAGTAACAAAAGGCGAGAATGGCGCAAAGAAAGCAGAAGTGGAGCCAATCTTATGACTTTCACAGGTTACTCCCAAAGAACAAACACCATCTCCAGAGAGTACTGCACTTCACTACTAGGTGTTTGTTGTTGTTGTTTTTGTTGTTGTGGTCTTCAGTCTAGAGACTGGTTTGATGCAGCTCTTCACGCTACTCTATCCTGTGCAAGTTTATTCATCTCCCAGTACCTACTGCAAGTGCTTAGTGTGTTCTTTTCTTGGTCTCCCTCTACGATTTTTACCCTCCACGCTGCCCTCCAATACTGAATTCGTGGTCCCTTGATGCCTCAGAACATGTTCTACCAACCGTCCCTTCTTCTAGTCAAGTTGTGCCATAAATTTCTCTTCTCCCCAAGTCTATTCAGTACCTCCTCATTACTTATGTGATCTACCCATCTGATCTTCAGCGTTCTGCTGTAGCACCATATTTCGAAAGCTTCTATTCTCTTCTTGTCTAAACTATTTATCGTCCATGTTTCACTTCCATACATGGCTACACTCCATACAAATCCTTTCAGAAACGACTTCAGCCGGCCGAAGTGGCCGTGCGGTTAAAGGCGCTGCAGTCTGGAACCGCAAGACCGCTACGGTCGCAGGTTCGAATCCTGCCTCGGGCATGGATGTTTGTGATGTCCTTAGGTTAGTTAGGTTTAACTAGTTCTAAGTTCTAGGGGACTAATGACCTCAGCAGTTGAGTCCCATAGTGCTCAGAGCCATTTTTTGAAACGACTTCCTGACACTTAAATCTATACTCGATGTTGCCCTCGGGAAAAATTACAGCTGTAGTTTCCCCTTGCTTTCAGCCGTTCGCAGTACCAGCACAGCAAGGCCGTTTTGATTAATGTTACAAGGCCAGATCAGTCAATCATCTAGACTGTTGCCCCTGCAACTACTGAAAAGGCTGCTGCCCCACTACAGGAACCACACGTTTGTCTGGCCTCTCAACAAATACCCCTCCATTGTGGTTGCACCTACGGTACGGCTATCTGTATCACTGAGGCATGCAAGCCTCCACACCAACGGCAAGGTCCATGGTTCATGGGGGGGACTAGGTGTTTATGAGACTGCTATTCAAGCTAAGGGGTCTCGTTAAGAAGAATGTTCTCTTTTAACACAATAACTCCCCACTCCCCTATACGTGTCTACGTTTCTCATTTGCTTCACACGCTACTGATGACATCCTCGTATTTACTTTTGATTTTGGAACTTATATATACCGATGAGCCAAAACACTATGGCCATCTGTTTAACAGCGTGTTTTCCACTTTTGAGACACAGTACAGCAGAGATTCTACTTGGCACGGATACTATAAGTCCTTGACAGGATTCCAGAAGTATGTGGCACCAGATGTCTAGCCACAGGTCAAGCAATTCCCGCAAATTACGAGATGGCGGTTTACGGGCACGCAGTTGGCGCCAGATACGTCTTCCAGTGGGTACAAATCAGACACATTTGCTGGTCAGGACATCAATGTAAGTTCACTACAATGCCCCTCAAACCACTGTAGCACGATTCTGACCTTGCAACAAGGACAGTTATTCTGCAGGAAGATATCATCGCCGTAGGGGGAGATTTCAAGCATAAAGCGATGCAGTTTTTTTTTTTTTTTTTTTTTTTTTTTAAGAATGGCTCTGAGCACTATGGGACTTAACTTCAGAGGTCATCAGTCCCCTAGAACTTAGAGCTACTTAAACCTAACTAACCTAGGGACATCACACACACCCATGCCCGAGGCAGGATTCGAACCTGCGACCGTAGCAGCAGCGCGGTTCCAGACTGTAGCGTCTAGAACCACTCGACCACTCCGGCCGGCGATGCAGGAGGTCCACAGTAATGTTAACATAGTTCTCTGCTGTCATGATGCCTTCGATTACCACCACAGATCCCATGGAAGCCCAACTCAGTCTACCCCATAACATAATTCTGTCCGCATCGGCCTGCATCTGGGTTCAAATGGTTCAAATGGCTCTGAGCACTATGGGACTTAACAGCTATGGTCATCAGTCCCCTAGAACTTAGAACTAATTAAACCTAACTAACCTAAGGACATCACACAACACCCAACCATCACGAGGCAGAGAAAATCCCTGACCCCGCCGGGAATCAAACCCGGGAACCCGGGCGTGGGAAGCGAGAACGCTACCGCACGACCACGAGATGCGGGCCCTGCATCTGGGGCGCAGTGCATGTTCGTGCAGACATTCGCCTGGATGACAGCGTGTAAGGACCCGACCATCGACCTGGTGTAACAAGAAATGCGATTCATTCGCGAGGTGACACGTTTCCTTCGATCCACGGTGAAAACTTAGTGATGCTATGCCCTCTGCAGTCGTAACTGACGATGTCGTTGGGTCAACACAAGAACACGTAGATGTGGAGCTCCATGTTCAACAATGGCCTTTGAACGGTGTGCTCCGATACAGTTGCGCCTGCACCAGTATTGTACGCTGTCGTCAGATCTGCCACAGATCTCCGTCTATCCTGGATTACACAGTGGGGGATTCTTCGACCTCTACGTTTTGTGATGAGACGTCGTCGTCCAACACCATACTGCCTACTCGTTCTTTCAACCGCTTTCCATAGGTGCTCGCGACAGTAGTGCGCCGAAAGGTGACCAGCTTCACCGTTTCACAGATTCTCGTTTCCAGCCGCAGCGCGACAACTATGTGCCCGTTGTCAAAACCGCTTACACCAGGGGATTTCCGCTTTTGCGACCTGCATCTTCGCTATAACGACTGCCCATCCGCCTGTCTTCCGCTTACATTCTTTCCTTACTGCATCACGTGCCCGCAACACCACCAGGAGGCATTCAACTTCGCGGTGGGCAGTGGTCATAACGTTTTAGCTCGTCAGTATATGTAGTGACCCGTTCCGTGACAAAGTAGCTTTGACACAAATGGCCTCTCAGAATCTGTGTAAATAAATAAATACAAGTAATTAATAGGTGTTATGTGCTGGAGAGGAAGAGTGTATGAATCTACAGGTACTTCCCATTGATTTCTGAAGTAGTCTCGATCGTTTTCTCATGACGCGTTTCTTTTTATTTCAGAGGAGAAACTAGACAAGCGTAATCAGAGTTGTCTAACTGTTCCTAAATGAACTGATAAGTCTTCCCAGTCACTAACGTGGGTGCCACGGAGTCAGGTTGACGCTTCCGAACCGTGCCCATCGACATGATTTTATTCATCATTTACATTGTATACCGGCTGTCACATCCTCCCACCGTCAGCAGTGCGCAATGGTGACAATGTAACTTCAGATACCTCCGTTGTGTTTGTACGTCATGTGGTGTACCACATACTGTGCTGCTTTGCGGAAACCAGTAGGAAGAACAAAAAAAAAAAAAAAAAAAAAAAAGAGAGAGAGTCAAATGGCCCTGAAGTACTATGGGACTTAACATCTGAGGTCGTCAGTCCCCTAGACTTAGAACTATTTAAACCTATCTAACCTAAGGACATCACACACATCCATACCCGAGGCAGGATTCGAGCCTGCGACCGTAGAAGTACAAAGAAGCTGACCAACATGGTCTGCACACGTGCAAATCTTATTAATCCCATACTGGTCAGAGAATTTACGTTGCCTACATAATGATGTATTACTTGTGACGCATCCAGAAATTACTGTCCTGTCAGGCAGTTACTGGGGACTGCGGCCGCTCCCATAGTCCGGTCATAGTGATTCATATTTAACTACACGTGATACATATGAGAGTTTTACTTACCGAAGACCCTTCTCATAAAAACATTCGTACCAGAGTCGTGACGAGACGTATGCGAAATAAAGTAGAAAATGGGAAACACAAATGCCGAATTTAATGCAATTTATTTAACGATCGGTTTCGGTCCAGTACCACGTACACGGTACTGCGCAAAAACAAAACAAAAACTGCAGTAAAATGCAGTGACCTGCCCGCACCTCGTGGTCGTGCGGTAGCGTTCTCGCTTCCCACGCCCGGGTTCCCGGGTTCGATTCCCGGCGGGGTCAGGGATTTTCTCTGCCTCGTGATGGCTGGGTGTTGTGTGCTGTCCTTAGGTTAGTTAGGTTTAAGTAGTTCTAAGTTCTAGGGGACTTATGACCACAGCAGTTGAGTCCCATAGTGCTCAGAGCCATTTGAAAATGCAGTGACCAATATGGTCTGCAAGGTCAAGAAATTACGATAACAACATAAGAAGGTACTTACGTCAAATACGCAATTATAAAACCCACATTACATATCACAGATTTTTGGAAATCCAAGGACATCATTTAAGTCTAGCAGAACAATTTTGAACACAATAACCATGTGAAATGCAGGCGCTAATCACTACAGATGAAGACATTAAACCGGCTCAGGATAGTCAACAACAGAATCACAGTTCAAATATTACACAAACATGAAAGATATTTGAAGACATCGAAGATTGCAAGGTCAAAATGTAAAACAAAAGTACGTAAAATGCTATACAAATACTACAATGCATGTTATGTAAAATATGTAGAAGATTAAAACAGAAGTCAAGGCCTTTTTTACAAAGCTATATAAAAGCTAGATAACAACTTTTTATAAAGCTATATAACAACTTTTTTACAGTACTGTATAACAATTCCGGTTACTTTTATAGTTTTATAAAAAAGTCTTTATTTCTAGCTTACTCTCTTACATATTTCACGTACGATGCTTTATAATGTTTTTATGTACATGTGTTTTACATTTTGACCTTGTAGTCTCTGATGTCTTCAAGTATGTTCCATGTTTTGGTTATCTTTGTACTACATGGCGCTTGACAATGATATTGTGATCATATGTGGTTCTGTTGTTGGCTGTCTTGAGACGGTTTAATGTCTACATTTGTAGTGATTAGCGCCTGCATTTCACATAGTTACTGTGTTCAGAGTTGTTCTGCTTGACTTAAATGATGTACCTTGGATTTCGAAAAAAGTGTAATATGTAATGTTGGTTTAATAATTGCATATTCGACGTAAGTATCTTCTTATGAATGTGGCTGTCGTAATTTTTTGACCCTGCTGGTCATATTTGACACTGCATTTTACTGCAACTATTTTTGTACAGTACCGTGTACATGATCTTCGATTGAAAAATGGTTCAAAAGGCTCTGAGCACTATGGGGCTTAACTTCTGTGGTCATCAGTCCCCTAGAACTTAGAACTACGTACACATAAATAACCTAAGGACATCACACACATCCATGCCCGAGACAGGATTCGAACCTGCGACCGTAGCGGTCGCGCGGTTCCAGACTGAAGCGCCTAGAACCGCTCGGTCACACCGGCCGCCAATCCTGGATTGAAACTGGTCGGTAAATAAACTGCATTATAGTGAGCAGTTGTGTTATGTATTTGCTACGCTATATGTATGCTGATACCTGCCTAGAGAAGATGTTTTAAAAGTATGGGAAATAAGTTTGCAGGGGCGTGGTTTGCGACTTGACGTTCTTGTCACTAAATTACCCAAGCTGCAAAGCTCCGTATTGCTGAGCTGAGTTTGCAGGCAGCGCGTTATACGAGAAGAGCACCACCATCTGTCTGGCCTACCTAACGAGGAGCCCGTCTCGCTTAGCGCGCTTGTTTACTCGCGGAACGAGGTCGCAAGCGAGACTGACTCCTGTCCTCAACACTGACCTCTAAAGCACGGAACATTACGACAGAGTCAAGCATCTGCGATTTCTCACACAGCAGGAAATCTCAAATGTCCTAGTCGGTCATTTTTACTCTCTTCATAGGGCAGAGAGTTGACAGTAATGGTTAGCAGTGCTCAGTTACAGAAGAAATTTCGGTTTGAGGAAATTTTAATGCTTGAGTGCAACAATGTTTAACAATCATTTCCCGACAAAGCGAAACGTGCAAAAGTGGGGAGGACAGGAAAGCTTCGGAACGGGAAATCGAACAGCATTTATCTTCCACAAGAACGGCTAGATATCATTCCTGAGAAACAGATTAAAACAGATACTGTGCAACACGCAGCGTGTGTTAGTTACGGACCTAATCCGCAAAACGCTCTGATCCTGGTGAGACTTACACAACATGAAAAGTACCTGGGTTAAACTTTTACTTAATTTTAAGATTTTCTCACAATTGAGTAATAAGAAGAATAAGCACACTCTGCATGTGTGGAAACTAGATGCAGTAACTTCAAGTAACACACGAACAAATCTACAAAAAGAGTCAACTGGCAATTACAAGGGGAGAGTGCAGCAAATTAACGCCATTGAGGGAATCCATTACTGTCCTACAGACTTCACTCGCATATGTTTTTAGGAATATAAGAATTTTATGCACTTCGCTAAGAAACTGCCTTCAAGGAAGCCGGACGGTAGCAGGTATATCGGATAAAGCTCTGGGTAGTGTTCACTGGAAAGTATATTGCAGTGCTGGGTCCATCACAGTAATCCAATAAAATAATCTCATCATAGCCCTACAGGTTTGACGCCTATATTTTTTGTAAGCATACAAAAATTTTAAACAGCTTACTAACAAGGGAACTTCCCCATCGCACCCCCCTCAGATTTAGTTATAAGTTGGCACAGGGATAGGCCATGAAAAACTGAACACAGATCAATCGAGAAAACAGGAAGAAGTTGTATGGAACTATGAAAAAAATAAGCAAAATATACAAACTTAGTAGTCCGTGTGCAAGATATGTCACATTAAGGTATCTCTTTACTGAGGAGCACCGTGGTCCCGTGGTTACCGTGGGCAGCTATGGTACGGAAGGTCCCTGGTTCAACCCTCCCTCGAGTGAAAAGTTTTAATTTTTTTATTTTCAGACAATTATCAAAGTTCATGCACTCAGACATGATCAACTTTGCTCTCCAAATTTCCGGGACATGTTCAGATTTGCTTGGACACATGCAGGATTTGACGGTCTACACACGGAAAAACTATAAACGTTAAAAACGTTTGTTTTGACAGAGCACAGGGAAAACTGTGCGACTGTGAAACTGTTGCATTCATTTGTTGCCGTTTATGCGACAAACTCAATGTTTTCATCACTTTTTTGGGAGTGATTATCACATCCACAAGAAAACCTAAATCGGGCAAGGTAGAAGAATCTTTTTACCCATTCGCCAAGTGTGCAAGTTAGGTGGGTCGACAACATATTCCTGTAATGTGACGCACATGCCGTCACCAGTGTCGTATAGAATATTTCAGACGTGTTTTCCTGTGGAGGAATCGGTTGACCTATGAATTTGCGATCAAATGTTTTCGGTTCCTATTGGAGAGGCACGTCCTTTCGTCTACTAATCGCACGGTTTTGTGGTGCGGTCGCAAAACACAGACACTAAACTTATTACAGTGAACAGAGACGTCAATGAATGAACGGTCAGATCGTAACTTTGCGAAAATAAAGTAAGTAAAATTTTTGCTCGATGGAGGACTCGAACCAAGGACTTCTCGTTTCGCAGTTGCTCACTCTAACCACGGGACCACGGAGCTCTTCGTGTTACATAGTCCTAGATGTTGGATATGTTACACTTGGACTACTCAGTTTGTATATTTTGTTTATTTTTTCATAGTTCCACACAACTTCTTCCTGTTTTCTCGATTGATCTGTGTTCAGTTTTTCAAGGCCTATCCACTGTGTCAATTTATAACTAAATCTGAGGGGGGTGCGATGGGGAGGTTCCCTTGTAAGAAACTGCCTGGGGTAAATCCGAGAGAGACGCCGCATGCGGTATGGATTGTGTACCGTTAGTAGTTTCGTCAAATTCCGACAGTGTGCGCGTATCGGCAGTGCAGTTGCTGAGTGTGCGCCAGCCATAGTAGAAATGTTCACGTTTCGGTCGAGTTAGTTTTCCATAAGCCCAGGGGGGGATAAATGAAGTAAGTCTATAGCTATCTCTTCAAAACCTTGTCGGCCTCATGATTTGTTCTTGGTCTATACTAAATAGTGAATTTTGATTCTCGTTCAAAAATGGTTCAAATGGCTCTGAGCACTATGGGACTTAACTGCTGAGGTCATCAGTCCCCTAGAACTTAGAACTACTTAAACCTAACTAACCTAAGGACATCACACAGATCCATGCCCGAAGCAGGATTCGAACCTGCGACCGTAGCGGTCGCGCGGTTCCAGACTGTAGCGCCTAGAACCTCTCGGCCACACCGGCCGGCTTGATTCTCGTACTGGCATCTTGGCTATCAAGGTCAAGATTTCATAAGGTGCGGAGTGTCTCCCCTACAGATCGTGATACATGTCGCTATAAAATCCGGTACATATGCCGCACACATTTTCGTTAGTGATACTTGATGCACAAATTAAATATCATTTTTAAATAAATGAAAACACGACTGTTTTGTTTGCATTTTCGGTCAAATGACTTAGCATGCATATTCCAGGATATTGACAAAATAAGTATAGATATATACTGGTTTTGATTTAAAAACACGGTATTTTTGCGGTTTTTTAGGATGTGGCATATCAGCCGTAATATAAGGGACAGACGCTTCAATGTAAAGACGTTTCCAAGGTCAAATATTATGTTCATAGGTTACATTGAAAAAATCAAAAATATCGTATGTCACGGATAACTGGTGTGTTTCGTTGCACAAAAAATAACTAGAACAGCATCATGGTACCTGTCATATACGATTTTGAAACTGTGCGTCATCTCTCCCGGATATACTGTAAAGGAAACCGGTGGTGGCAGAGGTATCGGACAAACCTATAGGCAGAGTTAATTGGGAAGTATATGGCAGTGCAGGCTCCAGTACAGTAATAAGAACATATTTGACTCCTGTGTTCTCATAGCTTGCTAAAAAACTGCCTATAAGGAAGCCGACAGCAGCAAAGCTATGTCTCTCTAAGCTGTGTTTCCGCGAGATGTGGAATTTCAATAAATGTGGATGCTAGACGGTGTCGGAATGAGACAGCAGAGGCAGCAGAAGCGCTCACCTGTACGATCTTGGGTGTCATCGGAAGAGCATGCCCGGCACTGCACTCACAGACACTGCAGAGGGAAGACTGTGGGAGCCGGCGGGCCGTCCACCGCGGCAGGTAGCCGCCATGTAGGTCACTGGGCTAACCTCTGGGAAAGTACCGCTCACGCCGCCCCAGCCGGCGTTTCGGTGCGGCCAACGGCGTAGCCGCCTAGCCGCCCCGCCACGCCGCTGCTCGCCGGCTCCTTCGGCGAACCCCGGCGATTTCTTTATCCGTCCGGAAACTGGCGTCTCATCGCGCCTGTCGTCACCTGGGCCTGCGAGTGCGTGTGCTCGTGCGTGGCGACGCACCGGAAAACTCGCCGCCCCGTCGCCGAACGGTTCTCGCGCCTCGCCGCTGCGATTTCCCCCGCCCTCACCACCACCCGGCTATCCGAGTGCCGTTGCATTCAAACTCTGTGCGTTATACGACGCAGGGGTTGTATCCTCTCTCCGAAGGTCGACGGGTAGATTTCGTTTGTAGGGTGCTCGACGCCGCAGTCATCAGTGGTAAAACCGAACAATGAACAACCGCGTAAGGAAATGAAACATCTACAGCCGCCCTTATGGTGTCATTTATTGTGTGGCTACCAGTTTCGGTGCTTCAGTGCACCATCTTCAGGCCTGTATGCATAAACAGTAGCCGGCCGGTGTGGCCGTGCGGTTCTAGGCTCATCAGTCTGGAACCGCGTGACCGCTACGGTCGCAGGTTCGAATCCTGCCTCGGGCATGGATGTGTGTGATGTCCTTAGGTTAGTTAGGTTTAAGTAGTTCTAAGTTCTAGGGGACTGATGAACACAGATGTTAAGTCCCATAGTGCTCAGAGCCATTTGAACCATAAACAGTAGTGATAACATCATCAACTTATCCATCATGCAGTATAAAGACAGACTAGAAACAGAATAAGAATCAAGGGCTAGTCTCAACACGTGAATTTACTGTAACCATTTGATAAAATGCCTGTATTCGGTTTTCAGCTTAGCATTTCATAATTCTGATGTGATTCTGTCCTTATGTTTCTTCGCTTTTCTTGTTTCTGAGGTTGTAGTTTCTTTCATACGTTTATCGCTTTCTGCAGCTATTTTTGTCGAATATTAATTAACGAATTTATTAATACACTACTGGCCATTAAAATTGCTACATCGCCAAGATGACGTGCTACAGACGCGAAATTTAACCGACAGAAAGAAGATGCTGTGATACGCCGTGGATTAGCTTTTCAGAGCATTCACAAAAGGTTGGCGCCAGTGGTGACACTTACAACGTGCTGACATGAGGAAAATTTCAAACCGATTTCTCATAACAAATAGCAGTTGACCGGCGTTGCCTGGTGAAACGTTGTTGTGATGCCTCGTGTAAGGAGGAGAAATGCGTACCATCACGTTTCCGACTTTGATAAAGGTCGGATTGTAGCCTATCGCGATTGCGGTTTATCATATCGCGACATTGCTGCTCGCGTTGGTCGATATCCAATGACTGTTAGCAGACTATGGAATCGGTGGGTTCAGGAAGGTAATACGGAATGCCGTGCTGGATCCCAACGGCCTCGTATCACTAGCAGTGGAGATGACAGGCATCTTATCCGCATGGCTGTAACGGATCGTGCAGCCACGTCTCGATCACTGAGTCAACAGATGGGAAGGTTTACAGGACAACAACCATCTGCACGAACAGTTCGACGACGTTTGCAGAAGCATGGATTGTCAGCTCGGAGACCATGGCTGCGGTTACCCTTGACGCTGCATCACAGACAGGAGCGCCTGCGATGGTGTACTCAACGACGAACCTGGGTGCACGAATGGCAAAACGTCATTTTTACGGATGAATCCAGGTTCTGTTTATAGCATCTACATCTACATCTACATGATTACTCTGCAATTCACATTTAAGTGCTTGGCAGAGGGTTCATCGAACCACAATCATATTATCTCTCTACCATTCCACAGCCCACGGGAAAAACGAACACGTAAACCTTTCTGTTCGAGCTCTGATTTCTCTTATTTTATTTTGATGATCATTCCTACCTATGTAGGTTGGGCTCAACAAAATATGTTTGCGTTTGGAAGAGAATGTTGGTGACTGAAATTTCTTAAATAGATCTCGCCGCGACGAAAAACGTCTTTGCTTTAATGACTTCCATCCCAACTCGCGTATCATATCTGCCACACTCTCTCCCCTATTACGTGATAATACAAAACGAGCTGCCCTGTTTTGCACCTTTTCGATGTCCTCCGTCAATCCCACCTGGTAAGGATCCCACACCGCACAGCAGTATTCTAACAGAGGACGAACGAGTGAATTTACTGTAATCATTTGATAAAATGCCTGTATTTGGTTTTCAGCATAGCATTTTATAATTTTGATGTGAGAGAGACAGCTTGAAGGTGGTTCAGTGAACCCTCTGCCAGGCACTTTATTGTGAATAGTAGAGTAATCACGTAGATGTGTAGATATGTAGATTGGCCAATTGGGCAATTTATTATCTTCACAAACCTGAAATAACCCGCCAAACGACAAAAATAACTGTAGAAAGGACTACTTGTGTATAGATGTATCTTCGCATTACTTACTTCCGAGGTTGTAGTTTCTTTCATACATTTATCGCTTTCTACAGTTATTTTTGTCATTTGGCAGGTTATTTCAGGATTGTGAAGATAATGCATTGCCCAACTGGCTGGCTGGCTCTGAGCACTATGGGACTTAACTTCTATGGTCATCAGTCTCCTAGAACTTAGAACTACTTAAACCTAACTAACCTAAGGACATCACACAACACCCAGTCATCACGAGGCAGAGAAAATCCCTGACCCCGCCGGGAATCGAACTCGGGAACCCGGGCGTGGGAAGCGAGAACACTACCGCACGACCACGAGCTGCGGACGCCCAACTGGCCAATCTACATATCTACACATCTACGTGATTCCTCTGCTATTCACAATAAAGTGCCTGGCAGAGGATTCAATGAACCACCTTCAAGCTGTCTCTCTACCGTTCCACTCTCGAACGGCACGCGAGAAAAACGAGCACTTAAATTTTTCTGTGCAAGCCCTGATTTCTCTTATTTTATCGTGATGATCATTTCTCCCTATGTAGGTGGGTGCCAACAGAATGTTTTCTTAATCGGAGGAGAAAACTGGTGATTGAAATTTCATGATAAGATCCTGTCGCAACGAAAAACGCCTTTCTTTTAATGATTGCAACTCCAATTCTCGTATCATGTCTGTCACACTATCTCCCCTATTTCGCGATAATAAAAACGAGCTGCCCTTCTTTGTACTTTTTCGATGTCATCCGTCAGTCCCACCTGATGCGGATCCCACGCCGCACGACAATACTCTAGAATAGGGCGGACAAGCGTGGTGTAAGCAGTCTCTTTAGTAGACGTGTTGCACCTTCTAAGTGTTCTACCAATGAACCGCAGCCTTTGGTTTGCTCTACCCACAATATTATCTATGTGATCATGGAATATTAATTAACGAATTTATTAATAAATAATATATTTGTACAATTTACAGAGAAGAAATTCGCTATAGTATCCTTCATGTATGTGGCAGTGGATGTATCTCTTAGTTTTATCAAACAACTACTCTAAATTCACATGTGGAGTCTTGACCATGATTCTTATTCTGTTTTAACCCGTCTTTGAAGTGCATGGTTGGTAAAATAACGATTCTATCATTACCGTTTATGCATACAAGGCCTGAAGATGGTGCACTGAAGCACCGAAACTGATAACTGTACAATAAATGACATGATAAGGATGGCTGTAGCTGTTTTATTTCTTTACGTAAGTGGACGGCCGTAGTGCCTCAGACCTCTAATCACAAGGATGAGTACACAAAAAAATAAAACACTAATTTGAGTAGTGAAATAACGAAGTAAAAATATAGAAGTATAGTGTGTGCAAAAAGACACCAAATTAGAAATTATAATTGTTGTTGTTGTTGTGGTCCTCAGTCCTGAGACTGGTTTGATGCAGCTCTCCATGCTACTCTATCCTATGCAAGCTTCTTCATCTCCCAGTACCTACTGCATCCTACATCCTTCTGAATCTGCTTAGTGTATTCATCTCTAGGTCTCCCTCTACGATTTTTACCCTCCACGCTGCCCTCCAATACTAAATTGGTGATCCCTTCATGCCTCAGAACATGTCCTACCAACGGATCCCTTCTTCTAGTCAAGTTGTGCCACAAACTCCTCTTCTCCCCAATCCTATTCAATACCTCCTCTAATCTTCAGCATTCTTCTGTAGCACCACATTTCAGAAGCTTCTATTCTTTTCATGTCTAAACTATTTATCGTTCATGTTTCATTTCCATACATGGCTACACTCCATACAAATACTTTCAGAACCGTCTTCCTGACACTTAAATCTATACTCGATGTTAACAAATTTCTCTTCTTCAGAAACGCTTTCCTTGCCATTGCCAGTCTACATTTTATATCCTCTCTACTTCGACCATCATCCGTTATTTTGCTCCCCAAATAGCAAAACTCCTTTACTACTTTAAGTGTCTCATTTCCTAATCTAATTCCCTCAGCATCACCCGACTTAATTCGACTACATTCCATTATCCTCGTTTTGTTTTTGTTTATGTTCATCTTATATCCTCCTTTCAAGATACTGTCCATTCCGTTCAACTGCTCTTCCAAGTTCTTTGCTGTCTTTGACAGAATTACAATGTCATCGGTGAACCTTAAAGTTTTTATTTCTTCTCCATGGATTTTAATACCTACTCCGAATTTTTCTTTTGTTTCCTTTACTGCTTGCTCAATATACACATTGAATAACATCGGGGAGAGGCTACAACCCTGTCTCACTCCCTTCCCAACCACTGCTTCCTTTTCATTTCCCTCGACTCTTATAACTGCCATCTGGTTTCTGTACAAATTGTAAACAGCTTTTCGCTCCCTGTATTTTACCACTGCCACCTTCAGAATTTGAAAGAGAGTATTCCAATCAACATTGTCAAAAGCTTTCTCCAAGTCTACAAATGCTAGAAACGTACGTTTGCCTTTTCTTAATCTATTTTCTAAGATAAGTCGTAGGGCCAGTATTGCCTCACGTGTTTCCATATTTCTACGAAATCCAAACTAATCTTCCCCGAGGTCGGCTTCTACCAGTCTTTCCATTCGTCTGTAAAGAATTCGCGTTAGTATTTTGCAGCCGTGACTTATTAAACTGATAGTTCGGTATTTTTCACATCTGTCATCACCTGCTTTTTTGGGATTGGAATTATTATATTCTTCTTGAAGTCTGAGGGCATCGTATCATAGATTTTGCTCACCAGATGGTAGTTTTTTGTCAGGACTGGCTCTCCCAAGGCTGTCAGTAGTTCTAATGGAATGTTGTCTACTCCCGGGGCCTTGTTTCCACTTAGGTCTTTCAGTGCTCTGTCAAACTCTTCACGCAGTATCATATCTCCCATTTCATCTTCATCTACATCCACTTCCATTTCCATAATATTGCCCTCAAATACATCGCCCTTGTATAGACCCTCTATATACTCCTTCCACCTTTCTGCTTTCCCTTCTTTGCTTAGAACTGGGTTTCCATCAAAGCTCTTGATATTCATACAAGTCGTTCGCTTTTCTCCAAAGGTGTCTTTAATTTTCCTGTAGGCAGTATCTATCTTACTCCTACTGAGATAAGCCTCTACATCCTTACATTTGTCCTGTAGCCATCCCTGCTTATCCATTTTGCACTTCCTGTCGATCTCATTTTTGAGACGTTTATATTCCATTTTGCCTGCTTCATTTACTGCATTTTTATATTTTCTCCTTTCATCAATTAAATTCACTATTTATTCTGTCACCCAGTGATTTCTACTAGCCCTCGTCTTTTTACCTACTTGATTCTCTGCTGCCTTCACTACTTCATCCCTTAAAGCTACCCATTCTTCTTCTACTGTGTTTCTTTCCCCCATTCTTGTCAATTGCTCCCTTATACTCTCCCTGAAAGTCTGTGCAACCTCTGGTATAGTCAGTTTATCCAGCTCCCATCTCCTTAAATTCCCACCTTTTTGCAGTTTCTTCAGTTTTAATCTACATTTCATATCCCATAGATTGTGGTGAGAGTCCACATGCGCCCCTGGTAATGTCTTACAATTTAAAACCTGGTTCCTAAATCTCTGTCTTACCATTATATAATTTATCTGAAACCTGTCAGTATCTCCAGGCTTCTTCCATGTATACAACCTTCTTTTATGATTCTTGAACCAAGTTATGATTAAGTTATGCTCTGTGCAAAATTCTACCAGGCGGCTTCCTCTTTCATTTCTTACCCCCAATCCATATTCATCTACTACGTTTCCTTCTCTTCCTTTTCCTACTATCGGATTCCAGTCACCCATGACTATTAAATTTTTGTCTCCCTTCACTACCTGAATAATTTCTTTTATCTCATCATACATTTCTTCAATTTCTTCGTTATCTGCAGAGCTAGTTGGCATATAAACTTGTGCTACTGTCGTAGGCGTGGGCTTCGTGTCTGTCTTGGCCACAATAATGCGTTCACTATGTTGTTTGTAGTAGTTTACCCTAACTGCTATTTTTTTATGAATTATTAAACCTACTCCTGCATTACCCCTATTTGATTTTGTATTTATAACCCTGTATTCACATGACCAAAAGTTTTGTTCCTCCTGCCACCGAACTTGGCTAATTCCCACTATATCTAACTTTAACCTAACCATTTCCCTTTTTAAATTTTCTAACCTACCTGCCCGATTAAGGGATCTGACATTCCACGCTCCGACCTTAGAACACCAGTTTTCTTTCTCCTGATATCGACGTTCTCTTGAGTAGTCCCCGCCCGGAGATCTGAATGGGGGACTATTTTACCTCAGGAATATTTTACTCAAGAGGACGTCATCATCATTTAACCATACAGTAAAGCTGCATGCCCTCGGGAAAAATTACGGCTGTAGTATCCCCTTGCTTTCAGCCGTTCGCAGTACCAGCACAGCAAGGCCGTTTTGGTTAGTGTTACAAGGCCAGATCAGTCAATCATCCATACTGTTGCTCCTGAAACTACTAAAAAGGCTGCTGCCCCTCTTCAGGAACCACACGTTTGTCTGGCCTCTCAACAGATACCCCTCCGTTGTGGTTGCACCTACGGTACGGCTGTCTGTGTCGCTGAGGCACGCAAGCCTCCCCACCTACGGCAAGGTCTATGGTTCATGGGGGAAGAAAAAACTAATATGAGTAGTGAAATAACGAAGTAAAAATATAGAAGTATAGTCTGTGAAAAAATACATCAAATTAGAAATTATTATACACAAAAATATTAAATCATCACTGTTTTTTATCCTGTCCGTCGTCCTTAATTGCTTCTGCAGGGCAAACAGTAATAAAATCGACAAACTGCAGGGACGGATTTCTCACTAGAAATAGAGCAATTCAGGTCCTATGAACAAATGTACGGAAATGCTTCGTTGCCAAGGAGATGGCGCTCATGAATGAAAGTTCCTCTCACCACGAGTCGTATTTTCCTTGTGCGTTGCAGGATGCGTGATTGACACAGTGTACTGTAAGCAGCAGAACGGTCTGGTATTCATGTCGGGAACAAACCGAGATGTACAGCCATAAATATGGAAACGGTCGAGAGGCAGCTCGGTCTACAGCAAAACAGGTACCCTCACACACACCAATCACATCACACAAGAATTCAATCCCATTGTGGGCGTTTGGATGATCATGGGTTCTTTCAGACAGACGAATGTGCAGGGAGGTGGTGTATGTGCGTACACCACATTTGGAGGACCGCTTTCTGCAGGATACTGAGACGAACCTTAGTACAATCTCCGGGCAAGTGGCTCGCCAACATGGTGTGAGCCAAAGTACGATTATGTGTATTCTGCATGACAACCACTACTATCCCTATCACCTGCAACTAGTGCAAGAATTATCAGCAGAGGATTTCTCTCTACGAGAAGGATTTTGTCGATGTTTTTTATACCAGACGATCATAATCATCAGTCCTCTTAACCGACTAAGCAACCTTTACCAGAACTGGCATCATCAATCTGCATAGAGGCCACTTTGAACATCTGTTCTGACGTGGATGCGATGCAGCTTTGTACTGTGTTCCGGGACGATTTTATTTTCGTTACACACGCCGTCCATTCCCGGACACATGTTCATAGGACCTTTTTCCCTCCATTTTCAGTCAGGAATCCGTCCCTGCAGTTTGTTGGTTTTCTTAATGTTCACCCTTTATGTTCTTCGTGATCTGGTTCGTCAAACACAACTAAATGAAAGGTGATTTGTATTGTGCCATTCGCGTTTCGTTTCTTCTTATTTGTGGAGCTTCTTCAGTGACCTGTTATGTGTGTGTGTTTCTGTATACAGGGTAATTCAATAGTAGCTGTACACACTTCTTGCGTATAATGTAATGTATGGAGCCGGCCGTTGTGGCCGAGCGGTTCTAGGCGCTTCAGTCCGAAACCGTGCGCTTGCGCTACTGTCGCAGGTTGGAATCCTGCCTCGGTCATGGATGTGTGTGCTGTAGTTAGGTTTAAGTAGTTCTAAGTCTAGGATGTTAAGTCCCATAGTGCTTAGAGCCATTTGAACCTTTTTTTGTAATGTATGGATCAAAATAAGAGTAAAATGGTGAATAAAGTTTTGTCTGGAATTTCTTTATTTCCAAGTTATTATGGACAATTTCATTCGTAGTACGCAATATTACATGCGTCAATACGGGCTTCTGGCGTGTCGTGTTCGCCTACATATCGACTGTGTTCATTGTCGAAGTGCCCCTGCACATTTCAGTCGGGAGGCAAGACAGTATCTCAGAGATGCTTATCCCGATAAGTCTACGCGTCGTGCAGGACCTGTTTCTTGGCCCGTTAGATCACCGGATCTTAACCCCTGGACTTCTACCTTTGGGACCGTCTTAAGGAGTTCGTGTATGGTGCTGCAATAGAGAATGTATCACAGCTTCAGCTGCGAACAGAAAATAGCTATGCAACTGTCCAGAATGAGATGAACGGGGCCTGCAAAATTCCGAGAGCGGGTAGAAGTCGAGCACATGACTGTCTTCGTCTCCACAAACATCATATTCTACATGTCCTGGGGTAAAAGTACAGTACGTAGTTGTGTTGAATTTCGGGTCACTGTTGCTTTCTGAGAACAATTAATTTCCTGCTGCATTTATGATTCCTGCTGTACTGCATAACTCTGAAATAAATCAATTTCAAACAAAAGTTTATTTAACGTTTCCCTCTTATTTTGATGTACACAGTACATCCACGAAGTGTGTACAGTTACTTTTGGATCACCCTGTATAATACTCACGTTGTATCACAATTATAGATTTGTTACTACTTTACAGATTTTTGTTATTTTCTTGTTCCTATGTGAGAATGTAGCCGCGCGTTAGTGGCCGTGCGGTTTGAGGCGCCATGTCACGTATTGCGCGGCCCCTCCCGCCAGAGGTTCGAGTCCTCCCTCGGGCATGGGTGTGTGTGTGTGTTGTTCTTAGCATAAGTTAGTTTAAGTAGTGTGTAAGTCTAGGGACCGATGACCGCAGCAGTTTGGTCCCTTAAGAATTCACACACATTTGAACATTTTGAACACCATTTAGCACAAGTTTCGTGACGTTAAAACACTATTTATTTACGCTTAAGATCTGTGATCTTATTACTATGTAATGCCATTCTAGAGTTGCAGTTAGTTGATCTGCGTACTCAGAATGTCCGATTTTCGACGTTTTTCCAAAACAGTTTGGCTTAACACTTCACTACACTGTGTTCTGGTTTGGTGTGTTTACTGTAGGTAGTGTTGCCAAATGTAGCTCCTTATTTGTTTGTTATTACTTCAGTGGCTAACATGTTCGGTGAATTTTTTCGTATATTGATCCCGTCATTAATTACTTTCTTGTTCATTAACTAGCCCTTAGTATGCGAATAATTCGAGTAATGTTAGTTTTTTTCTATTGTTCATCCTAACAATTTACATATCCTGTTCTACTTTACATGGTTCATGACCATGGTTTATTAGATGTTCAGCAAAGGTAGAACGGCTATTTTCATACTTCCAACTTCCTATGTGTTCTTTATGTCTAGTTTTGAAATTTCTGTCTGTCATTCCCAGACATTCTAACTGGTATATACCAGTTCCTTGGTATTTGTGTTTTTCCTGTTGGTGTTTGTAAATGTGACTGGAGATTGTTTCTTCTCCTTGTGTTATGTGGAATTCCTGTTTCTTCAGTATATTTGCTGTGCTGTGTATTGGTTTACAACTTAAGTTAAAGTTTTTTGGTTAATGATGTCGTGGGTGTTTTTGTTCTGTGTTGTTTCTGGAGTTTTAAATTACCCCAGAATTCACGTTGTTTGAATGGACACAGGAAAACCATAAGTTCACGTTCCAGGGAGTTTATGTATCTAATTCGACGCCTCACAGGAAGTGAGAAACCATCTAAAATTGGGAAGGTCGTTGCTGAAATCAGAGGGCAGAATCCCTATCATATTACTTATACTCAGCATGTATGCGCAGTGGCACAAGACAAGTGGTTTGACAAAGACTGTTATGTCAACTTTTTTGCTGGAAATATTGTTCAACCTATTGTACATAACTGACGAGGTTGAAAAAATTAGCTAACCAGGTATAACTAACGGCTTGATTTGTTTTCGAAAAATTTAAAATAGTCTTCTTCAGACAGTGTAACAGACCCTGAAAATTACATTAGTTGTTTCAAAAATATTTTCAAGAGAACACTTTAACAACTGTAGCCAGCATATTGTATGTTAAGGGAAATCATGTGTTACATCACATGCTGATTAAGTACTGTACATTGAATAAAGCTAAATGGCTCTTGTCATATGAGACATCCATCTTAAGAAGACTTATAATTACAAGCCATGACTTAGGACATCAGCAGTATAGTATTGCAGATGAGCAGATCAAACGCCAAGTGTAGTGGGCGACCTGTGGTATGACAGTGCTGCAGTCTTAAGTCACGGCTTATGATTTTTTGTGTTCTTGAGAGGGATGTCTCATATGGCAATAGCCATTTGGCTTTATTCAGTGTACTTTATGATCATATGATGTAACAAGTGAGTATCCTTATCATACAGTCTTTTAGCTACAGTTGTTTCTTTGCTTTTTTGAAGATATTTTTGTAACCACTAATGTAATTTTTAGGTTCCATCACACCTTTTGAAGAAGGCAATTTAAAAACTGTTAAATCGAGGTTAAATATTCCAATTAACCTTTATATGCAAACTGGTTGGCTGAATCTTTCAACCTCTACAAGTTTACTATCATAAAGTTGCTGAAGCTATAGCCATGTTTAAGAGTTTATTGTACATACATAAAATAAATACCAAACATTATATCGTACTTTTACTGCGAAATGATGACTGTGATGTACAGGGTGAACCAGAACTCCGCCGACAAACCTTCAAGGGCTGTTCATGGATACATTCTGAGTATTTTGGTATAAAGGACCCACGGTCTCCTGTGGCTCGCTACACAGTAATAATTCTAATTGCGATTTATTCAGTTTATTACTGCAATCACCCTTGTTTCTGTGAAAATACCGTCACAACAGTGAAGAAGCCTGTAATATGCAGAAATGCAACAATCCTCGGACGAAACATTGTAGTGTGATGTGGTTGCCGTTGCTGCGGAAGAGGATCAGCATAGGCGTCGTTTTGCCGCTTTTCCTCTGCATTCGGTGAACCCATGCACATCGGCCAACTCTTCATCAGTAAGCACCTGCGCATCGTTGTTGACGAACAGTCAACACTGCCGGATAAACGAGCCCAAACCAGAACAGAGTAATACTGAATGTAAGCCTGAAGCCAAAAAGTATTGTTATCAATAGCAGGAAACTTGAGAGAATGAAAACAAGGCACTCAGCACATATCATCGGCATTTGCATTGTTGTGCAATGCAGTGCAATGCAGATACAAAGCTAAATGTTGCAAGAAACCAAACGAAAAGCTGTAGATCTGTATCGAGCCGCCAGAGACCGTGAGTTTCAGATACCAAACTACTCAGGATGTTCCTGAACAGTCTCTGAAGTTTTATCGATAGAGTTGTGGTTCATCCTGTATATCGTGTAGAAATGACATTAAGTAACACCTTAAACTGCTGTTGAATGTATTTTTTATTGCGCGACCGGTTTCGGAAAAAGATCATTATCCAGTACAGATTTTTGTTAACAGCAGTATCTACAAAATCTCTCAAAAGACACAGTGTCAAAAACATAATATTTACCAATTGAACAGAAGCTTAAGGAGAGACATGATGTCATTTCTACAGTTTATACACTACTGCACATTAAAACTTCTACACCAAGAAGGAATGCAGATGATAAACGGGTATTCATTGGACAAATATATTATGCTAAAACTGACATGTAATTACAATTTCACGAAATTTGGGTGCATAGATCCTGAGAAATCAGTATCCACAACAACCACCTCTGGCCGTAATAACAGCCTTGATACGCCTGGGCATTGAGTCAAACAGAGCTTGGATGGCGTGCACAGGGACAGCTGCTCATGCAGCTTCAACACGATACCACAGTTCATCAAAAGTAGTGACTGGCGTATTGTGACGAGCCAGTTGCTCGGCCACCATTGACCAGACGTTTTCAGTTGATGAGAGATCTAGAGGATGTGCTGGCCAGAGCATCAATCGAACATTTTCTGTATCCAGATAGGCCCGTACAGGATCTGCAACATGCAGTCGTGCATTATCCTGCTGAAATGTATGGTTTCGCAGGGATCGAATGGAGGTTAGAGCCACGTGTCGTAACACATCTGAAATGTAACGTCCACTGTTCAAAGTGCCGTCAGTGCGAACAAGAGGTGACCGAGACGTGTAACCAATGGCACCCCATACCATCACGCCGGGTGATACGCCAGTATGGCGATGGCGAATACACGCTTCCAATGTGCATTCACCGCGATGTCGCCAAACACGGATGCGACCATCATGATGCTGTAAACAGAACCTGGATTCATCCTAAAACATGACGTTTTGCCATTCGTGCACCCAGGTTCGTCGTTGAGTACACCTTCGCAGGCGCTCCTGTCTGTGATGAAGCGTCAAGGGTAACCGCAGCCATGGTCTCCGAGCTGATAGTCCATTCTGCTGCAAACGTCGTCAAACTGTTCGTACAGATGGTTGTTGTCTTGCAGACGCCCCCATCTATTGACTCAGAGATCGAGACGTGGCTGCACAATCCGTTACAGCCATGCGGATAAGACGTCTGTCATCTGGACTGCTAGTGATACGAGGCCGTTGGGATCCAGCACGGCGTTCCGTATCACCCTCCTGTACCCACCGGTTCCATATTCTGCTAACAGTCACTGGATCTCGACCAACGCGAGCAGCAATGTCGCGATACGATAAACCGCAATTGCGATAGGCTACAATCCGACCTTTATCAAAGTCGGAAACGTGATGGTACGCATTTCTCCTCCTCACATGAGGCATCACAACAACGTTTCACCAGGCAACGCCGGTCAACTGCTGTTTGTGTATGAGAAATCGGTTGGAAACTTTCCTCATGTCAGCCGTTGTAGGTGTCGCTACCAGCGCCAACCTTGTGTGAATGCTCTGAAAAGCTAATCATTTGCATATCACGGCATCTTCTCCATGTCTGTTATGCTTCGCGTCTGTAGCACGTCATCTTCGTGCTGTAGCAATTTTAATGACCAGTAGTGTAAAAGCTGTGGACCGCAACGAACAAAAAATGTTTTTGAATATGTCGTGTTTTGGAAAATAAAATTCAGAACGTCGCGGCTCGTAAGTTTTTTGACAATAAATCAAGCCTTTATTACAGTGAAAAGGAACAAAATGAATATATATTTCCGTGATAAGTTACGTTAATACTTCGGTGCATAATCCTTTTCTTCTATTACAGTAGCACATCTGGTAGGCATATATTTAATTAGACGTACTATCACTTTCCCAGGAATCATTTTCCATTCAGGTTGCGGAATTCCATAGAAATCTGCTTTATCTCGGTACTCTCTTCGTCTAAGAGATCTGTCCAGTACCTTCCACATATGATCTATCGAACTTAAATCTTTACATTGGCTTGGCCATGTCAGAACCTTTGTTTTTTTTCCCTAAGACATTTTTAGACACAGAATTAACGATGGTTTTGGTTATTGTCGTTTTGCAAGTTCCGTTTTCGTGGCATATGTTTTGCAGCATGTACTCGTAGTAGCGTATGTTTGTCCACAATGTCCCTGTAGCCAGCAAATTTCATGATATCCTCTTCGTGAATTATTGGGCCCTTTGGCAAGGAAGAACCGCCATTTCTCAATGTGTCCTCCTACATGCTTCACGGTTGGAATCTGATAGCTTGAATTGTATCTTACGCCTGTAGGATGACGAAGATACTAAATCCCAAAGAAAGACATCAAATTAAATTTACTTTCATCGCTCCGTAATAACTTGGACTAATGTTTTTCTATCCACTGAGAGTGTTCTTTATCACAGTTTTTTTTTCTATTTGCCGTACTGACGAAACACTGCGGTCCGGCAACCTTTGTTCGCGAAGTCCACATTTTCCTGTAGAAACATGAACTTTTATTCGAAAATGCTTGTTCAGGTCATCAGTAATTTGTTGTGCAGACTCCCGAAGATCTTCTACAGATCGCCTTCTAATAATTCTATCGAATTTGATGGTAGTTTTTCATGATCGGCCTTATCGTGGAAGGACGACAGTTCAAACACGCATCCGGCCGTCATGAATAGGTTTTTTGTGATTTCCTAAAATCGCTTCAGGAAAATGCCGGGGTGGTTCCTTTGAAAGGGCGCGGCCGACTTCCTACCACATCCGTCCCTAATCCAATGAACCGATGACCTCGCTATTTGGTCCCCTCCCCAAATCAGCCGACCAACCAAACTTATTGTGGTTCGTTGTTTATTTAACCGCGGATTCTGTAAATTTTATTCCAAACGCTCACCAGTTGTGTAGATACTCTAAACGTACGACGTGCTTAGTTTGTATTTTACCTCTTCCAAAGCATATATTTCTGTCTCTTTCTAATCTGTGGAATTTTCTATACATTTCGGTGGTGGCATAATTTTGTAATAATGACTTGAGTTCTGTTTCTAGAAGATTCCCATTCACAGTCAAGAAAGGGAAACATACGTTATGCCAAAAAGCTTTTGTTATGTTTTCGTCTGGTACTGGACGTTATTACGTGCCCGTGTTGTTCCTTGTGTTGAGGAAGAAACACTGAATTCAATGTACCCTTATGTCCACGCACTGACCAGTTTACTTACATGCTGCCAACTTTATCCTACAAAAACACTATATCAAAGCACTGTCAAAAATCTTTTGCGCGCCAATGTACGGACTCCGCAAGACATAGCACAATGCGTGAAGGAGGTGCTTCGTGTCAATAAAAGCAACTCTCTGTCCTACCGCATTCGCATATAAGGCGAGGCAAAAATAGCCATACGCCTCTGTACGTTCCCAGTTCCCTCTTATCTCATTCTCATGATCCGCACGCGAACTATCTATTGGAGACAGCTTAGTATACATGCATTAAATTTTTCCTAAATTTATCCATCATGATTTCACAAGAAAATGTCACCACTTTTTCTCGAATTTTCCCACTTAAGTTGAGTGAGCACCTTCGTTACAGGAGCTACATAGATCTGTTTAAGGTCTTCGCTGTGAAGCACAAATTTGTTTAATTTTTGATATAGTCGTTTCCCTAAGTCGAAACAAGACCCCGGGAGTAGACAACATTCCATCAGAACTACTGATAGCATTGGGAAAGCCAGCCCTGACAAAAGTATACCATCTGGTGAGCAATATATATGAGACAGGCGAAATACCCTCAGACTTCAAGAATAATATAATAATTCCAATCCCAAAGAAACCAGGTGTTGACAGATGTGAAAATTACCTAACTATCGGTTTAATAAGCCACCGCTGCAAAATAATAACACGAATTCTTTACAGACTAATGGCAAAAATTGGTAGAAGCCGACCTCGGGGAAGATCAGTTTGGATTTCGTAGAAATGTTGGAACACGTGAGGCAATACTGACCCTACGACTTATCTTAGAAAATAGATTAAGGAAAGGCAAACCTACCTTTCTAGCATTTGTAGACTTAGAGAAAGCTTTTGACAATGTTGACTGGAATACTCTCTTTCAAATTCTGAAGATGGCAGGGGTAAAATACAGGGAGCGAAAGGCTATTTACAATTTGTACAGAAACCAGACGGCTGTTATAAGAGTCGAGGGGCATGAAAGGGAAGCAGTGGTTGGGGTGAGACAGGGTTGTAGCCCCTCCCCGGTGTTATTCAATGTGTATATTGAGCAAGCAGTAAAGGAAACAAAAGAAAAATTTGGTGTATGAATTAAAACCCATGGAGAAGAAATAAAAACTTTGAGGTTCGTCGATGACATTGTTATTCTGTCAGAGACAGCAAAGGACTTGGAAGAGCAGTTGAGCGGAATGGACAGTGTCTTGAAAGGAGGACAAAGATGAACATCAACAAAATGTAGTCTAATTAATTCGGCTGATGCTGCGAGAATTAGATTAGGAAATGAGACGCTTAAGGTAGTTAATGAGTTTTCCTATTTGGGGAGCAAAATAACTGATGGTGGTCGAAGTAGAGAGGATATAAAACGTAGACTGGCAGTGGCAAGGAAAGCGTTTCTGAAGAAGAGAAATTTGTTAACATCGAGTATAGATTTAAGTGTCAGGAAGTCGTTTCTGAAAGTATTTGTATGGAGTTTAGCTATGTATGGAAGTGAAACGTGGACGATAAATAGTTTGGACAAAAAGAGAATAGAAGTTTTCGAAATGTGGTGCTACAGAAGGATGCTGACGATTAGATGGGTAGATCACATACCTAATGAGGAGGTATTGAATAGAATTGGGGAGAAGAGGAGTTTGTGGCACAACTTGACTAGAAGAAGGGATCGGTTGGTAGTACATATTCTGAGGCATAAAGGGATCACAAATTTAGTATTTGAGGGCAGCATGGAGAGTAAATATCGTAGAGGGAGACCAAGAGATGAATACACTAAACAGATTCAGAAAGATGTAGGTTGCAGTAGGTACTGGGAGATGAAGAAGCTTGCACAGGATAGAGTAGCATGGACTGAAGACCACAACAACAACAACATAGTCGTTTCATGACCTTACAACCGAACATAATAGCACTCCGTCTTGAGGCCACAAGTGGCCCATCGGGACCATCGGACCGCCGTGTCATCCTCAGATGAAGATGCAGATAGGAGGGACGTGTGGTCAGCAAACCGCTCTCCCGGTCGTTGTGATGGTTTCTTTTGACCGGAGCCGCTACTATTCGGTTGAGTAGCTCTCCAGTTGGCATTGAGAGGCAGAGTGGACCCCGAAAAATGGCAACAGCGCGTGGCTGCCCGGATGGTCACCCATCCAAGTGCCGGCCACACCCGACAGCGCTTAACTTCGGTGATCTGACGGGAACCGGTGGATACACTGCGGCAAGGTCGTTGCCCAGACATAATACACCGCGGAGAAAAGTATCACTTTAAATTTGAAATTTGACTCGAAGGTGCCTACAGCCTTGCTCTGCACTGCCTTGTGATGTCACCCTCGAGCTCGGCGACGCTTCAAACATTAGGGTGTCGAACACATGCGGAGAAAAGAGCCACAGCTCAGAAGTTCGTGTGTGGTGTAAGGTCGGTTAATGATGTCACATTGGCACCAAATTTCACCACAATTCTGCGCGACGTCATCGTGGAGGTGTCACACGATTGGAAGGTCAACACACCTCCTCCTACCCACATTTCACTCCTTCTTTTGACATTTCTGCTATGAACGTCAGAAATACGACCCCAACGCTGAAACCACTTGGTTTTCTTATGGGCGACAGAGGAAAACGATTCGACACGAACACCCCTATGGAGGAGGCATAAAGGGCGTCAATGAAACCTTTCCTTGGTGCGGTAATTCAAACGCATTTCGCGGTCTGAAACGACGGTTCGCAGTGCTATGAGCAACAGTTCGGCGTTCTCGACAATGTTCAACAATTTTAACACCCCCGGACGATCATAACCGGTTTCGGCCATACAGTGACCATCTTCAGATCTCAAAATGGTCATTCTATGACCGAAACCGGTTCTGACTGTGTCATAAGAATGTGATTCCGTCTATAAATAAACAAAAAATTTTTGCAAAATAATCAATCACTCACTCCACTGACAAAATGTCGTTTTTTCCAAAACCCCGGACGATTTGGGCCTACAACACCACTGAAAGTGATCTGATCCCTTTGAAGTGTAGTGCGACAGCAATTTTTGTTCTGGCATACAGAGTGGACCCACTAGGGACCGTTCAAAAGAATTCGACGAAGTCTGAACGTCATCGCCGTCCGCGGTGGCCGAGCGGTTCTAGGTGCTTCAGTCCGGAACCGCGCGACTGCTACGGTCGCAGGTTCGAATCCTGCCTCGGGCATGGATGTGTGTGATGTCCTTAGGTTAGTTAGGTTTAAGTAGTTCTAAGTTCTAGGGGACTGATGACCATAGATGTTAAGTCCCATAGTGCTCAGAGCCATTTGAACCATTTTTTCAATTATTTTTACCGTAAAATGTGTTAAAGGCTTACATCATTGTTAAAAGATAACAGAATTTTAGATTGTAACTGGTCTGATAAAATGAGGCCTAAAACATGTTTTGTTCGCTTTTGTTCTTACCTTGATTTTACATTATATGGTTTTGCAGGACCGTCTGTATGGTGTCCTGCACTGATAGCTTGTCATCTGCAAACCAGAAGATATAAATGTGAATTTTATGAGCGTGTTAACACATCCCTTGATTTTTAAAAGAATTTGATTTTGCTGTGGCAAAATGTTTTGCGTATATGTTTTGTTATTACCCACGTTTTGTTGTCATTTTTAAAAACGTGATTTTGGTATGGAAAATGTTTTGTTGTGTAGTAACAAAATATATACGCTAAGCATTTTGCCACACCAAAATCACGTTTTTAAAAATCGGACGCTTAATATGGTTTTCCGTTGTCAGTCTCCATCCACACTTACGTTCCACAAGCCAACTTTGGGTTTACACTTCCAGAAGTTAGCACCAAATCTCGTTGGTCCTTGGTCATACTGTTTTCATGCGTGCTAATCGAAAAAAGGAACAATGTCTATATGCTTTTACAGTACTTGCTATAATTCGTTTAACTTTACTCTTGTAGTCCTTACGTGAAATGTATCTACTGTAACAGCCCCCCAGAAAACACTGTTAGGACAGATTTGCGAAGATTCAAAAGCACTTGTCCTCTTGATGCACGACACCTTTGGAGTAACGTCTCTCATCAAAGTTTGTTAAACGTATTTCTCGGCTTTCTCGTGCCGAACAGCCAAATCCATTCATAGAATGCGCAGCTCTGTTTAAACCTCTTCAACCTAGTGAGTCATTCTGATTTGTCAATGATGCCATAAAAATTGTCAGTATTAATAACCAAAATGCATCGGTACCGTTGAACGATAAGTGGTTTTGCCTCCACTGCAAGACACCAGTATTTGCAGCAATCATTGCCCAAACATGTTTCGCCACCTCTGTGCCATTGTCAGTGGGTGTTGTTTATTGAACAACTATAAAAAGTGAACATATTTTAGGTTGAAACTGATCAAACAAAATGAGGCCTAAGACAGTTTTTGTTCGCATTTGTTCTTACCTTGCTTTTGCTTTATATTATTTTGCAGGACTGCTAGTGATACGAGGCCGTTGGGATCCAGCACGGCGTTCAGTATTACCCTCCGGAACCCACCGATTCCATATTCTGCTAACAGTCATTGGATCTCGACCGACGCGAGCAGCAATGTCGCGACTCGATAAACCGCAATCGCGATAGGCTACAATCCGACCTTTATCAAAGTCGGAAACATGATGGTACGCATTTCTCCTCCTTACACGAGGCATCACAACAACGTTTCACCAGGCAACGCCGGTCAACTGCTGTTTGTGTATGAGAAATCGGTTGGAAACGTTCCTCATGTCAGCACGTTGTAGGTGTCGCCGCCGGCGTCAACCTTGTTTGAATGCTCTGAAAAGCTAATAATTTGCATATCACAGCATCTTCTTCCTGTCGGTTAAATTTCGCGTCTGTAGCACGTAATCTTCGTGGTGTAGCAATTTTAATGGCCAGTAGTGTAATTACATCCATAATTTATATTAGCAATGTATTTTAGTCATTGAAGAGAAATTTTCATATCACCATTGCAATCAGTTCTTTTCTCCAAACTTTCCGGGTTTAACCATGTTACCAAACTTTCTTCACACACGTCGAAAGTGACTCACGTTAATGTTTATCGTTTGTTATTTATGAACAGAGCCGAAGACGGTCGAATTCCTGTCCATTAGTCTGTATTGGTCTTTAAAGTGCTTCACACTGTTTTACACACGTCCATCTACATCAACATAATTGTTTATTTTACGTGCTGAACAAGGTACACGTACGTCATTCTCCAAACTACTAATGTAGCGGAAATAGTTTTCCATGTACTTCTGTAAGAAAAACTAATTTTCATGTTGTTGTTGCTGTTGTGGTCTTCAGTCCTGAGACTGGTTTGATGCAGCTCTCCATGCTACTCTATCCTGTGCAAGCTTCTTCATCTCCCAGTGCCTACTGCAACCTACATCCTTCTGAATCTGCTTAGTGTATTCATCTCTTGGTCTCCCTGTACGATTTTTACCCTCCACGCTGCCCTCCAATACTAAATTGGTGATCCCTTGATGCCTCAGAACATGTCCTACCAACCGATCCCGTCTTCTGGTCAAGTTGTGCCACAAACTTCTCTTTTCCCCAATCCTATTTAATACTTCTTCATTAGTTATGTGATCTACCCATCTAATCTGCAACATTCTTCTGTAGCACCACATTTCGAAAGCTTCTATTCTCTTCTTGTCCAAACTATTTATCGTCCATGTTTCACTTCCATACATGGCTACACTCCATACAAATACTTTCAGAAATGACTTCCTGACACTTAAATCTATACTCGATGTTAACAAATTTCTCTTTCCTTGTCATTGCCAGTCTACATTTTATATCCTCTCTACTTCGACCATCATCAGTTATTTTGCTCCCCAAATAGCAAAACTCCTTTACTACTTTAAGTGTCTCATTTCCTAATGTAATTCTCTCAGCATCACCCGACTTAATTCGACTACATTCCATTATCCTCGTTTTGCTTTTCTTGATGTTCATGTAATTATTAAAATTTGTATTACATATCGAGATCTTAGGCATAGAAGAGTCACAAACAGTGTGAAGAACTTATACATTATATCTCATAAGATTTTGTTTTGGGAGTGAAACACCTTATATTAGCCAAAGAACATACTCTTCTTCAACTGAACTGCGTAACTGTCAACCTTGGCATGGGTTGTGAAAGAGATAGGTGGAAACGTAAGGCAGGGACTTGTCCACACACACACACACACACACACACACACTGAGCCAAGCTTAGATAAGCGCGAGAGTAGAAAGAGAAAGGAACAGGAAATCCGTTACCACACCCTTTCTCTGCTGCTTTCCATTATCACTCAGAAGACGCATAAATAGCTGGAAATCCCAAAATCGTAACGTACTGAAAATATTTTCGTTACCACCACCACCACATCTGCAGCCGAAGGAACAGGTATGTATGGTAATTATGGAAATACGATATGTCTAAAAGAATCACTATATAATAGGTACAAATTTATTACATAATAGTTGTTTACGATCGATGAAAGTAGTTTATTGTAAGAAAATTTTGCAGATGCCGTTCAAATATAAACTAAAACATATTCGAAAACTGGGATTGCGCTCCACGAAGTATGTTAAATCATAACAAAGATGTAAAAAAATCTACCTACACAATTATAAAAATATATAATGTTCGTTTCAAAATCAAATAAATCCCTATTGGGACTCAATGAATCCACTTCATGTAGCAACGGACAAGATAATGTTCTTGCATTTGCATCTATAAGTGAGGGCAAGCTGACAGATTCTAAGCTTATAAGTGAAGGAGTTTGTATATCTGCTAAAATATGCGCTTATTTTTGGAGGTAGTCACTTTTTATGACAAACGCTTTACCCAACGCCTTTCTATTGAGCAAATTCCATTCTTGAAAAATGAGTTTGGAAGGTTAGTAAAATATTCATCTATAGATGCCATAACCACTTCTCCATTGAACTCAGACGGTTTTGCAGCCACACTTTCGTTCGATGCTGGAACAGACAGAAATTAAGTAAAATCTAGCGAATAGGATGAGCGTTCCAGTAATTTGAACTCCATACCTCGCAGTCTTCCCGTTCCCAAAGATTCGCTGTGGTTAGGTGCCTTGTTCTAATGAACGAAGGTCTCTTTCTGTCTCAGACCAGGTCTGTTCTCACTTTATATTGTTATAATTTAAAGAGCAACCAGCCACAAGTATGGTTAAAACAGTTTATTTAATTCAAACCAATACCGGTTTCAGATTTATTATAAATTGGCGCCTCGTTTTTTACTCGTTACTGGTTTGGTGCACTAAGATAAACAAAAAGTTTTTAGTTTACAGTCTGGTAAATTTACGAACGATTTTCTTTTTTACCTTCACAGAAATCCTCATGAACTGATTTTAAGCCTCAAATGCGGCGAAAATTTGTCTGATGTATACAGGGTGTTACAAAAAGGTACAGCCAAACTTTCAGGAAACATTCCTCATACACAAATAAAGAAAAGATGTTATGTGGACATGTGTCCGGAAACGCTTAATTTCCATGTTAGAGCTCATTATAGTTTCGTCAGTATGTAATGTACTTCCTCGATTCACCGCCATTTGGCCCAATTGAAGGAAGGTAATGTTGACTTCGGTGCTTGTGTTGACATGCGACTCATTACTCTACAGTACTAGCATCGAGCACATCAGTACGTAGTGTTCGTACGCTTCTCAACAACAGATTCGGTGACCGATGGATTGGTAGAGGCGGACCAATTCCATGGCCTCCACGCTCTCCTGACCTCAACCCTCTTGACTTACATTTATGGGGGCATTTGAAAGCTTGTGTCTACGCAACCCCGGTACCAAATGTAGAGACTCTTCGTGCTCGTATTGTGGACGGCTGTAATACAATACGCCATTCTCCAGGGCTGCATCAGCGCATCAGGGATTCCATGCGACGGAGGGTGGATGCATGTATCCTCGCTAACGGAGGACATTTTGAACATTTCCTGTAACAAAGTGTTTGAAGTCACGCTGGTACGTTCTGTTGCTGTGTGTTTCCATTCCATGATTAATGTGATTTGAAGAGAAGTAATAAAATGAGCTCTAACATGGAAAGTAAGCGTTTCCGGACACATGTGCACATAACATATTTTCTTTCTTTGTGTGTGAGGAATGTTTCCTGAAAGTTTGGCCGTACCTTTTTGTAACACCCTGTATTTCTATGCGAGGAATTCGTCCTGTATTTATGTTATACATGTTAAATTTAACACTTTTTTACACGTGCGCTATATGTACGTTGTTTAATTTTTCAGAGGCTGATGTAACACACAGAATTCTATGTTTTATGACGCACACACGCTCACATTTTTACAGAACGAGGCCCAGCTACACACGAGTAAAAAACTAAACAAAAAAACGAGTATTTCAAAGACATTACTTTAGTAATGATGTTAAATTACAGATGCTGTATAAAGCGTATGGGAAGTTCTCTATACCGATTGAGGTATTACATGTCATGAATATTACTAAGTCGCCTTTCCCACTTCTCTGACGCAAGTTTTACTTTACTTTAATGCAACTCAATATTTATGACGTTGTATCTCCTGAACTGTGTGTGGTATAATGATATAGTTTTGCGTGTACATCCAGTGGTATATGTGGCTACTGTTTGCGAAATTTGTTGTGAATAGAGTTAGTAGTACAGAAGTAATAAAATAAAACGTGTTGAATGATGTGGCAGTTTTTCACACATGTCAGTATTTGTGACGTCATATTTCCTGAAGTATGTCTCATAAAAGATACAATTTTTCTGATACATTCAGTGGTATATGTTCATAGCCTGCAAAATGTGTCGCGAATACCGTTAATAGTAAAGAAGAAATAAATTGAAACGTCTTGCTTCATGTGGCAGTTTTACTGCATGAACAGCGGAAATTTAGTAAGCGATAAACTTTTTTCTGTTCCTCATTTTGTAGGTGGGGCGGGGGGGGGGGGGTTTAGAGTGAAGAATAGCCCTTTAAAGGTCTGAAATTATGTGAGAATTTTTTTTATTTAATTTTATCCCTATTTTGCAGCTTCAAACGTTACTGTACTCAATACACCCCAGGTATGAATTAAAAACGCCTTCAGTCACAATTTTTCGTGTTTTATTCAGTACACGATGCATTTCGGACTATGTGGGTCCGTCTTCAGGTGTAATTCGTCTTAATACATGCTTTATTTGTTCTCTTGAATGAGATGAAATGCATATTACTGCCACGTAAAGGTTTGATGTTAGGTTACGAATTTCGTAAGTCAGACGCGGAAAATATGTGCGAAATAGTGGAAAAGATGAATAGTGTAAACTTACCAAATAATCCAAGAAAAGCGTTTTTAACGTTTTAATAGCGGCATAAGTTTTTTCCTCCATCGTTTTCAAACATATCACTTCATTCAAGAGGTACATTCGCAAACACTTGTTTGTAAACAATTCACAGATGTTTTTGTTCATGGTGTGCTCAAAAATGAATTTTTCATAGTTGTAAAGATATAACTATTAAACAATTGACATATGCAGGAAACAATTGACATATGCAGGAAATAACTTTAGAACAGATCTTTAAAATTACTGAAATAGCTGTGGCTTGCGAAATTTGTTCATTGAACATCGATTCTGGTTTTTTGATTTTGTGGAGGTATATCTCCAGTTGTTCTAACAGATTTAGGACCTTACCATTGGCTTCATTATGTAATACTACCAGATTGTTTTCTAGCAGAGCCCTCTCGCGTCGGTCCGACAGCATCGGTTTTGCGCCTAGTGTAGTCGGTGCAGAGCTGTCGCACAAGGTGGAAACAATTCAGTGAGTGCCAGAACGTCTAGTCGACGTCAAAGGGAGCCATATCGGCATGTGAGTGAGTTCGAGCGGGACAGAATGATCGGTCTCCGGGAAATGGGGTTGTCATACCGTGACAGTTCGGCTCGCACAGGGCATGCTGCGACGATAGTGATGCGTGTGCGTAAGCAGTGGATAGAGGAAGGTCGTATGCAGCGAGGAGCGTCAACTGGACCACGGAACATGACCACAGCACGGAATGACCGTCATCTTGTCCGCATGGCCACTACGGACCGTACAGCGCCATCCAGAGTGTTGGCTCGTCGCTGGAGCACTGCAACAAGTGTGAACTTTTCTGCATCGACGGTTCGTCACCGTCTGCTGGAGGTTGGACTGGTTGCACGCACGCCATTACGTCGGCTTCCACTGTCCAGAAACCACAAGCTCCTCCGGCTGCAATGGGCACGTGAACACCGTCACTGGGGTGCTGAGTGGCAACATGTGATCTTTCCGGATAAGTCCCGCTTCAACGCGTCCTACAGTGATGGCCGCATACGTGTCCGGCGGTACCGTTAGTGCAACCTGGAGGGCTGCTTTGCGGAGCGGCATGGCGGACAAACACCAGGTGTGATGGTTTAGAGCGCCATTGGTTACAACAAGCGATCTCGCCTCGTACGTATTGCGGGCACTTTGAACAGCAAGCGGTACCTAACAGAGCTTGTGGAGCCTAAAGTGCTCTCCGTGCTTCAAGCATCTCCACAGGCCACATTTCAACAGGACAATGCCCGTCCACATATTGCGAGGAACGTACAGGCCTTCATCGAAGAGTGGCGGGTACCATTGCTTCCCTGGCCTGCACTTTCGCCAGACATGTCGCCCATCGAACATGTCTGGGATATGGTTGGTCGGCACCTGGTGCGTCACGGCCCTCCAGTAACTGGTGTCACGCATTTGTGGGCTCAGATAGAAACTGCGTGGAGGGAAATCCCTCAGGATTCAGAACCTTACTGATTCAATGCCACGGCGTATAACAGCCCTAATTGCAGCGCGTGGTGGCCACACGACATACTGAATAGTAGGGCTCAAAGGACATGTACAGATTAGAAAAGGTAATCATTTTTTACTTATCATGTACCTAACCTGTAGTGTTACATAAATTGAATTCATGCGTTTCCTTCTTGGTGTTGCAGTTTTCACAAAAGGTGTGTGTGTGTGTGTGTGTGTGTGTGTGTGTGTGTGTGTGTGTGTGCGAAATACACTCCTGGAAATGGAAAAAAGAACACATTGACACCGGTGTGTCAGACCCACCATACTTGCTCCGGACACTGCGAGAGGGCTGTACAAGCAATGATCACACGCACGGCACAGCGGACACACCAGGACCCGCGGTGTTGGCCGTCGAATGGCGCTAGCTGCGCAGCATTTGTGCACCGCCGCCGTCAGTGTCAGCCAGTTTGCCGTGGCATACGGAGCTCCATCGCAGTCTTTAACACTGGTAGCATGCCGCGACAGCGTGGACGTGAACCGTATGTGCAGTTGACGGACTTTGAGCGAGGGCGTATAGTGGGCATGCGGGAGGCCGGGTGGACGTACCGCCGAATTGCTCAACACGTGGGGCGTGAGGTCTCCACAGTACATCGATGTTGTCGCCAGTGGTCGGCGGAAGGTGCACGTGCCCGTCGACCTGGGACCGGACCGCAGCGACGCACGGATGCACGCCAAGACCGTAGGATCCTACGCAGTGCCGTAGGGGACCGCACCGCCACTTCCCAGCAAATTAGGGACACTGTTGCTCCTGGGGTATCGGCGAGGACCATTCGCAACCGTCTCCATGAAGCTGGGCTACGGTCCCGCACACCGTTAGGCCGTCTTCCGCTCACGCCCCAACATCGTGCAGCCCGCCTCCAGTGGTGTCGCGACAGGCGTGAATGGAGGGACGAATGGAGACGTGTCGTCTTCAGCGATGAGAGTCGCTTCTGCCTTGGTGCCAATGATGGTCGTATGCGTGTTTGGCGCCGTGCAGGTGAGCGCCACAATCAGGACTGCATACGACCGAGGCACACAGGGCCAGCACCCGGCATCATGGTGTGGGGAGCGATCTCCTACACTGGCCGTACACCACTGGTGATCGTCGAGGGGACACTGAATAGTGCACGGTACATCCAAACCGTCATCGAACCCATCGTTCTACCATTCCTAGACCGGCAAGGGAACTTGCTGTTCCAACAGGACAATGCACGTCCGCATGTATCCCGTGCCACCCAACGTGCTCTAGAAGGTGTAAGTCAACTACCCTGGCCAGCAAGATCTCCGGATCTGTCCCCCATTGAGCATGTTTGGGACTGGATGAAGCGTCGTCTCACGCGGTCTGCACGTCCAGCACGAACGCTGGTCCAACGGAGGCGCCAGGTGGAAATGGCATGGCAAGCCGTTCCACAGGACTACATCCAGCATCTCTACGATCGTCTCCATGGGAGAATAGCAGCCTGCATTGCTGCGAAAGGTGGATATACACTGTACTAGCGCCGACATTGTGCATGCTCTGTTGCCTGTGTCTATGTGCCTGTGGTTCTGTCAGTGTGATCATGTGATGTATCTGACCCCAGGAATGTGTCAATAAAGTTTCCCCTTCCTGGGACAATGAATTCACGGTGTTCTTATTTCAATTTCCAGGAGTGTATTTACGTCGTATGTACCCTCCCTAACCATGAACCATGGACCTTGGCGTTGGTGGGGAGGCTTGCGTGCCTCAACGATACAGATAGCCGTACCGTAGGTGCAACCACAACGGAGGGGTATCTGTTGAGAGGCCAGACAAACGTGTGGTTCCTGAAGAGGGGCAGCAACCTTTTCAGTAGTTGCAGGGGCAACAGTCTGAATGATTGACTGATCTGGCCTTGTAACACTAACGAAAACGGCCTTGCTGTTCTGGTACTGCGAACGGCTGAAAGCAAGGGGAAACTACAGCCGTAATTTTTTTCCCGAGGGCATGCACCTTTACTGTATGATTAAATGATGATGGCGTCCTCTTGGGTAAAATATTCCTGAGGTAAAATAGTCCCACATTCGGATCTCCGGGCGGGGACTACTCAAGAGGACCTCGATATCAGGAGAAAGAAAACTGGCGTTCTACGGATCGGAGCGTGGAATGTCAGATCCCTTAATCGGGCAGGTAGGTTAGAAAATTTAAAAAGGGAAATGGCTAGGTTAAAGTTAGATATAGTGGGAATTACTGAAGTTCGGTGGCAGGAGGAACAAGACTTTTGGTCAGGTGAATACAGGGTTATAAATACAAAATCAAATAGGGGTAATGCAGTTGTAGGTTTAATAATGAATAAAAAAATAGGAGTACGGGTAAGCTACTACAAACAGCATAGTGAACGCATTATTGTGGCCAAGATAGACACAAAGCCCACGCCTACTACAGTAGTACAAGTTTATATGCCAACTTGCTCTGCAGATGACGAAGAAATTGATGAAATGTATGACGAGATAAAAGGAATTATTCAGGTAGTGAAGGGAGACGAAAATTTAATAGTCATGGGTGACTGGAATTCGTCAGTAGGAAAAGGGATAGAAGGAAACATAGTAGGTGAATATGGATTGGGGCTAAGAAATAAAAGAGGAAGCCGACTGGTAGAATTTTGCGCAGAGCATAACTTAATCGTAGCCAACACTTGGTTCCAGAATCATGAAAGAAGGTTGTAACATGGAAGAACCCTGGTGATACTAAAATGTATCAGATAGATTATATAATGGTAAGACAGAGATTTAGGAACCAGGTTTTAAATTGTAAGACATTTCCAGGGGCAGATGTGGACTCTGACCACAATCTATTAGTTATGAACTGTAGATTAAAACTGAAGAAACTGCAAAAAGGTGCGAATTTAAGGAGATCGGACCTGGATAAACTGAAAGAACCAGACGTTGTACAGAGTTTCAGGGAGAGCATAAGGGAACAATTGACAGGACTGGGAGAAAGAAATACAGTAGAAGAAGAATGGGTAGCTTTGAGGGATGAAATAGTGAAGGCAGCAGAGGATCAAATAGGTAAAAAGACGAGGGCTAGTAGAAACCCTTGGGTAACAGAAGAAATATTGAATTTAACTAATGAAAGGAGAAAATATAAAAATGCAGTAAATGAAGCAGGCAAAAAGGAATACAAACGTCTCAAAAAAGAGATCGACAGGAAGTGCAAAATGGCTAAGCAGCGTAGGCTAGAGGACAAATGTAAGGATGTAGAGGCTTATCTCACTAGGGATAAGATAGATACTGCTTACAGGAAAATTAAAGAGACCTTTCGAGAAAGGAGAACCACTTGCATGAATATCAAGAGCTTTGATGGAAACCCAGTTCTAAGCAAAGAAGGGAAAGCAGAAAGGCGGAAGGAGTATATAGAGGGTCTATACAAGGGCGACGTACTTGAGGACAATATTAAATGGAAGAGGAGGTAGATGAAGATGAAATGAGAGATATGATACTGCGTAAAGAGTTTGACAGAGCACTAAAAGACCTGAGTCGAAACAAGGCCTACTGACGGCCTTGGGAGAGCCAATCCTGACAAAACTCTACCATCTGGTGAGCAAGATGTATGAGACAGGCGAAATAGCCTCAGACTTCAAGAAGAATATAATAATTCTAATCTCAAAGAAAGCAGGTGTTGACAGATGTGAAAATTACCGAACTATCAGTTTAATAAGTCACAGCTGCAAAATACTAACGCGAATTCTTTACAGACGAATGGAAAAACTGATAGAAGCCGACCTCGGGGAAGATCAGTTTGGATTCCGTAGAAATGTTGGAACACGTGAGGCATTACTGACCCTACGACTTATCTTAGAAAATAGATTAAGGAAAGGCAAACCTACGTTTCTAGCATTTGTAGACTTGGAGAAAGCTTTTCACTATGTTGATTGGAATACTCTCTTTCAAATTCTGAAGGTGGCAGGGGTAAAATACAGGGAGCGAAAAGCTATTTACAATTTGTACAGAAACCAGATGGCAGTTATAAGAGTCGAGGGGTATGAAAGGGAAGCAATGGTTGGGAAGGGAGTGAGACAGGGTTGTAGCCTATCCCCGATGTTATTCAATGCGTATATTGAGCAAGCAATAAAGGAAACAAAAGAAAAGTTCAGTTAGGTATTAAAATCTATGGAGAAGAAATAAAAACTTTAAGGTTCGCCGATGACATTGTAATTCTGTCAGAGACAGCAAAGGACTTGGAAGAGCAGTTGAACGGAATGGACAGTGTCTTGATAGGAGGGTATAAGATGAACATCAACAAAAGCAAAACGAGGATAATGGAATGTAGTCGAATTAAATCGGGTGATGCTGAGGGAATTAGATTAGGAAATCAGACACTTAAAGTAGTAAAGGAGTTTTGCTATTTGGGGAGCGAAGTAGAGAGGTTATAAAATGTAGACTGGCAATGGCAAGGAAAGCGTTTCTGAAGAAGAAAAATTTGTTAACTGCGAGTATAGATTTAAATGTCAGGAAGTCGTTTCTGAAAGTATTTGTATGGAGTGTAGCCATGTATGGAAGTGAAACGTGGAAAATAAACAGTTTAGACAAGAAGAGAATAGAATCTTTCGAAATGTGGTGCTACAGAAAATGCTGATGATTAGATGGGTAGATCACATAACTAATGAGGAAGTATTGAATAGAATTGGGGAGAAGAGGAGCTTGTGGCGTAACTTAACTAGAAGAAGGGATCGGTTGGTAGGACATGTTCTGAGACATCGAGGGATCACCAATTTAGTATTGGAGGGCAGTGTGGAGGGTAAAAATCGTAGAGGGAGACCAAGAGATGAATACACGAAGCAGATTCAGAAGGATGTAGGCTGCAGTAGGTACTGGGAGATGAAGAAGCTTGCACAGGATAGAGTAGCATGGAGAGCTGCATCAAACCAGTCTCAGGACTGAAGACCACAACAACAACAACAACATGTACCCTCATAAACCTCTGCACTGACTTCAGCCAAACTTGGTACACATGTTAATTACTATCTGGAAAGAAGTACTCTGGGGGTGAGAACCAGCAACCTCCTATTGGGTTGGGGATGTAAACATACTGGCAGAAGGGGGGGGGGGGGGGAAGGAGATGGACATACAAGAGGGGGAAGGAGGATATAGACACAGATATGTGGGAGTGGGACATAGAGAGAGAGAGGAGATGGCAAATGGACAGACAAAGGGAAGAGAAGGAGAGAGATGGAGAGAGAGGGAAGAGGAAATGGACTGAGAGATGGTGGAGGAGAACATAATCAGGAAAATGTGGAGAAGGAAATGGATAGAGAAATGGAAGTGGAGATGGATACAGAGAGAGGGGAGGAGGAGAAGGACAGAGAGAGGGACAAGGAGGAGATAAATACTTATTCAGGCAGCACCAGGTAATCAGCTAATTCTGCAATATAGGTATAGCTAGTTTATATTCTACTCATATAAAATGTGTAAAACATTTATTGGTCTATGGTGATGATATGTTGGATTAAAAGATAAGAAGACCTTTCAGGTGTTATTTCCGTAGGTGAAGTTGGATGATCCTGTTTCCTTATTTAGAATTAGGTCATGGATGGTATTCTAATGTATATGGATTTTAAATGAAGTTCCATTCAGTAAATATATTATATCACTATTTATAATGTAGAATACAATCAAATAAACACTGTCCGAACAGGCCTTGAAGGCCCAGTGGTACCGACCGGCCGCCGTGTCATCCTCGGCCCATGGGCGTCAGCACATGCAGATACGGAGGGGCATGTGGTCAGTTTTTGTGATCGGTGCCGCTACTTCTCAATGAAGTAGCTCCTCAATTGGCCTCACAACGGCTGAATGCACCCTGATTACCAACAGCACTCGGCAGACGCCGACATTGAGCCATCCAAGTGCAAAAATAATGGTTCAAATGGCTCTGAGCAGTATGGGACTTAACATCTGAGGTCATCAGTCCCCTAGAACTTAGAACTACTTAAACCTAGCTAACCTAAGGACATCACACACTTCCATGCCCTAGGCGGGATTCGAACCTGCGACCGTAGCGGGCGCGCGGTTCCAGACTGAAGCGCCTAGAACCGCTCGGCCACACCGGCCGGAATCATCAAAATGCAACCCAAGGCTGACAGCACTTAATATGATGGGAACCAGTGCTACCACTGTGGTGGGGCCGTTGGTCTTATAATGTAGAATACAACCTCAAACAAATTCGATGTTCAAACTCAGGCCCGTCACTGTAACAAGATACATATATCACTGTGCTTTTGTACTGTTCACACTGTCTGCGATCTAAGTCCCATGCTCATTGCTGATTCTGTTCAATGTACTAACATTACAGCACATATTTTACATTTTAACTGGCTAATCAAATTTTTATCGATCATAATACTATTCATATTATAGAATGCAACTTAAAATACGATGTTCATACTCAGTTTTATCACTGCCAACAAAACAGAGAAAAAATAAGTTTCATTGTGCTTTTATACTTTTCACAGAGTTGCTCTTCCAGTGCCCAAGTTCATTGCTGGTTCTGTTCAGTATCATTTGTTCGTGTAATCTTAGGCATTAAGTATAATGCCATATTAGAATTAATTGTACACAATTTTGCTTCTCTTTTCGACTTTGATATTAATTTCATCACTCTACCAAAGACATAAATTGCTGATCCCACACCACCTGTCCATATGGTCTATACAGCATCTGTAACTTAAGATCTTTAATACACTAACATTCAAACTATTGTTTTTGTTACTCGTCTGAAGCTGGGCCACGTTTTGTAAAATATGGGAGTGAGTGCCGTCATGTGCCGTGTGTGTTATGGCAGTTTCCATGAAATTAAACAGCACTCATATGGTGCATGTGCAAAACTATGTTAAATTTAAAATGCATAACACAAATACGGAACGAATTCCTTGCACAGAAATATACACCATACAAGTTTTCTCCACATTTCATCTTTGAAATCAGTTCATGAAAGTTTCTTATGAAGGTCAAAAAGAAAAAATCTCTCTTAAGTTTACCACACTGTGAACCAAAAATTTTTTGTTCATATTAATGAGCCAAACCAATAACGAGTACAGAACCAGACCCCAACAGGAAAAGAAGAATTTGTAATGAATACGATACCGGTAATGGTCTGATTTAAATAAACCGTTTTAAACCATACTTTTGGCTGTTTGCTATTTTTATGTTCTATGCTCGTGTTATATGCTGCATCAATAAAGACACTATATCTTCCTAGACTCAATGAATCATTTCAGGCAAATTCTGGGCTGGTTGCTCTAGAAAGTTTGCAACCAACTTCCTCATCAAATATTGTTTGTTGATGTTGACGGAAATGTAAATGATCAGCTTCCCCTTTTCGGCCTTCCAGAAATCAATAAAACTGGTTTAAAAGTCCAACTGTGCAGCTATAATGATTACGGATGTGGTAAAAAATAAGGAATATATTTTGTAGAAATATGAGATACAGAAATAAAAGAGAAAGAGACTACTCTTCGATCGATAGGTTAAAGTTGTGTGGTCTCTGTAAGCAATCCGCAGATCTTCCTAGGAGATCCACATGAACATTGTTTTGTTTAAATTAAAGTAACAAGAGAGACATTTACTCCGATGGTAGAGCTATTCTTTCTTTTGTGCATTAAATAAAATTACAGCATTGGCTCTAACGGTACTCCTTTCTATCAATGTTTGTTATTAGTTTTATTAGAAATTATGAGTTTGAAGACTACTGAAAACTTTAAAAAACCTTGTCAGTAATAATTAGGTCGTACCTCATTAATAACAAAAGAAGTTTCGTCTGCCTATCGCAGCTATCGCAAAGCGGTGTACAAAGATTGTTATAGCTTGTTGGAGACGTTTTTACTGAACATTTCTGACAAGTAGAATAGAGAACCGAACCGGGTCCCGATCTCATTTACTGGTAGACTGCTGTCAAATACACTCTTCACGCATTCTTCGAGAGCAGATGGTTGCACCGAGCGCCTGCACACAATTTCACCTTTCCATAAAAGTATCGCAGTGCATACTGCAGTAAAGAGCAGATAAGTGCAACTGATTACATCCGCTGATTTTTTACTGTGAGTGAAACCCATAATAAGTGGTGAAGAAGATAATACTTTCCAGGAGCACGTGGGAAACGAGTGATAACAGCTATCAGTGATCACAGACAACAGGTGGCAGCACTAACATTGGAGGAAACGAAGCGATTCATCTAACAGCCACAAGTGCATGATCATTGGCTTTCGGAAGTGTGGAAGCATTTCCAAAACGGCTAAGTTTGTAAATTGTTCGCATGCCGCCGTGGTTAAAGTATACGTGCACGGCAAATTGGCGCTATCCAAAACTGGCGCTGAGGCAACTGTGGTGCAATATGGGCCATAGATGACAGGGGTGAAAGACGACTGCAGACAGCGCTCCTACCCTCCAACGGTCCCAACGCCTTCTCCAGAATCACCTTGACCTTTTTGCCGCATGGTGTAACCAGTGGCTGCTGAAAATCAATCCTTCCAAGACCCAGGCAATCATCGTATGTCATACCACTCGCTCCTTCCAGCTCCTGAATTTCCCCCTTACCATCTGTGCCCGTCCTGTCCGCCTCTCCCCCACTCTCACCTACCCCTTGGCCTCACCACTGACCGTCACCTCACCTGGATCCCTCATCTCCGCTCCATCCAAGCCCACAACCGCCTCCGACTCCTCAAACTTCTCTCTGGCTGGACATGGGGGTTGCACCCCTGTACCATCCTCCACACCAACACCTCCTACCACCTTGATCCCCCTCCCCCCCTGGTTGCGCCTCTCCTCTCCAATCCCTGCCCTCTGCCATGCCTTTACTGTTGTGTCTCCCCTACCCTCCATCTCTACACCCTTCATCTCCTTTCCCAAGGTGGCTTCCATGAACTACCCCTCCCGGATGGTGCCCTATCTCCCTCCTTTTATCCCTCCTATCAACCCTGATCCTCACCCCCCCCCCTTTCCTGTCCTTTCCCCGGGCTCCCTCTTCCCCTCCTTCCATCCTGTTTTCTCCCCACCTCACCTCTCCCTGCCTCCTCCCCCCCCCCCCAAGTCCTTTTGAATACCCATCCTCTGCCTTTCCCCACTCCCTGTCGTGTCTGCCCAGCACCCCCCCCCCCTCTTATGGGTCCTTGTCCTCCAATGGCTCCTTTCCCCCCTTCCCCCCACCTCGTTTTTCGTTTTTTCCTCTCCTTCCCGCCCCCCCCTTTCCTTTCCCGTCATCTGTCCATGTTCCCCCATATCTGCCCTCAGCTGTGGTATATCATATTTGTGAAAATTTTTTAGTGCAGTGTTCAAGTGAATGTTCAGTGTAGTTCGTCTCTCCAAAGTGTTGCGTATAGAAACCATGCTGTCGCTGGGTATAAATTTTATATCTCTTGCGAACAGAAACCAGACTGTCGCCGTGTTATTTTAATTGTATGTCTATTCTTTTACCTGTCTGCTTCATATGTATTTTATTAGCATCATCAACCCTTTGTTTTATGTTTTAAGTTTCACGGTTTTCCGCCATTTTACGATTTAAGTCCCCGATTTTATCGCCTGTTTTTATTATTTATTATCTTCATCTTTTTAAAACAAATTCTGTAGGCTGAAGAGCGGCGTACTAAGCTGAATTGAAACCCAATAAAGGAAAAAAAGGACGAGTGCGGAGATGTGTATGGGCAAATAGATGTGCAACTCTTGAGCAACTGTCCGCCCAGACGAACTAAAGGGTTACCAGCAGTGTCTACTCAACGACTGTTCAGCGCACGTTGCTGCGTATGAGCATCTTCAGCAGGCGCCTGCTTCGTGCACCCACGCTGATTGCTATTCATCGGCGACAAAGGCTGGAGTTCGCAAGCCAATACCGCAACAGGTGGCCTTTTCAGATGAGTCACATTTTACGCTCCATTGGCGTGAAAAGCAAACACCTTGCGACAATCGTCGAAGGGTCCAGGCCGGGGTAGTGAGGAATGTTTTCGTGACGTTTCCTGAGTGATCTCGTCATTCTGGAAGGCACAGTGGCCAAACAAAGTATGAATATATCCTTGGGGACCGTGTCCATCCTTCAAGTGGTTTGTGTTTCGTCCGCGCGATGGCATCTACCAGCAGAACAATGCAACGTGTGACATAGCTCGAAGTGTATGTGTGAGGTTTGAAGAGCACCAGAATGTGTTTACCGTACTCAATTGGCCACCAAAATCTATGGATTCAAACCCTATCGAGGATCCGTGAGACCACCTTTATCGGGCTGTTGGTGCCATGGATCCTCAACCGAGAAACCTACGTCAGCTGGCCGTGGCACTGCAGTCGGCATAGCTCCACATCCTTGTCTGTACCTTCCAGAACCACATTAACTCTCTTCCTGCATGTCTCACAGCTGTCCGCGATGCGGAAGGTGGTTATTCAGGCTTTCCACGGGTAGTCATATTAATGTGACTGTACAGTGAACACAAATGTTACACTGCTGGCCATAAAATTGCTACACCAAGAAGAAATGCAGATGGGTATTCATTGGACAAATATATTATACTACAACTGACATGTGATTACATTTTCACGCAATTTGGGAGCATAGATCCTGAGAAATCAGTAACCAGAACAACCACCTCTGGCCATAATAACGCCCTTGATACGCCTGGGCATTGAGTCAAACAGACCTTGGATGAAGTGTACAGGTACAGCTGCCCCTAGCAGCTTCAACACGATACCACAGTTCATCAAGAGTAGTGACTGGCGTATTGTGACGAGCCAGTTGCTCGGCCACCATTGACGAGACGTTTTCAATTGGTGGGAGATCTGGAGAATGCCCTGGCCAGGGCAGCAGTCAAAAATTTTCTGTATCCAGAAAGGCCCGTACAGGACCTGCAACATTATCCTGCTGATATGTAGGGTTTCGCAGGGGTCGAATGAAGGGTAGAGCCACATCTGAAATGTAACGTCCACCGTTCAAAGTGCCGTCAATGCGAACAAGAGGTGACCGAGACGTGTAACCTATGGCAGCCCATACCATCACGCCGGGTGATGACGAATACACGTTTCCAATGTGCGTTCACTGCGGTGTCGCCAAACACGGACGCGACCATCATGATGCTGTAAACAGAACCTGGATTCATCCGAAAAAATGACGTTTTGCCATTCGTGCACCCAGGTTCGTCGTTGAGTACACCATCGCAGGCGCTCCTGTCTGTGATGCAGCGTCAAGGTTAATCGCAGCCATGGTCTCCGAGCTGATAGTCCATGCTGCTGCAAATGTCGTCGAACTGTTCGTGCAGATTTTTGTTGTCTTGCAAACGTCCCTATCTGTTGACTCAGGGATCGAGACGTGGATGCACGATCCGTTACAGCCATGCAGATAAGATGCCTGTCATCTCGACTGCTAGTGATACGAGGACGTTGAGATCCAGCAGGGCGTTCCGTATTACCCTCCTGAACCCACCGATTCCATATTCTGCTAACAGTCATTGGATCTCGACCAACAGGAGCAGCAATGTCGCGATACAATAAACTGCAATCGCCATAGGCTACAATACGACCTTTATCAAAGTCGGAAACGTGATGGTACGCATTTCTCCTCCTTACACGAGGCATCACAACAACGTTTCACCAGGCAACGCCGGTCAACTGCTGTTTGTGTATGAGAAATCGGTTGGAAACTTTATGCATGTCAGCACGTTGTAGGTGTCGCCACCGGCGCCAACCTTGTGTGAATGCCCTGAAAAGCTAATCATTTGCATAACACAGCATCTTCTTCCTGTCGGTTAAATTTCGCGTCTGTAGCACGTCATTTTCGTGTTGTAGCAATTTTAATGGCCAGTAGTGTAGTTATGCGGAAATTACGAGGGCAGTTCAATAAGTAATGCAACACATTTTTTTTTCTCGGCCAATTTTGGTTGAAAAAACCGGAAATTTCTTGTGGAATATTTTCAAACATTCTCGCTTCGTCTCGTATAGTTTCATTGACTTCCGATAGGTGGCAGCGCTGTACGGAGCTGTTAAAATGGCGTCTGTAACGGATATGCGTTGCAAACAACGGACAGTGATCGAGTTTCTTTTGGGGGAAAACCAGGGCATCTCAGATATTCATAGGCGCTTGCAGAATGTCTACGGTGATCTGGCAGTGGACAAAAGCACGGTGAGTCGTTGGGCAAAGCGTGTGTCATCATCGCCGCAAGGTCAAGCAAGACTGTCTGATCTCCCGCGTGCGGGCCGGCCGTGCGCAGCTGTGACTCCTGCAATGGCGGAGCGTGCGAACACACTCGTTCGAGATGATCGACGGATCACCATCAAACAACTCAGTGCTCAACTTGACATCTCTGTTGGTAGTGCTGTCACAGTTGTTCACCAGTTGGGATATTCAAAGGTTTGTTCCCGCTGGGTCCCTCGTTGTCTAACCGAACACCATAAAGAGCAAAGGAGAACCATCTGTGCGGAATTGCTTGCTCGTCATGTGGCTGAGGGTGACAATTTCTTGTCAAAGATTGTTACAGGCGATGAAACATGGGTTCATCACTTCGAACCTGAAACAAAACGGCAATCAATGGAGTGGCGCCACACCCACTCCCCTACCAAGAAAAAGTTTAAAGCCATACCCTCAGCCGGTAAAGTCATGGTTACAGTGTTCTGGGATGCTGAAGGGGTTATTCTGTTCGATGTCCTTCCCCATGGTCAAACGATCAACTCTGAAGTGTATTGTGCTACTCTTCAGAAATTGAAGAAACGACTTCAGCGTGTTCGTAGGCACAAAAATCTGAACGAACTTCTCCTTCTTCATGAAAACGCAAGACCTCACACAAGTCTTCGCACCCGAGAGGAGCTCACAAAACTTCAGTGGACTGTTCTTCCTCATGCACCCTACAGCCCCGATCTCGCACCGTCGGATTTCCATATGTTTGGCCCAATGAAGGACGCAATCCGTGGGAGGCACTACGCGGATGATGAAGAAGTTATTGATGCAGTACGACGTTGGCTCCGACATCGACCAGTGGAATGGTACCGTGCAGGCATACAGGCCCTCATTTCAAGGTGGCGTAAGGCCGTAGCATTGAATGGAGATTACGTTGAAAAATAGTGTTGTGTAGCTAAAAGATTGGGGAATAACCTGGTGTATTTCAATGCTGAATAAAACAACCCCTGTTTCAGAAAAAAAATGTGTTGCATTACTTATTGAACTTCCCTCGTACATTGTTGAATGTAAGTATTCTCATAAATTGTAGAAGGAACAGCTTGTGAAGTATTTGTTTACTTTGCTTTTATATGTCTTAGGATGTTCAATTTCCTATCTAATGTCCACTTTCAATCAGTTATATACTTTTGCATCACAATATAAAACTCCATTCTGAATTCTAGGTTGAAATGCATAATCTTGATACAAATTAATTCTACTTCGATTATTGTGGTTGTGAATTTCTGAGTTTATCCTAAATTCACTTATGTTATTAACCACAATTATCGTTAAGAAGTATATATATTGGCATTTAAGTCTAAGAATATCTAGATCCCTAAGAGGCTTCTGCAAGATCTTCAGTTATCAACCTTACATAATTTACTTATTACATACTTTTGTATAATAAATACTTTTGTAAGTAGCCTGTTTATTTTTCTGTGTGTTGACACCGTGATAGACTCCGTTAGCAACTCTGACAGCGCTGTGCGCACTCTGTAAGAGACTCTGTGGCTGGTTGGACTTGCAGTTGGAGGTGAACGGCCAGCAGTGATGGAAATTGGGAGTGAGTAGTCAGGAGTGATGGAGGTTAGAGGTTAAAAATTAGCAGTGTTGAAGGTTTTCAGTATTAGCGCGAGCGGACGATCTGAATGTATATCCGTCATTGAGATTTATTACTGATGATTGTATAATTTTTGTACTGGTTGTCACATTCTTAAGGTAAATACATTGTTTGCTCTGCAACAAAATCTTTCCTTTGCTAACCACATGCCAATCAGTAGTTAGAGCCTTCAGTAGCTAGAATCTTTTATTTAGCTGGCAGTACTGGTGCTTGCGGCATTGCTGTACTTCGTGTAATGAAGATTTTTGTGAGGTAAGTGACTTATGAAATGTATTGCTTATTGTTACGTTTTCTACCAATTCAGGGTCATTCTTTTGTATTAATTATGTGAAGTCAGGTTATCATTATTGAGCGGTCAGATTGCGTTACGCTAGAATATTGTGCGTCAGTGTTGAAATGATAAAGAATAGCAAAGAGAAAGTAGGCTCAGTATGTTAATTTCACTCAGCAGTTTAAGAACATTGAGTAAGCAGTCAGCAGTTTAAGTAAAACCATATTTAGAAGTTTCACCTTCTCAGTTATTTCAGTTTAAGTACGTAAATTTATTTTATAAGGAAGTTTCACTTTTTTGACTTCAGTTGCAATCCTCCAGAAGATAATGTCCTAGCACAAAATTTAGTGGAATAATGAGAAGTACGCTATCTACCCTCTATGCAGGACAACACAGTGATAGAAATTTCTGAGTGAAAAGCAGGCAGAAGTAAGAATTTTGGTTAACTTACCCACATACTGATGTCATCTCACTTTTTTATCCACCTGGAAGTACAGGAACTACATACACGTAGCCTCATTCTGGTTATGCTCATTGATATCTACTTATGATACACGTAAGTCATTTTTATTTGGTTGGAATTCCAGACTGCGAGGTTTTGCAAGATTAAACGGTTTCCGCCACGAACCATGGTCCTTACCAAGGTGGGGTGGCTTGCATGCCTCTACGATAAAATAGCCATACTGAAGGTGCGACCACATTAGAAGGGTACTGTATCTACTAGGAGGTCAGGTGCTCATGTGGTTCCTAAAAATGGGCTACAGACTTTTCAGTAGTTTCAAGGGCACCGGTCCAGATGTTTCACTGATTTGTTCTTGTAACATAAAACAACATAACCTTCCTATGCCGGCACTGGCTTCCTTCTCGGTAAAATATCCCAGAGGTAAAATAGTCCCCTGTCCCTATCTTCAGGCGGAAACTACTCTGGAGGATGTCATCACCAGGAAGAACAAAACACGCCTTCTGTGGTTCTGAGAGTGGAATGTTAGACCCCGTAAACATGTAGATAGGTTGGAGAATTTAAAAAAGGAAACAGATGGTCTGAGGTAAGACACAGTGGGAATTCGTGAATTACGGCTGCCGGAAGAACAGGTCTAGTGGTCAGATCAGTACAGGGTTATCTATAGAAAATCAAACAGAATCAATGTTAGAGTAGGTCTAATAATTAATAAGAAAACGGGAATGCATATAAGCTGCGATGAACAGCATAGTGAACGCATCATAGTAATCAAGGTAGACACAAAACAGATAACTACCACATTAGTAAAACTGTTATGCATTTGTCTACCAGCTACGCAAATGATGAAGAAACTGAAACAATGTATGATTAGATAACAGAAATTATTCAAATACTTAAGAAAGAGGGAAGTTTAGTTGTAATGGGGAAAGGACAAGAAGGAAAAGTAGTAGGAGAACGTGGACTGGTGGAGGGGAATGAAGCCACCTGTAAGAACTTTGACCGAGCACAATTAAATCATTTCTAACATTTGGTTTCAAAATCGTGAAAGAAGTCTGTACGCATAGAAGAGGCCTATAGACAGAGGAAGGCTTTAAATAAGTTACGCACTGGTTAAGCAGAGATTTGTAAATTAGAATTAAGACTAAGACATTTACAGGGCAGATGTGGATGCTGACCGTAATTTATTGGTAATAAGCTACACATTAAAACTGAAGAAATTGCAGAAAGGCAGGAAATTAAGTAGATGGGAGCTGGATAAGTTGAAAGAATCAGAGATTTTTTGAGTTTCAAACGGAATATTGGGCAACGATTGACTGAAAGAAGAGTAAGGAAATCAATATAAGACGGGTGGGCAGCTAAGAGCTCAGATGGCAAGCCAGCACAAAGCAAGGAAGGGGAGGCTGGAAAATGGAAGGAATACACAGAAGGTCTATAAAAGGGGAACAAACCTAAACGCTTCCCCTGGAGTAGCAGCCATTACCTCAGAATTATTCAGGTGCTTGGGAGAGCGAACCATGGCAAAACTATACCATCTTGTATGCAAGGTATGTGAGACAGACGTAATACCCTCAGACTTCAAAAGATTGTAATAAATAATTTCTGTTCCAAAGAGAAATGGTATTGAAACGTATAATATTACTGTACCATCAGTTTAATAACTCATAACTGCAGAATACTGACATGAATTATATACAGAAGAATGGAAAGACTAGTAGAAGCTGACCTCGGGGAAGATCAGTTTGGATTCTGGAGAAATGTAGGAACACTCGAAGCCATGCTGACCCTACGACTTAGATTTGGAAATAGGGTAACCCACGTTCATCGGACTTGTAGAGTTAGAGAAAGATTTTGACAATGTTGACTGGAATACACTTGTAGATATTTTGAAGGTTGTAGGGGTAAAATACAAATAGTGAAATGTTGTCTACAACTTGTATACGAACCAGACTGCACTTACAAAAATCAAAGGGCATCACAGGAAAGTAATAGCTGATAAGGAAATGAGACAGGACTGTAGTCTGTCAGTCAATCTATACATTCAACAAGCGGTGAAGGAAACCTAGGAGAAATTTGGTTAGGGATTTAAATTTCAGGGATAATAAATAAAAACTTTGTGATTACAGGCAACAATGGACAGAACAGGGCAAAGATCATGTCTCATTTTACTTTTGGTCGAAACGATACGGGTATCCATGGTCGGTACAAAATATAATTCTTTTAGCAGATATTATATTATTGATTTTGAGATTAAGTGTGCCACTGAAAATACGTTAGGTAGGTTTTTCTGTCTACGTTCCTGCACACATACGCAGCCACAATACCATTAACTCAATATTACTGGAACATGAGAATCCACTAGTCATCATCATTGACGATGAGACAAATCACTTTAATATTATAAATTCACCTGATGAAAGTTCAGTGACATGTCATCGATGGTTGTCGCCCCAAAAAGTGTATTTTGCCACATTTTCTTCGGCGAAATCGTGAGCAAGGCATTATTTAGCCTATTCCATTGCACAGAAGTTTTACTGTTGCCAGCAACCAGTCATATGTGCTGGATGAACTTTAGGTCTTTTAACGATGACTGTTTGAACTTTTCGTGAAGGTTTACAGTAACTGTTAATGTTCTATACTACAGTGCACACTTTGAATGCAGAACAGTGTCGATTAATCTCTCAATGTTAAGTTTCGTAATAAAGAAATAAACACAGCTGAGAATGCCTTGCTGTGTAACAATCAAAATTAGGCTATCTTTGCTTGTATAACATAGTTTCCATTCTTATTCATAGTCAGAATAGTCCTAGTTAGCCTATATAAAAATCATACATCATAATGTTTCGTATCAATAGGTTAAACTTCCGCAACCAAAGTGAGCACCATACGCAGAAACGTCCACAAAGAATATATAACAACGCAAGATGAAAAGAAAATTCTGGAAACTCGTCACCCTTGAAAGAAAGAAATTTTTTCAACACTTTTCACTGGTTGTTGCAATTCCAATATGACCTAATGTTCGCTCTGCTCACGTGATTCCTTATTCTCCAAAGATAAAATATTATTTCATGAAAAGAAAATTCTGGAAACTCGTCACCCTTGAAAGAAAGAAATTTTTTCAACACTTTTCACTGGTTGTTGCAATTCCAATATGACCTAATGTTCGCTCTGCTCACGTGATTCCTTATTCTCCAAAGATAAAATATTATTTCATTGAATTGTTTCCACTAGTCTTCATTGTAGTAATAACGTGCTGAATGAAACAAGCAACAGCGTCGTATCTGGTATTCCTGTAGGGTGCTGCATATTTGATGCGCACGTACTGCATTACAATTGTGAGAATGTGTACACTTACCGCAGCCGCAGCAGCCGCTGTGACAGGAACCTGCTGGAAGGCAAGCGTCTGTATGAGCCGGCAAAATGACGTCTCTTTGTCCGGTAGCTAACCGATGGCACAGCTCAGCTCCTTCGTGCGGTTGCCAACATCTTGACTGCCGATCTGGCATTTGTAATAGCAGGGGTGTCGCAGAGAGTGAAACACATTTGGACAGCGCGGGGCACTTTTAAGGTTCACTTTCTGGTTCGACCTTCGCCAGCGAGAATTCGTAGAACTCCAGCTGTGTATTAAAGCAGTTTGGTAACTAATGGGCTACTTCAATTTTTTTCGTCTTTTGTGGGAGGTTAAATTCTAAATGCGCAGTTTTGACTTTATTTAGAAAAACAAAAAGAAAAGCTTTCTGCTTTGAACTAGGGCTGTGGTAAAAGTTGTCCACTAGGCAGCGAAATGTTTTTGTGATAAGACCTACATTTTCTTTTCGAAGTAATCGTATTTTGAAGCAATGTACACTCATGTTCAGAAAAAAACTTGACAAACAGAACACCTTGAACGACTACAGATAGAACATTTATATTCACAGGACACGTGCGTTACTACGTTCTGCAAAAATGATTAGCATTTCAGCATGTGCCCTGTTGCCTACTAGGCGCAGGGTCCGCCATGGGTCCTGATAACTTGTTCCACGCGTGATGTCATCGACGCGTGTAAGGCGCAAATGGTTCAAATGGCTCTGAGCACTATGGGACTCAACTGCTGTGGTTATCAGTCCCCTAGAACTTAGAACTACTTAAACCTAACTAGCCTAAGGACATCACACACATCCATGCCCGAGGCAGGATTCGAACCTGCGACCGCAGCAGTCCCACGGTTCCGGACTGCGCGCCTAGAACCGCGAGACCACCGCGGCCTATAAGGCGCAAGTGGCGTACTGTGATGCAGCCATCCGTACTGCATTCACCTGGTTCCAAAGTCCATTTGTAGTGGTCGGCATAGGGTCACTACGCTGCACCCGTCGTTTCACCGTATCCCACACATTTTCGATCGGTGGCGGGCCAGGGCAAAAGGCTGACAGCCTCTGACACCAAGAAGACAAGTGTTCGTGCTGCAACATGTGGTCGTGCACTGTTTTGCTGAAAAATGACCTCTCGGGTGTTGTCACAAAGGGTATGGCTACCCGCCGCAGGATGTCATCCACGTACGTCACACTGGTCACTGTGCCCTGGACACGCACCAACTGTGATTTGTGGTTGAACCCACTAGCACCCCACACCATAAGGCCTGGAGTTGGCACTGTATGTCTTGTGCGAATGCAGTCACTGTGATGTCGCTCCCCTGTCTGTGGCGCACCAAAATCATTTTCAAACACTATCTGATGCCATTCCCGTCCACGGTGACGTCATTTTACACAATTGTCGACTATTGTGTTTCTGCACATTCGTCAAACGTAGACAGAGAAATGGACGACGGGCACGTAACCCGTACCATTACAAACGGCGACGGACTGTCACCCCTGAGAGTGTACAATGTGCTCCACTACAGCGCCAGAGCCGAGTAGGACGCAGATCTGTCCTGCAGTGCCATTCGGATGAGGTGTCGATGTTCTCCTGTGGTGGTCTGGTTGGTGCGACATGACCTATCTCGTCGTTTTCCACGGTTTTCCATTCTGCACACACTCGTTGCACTGCCGAAACACTTCGTCCCACAGGAGCAGCAATTTCCCGGATGGATGCATTCTCTCATGCCAATAATGCACCCTCTTTCAGACTCACTGATTCGACGGTACGGTTCGCGCATACGTCTGTGAGGCATCCTGCACGTTGCTAAATCTATTACCTTCGGTTTATAGCGACAACCATAGCCGCAGGCACATTTTACCAGTGGGTGGCGATGCGCCGCGATATCGATGTTCCCATTGAACCCGCGGGCCGATGCTAATCATATCTGTAGAACATACTAATGTACATCTCCTATGAACATAAATGTTCTATCTCTAGTTTATTTATTTATTTATTTATTTATTTATTTATTGTTCCGTGGGACCACATTAAGGAGAAGTCTCCATGGTCATGGAACGAGTCAATACATGAAATTATAACACGATTGTAGAAACAGATAAAATGAAATATAAGAAACATATTCGGGCGACAAGTCGTTAGTTTAAATAAAGAAAATCAATAACGTAATACTGGAATTTGCTTAATTTTTTAGCTCTTCCAGGAGCTCCTCGACAGAATAGAAGGAGTGAGCCATGAGCAAACTCTTCAGTTTAGACTTAAAAGTGTTTGGGCTACTGCTAAGATTTTTGAGTTCTTGTGGTAGCTTATTGAAAATGGATGCAGCAGAATACTGCACTCCTTTCTGCACAAGAGTCAAGGAAGTGCATTCCACATGCAGATTTGATTTCTGCCTAGTATTAACTGAGTGAAAGCTGCTAACTCTTGGGAATAAGCTAATTTTGCTAACAACAAACGACATTAAAGAAAATACATACTGTGAGGGCAATGTCAAAATTCCCAGACTATTGAATAGGGGTCGACAAGAGGTTTTCGAACTTACACCACACATAGCTCGAACAGCCCGTTTTTGAGCCAGAAATACCCTTTTTGAATCAGTAGAATTACCCCAAAAAATAATACCATATGACATAAGCGTATGAAAATATGCGAAGTAGACTACTTTTCGTGTTGAAATGTCACTTATTTCAGATACTGTTCTAATGGTAAATAAAGCGGCATTTAGTTTTTGAACAAGATCCTGAACATGGGCTTTCCACAACAGCTTACTATCTATCCGTACGCCTAGAAACTTGAACTGTTCCGTCTCGCTTATAACATGCCCATTCTGTCTGATTAAAATATCAGTTCTTGTTGAATTGTGAGTTAGAAACTGTAAAATCTGAGTCTTACTGTGATTTAGCATCAAATTATTTTCCACAAGCCACGAACTTATTTCATGAACTACATTATTTGATAATGTTTCAATATTACACTCAAGATCCTTCACTACCAAGCTGGTGTCATCAGCAAACAGAAATATTTTTGAATCACCGGTAATACTAGAAGGCATATCATTTATATAAATAAGAAACAGCAGTGGCCCCAGCACCGACCCTTGGGGAACGCCCCATTTAACAGTGCCCCATTGGGACTGAACATCATTACCACTCTCAATATTGCGGAGGATTACCTTCTGCTTTCTGTTCTTAAAGTAGGAGGCGAACTAATTGTAAGCTACTCCCCTTACTCCATAATGTTCCAACTTCTGCAGTAATATTTTGTGGTCAACACAGTCAAAAGCCTTCGTTAAATCAAAGAAAACACCTAACGTTCGCAACTTTTTATTTAATCCGTCGAAAACCTCACAGAGAAAAGAGACTATAGCATTTTCAGTTGTTAAGCCATTTCTAAAACCAAACTGTACATTTGACAGCAAATTATGTGAATTTAAATGCTGCAGTAACCTTGTATATACAACCCTCTCGATAACTTTAGCAAACACCGATGGCATAGAAATGGGTCTATAATTGTCAACATTATCCCTGTCTCCCTTTTTATAAAGTGGCTTCACTACCGAGTACTTTAATCGGTCAGGAAACCGACCACTCTAGTCGTTCAAGGTGTTCTGTTTTTTCTGTACGTGAGTGTACATTGTCCAACATTTTCTGCGTAGAAGATTCCATACCTAGAAGATCCTTTAATTTCACCTCAAAACGATTATCCTGGTACTTCATTTTTTAGATCTGGGAGAAGTCTGAAGCTTGTCAGTATGAAAAATAGGTTAGAAATTCCAGCTACTCGTACTGCAAAACGCCCTCGGTTTCCCCATTACCAAAGCATCTTTGTGCCCTGGTGCATTATTCTGATGAAAGATAATTCCTTTAGTTAGCAGATCAGGCCACGTCTTACGCATTTTTACAATAATGGGACAAATGATTCATACAGCATTCGCCAGCAATTTCATCGCTTGTGAAGTAATTAATAAGAATAATTCCAAATTGCATGCCATATAACATTGTTCTTAGCTTTTTCGGCAAATGAATGGACTTCACTTTCTAAACTGTCATACATTTTGGATTAAAGATTCCAAAACTAAGAAATTTGTAAATGAAAATCACAATATTAGGTAGGTATTAATTCATTTAGTTAATCAGTTGCCGGCCGATGTGGCCGAGCGGTTCCTTGCGCTTCAGTCTGGAACGCGCGACCGCTACGGTCGCAGGTTCGAATCCTGCCTCGGGCATGGATGTGTGTGATGTCCTTATGTTAGTTAAGTTTAAGTAGTTCTAAGTTCTACTGGACTGATGAAATCAGATGTTAAGTCCCATAGTGCTCAGAGCCATTTGAGCCATTTTTTGTTAACCAGTTTTTAGCTTACAAGGCTATCATCAGTCTTGAACTGACTGTCATCGTCAAAGAAGTTACAATATTTTTAAACAACACAAATAAAAGATGTTACTCATCTAGACTGAGGCACAGACAGACACTAAATGTCATATTTGACAGTGCAGTGGTATGCACTTAAAAAGGTAATTTATAAAGGGAGCAAACCAGGAAAAACGTTAACACCAAACTTGAAAAACAGCTCCTATATAATAACTTAAATTAAGAGTCCCAATAAAATAAAATGAAAAAAAAAATGAAATGAGCGTTTGGCGTCATTGGACGGGAGGCCCTTTGCGGTGCAGGTCCGGCCGCCTTGGTGCAGGTCTTATTATATTCGACGCCACATTGGGCGATCTGCGCGCCGGATGGGGATGAAATGATGATGAAGACAACACAACACCCAGTCCCCGAGCGGAGAAAATCTCCGACCCAGACGGGAATCGAACCCCTGGCCCGTAGGATGGCAATCCGTCACGCTGACCACTCAGCCTTTTTTTGTGTGTGAAATCTCATTTTGTTCGTGTTTGTTCGTTTCGTTGTATCTGCTCGGGGCAGACGCCGCAAGACACCCGTTTCAGTTCGTCGGTAATCCATTAACTCAGTTTTTTTTATTACAGAGGGCAGCTAACCCTCTGACCGAACACGCTGAACTACCGTGCTGGCTATCGGGGCAGACATAAAATAAAATTATTGCTTGAGAGGAATACTAAGGAATAACTTGAAGAGGTATTACATATGGAAAATGACACAGAAACAGAGTAAAAGGCAGAGCTGACAAGTGTAACAAGTAAGTATATGGAGTACATGGAACATAAGGACAAATGAAGGAATAGAGGAAAATAAAGGAACTGAAAGGAGCAGATAATGTGAGCCGGAATTTGTTGATTTCCGGGACTCCCAGTAGGTTCAGTTTTTCGCCTTTGTTTGATAAGCTGAAGGCATGGGACTGTGGCTTGTACCTGTGGCCACCACTCAGTACATACTCAGAAAATTTGTTACGGTATGATATTTCATTCTATCCAACTGAACGATACATACGACACGATTATCATTTCCAGCAGAATGACCTCCACCGTGTCAAGCGGCACGGATTTTTAAATGCGAAACCAAACTTGGGCTTTTCGCACATGACAGCCTGAAAGCCATGGATCAAGACCTTGAGGTGGATGAAATATTCCTTGACTTTTAAAAAGCATTTGATTCAATACCACATCAATGATTATCAACAAAAATTATGGTTACATTGGGTATGAAATGAAACGTGTCACTGGACTGAAGATTTCAGGGTAGGGAGGATGTAGCATGTTATTTTGGATGGAGCTAATCGACAGAAGTAGCAGTAATTTCAAGTGTGCCGCAAGGAAGTGTATTGGGGCCTTGGGAAAAATACACTCCTGGAAATGGAAAAAAGAACACATTGACACCGGTGTGTCAGACCCACCATACTTGCTCCGGACACTGTGAGAGGGCTGTACAAGCAATGATCACACGCACGGCACAGCGGACACACCAGGAACCGCGGTGTTGGCCGTCGAATGGCGCTAGCTGCGCAGCATTTGTGCACCGCCGCCGTCAGTGTCAGCCAGTTTGCCGTGGCATACGGAGCTCCATCGCAGTCTTTAACACTGGTAGCATGCCGCGACAGCGTGGACGTGAACTGTATGTGCAGTTGACGGACTTTGAGCGAGGGCGTATAGTGGGCATGCGGGAGGCCGGGTGGACGTACCGCCGAATTGCTCAACACGTGGGCGTGAGGTCTCCACAGTACATCGATGTTGTCGCCAGTGGTCGGCGGAAGGTGCACGTGCCCGTCGACCTGGGACCGGACCGCAGCGACGCACGGATGCACGCCAAGACCGTAGGATCCTACGCAGTGCCGTAGGGGACCGCACCGCCACTTCCCAGCAAATTAGGGACACTGTTGCTCCTGGGGTATCGGCGAGGACCATTCGCAACCGTCTCCATGAAGCTGGGCTACGGGCCCGCACACCGTTAGGCCGTCTTCCGCTCACGCCCCAACATCGTGCAGCCCGCCTCCAGTGGTGTCGCGACAGGCGTGAATGGAGGGACGAATGGAGACGTGTCGTCTTCAGCGATGAGAGTCGCTTCTGCCTTGGTGCCAATGATGGTCGTATGCGTGTTTGGCGCCGTGCAGGTGAGCGCCACAATCAGGACTGCATACGACCGAGGCACACAGGGCCAACACCAGGCATCATGGTGTGGGGAGCGATCTCCTACACTGGCCGTACACCACTGGTGATCGTCGAGGGGACACTGAATAGTGCACGGTACATCCAAACCGTCATCGAACCCTTCGTTCTACCATTCCTAGACCGGCAAGGGAACTTGCTGTTCCAACAGGACAATGCACGTCCGCATGTATCCCGTGCCACCCAACGTGCTCTAGAAGGTGTAAGTCAACTACCCTGGCCAGCAAGATCTCCGGATCTGTCCCCCATTGAGCATGTTTGGGACTGGATGAAGCGTCGTCTCACGCGGTCTGCACGTCCAGCACGAACGCTGGTCCAACTGAGGCGCCAGGTGGAAATGGCATGGCAAGCCGTTCCACAGGACTACATCCAGCATCTCTACGATCGTCTCCATGGGAGAATAGCAGCCTGCATTGCTGCGAAAGGTGGATATACACTGTACTAGTGCCGACATTGTGCATGCTCTGTTGCCTGTGTCTATGTGCCTGTGGTTCTGTCAGTGTGATCATGTGATGTATCTGACCCCAGGAATGTGTCAATAAAGTTTCCCCTTCCTGGGACAATGAATTCACGGTGTTCTTATTTCAATTTCCAGGAGTGTATTAACACTGGTCTCAGACTTTCCGTAATGAAGCACTAATTGAAAAAATTGCACAAATATTCGGCCAGATCACGGTAAGATTTTAAAGTGGTGCAAAAATTGATAACTCGTTCTAAATCTACAGAATCGTAAAACTGTGCGTTTAGAAAAACGCAGAAAAGCAGTGTCATGCAACTACAACAAGAATGGGTGTAACAGTTTGTAGGGATGTGAAATGGAGTGAGCACACATTCTCAGTCGTAGGTAAGGCAGACTTCATCCATATCATACAGTACTATCAGGGGACGCTGATCGTACCCCAATGAATGGCGGCACTAACGGTCACGGGTTTGCTTGAGCTACGGGAGAGCGTTACGGGCATTTTTAAAAGCATGAATTGACAGATGTTTGAAGAATGACCTCAACTATCCATTGAAAGTTTACCTACAAGATTTCGAGGAACAGTATTTCGCGGATAACCTTCAAATGTATGGAAGTGAAACATGGACGATAACCAGTTTGGACAAGAAGAGAATAGAAGCTTTCGAAATGTGGTGCTACAGAAGAATGCTGAAGATAAGGTGGGTAGATCACGTAACTAATGAGGAGGTATTGAATAGGATTGGGGAGAAGAGAAGTTTGTGGCACAACTTGACTAGAAGAAGGGATCGGTTGGTAGGACATGTTTTAAGGCATCAAGGGATCACAAATTTAGCATTGGAGGGCAGCGTGGAGGGTAAAAATCGTAGAGGGAGACCAAGAGATCAATACACTAAGCAGATTCAGAAGGATGTAGGTTGCAGTAGGTACTAGGAGATGAAGAAGCTTGCACAGGATAGAGTAGCATGGAGAGCTGCATCAAACCAGTCTCAGAACTGAAGACCACAACAACAACAACAACCTTCAAATATACTGCCGGAAAAAAAATTAGTACTCACGGAAAGACGACGTCGATATTGATTCGATGACAATATATGCCACGTGGAGGATAGTAGATGTACTGAGAATGGTTTCAGCGTCATCCACCAACAATAGTGCAGTGGCATAGCTACCAGAGCACCATCTGCGTCTACCCTTTAATATGGAATGCTCATAGCCAGAAGGCTGAGTGTGGTGGAAACGTGTGAAGCAAGCAGGCAAGCGTGCCACGGAGGCACTTGTGCTACCTACATCTAGCTGAGAGAGTTTGAAAGGGGTGAAACTATGGCTTTCCGAGTGATGGTATGGTCCTTTCGGAGAATTGCCACGCAAGTTGGATATACGGTGTCAACTGTACAACAATGCTCGTATCAGTGGTAACGTGAAGATTCTCAGGTACACAGGTTTTTCCATGTTTTTTCGAGCTCCTGTATGTAGACGTATTCTTAAATCTCTTCAGCGTAAGAAGGGAACGTTTCAAACGATCGTGGACCCAGCCACATATTGCCAAGGTTGTTTCGAGTACGCTGCAGAAGTTTAGCCGGGAAGCTCTTGCGCATCATCCATACAGTCCTGACTTTTCCCCATGCGATTTTCATATTTTTGGAGCCTTAAAGAAAGACATTCGTTGCCATCAATTTGCTTTGGATGAATCTGTGCACACCTGGGTAAATCACGTTTCCGTAGGCAACGGGAAACTGATTTCCATGGCCACGCGGGATTAGCCGAGCGGTCTCAGGCGCTGCAGTCACGCACTGTGTGGCCGATCCCGGCGGAGGTTCGAGTCCTCCCTCGGGCATGGGTGTATGTGTATGTCCTTAGGATAATTTAGGTTAAGTAGTGTGTAAGCTTAGGGACTGTTGACCTTAGCAGTTAAGTCCCATAAGATTTCACACACATTTGAACGTATTTCCATGAAGTCATCGATTGTCTTGTCTCACAATGGGATACACATATAAACAGTTACTGCGAGTATTTTTAAAAGAATAAACAATTTACTTACTTTTTTCCATATGTCTCTTTTTCTTTTGACTGCCTTTTATAAATAATAAACATAATGCTACTTGTAGTCCTTGGACATGATCCAATAGACCTAAAACTGGGAACACGTAGGATCCTGTGTTGGCTTTATTAAGGAAATGTGAATAAAGTAGAGGAGATGAGACGACGCAGAATAGACAACGAATTAAATAAGTTCTTGTATAACGAATGACAGAAGATTTAGGACTAAACTACTGCCGCGCGGGATTAGCCGAGCGGTCTGAGGCGCTGCAGTCATAGACTGTGCGGCTGGTCCCAGCGGAGTTTCGAGTCCTCCCTCGGGCATGGGTGTGTGTGTGTTTGTCCTTAGGATAATTTAGGTTAAATAGTGTGTAAGCTTAGGGATTGATGACCTTAGCAGTTAACTCCCATAAGATTTCACACATTCATATTCATTCACATTAAACTACTACCGACACAGTGAAAAAACTGTAGGAGAGTTCATCGGCTCATCGGCTTCTTCTGCGTCTCAAAGAACGGAGGAGAATGAAGTAATTAACGCCAACAAGTAGATTAATTCACTTCGTAAGGAACATGGTCCTTATTCCACATTCCTACACATATCTGAACAGAAACACGAAAACATGAATCATTGTAGGGCTACTGGCGTTCCTGAACAAGCAATATACGAGTGCAGGGAACAGGACAATCGTGACAAACTGAATAGAACAGCTGTAATACTGAGTGTGAACATATGATTAAAGAGGTATTTTTACAAAAAAATGATAAATATTCTTTCTCCGATTTGGACTAATACCAAGACCTCAATATAAAGAGGCAGTACACGGTGCAACCATCAGCACACACATTAGATTTAATACAAAATTTCGCTCTAGACGCAACAGTTATATTTGTTCATGTTTTTTCCCTTCTCTCTTTAAGTCAAGCAAGAGTGGCGAAAGAAAAGCAGATAGGGAAAAAAAAGGGGGGGGGGGGAAGGAAATGTGGGGAGGGGAGGAAGAGGTAGCCTTGCTAGAGTGGACTTATAGCTGGTAAGATGGGTAAATGTCAGGGTGGAGTTCGTGATCTGGGAGGGGAAGATGGTTGAAGATTCTGTTGGAGAATATCTGAAGGTTGTGTAGATGTAGGGTTGATGGGATGTGTTGGTACAGGCACGGCAGCATACGAGGATTGGGAAGGAGAGAAGAGACTATAGGGTTATTGGAGCCGAATTTGTGGTTGGTGTAGATTGTTTGCAGGTGTTCAATGTGAGTACAAAGAGGGATGAAGTTGATGAGTTGGTAAGGGATCCTTGTAGGGGAATGTATATGGATGCAGAAAGCAAGGCGGAGTGTATGGCGTTCCAGGATCTAGAGGGACTTAATAAAACTTGACTGGGGCGGAGATTCATACAAAATTCACATGGTAAAGGGTGGGCGGAGCAAGGTTTTGTAGGTGTGGACGACAGTAGAGGGGTGCAATCCCCAATTTCGCTCAAGTTAATAGTTTTAGCCTATTGTGAGCATTTTGTTGGGTGGTTGGTAGGTGAGGTTCCCAGGTTAGTTGCCAGTCGATAGGTGGTCCAAGATATATTAATGCATTAATTAGGTGGAAAGGGTGGTCGTAAAGGGTAAGGTAGAAGTCATGGAGATGGAAGGTGCTGGTTGTGCGTACTACACTCCCGGAAATTGAAATAAGAACACCGTGAATTCATTGTCCCAGGAAGGGGAAACTTTATTGACACATTCCTGGGGTCAGATACATCACATGATCACACTGACAGAACCACAGGCACATAGACACAGGCAACAGAGCATGCACAATGTCGGCACTAGTACAGTGTATATCCACCTTTCGCAGCAATGCAGGCTGCTATTCTCCCATGGAGACGATCGTAGAGATGCTGGATGTAGTCCTGTGGAACGGCTTGCCATGCCATTTCCACCTGGCGCCTCAGTTGGACCAGCGTTCGTGCTGGACGTGCAGACCGCGTGAGACGACGCTTCATCCAGTCCCAAACATGCTCATTGGGGGACAGATCCGGAGATCTTGCTGGCCAGGGTAGTTGACTTACACCTTCTAGAGCACGTTGGGTGGCACGGGATACATGCGGACGTGCATTGTCCTGTTGGAACAGCAAGTTCCCTTGCCGGTCTAGGAATGGTAGAACGATGGGTTCGATGACGGTTTGGATGTACCGTGCACTATTCAGTGTCCCCTCGACGATCACCAGTGGTGTACGGCCAGTGTAGGAGATCGCTCCCCACACCATGATGCCGGGTGTTGGCCCTGTGTGCCTCGGTCGTATGCAGTCCTGATTGTGGCGCTCACCTGCACGGCGCCAAACACGCATACGACCATCATTGGCACCAAGGCAGAAGCGCCTCTCATCGCTGAAGACGACACGTCTCCATTCGTCCCTCCATTCACGCCTGTCGCGACACCACTGGAGGCGGGCTGCACGATGTTGGGGCGTGAGCGGAAGACGGCCTAACGGTGTGCGGGACCGTAGCCCAGCTTCATGGAGACGGTTGCGAATGGTCCTCGCCGATACCCCAGGAGCAACAGTGTCCCTAATTTGCTGGGAAGTGGCGGTGCGGTCCCCTACGGCACTGCGTAGGATCCTACGGTCTTGGCGTGCATCCGTGCGTCGCTGCGGTCCGGTCCCAGGTCGACGGGCACGTGCACCTTCCGCCGACCACTGGCGACAACATCGATGTACTGTGGAGACCTCACGCCCCACGTGTTGAGCAATTTGGCGGTACGTCCACCCGGCCTCCCGCATGCCCACTATACGCCCTCGCTCAAAGTCCGTCAACTGCACATACGGTTCACGTCCACGCTGTCGCGGCATGCTACCAGTGTTAAAGACTGCGATGGAGCTCCGTATGCCACGGCAAACTGGCTGACACTGACGGCGGCGGTGCACAAATGCTGCGCAGTTAGCACCATTCGACGGCCAACACCGCGGTTCCTGGTGTGTCCGCTGTGCCGTGCGTGTGATCATTGCTTGTACAGCCCTCTCGCAGTGTCCGGAGCAAGTATGGTGGGTCTGACACACCGGTGTCAATGTGTTCTTTTTTCCATTTCCAGGAGTGTATAATTATGATCGGGGTTTGGAAATTTTGCTCTTGAGGAGCCATTGGTTACAACATGAGGTAAACTGATTAAGGTTGATTTTGAGGGGTCGTTGAGATTTCTGGAGTGTAGGATAGAGAGTGAGGAAAGCGATGTCATCAACATACTGAAGCATGTGGAGCAATGGTGGGTGCTTTGGGCATATTAGCCATGTAGAAGAGATAGAGGAGAGGATAGAAGACGGAGCCATGGGACACGCTTGCCCTGAGATGGAATGTGTGGGAATTGGTGTTGTTAGTGGTGTCAAACTTGTGTTAGGGAGTAAGTATGCAATAAGGTGGACATAATTAACTGGAAGTGTGTAAGTCTGGAGCTCGAAAAGGAGTTAATTCCCTAGGTCGAAACAGACAAAAATAGCGGACTTACGGATGTTGGGCTGGTAGGACAGGACATGGACGAGATGCAGGAGGTGGTAATCAGAAGGTGGAACGGAAGCCGCACTGCTTCATGAGAAGTAAGTGGTGCTGGTTCAAGTGTTGATGGATGCATTGGGAGGGTAGGGTTCGAAAACCTTGCTAAGCACTTAGGTGAGACATATGGGGCAATAGGAGGTGGTATCAGTAGGGGGTTTGCGCGGTTTGAAGAAAAGTTGGATTTTGGAGGTTTTCCGTAGTTCGGGGTAGTAACCTGTGGAGAGAATAGTGGTATAATGCGGTAGTGATCAGGGAATGTTTTGCGTTTTCTGCGAAGTACTTGTTTTATGTCATGTGCTGTGAATTGGGCGTCTAATTCTGTTTGTGGTATGTTGTCCAAGTACTGGAACCTGATATTCTATAACACTGCCTTTTTCTTTCCTTCAAATGCAACGCGGTCACGTGCAACGATCACACCCGAGGCGTTCATTGGCTGATATACTTACTCCAAAGGCCGCCAGTGAAACCTAAATACTTCCCATGTACCAGAGGGATATCGAAAACGACCAGCGAGTAGTCGGCAAATATATCACAGAACTCTCATAGAACCGTTATGCAAAAGTATGTAATCGAAATTAAGGCTGACTGAGTCAGCAGAAATATTCCATACGATTGCCAAGAACTGTCCGCCCTCGGTAGCTGAGTGGTCAGCGCGACAGAATGTCAGTCCTAAGGGCCCGGGCTCGATTCCCGGGAAGGTTGGAGATTTTCTCCGCTCAGGGACTGGGTGTTGTGTTGCCCTAATCATCCTCATTTCATCCCCATCGACGCGCAGGTCGCCGAAGTGGCGTCGAATCGAAAGACTTGCACCTGGCCAACGGTCTACCCGACGGGAGGCCCTAGTCACACGACATTTATTTGCCATAACTCATATGGCAAGCCACTACTAAGCAAAAACAGGGAAGCTGAACGGTAAAAACAACATAGGAAGAGCTATACAAGGAAAATGAATGTGAAGATAATATTCAAGAAAGGGAAGAGAAAGTAAATGAAAATAGTGGGGACAGGGAGGTATGATATTGCGAGAAGAATTTGACAACGCGCTGAAAGGCCTTATACGACGCAAGGCGACATTCCCTTGTGACCCGTATGTGACAGAATAATTCCATATGGTGTGCAAGCTATAATTATCAGGCAAGTGAAACAACCTCAGACTTCAAAAATAGTGTAATAATTACAATTCCGAAAACGGCAGGTGTTGACAGATGTGAATAATACGGAACTATCAGTTTAGTAAGTCCTGGTTGTTAAATACTGACAGGAATTATTTACAGAAGAATGGAAAGACTGGTAGAAGCCGACCTCGATGAAGGTCAGTTCAGTTTTTGGAGAAACGTAGGAACACGTGAGGCAATACTGACCCAGCGACTTATCTTTGAAAATAGGTTAAACAAAGGTAAGCCGACTTTTACAAGTTTTGTATGTTTAGAAAAAGTTTTGGCGATCTTGTGGAGAAACAAGAGAGCAGTTTTAAGAGTGGAAAGACGTGAATGGAAGCAATAGTTGAGGAGGAAGTGACAGGATTGTAGCCTACCCTGACGTTATTCAGTCTGTACATTCAGCAAGCTGTGGAGGAAACCAAGGAGAAATTCTGAAAGGGAAAGGAGAAGAAATAAAAACTTCCACACTTTTAGGAATCGTCAGATTATAATGAATGTGACCAAGCATATAAATCAGCAATCAGCTCGTTCTCTTTTTCAGTCAGATTGAGAATCATAATCGAAGTGTATCGCAAGAGCGAAAGGTGACTGTTGAGATCTTAACTACGAGAGGCGTTCAATAAGAGGTGCAACACATTTTTTTCACGATATTATTCCCCACTCTTTCGGTTACAAATCCTATTTTTCAACATAATCTCCGTTCAAAAGAGATGCCACCTTACTGGAAGCACCTGTGATGCTCGCATTGTACCAATCTATCGTGACCCTCGAAGCCAACGTCTTGATGCATCAATAACCTGCCCATTATCCACGTACTTCGTCCCATGGAGGGCATCCTTCATTGGGTCAAACAGATGGAAGTCGGAAGGTGCGAGTTCCGGGCTGTAGCGCGGATGAGGAACAACAGTTCATTAAAGTTTTGTGAGCTTCTCTCACGAGCACAGTCTTGCCTGAGGTCTCGCGTTGTCATGGAAAAGGAGAAGTTCTTTTGAATTTGTTGTGGCGACGAACACGTTGAAGTCATTTCTTCAATTTCCTGAGAGTAGCACAATACACTTCAAAGCTGATAGCACCATTAGGGTGGACATCAAAGAGAATGACCACTTCAGAGCCCCAGAAGATCGTCACCATGACTTTACCGGCAGAGGATACGGATCTCAACTTTTTCTTCCGAAGAGAGGACGTGTGGAGCTACTCGATGGACTGCCATTTCATTCTCGTTCAAAGTGATGAACCCATGTTTCATCGCCTGTGACGATGTTCGACGAAAACTGTCACCATCAGCCTCTTAAAGCACAAGCAACTCCGCACAGATGACCATTCGTCGCGTTTTGTGGTCTTCTGTTAGGCGGCGAGGAACCCAGCGGGAATACACAGCTGGCGGACGAGTGTGTCAGCATTACCAGCAGACACGTCCAGTTGAGTAGCGAGGTGTGTGTGTGTGTGATGCGTGAATCATCTCTGGTGACAGGGACCGCACGTTCCACTGAGCGAGGTGGCACAGTGCTTAACACACTGGTCTCACATTCGGGACGACAACGGCTGAAATCCGCGTCCGGCCATCCCGGTTTAGGTTTACTGTGATTTCCCTAAATCGCAAATGCCGGGATGGGTCCTGTGAAAGGGCACGGCCGAGTTCCTTGCCCATCCTTCCCTAATTCGGCTGGTGCTCAGTCTCTAATGACCTCGTTGTCGACAGAACGTTAAACACTCATCTCCTCCTCCTCTTCCGCACGTTCCAACACTGCAGGAGTCACAGCTGTGTGCGCCTGGCGGCACGTGGGAGATCGGACAGGTTTGCGCGACTATGTTGCAATGAAGGCAGACGCCTCGCCCAACGACTCACCGTGCTTTTGTTCACTGCCAGGTCTCCGTAGAGCGGCTGTGAATATCCACGATGCTCTGGTTTTCCGCCAAAAGAAAGTCAGTGACATCTCACTGCTTGGAACGCACCTCCGTTACAGACGGCTGTGTACACTACTGGCCATTAAAATTGCTACATCAAGAAGAAATGTAGATGATAAACGGGTATTCGTTGGACAAATATATTATACTAGAAGTGACATGTAATTACATTTTCACGCAATTTGGGTGCATAGATCCTGAGAAATCAGTACCCAGAACAACCACCTCTGGCCGTAATAACGGCCTTGATACGCCTGGGCATTGAGTCAAACAGAGCTTGGATGGCGTGTACGGGTACAGCTGCCCATGCAGCTTCAACACAATACCACTGTTCATCAAGAGTAGTGCCTGGCGTATTGTGACGAGCCAGTTGCTCGGCCACCATTGACAAGACGTTTTAAATTGGAGAAAGATCTGGAGAGTGTGCTGGCCAGGGCAGCAGTCGAACATTTTCTAGCCCGTACAGGAACTGCAACATGCGGTCGTGCATTATCCTGCTGAAATGTAGGGTTTCGCAGGGATCGAATGTAGGGTAGAGCCACGGGTCGTAACACATCTGAAATGTAACGTCCACTGTTCAAAGTGCCGTTAATGCGAACAAGAGGTGACCGAGACGTGTAACCAATGGCACCCCATACCATCACGCCGGGTGATACGCCAGTATGGCGATGACGAATACACGCATCCAATGTGCGTTCACCGCGATGTCGCCAAACAAGGAGCGATCATCATAATGCTGTAAGCAGAACCTAGATTCATCCGAAAAAATGACGTTTTGCCATTCGTGCACCCAGGTACGTCGTTCAGTACACTATCGCAGGTGCTCCTGTCTGTGATGCAGCGTTAAGGGTAACCGCAGCCATGGTCTACGAGCTGATAGTCCATGCTGCTGCAAACGTCGTCGAACTGTTCGTGCAGATAGTTGTTGTCTTGCAAATGTCCTCATCTTTTGACTAAGGGATCGAGACGTGGCTGCACGATCCGTTACAGCCATGGAGATAAGATGCCTGCCTGCTAGTAATACGAGGCCGTTGGGATCCAGCAGGGCGTTCAGTATTACCCTCCTGAACCCACCGATTCCATATTTTGCTAACAGTCATTAGATCTCGACCAACGCGAGCAGCATTGTCGCGATACGATAAACCGCAATCGCGATAGGCTACAATCGGACCTTTATCAAAGTCGGAAACGTGATGGTACGCATTTATCCTCCTTACACGATGTATCAGAACAACGTTTCACCAGGCAACGCCGGTCAGCTGCTTTTTGTGTATGAGAAATCGGTTTGAAATGTTCCTCATGTCAGCACGTTGTAGGTGTCGCCACCGGCGCCAACCTTGTGTGAATTCTCTGAAAAGCTAATCATTTGCATATCACAGCATCTTCTTCCTGTCGGTAAAATTTCGCGTCTGTAGCACGTCATCTTCGTGGTGTAGCAATTTTAATGGCCAGTAGTGTATATCACTGAGCAATTTCCTGTGATGTACCTGAAAGTAATGGGAATTAACAAAGAGTAACCATACTCCAGAAGGCAAGCCAACAGTGCGTAGTCCACAACGCAACCACCAGATGTCAGAAACGCATCATACCTAGGCGACACAAGTTTGCGAGATGAGTATTGGAGGGGACTTTAAAGATTTCTCCTTCAGGAAGTAAGCCGACTGCCTGAACCACTCCACCATCTTATTCGGTGTGGTTTCGGCATTCCATGTGAAATTTACCTGTTTATTTTCATCCACAATATTTTCCTGTTAGTGGATCGTGACATTTATCTTTGCAATGCTTTGCGTATCTCTACTATATTCAGCTTCCCTTGACCGAAATAAGCATCTCTGCATTTCCATTGAGGCAATTTCGCATATTTGGGAGGTCGCTTTGTCCATACGCCAGTGGGAAGTCTTCGCGGTTTGGAAACCACGAGGGGTTCCCTGCTTGAACGAGCTGCACAGTGATGTAACACATTACTGAGATATTGGATTGAAATGGTATTCACAAATAATGTGTTTAGTTTATTGTTTCATGCTGAGAAGCAACGACTACATGCTTGGGGGACATACTTGTGTGCACTGCTGGACGCTGTAAGCAGAAAGCAAACACTTATTTAATTTTTGGTCAGTGTCTCGATTAATCATTAGTTACTTTTCTGTGTTCAAATTATACCTATAGAAAACTCGCTTTCACCTGAGCTTAAATTATAGAAGTGCGTCTGGGTGTGTGGCTTTTTGTTTATCATTACGTGTCATATTGCGTTTTCAGGTTAAATCTGGGACTTGAAGTTTCACAGTTAATAGATAACTTTAAAGTTCAGGGTTTTTCTATTCACTGCTACCACACTCACAGCTTACACGATCCATTTTGTAACTGCCCATGGCTGTTATAACATGCACCCCGAAAATACACTCCTGGAAATTGAAATAAGAACACCGTGAATTCATTGTCCCAGGAAGGGGAAACTTTATTGACGCATTCCTGGGGTCAGATACATCACATGATCACACTGACAGAACCACAGGCACATAGACACAGGCAACAGAGCATGCACAATGTCGGCACTAGTACAGTGTATATCCACCTTTCGCAGCAATGCAGGCTGCTATTCTCCCATGGAGACGATCGTAGAGATGCTGGATGTAGTCCTGTGGAACGGATTGCCATGCCATTTCCACCTGGCGCCTCAGTTGGACCAGCGTTCGTGCTGGACGTGCAGACCGCGTGAGACGACGCTTCATCCAGTCCCAAACATGCTCAATGGGGGACAGATCCGGAGATCTTGCTGGCCAGGGTAGTTGACTTACACCTTCTAGAGCACGCTGGGTGGCACGGGATACATGCGGACGTGCATTGTCCTGTTGGAACAGCAAGTTCCCTTGCCGGTCTAGGAATGGTAGAACGATGGGTTCGATGACGGCTTGGATGTACCGTGCACTATTCAGTGTCCCCTCGACGATCACCAGTGGTGTACGGCCAGTGTAGGAGATCGCTCCCCACACCATGATGCCTGGTGTTGGCCCTGTGTGCCTCGGTCGTATGCAGTCCTGATTGTGGCGCTCACCTGCACGGCACCAAACACGCATACGACCATCATTGGCACCAAGGCAGAAGCGACTCTCATCGCTGAAGACGACACATCTCCATTCGTCCCTCCATTCACGCCTGTCGCGACACCACTGGAGGCGGGCTGCACGATGTTGGGGCGTGAGCGGAAGACGGCCTAACGGTGTGCGGGACCGTAGCCCAGCTTCATGGAGACGGTTGCGAATGGTCCTCGCCGATACCCCAGGAGCAACAGTGTCCCTAATTTGCCGGGAAGTGGCGGTGCGGTCCCCTACGGCACTGCGTAGGATCCTACGGTCTTGGCGCGCATCCGTGCGTCGCTGCGGTCCGGTCCCAGGTCGACGGGCACGTGCACCTTCCGCCGACCACTGGCGACAACATCGATGTACAGTGTTGAGCAATTCGGCGGTACGTCCACCCGGCCTCCCGCATGCCCACTATACGCCCTCGCTCAAAGTCCGTCAACTGCACATACGGTTCACGTCCACGCTGTCGCGGCATGCTACCAGTGTTAAAGACTGCGATGGAGCTCCGTATGCCACGGCAAACTGGCTGACACTGACGGCGGCGGTGCACAAATGCTGCGCAGCTAGCGCCATTCGACGGCCAACACCGCGGTTCCTGGTGTGTCCGCTGTGCCGTGCGTGTGATCATTGCTTGTACAGCCCTCTCGCAGTGTCCGGAGCAAGTATGGTGGGTCTGACACACCGGTGTCAGTGTGTTCTTTTTTCCATTTCCAGGAGTGTATAAAATACCGCCGTTTAGGAACCTTTGGTTGTCGAACATATGGGTCTCCAAGGAGCGTGATATTTCATGTGCTTTAACTGGAGACTATAGGCATTTACCAATCTTCGCTTGGTGTTATGAGACTCCAGTTCATCGAACAAAATCGACATACCAGCCGACGGGATCTCCAGTTGCCCTTAGGGCATTCGGGAGGACGACGGTTCAAATCCCCTCTTGACCATCCGTGATTTCTCTAAATCGCTCCAGAGAAATGCCGGATGGTGCCTTTGAAAAAGGCACGGCCGATTTTCTTCCCCACCGTTTTGTAATCTGACCTAGTGCTGCGTCTCTTATGACCTCGCTGTCGACAGGACGTTAATCTCTGATTTTCCTCCCTTCAATAGGCATTAAGGGGAAAGGTAACGAGAGAAGCGAATGAATGAAGAGCAAGTGAGGGAGGAGGGAGAAAGTGACATGCGGAGAAAGGTCCGGGGTAGGGAGAGTCTGAGTCCTTGTCAACAGGAAGCCAACGAAACACCATCACCACGACAGGCGGCGAGCATGGAGAGATTCTGTAAAGTTTGGAAGGTCGGAGACGAGATACTGGCAGAAGTAAAGCTGTGAGGTCCGGGCGTCAGTCGTGCTTCGGTAGCTCAGATGGTAGAGCACTTGCCCGCGAAAGGCAAAGGTCCCGAGTTCCAGTCTCGGTCGGGCACACAGTTTTAATCTGCCAGGAAGTTTCATATCACCGCACACTCCGCTGCAGAGTGAAAATCTCATTTTGTGTTGTGTGTTGTGGATGAGGGAAGAGAGAGGTTGGAAACCTGCTCCAGTCCAATAGCACCAAAGGCGCCGCCAAGTTTAACGTCTCCATTCGACGGACGAATCATCGTCAACCTAGTCAAATGCTCTCACTTCATCAGATCTGGAATTAAATCCAGGAGTAGGGCGTAAAGACAAGTACTCAGGAACTTTACGCCACCACTTCTCCTCCCCTTTCCGGCCAAGTAGTGGCAGCGAAAATTTAGTATACCACCACGGACTGAACAGCCTTTACCAGTGAGTCAAAGCCATCGCATAGACGGGCGCTAGCGACCTTGGCTATGGAGGCGCGTTAACGATTCCGCTGTTGTAAGCTTCTACCCATGGTGACCAAAACACTATGTGATCAAAAGTATCCGGACACCGGGCTGAAAATGACTTACAAGATCGTGGCAAACTACATTTACATCTACATCGGTAATGCTGGAATTCAGTATCGTGTTGGCCCAGTCTTAGCCTTGATGACAGCTTCCACTCTCGCAGGCATACGTTCAGTCAGGTGGTGGAAGGTTTCTTGAGGAATATCAACCCATTCTTCACGGAGTGCTGCACTGAGGAGAGGAATCGATGTCGGTCGGTGATGCCTTGCACGAAGTCGGCGTTCCAAAATATCCCTAAGATGTTCTATTGGATTCAGGTCAGGACTCTGTTCAGGCCAGTCCATTACAGAGATCACAGCCTCCGAATTTTACTGTTGGCACTACACACGCTGGTAGATGACGTTCACCGGGCATTTGCCATACTCACACTCTGCCATCGGATCGCCACATCGTGTGCCGTGATTCGTCACTCCACACAACGTTTTTGCACTGTTCAGTCGTCCAATGTTTAAGCTCCTTACACCAAGCGATGGGTCGTTTGACATTTAGCAGCGTGATGTTTGGCTTATGAGCAGCCGCTCGACCATGAAATCCAAGTGTTCTCACCTCCCGCCTAACTGTCATAGTACTTGCAGTGGATCCTGATGCAGTTTGGAATTCCTGTATGATGGTCTGGATAGATGTCTGTCTATTACACATTACGACCCTCTTCAGCTGTCGGCAGTCTCTGTCAGTCAACAGACGAGGTCGGCCTGTACGCTTTTGTGCTGTACGTGTCTCTTCACGTTTCCACTACACTATCACATCGGAAACAGTGGAGTGTGGAAATCTCTCGTACAGACGTGTGACGCAAGTTACACGCAATCACCTGACCACGTCCGAAGTCAGTGAGTTCCGCAGAGCGCCCCATTCTGCTCTTTCACGATGTCTAATGACTACTGAGATCGCCGATATGGTGTACCTGGCAGTAGGTGGCAGCACAATGCACCTAATATGAAAAACGTATGTTTTTAGGGGTGTCCGGATACTTTTGCTCACATAGTGTATGATCGCGCCATTGTAGCTGCACCTACTTCGTTAACCCGCGAGTATTGAGAGCACGGTCGGAGCGGACAGGCGGAGGAAGCTGCAGTTCTAACTGTTGTCTATGGCACAATTATCTGTGGCTCCGGAAACGACTCGTGGTTCGGAAACAGCAGCGATTCAGCATTTTCGTTGGCTACATTCTCCGTCGTACGTACAGCTACAACATCGCAAGACTGTTAATTGACAGAGTATTATTAATATTATACAGGCATTATCCAGTGGCATTTCTTTCACAAACTTCAATAATTATCTGGAATAATAACCTGCAAGAAAAAAATGGCTCTTAGCACTGTGGGATTTAACTACTGAGGTCATCAGTCCTCTAGAAACTAGAACTACTTAAACCTAACTAACCTAAGACAATCACACACATCCATGCCCGAGGCAGGAGTCGAACCTGCGACCGTAGTGGTCGTGCGGCTCCAGACTGTATCGCCTAGAACCGCTCGGCTACCTCGTCCGGCTAACCTGCAAGAGGTAAAACACTTAGGACACATGTGTTGTCATTGTCCTCAGACATTATTACCAAGCAGAGTCCTTTTCCTTTCCATACAATCACTGAGTGTCGTAAAAATATGAAAATTGATTAACTGTTAACTGCCAATTTTGTTTGTTTGCGCCGGCCGGGGTGGCCAAGCGGTTCTAGGCGCTACAGTCTGGATCCGCGCGATCGCTGCGGTCGCAGGTTCGAATTAACCATAACTTCATTTAATTTTGCTTACAAAATTTAGTATTTCAGAGTAAGTAATTGGAAACTCAGTGCTTTCTGATTCATTTATTTTCTCATGTATTGTGTTGTGGAAAAGCGTTGCCTCGTCATTGATTATTTGCTTGACTTTCTTCGCCATTACGTTTCTTAAGTTTCTGGAGACTCATTGTCCCAGTGGTCTGGCAACCGTTTAATTATCCCCTTTTTAAAATCAGTAATTTTTTATATTAAAAATATGACGTGGTACCCTTTTCCCGCATGTGTGGTTCGAGCGATTGCACTATATTCCAGCCGTTTCAAAATTATTTCCAGTATTTAGATTAGGTTCAGAATATATTCTTTTTTCAGAAGAGTCTGTTTTACACTTTCCTCCTACTAACGGATGCTATTTTCCTTCGGTAACGATAGCCGTACTCACTGTAAAATTTCATTTAGCATACGCAATAACGGTCAATTATGTCTCAATCCAGCAGGCCGTTTAGGAAGGGGGAGATTTCACGAATTTCCCTTGTAGAGTCTTTAAGAGTGGCCTAAGGCCGAAACGCGCACGGTAGAATAAAAGTAATAAATATAGTGGTCAAGAATGATACCAGTGTTTGAGTACATCTTGTTGTGCCTCTCATTAAATGCAATTTTTCGTGTTCCTGTAACGAGTGCTGGTCCATCTTTGACAAAAAGTATTCAATTGTAGGCAGGAGCGAACTCCACTGTGTCCAAATCGCAGGTGATTGTGCGTTATTTTTCGAGGTAGCAGCACCAACGATTTTGGGACAGAAAGTTGCCGGTTATGAAACATAAACGCAGACAGTTTTTTTTTTATGAAACATAAACAGTTTTGAAACACGTGCCTCACAGGCTTAGCACATTAGCACATTTAAGTCGTTTTACCACCTGAAATGTTTATTTTCGACTATTGTTAGTCAGCTTTCGATATTCCACTGGCTGTTTAATTTGGACCATAAAGATTTGAGGCGTCCAGTATAAGGGCTATAGTACCTGCTGAACGTACAGTCCCCGAGCAGTATAACCCATACGAAAGTGTAACAGAAATTGTCGGGGAGCTTCAGTGATAATTCTTGGTAGAGAGACGCAGTCATTCTGGCGAAATCCTGTTCGAAAAACTTTGGGTATTTGTGTTTAATAATGACTGTTCAACCATTGTGCTACCACCGACGTATATCCCACGTAAGGAACTTGTGGAAAAACAAAGAGAGGTTAGGCTGCGTATTGAGGCATTTAGCATGATTTTTCTCTCGCTCAGTATGCAAATGGAATATGAAAAAAATTTATAATGTTGATACGGTGTACCCTCCGCTATACACTTCACTGTTGCTCGCGTAGTTTTTACGTAGATGTAGACGTAGAAGCGATGAACGGCACATCATTAAGATCACCTTATACCGACAGTATACAGTCTTCACTCAATCACTACAAAGAGATTCTGGTAGTATGTGAAGTATGTTGGCGGCAAGACTCAATCAATGCCTTCTCTGCGGGATAGCAATGGAAATACTATCGACGACAGTGCTGCCAAAGCAGAATTACTAAATACAACCTTCCGAAATTTCTTCTCAGAGAAGACGAAGTAGATATGCCAGAATTCCAATCAGGGACAGCTGCCAATATGAGTAACTTAGAAGTAGATATCCTCGGAGCAGTGAAGTTATTTAAATCACTTAATGAAAGCAAGTCTTCCGGTGCAGGCTGTATGCCAATCAGGTTCCTTTCAGGGTATGCTCATGCAATAACTATCACATACGACCACTAGCTCGTCGAAAGATCCGTACACAAAGACTGTAAAATTGCACAGGTCACACGAATATTCGAGAAAGTTAGTAGAAGTAATCCATTAAATTACAGATCCATATCATTAACGTCGATATGCAGCAGAATTTTGGGACATATATTGTACTCGAACATTATGAATCACCTCGAAGAGAATGGTCATTTGACACGCAGACAACACGGATTTAGAAAATATCGTTCTTCTGAAAAACATCTAGCTCTTTTCACACACGAAGTGTTGAGTGCTGTTGACAAGAGACTTCAAATTGATTCCGTATTTCTAGATTTACACGAGGCTTTTGACACTGTACCACGCAAGCGGCTTGTAGTGAAATTCCGTGCTTAAGGAATATCGTTTCAGTTAGGTGACTGGATTCGTGATTTCCTGTCGGAGAGGTCACAGCTCGTAGTATAGACGGAAAGTCACCGAGTAAAACAAAAGTTGTTTCTGCCGTTCCCGAAGGTAGTTTTACAGGCTGTTCCTTATCTATGTAAACGATTTAGGAGACAATCTGAGCAGCCATCTTAGGTTTTTTGCAGATAATGCTGTCCTTTATCGTCTAGTAAGGTCAAAATGGTTCAAATGGCTCTGAGCACTATGGGACTTAACATCTGTGGTCATCAGTCCCCTAGAACTTAGAACTACTTAAACCTTAATAACCTAAGGACAGCATACACATCCATGCCCGAGACAGGATTCGAACCTCCAACCGTAGCGGTCACGCGGTTCCAGACTGAAGCGCCTAGAGCCGCACGGCCACATCGGCCGGCTACTAAAGTCATCAGAAGATGAAAACAAATTGCAAAACGATTTAAAAAATATATCTGTATGGTGCAAAAATTGGCAATTGACCCTAAATAACGATAAGTGTGAGGATATCCACATGAGTGATAAAAGGAATCCGTTAAACTTGGATTACACGATAAATCAGACAAATCTAAACGCCGTAAATTCAATTAAATATCTAGGAGTTACAAATACGAATTGTTTAAACTGGAAAGAACGCATAGAAAATGTTGTGGGGAAGGCAAACCAAAGACTGCGTTTTATTGGCAGAAACTTAGAAAATGTATCAGATCTACTAAAGAGACTGCTTACACTGTGCTTGTCCGTCCCCTTCTGGAGTACTGCTACGCGGTCTGGCATCCTTACGAGAAAGGATTAAGGAAGAACATCAAGAAAGCTCAAAGAAAGGCAGCACGTTTTGTATTATCGCGAAATGGGGGAAAGAGTATTGCTGACATGATTCAGGATTTGGGGTGAACATCATTAAAACAAAGGCGTTTCTCGTTGCAGCGGAATCTTCTCACGAAACATCAATCACCAACTTTCATATCCGAATGCGAAAATATTTTGTTGACGCCGACCTACATAGGGAGAATAGATCATCACAATAAAATAAGGGAAATCAGAGTTCGCACGGAAAGATATAGGTGCTTGTCTATTCCACGCACTGTACGAGATTAGAATAATAGAGAATTATTGTGAAGGTGGTTCGACGAACCCTCTGCCAAGCACTTGAGTGTCATTTGCAGACTATCCCTGTAGATGTAGATATTAACTGCGAAATTGTTTAAACCAGGGCAATGATGCAAAATCTGGCGATCAGTTTCAAATGGCTCTGAGCACTATGAGACTTAATATCGGAGGTCATCACTCCCCTAGAACTTAGAACTAATTACACCTAACTAACCTAAGAACATCACACACATCCATGCCCGAGGCAAGATTCGAACATGCGACCGTAGCGGTCCCGCGGTTCCAGACTGAAGCGCCTAGAACCGCTCTGCCACAACGGCCGTCTGGCGATCAGGAATCGTATGCTACGTTTCCAGTTTCAGATGTTGAAAATGTATTTCACCATCAAGATCTGAGACGACTGTATCAATGTTGAGCGACATCGTGTTGATGACAACAGCCTACGAGGACTATGACAGTCACTTAAACATCTCATTTAGAGTACAGATTTACTGTAACGTGCCGTTTCTTGGCAACTGAACATAAACCGACCTGTGTCATCTTTCTTCATTCCACGTGCGAATTTGTTTCATGATCTCTTCATAACAGCGATTAATTCCATATAATTACTAGCTGTGACTGTCGTGAAAGCGAGAGCACGTACACGTGCGCGCACGGTGCTGAGTAAGTATCACTGAAAAAGAGGTCGCTCGCTGTAATTAAGGCGGATGAGAATCAGGCGAGGGATCACTCAGCTGTTTTATCCCGGGACCACAGAGCAAACAGAGCGGAGAGATGCGCATGCCGTTACAGTGCGCGCCGAGCACATCTGGGGACCAACACATTTCCACTGAAATTGGCTGCTGGGGCTTAATTTTGGTCACCAAGTTGTGCTAAAATTCTGAACTAAATCTGTGTTTCAGTGCTGTATTTAGGAGCCACGATTTTCAAAACGATTCCTTAAAAATATTACCGAAGTAACATGTCTTCTCCGCTTAATGGTGTTTTGAAAAAACCTGAAAATTCTTTTTCTTAGCTGTTGTTTCATTCCCTCATCCCTCACTATTGTGATTTTTTTTCCTTTATTGTAATTTCATGCCCCTGCTCCACATGGGCAGGGGAGGGCTGACAGCGGCACAGTCCACAGCTCTTCAGCCGAGTGGTTTTACAAACATATAAAAAGGGGGAACTCATACACAAAAGGGCGAAAAAGGGGGATATATAACCACAGATATGGAGATAATGGAAGTTAAATATACACTTAACTCGGGGACGGGCACTGGGGGACAGTTAGAAAGTCGATATAAAGTTAAAAGAACATAGCTGGCAATTCGTGGCGCACTTCAAAGACACTGGAGTCAAACACAAGTTAAAAGTCGGTCACAGTATAAAAATCACAGAGAGTGAGACACTTAAAAAAAACCACTGGAAATGACGGAGCACTCACGAAGAATAAAAACCGCTGGTAGGGACCTGCTGATAAAGCATTAAAGCGTGTTCCATCCTCTTGTCACAGAGCCAGCACCCAGCAATATGCCAGAAATAATTATGTAACTTCCCGAAACCATTTGAAGATGAACCTGAAAAGGTTCGAAAACCGGTTAGTGGAATAAAACATAATTATTCAAAAAAGTGACTGGCTGCAGTTTTATGTAACTTATTTACATTCAGTTAACAGTCACGGGTTCTAAAATTTTCGTAATGGATAAGGTAAATAAACAGGTTTCTGACCACAGAATAATGGAGCATCTCAGATTCTGAGTCGGATCCTGTATGTAGAGGATAGATTCGAAAAAAAAAAGCAATATTACGGATGTAGCCTTGATAGACCAGACAGCTGCTTGTGATTCTGTCAGTCACTGTAAATTGATAAAAAGATATGCAGACTTACAATAGACTACGGTATCACCAAACTCTGTGAGGAAATACTCAGAACCACAAAGTTCTATGTAGACTTTCAGGATAACGTCGTCGATGGAGGTGTTTCAAAAATAGGTTACCACAAGAAATTGTGTTGGCTCCTACTCTTTTTAGCACCAATGTTAATGATCAGTCACTTCCAGAGCACGTCAGGAGTTTTCTCTATTGAAGTGGTCTGGCTTTGCAATGCACGCTAAATATTTTGACGAATAAGTTTATCTGACAGGTGCATTGAAGAAGAAGAGTACGCATCACAAAAACAACCAACTTCATCTAATCACAATTCCCTCTTAGCCACAGACAGTCACGTCCTAAACTCAGTGTCTCATGGCAAGGAATTAATTAGATGCTACGCCATATTCAAGATATGTAGATTTGACACTTTATCGTGCCTTCCCCTACAAGCAAAATTACCTTAACAATATACTGAAATTAGAAGACAGATAAGTGGGAAGTGGCTGTACATGAGGCTCTCAGTCACGAATTTTAAATTCAAATGCATTATCAGTCTGCTACTCCATGGCAGCATACTAGTACCTCGTCTGGTACACATCTGTCCACGCCAAAGTGGTCAACAAGACAGTGACTGAATCGGTGGTGGTGGTGGTTAGTGTTTAACGTCCCGTCGACAACGAGGTCATCATCAGAGACGGAGCGCAAGCTCGGGTTAAGGAAGGATTGGGAAGGAAATCGGCCGTGCCCTTTCAAAGGAAACATCCCGGCATTTGCCTGAAACGATTTAGGGAAATCACGGAAAACCTAAATCAGGATGGCCGGAGACTGGATTGATCCGTCGTCCTCCCGAATGCGAGTCCAGTGTGCTAACCACTGCGCCACCTCGCTCGGTGACTGAATCGAATAGACTTCTTACTGGATGTAACAACAGCCGTGTACCGCAAGTCTCTAGAGGAGCGGAAGGTTCCAAATGATTGGAAAAGAGCACAGGTAGTCCCAGTCTTCAAGAAGCGTCGTCGAGCAGATGCGCAAAACTATAGACCTATATCTCTGACATCGATCTGTTGTAGAATTTTAGAACATGTTTTTTGCTCGAGTATCATGTCGTTTTTGGAAACCCAGAATCTACTCTGTAGGAATCAACATGGATTCCGGAAACAGCAATCGTGTGAGACCCAACTCGCTGTATTTGTTCATGAGACCCAGAAAATATTAGATACAGGCTCCCAGGTAGATGCTATTTTCCTTGACTTCCGGAAGGCGTTCGATACAGTTCCGCACTGTCGCCTGATAAACAAAGTAAGAGCCTACGGAATATCAGACCAGCTGTGTGGCTGGATTGAAGAATTTTTAGCAAACAGAACACAACATGTTGTTATCAATGGAGAGACGTTTACAGACGTTAAAGTAACCTCTGGCGTGCCACAGGGGTGTGTTATGGGACCATTGCTTTTCACAATATATATAAATGACCTAGTAGAGAGTGTCGGAAGTTCCATGCGGCTTTTCGCGGATGATGCTGTAGTATACAGAGAAGTTGCAGCATTAGAAAATTGCAGCTAAATGCAGGAAGATCTGCGGCGGATAGGCACTTGGTGCAGGAAGTGGCAACTGACCCATAACATAGACAAATGTAATGTATTGCGAATACATAGAAAGAAGGATCCTTTATTGTATGATTATATGATAGCGGAACAAACACTGGTAGCAGTTAATTCTGTAAAATATCTGGGAGTATGTGTGCGGTACGATTTGAAGTGGAATGATCATATAAAATTAATTGTTGGTAAGGCGGGTACCAGGTTGAGATTCATTGGGAGAGGCCTTAGAAAATTTAGTCCATCAACAAAGGAGGTGGCTTACAATACACTCGTTCGACCTATACTTGAGTATTGCTCATCAGTGTGGGATCCGTACCAGATCGGGTTGACGGAAGAGATAGAGAAGATCCAAAGAAGAGCGGCGCGTTTCGTCACAGGGTTATTTGGTAACCGTGATAGCGTTATGGAGATGTTTAGCAAACTCAAGTGGCAGACTCTGCAAGAGAGGCGCTCTGCATCGCGGTGTAGCTTGCTCGCCAGGTTTCGAGAGGGTGCGATTCTGGATGAGGTATCGAATATATTGCTTCCCCCTACTTATACCTCCCGAGGAGATCACGAATGTAAAATTAGAGAGATTCGAGCGCGCACGGAGGCTTTCAGACAGTCGTTCTTCCCGCGAACCATATGCGACTGGAACAGGAAAGGGAGGTAATGACAGTGGCACGTAAAGTGCCCTCCGCCACACACCGTTGGGTGGCTTGCGGAGTATAAATGTAGATGTAGATGTTTGCGATCAACACTACTCGCCATGGTGTATCAACCGTCAACTTTGGACTCCGTGACATCCGTCACGAGATGGCTGCCAGTGTGGAAGAAACAAACTTGTGCCCAAAACCTAGCAATCTATTACATTATTATGAACCAACCTTTAAAACACTGAGGTCCAAGAAAAGTTTTATGAAAACCAGAAACATCTTGCAAACGGCTCCATTCAAGGTAAGAATAGAAACGCGGAAAGTACAAGCTGTAAGCGATCCTCGTTGACCTCAACCACCTGAAAATCTTCCTCCTCGCTACTTGTAAAGGTGAACAATGAGGCGTACTATCCCCACGCTTGGGATTCGAAGGTTTCAGATATAATCTCCAAAAATGGTGATTTCCAGACACCACTACCAACTGCGACTGCAGAGAAGCGCAAAACGTGGACTACTAGCCTTGCTGTCGATCTGTTCCGTATCTTGCACCGAGAAAGATTTACTTCAGGAGGCTCCAAATATCCTTGATGTTGCCCGCTTTCGGTCGTGTATGGTGCAATATTCCATGTACCAGTAACTGGATGTGTTTATTTTCTGCAACTTGTTTTGCTATTTCTATAATTTTTTGTTTGTTTGTATTGGAGCTACTTACACCACTACGAAACAAAATAAATTCGATCGGAAGTGGTATTTGCAGTAGTGTGCCTGATATTAACAAAGGCCTTGTTGAACAATCAGATGTCAAAGAAAGAAGGCATGCGTGGAAAATACTGGGTATATTCAAAGGAAATTACGAGTACCGAAGAAAATACAATCATTAGTTGTATTCACATGTTGAGAAAATAACAGAATCCGGAAAATGAGGTTTTCTTTCTACTATCATCTGATACGAATAATATTAGAGAACTACCCACCCGAATAGTTGTCTGCCGGCCGCGGTGGCCGTGCGGTTCTGGCGCTGCGGTCCGGAACCGCGGGACTGCTACGGTCGCAGGTTCGAATCCTGCCTCGGGCATGGGTGTGTGTGATGTCCTTAGGTTAGTTGGGTTTAAGTAGTTCTAAGTTCTAGGGGACTTATGACCTAAGATGTTGAGTCCCCTAGTGCTCAGAGCCATTTGAACCATTTTGAATAGTTGTCTACTATTTGAACAACAAAACACTATAGGGAAGAAAATTAACGGATAGCAGGGGTTATAGTGAAAACGAAAGGAGAAAGAAGTACAAAACATGGACGAAACGAACGAAGAAAATTTGTCGTAGATGATTCTGCAGCTAAGTGAAGTTAAGGAGTACAAACATTTAGATAATATGATTCAGACAAGGCGAGAACCATAAATGTACAACCTCTTGAAACTGGTGATGCAAGTCAAGCAAACTTAAGAAGCTCCCACTCAGTGCCTCGAAGCGACTGTCCTATCTACTTTTACACAAGTAACTCTCTATTCTTACCCGCTGTAGTAAAGCATACATCCTATGTTGAGGAAATCCTCCTACTTAATTCACCAATGCGAAGACGTAAATTCCATTACACGTTCCGAAGTCCGTACTTACGCACGGCACTCCAAACAGATTCAGACTCACTAATCAATGCATACAGCTTTTAAGTCCTTACACAGAAACAACAGCATCCTGTTGGCCCATTATAACTACGAAACACAAAAGAAATCAAAAATTCTACTTCTCTCTAAACGTAATAAATAACAATTTAAATTTCAATAAATAAGAATTTAACTTCAGGTTTCAGTTAATTGTTTTCAGCGTACCCATGATGGGAGTATTCAAAGACATCCAGCACAGCATCTACTGATATTCAAAATTGAGTGTGGGTTTCCTTATGTAGATTTTCTTGTCACAGTCAACACCTGACCTAGCCTATCCCCCCTGTCATTACAAACTACCAAACGAAAATTTGCTATTTTCATATTTTTGGACCTTGAAAAGTCGCATAATTATGTGAGATATTTTTAAGTTAATTCGAAATTACTGCTCAATTACATAGCCTTACTGCGCACGGTTTCTTTCATTTAACTCCCTGTATCATAGTCAAGAACGGGCGATCTTCCATCAATTACCTGTCTACAGTTATGCCCCTAAACAGGTGCATATTACACACAGCCCTAACCCAAATCATTCCGTTCGTTGGATTCAGTGCAATACAAACACGAACTTCCTAGTTCTCCACTACACCTTTAGATATTCCTTAGTTCCCTCTATATCTTTTTGAACAATTGTAGTTCGTCGTGAGACGCAAATAACTGTAGGGACAATCCACCTCCGACCACTTTGAATCCCATAACTCTTACATCAGCATTCAAAAGCACCTCATCCTCGTTACTATTAACGAAGTATGTAGGATAAAACTTGGACCACAAATGCCGGCCGTTGTGGCCGAGCGGTTCTAGGCGCTTCAGTCCGGAGCCGCGCGACTGCTACGGTCGCAGGTTCGAATCTTGCCTCGGGCATGGATATGTGTGATGTCCTTAGGTTAGTTAGGTTTAAGTAGTTCTAAGTTCTGGGGGACTGATGACCTCAGATGTTATGTCCCATAATGGTCAGAGCCATTTGAACCATTTGAACCATTTCGACCATAAATTAACGTAGAAACACCGCTTGATATAAGATAGAGATATTTCCCAATAGACTAAAACTTCCAGACATTCAGACGAACTTAGAGATTAATTTTCCATCCTGTTCTATCTATTCGTCAAACCTGTCCCTGGCACTCACACTTATTTTAGCTAGAATAGCTAGACAGTCTTCAAATACCATGCAGTCTACCTCACTTTCAGCAAACAAATAACTTCTCCAATTGAATTCTGTATCTGTAACTTCACAGCTGTGTAAAAAACCCACAATATTTCCGTAGGTCCCATTCATATCTCAGGATCACACATCAACTTGCTCCTCCAAATACAGACAGCTGCTGCACTTGTGCCAATACAGTTCCATGTATCCATTTTCACAAACTCCGCAATTTCAATGAAATCCTCAAAATCTATTTCAGAATTCACCCCTTCCATAAAGAGATTTTTTCCACACATAAACCCCCTAACACACGTTGTTCAAATGGTTCAAATGGCTCTGAGCGCTATGGGACTTAACTTCTGAAGTCATCAGTCCCCTAGAACTTAGAACTACTTAAACCTAACTAACCTAAGGACATTACACACATCCATGCCCGAGGCAGGATTTGAACCTGCGACAGTAGAGGTCGCCCGGTTCCAGACTGTAGCGCCTAGAACCGCTCGGCCACTCCGCCCGGCACACACGTTGTTCACAAACGCATTAACTGCTGTGTATCAGGCTCAAGAGGTACACAATAAAAGCGAGAGAGGCTGCCATCACACATGTACATCACACGCCAGGCACCTCTCAGTTCCAAGCAGTCGCCTTCTAGATGGTGCTCGCTATCAGGGCCCACTTTCTACTTCCACCGCTAGGTCCATTAGCGAGTCGTATTCTAGTGCCGACAGTGTTGCCAGCCGCCAAAGACAGTGTTGCCAACAGTGGACTACTTTGTTTCCACCTAGTACTGGCAGGGGTGGGGATACTTCCGCCGACAGGGATAGAAGACGACGTCCCGTGGGCACTGATGCTTCAGTCGTTGCAGTGTCTTCAGTGCAGTTTCTGCGATTAGCCTAGTACAGACGAGGCCAGCATTTCCTGCATTAAGCTACGGAGCGTAGGTCCTGGAGATCCATTCAGAATTCTACATTCAGATCCAGCAGTCGCTATTTGCGGAATAATAGGACAATCAAACTAATGTCTTCATAATTTGGTAAGATCCAATGGGACCAAACTGCTGAGCTCATCGGTCCCCAAGCTTACACACTACTAAATCTAACTTAAACTACACTACTGGCCATTAAAACTGCTACACCAAGAAGAAATGCAGATTACAAACGGGGATTCATTGGACAAATATATTATTCTAGAACTGACATGTGATTACATTTTCACGCAATTTAGGTGCATAGATCCTGAGAAATCAGTACCCAGAACAACCACCTCTGGCCGCAATAACGGCCTTGATACGCCTGGGCATTGAGTCAAACAGAGCTTGGATGGCGTGTACAGGCACAGCTGCCCATGCAGCTTCAACACGATACCACAGTTCATCAAGAGTAGTGACTCGCCTACTGTGACGAGCCAGTTGCTCGGCCACAATTGACCAGACGTTTTCAATTGGTGAGAGATCTGGAGAATGTGCTGGCCAAGGCAGCAGTCGAACGTTTTCTGTATCCAGAAAGGCCTGTACAGGACCTGCAACATGCGGTCGTGCATTATCCTGCTGAAATGTAGGGTTTTGCAGAGATCGAATGAAGGGTAGAGCCACGGGTCGTAACACATCTGAAATCTAACGTCCACTGTTCAAAGTGCCGTCAATGCGAACAAGAGGTGACCGGTACGTGTAACCAATGGCACACGATACCATCACGCCGGGTGATACACCAGTATGGCGATGACGAATACACGCTTCCAATGTGCTTTCACCGCGATGTCGCCAAACACGGATGCGACCATCATGATGCTGTAAAGAGAACCTGGATTCATCCGAAAACATGACGTTTTGCCATTCGTGCACCCGGGTTCGTCGTTGAGTACACCACCGCAGGCGCTCCTGTCTGTGATGCAGCGTCAAGGGTAACCGCAACCACGGTCTCCGTGCTGATAGTCCATTCTGCTGGAAACGCCGTCGAACTGTTCGTGCAGATGGTTGTTGCCTTGCAAACGTCCCCATCTGTTGACTCAGGGATCGAGACGTGGCTGCACGATCCGTTACAGCCGTGCGGATAAGATACCTGTCATCTCGACTGCTAGTGATACGAGGCTATTGGGATCCAGCACGGCGTTCCGTATTACTCTCCTGGACCCACCGATTCCATATTCTGCTAACAGTGATTGGATCTCGACCAACACGAGCAGCAATGTCGCGATACGATAAACCGCAATCGCGATAGGCTACCATCCGACCTTTATCAAAGTCGGAAACGTGATAGTACGCATTTCTCCTCCTTGCACGAGGCATCACAACAACGTTTCACCAGGCAAAGGCGGTCAACCGCTGTTTGTGTATGAGAAATCGGTTGGAAACTTTCCTCATGTCAGCACGTTGTAGGTGTCGCCACCAGCGCCAACCTTGTGTGAATGCTCTGAAAAGCTAATCATTTGCATATCACAGCATCTTCTTCCTGTCGGTTAAATTTCGCGTCTGTAGCACGTCATCTTCGTGGTGTAGCAATTTTAATGGCCAGTAGTGTAACTAAGGCTGCGGACAACACCCACACCCACGCCCGGGGGAGGACGCCCAAGATCACGTGGCTAGCCGAGCGGCGTCTTCATAATTACTTTCAGTGATAGTGGTAATATCATAGACTGTCAATAACAGCTAAGCTATCTAGATTTCTTTGTATGATGTATAGGACATCAAGTTCCAACTATCAAACTGTTACCAAAAGTTTTGCAACATATTCTTAATAAATGTTATTAGTTATTGCTTATTTTGTTGCGACATTTTTGTTCTAGTGCTGCCTTGCCAAACAAGTATTTAATTAGTAATAACTTGGGTGCAGATTGCCATCCATTTTCATGAATTATACAGTAGAAAAAAATTTTCTGCTACCGTGTATGTTGTAACATTCAGTTAGAACATCCCAACATAGATCTGTCGAACAGTAGTCTCTATTCGTTCTCCTTATTCTCAACCAATCATCCTAACATCGTTAGGACGCAGTTGCTACTGTTGTCAAGGCCTTCAGTCCGAAGAATGAACGGATAGAAACTTCCCATTCAATGTCTAACCGGTCCGTCAGGAGTCGAAACTGTAGGCGGAAGACTGTTACATACACGTATTATCTATCAGCTTTCTAATGCTGTTCGTAGTTTTCCTGTAAATTCAATAGTTTGATCACAAATAATGGTTTTTCCGTGTAAATGCTACTGTGCATTGATACTTTATCAAAAAAAATTAAAACTAATTACACTCAATACATTTCCAATTATATATACTTAGTAATGATCCAATCACTTTCATTGTTTCATATTTTATTTATGAGAAAATTCAGATTTTTATGCACTTTATTGTCATTCCGGCCTGTAATCCAAAATAAGTGATATATACAAAAAATAAATTATAACAGTTCTCTAGCGCTCACTGAGATCTCTCCATAGACACTACGTTTCCAATAATCGCTTAAGACGTTATCGAAATATTAATTTTTAAAGATCAGTACCGGTATATACACAAAATATTTAACATTAAGTAACTTAAAAACTTGAAAAAAAAAGAATCACAAGATGGCGGTGAAAAAGGTACACGAAAATCGACTTCAGCAAAAAATATAAAAAAGAATGAGTCTTTACATATTCAGTGCAAAAAAGTATTGCGGTTCGACCTGGAAAATGTTAAAAGCAAAAAACCCAAACGAAATCATTACAAGATCAAAATCTAGTGAAAAAACCGTGGCAAATGTAAGTTCAGTGACATCCATATGTAAACACTGGGATGACTTTCGTCTCATTTTAACTACAAAAAACAGTGAAATCAGTGAACATAAAAGGACTGTAGCCTTACTGGAGAAACAGCTGCAACATCATGGTTGTAAAACTAAACAAGCAGAACATCGACTCAACCATAAAGAAATATCGGTAACCAATGACATAAACAAAGGAAGAATGACTGTGGAAACCGGCGCAAAACTTGGAAATATGAAAGTAAGTGTATCAAATAGATATAATAACAAACGTGATTCTACAAACAACGTCACTCAGAAACATATGAGTCAAGATAATAATTACAAACAACAACAACCGTGCACTGTAAATTTTTCGCGCGTGTCGCATCGTAAACAAAGTAATGTGATTAAAAAATCAGCCGACTGGCCTCAAGTGTGCAAAAAAGAACGAAAAGTCTTAATTTTTGCCGATAACCATGGACGTCAGATAGCAGGAAAGGTGGCAGATACAAAAACTAACGCAAGTGTCCACGCCTTTGTCAGACCAGGAGCAGGCATTGCAGATGTCGCAGAAACAGTGCTAAAAACGTATGAAAACCTTGACTCAAAAGACTGTGTCGTAATTTGTGCAGGTGCAAATGATATTGCCAGAGATAAAGGTAGTGAACTCATCACTGTTCTTGAAAGTTTGCTACCCAAATTAGGCAACAGCAATGTAGCTGTTGTAAATCAATCCCACAGATACGACCTACCTCCTTGTTCACGTGCAAATAAATTAATAGGAAGAGTAAACAAAGAGATCAAGTATGCAAAAAATTTCTGCATGTGAACTTAATAAGTGTAAGCACGTTAGACAGATCCATGCATACCAGCCATGGTCTTCATTTAAATCACAGTGGGAAACAATTTTTGGCTGAAGAAATCTGTCATTTAGCAAATTTGAGTTACAACAGGCATAGTATATAAGCAGTATAAAGTACCTTGGACAAATGGGTCATAAAGAAGGATGCGATGGCTCATAAAAAGAGGGAAAGACGTATTTTAGGGAAGTAGACTGTATCACAAAAATTGCAGAATTAAACTGCAAATACTCACTGAAGATTGTACACCAGAATGTGCAGTCACTAACAAACAAAGTTGGTGCAATAAATATACTCCTCAATAGTGAATGGAAAGATGTTTCAGTTTCATGATTTTGTGAGCATTGGTTCGAATATGAGTATTTTAAATCCTTCAAAATATTGCATTTTAACCTTGCATACTGCTTTTGTAGAATGAAATCAAAACATGGGAAACTTGTATACATAAAGATAATGTATAGTCTATATTTGCAAACTAGGGTGTGAAAGAGACCTTGAAATCTCAGCTGTTGAGTTAATGTCTGAAAAATCTATTATTTTATGTGTGTATAGATCTCCTGTTAGGAACATAAGTGGTTTTTTTTTAAAAAAAAAACTGGACCTTGGTTTAGGCAAACTCAAGACAACTGGGAAAACAGTGGTACTGCGTGGAAGTTTTAATATTGACTTTCTGAGCCATAGACTTCACGGGGAAAAGTTCTTAAATATTATAACGGCCTACAATCTTTGTCTGACTGTTAGCTCTCCAACACAAGTAACAAAAACTGGTGCCACTCTCCTTGATCAGGTATGTGTAAACATGGACAAGTGCACATCAGAAAACTTTGATACTGGCTATAGTGACCACCTTTCGCAATTACTAACCATATCTGTAAATCACATTTTGTCCAGTGTACAAAATATTATCCATAAAAGGATTTATGGTCAGAAAAATATTGACTACTTCCAGTATCTAATCAATAAACAATCTTGGAGAGAAGTATACGATACCTCTATTACCAATGAAAAGATGGAAAATTTTTTGAACATCTTCAAGCGTAACTTTGACATAGCTTTTCCACAAAGGAAAGTGATTTCCAGAAGCACAGATAGATTCAAAAACTGGATTACATCAGGCATTAGACTATCTTGTAAAAGGAAGCGGGAACTCATTTCTGCAGAAATCCAGAATTTCTTAGTTATTTAAAAAAATACAAGCTAGTTTTGAGACATGTCATAAAAGAGGCAAAAATTAACGAAAATGACAAATATATTAGGAAATCATCCAATAAAACTAAGTCCATGTGGAAACCTGTGCAGCATCTTACGGGGAAGAAGACGGCTCACAAAAATATTGTGATATCGTACAATGGCAAGAATGTCACTGACCGTAGAGCAGTTGCAAACAGCTTCAGTTCTTATTATGCAACCGTTGCTGGAAAATTAGTGAAGGAAAAATTTTGAAATTCACCTAATACGACATGGAAACAACTTTCATCTATTGAAATATCCATGTTCCTCAGTATAATAGGTCCAACAGAGCTCCTAAATACCATAAACTCACTGAAGAGTAATTATTGAACTGGTGCTGATGATATTCCAGATTATATTATAAAAATCACAGCAGGACAAATACTCTCTCCTTTACTAGACATATGCACTTCTTCCTTATCATGTGGTGTCTTCCCACAGCAACTGAAAATGGCAAAAGAAATACCGCTATATAAAAAAGGTGATCAGCAATGTATGGGTAAATATAGGCCTGTGTCTCTACTGTCAGACTTTTCGAAAATTATTGAAGAAGTGTTCCTTTCACAACTAACTCCATTCTTCAACAAGATAATGTTATTTCTGGATGTCAACATGGCTTCAGACCCCAGCAGTCAACTGAAACAGCCACTTTCAACCTGATAAACCATGTCTTAAATGCAGTGTACCACCACAGAAACATCTCAGGTTCATTCCTGGACCTAACAAAAGCTTTTGATAAGGTTGATCATTCTGTGCTCCTGAGGAAGCTTGAATGACATGGTGTAAGAGGTGTGCCAAATCAGTGGATTAAATCATATTTAGAATATCGTTCTCAGGTAACTGAAATTAAGTACATGGAAGGAAACGAACTCCAGGTACACCTTTCAGAACCATGTGAACTAAGTCATGGTGTTCCACAGGGCTCTATTTTAGGTCCTCTTTTTTTGGGATACATTAATGATTTCCCATCGCACGTTAGGGATTCTGAACCTGTACTGTTTGCAGACGACACTAGACTATTGATTGAAGGAAATAAAGAAGAAAATCTCACTGCATCTGCAAAAGATATTACAAAAGAAGCGTCTGAATGGTTTACCAGAAACAGGATAATAGCTAATCCCCAAAAAACGGTACTCATGAATTTCCACACAGATCAAAATATAGATGTGGCACAACCCATAATATGTATAGATAACCAGATCATTAGTGATGTCAGTGAAACTAAAGTTCTTGAGATTCATATCCAGGAAAATCTTAAATGGAGCACTCATATCACATCCCTAAATTCAAAACTAGCAAAAATGAGCTGTGTGGTAAGAACTCTTTGCAACATTACTATTGAGAAACGGTTAGGGCTGTATACTTTGCTTGTATACATTTAATGCTGAACTACAGTATCATTTCATGGGGAAATGTACACCACGCCATATCAGTTTCCAGGAAACAAAAGGCAAATATAAGAATAGTGAAACAAGTAAGCAGCAGAAAACCATGCAAGTCTTTCTTTCAAGATCTAAAGATCTTACCCCTTCCCTGCATTTATATACTGGAAGTAGTCATGCATGTCAAAAAAAGTATACTGCGAAAAGAAAACCTTTTTCCTCAAAACAAAAGTGTCCATGATTACAGTACCAGGTTAGACAGTGACATACACGTTAATCATTGTAAGACCACACTATGCCAAAGAGGTGTATATCATGCAGGAACAAAATTATACAACAGATTACCAAGACATATAAAATCTCTACCTGAACTATAGAACTTTAAAAAGTCTGTGACAGCCTACCTTCTGAAAAAATACTACTATTCAATCTCAAAGTATCTCATGTAGGAAAAAATGTAATTTGTGTCTTTAATTGTAGAAATAAGTTTAAAATATACAGTATTTTAAAAAATTGTAATTATTAACTCTATGGATCCAACTTGTTATAAAAATTTAAATAATGTATGTTTGAAGTTTGAAAAACCAATAGATTAAAAAGTTTTCAGTCCAATATCCTGTGTACGATATGTGTACTGAAAAAGAGATTTATATGGACAAATAAATATATAAAAACTGCACAAAGCATCGATCGCGCCTTCAGCCACGCACTCGTATTACTTTTGTATTTGCAATCATGTTACTGCCTTCTCTGGCATTAGTTGGATTTAGTTTTTGATATATATAGCCTTATTTCATATCTTTTTTGGCCAGTCAAGTCGACTGTGGCGGTTACCCTCACTTTTTTCACACTAACTGCCGGTTTTTTTTTTTTTCCGACCACGCAGCTACAGGCAGAGTTTACAGGACTTCCGTTTAAAATTCTGGTATTCCGAGCGTGTTTTAAACGTTTAAAATTCTGGTATTCTGAGCGTCTTTTAAACGTTTAAAATTCTGGTATTCCGAGCGTCTTTTAATCACTACCTGTGAGGGTGCTGCCATCTATTGGTGACAGCACGGGACTAGAGCGGCTACTGGGCCCAGACTAGCTCGATCGACCCGCTCGCTACCTCAGCCGGCAAAACACACGCCCGGCTCAGCCACGCCCCTCTCTTCATGTCGCAACAGGTCGCACGTCCACGGCCTTGCTTACTTTCAAAGTTTGTCTTATTTTCCAGTATGTACCGTGTCAGGAAACACTAAAAACACAACACATTACTGCGACTCATGAGGTGCACGATACCAGTCGTCATTCAAAACAGCTTCCATTTATCTCGAAATGGGGAAATACAGGTCCCGCATGATTTTCGAGGGAGTCTTGTACGATTCTTCCTGCAAAATAGTGGCAAGTTCAGACAACGTTGATAGAGGTGTGTAGCGATCAGGCGCACTCCTCCCCACAGTAAACCTCAAAGGCTCAATAATATTGAGATCTGGTGAGTGTGATGGCCACGGACGATGCGACACTTCATCCTCGGCTCACAAAACTACAATGGGAGCTTTTTGAACAGGGGCCATGTCGTCTTGGAACACAGCGTTACCATTGTGGAACAAACACGTACCATGGGATGGAACTGTTCAGCCAAAGTGGCTACGTAATATTTGGCAATAATGAGACCTTCCAGAGTAACCATGGAGCCCATGGAATACTTCAATTTGACTGCCCACATCATCACCGAACCCCACCATGTTTCACTCTTAGTACGCAAATTAGGACAGAAGTTGAAAACAGTATGAAAAAAGACTCGTCTGACCAAATGACACTCGTCCATTGCTCCATAGTCGGGGTTTTATGGCCTTGGCACCCCGTTTTCCTGTTACAGGTGAAACCTTCCCATCTCCTCTATATCTCTTTTGTTACGCAACCTTCCCTTCTACAATAACCTATGAAACCTTCCCTTAGGATTTCTATCTCTTGCTTAATAATAACAAATACAATCTTCCCTTTGAAATTGATTCTCTTTCTCAATAATAATAAGTGCAATCCTCGCATACAAATTTAAATGCTGCTTATTAACAGTGATTTGCTGATTATTTCGACGAAACATAGAATGTGTCGTCGTCGTGGTCCTCAGTCGTTACCTGCAATAATCCAAAACTGTTCCTTACCTTTTTTACTGTTACTGGATCGCCATCTGACTGCTATATCGAACTGCGACATGAATATAAACACTCTGTTTTCCTATACTCTATTAGCTGCTGGTGGGCTAATAAGTAGCTGAATTTATTACCAAAGCTGACGTTATTCTTTAATAGCAAAGCTGACGTTGTTCTTAAATTAATTTGACTGAAGTTGCGTAATTCGTAGTTAAACTTTTTCTTGACAACAATAAAATTTTGCAAAGTTTTATGTTGATGGTTTTTCAGATGGATTATAATCAGTAATTCAAAATTGCTGGCAAAAATTAATTATATTCTGAAAACGATTCTTCAAATATTTACTGTTGGTAATGAAATGATTTTACATACGTTCAAATGATACTTGTATTGCATCGTATTGTATTGTATGTCAACCGGGGACCTAGAAAAGACGGAGAGGCTCCGTCCCCGCCGCAGCCGCAGTGGTCCACAACCCCACGACAACTACCGCAGTCCACTTCACCCCTACGCCACCCCACACCGAACCCAGGGTTATTGTGCGGTTCGGCCCCCAATGGACCCCCCAGGGAACGTCTCACACCAGACGAGTGTAACCCCTATGTTTGCGTGGTAGAGTAATGGTGGTGTACGCGTACGTGGATAACTTGTTTGCGCAGCAATCGCCGACATGGTGTAGCTGAGGCGGAATAAGGGGAACCAGCCCGCATTCGCCGAGGCAGATGGAAAACCGCCTAAAAACCATCCGCAGACTGGCCGGTTCACCAGAACTCTACACAAATGCGCCGGGCGGATTCGTGCCGGGGACCAGGCGCTCCTTCCCGCCCGGAAAGCCGTGCGTTAGACCGCACGGCCAACCGGGCGGGCAAATGGGACTTACTTTTTACAATAATCTTACAACTAGCATTGCAAAAACATACCTTCAGTAGTCTTGAGTTTCTAAAAACAAAAATAATTCAATAATATTAGTTCCTCTTATGATAATAGTTAGTTGATGTCTCTGCACATTCGTTTATAATCTCTTGTAAATCATAGCTGGTGGCTGGCAAGCAGACCGCTCCTATCAACCTCTCGCTTCAGACCTGCTACCGACTCGCTTCACATCTCGCTTACTACTGACTTCCTACGAACGTTAAGTGCGGTCTCTCCGGGCAACAATGCTTTCTGGTGCAGACAATCAAATGGCTCTGAGCACTATGGGACTCAACTGCTGTGGTTATCAGTCCCCTAGAACTTAGAACTACTTAAACCTAACTAACCTAAGGACATCACACACATCCATGCCCGAGGCAGGATTCGAACCTGCGACCGTAGCAGTCGCACGGTTCCGGACTGCGCGCCTAGAACCGCGAGACCACCGCGGCCGGCAAGCAGACAATCCCTGCTACCATTACAAAATGTATCAATGCGCGGTCTTTCCCGCTCTTTTCTTAAAATGTATCCATAAGCGGTCTTTCTCGCCCTATTTAAAATTATATCAATGTGCGGTCTCTCCCGCCAACAATACTTTGGTGCAGACATTCCCTGCTACCACCACTATTTCCAAAATGACAAATATTAATTATTTCAACTTAATCCTATTAATAAAATATAAACATGTTTCATAAATTGTGGTTTGACAATAGACAATAGAAATATACACGTCTTACACAGGCAACTGCATCACTGACGGGTGGTTTTGGAACTCCAACTCATTCTGCATTTTCCTCCTTATGGAGCTCCCTTCGTGTCCTTTTTTTTTTTTTTTTTTTTGTGCTGACAGTGCACTCAACACACAGTTCCGTTGCGATGTGACTTAGCGGATGGTATTTTCCCGCTTTCTCTGTAACCAGCATAAATCCTCGATCCGGTGCCCCTTGGAACACTAAACACTTCAGTCCCCTTGGTTACAGAAGCATACGAGCACTAACAATTTGCCCTCGTTAGAGTTCACTTATCTCCGACATATAGCACTAACAACTGCACAAACACTGTTATGACTACAAATAACACTTGCAACGTACTGAGAACATCTGACATGCGCCATTCGTGATCAAATACAACAGCGCAACCTGCAGGCTTGGCTAGCCTTTGCATTTATGTCCACTCGTGCATTTCTCCGAAGTCTCCATATTTTTATCCGATCCCTGTATATCTCGCGTAGGAATCATGAGAAAAGGAAAAGGGAGTTTGGGACACGGACAGGTATTGGAATTGTCCTTCTTCAAAAAAATGGTTCAAATGGCTCTGAGCACTATGGGACTTAACTTCTAAGGTCATCAGTCCCCTAGAACTTAGAACTACTTAAACCTAACTAATCTAAGGACATCATACACATCCATTCCCCAGGCAGGATTCGAACCTGCGACCGTAGCGGCCGCGTGGTTCCAGACTGTAGCGCCTTTAACCGCTTGGCCACCCCGGCCGGCATTGTCCTTCTTCCCTCGCTTAGTATGCGAATGGAATATGACAAACAGTCGATAATATTGGTATCCTCTCGCTTGCTGCGATCAGATGCAAGAACGTCACCAATGTTTTTTGCTTCGGTCATTCTTAGAAATAGTATTAGAAGCCTCGACGAGCAAAATGACGAATATGATACTAACGTTGAATACGTTTGTCTCCTTGAAACCCTATGGCGGGAATCCAAGAAAAGCTGCGAGCGATGGGGTCATAGACAGCATGACGTATGGAAGCTTGGATCAGTCCTGGAAGCATACTCAAAAAAAAATGTCCAAATGTGTGTGAATTCCTAAGGGACCAAACTGCTGAGGTCATCGGTGCTTGGTCTTATACACTGCTTAAACTAACTTAAAGTAACTTACGCTAAGAATAACACACGCACCCATGCCCGAGGGAAGACTCGAACCTCCCGCAGGAGGGGCCGCGCAATCTGTGACAAGGCGCCTGAGACCACGCGGCCACACCGCGCGGCGAAGCATACTCAGACGGTCAAAGTGGTTCAGGTGACCGCTCCAGACAGGTGGGGAATGTGGGTTCGAGTCTCGGTCCAGCACATATCTTCATGTGTTACGATAGGTAATGTCTTCATACCTAATATAGTTAATTTCAGAAGGATTCGGGAACGGCGAATGACTTTCAAAAATTTCTCTTTTACACTATTTTTTGACAGTCTCTATCTTGTATCCTCTCTACATCTACATCAAATATCGTCACTTATTTTGGTGCCCAAATAGCAAAACTCATCTTCTACCTTCACGGTCTCATTTCTTAATACAATGCCACCAGTACGGACTGATTTAATTGTCTTTATATTTCTTTTGCTTATAATCATCCCGTACGCTCTTTTCAAGGAACTGTGCAGCTCAACTGCACTTCCAAGTCCCTTGTCGTCTTTAACACAATTACAATGTCATCAGCAAATATCAAAGTTTTTGTGTCTTGTTCCAAAACTTGAGAGGAGGTTATCCTTTCTAGCTAGTCACATCTCGCTCTTCACCTGAGGTAGAATGGAGTAGTATGCTAATGACAGACAGAATGTGACAGAGGCACATAGAATTACAAGGTTGGAAATGACAGTGATTGCGGAGACAGTAGTAACTAGCGATGCTTGCTATTTCTTTATTGGGATTTTATACCTGGAAGTGTAAAATGCAGCCCTTGGACCTTCCGGAGATGATGAGAATGAGGTAGTGAAGACCCGCCACAGCGGTCGTTACCTTGTGATGCAAGCAGTGGTGTCTTTTCAAAGCTGGGCCCTGAACTTATGACAAGGAGAAAGCGGCAGAACTGGCGGATGACGAGGCTCCAGACTTCGGTCCCTCCCGATCTACAACAATATGATAGGACGCAGTTTCAGCCGTAAAAATGCGATCCCCTCCCCCCCCCCCCCCCCCCCTCCAGCACTGTTTCCGCGAGTCCACCCTGCGGACAGAATAGAATAGCTGCATCTGCAGGTGGACGAAAAAAACACTCCAGTAGCTTCAGGGAGTTTAAAGAAAGGCTATTTTCGGCATCCAAGAGTATAGGTTCCGGATGTAAATAATATTTTTAGAAAGCTGACCAAAACACACCACCGTCAGTGCCGTTATTTTAGGGCGGGTGTCTCCCCCACCAGATGGTAACAGAGCAGAACCTATTGTTTCCTTCTGTTTTCCTACAGTAGAAAAATCGCGCTGGCGGGAAAAACACGCCTTGCCGTTGGTAGGCGGGGTGTGACGTCCAGCCTAAGTTCCACTTTTTGACAAGAGACAGGCGCTAATAAAGTCGACTGGGAAAGGAGTTTTTAGGGAACTGATGGAGGCAGTAGCATAGACTTCAAATAATTATACTATTGGCGGTTGGTAGCAAAGCGGGAAACTGATTAGAACAATAAATAAGAAGTCTATAGATGTGGGATCGGGCAATCGAGTAAGCATCATTCAAAGTCGGAGGACGACAGTGGAGCATACACACGACTGGCAGTGGTTGAGGGCCACTTGAAGTTACTACGGTTCGACGCCAGTCAACACAAAAATGGTTCATATGGCTCTGAGCACTATGGGACTTAACATCTCAGGCCATCAGTCCCCTAGAACTTAGAACTAATTAAACCTAACTAACCTAAGGACATCACACACATCCATACCCGAGGCAGGATTCGAACCTGCGACCGTAGCAGTCGCGCGGTTCCGGACTAAAGCGCCTAGAACCGGTCATCCACAGCGGCCGGCCAGTCAACACATCTCACGGTAAGATTACATTGCTGCAGTAGCATACCAGGGACAGACAGGCACAATAATTTGCTCGTTTGGATAGAAGCGGTGACCTCAAGAATGGTCGCTCTGCCCCACTAACAGATTTATCTCCATTCGTTGACAGTTCCTTACCATGAAGTCACTGCATACCTGCCATACAACTTCGCGCTCCTGTAAGTATGTTAGTATCTCGTCAACCAGACTGATATCGTTACTCATATGCGGATCTTGCCAACCAATAATGGTGATTGTTCATGTAAACTGTTATATGCCATTTCAGATGGTCTAAAAAAAATAAATGTCCAATCCTTCCAACCTTTAACGTTGTTTATGAAATTAATTCTGTATATTATATTCTACGACTTTGTTTTCATAGCCAGTAAATCCCACGTCATAGTAAAGCGTTACAGAAGGTTCAGAGCCGGCCGGTGTGGCCGAGCGGTTCTAGGCGCTTCAGTCTGGAACCGCGCGACCGCTACGGTCGCAGGTTAGAATCCTGCTTAGAGCATGGATGTGTGTGATGTCCTTAGGTTAGTTAGGTTTAAGTAGTTCTAAGTTCTAGGGGACTAATGACCTCAGATGTTAAGTCCCATAGTGCTCAGAGCCTTTTGAGAAAGTTCAGAGAGACCTCACTCTTCCCTTTACACCAGATCGTGATATTCAAAATCTGTTGTCTGACTTCGCTAACTAGCACTGGACCCTGAGGAGAGATGTGCTCATGGAAGTAGGGTGTTCAGATCAAATAGTAGAAGTATAATAAAAGGGCGAGACCTCACAAACTTTAATTTCTTTCCAAATTTCTCCTTCCTCTCTTCACATCTCGCTCATTTTACAAATTGAATAAAGTCAGGGACAGGTTCGTTTGTTTCGACTCTTATGAAGGTAGTTTCGTATGGACAAGAAGCAGATTGAATTTCCCTTCTTATTTTTTTATCCCTACTACCTTCAGAATTTCAAAGACTCTAGTGCAGTCGGTATTTTCAAAAGATTTATCTAAATCTATAAATGCTAAAAATGTAGATTTTTCTTTTTACTGTCGTCCTACCTACCACACACAAAATTGTAGTCCTCCTCTACCACCATTCTCTAATACATTTAATACACTACTGGCCATTAAAATTACTACACCAAGAAGAAATGCAGATGATAAACGGGTATTCATTGGACAAATATATTGTACTAGAACTAACATGTGATTACATTTTCACGCAATTTGGGTGCATAGATCCTGAGAAATAAGTACCCAGAATAACCCCCTCTGGCCGTAATAACGGCCTTGATACGCCTGGGCATTGATTCAAAAAGAGCTTGGATGGCGTGTGCACGTTCAGCTGCCCATGCAGCTTCAACACGATACCGCAGTTCATCAAGAGTAGTGACTGGCATATTGTGACGAGCCAGTTGCTCGGCCACAATTGACCAGACGTTTTCAATTGGTGAGAGATCTGGAGAAAGTGCTGGCCAAGGCAGCAGTCGAACATTTTATGTATCCAGAAAGGCCTGTACAGGACCTGCAACATGCGGTCGTGCATTATCCTGCTGAAATGTAGGGTTTGGCAGCGATCGAATGAAGGGTAGAGCCACAGGTCGTAACACATCTGAAATCTAACGTCCACTTTTCCAAGTGCCGTCAATGCGAACAAGAGGTGACCGAGACGTGTAACCAATGGCACCCCATACCATCACGCCGGGTGATACACCAGTATGGCGATGACGAATACACGCTTCCAATGTGCATTCACCGCGGTGTCGCCAAACACGGATGCGACCATCATGATGCTGTAAACAGAACATGGATTCACCCCAATAAATGACGTTTTGCCATTCGTGCACCCAGGTTCGTCGTTGAGTACACTATCGCAGGCGCTCCTGTCTGTGATGCAACGTCAACGGTAACCGTAGCCATGGTCTCCGAGCTGATAGTCCATGCTGCTGCAAACGTCGTCGAATTGTTCGTGCAGATGGTTGTTGTCTTGCAAACGTCGCCATCTATTGACTCAGGGATCGAGACGTGGCTGCACGATCCGTTACAGCCATGTGGATAAGACGTCTGTCATCTCGACTGCTAGTGATACGAGGCCGTTGGGATCTAGCATGGCGTTCCGTATTACCCTCCTGAACCCACCGATTCCGTATTCTGCTAACAGTCATTGGATCTCGACCAACGCGAGCAGCAATGTCGCGACACGATAAACCGCAATCGCGATAGGCTACAATTCGACCTTTATCAAAGTCGGAAATATGATGGTACGCATATCTCCTCCTTGCACGAGGCATCACAACAACGTTTCACCAGGCAACGCCGGTCAACTGCTGTTTGTGTATGAGAAATCGGTTGGATACTTTCCTCATGTCAGCACGCTGTAGGTGTCGCCACCGGCGCCAACCTTGTGTGAATGCTCTGAAAAGCTAATCATTTGCATATCACAGCATCTTCTTCGTGTCGGTTAAATTTCGCGTCTGTAGCACGTCATCTTCGTGGTGTAGCAATTTTAATGGCCAGTAGTGTAATATTACAGTATACAGGAATAACCAGATCTCTACCCACAAATTTTCAGAGTTGATAGTGTGGACCAAAACAAGAGAAGACTCTAGTGAACAAGTCCTCTAAAATTTATATCTTAAGAGTTATGAGCACTGTTCAGTAGCAGAGACATGATTCACAGTAGCGAAGATGAGCAAGCGCTCGCAGTTCTTAAGGTAACCACTTAAGAGCCCGTGTTACTAGACTTTTCTTCTTCTTTTGGTCTATTGTACCACCCTTGAAAATTTCCCAGTGGAGTTCTTGTTTACCCTGTGTATCGCCCGTAACAGCGACAAAGTAATCGTCATCCAGCAGGATTACTACCACTCCTATGATCAGTATGAACATACCCAACAACTAGTGTAGTACCATCATATCGGCGAGAATATTTTCATGTTATCGAATTTTAATGGGTGCTGTATTTTGTCTACCTGAAATTTTCATAAGTTACTTCAGAAACTTTGTGCAACAAAAGGCTGGATACCGGTAAAATGTTTATGGCAGCATTACTTGCTGTATGATAATCTGATAAAGAAGAACAGATTTCTCCCAGCATAATCAGATTAGAATTTCTTTGGCACTTGAATGAAGAGCTTACACTCTTCCCAATTTTCACACTGTTAAACGAAATAAAGGGTTGTCTTACAGTTATTCATTTCGTTGTATGTCTTCCTTTATCAATACGCCACGGACACATGAATACTACAATTAAAGGACCCTTTGTTAGAAAGCAAGACGCCTGGCAGTTGACGAGGCGTTCAGTTTCTGTTGGTTGCCACGGTAAACCTGGCGTGCTGGAGCTGCCGGTAATCAGTGTTGAATACAGTCGAACGTAATGTGTTAAAGCTACAGCGGTGACCTTTCAATATTTTTGAAGTGAGTAGCGAAATGACCATCTAACACGCGATTCGGAAAGGTCAAAGGTCTCATTATCGGACACCAAGCGAAGTACTCAATTTGGGAAAACAGTCATTTCGTCTAAGGCGCAGAGGAGACGTTTTTATGTTTATTACCTCCGAACCTGCCTCCGAAAAGGAAGTGACGATCGGCGTAGAGTTGTCCGTTAGAATTGCGCTGGTGGAAGATTATTGCATCACCAAAAATTAGCTGTAAAGGGAAATATGGGAGGCGGCGCATAGTTTCTGACCACGAGACTGAGCATCTGTGCCCTGCGTTACAAAGATCTCGTATTTTGTAATGTAGCGAAGGCGTGTGACACTGTTGCTCGGTGTTCATCAGTCGGATAAGTTCGTTAAGTTCAGAGGCTCGAGAATAACAGACTGTAAGTTGGTTCTGAGATTCCCCTCCCCCTTTTCCCTTATCGTCATTAACAACAAAAACGCAACTCTACATGGAATTACCAGGGTCATCTACAGTGAGTATCACACTGCTTCCAGTTCGTACATCGCGGAGTTGTTCGAAGGCGTACTAGGAAGAAACAATTTGGCATTAAGCGATTGAACCTATCCCTCGAGTCTCACAGCAAACAATATAATGTGAAAGTTATCTGCTTTTTACTTCGAATAAAATGCCTTTACTACTTGAGGCACGAGGCGGAGGGTCAATGTGGAGGCTGGCCGTGTGGCATCGCCCGCTCTGCCTGTGAGTGGACATGTGGCTGCTCCTTCAGCAAGGCCCGAGCAGGCACACGGGGGGAGGGGTTTATTATTTATTGGGAGCTCCAACGTTAGGCGGGTGATGGAGCCCCTTAGGGAAATAGCGGAAAGGTCGGGGAAGAAGGCCAGTGTTCACTCTGTCTGCTTGCCGGTGGGTCTCATCCGAGATGTGGAGGAGACCCTGCCGGCGGCGATAGAGAGCACTGGGTGCACCCGACTGCAAATTGTTGCTCATGTCGGCACCAATGACTCCTGCCGTCTGGGTTCAGAGGTCATCCTCAGTTCGTACAGGCGGTTGGCGGAATTGGTGAAGGCGGAGAGCCTCGCTCGCGGGGTGGAATCAGAGCTAACTATTTGTAGTATCGTTCCCAGAACCGATCGCGGTCCTCTGGTTTGGAACCGAGTGGAAGGCTTAAACCAGAGGCTCAGACGATTCTGCGGAGATCTGGGGTGCAAATTTCTCGACCTCCGCTATCGGGTGGAGAAATGTAGGGTCCCCCTGAATAGGTCAGGCGTGCACTACACGCCGGAAGCGGCTACAAGGGTAGCGGAGTACGTGTGGAGTGCACATGCGGGTTTTTTAGGTTAGAGAATTCCCTCCCTAGGCCCGACAAGACGCCTCCTGAGACGCGGCAAGGTAGGAGTAGGCAAAATGCAACTGGGAATAACAATATTAATGTGCTAATAGTAAACTGCAGGAGCGTCATAGAAAGGTCCCAGAACTGCTCTCATTAATAAACAGTCACAATGCCCATATAGTACTAGGGACAGAAAGTTGGCTGAAACCAGACGTAAACATTAATGAAATCCTAAACTCAGATTGGAATGTATACCGCAGAGACAGGCTGGACAGTGAAGGGGGAGGCGTGTTTATAGCGATAAGAAGTGCAATAGTATCGAAGGAATTTGACGGAGATTCGAAATGTGAAATAATTTGGGTGAAGGTCACGGTTAAAGCAGGCTCAAACATGGTAATTGGATGTCTCTATAGGTCCACTGGCTCAGCAGCTATTGTGGCAGAGCACCTGAAGGAAAATTTGGAAAATATTTAGAGTAGATTTTCCAACCATATTATAGTTCTGGGTAGAGATTTTAATTTGCCGGCTATAGACTGGAAGACTCAAACGTTCATAACGGGTGGCAGGGACAAGGAATCCAGTGAAATTTTTTTAAGTGCTTTATCTGAAAATTACCTTGAGCAGTTAAACAGAGAACCGACTCGTGGCGATAACATATTAGACCTTCTGGTGACAAACAGACCCGAACTATTTGAAACAGTTAACGCAGAACAGGGAATCAGCGATCATAAAGTGGTTACTGCATCGATGATTTCAACCATAAATAGAAATATTAAAAAAGGTAGGATGATTTTCCTGTTTAGCAAAAGTGACAAATAGCAGATTACAGAGTACCTGACGGCTCAACACAAAAGTTTTGTCTCAAGTACAATAGGGTTGAGGATCAGTGGACAAAGTTCAGAAACCATCGTACAATATGCGTTAGATGAGTATGTGCCAAGCAAGATCGTAAGTGTGGTGTGCGTACTGTAAGACCTTCGGTACACACGCCATCAGACTGTTTGGCTTGTCGCTCTAATGAAGTAGGCGAGTGTCAGCAATATGTCTCGTGGTCTTATTGTGGCGTGTTTATCTTCTGCCATTAGGTCAGACGATAGAAATGCCACTTGCACGCTTAGAGTAGCAGATTGACGGTGACCAACTTTAAACAGAACTTGATTAATTTTCACACACATTTATTAAAATAATAAAAAACATAGATCTTACGTAACTGGATTCTGGATGCTGTTTACAATTGACAATCTGAAGTTCCTTTGGTCTTGGTACGTTAATCTTACTCTCACATATCTCTGATACTTGACAAAGTGTCTGTTCCTTTATCTTCATGGCTATGTACAGCAATATGGTAATCTTATTAGGCGCCGACTGAAACTTGACTATAGACTGGTGCAGACTGATGCAGACTGTCTGATCGGAGGTCTGTACACTCGTTATAATACCTCGCGCGTTCAGGTACCACTGCGCGAGTGTGATCCGCGAGGAGAAAAGGTTCTACGTTAGCAGCAATCTCATTGCCTGCGTTACATATTAACACGCGGATCGGGGGGAAGCAGAATTTGGTCCGTCTCTTAAGACAGCGCCATCTCGTAGTGCGGAGACGGACGAGCGCTGCGCCTGCGCTGTTGTGCTTAGCGGGGCGCGCTCTATTGGGCAAGTTGTGTACGCGCTGACTACGCGGAACTGTGTGCACAACAGTAAGAGATGGAAAAGAGCCACCGTGGTACAATAACCGAGTTAGAAAACTGCTGCGGAAGCAAAGGGAACTTCACAGCAAACATAAACATAGCCAAAGCCTTGCAGACAAACAAAAATTATGCGAAGCGAAATGTAGTGTGAGGACGGCTATGAGAGAGGCGTTCAATGAATTCGAAAGTAAAGTTCTATGTACTGACTTGGCAGAAAATCCTAAGAAATTTTGGTCTTATGTCAAAGCGGTAGGTGGATCAAAACAAAATGTCCAGAAACTATGTGACCAAAATGGTACTGAAACAGAGGATGACAGACTAAAGGCCGAAATACTAAATGTCTTTTCCCAAAGTTGTTTCACAGAGGAAGACTGCACTGTAGTTCCATCTCTAGATTGTCGCACAGATGACAAAATGGTAGATATCGAAATAGACGACACAGCGATAGAGAAACAATTAAAATCGCTGAAAAGAGGAAAGGCCGCTGGACCTGATGGGATACCTGTTCGATTTTACACAGAGTGCGCGAAGGAACTTGCCCCCCTTCTTGCAGCGGTGTACCGTAGGTCTCTAGAAGAGCGTAGTGTTCCAAAGGATTGGAAAAGGGCACAGGTCATCCCCGTTTTCAAGAAGGGACGTCGAACAGATGTGCAGAACTGTAACGTCGATCAGTTGTAGAATTTTGGAACACGTATTATGTTCGAGTATAATGACTTTTCTGGAGACTAGAAATCTACTCTGTAGAAATCAGCATGGGTTTAGAAAAAGAAGGTCGTGCGAAACCCAGCTCGCGCTATTCGTCCACGAGACTCAGAGGGCCATAGACGCGGGTTCACAGGTAGATGCCGTGTTTCTTGACTTCCGCAAGGCGTTCGATACAGTTCCCCACAGTTGTTTAATGAACAAAGTAAGACCATATGGACTATCAGACCAATTGTGTGATTGGATTGAAGAATTCCTAGATAACAGAACGCAGCATGTCATTCTCAATGGAGAGAAGTCTTCCAAAGTAAGAGTGATTTCAGGTGTGCCGCAGGGGACTGTCATAGGACCGTTGCTATTCACAATATACATAAATGACCTTGTGGATGACATCGGAAGTTCACTGAGGCTTTTTGCAGATGATGCTGTGGTGTATCGAGAGGTTGTAACAATGGAAAATTGTACTGAAATGCAGGAGGATCTGCAGCGAATTGACGCATGGTGCAGGGAATGGCAATTGAATCTCATTTTAGACAAGTGTAATGTGCTGCGAATACACAGAAAGATAGATCCCTTATCATTTAGCTACAAAATAGCAGGTCAGCAACTGGAAGCAGTTAATTCCATAAATTATCTGGGAGTACGCATTAGGAGTGATTTAAAATGGAATGATTGTATAAAGTTGATCGTTTTTAAAGCAGATGCCAGACTGAGTTTCTTTGGAAGAATCCTAAGGAAATGCAATCCGAAAACAAAGGAAGTAGGTTACAGCACGCTTGTTCGCCCACTGCTTGAATACTGCTCAGCAGTGTGGGATCCGTACCAGATAGGGTTGATAGAAGAGATAGAGAAGATCCAACGGAGAGCAGCGCGCTTCGTTACAGGATCATTTAGTAATCGCGAGAGCGTTACGGAGGTGATAGATAAACTCCAGTGGAAGACTCTGCAGGAGAGACGCCCAGTAGCACGGTAGGCGCTTTTGTTAAAGTTTCGAGAACATACCTTCACCGAAGAGTCAAGCAGCATATTGCTCCCTCCTACGTATATCTCGCTAAGAGACCATGAGGATAAAATCAGAGAGATTAGAGCCCACACAGAAGCATACCGACAATCCTTGTTTCCACGAACATTACGAGACTGGAATAGGAGGGAGAACCGATAGAGGTATTCAAGGTACCCTCCACCACACAGCGTCAGGTGGCTTGCGGAGTATGGATGTAGACGTAGATGTAGATGTAGATGTAGATACGTACATTTGTCAATCCACTAACGGACATGGAGAGAGTTACATCACAAAATACCAATACAATTATTATAAAAAAATTGTAGAAATGTCTATTACACAACGAGTATTACGTTATTAAGCTTTCATTCCCTTCCGAACTGATGTTCATCATCTACGTCAGTATGAATTGTGCTCCCCTACATATACGAACACACCCTTGTATTCGTCGTGACATGGAAGCAAACAGCCTCCGAATGTAATCATGAAAAATTTCTTACCGTGCGTGGATCACATGTTCCGTCAGTTCATGATGATTGTTGCCTGGAGCCTGATTTGAAAATATATCTCAGCCCGTCGCATCCCAGATATGCCGTTTGTTTGTTGTTGTGATCTTCAGTCCAGAGACTGGTTTGATGCAGCTCTCCATGCTACTCTATCCTGTGCTAGCTTCTTCATCTCCCAGTACTTACTGCAACCTACATCCCTCTGAATCTGCTTAGTGTATTCACCTCTTGGTCTCCCTCTACGATTTTTACCCTCCACGCTGCCCTCCAATGCTAAATTTGTGATCCCTTGATGCCTCAGAACATGTCCTACCAACCGATGCCTTATTCTAGTCAAGTTATGCCACAAATTTCTCTTCTCCCCAATTCTATTCAATATCCGTATGAGTGACAAATAGGGAACCGTGCAGGCCGGTCAAGGATCCGTTCATTCCACTAGGCGTTTGTGATGTAAACTACAGTGTGGGATCCAGCAGTATCCTGCTGTGAAGTGGTATTTGATACCCTGAAGGGTATGACGACAGGGTTTACTATTCTTGGCACATACCTTGAAAAGGTAAGGGTCTCGAGATTGGCTGCTTCTTGTCATCTTTCTCTAGGTTGTCTATCGACACATTGGCGTCTATCTTACACCCACAAACAGGAATGAGACTCATCCCTGACACTGGTTCTACATCATCCAAGTCTCTGAGATCTCAGACCAGCTTCCAGTAATCTGTTGCCTGCTGTTCGTTGTGACACTCTACCTGTAGCTTCAGTCCGGATTTTAATTGAGTTCAACTGCCTGTTCATCAAAGCTAGTGGAACAGTCCTTTGGTCTTCTTGTGGTGTAGTCCACTCTTCTTGCTGCACCGTCGTCCTGATCTAACCTCGATGTGGCCGAGCGGTTCTAGGCGCTTCAGTCCGGAACCGCGCTGCTGCTACCATCGCAGGTTTGAATCCTGCCTCGGGCATGGATGTGTGTGATGTCCTTAGGTTAGTTAGGTTTAAGTAGTTCTAAGTGTAGGGGAATGATGGCCTCAGATGTTAAGTCCCATAGTGCTTAGAGCCATTTGAATTTTGAGCTAACCTCGTCTGCACTCGTTCTGCACGTCGACTGTATGCCTTATTTGCTGGTATTATGCTTCCATGTCCCTTATGTCAATCATTCAATCTTTCTAAAAGTTCGAAAGATCATGACAAGCTGCATATGAATGTCGTCCGTGCATGTTGCGTTGCGACCTCTGAAAAGTGGTATGCCGTTTGGTTCATCTCTTTCCATTTTATTTCATGGTAAATAATTCGCCTGGTGAAGAGTTGAGTTAGACAGGCCGTGCCATTTCAAAATTTTCATGGATTAATGTTATTACAGTAATTGTATGCAGTGACTTCATCGCCTTATTAACATACTCTATTTTAACCTGGTGCTGGCTATATTCATTGCTTTTCTTGGTCAGCTTTAGAATCGTTAAGCGATGACTGCACGAGACTGGATTCACAGGCATGGCAAAAACCACCTTTCAGAGAGCTGACAGAACATGGACTTCTGCAGAAACGCAAATGGGGGAGGCTCCAGGTATAGTGGGTCACACACTGTCAGAGCGAAACTCTCCTGAGCGAGCGTCATTCTGGCATCCTGCCTGTTGTTTTGTTTATGTCACGCTTCCAGCCTGGAAGGACAAGCTGAAAACATTCGTTCCAGAAAATGGAACTCTGTCAGCAGGAGGTCGGCAAAAAGACCATGTTAAGAAAAGTACATTCAGTAGATAAACATCTCCCAGCGTTCCAAAAAACATGGCAAAACTGCTCTCACATACTACAGGTTTGGAAACGCCGCAGAATTGGCTGCTAGCCTCGAAGACAATTTTTAGATTTTTTTCAGGACCTGTGATGCCAGGTTAGCTGTTGTTAAGAGGACACCAACTGGGGAAAGTGATGTGACATCAAGATGACGTAACATGTAGAGGGAAGTTTTATAGAGAAAGGGGGAGGCAATTAAGTTCATTGGTTTTTTAACATTTCATTTCTTCTTGGTGAAATATTTTGTTAAAAAACAATTACACCATTGGTGGACAGATATAACTTTTAAGAGGACTGGTAGTCGAGTTTTTCTTGGTGGAAAGAAAAGGAGCAGTCAGTTTCTTACTGACTTAGAGGAGAGACTTCGTTGCCGGACTTGGTGCTGAACACATCAACTCTCTGCAAGCTGCACTCGCAACTGGAACAACGGACTTGGGTCCAATTTTCGAATCTTCAAAAGAACGACTCTAGCTCAAATGGTTCAAATGGCTCTAAGCAATATGGGACCTAACATCTGAGGTCATCAGTCCCCTAGACTTAGAACTACTTAAACCTGACTAACCTAAGGACATCACACACACCCATGCCCGAGGCAGGATTCTAACCTGCGACCGTAGCAGCAGCACGGTTCCGGACTGAACTGCCTAGAACCGCTCGGCCACAGCGGCCGGCACGACTCTAGCACCATACTTCATGGCAGCCAGGTAGAGTGCCACCACTCTAATCATTTTTCGTCGAAAATTAAGGTGAGCATAGTTAGCAGCTCCAGGTTATTGGGACAATTCCGAGTTTGTAGATCTGATTCATAATACGAGCTACTGTCCTGCATCCGTCAGTGCATCATCAGATGTGTGAGCTTCTTCGGTTTTCTCTCCAATCAAACAGTCAAAAAAATGGTTCAAATGGCTCTCAGCACTATGGGACTTAACATCTATGGTCATCAGTCCCCTAGAACTTAGAACTACTTGAACCTAAGTAACCTAAGGACATCACACAACACCCAGCCATCACGAGGCAGAGAAAATCCCTGACCCCGCCGGGAATCGAACCCGGGAACCCGGGCGTGAGAAGCAAGAACGCTACCGCACGACCACGAGATGCGGGCTCAAACAGTCACTGTAATCAATGTCTAACAAGGCTGAGATAAATTTCGTAAAGTCAGGTAGATAACTATTAGGAATTCCGAAACCTTCTAGTAATTTTGTCAACCTATAATTCCATTTTTCTAAATCTCATGGCTACTTTTATGTTTAGAACTTTTTTGATTTCAAGATTAATTCAGATGTGTTTCCTTTCTAATGCTTACGTTTGCAATAAACTAAAGATTTCATTTAAATCTTGTTTTTATTATCACATTAAATGTTTTTATGATAATATGCAAATTCTGCTGCACTTTAAAATTCATTGTTAGGGCTGAAATAGTTCATAGTGTTAATCAGTTTGTGTACATAAATTCAGCATGGAGTCTCGACGGTGTATCTATATCAAGATCAATTCTGATTCAGTTAAATTCACTCACATCTGGGGTTTTTGAACTCCACCTGAAAATTTCCAGTAGCAATAGAGACACCCCAAGAGCTGTCATGTAGTTACACAATTGTTCATCTACAGGTATGGAATTTCCTCTATTGATAATACGCTCTCACAAGAATGAAATTTTAATTAACATATCCCATAAGCTCAGAAGCACTAGAATATCTGTATGGTAGCATTCTAGCAATAGGTTAATGGTGTAATACCTTACATTTATGTCAGTTCAGATGTTTAATAAAATAGTGTTTCGGTTCCTCTGTTTTTAATATGCATGAAAAAACTACGAAGTGGATATCCCCGAGAAGATAGTAACGAGAGAGTGAAAGCTGGTATTGGCAAATAGCCCATGGGTGCCAAAACACGCCCCACAGTCAGCCAGGATTCCTTTCTTCATACACGGAACAATTTCGCCTCTATTCTCTGTTCATGCGGAACCCGAAGTCCACCGACAAAATTTCTGAAGCTGTTCATGTTTCCAGACTATTTTCATTTCAGCTGCCCCTACAGAATCGTTTTATGCATCTGAACCTCATCCGCAGCACGCACAGTATCCAAACAGGCAACAGTCACGTAATTCACTACTGGCCATTAAAATTGCTACACCAAGAAGAAATGCAGATGATAAACGGGTATTCATTGGACAAATATATTATACTAGAACTGACATGTCAATTACATTTTCACGCAATTTTGGTACATGTTGTTGTTGTTGTGGTCTTCAGTCCTGAGACTGGTTTGAAGCAGCTCTCCATGCTACCCTATCCTGTGCAAGCTTCTTCATCTCCCAGTACTTACTGCAACACACCTCCTTCTGAATCTGCTTAGTGTATTCATCTCTTGGTCTCCCTCTGCGATTTTTACCCTCTACGCTGCCCTCCAATGCTAAATTTGTGATCCCTTGATGCCTCAGAACATGTCCTACCAAGCGGTCCCTTCTTCTTGTCAAGTTGTGCCACAAACTCCACTTCTGCCCAATTCTGTTCAATACCTCCTCATTATTTATGTGATCTACCCATCTAATCTTCAGCATTCCTCTGTAGCACCACATTTCGAAAGCTTTTATTCTCTTCTTGTCCAACCTATTTATCGTCCATGTTTCACTTCCATACATGGCTACACTCCATACAAATACTTTCAGAAACGACTCCCTGACACTTAAATCTATACTCGATGTTAACAAATTTCTCTTCTTCAGAAACGCTTTCCTTGCCATTGCCAGTCTACATTTTATATCTTCTCTACTTCGACCGTGCATAGATCCTGAGAAATAAGTACACAGAACAACCACATCTGGCCGTAATAACGGACTTGATACGCCTGGGCATTGAGTCAAACAGAGCTTGGATGGAATGTACAGGTACAGCTGCCCATGCAGCTTCAACACGATACCACAGTTCATCAAGAGTAGTGACTGGCGTATTGTGACGAGCCAGTTGCTCGGCCACCATTGACCAGACGTTTTCAATTGGTGAGAGATCTGGAGAATGTGCTGGCCAGGGCATCAGTCGAACATTTTCTGTATCCAGAAAGGCCCGTACAGGACCTGCAACATTTGGTCGTGCATTATCCTGCTGAAATGTAGGATTTCGCAGGGATAGAATTAAGGGTAGAGCCACGGGTCGTAACACATATGAAATGTAACGTCCACTTTTCAAAGTGCCGTCAGTGCGAACAAGAGGTGACTGAGACGTGTAACCAATGGCACCCGATACCATCACGTCGGGTGATACGCCAGTGTGGCAATAACGAATGCACGCTTCCAATGTGCGTTCACAGCGATGTCGCCAAACACGGATGCGACCATCATGATGCTGTAAACAGAACCTGGATTCATCCGAAAAAATAACGTTTTGCCATTCGTGCACCCAGGTTAGTCGTTGAGTGCACCATCGCAGGCGCTCCTGTCTTTGATGCAGCGTCAAGGGTAACCGCAGCAATGGTTTCCGAGCTGATAGTCCATGCTGCTGCAAACGTTGTCGAACTGTTCGGGCAGATGGTTGTTGTCTTACAAAAGTCTTCCTCTGTTGACTCAGGGATCGAGATGTTGCTGCACGATCCGTTACAGCCATGTGCATAAGATGCCTGTCATCTCGACTGCTAGTGATACGAGGCCGTTGGGATCCAGCATGGCATTCCGTATTACACTCCTGAACCTACCGATTCCATATTCTGCTAACAGTCATGGGATCTCGACCGACGCGAGCAGCAATGTCGCAATATGATAAACCGCAATTGGGATAGACTACAATCCGATCTTTATCAAAGTTGGAAACATGATTGAACGCATTTCTCCTATTACACGAGGCATCACAACAACGTTTCACCAGGCAACGTCGGTCAACTGCTGTTTGTGTATGAGAAATCGGTTGGAAACATTCCTCATATCAGCTCGTTGTAGGTGTCGCCACCAGCGATAACCTTGTGTGAATGCTGTGAAAAGCTAATCATTTGCAAATCACAGCATCTTATTCCTGTCGGTTAAATTTCGCGTCTGTAGCACGTCAGAGCTTTGGGCGACTATTAGCAAATGGAATCATCCTGCAAAAAATAAAGGTGAGGAATGGGCCTGAGTTTCACGGTATTTACTTAATCTATCGTAAACAGTTCAGAGGTTATATAACGAAAGGTTGTTACTTCCATGCTTCACATTTTGATGTCTCCTGTTAATTTCGTTGTTCCGATGATAAAACACACTTCATGAGGCGACATTTCTGAACCGTTTACGAAAGATTAAGTACTATAAAGGGAATAAACTTAGAAAGTCATATAAAATCTGTATGACTACACGGCTAATTACGCAAGGAAAGATTGGAGACACTTGGATAAGTATGAAGGAAGTAAAGTATATCTTGGTCCGAAAATACCATTTACCTAAGGCCAATGATTGCGAGGAAAGACTTCACCTAAAACGGCCTATTCGCCTCTATAAATGCCGGCGTAGAAATGATTCATAAAATCCGTGCTGCAGGAACATATTATTGTGACTCGACCTCCTGGGCAGGTTCCTAGCCTTCTTGCCCAAGGATACTAATCTTATCGTTTCCTGCCAGTCACCTAAGGCTCTGAGAAGGAATTCACATCAATAACATGGCTGTAGTTTGTTGGCTACCGTTCCTGAGACAGACGTATTGGGGGATGTATAAAGCTAATCGGTACAGGCAGCTGAATCACCTGATGTATGGAATCCATGGTCTTCAGTAGCCGTTACGAAGGAACTTCATGCAAATACACTGTGTGATAAAATTATTCGGACACCGGAAAAAATATTTTTTTTCGTATTAGGTGCATTGTGCTGCCATCTACTGCCAGGTACGCCATATCAGCGACCTCAGTAGTCATTAGACATCGTGAGAAATCAATGTGGCGCTCCGAGGAATTCAAGGACCACGAACGTGGTCAGGTGATTGGGTGTCACTTGTGTCATACATCTGCACGCGAGATTACCACACTCCTTAACATCCCTAGGTCCACTGTTTCCGATGTGATAGTGAAGTGGGAACGTGAAGGGACACGTACAGCACAAAATCGTACAGGCCGACCTCTCTGTTGACTGACAAAGTCCGCCGACAGTTGAAGAGAGTCGTAATGTGTAATAAGCAGACATCTATCCAGACCACCACACGAGAATTCCAAACTGCATCAGGATCCATTGCAAGTACTATGCCAATTGGGCCGGAGGTGAGAAAACTTGCACTTCATGGTCGAGCGGCTGTCCATAAGCCACACATTACGCCAGTAAATGCCAAACGACGCCTCGATTGGCGTAAGGAGAGTACACATTGGAGGATTGAACGGTGTAAAAACATAGTGTGGAGCCACGAATCACGGTACACAATGTGGCGATCCGATGGCAGGGTGTGGGCATGGCGAATGCCCGGTGAACGTCATCTGCCAGTGTGTGTAGTGCCAACAGTAAAATTCGGAGGCGGTGGTGTTATGGTGCGGTCGTGTTTTTCATGGAGGGGGCTTGCACCCCTTGTTGTTTTGCGTGGCACTATCACAGCAAAAGCCTACATTGATGTTTTAAGCACCTTCTTTCTTCCCAGTGTTGAAGAGAAATTCGGGGATGGCGATTGCATCTTTCAACACCATCGAACACCTGTTCATAATGCACGGCCTATGGCGGAGTGGTTACACGACAATAACACCCCTGTAATGGACTGGCCTGAACAGAGTGCTGACCTCTATCCTATAGATCACCTTTGGGATATTTTGGAACGCCGACTTCGTGCCAGGCCTCACTGACTGACACCGATACCTCTGTTGAGTGCAGCACTCCGTGACGAATGGGCTGCCATTCCCCATGAAACATTCCAGCACTTGATTGAACGTATGCCTGCGAGAGTGAAAGATATCGTCAAGGCTAACGGTGGGCCAACACCGTATTGAATTCTTGAATTACCGATAGAGGGCGCCACGAAATTGTAAGTCATTTTCAGCCAGGTGTCCGGATATTTTTGATCACGTAGTGTATCGGTAGTATTTCTTGTGTCTTTTCTGAGAACAAACTTATCCCCTCTACTAACGGTACTTGCTGCTGACAACAGTGACGCCTACTTTACTCTTCGCCCTCAATATTGCATTGAGCACCGTCGGTTCTGAATGGGATTTTCCCGGCAGCGTTAGTTCCATGTTAACGATTATACACAATATTATAGGTAGGTTTACTGATGAAGAGTTATGCTATATGTACCTCGTGTATGGATTCACTGAATTCTATGGAAGAGCAGCACAACGACTCTACGATGAGCTGTTCCCGGAAATACAGCAGGTACATCATATTACTTTTGCATTTGTATATGGACGCTTTTTTTACGTCGTGCGTTTTGGCAATTCCACATTACAAACTCTTCTACTGTTGTGAAGATTAACAAACTGAGTAAGTCATGTCGTTGTTGTTGTTGTTGTGGTCTTCAGTCCTGAGACTGGTTTGATGCACCTCTCCATGCTAGTCTATCCTGTGAATGCTTCTTCATCCCCCAGTACTTACTGCAACCTACATCCCTCTGAATCTGCTTAGTGTATTCATCTCTTGGTCTCCCTCTACGATTTTTACCCTCTACGCTGCCCTCCAATGCTAAATTTGTGATCCCTTGATGCCTCAGAACATGTCCTACCAAGCGGTCCCTTCTTCTTGTCAAGTTGTGCTACAAACTCCTCTTCTCCCCAATTCTATTCAATACCTCCTCATTATTTATGTGATCTACCCATCTAATTTTCAATATTCTTCTGTAGCACAACATTTCGGAAGCTTCTATTCTCTTCTTGTCCAAACTATTTATCGTCCATGTTTCACTTCCATACATGGCTACACTCCATACAAATACTTTCAGAATCGACTTCCTGACACTTAAATCTATACTCGATGTTAACAAATTTCTCTTCTTCAGAAACGCTTTCCTTGCCATTGCCAGTCTACATTTTACATCCTCTCTACTTCGACCATCATCAGTTATTTTGCTCCCCAAATAGCAAAACTCCTTTACTACATTAAGTGTCTCACTTCCTAATCTAATTCCCTCAGCATCACCCGACTTAATTCGACTACATTCCATTATCCTCGATTTGCTTTTGTTGATGTTCATCTTATATCCTCCTTTCAAGACACTGTCCATTCCGTTCAACTGCTCTTCCAAGTCCTTTGCTGTCTCTGACAGAATTACAATGTCATCGGCGAACCTCAAAGTGTTTACTTCTTCTCCATGAATTTTAATACCTACTCCGAATTTTTCTTTTGTTTCCTTTACTGATGGCTCAATATACAGATTGAATAACATCTGGGAGAGGCTACAACCCTGTCTCACTCCCTTCCCAACCACTGCTTCCCTTTCATGTCCCTCGACTCTTATAACTGCCATCTGGTTTCTGTACAAATTATAAATAGCCTTTCGCTACCTGTATTTTACCCCTGCCACCGTTAGAATTTGGAAGAGAGTATTCCAGTCAACATTGTCAAAAGCTTTATCCAAATCTACAAATGCTAGAAACGTAGGTTTGCCTTTCCATAATCTTTCTTCTAAGATAAGTCGTAAGGTCAGTATTGCCTCACGTGTTCCAACATTTCTACGGAATCCAAACTGATCTTCCCCGAGGTCGGCTTCTACCAGTTTTTCCATTCGTCTGTAAAGAATTCGCGTTAGTATTTTGCAGCTGTGACTTATTAAACTGATAGTTCGGTAATTTTTACATCTGTCAACACCTGCTTTCTTTGGGATTGGAATTATATTCTTCTTGAAGTCTGAGGGTATTTCGCCTGTTTCATACATCTTGCTCACCAGATGGTAGAGTTTTGTCAGGACTGGCTGTCCCAAGGCCGTCGGTAGTTGTAATGGAATGTTGTCTACTCCCGGGGCCTTGTTTCGGCTTAGGTATTTCCGTGCTCTGTCAAACTCTTCACGCAGTATCGTATCTCCCATTTCATCTTCATCTACATCCTCTTCCATTTCCATAATATTGTCCTCAAGTACATCGCCCTTGTATAGACCCTCTATATACTCTAATACTATAATTACATTATTACTCTGTAGCGAGACACCGGAGATAACGGGCCCATTGTACCTAAATACTCATAAATATCTCTGAACAACCTACGAAATGTTGTCTGTAGAGTACTAGTTCATCGTGCATATGAAATACTGCAAAGTGGTATTTGAATTCGCGTGTTAACCTGCATGCATAGTCTGGTAATCAGAAAAACCACTTCACCAGAAAAGGCCGATTCACCTCTATAAATGCCGGCATGGAAATGATTCACACAAACTGTGGTGTAGAAACATATCGTTGTGACTCGACCTCCTGGGCAGGTTCCTACCCTTCTTGCCCAAGGAAATTAATCAGATCGTTACTGTAGACTGGCCAACAGGGAAACATTACGGTATTCCAGGTCAGCCATTCATCTCGCTGCCTGGAGCATGGAGAGGAAAAACGGTGCTAATTAACCTTTTACTACCCTACTGCAGGAACGCACTTAAACAGAAGCCATTATGCTGTTGCACAACGAGGAAAATTACTGCGATACACTGTTTCTCATTCTGTTTGCGAGAAAAGTACAGTGTCAGTGTGGCGAAAGAGTCTTTCCTCGCATTCTCTCTGAAGCTTCTTTCGCACAGAGTGAAGTAATAACTTTGCTACTGTCATACTGTTATTTCTAGCATCAAATGAAGTTACTGCAATGGTTATTTGTGAGCCCAAAGGAATTTCTTCCTGTTCCATTGAAAGAGGTATTGCAGAAAGTTTCAGAAAAATCATAACTTGGGGCAATACCTGTATGTCACATTTTAAATCTGTCAGTTTATTTCAGACAACAAACTCTTCCAAGGTATTTGTATTCAATGAAAAAGGGATCACAAACCAAAACAATCATCGTATGTTCATAAAACTATCGTCACGGTACTCATACTTACAAAACACGACATTGATTATAGGAAATGCGTCCGGTCCTGATCAGTTATCTTCTTTTACATTATACATTAACTGCACCGATATTGCACTGCAGGAACGAAAGATGAAGGAAGACTGATGTTTGAAGTCGGGTCGACATCGAGTCATTAGGACAAAGCACAAGCTCGGTTTGATTCAATAGCGGGGTTGCGAATCATCCGTTCTCTTTCAATGGAACCATCCTGGCTTTTGTCTGGAGTGTTTAGGTAAATCATGGAAAAGCTAAATGAGGATGCCGGACGTGGATCTGAACCGTCGTCCTCCCTGATGAGAGACCAGTGTGCTAAACAAAGTGCGAATGGTTCAAATGGCTCTGAGCACTATGGGACTTAACATCTGCGGTCATCAGTCCCCCAGAACTTAGAACTACTTAAACCTAACTAACCTAAGGACATCACACACATCCATGTCCGAGGCAGGATTCGAACCCGCGACCGTAGCAGTCGCGCGGTTCCGGACTGCGCGACTAGAACCTCTAGACCACCGCGGCCGTCAAACAAAGTGCAACCTCGTTCGGTATAGAGTGCAGGAAATTACCTGATTCATACACTCATGTTCAGAAAAAACAGAACACCTTGGACGACCAGAGATAGGACGTTCGCATTCACAGGACTTTACATTACTATGTTCTGCAGAAGTGATTATCATTTGAACCATGTCGGCTCGCGGGTTCAATGTCAACATCGATATTGTCACTATAAATATACTAATGACCATTACAATTGCTACACCAAGAAGAAATGCAGATGATAAACGGGTAATCATTGGACAAATATATTATACTAGAACTGACTTGTGATTACATTTTCAAGCCATTTGGGTGCATATATCCTGAGAAATCAGTACAAGAACAACCACCACTGGCAGTAATAACGGCCTTGATACGCCTGGGCATTGAGTCAAACAGTGCTTGGACGGCGTGTACAGGTACAGCTGCCCATGCAGCTTCAACACGATACCACAGTTCATCAAGAGTAGTGACTGGCGTATTGTGACGAGCCAGTTGCTCGGCCACCATTGACCAGACGTTTTCGATTGATGAGAGATCTGGAGAATGTGTTGGCCAAGGCAGCAGTCGAACATTTTCTGTATCCAGAAAGGCCCGTACAGGACCTGCAACATGCGGTCATGCATTATTCTGCTGAAATGTAGGGTTTCGCTGGGATCGAATGTAGGGTAGAGCCACGGGTCGTAACACATCTGAAATGTAACGTCCACTGTTCCACGTGCCGTCAATGCGAACAAGAGGTGACCGAGACGTGTAACCAATGGCACCCCATACCATCATGTCGGGCCATACGCCAGTATGGCGATGACGAATACACGCTTCCAATATGCGTTCACCGCGATGTCGCCAAACACTGATGCGACCATCATGATGCTGTAAACAGAACCTGGATTCATCCGAAAACATGACGTTTTGCCATTCGTGCACCCAGGTTCGTCGTTGAGTACACCATCGCAGGCGCTCCTGTCTGTGATGCAGCGTCAAGGGTAACCGCAACCACGGTCTCCGTACTGATAGTCCATGCTGCTGCAAACGTCGTCGAACTGTTCGTGCAGATGGTTGTTGTCTTGCAAACGTCCCCATCTGTTGACTCAGGGATCGAGACGTGACTGCAAGATCCGTTACAGCCATGCGGATAAGATGTCTGTCATCTCGACCTAGTGATACGAGGCCGTTGGGATCCAGCACGGCGTTCCGTATTACCCTCCTGAACCCATCGATTCCGTATTCAGCTAACAGTCATTGGATCTCGACCAACGCGAGCAGCAATGTCGCGATACGATAAACCGCAATCGCGATAGGCTACAATCCGACCTTCATCAAAGTCGGAAACGTGATGGTACGCATTTCTCCTCCTTACACGAAGCGTCGCAACAACGTTCCATCAGGCAACGCCGGTCAACTGCTGTTTGTGTATGAGAAATCTGTTGGAAACTTTCCTTATCTCAGCACGTTGTAGGTGTCGCCACCGGCGCCAACATTGTGTGAACGCTGTGAAAAGCTATTCATTTGCATATCACAGCATCTTCTTCCTGACGGTTAAATTTCGCGTCTGTAGCACGTCATCTTCGCGGTGTAGCAATTTTAATGGTCAGTAGTGTAGAAGGTAATGGATTAGTGTAACTTGAGCAGACGTGCAGAATGTGATGCATCCATCCGGGAAACTACTGCTCGTGCAAGACTCGTGCAACGAGTGTGTGCAAAATGGTTCACGGAAAAGCATAGAAAACGACGAGATGGGTCATGTCGTAGCACCCAGACCACCACACGAGATGATCGACACCTCATCCGATTGACATTGCAGGATAGATCTGCGTCCTCCTCGGATCTGGCGCAGCAGTGGAACAGTGTAACACATTGTACATTATGAGGGGTGACAGTCCGTCGCCGTTTATTACGGTATGGGTACGTGCGCGTCGTCCACTTCTCTACCTACCTTTAACGAATGTGCAGAAACATGCTAGACGGCAATGGTGTGTGGAACGATGTCAGTGGGACAGGAATGGCATCAGGCAGTGTGTCCAGAACAATTCAGGTTCTGTTTCCAGAGTGAGATTTTCACTCTGCAGCGGAGTGTGCGCTGATATGAAACTTACTGGCAGATTAAAACTGTGTGCCGGACCGAGACTCGAAGTCGGGACCTTTTCCTTTCGCGGGCAAGTGCTCTACCATCTGAGCTACCCAAGCACGACTCACGCCCCGTCCTCACAGCTTTACTTCTGCCAGTACCTCGTCTCCAACTTTCCAAACTTTACGGAAGCTCTCCTGCGGACGGGGCGTGAGTCGTGATTGGGTAGCTCAGATGGTAGAACACTTGCCCGCGAAAGGCAAAGGTCCCGAGTTCGAGTCTCGATCCGGCACACAGTTTTAACCTACCAGGAAGTTTCATATCAGCGCACACTGCGCTGCACAGTGAAAATCTCATTCTGGAAACATCCCCCAGGCTGTGGCTAAGCCATGTCTCCGCAATATCCTTTCTTTCAGGAGTGCTAGTTCTGCAAGGTTTCGCAGAAGAGCTTCTGTAAAGTTTGGAAGGTAGGAAACGAGGTACTGGCAGAAGTAAAGCTGTGAGGACGGGGCGTGAGACGTGCTTGGGTAGCGCAGATGGTAGAGCACTTGCCCGCGAAAGGCAAAGGTCCCGAGTTCGAGTCTCGGTCCGGTACACAGTTTTAATCTGCCGGGAAATTTCAGGTTCTGTTTGTTTGAAAATGAAGGCCGCATTTTTTATCGCCGCAGACAGGGTGTCGGCATCATAGTGACTCCATTCACACAAGACATACAGCGGCAACTCAAGGCCTTATGGTGTGGAGTGCTGTTGGGTACAACCACAAATCACAGCTGGTGCGTGCCCAGGACACTGCGACCAATGTGACCTACGTGAATGACATCCTGAGGTCCGTAGCCGCCACGCGGAGTGGCCGCACGGTTTGAGGCACATGGCTGGCCGGGGTGGCCGAGCGGTTCTAGGCACTGCAGTCTGAAACCGCGCGACCGCTACGGTCGCAGGTTCGAATCCTGCCTCGGGCATGGAGGTGTGTGATGTCTTTAGGTTAGTTAGGATTAAGTAGTCCTAAGTTCTAGGGAACTGATGACCACAGCAGTTAAGTCCCATAGTGCTCAGAGCCATTTGCACCATTTCTTGAGGCGCATGTCACGGAGAGCGCGGCCTCTCCGTCGGATGTTCGAGTCCTTCCTCGGGCATGGCGTGTGTGTGTGTTGTTCTTAGCATAGGTTATTTTTAGTATTGTGTAAGTCTAGGGACTGATGACCTCAGCAGTTTGGTCCTTTAAGAATTCATACACATTTGAACACTTGATCCGTAGCCATACCCTTTCTTCACAATACCCCAGCCGCCATTTTTCAGCATAACAACGTACGACCTCATGTTGTTGCACGCACACGTGCCTTTTTTGAGTCAGAGGATGTCAGCCTTTTGCCCCGGTCCGCCAGATCACCAGACTTGTTGCCAATCGAAAATGTGTGGGATATGGTGAACGACGGGTGCAGCGATGTGACCCAGTGCCAACCACCGCAGACAAACTTTGTTTGGAACCAGGTGAATGCATTATGGATGGCGATACCGCAGGACGCCATTCGTGCCTTATTCGTGTCAATGCCATCACGCATGGAACAAGATATCAGGACCCATGGCGGACCCTTAGGCAACAGTACAGGACGCATGCTGAACCGATGTGACTGATATGCTAATAATTTATGCAGAACATACTAATGTATATGTCCTGTGAATATGAACGTTCTATCTCTAGTCGTTCAAGGTGCCCTGTTTTCTCTGAGCATGAGTGTACATTACATAACATTTTAACAGGGCGAAGTACAAGGCCAGACTAAAGAAGCATATTGTCACAGAAATAGTGTCAAAGATTCTGGATCTTATTTTTAATTAGTATTCTGTGGAATGACTTCTAAAACGTATCTGAAGATGGTCTGTTGCTGGACCGGAACTAGTAGTCTTAATTAAGTGACATACAGCTTTTGCACCAAATCATGATTTCTCAAAAATATTTAAAAGCTGTAAATCATAGCACTCCAAGATCTCCTTAGTGCTCTAAACCTCAATGTATCTTTCTCGCCGGCCGCTGTGGCCGAGCGGTTCTAGGCGCCCAGTCCGGAACCACGCGACTGCTACGGTCGCAGGTTCGAATCCTGCCTCGGGCATGGATGTGTGTGATGTCCTTAGGTTAGTTAGGTTTAATTAGTTCTAAGTTCTAGGGGACTGATGACCACAGCTGTTAAGTCCCATAGTGCTCAGAGCCATTTTTGTATCTTTCTCGGAATAATAGCAAGTCCATTGACGGTCACACAGGAGCTATACCATTAAACTGAGCTTGCCATTTCACCTGAGACTACAAGCAAAAGATAACCGCTTATTGTATTAACTTTGCGAATCGTCGCACAAGACATCTTCCTACATATTCTGTGTAGTGCCCTCGTTGAGGTCTTCCCACGCAGAGGATAAAGTAGCGCCTCTGAAAAAGTTCTCACCTGGAAAAGTTCTACTTGTGTGGCTATAGACGGATCCGCGGGAAGCAAATCTACGTTAAATATAAGTTTAGCATGTCCCAAGGTGCGTTTACTGATAAACACATCGGCCGCGGTGGCCGAGAGGTTCTAGGCGCTTCAGTCCTGAACCGCGCGACTGCTACGGTCGCAGGTTCGAATGCTGCCTCGAGCATGCACGTGTATGATGTCCTTAGGGTAGTTCGGTTTACGTAGTTCTACGTTCTAAGGGACTGATGGCCTCAGATGTTAAGTCCCATAGAGCTCAGAGCCATTTGAACCATTTGAACCATTTGAACTGATAAACACCGTAAAATAATAAACAATTACTTACTCTAACCCGCATCTTTCCGTATGAAACTGAGCAGCATGACAGATACAGAGCTCAGACTAGGAGAAGGGGAGAGAGAGGTGTACTTCGGTACACATTACAGATTTTCGCCTTCCCCTGTTACAGAAGTTTAATATATTTTTTATTCCATTTTTAAATGAAGGCATTCGCTTTTTATCTGCAGCACTCTTTTCCTGAAATTACATAAACTGCTGCGGAAAAGAGAGTGTCTTACAAATGTGAAAACATGTCCCAAGGTGAAACACCTAGGAACGAATATGTGATTAAAATTCTGAGCCGGCCGGTGTGGCCAAGCGGTTCCAGGCGCGTCAGTTTGGAACCGCGAGACCGCTACGGTCGCAGGTTCGAATCCTGCCTCGGGCATGGATGTGTGTGATGTCCTTAGGTTAGTTAGGTTTAAGTAGTTCTAAGTTCTAGGGGACTGATGACCTCAGATGTTAAGTCCCATAGTGCTCAGAGCCATTTGAACCATTTGAACCAAAATTCTGAACCACTGCATTCGAGAAAATCATGTCAGTGTCGTATTTAATAGTCTATCTGCTACGTTATTACTCTACCACACACAATTAGACAGTAAGTGAAAGCAAATTAATCAGAAGTATTATGAAAAAGCAGATAAAAGTTAAATACATTTTGAAAGACGTGCTATTGGAAAATAGCACAAATTTCCATTTTTAAGACAGGTAAAATCATTAAAAAATTGAAGAAAGTTCATTTGCTAGTATCACATGTCCCATGGTGAAAGACCGTCTTCTGTTTCAGTCTTCAAGATGAGGCAAGGTCGATGAAGTATGGCTTAACTGTCCTCATTTTGTATAAATATTCCTGTCAGATACATATGACATTTTACTCAGCATAAAATTTTGTACCTGAGCAGTTAACAATATACTGCAAATAGCTTTAATATATTATACAGCAAAAAAAAAAATGAGCAGAATGCAACATAGAGATAAATGCTGCGCAAAACACAACCTCGTGTCTAACAAGATCAAAAAATGAAGAAAATGGCCGAAACTGCTTTTGGTGGTCTCTAGTGCGCATTCCTTCACACGACTCTAAAATCAGTCACTAGATTGAAGAACCAACCAAAAAATATCTTGTGTTTCCTACATAGGCCTACCGAATCCTCTAGGTACAACCCTACCATGACGCCGCCTGACTTACTTGGTGCCCAACAAGAACCACTAGAAGACTTCGTACTACATGGGGAGGATCCTGACTTTATCCGCAACGTTTCCATCGTCATTTCTTTGTTACTCCTATTAGTTTACTGCATCGTGTAATAATACTAAAGAATTTTAACGACTCTTAGATTGCCAGTAGCATTTATTACCATAAACTGAATTCTAATAATTAACATTTGACGCAGAAAAAATATGTTTTTGGCACCCGAATGTCGGGTCGTCCCTAGTGTCTGCATCTGCTCCGCTGGAAGAGTTCTCACGTTTCGATAGATTCCTCGCACCACCGTAGCACTTACGGCGACATATGGCGGGGCCATACCTGCTGGCTGCTTGTTGCTGGCTGGAAGAATCGCCTTCTTATACGTTGCAGCAGCGTTCGGCATTGCTGCTCACGATAGCAACTTATCAAACTTACACATAACGTTCAAATATAATGCGACAAAAGGTAAATAAATGTGATCTGATGTAAGAGGATCCTCAAAGCCCCCTTGAAATAACAGATGAGAAAATATAGGAGACACATGTTATATACATCGATGATTACATAGATGTGTAATAGCACGGTTTTGACAGCATTTTTTCTTCGTTGGCGTTTACCCTGTCTAGTAAGGGTTCACTGTACTAACGTTTTGCCAAATTTATTTAATTTAACTTTGCATTTGGATGCTGCAGCAGTCGTCGCTTACCTAAGGGAGGGAAGTCGTGTACGCAAACCGTCTTTGAATTGTGTGATTTGTATTGTGTTTGGTTTTGTATTTGCTCACGCGGAAAGTGGGGAGCAGCTCAGCATTTACCTAAACGAGATTGGGAAACCTCCTAATAACCACATGCAGGCTGGTAGCCTGGGTCGTTAGCTTGCCGCGAGGATTCGATCCAGGTCTGGCTTACGTTTCTGTCTCGCAAACTAGTGCACTTTAAGATACGCCTGTCTATTGTATTGTAAGTTAACCGGGGACCTAGAGACGACGGAGAGGCTCCGTCCCCGCCGCAGCCGCAGTGGTCCACAACCCCACGACGACTACCGCAGTCCACTTCACCCCTCCGCCTCCCCAGGGTTATCGTGCGGTTCGGCCCCCGGTGGACCCCCCAGGGAACGTCTCACACCAGACGAGTGTAACCCCTATGTTTGCGTGGTAGAGTAATGGTGGTGTACGCGTACGTGGGGAACTTGTTTGCGCCGCAATCGCCGACATAGTGTAACTGAGGCGGAATGAGGGGAACCAGCCCGCATTCGCCGAGGCAGATGGAAAACCGCCTAAAAATCATCCACAGACTGGCCGGTTCACCGGACCTCGACACAAATCCGCCGGGGACCAGGCGCTCCTTCCCGCCCGGGAAACCGTGCGTCAGACCGCACGGCCAACCGTGCGGTTACAAGCCTGTCTAACGCGGAGTAGGATTCGCTGTTAGTTTATTTACCGGCTCGCGTGACAGCTCCCTTGCAGACGCTGTCGTGTGTTAGCTGGCTGGGAGCTGTGCATGTGTTTCGTGATAGCTCCCATGATATTTACCTTTTTCCTTTTAAGGGGACGTCCATTAGCTACATGAGCTCAAAATATTGGGGGGGGGGGGGGGGGGGCATCTGGCGCTGGCGAAATTTTACCAAATCTCAAAAATCTCTTGACAACTTTTTAATTCAGAGGAAATACATTATTATAACAGATAAAATTTGGCTTTTAATTAATCCTGAGCATAGACTATATTAAAATACTCACTAATATTTATGGCCTCTCTTAACTAAGTGCCCACCAATATTTATGACCTCTCTGAACTGAGCTAGGTTAGGTTAGGTTAGGTTAGGTTAGGTCATGCCCCGGACTTACCGATCTGAAACAAGTGCCACCCGTAAGTGTTAGATCTGATTCCGGGAGTTCTCTGTCACGCTGTTCAAAACCAATGTGTGTCAGTCAGTGAGGTCTGGAACCGCGCGACCGCTACGGTCGCAGGTTCGAATCCTGCCTCGGGCATGGATGTGTGTGATGTCCTTAGGTTAGTTAGGTTTAAGTAGTTCTAAGTTCTAGGGGACTGATGACCTCAGAAGTTAAGTCCCATAGTGCTCAGAGCCATTTGAACCATTTGAACCAATGATCGTAATTAATAGTCTCAAAAAATGGTTCAAATGGCTCTGAGCACTATGGGACTTAACATCTATGGTCATCAGTCCCCTAGAACTTAGAACTACTTAAACCTAACTAACCTAAGCTCATCACGCAACACCCAGTCATCACGAGGCAGAGAAAATCCCTAACCCCGCCGGGAATCGAACCCGGGAACCCGGGCGCGGGAAACGAGAACGCTACCGCACGACCACGAGCTGGGGACAATTACGATTATTGATCACGGCACCTGGTGGTCATAGTTGGAACTGGACTGTGGTGCTGTGACGCATGGAAATCATGCATCCCGCACTCTAGACATTAATGCTACCAAGTTTGATACTCGTACGGTAGTTTTCGTATTATAACGTGTAAAATAGGGGAAGTTTAATTATAACCACCCGGTATATAATATACCAATAAAAAATCTGTGCCCATTTCAGTGACCAATTGGAAAAGAAAGTCTTGCAACGTAGAAAATTTCTGGACAGTTTTCCGCCTATTCTTTGACGAGGCGTTGCAGAACCACAGGACACGTAGTCGTCGCTATTGTGACACGACATACGCGGTAGCAGTGCTGGGGCAAGTTACAGTCATATAATCATAAGTTGTGGTGGTTTTGTTATATAGCTGTAAGAGTAACCACTTATTGTACCTACTATATTATACTCGACTGGTAAATTATAAACCTTGAAAATTTTATCTCACCCATCCCATCAGTCCCAACTCTACATGGAGCAAGTTGATAGGCACAGATTATTCGTGATGTCTTTGTGCGTTATCCCCGGATGTCGCGTACATCAGCTCAGAACGCCTGCTGGCTAGTTTAGAGTAAACTATTTGTAACGATCTTTTCCGTAGTTCCATACCAAAATTTTCCATTGTGCAGTCGTGACGTGCAAGGCGAATATGTTGATGCATGGAAATACATGTAATTTTAAATTTTTGGTGTTCATCAGTATCAACGTCACCATTGATATTGGTCTTATGACAGCAACGATATTTCTACTCACAGGCCTAATGACGGAATATGTCATTCAGCTATAACATGTGCAGAGACTACTATGACATAATGTGCCACCACCAAATTATTGTTTAGTAAATATTATTAAACCTAGTATATTTCGTGATCTGATATGTTACTAAGTTTAACTTTTAATACACTGAATTCTTGCTGTTTCTGGTTATCAAGATAATTAAAAATGGTCTAGACCGATATTTGCAGTATTACAACAAATGAAGAAAGAATGACAACTGCACGTGGTATCAAATCATTTAAATATATTAATAAGTCTAGCAATGATAATAATTGATCTGTGTTTGGCCATATACATTTCCCTGCCATTCCATAATGCAATACGTCGCGCAATTTTCCTCGCGCATTGCACGTACGATACGAGCGAGTGAATTTTGGCCACAGATGCCAGTGTGACTTGGCACGTAACGACATTCCAGAGACGAGCCAGATGGACGTGTCAGGGCCGACATTCAGAAATGCGGTCGTAACAGAGGGCGAGTCTGTAATGGTGGTGCAGTGAACGGAAACACTCGTCGTAGCCATCAAATAAACATTTACAGCCCTTAGTTTGCACATTTCATTCATTAGGCAATAACTACTCCACAAACATAAGCAGTAAATCGTCAGAGCCGGCCGGGGTGGCCAAGCGGTTAAAGGCGCTACAGTCTGGAACCGCGCGACCGCTGCGGTCGCAGGTTCGAATCCTGCCTCGGGCATGGCTGTGTGTGATGTCCTTAGGTTAGTTAGGTTTAAGTAGGTCTAAGTTCTAGGGGACTGATGACCTCAGAAGTTAAGTCCCATAGTGCTCAGAGCCATTTGAACCTTTTTTTTTTTTTTTTTTGAATCGTCAGAGTAAGCTAACACACCTCAGAACACTGGCGTCTTGAAATGTGGATGAAGCTTGGCACAGTACTGTATAATGGGCGATCAAAAAGTTTCGGTTTGAGGGCGTTGCTGCAGCGTATATGAAAGAAGAGCGACTCCGACGCTGCTATACAGGGTGGCCCGTTGATAGTGACCGAGCGAAATATCTCACGAAATATGCAACAAATGAAACCCTACAAAAAACGAAACTCGTCTAGCTTGAAGGGGGAAATCAGATGGCGCTATGGTTGGCCCGCTAGATGGCGCTGCCATAGGTCAAACGGATATCAACTGCTTTTTTTAAAAATAGGAACCCCCATTTTCCATTACATATTCGTATACTACGTAAAGAAATATAAATATTTTAGTTGGACCACTTTTTTTCCGCTTTGTGGTAAATGGCACTGTAATAGTCACAAACGTGGTATCACGTAACATTCCGCCAGGGCGGACGGTATTTGCTTCGTGTTGAAATAAACCGTTTACCAATTGCGGAAAAGGTCGATATCGTGTTGATATATGGCTATTCTGATCAAAATGCCAAACGAGCGTGTGCTATGTATGCTGCTCGGTATCCTGGACGACATCATCTGAGTGTTCGGACCGTTCGACGGATAGTTACGTTATTTAAGGAAACAGGAAGTGTTCAGCCACATGTGAAACGTCAACCACGACCTCCAGGAAGACCTGCAGAGGATTAATGAATGGTGCGACAGCTGGCAGCTTTCCCTAAACGTAGATAAATGTAATATAATGCGCATACATAGGGGCAGAAATCCATTCCAGTACGATTATGCCATAGGTGGTAAATCATTGGAAGCGGTAACGACCGTAAAATACTTAGGAGTTACTATCCGGAGCGATCTGAAGTGGAATGATCACATAAAACAAATAGTGGGAAATGCAGGCGCCAGGTTGAGATTCATAGGAAGAATTCTAAGAAAATGTGACTCATCGACGAAAGAAGTAGCTTACAAAACGCTTGTTCGTCCGATTCTTGAGTATTGCTCATCAGTATGGGACCCTTACCAGGTTGGATTAATAGAAGAGATAGACATGATCCAGCGAAAAGCAGCGCGATTCGTCATGGGGACATTTAGTCAGCGCGAGAGCGTTACGGAGATGCTGAACAAGCTCCAGTGGCGGACACTTCAAGAAAGGCGTTACGCAATACGGAGAGGTTTATTATCGAAATTACGAGAGAGCACATTCCGGGAAGAGATGGGCAACATATTACTACCGCCCACATATATCTCGCGTAATGATCACAACGAAAAGATCCGAGAAATTAGAGCAAATACGGAGACTTACAAGCAGTCGTTCTTCCCACGCACAATTCGTGAATGGAACAGGGAAGGGGGGATCAGATAGTGGTACAATAAGTACCCTCCGCCACACACCGTAAGGTGGCTCGCGGAGTATAGATGTAGATGTAGATGTAGATGATGATGCCCAAGTAGGTGTTTTAGCTGCTGTCGCGGCTAATCTTCACATCAGTAGCAAATTGCGCGAGAATCGGGAATTTCAAAAACATCGGTGTTGAGAATGCTACATCAACATCGACTGCACTCGTTCTATATTTCTATGCACCAGGAATTGCATGGCGACGACTATGAACGTCGTGTACAGTTCTGCCACTGGCCGCAAGAGAAATTACGGATTTTTTGCACGCGTTCTATTTAGCGACGAAGCGTCATTCACCAACAGCGATAACGTAAACCGGCATAATATGCACTATTGGCCAACGGAAAATCCACGATGGCTGCGACAAGTGGAACATCAGCGACCTTGGCGGGTTAATGTATGGTGCGGCATTATGGGAGGAAGGATAATTGGCCCCCATTTTATCGATGGCAATCTAAATGGTGCAATGTATGATTTCCTACGTAATGTTCTACCGATATTACTACAAGATGTTTCACTGCATAACAGAATGGCGATGTACTTCCAACATGATGGATGTTCGACACATAGCTCGCGTGCGGTTGAAACGTTATTGAATAGCATATTTCATGACAGGTGGATTGGTCGTCGAAGTACTGTACCATGGCCCGCAGGTTCACTGGATGTGACGTCCCCGGATTTCTTTCTGTGGGGAAAGTTGAAGGATATTTGCTATCGTGACCCACCGACAACGTCTGACAACATGCGTCAGCGCATTGTCAATGCATGTGCGAACATTACGGAAGGCGAACTACTCGCTGTTGAGAGGAATGTCGTTACACGTATTGCCAAATGTATTGAGGTTGACGGACATCATTTTGAGCATTTATTGCATTAATGTGGTATTTACAGGTAATCACGCTGTAACAGCATGCGTTCTCAGAAATGATAAGTTCATAAAGGTACATGTATCATATTGGAACAACCGAAATAAAATGTTCAAACGTACCTACGTTCTGTATTTTGATTTAAAAAACCTAACTGTTACTAACTGTGCGTCTAAAATTGTGAGCCATATGTTTGTGACTATTACAGCGCCATCTATCACAAAGCGGAAAAAGTGGTCCAACTAAAACATTCATATTTCTTTACATCCTACACGAATATGTAATAAAAAATGTGGGTTCCTATTTTAAAAAAAACGCAGTTGATATCTGTTTGACATATGGCAGCGCCATCTATCGGGCCAACCATAGCGCCATCTGGTTTCCAACTTCAAGCTAGAGAAGTTTCTTACTTTGTAGTTTTTTCGTTTGACGCTTATTTCGTGAGCTATTTGGCCCGGTCACGATCAATGGACCACCCTGTATAAGCACCGACATGAATGCAAGGGATTAGTGTGGCATTCGAGTCTTTCCGATGTATATGCGGTAAATGCGGAAACGTGAACTATGACGACGTTATTACCAAATGTGTCCAAACAGTACCAGAGTACTGTTATTCTTTTCTTGGCTTTCGACGGACAAACACGGGTAGACATCCATCGGTGGATGAAGACCGTGTATGGGGCAGCACGTCTGTCGAAAACAACCGTTATGGAACGGTGTGCCAAGTTTCGTGTTGGTCGCGATTCGACACGCACTCCCCATAGTGCAAAAGTCGTAAGGCACAAGTTTATGCCAACTCAGGTGGGAGACACTTGCTCACCCACCCTTCAGTCCTGATCTCTCCCCATGCGATTATATCACCTTTGGTCCCTCATGAAAGGCCTTGAAGTGTCGATGTTTCCTTTCTACATCTACATCCATACTCCGCAAGCCACCTGACGGTGTGTGGCGGAGGGTACCTTGACTACCTCTATTGGTTCTCCCTTCTATTCCAGTCTCGTATTGTTCGTGGAAAGAAGGAATGTCGGTATGCTTCTGTGTGGGCTCTAATCTCTCTGATTTTATCCTCATGGTCTCTTCGCGAGATATACGTAGGAGGGAGCAATATACTGCTTGACTCTTCGGTGAAGGTATGTTCTCGAAACTTTAACAAAAGCCCGTACCGAGCTACTGAGCGTCTCTCCTGCAGAGTTTTCCACTGGAGTTTATCTATCATCTCCGTAACGCTTTCGCGATTACTAAATGATCCTGTAACGAAGCGCGCTGCTCTCCGTTGGATCTTCTCTATCTCTTCTATCAACCCTATCTGGTACGGATCCCACACTGCTGAGCAGTATTCAACCAGTGGGCGAACAAGCGTACTGTAACCTACTTCCTTTGTTTTCGGATTGCATTTCCTTAGGATTCTTCCAATGAATCTCAGTCTGGCATCTGCTTTACCGACGATCAACTTTATATTATCATTCCATTTTAAATCACTCCTAATGCGTACTTCCAGATAATTTATGGAATTAACTGCTTCCAGTTGCTGACCTGCTATTTTGTAGCTAAATGATAAGGGATCTATCTTTCTATGTATTCGCAGCACATTACACTTGTCTACATTGAGATTCAATTGCCATTCCCTGCACCATGCGTCAATTCGCTGCAGATCCTCCTGCATTTCAGTACAATTTTCCATTGTTACAATCTCTCGATACACCACAGCATCATCTGCAAAAAGCCTCAGTGAACTTCCGATGTCATCCACAAGGTCATTTATGTATATTGTGAATAGCAACGGTCCTATGACAGTCCCCTGCGGCACACCTGAAATCACTCTTACTTTGGAAGATTTCTCTCCATTGAGAATGACATGCTGCGTTCTGTTATCTACGAACTCTTCAATCCAATCACACAATTGGTCTGATAGTCCATATGCTCTTACTTTGTTCATTAAACGACTGTGGGGAACTGTATCGAACGCCTTGCGGAAGTCAAGAAACACGGCATCTACCTGTGAACCCGTGTCTATGGCCCTCTGAGTCTCGTGGACGAATAGCGCGAGCTGGGTTTCGCACGACCGTCTTTTTCTAAACCCATGCTGATTCCTACAGAGTAGAGTTCTAGTCTCCAGAAAAGTCATTATACTTCCTTTCGGACGAGGATGTGCAGAAGGTAGTTATGAACGTCTTCAATCAGCAGTACACGATGTTTTCCTAAACGGGTATCTTCTACCAGGTGCGTCGATGGGATGATTAACTCATTGCTCACAGCGAGTTTGCCTGACTGGCGAACCGATGCTGGATTGTACGGTCTTCGAACTGAAATTTTCTGATAGCTCTTTCTATTTATTCGTTCTCAGTTGTTTCCTTCCGATGAGCAGAGTCTCGAAACGCACACTGACGTGTCAGTCCCAGCAATAAACTGCGCAGAGCGTAAATTAATGCTTGTTTTGTGACAGATACCGACACAGCAAATGCACTTTCTTGTCAAGCACCTCATACGTTTCCTTCTAGAACTGATACATTTAATTCAGCTGCAGTTCGTTTGTCGCTGCATAAACTGTCCTGAACTGTCATGGCCAAGATCCAAGAGCCAGCCATTGTCGTCTGCATTCCGTGGATGCAATATGGAAAAATGAATAAACCAGCTGAAATTGCTCCTATCAGAGCACAGAAAACGTGAATACGTTCCTGTTGATTTAAAGGACTCTGAATGGAAAGTGGACTACCAGCTGTCTCATTTTACATCCCTCAGCAACTTCAAAAATTTTCCCGATAATTTTGGCACGGGAACATTCTCGTGCTTCTCTTAACATTCAACTCACCTCAAACTCGCACAAGCTCCCCTAATTGTAGGTCATTCACACCCACTAGTCCGCCGGCCGCTGTGGCCGAGCGGTTCTAGGTGCTTCAGTCCGGAACTGCGCTGCTGCTACGGCCGCGTGTTCGAATCCTGCCTCTGGCATGGATGTGTGTCATGTCATTATGATAGCTAGGTTTAAGTAGTTCTAGGGGACTGATGACCTCAGACGTTAAGTCCTATAGTGCTTAGAGCCATTTTGAACCCACTAGCCCGTGCTGTAAGTCGCTCGTGACCATCCATTCGCAGTTGCACTTTGTCAACTCATTCATTCATCCCGACTCATTGCCATTATCTCTTTGCGTCTGTCTGTCCTTGTCTCCTGTGTCACAGTCACAATCCCTTTGCTCTGTCCTACTGCTACAGTCTCCCTCTTGCTCTTCTTACTGCTCATATCTCACTTCTTGCTTCCTACTGTTGCTGTCTCTTCTCACTCTCATTTTATCTCTTCCTCGTTGACACACAGACTCTGTCACTCATTATCACTGGCTGTCACCCACTTCCTCTTTCTCTTTATCTCACCCCCACCCCCCGGACACTGTCTCCTTCATTCTTTTCCTAGCACTGTTCTCTCACTGTCAACTATGATTTCCTGTCACTGTGTCCCTCACTTTGCGTCACATTGTTCGCTGTGACTATAACACAGCGACTGTCTACTATCTTCCAGTTTTTATTACTTTTCCGTCTCTTTGCCATTGTCATTGCCTTCTTGTCTCCCAGCATACAAAATCGCATGCAAATATTTTTGCCAAAAATTTGTAAATGTGCTGAGGAAGACAGAATGAGGCAGCTGTTATCCCACAGGAACACATTCGAACTTTTTGTACTCCGATGGGAGCATTTTTCCGCTGTTTCCCTTCTTTTGTTGCTGCAGCAAGGCATGTAACTAATATGAAAAGAAATGTAGTGGTCAGTAAAATTTGTATAGTTTACTTATATGAAATTGAAATAACGCAAAACTAAGTTTACGCCTCAGATCCGATTTTACCTCCAAAGAAATTTGCATGCGCAGCAGTACTACAACATGGAGTTCCCAGACGATAACGGGGAAACTTTGTAGCATATTCCTCCTTGCTACGTAACTTTATAATCTACGTTTTCCCCTCACATCGGGTTTAACATACGTACGTTGCGGGTACACGTAGGGTAACTTTGAACCTCTGTATCTCGGAAATGGATAAAGATATCAAGAAAATTTTCAAAGTTGTTCGAGATCGGGGTCTTACGAATATATCGTAAAAGTTTCAGCCGTTTGCTGGGCAGAGCGTCTTTGAATACCCAGCTGAGCTTTCCTCCGCTGGAGACGGCAAAAATATAGCAAAAATCCCTTTTTGGGTGTTTTTTCCAAGGAATCGCCACGAAGTAGTGGTGCCTCTGTAAGTTCCAACGAGCGCACTGTAGAACATATCAAATGAAAAAGAACCAAACGATTTCAAAAATGTTCAAATGTGTGTGAAATCTTATGGGGCTTAACTGCTAAGGTCATCAGTCCCTAGCCGGCCGGAGTGGCCAGCGGATCTAGGCGCTGCAGTCTGGAGCCGAGCGACCGCTACGGTCGCAGGTTCGAATCTTGCCTCGGGCATGGATGTGTGTGATGTCCTTAGGTTAGTTAGGTTTAATTACTTCTAAGTTCTAGGCGACTGATGACCTCAGAAGTTAAGTCGCATAGTGCTCAGAGCCATTTGAACCATCATCAGTCCGTAAGCTTACACACTACTTAACCTAAATTAACCTAAGTACAAACACACACACCCATGCCCGAGGGAGGACTCAAACCTCCGCCGGCATCAGCCGCACAGTCCATGACTGCGGCGCCTTAGACCGCTCGGCCCAACCGATTTTGCTCAAAAATGGCTCTGAGCACTATGCGACTCAACGTCAGAGGTCATCAGTCGCCTAGAACTTAGAACTAATTAAACCTAACTAACCTAAGGACATCACACACATCCATGCCCGAGGCAGGATTCGAACCTGCGACCGTAGCGGTCGCTCGGCTCCAGACTGTAGCGCCTAGAACGGCACGGCCACTCCGGCCTGCAATAGCAAGCGATTTGCTCCATTTCCTAAAGCAGGAGAAAATGTGTAATATTCGTGCCTTGACCATACACTGTAGGTTAGTGACACTAAGACGATCCTTCTCTCGCGTATACAAATGGTCCCCAGCCCGAGGACTATCCAAAACACTCGATCCTACCTTTTTATCGCCAACAAATCCCGAGATATGAGCACCGGCAAATCCCGTTTTTATGCGCGCTGTTTTGGAGCGTAGTAGCTACGCGTGCGGTCGCGTGCATCCCGATAAGGAGAATACAAATATTAGGGAAACAAAGGCGAGAAGAGGGGCACTAAAAACGAATGCGTATGATTCGGTTTCCCTGGCGTGATGAGAGTGCAGGATGCTGTCCGGGACGCGTCCCGCTGACCCAGATGGAGCCGCGCCGCCGCTTTCTCGCGCGGTCAGAGCTCCGCTCGTCCGGAAACCGCTGCTCGGCCGGCCCGCACCTTACTGCCTTCTCTCCGGCTGTCGCCGCTGCACGTGACGCATAGCCCGGCCCCCCGTCACACTCACCTCTGCCCAGACGGATACACAGAGAAGGACAAGTGTTAGTCGCAGGCGCACCGTACCTAACGCCTCCCGCTTCATTTCATTTTACAACTTCGAAGCATACACAATAAGTTTTGTTATTATTTAATGTCCCACAACTATCCATCTTTTGGTTTTGCAGACTTAAGAATACTGAAACCCAGCCACAGCCTATACAGGGTGTTACAAAATGGTACGGCCAAACTTTCAGGAAACATTCCTCACACACAAATAAAGAAAAGATGTTATGTGGACATGTGTCCGGAAACGCTTAATTTCCATGTTAGAGCTCATTTTAGTTTCGTCAGTATGTACTGTACTTCCTCGATTCACCGCCAGTTGGCCCAATTGAACGAAGGTAATGTTGACTTCGGTGCTTGTGTTGACATGCGACTCATTGCTCTACAGTACTAGCATCAAGCACATCAGTACGTAGCATCAACAGGTTAGTGTTCATCACGAACGTGGTTTTGCAGTCAGTGCAATGTTTACAAATGCGGAGTTGGCAGATGCCCATTTGATGTGTGAATTAGCACGGGGCAATAGCCGTGGCGCGGTACGTTTGTATCGAGACAGATTTCCAGAACGAAGGTGTCCCGATAGGAAGACGTTCGAAGCAATTGATCGGCGTCTTAGGGAGCACGGAACATTCCAGCCTATGACTCGCGACTGGGGATGACCTAGAACGACGCGGACACCTGCAATGGACGAGGCAATTCTTCGTGCAGTTGACGATAACCCTAATGTCAGCGTTAGAGAAGTTACTGCTGTACAAGGTAACGTTGACCACGTCACTGTATGGAGAGTGCTACGGGAGAACCAGTTGTTTCCGTACCATGTACAGCGTGTGCAGGCACTATTGGCAGCTGATTGGCCTCCACGGGTACACTTCTGCGAATGGTTCATCTAACAATGTGTCAATCCTCATTTCAGTTCAAATGTTCTCTTTACGGATGAGGCTTCATTCCAACATGATCAAATTGTAAATTTTCACAATCAACATGTGTGGGCTGACGAGAATTCGCACGCAATTGTGCAATCACGACATCAACACAGGTTTTCTGTGAACGTTTGGGCAGGCGTTGTTGGTGATGTCTTCATTGGGCCCCATGTTCTTCCACCTACGCTCAATGGAGCACGTCATGATTTCATACGGGATACTCTACCTGTGCTGCTAGAACATGTGCCTTTACAAGTACGACACAACATGTGGTTCATGCACGATGGAGTTCCTGCACAACTCAGTCGAAGTGTTAGTACGTTTCTCAACAACAGATTCGGTGACCGATGAATTGGTAGAGGCGGACCAATTCCGTGGCCTCCACGCTCTCGTGACCTCAGCCCTCTTGACTTTCATTTATGGGGGCATTTGAAAGCTCTTGTCTACGCAACCCAGGTACCAAATGTAGAGACTCTTCGTGCTCGTATTGTGGACGGCTGTGATACAATACGCCATTCTCCAGGGCTGCATCAGCGCATCAGGGATTCCATGCGACGGAAGGTGGACGCATGTATCCTCGCTAACGGAGGACATTTTGAACATTTCCTGTAACAAAGTGTTTGAAGTCACGCTGGTACGTTCTGTTGCTGTGTGTTTCCATTCCATGATTAATGTGATTTGAAGAGAAGTAATAAAATGAGCTCTAACATGGAAATTAAGCGTTTCCGGACACATGTCCACATAACATATTTTCTTTCTTTGTGTGTGAGGAATGTTTCCTGAAAGTTTGGCCGTACCTTTTTGTAACACCCTGTATACAGAAGGCAATAGCGGAAGGAAAACGGGTCTTAAACGAATACACTACATTCTGCAAGTGCACACTATTTAACACATTAAAGGAACTTTACAAATAAAAACAGCACAAACAGATAAAGTCTACACACAAGCACACGCACACACACACACACACACACACACACACACACACACACACACACACAAACACAAACACAAACAAACATAAAATGCAAATAAAATTCAAATTTGGCGCCGAACTGTCTGGTGAACAAATGAATACTGACTGGGCCGGGACACATAACAAACCACAATCACATTGTGTTCTGGTGTAGTGAAAAGTGTTTTACTACGTTATTTGTGGAAAATACGTGTTATAGCTACGTATGTATCACAACATCTCAGCATGATGCGGAGAATGGAAGTGCTTGCCAGTCTAAAACGTAAGTAAACACGACAATAGGCGCGAAAACATCGCGAACAACTAAATTACACTCTAGAAGATAGATTAACTCTCAGAAAAAAAAAAAAACTTTCTCATCAACATCGTTTGGTTGCAGATGACAAGCTACCTGTAATAATTAACACAAAAGTGGTCCAGAAAATTCATGCTCATCAAATGTAAAGGTATTTACAAAAAGAAACGATCTGTTGTTTGAACTAAGTATGCACATAATTTTATAATCATGGAAGAAAAATGTTCACATTGCAGAATAAATAAAAACGAAAACCCACTGATGATGCCACAGTGGTGCCGAAACATGTTTGGGTACTGAGAAAAATGGTATTTTGCGTAACTGGCGGACCTCAAATTCCAAAAGTTCCATAATTATATTTATTTTGTATTTCGTTGTGACCGACTGTTAGCTTTCTAGGCCATCATTAGACAACTTACGACTGAACACGCAGTCCACACAGCATCAACGAGAACTTCTAGGTGTACTAACACTGTTATTTCCAAAAATACACTCAAGCCCCAAAGAAACTGGTATAGGCATGCGTATTCAAATACAGAGGTATACAAACAGGCACAATGCGGCGCTGCGGTCGGCAACACTTATATACACTAAGACAACATGCGTCTGGGGAAGTTGTTAGATTGCTACAATGGCAGGTTATCAAGATTTAAGTGAGTTTGAAGTGGTATTATAGACGGCACACGAGCGATGGGACACACCATCTCCGAGGTATCAGTGAAGTGTACCGCGAATATCAGGAATCCGGTAAAACCTCAATCTCCGACGTTGCTGCTGTCGGAAAACGATCCTGCAAGAACGGGATCAACGCCGATTGAATAGAATCGTTCAGCGTGACGGAAGTGCAACCCTTCTGCAAATTGCTGCACATTACAATGCTGGGCCATCAACAAGTGTCAGCGTATGAACCATCGAACGAAACATCGATATGGGCTTTCTGAGCCGAAGGCCCACTCGTCCACCCACCCTTGATGACTGCACGACACAAAGCTTTACGCCTCGCCTGGGCCCGTCAACACCGACATTGGACTGTTGATGACTGGAGACATGTTCCCTGGTCGGAGGAGTCGCGATTCAAATTGTATCGAGCGGATGGACGTGTACGGGTATGGAGACAACCTCATGAACCCATGGACCCTGCATATTAGCAGGGGACTGTTCAAGCTGGTGGAGGCTATGTAATGGTGTCGGGCGTGTGCAGTTGCAGTGATATAGAACCCCTGATACGTCTAGATGCGACTCTGACGGGTGACACGTACGTAAGCATCCTTTCTGAACACCTGCATCCATTCACGTCCATTGTGCATTCCGACGGACTTGGACATTTCCAGCAGGACAATGCGACACTCCACACGTCCAGAATTGCTACAGGGTGGCTCTGGGAGTACTCTTCTGAGTTTAAACACTTCCGCTGGCCACCAAAATCCCGAGACATGAACGTTATTTAGCATATCTGGGATGCCTTGCAACGTGATGCTCTGAAGAGATCTCCACCCCACTCGTCCCCTTACGGATTTATGGACAGCTCTGCAGGATTCATGGTGTCAGTTCCCTCCAGCACAACTTCAGACATTGGTCGAGTCCATGCCACGTCGTGCTGCGGCACTTCTGCGTGCTCGCGGGAGCCCCACACGATATTAGGCAGGTGTACCAGTTTATTTGGCTCTTTCATGGACAATTGTGCACACGGTTCCCTAACTAACGCGCATTTCCTCCACCATTATGCATAGCGTCAGTCGCTGATATCGGTCTATATTCTATCGTCCTCAGGCAATAGTATTTGGGACAACGTTTGCTGACAGCCATTGTCTCTGTGACTCAGGAGAAGCAGGAGCATTGGCTCCCACTTAACTTCGAACCTCTGTTAATAGCTATCCGCTTGCTGCAGAAAAATTAAACACCAAAGTTAGGTTCAAGTATTAAAGTACAATTCATGGCTGGAGCCAATATTATATACATTATAGTAGAGTACACAGAAAACGTAAAACGAGGCGTTGTGTATCATTCCCCACCCATGAGGGGCAATGCACTGAAGCGCCAAAGAAACTGGTGTAGGCATGCGTATTCAAGTACAGAGATATACGGCGTTGCGGTCGGCAACGCCTATAATAGAGAACAAGTGTCTGACGCAGTTGTTAGATCGGTTACTGCTGCTACAATGGCAGGTTATCAAGATTTAAGTGAATCTGAACATGGTGTTTTAGTCGGCGTACGAGCGATGGGACACAGCATCTCCGATTTAGCGATGAAGTGGGGATTTTCCCGTACGACAATTTCACGAATATGCCGTGAATGTCAGGAATTCGGTAAGACATCGAATCTGCGGCATCGCTGCGGCCGGAAACAGATCCTCCAAGAACGGGACTGAAGAGAGTCTTTCAATGTGACGCAAGTGCAATCCTTCCGCAAACTGCTGCAGTTTTCAACCCTGGGCCATCAACAAGTGTCAGCGTGAGAACCACCCAACGAAACATCATCGATATGGGTTTCGCAGCCGAAGGCCCACTCATGTTCCCTTGATGACTGCACGACACAAAACTTTACGTCTCACCTGGGCCCGTCAACATCGACGTTGGCTGTTGATGATTGTAAACATGTTGCCAGGTCGGATGAGTCTCGTTTCAAATTGTATCGAGAGGATGGACGTGTACGTTGTGGAGACAACTTCATGCATCCATGAATCCTGCAAGATTCATGTCAGTTCCTTTCAGCACTACTTCAGACATTAGTCGAGCCCATGCCACGTCATATTGCTGCTCTTCTACGTGCCCGCCAGGGGCCTACACGATATTAGGCAGGTGTACCAGTTTCTTTGGCTCTGCAGTGTAGTACGATGACAATTAATTATTTTCTGACCCACATATCATACACTGAAACCATACTTAAATGTAATCCTGAACTAACCAAATTCAAGAAATCCGTATCTATGAGATCAAGGCATATTTACAAGTAACATAAATTATATAAAATAAATCATTTGTAATGCTAATTACAAATCCTGAAAACATTCCACAAGATTTCGGGATTGCAGCCGGACCTCATCGACTTCTTTCCACGATATTTCGGCTGACAACCTTACAGCCATCTTCAGGCGAGTGTATTGACACTGGAGATTGTTAGTGCAAGTCGCTCTATTTATACGTAAAAGTGCCGCCGGCGCGCATGCGCAAGTTACCGTAGCATGTGCGCCACCTGTCGATTCCAAGGCCCTCTACAATATTACTGCATCTATGGAGCGCAAACGAATGCGTGAAAAAAGTAAAACATGCACGCAGATGCGTCCAAAACAATAAAATGCAAATTTTCAATATTAAAATTAAAATTACTTGTCGCTCGACATGTCAGAAGCCATAAAAAGTTTTCTTTTGGTTGAAATTAAAGAAATCAACGGGTCCCAGGCCTTATTCAATAAAAAGCCGCCATCACGATTAATGAGATTTTCCGCCAAACGTATTTCCACGGATTCCTTCACAACAGAATCCCAGAAAGATCTCGATGGGGCCAAGATTTTCGTGGCCGAATAATCCATAGTATGTCCTGTGGAAATACAATGTTCGGCTAAGGCCGACTTACTGGACTGTAAAAGGCGAGTGTGGCGCTCATGTTCAACGCAGCGGTCGTGTACTGTGCGTGTGGTCTGACCAATGTAGGCTTTCCCACACTCGCAAGGTATTTTATAAATTCCAGCCTTCCGTAATCCCAGATCATCTTTGGCTGAGCCCAGAAGAGCACGAGTCTTTGTAGGTGGCCGGAAGATTGCTTTCACACGATGTTTCTTTAAAATTCTGCGTACTTTCGATGAAATGTTCTCGACATATGGGAGAAATGCTCTGGACTTAAACACCTCCTTTTCCTCTTGATCTTGTGGGTGGTCACGTTTTTTCCTCCTTAAAGCAGTACTGACCTGATGTGCAGAATATCCATTATGTTGAAATACAAATTTCAAGTGTTCTAATTCGTCTGCAATTCGTCTTTATCAGACACGACATGTGCCCTATGCACCAACGTTCGAAGAACGCCCATAGTTTGTGACGGGTGATGACAGCTTGACGCCTGCAGGTACAGGTCCGTATGCGTGGGTTTTCGATAGACAGAATGCCCCAATGACCCATCCACCCTGCGTTTAACCATGACGTCCAGAAATGGTAGGCAACCATCCTTTTCAACTTCCATCGTAAACTGAATGTTTGTGTGGATGGAATTCAGATATTGTAAAAACCGTGAAAGCTCTTCTTCACCGTGAGGCCACACTACAAAGGTATCGTCGACGTACCGCCAGAAGACTGTTGGTTTCAACATCGCCGAATCGAGAGCCCTCTCCTCAAACTCTTCCATATAAAAGTTTGCTACCAAAGGGGACAGAGGACTACCCATGGCAACACCGTCAAGTTGCTTAAAATATTCAGCGAGGGAATGAAGTTCTCCTCTGAAAACATCTTTTAAATTTAATTATTACTAAGGCGTCAGTCACATTTGATGTTTGCTGTGAAATTGACTCCACTGCAGTCTGCATGAACCCATCCAGAACTCAGGATGCAGAGATACCTGTTGTCCATTACGACGAAATTCCCCATAGAATATGCACATGTCAGATGTGTCACTTGTGTGATACGAATTAGAGACTAGTTCATGAGCGTCAAAATAATACAATTCAATATCTTCACAAAATTCCGCTTCGTAATCAATTTCATCTGACGGGGTGCTGTCGTCACAAAAAAGTATCTTTTTCTCCTTAATCTGTTGTTTTCCTTTTAAAACCTCATTTTCTGCGGTTGCTTTAGCAAACATTTCTTTTTATCCTTCCTCATTTTCGTTTCTTTCAAAATCCTCTTCGTTGGAGTGAATGTTAGAATTTCTGAATATTGTTGAGGCCTTGATTGTCTTGATACTAATGGGTTTATTGTCAACCTAGGTATTGGAGAAATGTCTAGAATAGACAGCACTGCTCCGCGGCAGCAAGCTTCATTATCTGCGTCTGATTCGTCTCTTCGTTCAGACGTCTGGACCCCCACAGGTTATTCGTTCTACATCTACTTCTCCATCTACAGAGATACTCCGCAAACCACCGTACGATGCGTGGCAGAGGATACCCTCTGCCACTACTAATCACTCCTATCCTGTTCCAGTCGCAAAGGCAGCGAGGGAACGAAGTTCTCCTCTGAAAACACATCTACACTCCTGGAAATGGAAAAAAGAACACATTGACACCGGTGTGTCAGACCCACCATACTTGCTCCGGACACTGCGAGAGGGCTGTACAAGCAATGATCACACGCACGGCACAGCGGACACACCAGGAACCGCGGTGTTGGCCGTCGAATGGCGCTAGCTGCGCAGCATTTGTGCACCGCCGCCGTCAGTGTCAGCCAGTTTGCCGTGGCATACGGAGCTCCATCGCAGTCTTTAACACTGGTAGCATGCCGCGACAGCGTGGACGTGAACCGTATGTGCAGTTGACGGACTTTGAGCGAGGGCGTATAGTGGGCATGCGGGAGGCCGGGTGGACGTACCGCCGAATTGCTCAACACGTGGGGCGTGAGGTCTCCACAGTACATCGATGTTGTCGCCAGTGGTCGGCGGAAGGTGCACGTGCCCGTCGACCTGGGACCGGACCGCAGCGACGCACGGATGCACGCCAAGACCGTAGGATCCTACGCAGTGCCGTAGGGGACCGCACCGCCACTTCCCAGCAAATTGGGGACACTGTTGCTCCTGGGGTATCGGCGAGCACCATTCGCAACCGTCTCCATGAAGCTGGGCTACGGTCCCGCACACCGTTAGGCCGTCTTCCGCTCACGCCCCAACATCGTGCAGCCCGCCTCCAGTGGTGTCGCGACAGGCGTGAATGGAAGGACGAATGGAGACGTGTCGTCTTCAGCGATGAGAGTCGCTTCTGCCTTGGTGCCACTGATGGTCGTATGCGTGTTTGGCGCCGTGCACGTGAGCGCCACAATCAGGACTGCATACGACCGAGGCACACAGGGCCAACACCCGGCATCATGGTGTGGGGAGCGATCTCCTACACTGGCCGTACACCACTGGTGATCGTCGAGGGGACACTGAATAGTGCACGGTACATCCAAACCGTCATCGAACCCATCGTTCTACCATTCCTAGACCGGCAAGGGAACTTGCTGTTCCAACAGGACAATGCACGTCCGCATGTATCCCGTGCCACCCAACGTGCTCTAGAAGGTGTAAGTCAACTACCCTGACCAGCAAGATCTCCGGAACTGTCCCCCATTGAGCATGTTTGGGACTGGATGAAGCGTCGTCTCACGCGGTCTGCACGTCCAGCACGAACGCTGGTCCAACTGAGGCGCCAGGTGGAAATGGCATGGCAAGCCGTTCCACAGGACTACATCCAGCATCTCTACGATCGTCTCCATGGGAGAATAGCAGCCTGCATTGCTGCGAAAGGTGGATATACACTGTACTAGTGCCGACATTGTGCATGCTCTGTTGCCTGTGTCTATGTGCCTGTGGTTCTGTCAGTGTGATCATGTGATGTATCTGCCCCTAGGAATGTCTCAATAAAGTTTCCCCTTCCTGGGACAATGAATTCACGGTGTTCTTATTTCAATTTCCAGGAGTGTAGAGTGCATTGTTTGTTGTAAGCAGCCTTAAGTGTTCCGCAGAAAGAAACTTATAATGACTGCAGTCGATGGGAAGTGTGTGATGGGAAGAAGACTCTACAATGACATTTTATTTGCAGAAATTGCATGACATTAAAGATTTGTGACAGGAATGACTCTCCATAATCAGGACGGTTGGACTGGCAACTGAAGACTGTGGCTGTTTTGCGAAATGTCTTAGCCATTTTAGAAGCAATTCACCAGTGATCCTCCCTGACTCTGAACAGCAATAAATGCTTCCGGTAGGTCCTCCATGTGTTAATGCGATCGCCATTCTCACGCCGGCCGGCCGCTGTGGCCGAGCGGTTCTAGACGCTTCAGTCCGGAACCACGCTGCTGCTACGGTCGCAGGTTCGAATCCTGCCTCGGGCATGGATGTGTGTGATGTCCTTAGATTAGTTAGGTTTAAGTAGTTCTAAGTCTAGGTGACTGATGACCTAAGATGTTAAGTCCCCATTTTTCTCACGCCGGGAAAAATAAATGTGGACAGTGTAAACATGTCAATAGCACTCAGAGCACAACACACAATATGTTTCGGCCCCGATCCAAAATTATAGCAGTTCCTAATTGCTTCTGTCTTTTCGAGCCGATGACTGACGGAGATTCCTGTACTGTGGAAGTTCTTGTCCTGTCGACATTGTAAATCAGTGATAGTGGAAATTTATACTTCTCAGAAACTGACATGATCTTGTCATAAAATAGTTTTATCTCTGTTTAGTAAATGCAAGAATTCTGCTCATACTTGTTGGCTCAGCTTCCTGCATGCTCAGATTTGGATGCCACCTCAAAAATCCTTGTGCCCTATCTTTCCCATCCAATTTAGTTTCAGAGCTTAAACTATGTATTAACTTACTTCCTTCAGCAAATTCGTCAGCAATTCGTCTTCTTTCTGTTAAGAGCAGATGAAGGGCAAAATTGCGAAAAAATCCTAATTCCTTTTACTGCGTAATTTGTTAGATTGATTCTTTAAGAATAACACTGCCAAGTTTCATAATCTAATTCTGGGTGTAACATATTTTTAAAAAGTTTCAAAAAATGGTTCAAACGGTTCTGAGCACAATGGGACTTAACATCTGTGGTCATCAGTCCCCTAGAACTTAGAACTACTTAAACCTAACTAACCTAAGGACATCACACACATCCATGCCCGAGGCAGGATTCGAACCTGCGACCGTAGCAGTCGCGCGGTTCCGGACTGCGCGCCTAGAACCGCTAGACCACCGCGGCCGGCTTTTAAAAAGTTTGTTTGGGTGTCTGCGCCTGCCTCGCCCCCTCTTTCTATGCTGTGAGCCGGCCAGAGTGGCCGAGCGGTTCTAGGCGCTACAGTCTGGAACCGCGCTGCTGCTACGGTCGCAGGTTCGAATCCTGCCTCGGGCATGGATGTGTGTGATGTCCTTAGGTTAGTTAGGTTTAAGTAGTTCTAAGTTCTAGGGGACTGATGACCTCAAAAGTTAATTCCCATAGTGCTCAGAGCCATTTGAACCATTTATGCTGTGATCTACGCCTTCCCTACGCTGTAAAATTTTTGTGCGTTAAGTTTTCCTCTCACTGCAGGTGAGTCTAGAAGGCTGTGGGAAAGGTTGTCTTTGCTTGTTCCTTTGTTTACCACCTGTTTTTTCTCTTTTTTTTAGTATATTTGCTGCAAACTTCTTTCAGTTTTTAGTTTTGCATATATCAACCTGTTTTGCTCGAAATGTGTCGTAACAGTGAACACATATTCAAAAAAAGTGAGGAAATGTCGAATTTCACGTAAAGGGTGCAGGAAATTTAACTAGCAGTGTTACAGATGCTGGTCCTAATTGTTAAGAACAATTTTCGACAAAGTCACTGAGTTCATCGAGAAACAAAATTAGTGAAGGAATTGATGATGAACTGTGTTTGCCATGGCTTGCCACTTGCTGTTTTAGATGTCACAAAACCAACCTTCAGGTACCTAGCCAATCCTGAATTGCCGAAAAAATGTGTACATGGGAAAACACAGAATACAAATTAGAGCTAAATCACCTTATACGGATGCGTTGTCCAAAAGCAGTATTTGTGTCCTCAGTTGTTGTGAAGATAGCTGCATGTGGTGCCTGTCTAATGTTCTGTTGTGGCAGTGAAGGTAGGATTAAGTGCCTGCAGTCACTGGGTTTCCATCCAGGTGCATTCACACTGAAGATACTAAGAAGCATCGATGAAGCGCGAGTGGACAAAGCTCAGGCAGCAGAAGGAAAGTTGGCTAGGCAAAGCAGGCAGGTGAAGAGATTGCTCCAGGAAGACGAGAAAGAGAATATTGATTATGGATATGGGCAGTATTATCCACTAGAGGTATAACAATATTGTCAAGAACTGAAATAAAAACTTTAAATTCGGATTGTCGTAAACTGACTGTTTTGAGCCATAATGTACCTTTCCCCAGGAACTATGAAAGCTAAAATCCTGAAATTTGGAATAGTTCTTAAGAATTACTTACTGAATAGTCCTGTGCAGCACATTTCCGTTATCTTTTCTCTCAGAAAAGTTCTCGGGGGAATAGAAAACTGAAAAATTAATTTCAAAGCAACTATGACCTTAAACAACAATCTGTTCCACACGTTTTATTAGCCTCTTATGAAGATGTAAATTGTAAAGTTTCAGTTTTATTGCTTCAGTAGTTTACGTTGAAAAGCGCAGTATAAAAACAATGGTAATTAAAAATTCAAATGGTTACAAAATATATGTCGATATACATTTTCAAACAAGAACTTCACAAAATATCAAGCAGTTTGTTGTACATAATAGTCTCAAATTTTACTGCTTTAGCTGTAATATTTTTGGAGATGTATATGTTTAAGTACAAATGCATTTTCACCTGCATCTGTCCTGAAACTCACACCATAAAACAATTTCGCCAATATCAGCAAATGTTCAGCAAGTTCATTTAACTTTTGTTCACTAAACACTGTTTTTGAAGAATTTTTGGACAATCTGTAACATTCGTCATCGTCCCGTTCCGAATTGTAGCCTCATGAATACCAAACCGTCGTACAGCTCCCCTAATTTTATTTCCATTTCTAAGTGCAGTCACAGCTGCAGCTAATGATTCTACAGTCCACGAAGATTTACAAGTTTTTCGGGCGCAATTCCGAACCATATCTAACTAAGAGCATCGTAAATTTCAGAGATTAGTTATCTTGAAAACTTCCGACCGTGTAAGCCCGCCAATACACGTAGACAAGTGTAGCACTGGTGATAAAGCATACTGCTTCCTAAAGCCACATCGTTTCTTCGTTATAACACTATCAACTTAGTTATCGGTCACTTCGTTTTTAATACACTCCATATTTCAATAACATAGAGGCGGCAACTGTTTAGTAACGCCGATATGGCAGTCGTTGAGTTTTACTCACAGAGGCAGGGCATTACGAACCTGCCCGGCGGATTTGGAGGAACTGTGGTTTGGTCTGCCGACTAAGGAAACACCTTTGACTGTACCAGGAATGGGATGCGCGTTCTCCACACGGCTGCCAGACTGGAAGCCAATGCTGTGATTATATGTTTCCGGGAACGTATATCTCAGCGGGTATGTGATTTAGTGCTATATTTACCTACATTTATAGTGGTTCCACTGTAATTCATTAATATCCTCTAAAACACGCACACAATCAGTCATGTTTATCTTCCTACCGATGAGAGTGGCTCAAACTTGTGAGGTAGCGTGCCCATTATTCTTCATATCTGAGATGAGCTTCACTTCGAAGTCTCTTTTCGGACATGTAGCATAGTAGCAACACTGAATTTGCCTCATTGAGGCCTACTATGTAGACCCAGAAAGCTATATAGTTCCATTAAGAAAAACAACGAAATGTATTCCTTTACCTCGATGGTTAGAAAGGTTACGAACGCACGATGGTCGTGGTGAAAACAGATCATCGGCATCTTTAGCATCCTAAAAGATATTTGCGATGAAGGAGTTACCTAACAGATTCTGTATCTGCGGAAAAATAACACAACGAAAATGTAGCTACAAACTATATGCCTATTATTATTTGCATAGCGTCAATGCTTAAGACATTCTTTATGTTCTGCTTCACGAATAAATGTGAAGACGTACAGAAGTAGAACGCATTAATTTTAGTTTTGACACGTGTATAAAGCTATGCATGCTGTTGTTTTACATATTTAGTATTGCTTATTCTAATGAGTTCCAGATGTAATTCAGGACTTAATTTAACTTGGAATTTGCAGATTTTATTTTTTTAAGCAGGTGCATTTAAATAACAAGGCATTATCCGCGAAACTGGTGACGACAGGTTAAATAGAGAAGTCAGTTTTTGCTGTGGAAGGTTTATTTTCTGAAACAGGAACATGATTATTTGCCCTTCTATGTTGTTAGCATATTTAAGTGTTTCTAGCATATTCCTGAGTTTCGAGTTAACACAGAGACTCCGGGTGGACGTTTAAATCGTCCCTATTTCTGTACATTTTCACCATTTTATGCAGTACGTCAGCTATCAGCCGTACGTGACTCGTCGATATAGATTCGTCGAGCATTTCCTCATCCATCACCTAAAATTCCCAAATTTTGTATTTATATTAGATCTCATGTATAGAATCCTTCTTTGTCCAAAATCCGTTATTAAGTTACATCCATAACGAAGTAGTAACTGTGAGAGATAGCTACAATGTCGAGAAACAACGGTAAGGTATCATAAACAACATACAGAGTGAAGTACTCGTTGGTATTACGTCCGACTATTCACGTTTATATTTTTCGGAGTTTCCCAGAATCGATTCATTGTAAGCCTAATTCCAGCATGGTTCCTCTGAAAAAAAAAAGGAAAAGAAAAGCACGGCCGATTTTGTTCTATGTCCTTCTCCAATCCGAGGTTTTCTCTCTGAACATTGTGGAGAAGATAAGTTAAACCCTAATCTGCAATTTTAAATATAGTCCATCTTCAGTCTCAAAACTTTTATTACTGAAAAATGCGTTTCAAAGCCTATTGGTCTATTTTAAGAAGCTTTCTATAGCAACTGAATTAGTTTTTCATCATTTCTGCGCTGTCTACAAAAATATTCTTCATTACAATACTTTTCTTCTTTATTACATAAATTTATAACATATTCATAAATATCTTTTAATATAGAGTTGAAAGTACACTTTCTGCTAGTATTTTTGTACTTTTGTGCATTTTCATCTAATATCACCTACGAGTAAAACATATAGTGCCTTATACTTATACCCCTTTTCCATTATGGCTGACAATTGAGGGATGCGTGTCACAGGCGTACAACCTAACAAGCTGTTTCAAAGATTTTAATAAACTGTCGACTCCTGAAATCATAAGTTTCTTACAAAGAGATTTAATTTAGTAAATTTCTTTATACCTCGTTGCTGCTCTTTAAAGGGCACTGCTAAAAGACTGTGTCTATTAAATTTCGTTTTCCTTAGCAGGTCATCAACTGCTTATATGAAGTGCAAATAAATTTCCAGCTTTCCAAAATATCAAGTCTCTTTGCTTTGTTTCATACGAGTAAAAGCTTTAAGTTCTCATATTTATCATTTTTGATTTGACGAAATGTCTGAAGCGAAATGCATCCATGTTCTCTCTAGAATGTGTGTGGAAGCTACAGTCTGTCTGGCCAATGTACTATACAGGATAGTTTAAAAAGTGTACTTTATACATGCAATGTTTCCTATTTTGCAGCTGTGTGATTTTATATTGTGAGTTACTTGGTGTCCCTACCTGCCTTTTGTGCAAAAAGAAAATTTAATATAATTCTTCACAAACAAATTCCCTGTTTTGTGGAAAATCCTTTCGAGATAGAGAACACGCAATTTTTATAATCATTCTGTTTTTGTAGCCTTTTTTGAGCTTGTTTTTAATTTCTGTAGTCATCTTATCAGTCAGTGTCTCTGCGTAACTATTATTTTTGTTATTGTGTTTCTTGTTATTAACTCATGTTTGGAGTTATTTTCCGTAAGCGACAATTCAAATGCTTAGGGCAGCGTTGATCTAAAGTCAGCACTCTTGTGCAAATGGGCCTGAGTTATGTGTTGCATATGGTGATATGAGTGTAGGTTTGTTTTCTGTCTACAATAAATGTGTCCTGTTGTTGCTTTTTACTGATTGTAATGTTCAAGAAATGTACAGGTTTCTGTCTTCACGTTGACCTATGAATTTGGTATATCTACATCTACATACATACTCCACATGCCACCAAACAGTGCATGGGAGGGAGTACCACAAGTATTGGGGCAAAGAGTAAGCTGGGCCATTTTGTTTCAGCACGTTGCATACATTCAGGGCCAAGTATACATTCAGAGGTAAATTATCCCCTCCACTGATCTTATTGTTGTGCTAATTGATTTGTGATACTGTGGGGGTTGATTTATCACCCCTGTGGATAATCAGTATTTCTGTGAAACCCCATGCTTCCCCTCACCCTCTGCCTGCCCCACCCCTCTGGAGAAAAGGACACTTTTTTCTTACCCCCTCCTCAGTTCAGTTCTGAGCCACTTTTGCCTTTCCTGGCAAACCCCCTTCCCACTCTCCCCTCCCCATCTGGAAATTGGTAGGAAAAAAAAATTCAGTCAGTGGTGAGCTGCTGTAGAGGAAGGATCTCCAAGCATGAAATTCAAATCATTGTCAACTGACATAATAATATACACTACTGGCCATTTAAGTTGCTACACCAGGAAGATGACGTGCTACAGACGCGAAATTTAACTGACAGGAAGAAGATGTTGTGATATGCAAATGATTAGCTTTTCAGAGCATTCACACAAGGTTATCGCTGGTGGCGACACCTACAACGTGCTGATATGAGGAATGTTTCCAACCGATTTCTCATACACAAACAGCAGTTGACCGACGTTGCCTGGTGAAACGTTGTTGTGATGCCTCGTGTAATGAGGAGAAATGCGTTCAATCATGTTTCCAACTTTGATAAAGGTCGGATTGTAGCCTATCCCAATTGCGGTTTATCATATTGCGACATTGCTGCTCGCGTTGGTCGAGATCCCATGACTGTTAGCAGAATATGGAATCGGTAGGTTCAGGAGTGTAATACGGAATGCCATGCTGGATTCCAACGGCCTCGTATCACTAGCAGTCGAGATGACAGGCATCTTATGCACATGGCTGTAACGGATCGTGCAGCAACATCTCGATCCCTGAGTCAACAGAGGAAGACTTTTGTAAGACAACAACCATCTGCACGAACAGTTCGACAACGTTTGCAGCAGCATGGACTATCAGCTCGGAAACCATTGCTGCGGTTACCCTTGACGCTGCATCAAAGACAGGAGCGCCTGCGATGGTGCACTCAACGATGAACCTGGTTGCACGAATAGTAAAACGCATTTTTTTGGATGGTCGCATCCGTGTTTGGCGACATCGTGGTGAACGCACATTGGAAGCGTGTATTCGTCATTGCCATACTGGCGTATCACCCGGTGTGATGGTATGGGGTGCCATTAGTTACACGTCGCGGTCACCTCTTGTTCGCATTGACAGGACTTTCAACAGTGGACGTTTCATTTCAGGTGTGTTACAGCCCGTGGCTCTACCCTTCATTCGATCCCTGCGAAACCCTACATTTCAGCAGGATAATGCACGACCGCATGTTGCAGATCCTGTACAGGCCTTTCTGGATACAGAAAATGTTCGACTGCTTCGCTGGCCAGCACATTCTCCATATCTCTCACCAATTGAAAACGTCTGGTCAATGGTGGCCCAGCAACTGGCTCGTCCCAATACGCCACTCTTGATGAACTGTGGTATCGTGTTGAAGCTGCATGGGCAGCTGTACCTGTACACGCCATCCAAGTTCTGTTTGACTCAATGCCCAGGCGTATCAAGGCCGTTATTACGGCCAGAGGTGGTTGTTCTGGGTACTGATTTTTCAGGAGCTATGCACCCACATTGCGTGAAAATGTAATCACATGTCAGTTCTAGTATAATATATTTGTCCAATGAATACTGGGTTTATAATCTGCATTTCTTCTTGGTGTAGCAATTTTAATGGCCAGTAGTATATTTTGCAATTCAGTTAGAATGTTCTGTACTTAACCTAATTGTGGCAGACAGGTTCCTCCCCTTCCTCCCTCACCTTCTATAGTGCTATAACTGCAAGCGCCGAGGAATGCAATGAAGTGCGATACATTAGCCATTGTTTCAAGTCACCTGCACGCCTGGAGACAGTGGAGTACCGGACATGCTGTCATTGGCATCTGTCAACCAGGTGCCACTAACACTGGGTGGGGCGCTGAACAGTGACAGCTCACATCGCTGTGGATGCCTGCAGGCTAACGGCATGCCCTGCAGTTGTGAGCATCTGCAAGGGCCGCAAGCGTCGCCACACGGCCGCTGGCGGAACTACCGCAAGACTGAGTATGCGCGAGGTACCCGTCCTCCGCATTGCATGTGCACAGAGAAACCACTATTGGACACTGCATAGCCCGTCCACAGAGAAACCGCTGTCAGACGCTGCACAGCCCGCCGCCACTGGGAGCCGCACTTGCTGATACCAGTCCAAGTGGACGCACATACCTACCTGCCCAAATGTTCTCGTGGTTCTGAACAAAGCACTTGGCGGCATTCCTATTATGGGCAAATACCAGACTCGCTTCCTGTCTGTCTGTCTGCCTCTCTCTCTCTCTCTCTCTCTCTCTCTCTCTCTCTCTCACACACACACACACACACACAAGTTCTTATTTCCTCTTTGTCAAATTGATTAATTAATTAATTAAATTGATCATGAGAAACCCTCTGAAATATGAGTAATCCTTTTTTCCTGCTTTCAGATTACACTCGCTAGATAACTCAGATACAGGGTGTTTCAAAAATGACCGGTATATTTGAAACGGCAATAAAAACTAAACGAGCAGCGATAGACATACACCGTTTGTTGCAATATGCTTGGGACAACAGTACATTTTCAGGCGGACAAACTTTCGAAATTACAGTAGTTACAATTTTCAACAACAGATGGCGCTGCAAGTGATGTGGAAGATATAGAAGACAACGCAGTCTGTGGGTGCGCCATTCTGTACGTCGTCTTTCTGCTGTAAGCGTGTGCTGTTCACAACGTGCAAGTGTGCTGTGGACAACATGGTTTATTCCTTAGAACAGAGGATTTTTCTGGTGTTGGAATTCCACCGCCTAGAACACAGTGTTGTTGCAACAAGACGAAGTTTTCAACGGAGGTTTAATGTAACCAAAGGACCGAAAAGCGATACAATAAAGGATCTGTTTGAAAAATTTCAACGGACTGGGAACGTGACGGATGAACGTGCTGGAAAGGTAGGGCGACCGCGTACAGCAACCACAGAGGGCAACGCGCAGCTAGTGCAGCAGGTGATCCAACAGCGGCCTCGGGTTTCCGTTCGCCGTGTTGCAGCTGCGGTCCAAATGACGCGAACGTCCACGTATCATCTCATGCGCCAGAGTTTACACCTCTATCCATACAAAATTCAAACGCCGCAACCCCTCAGCGCCGCTACCATTGCTGCACGAGAGACATTCGCTAACGATATAGTGCACAGGATTGATGACGGCGATATGCATGTGGGCAGCATTTGGTTTACTGACGAAGCTTATTTTTACCTGGACGGCTTCGTCAGTAAACAGAACTGGCGCATATGGGGAACCGAAAAGCCCCATGTTGCAGTCCCATCGTCCCTGCATCCTCAAAAAGTACTGGTCTGGGCCGCCATGTCTTCCAAAGGAATCATTGGCCCATTTTTCAGATCCGAAACGATTACTGCATCACGCTATCTGGACATTCTTCGTGAATTTGTGGCGGTACAAACTGCCTTAGACGACACTGCGAACACCTCGTGGTTTATGCAAGATGGTGCCCGGCCACATAGCACGGCCGACGTCTTTAATTTCCTGAATGAATATTTCGATGATCGTGTGATTGCTTTGGGCTATCCGAAACATACAGGAGGCGGCGTGGATTGGCCTCCCTATTCGCCAGACATGAACCCCTGTGACTTCTTTCTGTGGGGACACTTGAAAGACCAGGTGTACCGCCAGAATCCAGAAACAATTGAACAGCTGAAGCAGTACATCTCATCTGCATGTGAAGCCATTCCGCCAGACACGTTGTCAAACGTTTCGGGTAATTTCTGTTGTGGCGTAACAAGCTAGCTACGCCACACTGAGAAGTAGCCGGAAGGGCACGCGTCAACTCTCGCCGTCTTGCGTTAAGTCTGAAACCGGATACGTGATGAATGCTATAAAGAAAAGAACGGAGCTTCTCATATACTTAACTTTAATTTCTTGTTGTACATTGCTCTTGATAATACAAGTGAGACTCTCTCCAGATGTGGTTAACTGCGCCTTGCTAGGTCGTAGTCATGGACTTAGCTGAAGGCTATTCTATCTGTCTCTCGGCAAATGAGAGAAAGGCTTCGTACGTGTAGTCGCTAGCAATGTCGTCCGTACAACTGGGGCGAGTGCTAGTACGTCTCTCGAGACCTGCCGTGTGGTGGCGCTCGGTCTACGATCACACAGTGGCGACACGCGGATCCGACATGTACTAATGGACCGCGGCCGATTTAAGCTACCTCCTAGCAAGTGTGGTGTCTAGCCGTGACACCACAATTTCATTCGGAGACTACGCCATATTATTGCTACGCATGGTGGATATGTGGAAAATATCGTACTATAGAGTTTCCCAGACCGCAGCGCCATCTGTTGTTGAAAATTGTAACTACTGTAATTTCGAAAGTTTGTCTGCCTGAAAATGTACTGTTGTCCCAAGCATATTGCAACAAACGGTGTATTTCTATCGCTGCTCGTTTAGTTTTTATTGCCGTTTCAAATATACCGGTCATTTTTGAAACACCCTGTAAGAATCCCTGGAGGGAAGGTGATGTTCCTTTCATGTAACACATATCAAGAATCAACATTTGAAGCTGAATGCAGAAGGATTCTATTGTCGGCAACGTACATTTCGTGTAAGAAGCACGAAGATAAGACACGTGACATTAACGCCCATACTGAGACATACAGACAGCCTTTCTTTCCCTTGCTCTATTTGCTAGTGGAATAGGAAAGGAAATGACTGGTAGTGGTACAATGTACCATCTGCTATGCACCGTATGATGGCTTGCGAAGTATGAATGTAGATCCACTTTTAAATTCATTGTACCTATTGGGATATCAGTCGATCCATTTATAGGCACTCGAAACTCACAGGAGAATATTGACTCTTATTTATTGAGGAAACAAAAGATGGAACTTCTGCTGCTGGTTGTCATTCAGTAAAAACCTTCTTATTAGCGCCTAATATTCTCATTGCAGTCACTTGGCGAGATGTATGTGAGTGGTTGTAATAGTCTTGCCCACAACACTTAGAAGAAACGCTATAGAGCTCACCTCTCAACTCCCCTTTCGTCAGAGTATCGCTTACCTGCCATATTCCCACGAATCTTCCAGTCTTGGAGATACAGCATTTGAATCCACCTGCTTTCGACTAGTAAGGGATGTCTCCCACTAGGTCACAGACCCCTGCCAATTCTCACGAAATCCCATCACATTCTGACAGCACTGTTCCATTAATTCGAAGGCTGTCTAGTCCTCCATCCGTCACTGACTAGGTAGAGAGATATCAGGAGAAAAATAGTACACTAACTTACAAGGTGAAATTGACAACCATGCGGATTATATATGGACTGGACAAAGAAGTTCAGAAGTGTAGCACCAACAGTTATTCTTATATCGAATGTTCGTCTATATGTATCCCCCTTTGTGTGGTTTAATTTCATTTATCTTATTTGTATGATTACTACGCTAGAAATACGACACTGTATAGGTGTCAGAGTCGTTGATGACAGCATAGTGTTTCATGAGAAATACATTACCTTTTTTCAAATGGAGCATACCTCCATAATACGAATGTAACAGAATCACAGAGCTTCCAGTACAAAGTTACAAGCATCATGCAAAACACTTCAGCCCAACGGTATGCCTCCCCAACATCCTTAGGCATCCATTATTTTACATAGCGGCCTGCATTCAAAGCACTCTTTTTATATAGCCCAATCTAAAGATCCAAGATACTGACACTTTAGCTCTCATGATCATGATGTCACTTCTGGCCTCGTATTCTAAATTTTCTTGTATGTGTGTGTATCGCTTTCACGTTGGGGGCCCGCAGACCCTACTCTAGACCTACGACTGGCGAATCCTGTTGTGTCTAGACAGGACAGCCTAGACACAATGAGAGGAAGCCGAAAGGCACGCGCTTAAACTCACGCAGGCTGGCGTGAGGTCTGAAACAGGATACGTAATGAATGCTATAAAGAAAAGTACGTAGCTTCTGGAATACTTAACTTTAATCCACATAAAATCTAAGAAGCAGTTAACGTCTTTCCTGCAGCCATGGGGACAAGTTCTGGGAGCAGCGCTCGCGGCACGTAACGAGGAGCACCCGAAAATACAGAAAAAAATAACAGAAGTAAAGCCAAAGCGCAGATTTAACTTCTTCAGACACTTTTACCTAGTGAATGCATTGGGGGGAGATCAGTGGGGAAGCTAGTGGGCAATCTAGCGAGATCCTCTCCTGGAAATGCACAATTTATAGCAGAAGTAAGTTGATAGAGGAGCAGGAGCGTAAGATTTGTGCCCTTAAAGTGCAGTTACAAAAAGAAAAGGAGTAACTAGATAGGCTGAGGAGGGTGTTAGGCGCTGGGAAATGAGAACTGGCAGTTGGTAAGGAGGCAGCTAGGAGGAGGAGATATTCAGACAGTTGTACTTTGCGTATAACCAATAGGTTTGACCAACTGTCAGAGTTTAGTGGGGAGGAGCCTCTTGCAGCTGTAGGTGTAGGAAACATGTAGCAGTCCTCAGCAGGTAGGAAGCCTAAGTCAGATGCAAATTCTAACAGAAAGAAGAAGGTTCTGCTGATAGGTAGTTCGATAGCAGAGGTGTGGGTCAGCAGTTGCAGGGAGTGTTGTGGAGTGAGTACCAGGTCTCACGTATTGTGAAGCCTAGTGCAGGGTTCGCTCAGGTGACTGACAACATAAGAGAGTCAGGCAGGAATTTTACGAAAGAGGATCAGGTAGTGATTGTGGGTGCAGCTGGGAATAGTCTTGATAGGGGCGGGGAGTATGATGTAGGTGGTGACCTGGTAAAGGTAACTACTCAAACTGGTGGCACTAAAGTACACTTCGTGCAACTGTTTCGGCGTCATGATCGGCCTTATCTTAATGCTGCTGTCAGGGGTGTTATCATGGGGCTGGAGAGGGCGCTGATGCCGGAGGGCATGGCTCACATTGCAGTGGTGCCATTTGAGTCTATCAGTAGATGGGGTTTCACTAGGCATGGCCTGCAACAATTTGACAGTTCAGAGGCTTCCATTACCAGGATACAGATCAGCTGGCTGTTTTTCAATGAGTTCTTTGCGGAGTGGGGGAGTGGCCATATACGTAAAAAACAGCATTCCATTTGAGTCCGTAGACGTATCTCGGCACTACACTGAAAAGGTATTTGAATGTTGTGCAGAGGCAGTTGAATGTAGGGAAACTAAACTTCTGACTGTTGTTGTTATAGGTCCCCTAACTCCGACTTCAGAGCATTTCTGCGAAGGCTAGAGAGGATTCTTGGTTCACTTTATACGAAGTACAAAAATTTGTTATATCAGGTGACTTTAATATTAATTTTGTATGTGATTGTGCAAGAAAAAGGAAGTTCGAAGATCTCTTAACTTCACATCATCCAATACAGACAATGTTTTTTCCAACCAGGGCGCAGGGGAAGAACAACACAACCGTCGACAATATTTTTATTCATTCTTCATTACTAGATGGGGATTCTGTTATTAAAAGGGTGAATGGCCTTCCAGACCATGATGCACAAATTTTAACACTAAAAGGTTTTTGTACTATAACAACTGTTATATATAATTACAAACTATGTAGGGAAGCTAATTCAACGGCAATAGAGAGTTCTTTAAATCTTGTTAAGGAACAAGAGTGGCAGGATGGTTATAGTGCCGATAACATACATGACAACTATAATGCTTTCCTTAAAACATTTCACATACTCATTGAGAGCTACTTTCCGTTAGAACGTTATAAACAGGGCGCTAGGTGTCTAAGGCAGCTTGTGTGGCTGACTAGCAGGATAAGGATATCATATAGAACAAAGTGGGAATTTTATCAAAATGTTAGAAATAGTCTCAATCGAGTTACAGTAGCCCATTACAAAACAGTATTGTAAGGTGCTCAAAAATATTATTACGAAGGCAAAGAGTATATGGTACACAAATAGATCAGCTAATTCACAGGATAAAGTTAAAACCATATGGCCAGTCGTGAAGGAAGTGTCTGGTCAGCAGCGCCAGGCAGACGGTATAAAGTCAGATTGTAGCAAAAATATTTCTGTTACTGATAAGTCGGATGTATGTACAGTATTTAACAATCACTTTCTGAGAATGCTGGTGAATTAAATAAAAACTTAGTTTCTGCAGGGAATCATATAACTCTCTTGGAAAATGCCTTTCCGAGACTGAAATAATCCTCTGTGATACTGAAAAGCGGGAGATAGAGTTAGTAATTAAATCACTGAAGACTAAGGACGCTCATGGATATGATGGAGTACCCAGCAGAATATTAAAGTACTGTGCTGCAGATGTTAGCCCTGTACTTTGCCATATTTGTAATTTTTCCTTTCAGAATGACCAGTTTCCTGAATGATTAAAGTACTCAGTAGTAAAGCTGCTTTGTAAAAAGGGATAATGTAGACAATTTTAGACCTATTTCCATGCCATCAGTATTTGCTAAAGTTATTGAAATGGCTGTATATGTAAGGATAAGTGATCAATTTATTTCACATAATATGCATCAAATGCGCAGTTCGGTTTTAGAAGTGGTACAACAACTGAAAATACTATATTCTCTTTTTTCTGTGAGGTACTGGATGGATTGAAAAAAAGTTTCGAAAGCTAGGCATCTTTTTTGATTTAACTGGGGCGTTTGATTGTGTTGATCACAAGACATTGCTTCTGAAGTTGGACCATTATGGAATATGGGAAGCAGTTCACAAGTGGTTCACCTCTTACTTGAACAACAGACACGAAAAAGTCATTGTCCACAGTGTTGAGAACGGCTATGATGTGGGATCTGAGTGGGGCACGGTCAAATGGGGGTGCCCCAGGGATCAGTGCTGGGGCCTTTTCTGTTCCTTATTTGTATAAATCATATGTCCTCTAGTATTACAGGTGATTCTAAAATATTTCTGTTGTGCACAACTAGCACTGTTTCAAATGTGCAGTCCTGACATAAGTTCAGTGCTTGAAGAAAATAAATCACAGTACGATTCAGTTTTTACATTTTCTAAGACACAATTTAACAACACCCGCCGTTTTAATTTCACAGAATCGGCATATGATTAGTGAAACTGAACAGTTCAAATTTCCTGGTGTTCAAATAGATAGTAAACTGTTGTGGAAAGCCCATGTTCAGGATCTTGTTCAAACATTTAATGCTGCCATTTTTACTAACTCTACGTTGCTTATTTTCATTCTCTAATGACGAATGGTATTATATTTTGGGATAGCCCTTCCCATTCCCAAAGGATATTTTTGGTTCAGAAACGGGCGGTTCGGGCAGTAAGTCGTGTAAGTTCGCAAACCTCTTGACGACACCTGTTCACTAGTGTGGGTATTCTGACATTGGCCTCTCAAAATATATATTCTTTAGTGTCGTTTCTTGTTAACCATATCCACTTATTCCCAAGAATTAGCAGGTTTCACTCAGTTAATACTAGGCAGAAATGCAATCTGCTTTTGGTTCGCACATCCTTCACTCTTGTGCAGTAAGGTGCGCAGTATACTGCTGCATATATTTTCAATAAGCTAGCAAGCACAAGAATTCAAAATTCTTAGCACTAATCCACGTGCTTTCAAATCGAAGTTGTGGAGTTTCCTCATGGGTCACTCCTATTATGTCTAGGAGTTCCTTGAAAAATTAAGCTGATTCCTGTGTTATATTGTTTACTGCATTTACATAAACTTATGGTTTGTCTTTTTTTGGGTTCATAAATATTTTATTTTATCTGTTATTACTTTTATGTTGTATTTTCATATACTGACACGTGCCATGACCTTGGAGATTCGCTCCTCAATTTGGTCTTACGGAACTAGACGTGTAAAATAAAAATAAAACACAAATATTCCCGTATTTCTGGAAAAAGAAATCGACAGTGTCGTGGATTACAGAAATAAGAAATGAACTAGAAACATACAACATAAAGAAATCGGAAATAACACAAAGAAACATTTCCAAGAATAAAACATTAAATTTAGAAGCCTGTCGAGGCAGAAAAGGTAATCAATCGGGAAACAAAATAGACAGAAGAAAATGAAAATACAACATGGGGAGAAGACGAAGGATTACTGGAAAAATAGGAACCAATGAAGAAAGAGGAGGGACTGAAGTTGTTATGTGATCCTAGTTGGTCAATAAGAGGATAAAACAAATAATAATAGTAATAGTGGCAGATACAAAATGTATTTCTAGTTGTACAAATAAGATATTTTCTGACAAAGCTACTTCTGACGGAGTTAAATTTAGTTACCCAGTACCATCTAAGAGCATTGCAAATGAGAAATAATCGGTTGGATAGCAAGATGTAATGGGATAACGAATGCATACATGGACAAAGGTAGACATTTTGTTACGTTAATAGATATTAACTGTCTTTTGAAGCTGGACCTGTTAGTCAGGTGTCTGATGCAACGAGGGAGTTCAGGCTCCCACTACTGTAAAGGACATCAAGAAAGCGACTAAGTGCTGAGTAGAACAAAATGCATTTTTCTCTGGCGGGGACGAGTGTGTCTGCTATGTTGTTCAGACAAGAGCGTTAAGGTTGAGGAGGGATATGAGTGACAGTATAATTTGATTTGTGGTAGGTGGTAAGTTCCTATGGGACCAAACTGCTGAGGTCATCGGTCCCTAGGCTCACACACTATTTATCTATTTATTCTAACTTAAACTAACTTTCGCTAAATACAACACACACACACATGCCCGAAAGAGGACTCGAACCTCCGACGGCAAGACGCCCTAGACCACGCGGCTTGTAAGACGGTAGGAGAAAGAGTGTGTATGAATGTTTCTGGACTTGTATGCGCATAACTGAGATAATGGACAGTTATCAACGAGAGGAACGTCACAGATACTGTATATTGAATGCACACGTTCATCAGTGGTTCCAGGTGCCGTGAACTTCCCTGAGAAAGATAGTGCTGGATAACATCGTTGTTATCAAGCACTGGATGTAGAAACGTTTGGTGGTAAGTAAAACAACACCAATAAAGTATCACATTAAATATACTTAGCCAATCTCTAATTTAGGACATATGTTTACAGTGAATGGCATGTAAACCTCTAAGAACAAAAACAGTTACAGGTTTGCGTCGTATCAATGAAGACGATGTTATATACGGAGTATTCATTCAGTTAATCAGTGACTTGGAAGAAATTGACCCTGGTATACGAAGGAACCATCCTGACCTTCTACAGAAATTATTGAGGGAGACCATGGAAAATAGTGATCTAGATGGCCAGGAGGTGATTTGAATCCCTTTCTTCTCGTACCTTGGTAGAGTCTCTTAACCGCTTCATCAGTGCATTGTAGAAAGTTAAGTCACTCACTGTCTGATCAAAAGTATCCGGATACCTTTTAGTGAACATTAATACGGGGTGTGCCCACCTTTCGCCTTTGAAGGCTTGAACTGTACAGGGGACACTTTCAATGAAGTGCCTCAATGTCTGTGGAGAATTGGTTGCTCAGTCTTCCTTAAGAGATGAAAACAAAGAAGATAGTGATTTATTTATTTACTCTTCCTGTTTGCAGTTTATTATCTAAATAGCTAAAATACGCCATTCAGATCACATTTTATTGATTAATAACAAATTTATATTTTAACTATCTATTCCTAATACACAAAAAGGTAGGGATTTTGGACACTGCGATGTGCTGCGAAGTTGTTCTATCGGGTTGAGGTCGGCAATCCAGGCAGGTCAATCCATTTTAGGAATATTATTATCAACAAACCATTGCATCACAGATGCTGCTTTATGAGAGGGTACATTTTCATGCCAAACAATCATCTTCTCCAAACTGTACCTCTACTGTACACGGCACACAATGCTGTAAGATGTTTCATATTCTTCCATATTTAGCGTTTTCTTAATCCCTATAAGAGGATCAGACCCTCACCACGGAAAATACTCCAATATCATGACACCATCTCCTCCGTACTTCACTCTTGCCACTATACATGATGGCAGGTAGCATTCGCCAGACATTCCTCAAACCCAAACCCTTCCATCGGATTGCCACAAGGTACAGTGAGAGTCATCACTCCAAATCACTGGTTTCCATTTATCCACTGTCCAGTTTCCTCGCTATTTATACCACCACAAGTGTTACTTAGTGCTAACTACAGAAACGAGCAGCCCGACCACTGTACCCCAGTCCTTTTAACTCCCTGCACACAGTCATTCTTCTAACTGGACTGCTGGTAGCACTTTAGAATCCACGAGTGATTCATGCCACTAATTTCGTGCAACTTTTTACAGCCGCCTTCCACAATTCTCCACGGTCTCTGTCTGTTAGAATATGAAGTCTGACTAGCCTTGGTTTAGCTGTAATTGGTTCTTCGCGTTTCCATTTCACAGTCATATCACCAACAGTCGAATTGGGCAGCTTTAGAAGCGCTGAAATTTCCTTGATGGATTTTTTTACTCAGGTGACATCCAATCACAAATCCACACTAGAAGTCACTGAGGTCTTCTGACTAATCAATTCTGGTATTACCGATTCTTTACTGACAACACAATACTTCCCGCCTCCTTTCATACTGGTATGTTCGCCTCTCCTGACATCTGGAGGTCAATCCCGCATCACACAGTATTATGCGGATAGTTTCGAGCAGATAGTGTGTGACTGAGTTAAACATCATTATCTTTTAATTTTGTTTTATCAGTGATGGAAATAATCACCAACTTGACTGTCTAAGAATTTAGTATTGGATAAAAGTTACCTTGAATCACTTTGTTTATTTGGTACTGCACAGTAATATATAATTTAAAAATATTAAAATGTAGGGTTGTATTTGATACGTCACTTCATTGTAATGCACTTAAATAAAATGCACACTAAGTAAAGTTAGCTAACATAAAAATTACGTTTATTACGAATTTTCTAGTTCCTTTATTTTCACATCAAATAAAACGTTAGTCATTTAAATTGGGGCATCAAAATGTCTCGATAACTGTGCATCCAACAAGAAAATTACCGAATTCGTATGAATTCCGGGAACCTATGAGATACTATTGAATGACGCATACCGTAGAAACAGAGATAAACTCCATTTTCCTTAATGGTAACCATTATTGCCAATTGAATATTCGTATTCTACGACAAAAAAGAATAAATTCACACAAAAACTTTTTTTTCTGAATTGACGTACAGTCAAAGTTGCTAGAATGCACACACAGAGTCAATGTGGAAGTCTATACCACTACTACCCAAGGGAAGGGGGTTCGGTTTTGTAAATATTATCTTCTTCTCGTGTGCAAGGATTGTTAACAAGTACTGGTAGTCTAAGTAATTAGTGAAATGGAGTGTTCTGAGGAAGAGTAAACAGAAGTGGCTTTAATTTATGATAATTGCGGAAGAAACGAATGGCTACTGCCCTTTATGCTGAATGTTCCCCGGAGGGAATACCGCCTCAAGCTTCGTTTTATTGCGCTGTAAAAGGGTTTATTGCCAGTGGAAGCGTACAAATGAGGAGAGTGGAAGATTGCTATGGGGGAAAACAGTGAGATATTAATGCTAGCACCTTTGTTGTAAATCCTCGTACAAGTTCTCCAGATGCTCCTCGTTATTCTGGTATACGACACAGTTGCGCTCAAGGAATATTATGTTGTTATGGACCTCATCCTTATCATATTTTGATGTATCAGGAACATTATTTTCGTAACCATTTCATGTATTGTCAGTGGGTTTGTGATCAAATGGAAATAAAGATAGAGTCTTTTTCGCTATGCATTGTTGTCTGTTATTTAAGGATAAACAGTACGTATAGCAAAACTGAAATTGTCAATGTTTAATTCACGTATTATTCAAAAATTTTTTAAATTCATAACGCGAAACGGAGGGGTACTGCAGTGAAAATGAAAAAAAAAAAAATACAGATTTCTCATATAGTGCTTTAAAATGCATTGCCGGCCGGTGTGGCCAAGCGGTTAAAGGCGCTACAGTCTGGAACCGCGTGGCCGCTACGGTCGCAGGTTCGAATCCTGCCTCGGGCATGGATGTGTGTGATGTCCTTAGGTTAGTTAGGTTTAAGTAGTTCTAAGTTCTAGGGGACTGATGACCTTAGAAGTTAAGTCCCATAGTGCTCAGAGCCATTTGAACCAATTTTAAAATGCAATTTCCTCAAAAAACAGACAACATTGAAAAAAACGCAAAACGAGAATGTATCAAACATCGCTTCAATCTTTGGTCGGGCTTATAGAAAACAGCCGGCCGCTGTGGCCGAGCGGTTCTAGACGCTTCAGTCCGGAACCACGCTGCTGCTACGGTCGCACGTTCGAATCCTGCCTCGGGCATGGATGTGTGTGATGTCCTTAGGTTAGTTAGGTTTACATATTTGTAAGTTCTAGGGGACTGATGACCTTAGAAGTTAAGTCCCATAGTGCTCAGAGCCATTTGAACCTGTTTTGAAGGAATGCAGGTGGTCTGCAGTAATGTGCATGTAGCCTATAGCTATATGGTGTCTTCGATTACTGTGATAGATCCCACGAAAGCCTACACGAATGCTCCCTTTGCATACCACTGACAGAGCTACACCCGTAGTACGATGCATGTTTCGAATAGCCGTTCGTCAGGATGATGGCATATCTGGTGTAATAAGAAACGTGATTCATCCGACCAGACGACACGTTTCCATAGACATATGGTCCGAAATCGATGGTCTCAGACCCACTGCAATCGTAATTGAAGATGTCGTTGGATCACTATGGGACCAGTTAGCTGTCGTCTGTTGTGGAGTCTGTGTTCAAAGATGTACACAGAACGGAATGCTCCGAAACACTTGTACCTACCCCAGCAGCGTACTATGTCATCACATCTGCCACTGATCACCGACTATTCTGCTTCATAAAGCGAATAATTTTCGAGATACACTATGCGATCAAAAGTAGCCGGACACACCCAAAAACATACGTTTTTCATATTATGTGCATTGTGCTGCCACCTACTATCATATACTCCATATCAGCGACCTCAACAATCATTAGACATCGTGAGAGAGCAGAACGGGGCTCTCTGCGGAAAGCACGGACTTCGAACGTGGTCAGGTGATTGTTTCCGATGTAAAGGGACACGTACAGTACAAAAGGCCGACCTCGTCTATTGACTGATAGAGACCGCCGACAGTTCAAGAGGGTTGTAATGTGTAATAGGCAGACATCTATCCAGATCATCACACAGGAATTCCAAACTGCATCAGGATCCACTGCAAGTACTATGAGAGTTAGGCGGGAGGTGAGAAAACTTGGATTTCATGGTCGAGCGGCTGCTCTTAAGCCACACATCACGCCGGTAAATGCCAAACGACGCCTCGCTTGGTATAAGGAGCGTAAACATTGGACGATTGAACAGTGGAAAAATGTTGTGTGGAGTAAAGAATCACGGTACACAATGTGGCGATCAGATGACAGGGTGTGGGTGTGGCGAATGCCAGGTGAACGTCATCTGCCAGCGTGTGACGTGCCAACAGTAAAATTCGGAGGCGGTGGTGTTATGGTGCGGGCGTGTTTTTCATGGAAGGGGCTTGAACTCTTGTTGTTTTGAGTGGCACTATCAGAGCACAGGCCTTCATTGATGTTTTAAGCCCATCCTCGCTTCCCACTGTTCAAAAGCAGTTCGGGGATGGCGATTGAACCTTTCAACACTATCGAGCATCTGTTCATAATGCACGGCCTGTATCGGATTGGTTACACGACAACAACATCCCTGTAATGGACTGGCTTTCTCAGAGTCCTGACCTGAAGCCTACAGAACACCTTTGGGATGTTTTGGAACGCCGACTTCGTGCCAGGCCCTACCGACCGACTTCGATACCTCTCTTTAGTGCAGCACTCCGTGAAGAATGGGCTGCGATCCCCCAAGAAACGTTCCAACAACACCATAATGAATTGCAGCATTACCGATGGAAGGCGCCACGAACTTGTAAGTCATTTTGAACCAGGTGTCCGGATAATTTTGATCACATAGTGTACACATCCTGTGATACTTCATAGACGTATAATGCGTTGTTACGTGCTCGTTGTTTCAGCATCCTTCAACCACTTCCCATAGATGCACACGACAGTAGCAGGTGAACAACTGAGGAGCTTCGTCGTTTACGAGATGCTCGTTCAAAGACACCAAGCCATACTAATATGTTCTTTGTCAGAGTCACTTATGCCAGTGGATATCCCCATTTTAGATGTGAAAATTACCGAACTATCAGTTTAATAAGTCACAGCTGCAAAATACTAACGCGAATTCTTTTCAGACGAATGGAAAAACTGGTAGAAGCGGACCTCGGGGAAGATCAGTTTGGATTCCGTAGAAATGTTGGAACACGTGAGGCAATACTAACCTTACGACTTATCTTAGAAGAAAGATTAAGAAAAGGCAAACCTACGTTTCTAGCATTTGTAGACTTAGAGAAAGCTTTTGACAATGTTAACTGGAATACTCTCTTTCAAATTCTGAAGGTGGCAGGGGTAAAATACAGGGAGCGAAAGGCTATTTACAATTTGTAGAGAAACCAGATGGCAGTTATAAGAGTCGAGGGGCATGAAAGGGAAGCAGTAGTTGGGAAAGGAGTGAGACAGGGTTGTAGCCTCTCTCCGATGTTATTCAATCTGTATATTGAGCAAGCAGTAAAGGAAACAAAAGAAAAATTCGGAGCAGGTATTAAAATTCATGGAGAAGAAGTAAAAACTTTGAGGTTCGCCGATGACATTGTAATTCTGTCAGAGACAGCAAAGGACTTGGAAGAGCAGTTGAACGGAATGGACAGTGTCTTGAAAGGAGGATATAAGATGAACATCAACAAAAGCAAAACGAGGATAATGGAATGTAGTCAAATTAAATCGGGTGATGCTGAGGGGATTAGATTAGGAAATGAGACACTTAACGTAGTAAAGGAGTTTTGCTATTTAGGGAGTAAAATAACTGATGATGGTCGAAGTAGAGAGTATATAAAATGTAGACTGGCAATGGCAAGGAAATCGTTTCTGAAGAAGAGAAATTTGTTAACATCGAGTATAGATTTAAGTGTCAGGAAGTCGTTTCTGAAAGTATTTGTATGGAGTGTAGCCATGTATGGAAGTGAAACATGGACGATAACCAGTTTGGACAAGAAGAGAATAGAAGCTTTCGAAATGTGGTGCTACAGAAGAATGCTGAAGATAAGGTGGGTAGATCACGTAACTAATGAGGAGGTATTGAATAGGATTGGGGAGAAGAGAAGTTTGTGGCACAACTTGACTAGAAGAAGGGATCGGTTGGTAGGACATGTTTTGAGGCATCAAGGGATCACAAATTTAGCATTGGAGGGCAGCGTGGAGGGTAAAAATCGTAGAGGGAGACCAAGAGATCAATACACTAAGCAGATTCAGAAGGATGTAGGTTGCAGTAGGTACTGGGAGATGAAGAAGCTTGCACAGGATAGAGTAGCATGGAGAGCTGCATCAAACCAGTCTCAGGACTGAAGACCACAACAACAACAACATGAGTAATAGTCGTAATGTTTTGACCTATCATTGTATTTGTACAGGAGTAGGACGACAAAATGGAAACACTCAAAAAATGAGTGCTTGAACATATGTACAGATGCTAGCCAAGCCAGCAGGTTGCGCTGTAATATTTGACTACGAATGGGACCTAAGCCATGTCGCTAATTCATTGCAAATGTTAATCGTTGTGAGAACAGTGTTCTGCGTAGTTGTGATTTTAGTATGTCGGAGATAAGTGAATTCGAATGTGGGCAAATTGTCGGTGCTCGTATGGTGGGTCTTTCTGTAATCAAGGTAGCCGAAGTGTTTGGTGTTTCAAGAGGTACCGTATCGAAGATTAATACCGCATACAGGGAAAGGTGGAAAACATCATCCGCTAAGTCACAAGGCGGACGAAATTCTGTGTTTAGTGTTCGTGCGGACGGTCACTGAGAAGAACTGTGATGAAAAAGAAGAGGACAACAGCTGAAAAAGTCACAGCAGAACTGCATATCGCACTCATGAACCCTGTCAGCATCAAAACGACCCGAATTCAGCTCCATAAACGGGGAATTGCAGGGCGACCTGAAATTAAAAAATGTTCAAATGTGTGTGAAATCTTATGGGACTTAACTGCTAAGGTCATCAGTCCCTAAGCTTACACACTATTTAACCTAAATTATCCTAAGGACAAACACACACACCCATGTCCGAGGGAGGACTCGAACCTCCGCCGGGACCAGTCGCCGACCTGAAATTCCAGAACCACTCATCAGTGGTGCAAATGCCCGTAACAGAAAAATGTGGTGTCGAATCTATGGAGCAATGGAGAAAAGTCATTTGGTCTGGTAAGTCTCGTTTCACAATGTTTCTAGCTTCTGGCCGAGTTTACGTTCGACGCGTCAAACATGACGGGGTTCAGTGATGATAGGGCAGTGAAATCGTAACATTCCATAGGCTCGGTGGATACTCTGCAAAATCGCATTACTGCTAGGTATTACGTGACCATTTTGGTTGATCAGTACAATCCCAAGGTACAACGTTTGTTCCGCAATGGTGACGTTGTGTTCCAACACGACAGGGCCCCTGTGCACACAGCTCGCATTATCCAGAACTGGTTTTGTGAACACGAGGATGAAGTATTGCATCTCCCCTGGGTGCCACAGTCATCAGATCTCAATATTATTGAGCCTTTGTGGTCTACTTTGGAGAGGAGGATGCGTGATGGCTAGCCACCTCTATCATTGTCACTTGAAATTGCCACCATTTTGTAGGAGGAATGGTGTAGGATCCCCTTGAAAACCACACAGATATTGTATTTATCCTTTCCAAGACAACTGGAAGCTGTTTTGTATTCCATTGGGTTTCCTGCAGCGTATCAGGCATGGTGGTGTGTTGTGTTTTCGGTGTTTCTATATTTCTGTCCAACCCCGTACAGTCTCCCATCATTTAGTAAGACTTTTTGCACTTTCTCGATAAGGTCACCTCGGTTATCTTCAAAAGATGTACTGTGCGTTTGAATTTCACCACCATTTTCTTGTTGTTGTTGTTGTTGTGGTCTTCAGTCCTGAGACTAGTTTGATGCAGCTCTCCATGCTACTCTATCCTGTGCAAGCTTCCTCATCTCCCAATACGTACTGCAGCCTACATCCTTCTGAATCTGTTTAGTGTATTCATCTCTTGGTCTCCCTCTACGATTTTTACCCTCCACGCTGCCCTCCAGTACTAAATTGGTGATCCCTTGATGCCTCAGAACATGTCCTACCAACCGATCCCTTCTTCTTTTCATGTTGTGCCACAAACTCCTCTTCTCCCTTATCCTATTCAATACTTCCTCATTAGCTACGTGATCTACCCATCTAATCTTCAGCATTCTTCTGTAGCACCACATTTCTAAAGCTTCTATTCTCTTCTTGTCCAAACTATTTATCGTCCATGTTTCACTTCCATACATGGCTACACTCCATACAAATACTTTCAGAAACGACTTCCTGACACTTAACTCTATACTCGATGTTAACAAATTTCTCTTCTTCAGAAACGCTTTCCTTGCCATTGCCAGTCTACATTTTATATCCTCTCTACTTCGACCATCATCAGTTACTTTGCTCCCCAAATAGCAAAACTCCTTTACTACTTTAAGTGTTTCATTTCCTAATCTAATTCCCTCAGCATCGCCCGACTTAATTCGACTACATTCCATTATCCTCGTTTTGCTTTTGTTGATGTTCATCTTATATCCTCCCTTCAAGACACTGTCCATTCTGTTCAACTGCTCTTCCAAGTCCTTTGCTGTCTCTGACAGAATTACAATGTCATCGGCGAACATCAAAGTTTTTATTTCTTCTCCATGGATTTTAATACCTACTCCGAATTTTTCTTTTGTTTCCTTTACTGCTTGCTCAATATACAGATTGAATAACATCGGGGAGAGGCTACAACCCTGTCTCACTCCCTTCCCAACCACTGCTTCCCTTTCATGTCCCTCGACTCTTATAACTGCCATCTGGTTTCTCTACAAATTGTAAATAGCCTTTCGCTCCCTGTATTTTACCCCTGCCACCTTCAGAATTTGAAAGAGAGTATTCCAGTCAACATTGTCAAAAGCTTTCTCCAAGTCTACAAATGCTAGAAACGTAGGTTTGCCTTTTCTTAATCTAGCTTCTAAGATAAGTCGTAGGGTCAGTATTGCGTCACGTGTTCCCATATTTCTACGGAATCCAAACTGATCTTCCCCGAGGTCGGCTTCTACCAGTTTTTCCATTCGTCGGTACAGAATTCGCGTTAGTATTTTGCAGCCGTGACTTATTAAACTGATAGTTCGGTAATTTTCACATCTGTCAACGCCTGCTTTCTTAGTTTCTTAACAGTCGAAAATGAAGCACTCCTTATAATTTCGTAGCCTTCCACGGCCAATATCTACTCGAATAAAATCATTTTGTGTGTTAGGCTGTGTCGTTACAAAACACTACAACCGACGTTTCGACCGTCTTTGCAGCGATCCTTTTCAGGACAACTAAGCTGCTGTTTTAGTGTTTTGTTGATAAACGCCCTAACACCGGAAATAATTTTAATCACAGAGGAGACTTCTGGTCTACGGCTAAAAACTTTGTATGAATGTCCACTGGCTATAAACTGTCCCAAACAAATAACTTTTTGACAAAAAAAAATGGTTCTGAGCACTATGGGACTTAACTTCTGTGGTCATCAGTCCCCTAGAACTTAGAACTACTTAAACCTAACTAACCTAAGGACATCACACACTTCCATGCCCGAGACTAACTTTTTGACACTTCGATTACCAATGAAACTCATGCGCTCTATTACCTTCAATCACCGAATAAACATAATTGTTTTGCAACTCAATTACACACCTCACTTGTGTTACTGCGCCGTACGTACTACCTCAACCAAAAAAAAAAATGTCTTGGAATCAACCCCATCTCTGTGCCGAACCGAGAAATTGTGTTAGCTGTAATGTGGGTAGTTGCCACTTAAGTAGGGTAAAGACGCTGGATTACAAACCATTTCACAGTGGTTGTCATGACCACGTCTCGATATCAATATAGAGTTCTAGAGCGGTCTTTGTGACAACCGTGTGAGTGTATCGCACAGCACAATTTGGATGTGTTTGGTGCGCAGTATGCACTCCAAACCAACAGTCATGTACAGGTGAATCTTATCTACCCATCTTCGAACACAGCACGTGCTGGAAGCAGCACAGCCGGGATGAGTACGGAACAGATGCAGTAAATCTCGGAAAATGAGTACCGACTTTCACCCAAGGAGCTGCGGGAAGTAGCTCACTCTAACTATATGAATTACGTCGACAGCTGACTCGCAGCGAGCGAACACCGCTGTCTCGTAAATAATCGAGTCCCAGTAGGAATAACACAGAGAGTCTTCTTCGTTGTCTTCTCTTTGTACTGAACCTAGTCTCTTTTGACACAGTTTATACAAATGATGAGTATGTCACGAATTCAGGACGTGTAAAGAAGGTACGTACTGAATTCTTTAAAGAGAAGAAAACCAACTCGCAACGAGCGAATACCGCTGTCTCGTAAATAATCGAGTCCCAGTAGGAATAACACAGAGAGTCTTCTTCGTTCTCTTCTCTTTGTACTGAACCTAGTCTCTTTTGACACAGTTTATACAAATGATGAGTATGTCACGAATTCAGGATGTGTAAAGAAGGTACGTACCGAATTCTTTAATGAGAAGAAATCCAAACTGTATGAAACTGATGTTCTGACTGACTGGAGAGCTGGAAGTTTTAAGAACTTTCCGAAGCTTGTCGGAATTCGAGCAATTGATAACACTGTGACAGTTTAAATAATTAATGCATTCGCTATCTGTTCTGCACCGCATGCATAGTATGTCGATATAAGAAATACTAGTAAGCGTCGTAACTCCAAATTGCTAACAGTTTACAGCAAAATGCACTACAGCTTTAGCTCTAAGATTCCGTATGACACGCTTCGCCGGCCGCTGTGGTCGAGCGGTTCTAGGCGCTACAGTCTGGAACCGCGCAACCACTACGGTCGCAGGTTCGAATCCTGCCCCGGGCATGGATGTGTGTGATGTCCTTAGGTTAGTTAGGTTTAAGTAGTTTTAAGTTCTAGGGGACTAATGACCTCAGATGTTAAGTCCCATAGAGCTCAGAGCCATTTGAACCATTTTTGACACGCTTCCGTGGTGTCTCGTAAAAGAAATAAACTGCCTGATCTCAGCAGAAAATCGAATCTCGATTAATCATTGTAATCTTGACCTCACGTCACCAGTGGTACAACTGCTAAGACATTTGAGTCCTATTTGGAACTTTCCCATTCCTTAGCGGACAGGACTAGCGCTCCATCTCTAATGGTCTCAAAATCCCTTGTCTGCAGTAAAGGAAAACCCATGCGTATTTCATTTATGTTTATTGAAGGGAGTATATCCAAAGGCCCATAGCTGAAGTGTACTTCTTTTTCCCCTTTTGGGTTGCTCGTATATGTGTTCCTGGGAACAAACCGGCCTTAACAGAGTACTCATTCAAGTAAACTATTACGCATTTCTATTTCCAGACTTCCGTGGTTTATTTTCTGCACTCTGCGCAAGAAATGATAGAACCAAGGTTAGGTTACATTCTGAAGGAGAAAAGTTCGAACTCCCTTCCGGCTATTCAGATTGAAGATTTCCGTTGCTGCCCTAAATCGCGTGAGGAAAATGCCGAAATGGTTTCTTTCCCTTTTCGAAAAAAAAATGGCTCTGAGCACTATGGGACTTAACATCCCTTTTTTGAGCTTCTGCTCTGACTCGAATGATGACGTCGTCGACGGCGCGTTATACACTAATTTTCCTTTCTTTTCCATAGGTCACGTTAAGGGAATTTCAAGATTTTGATGACTGTAGGAACACTGGTAAGAGATCTTACTATGGCAGCATGTAGCTTGAACCATCAGGTCCGTCACTTACAGTGATAAAGACAACTTCACCCTTCCTTGAAGAAATATAACAGTTATAGAGCTCTCGAAACAGGATGGTACACCTACCACCCTTAAGAGATTCTCATACTGTTCAAACTTGCTAAAAAACCGGCTATAGTCATCCAGTCTCGTAAAAGACACTACTACTTTTCCCAGTCCCCCCTCCCAGTTAGGTTGAGAGTCTCCACGAGAAACTCAGGGCAAATATCATGCTTGATACTTGACCTCTTGGAAATTGCCCGTTTCACTAAGCTTCAGAACACTGCATTTCCTAATTAGCATTCGCTGACAACATCTCAAACCTGTTTTCTCTGTGAGAGCTTCACGCTAACTTAAGTGCCAAGCTATACGACCTCCTAGCGTGTGCCTAGCATCTGCTGTGCGACACACATGCGAAGAACGTGCTGCTGTTTCTAGGACGCCGTCTGAATGGTCGTGCTCTCCAAGAAAGCGTGCAGTATGAGAACATGCGTCGTGCCGTCGGGAGAAAGGCTGACCGGGGACTTGGGACAAAAGCGAATGCATGTGGTTCCGGTACGCATCCTACGTACCAACGAGCTTAACAATGAGGAACTTTGGTAATCTATACCATTGGCTGATTTGACAGTGAAGCAACATGTTAAATTAGCTGTCTGGTTTATAAACGTCAAGCAGCACGATTTAGTTTGCGAAGGATGTATTGTGATTAGACCGAAATCAACAGGTTGCAGGAGAACAGTGACCGACGTCCATATCAGTTAGGTTAACATGGACTTTCTGGTATCAACATGACGAGTAGATGATTTCTATCTTGCACCTAGTTCTTTACGCTGAAACATATAAGGCAAATACACAATACGATCAAAATTTCGTTGAGTCCACATATATCTCTGCAGGTAGTGATAAGTTCCTTTTTTCTTTTCGTAATACAGATACGCCTGATTATGAGCGACCACGTGAATCTCCAACAGTCTCTAACCTTTTGTTAGTAAACCTACGTTATTTACGTGTGTGTGTGTGTGTGTGTGTAATACAGATACGCCTGATTATGAGCGACCACGTGAATCTCCAACAGTCTCTAACCTTTTGTTAGTAAACCTACGTTATTTACGTGTGTGTGTGTGTGTGTGTGTGTGTGTGTGTGTGTGTGTGTGTGTGCGCGGACACGCGTCGCGCGTTCATGTGTATGTACGTGTGTGTATGATTGAGGATGTAGGAGGGAGTGACTCAGTGACCTCACACAAACACACAAATACATACAATCACACAGACCGAGACCCGTTTTTCGACATTCCCGTACGATATTACCACGGCCCTTTGTCGGTAAACAGCCTTTTACTAATGCGGACGATATGGCGCGTATTGCAAGGAAAGTGGGAAATATGAAGTGAAACCAGAGCAGATAAATTAATGAAGTTGGCTCTTAGGTCTGTCTCTATCATTGATGAACGACAGGGATCTATGTTTTCATCGTGTAATTGTGTATTCTATGAGATAATCAGAATTTATCCCAGGGGAAACTCCCCATTTCACCCCCCCCCCCTCGCACGGGTTTAGGGGTAAGATAGTCCAGTGGATAACCCGTCAAAAACTGAACACAGACCAAGCATGAAAACAGGAAGAAGCCATACTGAACTGTGAAAAAAAGCAAAATAGAAACAGTGGATGGTCCAAGTCTAACAAGTGCAACATTGAGGGAAAATGAACTGCCGTGATTTTGTGGTTAAGTGATGACAGTGTTGGACTGCAACGCGCACAAGCTGTGTTCAAAACCCGCTCGTACCTTTTTTTCACAACATTATGAAATGTCCGTCCGCTCATTGAAATGTTTGTTCTCTTTCTGCAGTCTTAGCCGTTGTCGTACTACACATTGGTTGTAAAATATGAGTCATGTGGTAAGAATACATGATGAATTGCGAGAGCAGGTGAGATACCGCATAGCCGGCCGGGGTGGCCGGGCGGTTCTAGGCGCTACAGTCTGGAACCGCGAGACCGCTACGGTCGCAGGTTCGAATCCTGCCTCGGGCATGGATGTGTGTGATGTCCTTAGGTTAGTTAGGTTTAAGTAGTTCTAAGTTCTAGGGGACTGATGACCTCAGAAGTTAAGTCCCATAGTGCTCAGAGCCATTTGAACCATTTTTTGAGATACCACATAGACGTCTCACAGAAACGAAAACAACAAATAAATGTGTGCGACTCACGTTATAACAAAGGAATTCAAGAAACAAAACTTCCAAAACGGTACGCAACTTCAAAAATATTAAAAACGTATGTTTTGACAGAGCACAGAGAAACTGTGTGATTGTGAAACTCTTGCGTTCATTTGTTGGAGCTTATGTGACAAACTATTATGTTTTTGAGAATGAGATTTTCACTCTGCAGCGGAGTGTGCGCTGATATGAAACCTCCTGCCAGATTAAAACTGTGTGCCCGACCGAGACTCGAACTCGGGACCTTTGCCTTTCGCGGGCAAGTGCTCTACCTTTTTTTTTTAAGTGGACTTTATTATTTTTTTTTGCAGTCTGGTGTAACAATAACAAACATAAACTGCTTCTAGCATTTTTGTTTTTTAAATATATAAGAAGATGACTTTTATAAAATAAAATATTTCTGGGAAACGTAAATAAGTGGACTTTTTTTCACATAATAGTAAAAAAAATCCTGCTTCTGTGAGTACAAAACAATAACGGTCTACATTCCTGTTTTGGGCGCGTACCTTGCTAATCCCGTTATACCTCTCGTTGGTGTCGGGTACGTCTTCACGTGTGGTTGTGGATCCTCTCCACTGTCCTGGTCCTTTCTTGTTCTGATACTTATAATCAATAATTACATTCTCCTACCCGGGACACCCCAACTGGGTGGGGGATCAAGCAAGGCACTCCCTAAAAAATTTGCGTAATATGTTCGATATCTCGGATGTCTCATAAGCTGTGAGTGATGATCGCGTAGTAAGGCCCAAAAGTCGAGCACATTCTTACTGCCGTCTCGGAAAAGATAACAGTCAAACCTCGAATCCAAGTCACTGCGTTTGTCTTTGTTCGGGGATAATATGTCCTATCTGGGAGAAGTAGTGTCCGTGGTTCTGTTGCTTGCAGCCCCACCCGAAGGAGGAAGGCCATCATTTTTTTAACCAAACACCATACGTCCGCCGAAGGTCCGCATATCAGGCGATGCTCCTCTGTGTCTATAACATTGCACTGCGGACACAGTGGCTCGTCCGCCATATGAATTGTATGCAACCTGGAACGAGTCACGTATTTCCCATTTACCACCTGATACCACAGTGCGCGCGTTTCCGTATCAAGGTGTGGGTGGTTCACTGTACGCCATACCACTGACCACGTAACGGTTGGTTGGTGGCGCTCTACGGCATTATTCGGCCGTCGTCGAGTCAAGATATGATATATATCACGTGCCGTTGCCGTCCTGGTTGTCGGTAGTTCCATATGTACATAACTGTGTTCCACAAAAAAGGTTCGCATTTGGGCAAGCGATGGTGAGATGTGAGACACCGCTACTGGAGCCGAACGTGAAGGTGGAGCGAGTTCGTCTATCTAGGTGCCCGTCAGACTTGTCTGGTGTCGTGTCCACATCTTTATCATTGTGTTGCCGGCCGCTGGTGGCCGAGCGGTTCTGGCGCTACAGTCTGGAACCGCGCGACCGCTACGGTCGCAGGTTCGAATCCTGCATCGGGCATGGATGTGTGTGTTGTCCTTAGGTTAGTTAGGTTTAAGTAGTTCTAAGTTCTAGGGGACTTATGACCTCAGCAGTTGAGTCCCATAGTGCTCAGAGCCATTTGAACCATTATCATTGTGGTTACATAAATAGCCACTGCTCGGTCGCGTACGTGGACTAGTCCAAGACCTCCACGACTACGAGGAAGCGTGAGGGTTTCGTATCCGACCTTAAAAAGCAGACCTGTGCTCACAAAATATCCTAGTGCCGCCAGGATTCGGCGGGCCAACACCACCGGCATAGGAAGAACTTGTGCCAGGTGGGGGATGCGAGAAGCTAGATACGTGTTGGCAAAGGTGACCCGTTGTATCCGTTGTATCATATCCAGTGCCCTTAATCTGTGACTTCGGACACTCGCACGAATTGTTTGCAGAAGATGTCTGTAACTCAGTGCCGCCGTGCGTCGAACGTCTGTAGTAAAGATAATTCCTAGGCATTTCATCTTGTTAATCGGCTGTAATTGTGCTACACTTCCTGGCGGGAGTCCTCTCCCGATGTTCATCGCTCCCGACCTTGCCATGCTCAGGCGACTTCCCGTAGCCATACAATACAAATTAATCCAATGCAAGGCCACTCTTGCCTCGTCGCCTGACCGTGCTAAAAACACCAGGTCATCCGCGTATGTTCTGCATATAAACTTGTTGTGCCTTATGGTCATTCCTTGGAGTCGATTCCGGAGCCCGCAGAGCAGCGGCTCGACAGCGATGGCATATAATATCGTTGACAACGGGCACCCTTGTCTGACCGATCGTGAGATAGTGATGGGCCCCACCAAGCGTCCGTTGATGAGCACTTTGGATGCGGCTCCGTGGAGTAGTCGCATGACGACGGTGATCTGAGCTACCGAAGCACGACTGACGCCCCCTCCTCACAGCTTTACTTCTGCCAGTATCTCGTCTCCTACCTTCCAAACTTTACAGAAGCTCTCCTGCGAACCTTGCAGAACTAACACTCCTGAAAGAAAGGATACTGCGGAGACATGGCTTAGCCACAGCCTGGGGCTGTGGCTAAGCCATGTCTCCGCAGTATCCTTTCTTTCAGGAGTGCTAGTTCTGCAAGGTTCGCAGGAGAGCTTCTGTAAAGTTTGGAAGGTAGGAGACGAGATACTGGCAGAAGTAAAGCTGTGAGGACCGGGCGTGAGTCGTGCTTCCGTAGTTCAGATGGTAGAGCACTTGCCCGCGAAAGGCAAAGGTCCCGAGTTCGAGTCTCGGTCGGGTACACAGTTTTAATCTGCCATGAAGTTTTATTATGTTTTCGTCATTTTCTTGGGAGTGATTACATTCACATTCATACGAACATCTAAATCGGGCAAGGAGGCATATCTCATGTACGACACACCAGACGTGTGTTCCGGTGGAGGATTCGGTTCACTTGTCGCCTTGTCATCAAAGGTTTGCGTCTCCTTTTGGCTGCTAATAGAGTATTTGTGCAGAACCAGCTGTCATTGTAGGTCCCTTCCTTACACCTCGCTGTTGCAAATGGACGTTACACCACGACAAAGACACAAATTTGAATACAGCGAACAGCGAAAAAAAAAGAAAAATTGGCGCAAGGGAAGTTCGAACACGGCTAGCCCTTTTTCTTTCGTTGATCTTATTTTGTTCTATATTGCTCGTTGAAATTGTTCGTGGCGGACGTCCGATGACACTCGTTCAGGTTGATTCCTTCACTCAGTTTTTTTATTACAGAGGGTAGCTAAACCCTCCGACCGAACACGCTGAGCTAACGTGCCGGCATCACGTTAGACACTCCAACACCGTGACCACTTAACCACGACACCGTTGCCTACTGCGGCTGTCGTATATTAAAGTTCCTGTCCTTGGACCGTTCACTGTTTCTATTTTGCTTTTTTCATATCCCATTACATCTTCTTCCTGTTTTCACCCTTGATTTGTGTTCAGTTTTTGATCATGGGCTCTCTTACCACCAAATGTGAGGGGGTTGCGATGGGGAGTTTCCCTTGTCAGTATGCGTTACGAGGATGAATCTTGAATAATGAGGAGAAATTGCGAGCCAGATTCTTGAAAGGACGAGAAACAAATAAGAGACGATTAAAAGTACGGCGGTAATTATCAGGAACAGTGCTTCCCTCTGGTGGGAAAAACAGCGAGTCTACCAATATACGCTGCCGGAAAAAAATACAGCACCCTCAAGGTCTGTGTGAAGTGGCGCCAGAGTATAATATGTACATACTGAGAGGTAGTAGTGGTAGTGATTCATTTCTTGCTGTCGTCGGCGATCAGATGGCGTTCTGGAGGTCCGTCTATGCATCCTCTGATTTGACTCTGCAGCCAATAAGTGCGTTGAGTTTAGAGGTGAACAGTGTGTGTAGCATTCATTTTGGGCTACAACCATGCCCCGCAGACGAGTTCCTGTTGAAAAACTTTAGCCATTTGAACAGGCCTTCTGATGAGCCTGCGGGAAGTTGGATGGACGTATCGAAGGGATGCTGCACGCGTCGAACAGAGTGGTGTGTCGTTGCTTTCAGCAGTCGTCTGTGGAACATTCCCTCAGAGGTAGACCAGGTTCTGGACGTCCACGCAGTACAAACGCACATCAAGGCCATCAATTACAACCCGTGGTCACATTTGGGGTTTCTGCAGGGTAAAGGAACCAGTGCCCGTTACACTGCACCCGGCGCTACTGTCATTTCTTCAACAGGAAAGTGACGCATTTCTTCAGCAAGACAGCGCAGGTTCGCATACGGCTGCTGTCACACAACGTGGTCTTCATGGTGTATAACAACTTCCACGGTCAGCAACGTCACCAGATCTCTTTCCAAGTGAGCAAGTATGGGGAATGGTTAAGCAGAAACTTGCTCGTTATCCAGAGTCTCCAGGAACCATTGCCAAACTGTAACAAAAGGTGCAAGGTTCTTGGGACAGTCCATCGCAGAATGCTATTCGGCACCTTTACAATCGTTAGCATACGAGAATACACACTTGATTTGCTGCCAAGGAGGGGGCAAGAGGGGGGAGGGAGGTACACTGCGTATTGATACGATTGTTTGGCCACCCTTCACTGTGATATGTGTATTTTACTTGCACTAAATTTAAAATGACGAACTACCTGTCACATCAATTGTCAATAAAATGGCCTTGTCCTTGAGATTGTTGCATTTTCTTTTCCAGAAGTGTATTTACGCTCCAGGAAGCTACAAATAAATGGCCTCCTGAATGGAAATTTTACATTTTCAAACCTTGGATGTTCCCTTCTTCTGCTACGACCGCGCCTTCCCATTTGAGCGGGGTCCGCTTTTTGGGTCGATTCCCCCCATTTCTTATGGTCTAATGTTTCCTGCGGATTTAGGATACTTTACCTTAGGTCTACGTATATAGTGTATAGCCACTGTAATTTAGGTCTTCCAAGTTATCTCTGGCCTTCGATAATGAGATGATCGGCTGAGCTGATGACTGAAGTAGGTGTCGCCTGTGCGATGTGTCCGTACCGCCAAAGTCTCGATTCTTCGAGCCATTCAGCCAGTTGTGGTTCAAAATGGCTCTGAGCACTATGGGACTCAACTGCTGAGGTCATTAGTCCCCTAGAACTTAGAACTAGTTAAACCTAACTAACCTAAGGACATCACAAACATCCATGCCCGAGGCAGGATTCGAACCTGCGACCGTAGCGGTCTCGCGGTTCCAGACTGCAGCGCCTTTAACCGCACGGCCACTTCGGCCGGCAGCCAGTTGTGGGATCGTTGTAATGTAGATATGGTGCAGCAGCATAATGCTTAATAATCTTCACAGTATCTGCATGTCGATGACATGTAGTGAATGCTCAGCACTTCTAATGTGGGCCAACACTCGGTACCATATAATTTAGCTGGCCACACCATTGTTCAGTATATCTTTGGCTTTAGATGGATAGACGTCTTCTTATCACAAAGAATACCAGTGACGTCCCTCAATCGCATCCAGGTCGCTTTTATTCTTGCTTCAACATTCTCATTCGTTTTGCCGTCACTCCATAATCGAGAACCTAGACATCGGGATGTGTCCACCATGCTAAGAGGAACTCCATTAATATGTATATTTTCAGGAGATGAAATCGTTTCGAGGTATTCACTGTGGTGGATGTTCAGACGAAGGCCAAATCCTTGTAGACAATTATACCATGTTTGGACTTTCGAGTTTCAAGATCTTCCCTGATATCCACGGCAAGCATCACATCAACGGAGAATACTGTTGTCCACGGTAGAAACATCTGTAAGTTGTTCGCTATGGTATCCATTACTGTAACAAAAGAGCAGCGGAGAGAGCGCTCAGCCTCAATGAATGCCAACTGTCACAGGAAACTGTCAGGCAGTCCTTAAATGTTCTCCACTTTAATTAATAGCCTCTATTGTACAAAACCACCCTGTGAAAGCTACGAAGAGGGCAAATCAACTTTCTTTCTCGAATATAGCGAATCTCCGCATACCAAGAACTGTTTTGTAGCTTCGTGAAACAAACAAGAGACATGAATAACATCATGCAGTACAGTCAGTTTTGTTACTATGGGTTCAAAAATGGTTCAAATGGCTCTGAGCACTATGGGACTTAACATCTGTGGTCATCAGTCCCCTAGAACTTAGAACTACTTAAACCTAACTAACCTAAGGACATCACACACATCCATGCCCGAGGCAGGATTCGAACCTGCGACCGTAGCAGTCGCGCGGTTCCGGACTGCGCGCCTAGAACCGCTAGACCACCGCGGGCGGCCGTTACTATGGGTAACACAATTTTCCTCACGTTGCGTCCAGTGAACTGAAGTAATTAAAAGATGTTACTTCAGTGTACAGTTATTAAGAGCAGTGAGCTTCGTGCTTCTTGCTGGGGCGGTAGTGTGCTATCCATACAGGCCCTCTAATTTGATCGCTGGGTCGTAATGTAAATTCGACTCTAATATTAAATAAATTTTTATGGATTTTTTGTTACAAATACAACATAATTGTTGTTTCCGAGAGATGCCTTGACTGATACAATTTTTCTTTTCTTTTATCTTATTCATGCAGGTGACAACCACTGTCTTGTATCATACCTTACTTACATGACGAAACTAATGTTTGGCGTCTAATCTGTTCTGATGAATTACGTCCCCTGTTCAGTTTTCGCATAGTCCGTGATCACCCATTCTGCCCTGTCATTTTGGTTTGTCATGTATTGTGCTTCATTCAACGAAATCTGTTCTCCTACACTCCAGTCCCATTAAGCTTCTCGATTACTAAATCGATGTACTTGTTCAAGATTTCTATGTCTTTAGTAAAGGCTAGGCAGTCGAAGTAACTTCTTTCGTGTTATTGACTTAATCTACATTGATTTTCTTATCCCTCAAGTCTTAACTATGATTCCATTATTGAAACAGCTTCTTTCAAAAACACTGCTGAAATGGAATGGACCATGTTCAGCACATTACCTGACAACTATTTTTATCTGGAACGTTTCTAATATCTCGTTCACAATTATTTTTATTGGAGCTGTGTTTATGCGAAAAAATTAAGATTGAGTATTAACGTTCCGTCGACAAAAAGATTGTTAGAGACAGTTTTCATGCAAATATTGCATAAGAACATTGGATAGTCATCCAAGCCAAACAAAATTGTGGGCAAAAAGTTAAGGAATTTAAAAAAAAATTGACTGTTTCATAACGGTACATCTGACTCAAAAAGGCATCAGATAAAAAAGGAGTTTGTTGTGCTTTTATTATGTGTACAACATTATGTTTAACATTACATTGTACACTGCTGGCAAAAATTAGTACGACTGGAAAAAGAACGTCGATTTTGATCCGGTGATGACATATGTCACCTGAGGGATACTACACTACTGGCCATTAAAATTGCTACACCAAGAAGAAATACAGATGATAAACGAGCATTCATTGGACAAATATATTATACTAGAACTGACATGTGATTACATTTTCACGCAATTTGGGTGCATAGATCCTGAGAAATCAGTACCCACAACAACCACCTCTAGCCGTAATAACGGCCTTGATACTCCGGGCATTGAGTCAAACAGAACTTGGATGGCGTGTACAGGTACAGCTGCCCATGCAGCTTCAACACGATACCACAGTTCATCAAGAATAGTGACTGGCGTATTGTGACTAGCCAGTTGCTCGGCAACCGTTGACCACACGTTTTCAAATGGTGACAGATCTGGAGAATGCGCTGGCCAGGGCACCAGTCGAACATTTTCTGTATCCAGAAAGGCCCGTACAGGACCTGCAACATGCGGTCCTGCTGAAATGTACGGTTTCGCAGGGATCGAATGAAGGGTAGAGCCACGGGTCGTAACACATTTGAAATGTAACGTCCACTGTTCAAAGTGCCGTCAATGCGAACAAGAGGTGACCAAGACGTGTAATCAATGGCACCCCATACCATCACGCCGGGTGGTACGCCAGTATGGCGATGACGAATACATGCTTCCAAAGTGCGTTCACCGCGATATCGCCAAACACGGATGCGACCATCATGATGCTGTAAACAGAACGTGGATTCATCCGAAAAACTCACGTTTTGCCATTCGTACACCCAGGTTCGTCGTTGAGTACACCATCGGAGGCGCTCTTGTCTCTGATGCAGCGTCAAAGGTAACCGTAGCCACGGTCTCCGAGCTGATAGTCCATACTGCTGCAAACGTCGTCGAACTGTTCGTGCAGATAGTTGTTGTCTTGCAAACGTCCCCATCTGTTGACTCAGGGATGGAGACGTGGCTGCACGATCCGTTACAGCCATGCGGATAAGATGCCTGTCATCTCGACTGCTAGTGATACTAGGCCGTTGGGATCCAGCACGGCGTTCCGTATTACTCTCCTGAACCCAACGATTCCATATTCAGCTAACAGTCATTGGATCTCCACCAACTCGAACAGCAATGTCGTGATACGATAAACCGCAATCGTGACAGGCTACAATCCAACCTTTATCAAAGTCGGAAAAGTGATGGTACGCGTTTCTCCTCCTTACACGAGGCATCACAACAACGTTTCACCAGGCAACGCCGGTCAACTGCTGTTTGTGTATGAGAAATCGGTTGGAAACTTTCCTCATGTCAGCACGTTGTAGGTGTCGCCACCGGCGCCAACCTTGTGTGAATGCTCTGGAAAGCTAATATTTTGCATATCACAGGATTTTCTTCCTGTCGGTTTCGCGTCTGTAGCACATCGTCTTCGTGGTGTAGCAATTTTAATGGCCAGTAGTGTAGATGTAGTAATAATGGTTTTAACATCGTCTGCCTACAGATAGCGTTGTGGTATACGCACCAGAGTGGCATCTGTGTCTACTCATTAATATGGGATGCTCACAGCCACAGGGCTCAGTGTGGTGCAAACGCGAAAAGGAAGTAGACAACAATGCCGCGGAGACACACTCGTGCTTCCTGCAGCCAAATGAGCGAGTTTGAAAGGGGTCAAATTGGGGTTTAGGAGTATCGGGCTAGTGCTTTCGGAGAACTGCCACGCAAGTGAGACGTGTAGCGTCAGTTGTGCAACGATGCTGGTATCAGTGGTCTCGCGAACGTTCTCACACCCGTAGACCAGATTCTGGACTTCCACCCAGAACAGACGACAGCCGGGATCGTCGTCTTGTAAGAGCAGTAGTGGCAGATGTTTCACTACCACACCACAGATAAGAGGGCTTGTGAGCCCAGACGTGTCAACACGAACTATTGGGAACCGATTATTAGGAATGGGACTACAGACTGGCAAACCTCTAGCTCGTTTTCCACTCACGCCGCAGCGTCGACGTGAACGGCTCAACTGGTGCAGTCACAGGATCACTTGTTAAATGTGGCCTTCAACGATAAAAGCAGATTCTTGCTGCACGCAATGGATAGTCGTTTGCGCGTACGACACAGACGTGGTGAGCGGTGTCTCGTAAGTGCATTCGTTCAAGGTACACTGTGGTCTGGGGTGCGATAAGCTACAAATTTCTTTCACCTTTGTGGGAGGGGACACTAACCGGCGCTTGGAACGTGCACAATGTTGTTAGATAATCTACATCTACATCTACATTCATACTCCGCAAGCCACCCAACGGTGTGTGGCGGAGGGCACCTTACGTGCCACTGTCATTACCTCCCTTTCCTGTTCCAGTCGCGTATGGTTCGCGGGAAGAACGACTGTCTGAAAGCCTCCGTGCGCGCTCTAATCTCTCTAATTTTACATTTGTGATCTCCTCGGGAGGTATAAGTAGGAGGAAGCAATATATTCGATACCTCATCCAGAAACGCACCCTCTCGAAACCTGGCGAGCAAGCTACACCGCGATGCAGAGCGCCTCTCTTGCAGAGTCTGCCACTTGAGTTTATTAAACATCTCCGTAACGCTATCACGGTTACCAAATAACCCTGTGACGAAACGCGCCGCTCTTCTTTGGATCTTCTCTATCTCCTCCGTCAACCCGATCTGGTACGGATCCCACACTGATGAGCAATACTCAAGTATAGGTCGAACGAGTGTTTTGTAAGCCACCTCATTTGTTGATGGACTAAATTTTCTAAGGACTCTCCCAATGAATCTCAACCTGGTACCCGCCTTACCAACAATTAATTTTATATGATCATTCCACTTCAATTGTTCCGCACGCTTACTCCCAGATATTTTACAGAAGTAACTGCTACCAGTGTTTGTTCCGCTATCATATAATCATACAATAAAGGATCCTTCTTTCTATGTATTCGCAATACATTACATTTGTCTATGTTAAGGGTCAGTTGCCACTCCCTGCACCAAGTGCCTATCCGCTGCAGATCTTCCTGCATTTCGCTACAATTTTCTAATGCTGCAACTTCTCTGTATACTACAGCATCATCCGCGAAAAGCCGCATGGAATTTCCGACACCATCTACTAGGTCATTTATATATATTGTGAAAAGCAATGGTCCCATAACACTCCCCTGTGGCACGCCAGAGGTTACCTTAACGTCTGTAGACGTCTCTCCATTGATAACAACATGCTGTGTTCTGTTTGCTAAAAACTCTTCAATCCAGCCACACAGCTGGTCTGATATTCCGTAGGCTCTTACTTTGTTTATCAGGCGACAGTGCGGAACTGTATCGAACGCCTTCCGAAAGTCAAGAAAAATAGCATCTACCTGGGAGCCTGTATCTAATATTTTCTGGGTCTCATGAACAAATAACGCGAGTTGGGTCTCACACGATCGCTGTTTCCGGAATCCATGTTGATTCCTACGTAGTAGATTCTGGGTTTCCAAAAACGACATGATACTCGAGCAAAAAACATGTTCTAAATGCTCGCCCACACACTGACCTAGAAGCTCATTGTGATCTACAAGACGTGAAGCAACTTTCCTGGCCAGCACGATGTCCGGACGAGTCTCCAGTCGAGCACGTTTGGGATTCCCGGTACCTCAAAGTCGCTTGCGCTATTGATCTGTAAATGTAATCATTTCATGTACTCCATATTCCCTGCTGCAACAATAAATCTTGAGTGAATTGGAAACCACTAAAGGGACTTTTTCGAGCAGAATGTGTATCCATATGCAGAAGATACAAGGAGAATCAACGTAGCCAGATTCCATTTGTCACCGTCATCGAGGTCCAGTATCTTGCGTGACGGTATGTAGTGCCATTTGGTACACAACATGAACACCTGAAGATCGTATAGTCGGTAAATCCGGACAATAGGCATTACATTTCAGGCTTGTTACGGCTAGTGGCTGTGCATTATCATTGACTTCTCTGTGACTTACCTTCCAATAAGATAATACCTGTGCTGTCCTGGCTTACCTCGAGGCAGAGGGTGTTCGACTGGTGCCCTGGCCAGCATGTTTTCCATATCGCTTTCATAGCATCTGGTCACTGGTTTCTGAGGGACTGCCAGGCAACCACTCGACAGCCACAACGACTGAAGACCTCTGACGTTGAGTAGCAACAGCGTAGAATAATATACCCTCATCTGTCATCCAGTCCGTCCCGATAGCTGAGTGGTCAGAGTAGCGGTCTGTCACGCCAAGGGGCCCGGGTTAGATTCTCCGCTGGGTTGGAGATTTTCTCCGCTCAGGGACTGGGTGTTGTGTTGTCCTCATTATCATTTCATCATCATCAGTGGAAGGCAACGGGAAACCACCACTGGAATCACTTCGTTAGACGCTCATGCGGTGGACCTTTCTAACGAGGCCTCCCCCATGACAAGACCTGCCGTAAGGCAGAACACAACGTTTAAAGTTTAGTATCTGTCATCCATGCTCAAGTCGTCTCGTTGTCCTGCCATGTAAGAGCCAGTAGGTAACCAAACCACGTCGCAAATACAGGGTGTTTCAAAAATGACCGGTATATTTGAAACGGCAATAAAAGCTAAACGAGCAGGCGATAGAAATACACCGTTTGTTGCAATATGCTTGGGACAACAGTACATTTTCAGGCAGACAAACTTTCGAAATTACAGTAGTTACAATTTTCAACAACAGATGGCGCTGCGGTCTGGGAAAGTCTATAGTACGATATTTTCCACATATCCACCATGCGTAGCAATAATATGGCGTAGTCTCTGAATGAAATTACCCGAAACCTTTGACGTGTCTGGCGGAATGGCTTCACATGCAGATGAGATGTACTGCTTCAGCTGTTCAATTGTTTCTGGATTCTGGCGGTACACCTGGTCTTTCAAGTGTCCCCACAGAAAGAAGTCACAGGGGTTCATGTCTGGCGAATAGGGAGGCCAATCCACGCCGCCTCCTGTATGTTTCGGATAGCCCAAAGCAATCACACGATCATCGAAATATTCATTCAGGAAATTAAAGACGTCGGCCGTGCTATGTGGCCGGGCACCATCTTGCATAAACCACGAGGTGTTCGCAGTGTCGTCTAAGGCGGTTTGTACCGCCACAAATTCACGAAGAATGTCCAGATAGCGTGATGCAGTAATCGTTTCGGATCTGAAAAATGGGCCAATGATTCCTTTGGAAGAAATGGCGGCCCAGACCAGTACTTTTTGAGGATGCAGGGACGATGGGACTGCAACATGGGGCTTTTCGGTTCCCCATATGCGCCAGTTCTGTTTATTGACGAAGCGTCCAGGTAAAAATAAGCTTCGTCAGTAAACCAAATGCTGCCCACATGCATATCGCCGTCATCAATCCTGTGCACTATATCGTTAGCGAATGTCTCTCGTGCAGCAATGGTAGCGGCGCTGAGGGGTTGCCGCGTTTGAATTTTGTATGGATAGAGGTGTAAACTCTGGCGCATGAGACGATATGTGGACGTTGGCGTCATTTGGACCGCAGCTGCAACACGGCGAACGGAAACCCGAGGCCGCTGTTGGATCACCTGCTGCACTAGCTGCGCGTTGCCCTCTGTGGTTGTCGTACGCGGTCGCCCTACCTTTCCAGCACGTTCATCCATCACGTTCCCAGTCCGTTGAAATTTTTCAAACAGATCCTTTATTATATCGCTTTTCGGTCCTTTGGTTACATTAAACCTCCGTTGAAAACTTTGTCTTGTTGCAACAACACTGTGTTCTAGGCGGTGGAATTCCAACACCAGAAAAATCCTCTGTTCTAAGGAATAAACCATGTCTACAGCACACTTGCACGGTGTGAACAGCACACGCTTACAGCAGAAAGACGACGTACAGAATGGCGCACCCACAGACTGCGTTGTCTTCTATATCTTTCACATCACTTGCAGCGCCATCTGTTGTTGAAAATTGTAACTACTGTAATTTCGAAAGTTTGTCCGCCTGAAAATGTACTGTTGTCCCAAGCATATTGCAACAGACGGTGTATTTCTATCGCTGCTCGTTTAGTTTTTATTGCCGTTTCAAATATACCGGTCATTTTTGAAACACCCTGTACATCCTTCACGAAACAACTCTAACTAAAAAAATGGTTTCATTCAGCTATGGGTGAATTTCATTGTAGCTTCCTGTATAGTGCAAGGTTGATTCTTGACCATTAAGACGGCACATGTTTTAAGTTTGAGTCTTAAATCCCATAATACGATTCTGTTTCACATCATGGTGCATTGCAAACCACTGAAATGTTTTCATTGCATTGCTTTTCACAAAGTTCCTCGGTCTGTTGGGTGCATAAGTTTCTCTTTGTTCTCATCATAGTTAAGTATTTTCAGAGGCGCACATTATGTTAAGGTATATCTACTAGACAACAGAAGAGTAAAAAGGATTTTAAAGCCACTTTACATTGACGACAGGCTGATTTTCATTATGACTTATCTCTTGTCAAGAGGCGTGTTTACGGCCTTTCGTAACTTAGTTCCCGAAAGCAAATGAGCTAATCACCTACGTCGCTACTACACTACTGGCCATTAAAATTCCTACACGACGAAGATAACGTGCTACAGCCGCGAAATTTAAGCGACGGGAAGAAAATGCTGTGATATGCAAATGATTAGCTTTTCAGAGCATTCATACAAGGTTGGCGCCGGTTGCGACACCTACAACGTGCTGATATGAGGAAAGCTTCCAACCGATTACTCATACACAAACAGCAGTTGACCGGCGTTGCCCGGTGAAACGTCGTTGTGATGCCTCGTGTAAGGAGGAGAAATGCGTACCATCACGTTTCCGACATTGATAAAGGTCGGATTGTAGCTTATCGCGATTGCGGTTTATCGTATCACGACATTGCTGTTCGAGTTGGTGGAGATCCAATGAGTGTTAGCAGAATATGGAATCGGTGGGTTCAGGAGGGTAATACGGAACGCCGTGCTGGATCCCAACGGCCTAGTATCACTAGCAGTCGAGATGACAGGCAACATATCCGCATGGCTGTAACGGATCGTGCAGCCACGTCTCGATCCCTGAGTCAACAGATGGGGACGTTTGCAAGACAACAGCCATCTGCACGAACAGTTCGACGACGCTTGCAGCAGCATGGACTATCAGCTCGGAGACCACGGCTGCGGTTACCATTGACGCTGCATCACAGACAGGAGCGCCTGCGATGGTGTACTCAACGACGAACCTGGGTGCACGAATGGCAAAACGTCATTTTTTCGGATGAATCCAGATTCTGTTTACAGCATCATGATGGTGGCATCCGTGTTTTACGACATCGCGGTGAAAGTACACTGGAAGCGTGTATTCGTCATCGCCATACTGGCGTATCACCCGGCGTGATGGTATGGGGTGCCTTTGGTTACACGTCTCGGTCACCTCTTGGTCGCATTGACATCACTTTGAACAGTGGACGTTTCATTTCCGATGTGTTACGGCCCGTGGCTCTACCCTTCATTCGATCCCTGCGAAACCCTACATTTCAGCAGGATAATGCACGACCGCATGTTGCAGGTCCTGTACAGGCCTTTCTGGATACAGAAAATGTTCGACTGCTTCGCTGGCCAGCGCATTCTCCAGATCTCTCACCAATTGAAAACGTCTGGTCAATGGTGGCCCAGCAACTGACTCGTCACAATATGCCAGCCACTACTCTTGATGAACTGTGGTATCGTGTTGAAGCTGCATGGGCAGCTGTAGCTGTGCACGCCATCCCAGCTCTGTTTGTCTCAATGCCCAGGCGTATCAAGGCCGTTATTACGGCCAGAGGTGGTTGTTCTGGGTAGTGATTTCTCAGGATCTATCGACCCAAATTACGTGAAAATGTAATCACATGTCAGTTCTAGTATAATATACTTGTCCAATGAATACCCGTTCATCATCTGCGTTTCTTCTTGGTGTAGCAATTTTAATGGCCAGTAGTGTATATCTACTAGACAACAGAAGAGTAAAAAAGATTTTGAAGCCACTTTGCATTCAGTTCAGGCTGATTTCTTTATGACTTTTCTCTTGTCAAGATGCGTGTTTACGGCCTTTCGTAACTTACAAGGGAACCTCCCCATCGCACCCGCCTCAGATTTAGTTATAAGTTGGCACAGTGGATAGGCCTTGAAAAACTGAATACAGATCAATCGAGAAAACAGGAAGTAGTTGTCTGGAACTATGAAAAAAATAAGCAAAATATACAAACTGAGTAGTCCATGTGCAAGATAAGCAACATCAAGCAGAATGTTAGCTCAAGAGCGCCGTGGTCCCGTGGTTAGCGTGAGCAGCTGCGGAACGAGAGGTCCTTGGTTCAAGTCTTCCCTCGAGTGAAAAGTTTACTTTCTTTATTTCCGCAAAGTCCGTTCGTTCATTGACGTCTCTGTTCACTGTAATAAGTTTAGTGTCTGTGTTTTGCGAACGCACCGCAAAACCGTGCGATTAGTAGACGAAAGGACGTGCCTCTCCAATGGGAACCGAAAACATTTGATCGCAAGGTCATAGGTCAACCGATTCCTCCACAGGAAAACACGTCTGATATATTCTATACGAAACTGGTGACGGCATGTGCGTCACATGACAGAAATATGTTGTCGACCCACCTAACTTGTACACTTGGCGAATGGGTAAAAAGATTCTTCTACCTTTCCCGATTTAGGTTTTCTTGTGGATGTGATAATCACTCCCAAAAAAGTGATGAAAATAAAAAATTAAATTTTTGACTCGAGGTAAGACTTGAACCAAGGACCTCATATTCCGCAGCTGCTCACGCTAACCACGGGACTACGGAGCTCCTGACTTTTCGCTGTCCTTGATGTTGCTTATGTTGCACATGGACTACTCAGTTTGTATATTTTGCTTATTTTTTTCATAGTTGCACCCAACTTCTTCCTGTTTTCTCGATTGATCTGTGTTCAGTTTTTCAAGGCCTATCCACTGTGCCAACTTATAACTAAATCTGAGGGGGGTGCGATGGGGAGGTTCCCTTGTTAGTTCCTGAAAACAAATGAGCTAATCACCTACGTTGCTACTATTATCTTGACTGACGAAACTTACGAGAAGCGTTCAATAAATAAAGTAACACGTGTTCTTCCTCGGCCGATTTCGGTTGAAAAAAATGCGGTATCTGTTGTGGGACACAGTGGATTATTCCCACTTAACCCCTTCTAGTTCCATGAAGATCCGATCGCTGGCAGCGCTATACATAGCCTTCAAAATGAGGTGTGTTCCAAGCAGAGAGCTGTAATTGAGCTACTTACTCGGGAAACCAGAGCACGGCAGATATTCATAGGCGTTTACGGAATATCTACAGAGACCTGATAGTGAACAAAAGCACGGTGAATCGTTGGGCGAGGCGTCTGTCATTATCTCAGTAAGGCTGCGCAGACCTGTCCGATTTCCCACGTGCCGGCAGGCCGCACACAGCCGCTACTCTAGCAATGGATGCGCACACTCTCATTAGAGGTGATCGACGTATCACAATCAAACAGCTCGTTTCTCATCGGAACGTCCCTGTTGTGAGTGCTGACACATTCGTCCACCAGTTGGGGTACTCAAAGGTGTGTGTCCGGTGGGTTCCTCGCCGCCTAACACAAGACCATAGAGAGCAACGAAGGACAATCTGTGCGGAACTGCTTACACGTTACGAGGCTGATAGTGACAATTTTTTGTCGAATCTCGTCACAGGTAAAGAAACATGGGTTCATCACTTCGAACCGGAAACGAAACGGCAATCCATGGACTGGCGCCACACCGACTCTCCTCCGAAGAAAATGCTCTAAGCCGCACCTTCAGCCGGTAACGTAATGGCGACAGTCTTCTGGAACGATGAAGAGGTTATTCTGTTTTATGTCCTCCCTCTTGGTACAATGATCAAGTCTGAAGTGTATTGTGCTACCTCAGGAAATTGAAGAAAAGACTTCAGCATGTTCGTCGCCATAAAAATGCAAACGAACTTCTCCGTGACAATGCAAGGTCGCACAAAGGTCCGCGCACCCGAGGGGAGCTCAAAAAACTTCATTGAACTATTCTTCCTCATCCACCCTACAGCCCGAATCTCACATCTCGCAATGAAGATGATGGTGGTGGTGGTGGTTAGTGTTTAACGTCCCGTCGACAACGAGGTCATTAGAGACGGAGCGCAAGCTCGGGTTAGGGAAGGATTGGGAAGGAAATCGGCCGTACCCTTTCAAAGGAACCATCCCAGCATTTGCCTGAAACGGTTTAGGGAAATCACGGAAAACCTAAATCAGGATGGCTGGAGACGGGATTGAACCGTCGTCCTCCCGAATGCGAGTCCAGTGTGCTAACCACTGCGCCACCTCGCTCGGTCGCAATGAAGAATGCACCCGCGGGAAGCAGTACGTGGGTGATGGAGAGCTTGTTGATACAGCAAAACGTTGGATCCGACGTCGCATAGGTCCCCTCCCAGTCGAGGGCCACGAGAAAGACAGGCCGCGGCGCGTACGTCATGAAGGTAGCCCTGCGCTCGCTCGCTCAAATCGGCAAACAAACTATGTTTCTACACCTGTTAACTCGTAACTAGGCGTGTCCGTACAAACGAAAACTGAATCTTCTACTGGAATACGCTATTATGGAATATTACTGTTATTAGTCCTATAATGATGGGAAGTCCATGAGCCTACTTATAATTCGTTACGGCTGTACTGGCGTACAAAAAAATAAAATCGTGCTAAAATAATTATCAGTTGCATAAGGCACCACTTACAGCATGTAAAGAGTACTGTTACGCAGAAGAGACTAAATGCTACAAACAAGCCGTTATACCATTTATATCGAGTATTGATCTTAAATTAAATTTTGCTGTAGTGCTCTTAATCAGTAAGACTTCATAATAGCAGATTCCAGTGGAAGATGCAATTCTCGTTAGTACTTACACGCTCAGCTGCTAGTTAACAGGTTTAGAAACGCATTTTGTCTGCTGAGGTGAACGAGCGAGAAGTTCAGGACTACCTTCGTGACGTACGGGCCGCGGCCTGTCTTTCTCGTGGGTCTCGCTCCCAGTAAGGTGACGTAAGGCCGTCACATTGAACGGAGATTATGTTGAAAAATAGTGTTCTGTAACCAGAAGACTGGATAAAGGTATGGTGTACTGTAATCCTGAATAAAACCAACTTAATTTCAGAAAAACAAATGTCTTGCATTACGTATTGAACTCCCCTCGGATTTGCAGAAAAGCAACGGTCTTGCTTTTAAAGAAGGTGAAGAACCAATTACATTGTATTCAGCGAATGCGATCAAACTGCTAATAAGTTTTACAGCCATTTTAGTAATGTAAATAAACAACAGAATTTGCTCATTTTCAATATTTTTTACCGAAAGCTGTCATAGAACATTTTTAAAAATTATTTTCGCTTGATTTTTGACATAAAGTTCATCAATATCATGGATCGCCTGAGAATCGTTCAAATACACAGGTGCTGATATACACTGGTGTGTAAAACAAGGACAAAATAGGGAAAAATAAAAGAATGGATATCATGGAAGAAACGGAAATTTTCATACACAAAGCGTGGAGATAATATTCTTAATGAAATAATCGAATTCAAAAACTCAAAATTCTTCAGCAGTCTTAAGATATGTCAGTGAAAATAATTGACTACAAATCTGTCAGTACCAGGGATATCGATACAAAACCTCGATAATCGATACTGACTCACATGCTACAGTCCGCCATCTTGTGTTGTGTGTATAACATCGAAGCAATTTGTGCAGTGAATTACGTTGGCAATCAGTGACAAAATACAATGTGGAATAGTGTAATGTCAACCAACAGCTCCGCCATTACACCAGTGATGCAAGTGAAGCAGCAAGATGATGAAATTGTAAGTGATCAACTGTCATATAACAGCCTTTCGCCGTTTTGGACTGATCGGCTGGTCCCGGCGGAGGTTCGAGTCCTCCCTCGGGTATGGGTGTTTGTCCTTAGGATAATTTAGGTTAAGTAGAGTGTAAGCTTAGGGCCCGCATCTCGTGGTCGTGCGGTAGCGTTCTCGCTTCCCACGCCCGGGTTCCCGGGTTCGATTCCCGGCGGGGTCAGGGATTTTCTCTGCCTCGTGATGGCTGGGTGTTGTGTGCTGTCCTTAGGTTAGTTAGGTTTAAGTGGTTCTAAGTTCTAGGGGACTTATGACCACAGCAGTTGAATCCCATAGTGCTCAGAGCCATTTGAACCATTTTTGTAAGCTTAGGGACTGATGACCTTAGCAGTTAAGTCCCATAAGATTTTTAAAAAAAGCCTTTCACACTATTTTCGTAACACATAACTGATGCAAATCTATCTGCATCCTATACAGACTGTGATATACATAGTCAACCACAAAGAAGAAAACCAGCAGAAGACATAACTGATTACGATTTCTAGCCATACACTGCCCCCATCCTTCCCCCCAAATGCCACACCAGCAGCTACAGTAAAAAACATTGTACAAAGTGTTCTAGACTAATCTAGTTTAAGACTTTATTTATAAGTAACATTTCTATATGTATGTATAAAAGCCTCAAGATGAACAGAACATGTTCGAAAAGCGTTGCATTATGTTAAATTAAACATAAAATGATAATGAGTCCCATACTTCTTTACAGAGCGTAGGGGAGCGACGCGGGAGACCCGCGCCGCCTTACTAGGCAAGGTCCTAGTGGAGGTGGTTTGCCATTGCCTTCCTCCGACCGTAATGGGGATGAATGATGATGATGAAGAAAACACAACAACACCCAGTCATCTCGAGGCAGGAAAAATCCCTGACCCCGCCGGGAATCGAACCCGGGACCCTGTGCTCGGGAAGCGAGAACGCTACCGCGAGACCATCATCAAACATAAAATAAAAAGTGACAGATAGCAGAAACTTGAAATAAATAATCAGAGGACGACAATAACTTTTGTATGAGTCGCTGCCAACTAACAAAGCTCGATAAAACTTGGATCGTACACAGAAAGAGGTACTGTCTTATAGTACAGAAGGTAACTGGAAGAAATACGCAATGAGACGAACCGGCATGACACATCTTTTCAAAGAAAATTATTAAAAAGTGCGACCGCATCAAAATGCGCAGGTCATTAGAGACGGAGCACAAACTCCGATTAGGGAAGGATGGAGAAGGAAAACTGCCGTGCCCTTTCGAAGACATCAGCCTGACATTGGCTTTAAGCGATTTAGGGAAATCGCGGAAAACCTAAATCAGGATTGCCGGTCGCGGGTTTGAGCCGTCGTCCTCATGAATGCGAGTCCAGTGTGACAGCCACTGCTCTACTCCGCTCGAAAAAAAAAAAAAAAAAAAACAACAGAGTCGCAGACGGTGGAGCTCTTGGAACGAGGGATATTCGGCGAATGGTCTGGCCCGCCAGTTCCTCCGACTTAAATCCCTTCGAACTCGTGTGAGATGCATTGGGGAGATGTATTGCAGCACATCCACATGCAGCAAGTATCATCCAGCAGTTGTCAACCGTGCTAGTGGAAGAATGGAACCCCCTGCCACAAAAAACCCATACCAACCCTGTAGTCAGCATGGGAGGACGTTGCAAAGCATGCTTTGCAGTCCGTGGTAATCTCACGCCCTATTAATAACTACATCCTGCCTTTTGAGATGTCCAGGGGACCATCTCGAAGCGCAGTGAGTTCGGTGTAATTATTGTCTGTTAATAAAAGTGTCAGTCCTGTTTGTCTCATTGCGTATTTCTTTCAGTTAGCTTTTGTATTACACGGTAGCAGTTCTTTCTATGTATAGCGCAAGTTTCATCGAGCTATGTTACTTGGCAGTGACACACCATGCAAAATTTACTGTCGTCCTTAAGTTTTGCACGGCACTGTATATCTTCTTTCCCTTATTAGTCTGAAAGTCTGTGAAAAATATCCCGGAAATGTCATAATACTGAGACAACAAATGGCTAACACTGAAACAGCTAAGTTTTTAAAGGTACAACGAGCCGATACAAGAACTTACGTACAACAAGAAATTTCTAGTCCACTCCCTATCAGGCTGCTACGATCGCAGTCCACAGTCAATTTCTAGTAGTTGTTACGTGTTGAAGCTATAGCGCCTTTCTTTTCCTCGAGACGCCATAAAACGAGTCGTAAAGCGCACTTAAGTGCTGTCGCACAAATCCCAAATACGAGTAGCTGGCTTTCACAATCATTCATTTACCGTGTTACTAACAGGACACTTACTGTGTGCCTATAATTCAAGTTTATTTTACTTACTTATATCAGGTCAGAAAAGCATATGTATACTTAAAACTGAGATACACAGCAGTGACGGTCCACAGTATTATTTAACGTGTAGTTCGTTGTGAACCGGCTATCGACACTCAAGAACTGTCTGACTATAGTTTGGGAAAGCGAGAGCCAGTTCACTGCTAGCTAAAAAATAAATGTTATTTTGGAACATCAATAATTTTTATGTAAGTTCTTAGTAAGTCTATGTTTCTCAAAGCATACACATTAAAAAAGTTTTGCATCACCCCGGCTCCAAGAACCCCTGAAGATTGACGTTTACTGTGGATATTGTATCACAGACACAGTCCCTTTGACTGTTCGCAGATGTCACTAAACCCGCCCAAAGATGTAAACAACTATGCATGAACAGCGCCTATTAGTAGGGCGGGGGGGGGGGGTGTCCGACAGCCGATCAGTTCCAGTCATTCCACCAGTCTGTAGTTCAACCATGCCTAGACGGTGAATACTACGGTTCGATCGCGTGCCCATTGTTACTTTGTGCCAGGAAGGGCTCTTAACTAGGGAAGTGTCCATGCGTCTCGGAGTGAACCAAAGCGATGTTGTACGGACATGGACGAGATACAGAGAGACAGGAACTGTCGATGACATGCCTCACTCAGGCCGCCCAAGGGCTACTACTGCAGTGGATGACCACTACCTACGGATTATGGCTCGGAGGAGCCCTGACAGCAACGCCACCATGTTGAATAATGCTTTTCGTGTAGCCACAGGACGTCGTGTTAAGATTCAAACTGTGCGCAATAGGCTGCATGTTTCGCAGCAACTTGACGTCCATCTTTGCAACCACGACACCATGCAGCGCAGTACAGGCGAGCCCAACAACATGCCGAATGGACCGCTCAGGATTGGCATCATGTTCTCTTCACCGATTAGCGCCGCATATCCCTTCAACCAGACAATCGTCGGAGACGTGTTTGGAGGCAACCCGGTCAGGCTGAACGCCTTAGATACACTGTCCAGCGACTGTAGCAAGGTGGAGGTTCCCGGCTGTTTTGGGGTGGCATTATGTGGGGCCGACGTACGCCGCTGGTGGTCATGGAAGGCGCCGTAACGGCTATACGATACGTGAACGCCATCCTCCGACCGATAGTGCAACCATATCGGTAGCATATTGACGGGGCATTTGTCTTCATGGACGACGATTCGCGCCCCCATCGTGCACATGTTGTGAATGACTTACTTCAGGATAAAGACATCGCTCGACTAGAGTGGCCAGCATGTTCTCCAGACATGAACCCTATCGAACATGCCTGGGATAGATTAAGAGGGCTGTTTATGGACGACGTGACCCACCAACCACTCTGAGGGATTTACGCCGATTGTCGTTGAGCAGTGGGACAATCTGGACCAACAGTGCCTTAATGAACTTGTAGATAGTATGTCACGACGAATACAGACATGCATCAATGCAAGAGGACTTGCTACTGGGTGTTAGAGGTACATTTGTGTACAGCAGTCTGGACCACCACCTCTGAAAATCTCGCTTTATGGTGGTGGTATAACATGCAATGTGTGGTTTTCATGAGCAATAAAATGGCGGAAATGATGTTTATGTTGATCCCTACTCCAATTTTCTGTACAGGTTCCGGAACCATCGGAACCGAGGTGATGCAAAACTTTTTTTCATGTGTGTACTTGGAAATTTGTGGTAAGTTTCTATGGGGCCAAACTATTGAGGTCATCGGTCCCTAGGCTTACACACTACTTACTCTAACTTAAACTAACTTACGTTAAGAACAATACACATACACAGCCATGCTCGACGAAGGACTCCAACCTCCGACTGGGGGAGACGCGCGAACCGTGGCAAGGCATCCAAGACCGCAGGGCTACCCCACACGGCCCTCAAAGTACCAACGGAATATTCCATAAATGTATACATATGCCTTACTCAGTACAAAATCCATCATTTAAAAAAAAGGGGAGTTAAAAATGCTATCCTGTGCCCAAACTACTGTGCTAATGTTTCCGCATTAAACAATGATGTACTTGACAAACTGCCTGTTAGGTCTCAGTCCAGTCTATAAACGTTTTTCTCCAATTGTTGGCAAGGTTTCACAGTCGCATAAAGAGTAATCTTGTGTGAGACGTAGTCATAAAGTTTTAATTATCACCTCGAAATAATAAAATAACGTATAATGTGGAATATTTGAAGAACAACGTTATTCCACCAGGTAATGTTTTAAAGTATTTGATTTGCACTGCTAGTTTCTTACACTGCCCATTCTCACGTGCACCTATAGTAACAGAAATTCATTGAAAAAGTGGAGCATCGTGCGATAATTAGTTTCCTGAATTTGGGGCCCGATGCTGCAAAAATCCGTGCTGAGTTGATGGAAGTGTACGGCCAAAATGCACCGCCATATGACACTGATTAGGTAGCCCAGACGTTTCCAGTGTGGTCAAACGAGTGTGAAAAACGAATAATGAATTGGCAGATCATCCCTCTGGGAATAAACGGGAATCGCAAAACAGATGTGCTCGAAGATCTCCGCGTCAGAGTCGGGGTGATTGTTGAAAATTTGAACACGACAAAGGTCGCCACCTGCTGCTCAAACCAGTTCAAAAAGTCCGCCGAAATGGAGCAGGCAGCGGAAATTTTTCAGTATCAGGCCGTTCCAAGTAAATGATTTGGGCACCTAAGCACCATGGACCAGTGCTGGGTCTCCGAGACAAAGGATCAAAGCAAACAGTGAAAACATGTGGATTCAATACCTCCGAAAAAGACAAAGTCCCAACCACCATCGGCAAAGTGATTCTGAATGTGTTTTGGGACTGCCACGGTGTACTGCTGACAGATTATGCTCGTGAGGGGCAAACCGATCACCAAATGCAATTACTAGAGGCTCTCGAGAAGAGTTTAAAATGGGAAACCTTGTAAGGGGAGGGGGGATAATTTATCCCTCGAAAAGCTGGCAGGTCATGCTGATCTTTGGGCTATCAAATCTTCCCTCCTCCCATCCCCCTCGTGCCCAGTTACTCTCCTGGCAAGGCACCGAGCGAAATCTTCCTCTTTCCTAGGATGCAAAAATCGTTGCGTGCCACGCATTTCTAGAATGACGACGAGGTAATTTTTTAGGCAGAATGTTTGCTGAACAGCAAAAATGTAGACTCTACAACGAGTGCGTCCGGCAAGTCATTTGTCACATTGATGCGTGTATATGTAGAAAAGGATTACCACTGCCATCAAGTTCCATGGTCGCAGCTTGATTTTTTTTTTCGAAGTGATAATATGCTGAAATGGAAATTGAAATCAATTGGGCTATGACAGAATACCATCTGAGCCACTGAAAGTCGTACGTCCTAATTCAATAGTCAAACTGACGGAGATAATAAACATAATTTATAACAGAGGAATTTGGGCACATGATATAAACAAAAGCACTCTAGCGCCGTTTCCTGAAAAGTGTAACGCAAAAGCATGTAAAGATTATAGGACAATTAGTTTTGTTAGTCGTGTTATAAGGTATGTAACGAGATTATTGGTAGGGAGACTTGAAAAGAAAATTGAGGAAATTACTGTGGAAGACAAGTGCGTGTTCAGAATAGGCAAAGGAAAAAGAGACACATACTATAGATTGTCTGAGGATTATCGGAGAAAGAAATGAACTAGGATGTATATATTTATTTTATTGACTGAAAGAACGCATTCTATGGTGTCAACTTGGGTATACTGATGAGAATTTATCTCGAAAGAGAGAAGATTAATATAGGAGATGTAAACAAAGCGAAAAGTGACAGAATAGGGAATGAAGACGGAAGAGATCAGCAACGAAAAGGAAGCTGTTTAACACATAACTAATAGGTAAGGCCATAGAGGACGCAAGAGGCACTATAACTGGAGTAGAAAGGATAAAGACTATAAAACATTTGGATGATCAGGCATTACTGGCGGAATCAGAAGAGGAGCTACAACATAAGGGGCGAGGACTATGGAATGAAGATAAATACAGTAAATAGCGCAGTGTTGGGAATAAGAAAGAAGGAAGATCCAGTTAACGTATTCTTAGTGGGGCAAAAGACAGAACGAGGAAAATCCTTTATGTACCTGGGAAACTTAATGACATGAAACGGAAACTGTACGGAAGAAATAAGGAGGAGGGTATCTATGTGAAAGAGAATATCTGAAAAGGTAGAGTAACTAACATCAAGAAAAATTCCAATCGAGCTGATGAAAAGGCTTGCTAAATGTTATGTCTGGTGGGTAGTGTTATACAGCACTGAATCATGGAATTTAAAACGAAAGAAGAAAGATGTTTAGAAACTTTCGATATGTGACTGTGGAGAAGAATGCTTAAGATGAAGCGGACTGACAACTCATGAATGAACATGTAATGATGAGCATAGGAGAAGAAAGAAAATTATTGGAATTGATCAAACAGAGAAAAAAAATCTTGGCTGTAACGTATGCTGTGTAGAAATAGTCTACAACAAAGAACTTTAGAGAGAAAAATGGGACTTCAAGAGAAATAAGTAGATAGAGATTTAGTATGATGGACTACATTAGAAAAGTACGAACATGAAAACAGATGAAGGAAGATGCTCATAATTGGACACGATCGGGAGCCTGCAGTTCAAATCTGTCATAAGACAGATACTCTGTAGAAGAAAGCAGAAGAATTAAAATTTTATGAGTAGCTTTCGTACGGCCTACAATGAGATGAAGAGATGGGAGCAGGAGAGGAAGTCTTGACGGGTCGCATCAAACCAGTGAGAAGATTAGTGAGGCTCCAAGTCTCCTCCCCTCCCATCCCTCCCAAAAAAAGAAAAATCTCGGTATGGTGGTTTGCAGAGTAGCACCCGCGGCGTACTTTTCAGACTTTCGCCCTGTAAGACAAATTTAAGATATTTTGTTATTCTGTTTTTAACTGATGACATTCGCTTTTTATGTGCTGCAGTAATTAAAAAAAATACTCCCGAAAATTAAGGCCTTTCTAAATTGAAAACATGTTCCAAGGTAAACATGGTCATGTAGCTATGGTCAAATATTCGTTTGAAACCGAGGAAATCTAGTTAGAACGGTATTTAATAGTGTATGTGTCCGATTTGTTATTCTACTACACACCAACAGGCGGTTAGTTAAATTAAAATGAAGCAGAAGTATTATCAAACAGTAGTTACAAGTAAAATACACTTTGAAATAGAAGCTATTGGAAACTGATACTGATTTCCATTCTCAAGACAGGCAAAATTGTTAAGACATTGAAGAAACTCAGTTCCTTTTCAAGTATCACATGTTCCATGGTAAAAATCCTATCTTCTGTTTCAGTGAACGAGATGATGCATCATCAACGAAGTATTGTTTAACTATATACATGTTATATGAATAGTTTTAAAATATATAGTATTATATTCAATATATAATTCTCTACCTGGAGTATTAACAAAATATTCCAAAAACTGTTTATTGTTAACTATCCGCATGTTATATGAATTGTTTTAAAAATATGTAGCATAAAGTTCTCTACCTGAAAAATTAACAAAATATTCCAAAGAGTTTTAATATATTGTAGAGTACTTAGATGTGTAGAGCACGAAATACCTACAAATGCGCCGGCCGCGGTGGCCGAGCGGTTCTAGGAGCTTCAGTCCGAAACCGCGCGACTGCTACGGTCACAGGTTCGAATCCTGCCTCGGGCATGGATGTGCGTGATGTCCTTAGGTTGGTTAGGTTTAAGTAGTTGTAAGTTCTATGGGACTGATGACCTCAGATGTTAAGTCTCATAGTGCTCAGAGCCATTTGAACCATTTTGAACCTACAAATGCTGCGCAAAACACAAACTCATGTCTAACACCGCGAGCAAACAATGTGAATGAGCATTTTGCGAGTGTTGCAGCGCAGTTTAAACAAAAACTGCCAAAATAAATATAACACTTTAAAATAATTATGCACTAAATATAGTGATGTTGGTGCCAACCACAGAGCATGAAATCAGTAACTCTGTACAAAAACTAAAAACTAAAAAAATCAATAGGTTTAGATGAAGTATCAATGTGTGTAGTGAAACAATGCATAGAGACTATACAAGCTCTCGTAACAAACATAATAAACTAATCATTAACATTGTACAATATTATTTCCAGTGTATTTAAAATAGGCAAGATGTATACTTCTGCTAAAGAAAGGTGATGCAAAAGACGTAGAAAATTACCGGCCCGTTTCCCTGTTGTCACCATTCTCGAAAGTAATAGAATCAATTATGAAAGACGGATTAATGAATTAGTTGAATAAATACAACCTTTTAAGTGAATCACAGTTTGGTTTCTGAAGTGGCAGAAGTACGGAATCAGATGTTTCTGAGGCTTTTCATATTGCTGACCATAATATTCTACTAAATAAGCCAGAAACATTTGGATCAAAGGGGTGCCTAATGATTGGTTCCGATCATAACTAGCACATAGGGTATAAAGTGTAGAGATAACACATATCTCAGATAAGTCTAAAGTTTTTCTAAAACACTTATCAGAGCCAAAGAACATTAATACAGCAGTTCCTCAGGGTAGCATTTTAAGACCAATACTGTTCCAGACTAACGTCAATGTTTTTCCCACTAGTGTTAGTCGTGGGATAAAATTCTCTTCGCTGATGACCGCAATAGCATAGTCACTGAGAAAACAAAGAGAACTCCATGTAGAGAAAGTGAATGAACCCATAAACAGGAAGTTTACAATTCCTCAATAAGAACTAAAGTGATTTCAGTTTGAAGAAGGAAAATTACATTATTAAATTAAGGGTAGATGGCAGCTTCACAGACAGGGTAACAAATGCAAAATTTCTAGGAATGAATACTGATTCTTAGCCAAAGTGGTGCGAACACACAATGATACTTGCAAAGATAATGTCATCAGTATGTTATGCCCTTATAGTCCTGTCATCAGTGTGTATCAGCCAGGTTCTTTTAATTACAAATTGCTCATATATACACCCAGTTCTTAGCTATGGTATTCTTGTCTGGGGATCAAATACACAAAATATGAACACAACATTAAAACTGCAGAAAAGAGTCATAAGAATAATAACCAAAAATAGCAGACGAGCTCATTGTAAAGATCTGTTCAAAACACTGGGGATTTTAACGTCACCATGTAAATACATTTACCAAACAGCTGTACACATGAAGAATAACAATGGCAATTACTGTACAAATAGCTCTGTCCATTACCATGAAACAATTCTAGACTAAATTTACATTTACCAAGAATAAATATAAAACTCAGAGTAGCATTTTCTGTCAAGAAATAGAACCCTATAACAAATTACCAAAGGCCATTAAAGAAATTACTAAAAAACGTATTTAAAAAGACAGTTGAAATATTTGTTAACCTAAACATTCGGTACATTGAAGGATTATTTAGACAGAGCAGAGTATGGGCCAGGTAAAAAATTTAACACAGATTATAATAACGATAATGGAACATCTAATTTCCTACGCAAAAATTTCACACTATATTTTTTCACCTTTTTTTCGTTTTCTGGAAAAACTTGCTTCTAAAGCTATGCAATGTGTAACACTTACACCTTATCCTCTTCCTGAATTCAAAATCTCACTCGTTATAGAGGGATGCTAACTCAGTTTTCCAGGCTACCAAATGGGAAGTTGCGGTGCAGAAAATGGTCCTGACATCGCCTGATGGTGTGTGTAGTGTTATAAAACAACGTGTTTATGGTGTGTGTAGCGTTTGCAGTTACTAGGAGTGAGAAATGGATGAATCATAAATAACTCATTTGTAAAACAGTGTTGTACCCTAGCGGCAAACCGAATGAGATAGCACTGTTTTAAACAGTGGTCTTGTATTTGGGAGCGTGGAGGCTCAGATCTTCAACCATTAATCCTGATTTAGGTTTCCAGTGGTATCCCTGATTTATTTCAGTCAAATGCCGGGATGATTCCTCTTTAAGTTCACAGTCGACTACCTGTGCCATCCTTGTCTTTCTAGACCTGTAAGTCTGTAAATGTCTGTATACCAGTATGTGAATTACGTAATTTTTGTTGTTCTTGAATTTTAATGCTAAGACATGTCTCATATCATTGTAAAAAGAGATTTATTGATAAATAAAACTACTATTACTACTACTACCAACAACAACAAAAACTGTAGAAAATAGCGGAAACTGCTTATAACGGTCTAAAAATGGTTCAAATGACTCTGAGCACTGTGAGCAACACCTGAGGTCATCAGTCCCCTAGAACTTAGAACTACTTAAACCTAACTAACCTAAGGATATCACACCCATTCATGCCTCAGGCAGGATTCGAACCTGCGACCGTAGTGGTCGCGCGGTTCCGGACTGAAGCGACTAGAACCGCTCGGCCACACCGGCTGGCTATAACGGTCTCTAGAGGGCATTCCTTCATGTGATTCTAAAACCAGTCAGTAGACTGAAGAGTCAATCAAAAACGATCGTGTGTTTCTCGGAACACTCTTCTCAAGATACAACACTTTCCCCTACGTGTATTGTAGATACAATTTCCTTTCCTTTGACAGTATACGACATAGAAACGTCACTTGTCAAACATATCCTTTCACTTTATCAGCGATGACATTTTCGCGTGGGTTGAGCGGGAGTAGGTAAAACATGAAAGCATGCGTGTCGCGTGTGACGCCTGTGGGCGGAAACAGGCTAGTCACAGCGGCGGGGTCGCGGAATGCGGTGCGAGGCGTTGCTCCCGTGGCCTTTGCGGCGCGCTGCCAAACTCAAGTCCGAGGTCGCCGCTTTCTCTCGACTCAGTCGCCCCACTACCTCCCGAGACCGTATCCGGCCGTGTGCGAGCCGTCGAGCTTTTGTCTTTCTCGAGAAGGCATAAAACGCGTTGTAAGGCGCTCTTGAGTGATGCCGTATAAATCCCGTAAGTCTCACTTTCCGAATCATTCATTCATTTACCGTGTTCCGCAGATACCTGTACGAAGCATAACGTTTAGGAATGTGGCGAGAGTGAAGGTATACATTAACAAAAGACGAGGAGGTCATAGAAACGTTCTCTGTATACTCTATCAACGATGAACTTCTACAATATAGCAGGTCAGCAACTGGAAGCAGTTAATTCCATAAATTATCTGGGAGTACGCATTAAGAGTGATTTAAAATGGAATGATCATATAAAGTTGATCGTCGGTAAAGCAGATGCCAGACTGAGATTCCTTGGAAGAATCCTTAGGAAACGCAATCCGAAAACAAAGGAAGTAGGTTACAGTACGCTTGTTCGCCCACTGTTTGAATACTGCTCAGCAGTGTGGGATCCGTACCAGATAGGGTTGATAGAAGAGATAGAGAAGATCCAACGGAGAGCAGCGCGCTTCGTTACAGGATCATTTAGTAACCGCGAAAGCGTTACGGAGATGATAGATAAACTCCAGTGGAAGACTCTGCAGGAGAGACGCTCAGTAGCTCGGTACGGGCTTTTGTTGAAGTTTCGAGAACATACCTTCACCGAGGAGTGAAGCAGTATATTGCTCCCTCCTACGTATATCTCGCGAAGAGACCATGAGGATAAAATCAGAGAGATTAGAGCCCACACAGAGGCATACCGACAATCCCTCTTTCCACGAACAGTACGAGACTGGAATAGTAGGGAGAACCGATAGAGGTACTCAAGGTACCCTCCGCCACACACCGTCAGGTGGCTTGCGGAGTATAGATGTAGATGTAGATGTAGAATGTTTTTCGTGCTAATGTCAGCTAAATTTAATGACGTAAGGTACAAAGAAGGCTAATACTTCAGAAAAAATGCTATTTCTTCTATTATACTAGACAGGAATGTTTATTTGCTGTTGGTAGAAATCTTTTTTTTTTATCAAGGGAAACGTTTACCAACATATGTAAATACTCTCTGATTACCCCTCCTCTGCTTTATGGCGTCATTTGGATGCGGTATGGAGGGGCATGTTGACAGCACCCCGCTCTACCGGCCGTTATTGGCTTCCCAGACCTTGGAGCCGCTACATTTCACTCAAGTAGCTCCTCAAATGGCCTAATGAGGCTGAGGGCACCCCTTTGCAATTCCTTCATCAGAGGAAAGTCCCTGGCGGTACCAGTAATTGAACCCGTGTCATGGGAGTCATATATGCTGACCACTCAGCTTCGTAGGTCGACTAACATCCATAATTACTACGTCTTATTTACAGTAGATAACCACTTGTCATGCAGCTTTACTACAGGCACTGCTACTTGTCGTGTAGCTAATACACCTCTTCAATTCTTGAATCAAGATACACTCTCTGAAAAAAAAAAAAAGAAAAAGAAAACACGCACCACGAAGGAATTATTCGAATGGGACAGAAATCGGAAGATGTGATCCCCATGTACAGACTAACAAATGATTACCATTTCAGGAAAATACACTCCTGGAAATTGAAATAAGAACACCGTGAATTCATTGTCCCAGGAAGGGGAAACTTTATTGACACATTCCTGGGGTCAGATAAATCACATGATCACACTGACAGAACCACAGGCACATAGACACAGGCAACAGAGCATGCACAGTGTCGGCACTAGTACAGTGTATATCCACCTTTCGCAGCAATGCAGGGTGCTATTCTCCCATGGAGACGATCGTAGAGATGCTGGATGTAGTCCTGTGGAACGGCTTGCCATGCCATTTCTACCTGGCGCCTCAGTTGGACCAGCGTTCGTGCCGGACGTGCAGACCGCGTGAGACGACGCTTCATCCAGTCCCAAACATGCTCAATGGGGGACAGATCCGGAGATCTTGCTGGCCAGGATAGTTGACTTACACCTTCTAGAGCACGTTGGGTGGCACGGGATACATGCGGACGTGCATTGTCCTGTTGGAACAGCAAGTTCCCTTGCCGGTCTAGGAATGTTAGAACGATGGGTTCGATGACGGTTTGGATGTACCGTGCACTATTCAGTGTCCCCTCGACGATCACCAGTGGTGTACAGCCAGTGTAGGAGATCGCTCCCCACACCATGATGCCGGGTGTTGGCCCTGTGTGCCTCGGTCGTATGCAGTCCTGATTGTGGCGCTCACCTGCACGGCGCCAAACACGCATACGACCATCATTGGCACCAAGGCAGAAGCGACTCTCATCGCTGAAGACGACACGTCTCCATTCGTCCCTCCATTCACGCCTGTCGCGACACCACTGGAGGTGGGCTGCACGATGTTGGGGCGTGAGCGGAAGACGGCCTAACGGTGTGCGGGACCGTGGCCCAGCTTCATGGAGACGGTTGCGAATGGTCCTCGCCGATACCCCAGGAGCAACAGTGTCCCTAATTTGCTGGGAAGTGGCGGTGCGGTCCCCTACGGCACTGCGTAGGATCCTACGGTCTTGGCGTGCATCCGTGCGTCGCTGCGGTCCGGTCCCAGGTCGACGGGCACGTGCACCTTCCGCCGACCACTGGCGACAACATCGATGTACTGTGGAGACCTCACGCCCCACGTGTTGAGCAATTCGGCGGTACGTCCACCCGGCCTCCCGCATGCCCACTATACGCCTTCGCTCAAAGTCCGTCAACTGCACATACGGTTCACGTCCACGCTGTCGCGGCATGCTACCAGTGTTAAAGACTGCGATGGAGCTCCGTATGCCACGGCAAACTGGCTGACACTGACGGCGGCGGTGCACAAATGCTGCGCAGCTAGCGCCATTCGACGGCCAACACCGCGGTTCCTGGTGTGTCCGCTGTGCCGTGCGTGTGATCATTGCTTGTACAGCCCTCTCGCAGTGTCCGGAGCAAGTATGGTGGGTTGACACACCGGTGTCAATGTGTTCTTTTTTCCATTTCCAGGAGTGTAGAATGATTTACTCAAGAGAAAGAGCTTCGCAAATTGAGACAGTGAATAAAGCGTTGGTCCACATGTGGCCCTTATGTGAGCAGTTATTCGGCTTGACAAAGGGAGAACCGATATGTACTCAAAGTACCCTCCGCCACACATCGTCAGGTGGCTTGCGCAGATGTAGATTGACTGAAATGTAGGATGTCCTCCTGGGGTATATCGCGCCAAATTCTGTCGAAATGGAGCGTTACATCGTTAAAATTCCAAGCTGGTTGGAGGGTACTGCCCATAATGTCCCAGACCTTCTCAATTGGGGAGAGGGTTGGGTTGGGTTGTTTTGGGGAAGGAGACCAGACAGCGAGGTCATCAGTCTCATCGGATTAGGGAAGAATGGGGAAGGAAGTCGGCCGTGCCGTTTGAAAGGAACCATCCCGGCATTTGCCTGGAGCGATTTAGGGAAATCACGGAAAACCTAAATCAGGATGGCCGGACGCGGGATTGAACCGACGTCCTCCCGAATGCGAGTCCAGTGTGCTAACCACTGCGCCACCTCGCTCGGTTGGGGGAGAGATCCGGCGACCTTGCTGGCCTATGCAGGGTTTGGAAAGCACGAAAACAGGCAGTAGAAACTCTGTGTGTGTGTGTGTGTGTGTGTGTGTGCGAGATCGCATTATCTTGTTGCAATGTAATCCCAGGATGGATTGCCATGACGGGCAACAAAACGGGGCGTAGAATGGTACAAATGGCTCTGAGCACTTTCGGACGTATCATCTAAGGTCATCAGTCCCCTAGAACTTAGAACTACTTAAAACTAACTGACCTAAGGATATCAGTCACATCCATGCCCGAGGCAGGATTCGAACCTGCGACCGTAGCGGTCGCGCGGTTTCAGACTGAAGCACCTAGAACCGCTCGGCTAGAACGGCCGGCCCGGGGCGCAGAATATTTTCGACATACCGCTGCTCTGTAAGGGTGCTGTACATGACAACCACAAGGGTCCAGTTACGAAAAGAAATGGCTGGTCACCGGAGGTCAGTTCGAAACGGGACTCATCACTGAAGACAGTTCTACTCCAGTCAATGAGATTCCAGTCCGAAGACATGCCTGGAGACGCCCCGGACAGCGGTGGGGTACCAACCTGACTGTCGCGCGCGACACTCCCCGACAGCCAGGAGTGATGGATGGTCTGGGCTGTCATCACAGTACAGCGGTAACTCGACAATATTCTTCTTCCAGTTTTGTTGCCCTTCATGGCAAGCCATCCTGGGTTTATATCTCAATAAGGTAATTCCAGCCCGCACCCCTGGTGCTTGTCTTCATGCTTGCCAAACGGTGCCTTGGCCAGCAATGTCGCCAGATCTCTCCTCAATTAAGAAAGTTTGGATCATTATGGGCAGAGCCACCCATCCAGCTCAAGGTTTTGACGATCTAACGCGCCAGTGGGACAGAATTTGGGAAGATATTCCTCAGGACAACATCCAACAACCCTATTAATCAATGTCAAGCCGAATGACTGCTTGCATAGGGACCAGAGGAGGACCAACGCCTTCTTGACTTGCTCAATTTGAGAAGCTCTTTCTCTTGAATAAATCGTCCATTTTTTCTGAAATTGTAATCATTTGTTTGTCTATACGTGTATATCTCATCTATCAATATCCGTCCCATTCGGATACTTCCTTTGTGGTGGGTCTTTTTGTCTTAGAGTGTATATCGATGATTTGTAGAAAGAATAACTAATGAGATATGCTTTTATTTTTATTTTTAACTGGCAGCCATTCCCAAGTATAGAAGAAAATCGTTTTTGTGTCTTGTATTCTTATCCTGTAAATCACAGTTCCGCCTAAATTGATTCTTATCGTCAGCGACAAAAGCTGTAAAAGAGAAAATGGGTCCTTAAGAATGTTTCCGCAAGATGTATGGTTACCTTTTATACACAATATTCTTACCGCTTATTTCTTTGTTGCATTGCCACGGAAGACAGTTTCTTAAGGGTGGACGTTCACGAAATTGACCAAAAATGTAAATTTTCAGCTATTTTTTATTTATTATCAGAATAAATGGGCAATAAGTTCATAAAGTTTCAATGATGAAATTGCATCCAAAGTGCCTGAAAAATAATTACATGTGTCACTCAACTTTCCTGCCACGTCCACTTCATGAAGAAACGCTTCAATACCTATAGACACAGAGTGATAACAACCGCTACATTCACTAGGAGAGGATTCGAGATTGTATCCTGGATGTTTTCAAGCCCACTTACAGGTTTATGGTCCATCCTGAACTTCTAAAAAATGTGTGCTCATAGCAAAACCCAGAATCCAAATGAGTCTCTAAATTCACTCATATGGAAACGATGACCTAAAACCACATTTTTTATCTGCTACAGTTGTCATAATTGCAACTTATGAAGCATTTTTTGTATTTAAGGATGGTACCTCAGTAAGGGTGAAGTTATTATAGAGAATGGGGTTCAAGATTGGAAATTTAGCTATAGACATCTTGATAAAAATAAATTTATAGCGCCTCTCTGTAGATGAAAAGTCAGTTAAAGTCCTGGTAAAGGAAAGATGGCAGAAAACTAGAAACCAGAAGAGAAGTCTTGAAGGGAAATAGGACTCTGAATACAAATATGGGGCGTTCTGAAGACATGTAAAAAAAAACGTTAGGTTGAACTTTAAATTGCATTTTCTGAAAACTATGTTTTTAAAGTTTATGTAACTTTTTTCAGAATATAGGAAGGCTAGATTTATGAAATTTTGTACACTTACTTTTATAAACCCAATAAATGATATCTCTAGAGAACATCTTGGAATTCTGAGCGTAAACTGAGATATGGGCCGAAGTGCCTAGAATTTTATTTTATACTTAAAGGATTATAGTTAAAAATTATTAAAGTTCTCCTATTGGATATATTAATAAAACGTCGTGCTAGAAGCTTCCTGCATGCAAAGAGGTTGAACAGAGAAAATTTTGTAGAAATCTGTTCAATAGTTTCTGAGAGGAAGGTACATATATTATTTTTTAACTAAAACTTTTAAATTTCATAGAAAAAGTTAAATATTTGTAATCCAATGAACTTAGCAGTAAACGTGTTAATTTCATGTGAAGCTTGGTACAAAATTTAATTTCCTTATCTTCAAAATCGTGTATTTGGTGCACCTTTCAAACAGTATATGTGTTCCATGAACGTCCTCCCTTAAGACAACAGTGAGTGAAAATATGCAAAACAGCCTACATTCTTTTCTTCAGGAGAGAAGTTTCCGTGGCAAAACATTTTGATGTGAACCTCGTGATTAGTTTATCCATATGTTCATCCCATTTTGTATTGCTATCCAACTGTACGCCAAGGAATACTGTGGTTCGACAGTTATCTTAAAAATAAAAATCAAATACACGTCTCAGAAGGGGTCATGAAAACATCTGTTCCCAGGAATGACGAGGGGTTCAGTCGTAAGTTCAATGCAGTTCTCGCTGCATATCAATAACATTTCATCTGTGCTACCTTCTTGTAAACGCCACTCATATGCTCATGACATAAATTTGCATCTGAGCGCCAGTCCTAAGAACATTGGTGCTGCTGTGTCAAGTTTGAATGACGACCTTTGTTCAGTATCGCAGTAGCCACGAAAGATGGGTCTTCAACGGAATCCCGAAAAGTCATCCTTACAACACCGAAGTTTGACCAGCAAAAATTTTCTTGAAACAAGTCCTCTTATACTCGTTAATGGCATCCAATTACCCTAACAAGAAAATAGTAAATCTCGGCATAATCTTGGATGAGCATGAGAAGATCTCTCTCTCTCTCTTGCTTACATGCAATCCCAAAATTTAGAATAATATTTTCTCTCATAGTGAAACAAAAACTAATTCTGTTTTTAGTCTTTCCAAATATTTGTTATTGTGATTTAGTCCCACGCGGCACGAGCTGTAGAATCGCCAAATTATTCGAGAAAGCGTTAAATGGTTGCGTAAGATAACTTTGTAAAGTCTGGTTGTCTAACCACATCAGTCCTGCCTATGATCCTGTATGGCCCATGTGACCGAATAGACGGCGTGATTTTCACACTCTCTGTATTCTTCATCGGTTTCTCAGTCAGCTGTATCCTCAGTACCTCTCCTCGCATATCAAATACTTATCATCATTCCATAACTGCAATACCAGATCGGAAACGTCCAGCATCGCAACTGGACAAATGCATAACCCTATATCTTTCTCCATATCCTTATCCATGTCAGTCATACGACTCGGGAACAATATACTTAGTATCACGCATCTTATCCAAAACCACTCTGCACTCAAGCGGAGATGAAGGCTCTACCTGTCATCAATGGTGTAGCTTCCCTCTCGACACACTCCAGATGTCTTGCTTCTGCCCAACAATGCACTAGTATTTCTCCCACAATGTCAACCCTATTCTTGCTTCTCTCGTCCCTATCTATTTCTGTTTTCTTTCTTCCATCTCACCTGATAACCTAATCCCTTATTTCTTGCTCTCCTCTATATCACTCAACTTCTCCAGATGTAATTATTTCCATGCCGGCTGCCATATATTTCCATTAGATGTCATTACATTTCCGAAAAACTACCGAGGTATATAATTAACACCGGTTTAATTAGACTAAACTTTCTAAAATATCGTATATTCATTACTATATTTAGTATTTACACACGGCGTGTTCCAAAAACACACCGACAAGCTTTACGGACAGGTTCCTAGAGGCCGATTGCTTTGTTGTTAATAATGGCGATATGCAGGGTGAACAACAACTTCTCTGACAAATTTTCATAGGTGGTACTATAGGCCAAAGCAAGAAAAGAAGTCTAGTAACAAAGGCTCTAAAATGCATACCCTAAGAGCTATGAGCACTTGTTCATCTTCGACACTATAAAATAGATTTCTTCTACTGGAAGGACTTTGCTTCCATATTTTGGCAGGAGGTAGTATGGACCAAACCAAGAAAAATGTGCCTAGTAAACATGAGATCTAAACGGCATACCTTAAGAGCTATATGCACTTGTTCAGTATAAGAGATGTTTCTTACACTAGCGAAGATATTTTGGAAGGAGGTAGGATGGACAAAACAAGAAAAAAATTTCTAGTAAACAGGGCTCTAAAATACATACCTTAAGACCTATGAGCACTTCTTCAGTAGAAGAGCTGTTTTTCAAAAAAATGGCTCTGAGCACTATGGGACTTAACATCTGAGGTCATAAGTCCTCTAGAACTTAGAACTACTTAAACCTAACTAACCTAAGGACATCACACACATCCATGCCCGAGGCAGGATTCGAACCTGCGACCGTAGCAGTCGCGCCGTTCTGGACTGAAGCGCCTAGAGCCACTCGGCCACCACGGCCGGCGATGTTTTTAACGCTATGGAAGATGAATAAGTGCTCATAGCTTTTAAGGTATGCATTTTAGACCCATGTTTACTCAATATTTTTTCTTGGTTTGGTCTGTACTACCTCCTCTCATAATATGGAAATCAAAGCCCTTGTAGTAGAAAAGATCTGTTTCATAGAGTCTAATGTGAACAAGCGCTCGTAGGTCTTAAGGTAAACATTTTAGAGCCCATGTTTTCTGGACTTCTTTCCTTGTTTTGGTGAGAGTAGCCTCTCCCCAAAGCTTTTCAATTTTTTTTTGGGGGGGGGGGGGGGACACACCCTGTGTATATTACTGACTTTCTTGTTCTTCTTATCTTCCCAAAACTTACTCATCTTTTCACTTTGAGCCTGTCTTCTTCCTTGCGTCCACGCTATTTTAGGTTTCAGCTTCCTTCCTGTAGTGTTCTTTGGAATGAAGTTATTTGTACTGATTTTCCGCCTGTATGTAGTCCGTGTAGTCGCCAGTGAGTCAATACAGACTTCTGCGAGGTCACTTTGGGTTTCTACCAACCAACGTATTTTGGATTCTCGGGTTCCGTTGTAATGTGGGAGATTTTCTTCGTCAAGCGAGAGTCATCAGTTCGTGCTATATGACTTAGAATTTCTACGTCTTTTCGGTATTAGTGAGGTGAATCGCTCAGTCAGCGAATACAGTTCTTTTGAGCTTTTGCATACCCAGATTCCATCTTGAATTTTCGATCCAAATATTTTTATCACTATTTTTCTTTCAGTTTTCTCGATTCTCTGACGTCGGTAGTTCATGAAGACGTCTCAGTAGCGTAGAGTGCTTCTATACGAACGACTGCGTGGTAATGACAAAAATTCGCTATGACGGCCAGCGATTTGATGTTGTACATATTGCGGTTAATTGTGTAGGCTTCACGTAGTTTTTTTGCACGTCATTTGTTAGATACTCTTTCGTTACTAGAGTTTCCAATAATTTCAGCTAGCTATTTAAAGTGTTTAGCTTCTGTGATGCTTCCGTACTTGGTTGCAAGTGATGCGAGGTTTGGGATCTTGGAGTTTATGTGTTGATATTTTCTCTTAAGAGATTTGGAGTTCGATCTCAATGGCATTCTCCTGAAGCTTCTCGATGGCGTCGCTGGCTTCCTCGGGAGTCCGGGTAATTATTGCTAGGTCGTCAGCAAAAGCAAGGTATTTATGTTGAGTCTTTTATCTTTTGTTCCTATACTTATTCCTGGTATTTCTTTGTCCCACCTTTGGTGATCTCATGAAGCACTAGGTGGAACGGCGGTGGGGACAGTCCATCATCCCGTCTTACTCTAGTTCTAAAATGAATGGTTCAATGGCTCTGAGCACTATGGAACTTAGAACTACTTAAACCTAACTAACCTAAGGACATCACACAACACCCAGCCATCACGAGGCAGAGAAAATCCCTGACCCCGCCGGGAATCGAACCCGGGCGTGGGAAGCGAGAACGCTACCGCACGACCACGAGATGCGGGCTTCTAAAATGAAAAGCAGATTGTTATTATTATTATATGCTGTTCATGTATTACAGATGTTATAATGTAAACTTACTAAGGATGTCGGGTGAGATATAAGAGAGCGCCAGAGCACTCTAATCCCACCACGTGTAATAAATAAATAAATAAGCAAGGCGTAGTTAGTTTTCCTTTACCAAGCAACTTTGCAACTGTGTTTTCAAATATTGACTTATATGGCTCGGAAATGTGTGCTTTACAGTCAGTACGTAGTTCTATCACACGATTTTCATCCGTGACATTCTGTAGTAATCAATTGTTCCACAGAAAGCAGTTGCATTACATATCTCGCTGAGTTTCTATCGGGCGTGAAGAGAATTTGAATTTTCTGAGCTGTATGGCAGACTGGCTGCATTTCATTGTGCTGCGGACTAAGAGAGTCATCCACTAGCCACCTCCATCACTTAGTCACAGTTACTGAGGCATTGTTTATAAAACACAAAGTTTCCGCAGAATATCAGTTTAATGGTAATAGGCTGATTTTCCGAACTGTGGAAAATGTTGTTTTTCGCGACGTTCAGTGGAGATAAAAGAAGAGAACGAGTTGTGTAACCTGATCGTCGAAAATCGTAAATCTTGCAGAAGAAGCGTGAATTTCTCATTTCATGTTTTGTTTTGCCTCATCTGTTTAGATAACAAATGCCCTAGAATACTCCAGCGTATTTACGTGGGATTTTCTACGATAATACACATTAAAACTACTCCTTGAGACTAAATATAAAAGCTGAATTCAAATGTAAAGTGTGCCGGTGACGCCCCATCATGTTGAAATCGTGTAAGACGAGTAATTCTAAACGGTAAGACTGTTAAAATCCATATGTGAGAGAACTTGCTCAAGGGACGTTTTGATTCAGACCCAGCTCAGAAAACAACAAAATTGTTAATAGTAAAATTCCATATAGTCTTAAGGATTTGGTGTTGACAGGGTCATCACACCCGTTCGAGGGACGGAGGAGGTGTTTCCCTATGCCATACACAACTAAAACGTTTAATTTATTTTCAAGATGGTCTCCTCCGTGTAGGTAAGAAAAACGGTGATTTTATGCACATGTACACAGAGACAAATCTGTAAGCTATATTCGACGTTCAAAGTTGGCTGTAATCCTTAAGCTTTCCGTGGGTGCTACAAAATCAGTTGTTGCTCCTATAAGGTTCCCAGAAGATCTGTTTAGCTTATGTTCAGGTCTCATACAGTACAACAACTACTACTTGCATTACTAGACCGAGCAGGGAATGCAGTGAGTAAGGCACTGGACTTGCATCCGGGAAAAATATTGCTGAAATCTCCTTCCAGATATTAAGATTTATGTTTCCCGCAACTTTCTTTGAAACATAGGTAAACATGTCGGGATAGCTCCCTAAAATAAAAAATAAAAAGCCACAGCCGGTCTCTGTCGTCATCCTTCTGTGAGAACCATGTGATCGCTCTCTACAAGATGGGTTTCTGATATATCTCGCACAGCCAACCTCCGTCCCCCTAACACAAGCTGCTACGTTTTCTCGTAGGCGCCAATCTACTAATGGGAGTACATTGTGATTTAGTTGTCATTGCTGCGGAAATAGCTCTTCAAAACATCGCCGAACCGTTATTGATTTGCATCTCGCAGCCCCACCCGAGAGCTGCAGTGGGGCCAACTCTGCATCTGTAAAACATTCATACCGTATAATTGCTTACATGAAACTAACGCCGCCGAAAACAAGATGCGAGAAAGGACTGAGAACTCCACTACGATACTTGTAGGTGAACAGACAAGAGGTCATTTAATATTTGTCAACAGCGACTGCCGCAAGTCAACGGACACTCTTTCCTTGAGAATACGGGACGCATTCCGGATCATACGTATTTGCCTTTCTGATCAAGTTTTCTCGGTGCAGTGCCAGCATCAGCCGGGGTAACAATGCAAACGAACTACTCTGTAAATTGCGACACAAGTCCAAGGTTTCTGACATAAAAGTTTTCTGAATCTCGTTCCTTGTCATAACGTGAAAAAATACACTAGAAGAAACCAATGTTCCGGCCACTGATACAGTGGCCTTCTTCTGGGTCTACCGATGTGCTTCAGCTGTGAAGCGTTGCTCATATTTTGTCATTGCTGATCACTGAACATGACGTTACGTCACAATTTTAAAAAGGTTGTAGTTATGATTGGCTCTCTGGCTCTGAGTACTATGGGACTTAACTTCTGAGGTCATCAGTCCCCTAGAACTTAGAACTACTTAAACCTAACTGACCTATGGACATCACACACATCCATGCCCGAGGCAGGATTCGAACCTACGACCGTAGCGGTCACGTGGTTCCAGACTGAAGCGCCTAGAACCGCTCGGCCACATCGGCCGGCAGTTCGGCAGTTATGATTGGTCATTTGAGGCGAAAGGACCGGGAAATTTTTAAAATTATAATGTAACGTCATGTTCAGTTATCTACCTGTTCTAATGACTTTTTAGTTATGGAATAAATTTCGTTTTGTATGATTTTTTTGAAGGTCTTACATTATCCCCCGCTGTTTCCTTGTTCTTGTACCAAAAGAACAGGTTACTATTTACCCAAGGTAAAGTATCACACCATTTTCATGTCACAGGAGGAATGGTCAATATTCAGGAATACCCCAGGAACGATCGTTCGAAGCAAATCAGTCCAGTAAACACGGGCTTTTCAGTGCATACCTTAAACGCTATAAGCGTTTCATCGCCTTTGAAACTGTGAAACTAATTTCTTCTATTGCAAGCTCTTTGCTTTCCATATTTTGGGAGGAGGCAGTATGGACCAAAATAAATAAATGTCTAGTAAACATGGATGCTACAATGCATACCTTACGAGCTGTGAGCACTTGTTCAGTACAAGAGACGTGTTTCACAATAGCGGCGATGCAGAAGTGCGCATTGTTCTTGAGCTCTACATTTTAGAGACCATATTTCCTGAACTTGTTTGTTTCGAACGATCGACCATTCCTGTCATATCCCTAATACTGACTATTCATCCGGGGAACCCTGCTTTCGCCGCAGTAAGGAATGTGTTCTTCATGTATTGCATTTTGTGACAATATTCTTGTATTACTTATGGTTGGAAATTTTTGTCCTTTGTACAGTTCAGTTACACAGAATGTTTACTTGATGGAGTCGTATGCTGTGCCAGCGGTACTTGGCGGGTTGCTAGAAAGGGAAGGTCGTGGGAGCTGACAGGTGGGAGAAATGAAAGTAGGTGTGGCTAAAGAAAAGTTTTGTATTTCCTATGTACAACAGCGTATTGTATGAACCGATCGAGTCGGAGCATTGACTAAGGAACTAACTGCAATTCTTCAAGAGGGGCGAGAAACTTCCCCTTTAGTTTCTCATGGATTCCTTAAACAGGTTAAGAAAAATGTTGGGACGTTTCTTAGGATAAAAAGGCCGTTTCTTTTCCTCATGCTTGTCCAATCCGAGTTCGTGTCCATCTCTAATGACCTTATCATCGGCGGAACACTGAAAGCCAATAATCCTCCTTTACTGTATTTGTTTTTGGGTATGGTAGTTTTCTTGTAATGTTAATACGCTTTGGTTGTGGTGTCCATTCCGACAACGTTCGTGTAGTTCTCCATGTTCGTTTTGTAGAAGAATCGGCAAATGTTGAAATTCTTCTTCCACATTCCAGCTCTTAATGTGCTCTTTGTATCGAATTCTGAAATGTAATAATTTTGATGGCCGGGGTGGCCGAATGGTTCTAGGCGCTGCAGGCTGGAACCGCGCGACCGCTACGGTCGCATGTTCGAATCCTGTCTCGGGCATGGATGTGTGTGATGTCCTTAGGTTAGTTAGGTTTAAGTAGTTCTAAGTTCTAGAGAACTGATGACCTCAGAAGTTAAGTCCCATAGTGCTCAAAGCCATTTGTAGTAACTTTCACATCACTGAAATTCCAATTCTTATAACTCCTCGATGAATTTTTTTGTCTTTCTTTTGTCTGGGCATTAATATAATCCATTATTTGCTCTGCAACTGATATGGAGACATTGTTTGTTAATGCATGAGAGTATGACATTTTTAAAATTTGGCTTAGGATGTAACTGAAGAATTAATGTGATATCTATATACAGGGTGGTTCGTAATTGGAACCACTCATCTACAACGACGACAAAAGAATAAACAAAAACAGTTTAGTTTGAGATGGGACAGGAGGAAATCCTGCTGGGCTATCTTACCATCTGTACGGCCATTTTGGAAATCACCATCTTGGATAAAACTCATAATTTTCAAATAACTGCTCAATTAAATACACCGTTGTTTGCCGGCCGCGGTGGTCTAGCGGTTCTGGCGCTGCAGTCCGGAACCGCGGGACTGCTGCGGTCGCAGGTTCGAATCCTGCCTCGGGCATGGGTGTGTGTGATGTCCTTAGGTTAGTTAGGTTTAAGTAGTTCTCAGTTCTAGGGGACTTATGACCTAAGATGTTGAGTCCCATAGTGCTCAGAGCCATTTTTAACACCGTTGTTTATCTCTTGCAGTTCTCTATCTGTCTGATATGTCACAGTTCGGTTGCTCCTCGATATACAGTTTCAACGGAGGTTGATATGTGGTAGATGTCCGATGGAGTGAGCGCTACGTCGTGCGGCTTTAAGTCCATTAGAGTTCTGTCTGTGGGATCATGTGAAGGCAATGTATATGTGGTGAAGATTAGAAAGCTTGCACGCATCAGGGAGAGGTCTTGTGACATATCAGACAGACAGATAATTGCTGGAGATAAACAACGGTGTATTTAATTGAACACAGCTTTATTCATGTTGTTGGTCTCTGCTTAACCATTCCTCACGGGCCTTAACCAACATATGTACTAGAATGCGATTACAAGCATCAGTAAACCTCTCCCTGATGCGTGCAAGGTTTCTAATCTTCACCGCATGTACAACTGCCTTCACATGATCCCACAGACAGAAATCTAATGGACTTAGATCCGCAGGACGTGGCGCCCACTCCATCGGACACCTACTACCTATCAACCTTCGGTGAAACTGGATATCCAGGTACACACGAATTTCTAGCCCGTAAGGTGGTGGGGCACCATCGCGCCAGAACGAAGTTTGAAATGCCCGTCTTCAGGTAGCAGCGACGGCAGCACATATTTGTCTGATAACTGCAGATAACCGGCTACTGTTAGTGTGCCCTGAACGAAGAAGAGTGCACTACGAAAACCTCATATTCCCTATCATACCATCACTTTGGACGCTCCATCTATCTTCGATGAATCCACCCAATGAGAGTTGAGATCTGACCAGTAACTATGATTCTGTTTATTCATTCATTCATTTCCGTGTACGGCCAGCATTTCCAAAAAATAGCAGCTGCGATGGCTTTGTCATTTCCTTCGTAAACATTTTGTATTGTGTACGGGTTGTCCAGGAGGGAGCATACAAATAGGTGGCTTGGATCTTCTTCAGCCCTGCAGTCGCAAAAGGTGTCAACGCTCGCTAGAAGGATTCCCCATTTCTTAAAGCCGTCGGCACACGGACCGTGCTGTCGAACGTTAACGTTGAGCGTGCCAAGTTCAGCATGCTGCTGAACGCTCAGGAACGATGCGACTTGTGCATACGGCACGTGGGCCCCAACGTGGTATACGCGATCGCAACGCACTCCAGCGGCAGTTGAGGGAAGTTTCTAGTTCGTAAATCACACTGTTTACTCAACCGGCGCGTGTAAAATTCCCACGTTAGCTCAATTAAAACGCACATTTCCTTCAACGTCCACGAAAAGGAAAATACCTTGTCCAATCAATAAGGACACAGGTTTATAAAAGTGCCATTATAAGTAGTGTGGTACAAATTTGGAATACTTCTTCGCAAAAGATAAACACTGCTTCGTCATTACTACATTTTAGTAAAACCCAAAGGTCAGTCTTACTTGACCACTGTTGCTGCCCAGCAGCAGAATCTTTGCAACATGTGAATTACGAAGCATAAAAGAAAAAGGAGCAAAATATCCTCATACAAGTAGCGCAAGCTATCCAGCAGATTAATCGAAAAAAAACCTATATTTACATAACATCAAATATTATAGTATATACTTATATTACACTAATAATAAAGTATAGTAATCTAACAAAACGCGAATGTTAGGAAAAAAATTTGAAAGTGTGAAGACACGAATCACCGCTCCAACAAACAACGTAATACAGGGCAGTGACACAACGCGTTACGCTGAACCAACGATACATCCTTACGTCTATTCATAGTATCCTAGCCCTTGCTGAAAACCTTAATCGTAGATATGTTACTAATTGCAATATAATTATAGCAAATTGTACCAAGAACAATGCGTTTTGGGTGGATCTCCAGTGTGTCGCTGCCTTCAAGTAGCCTACTCTCATAATACGCAAGTTACAATAAGTCTTTTGCCACGAATATGATGTTTCTCATTATTGTATTGGAACGAATCACACAGTTAACAACGGGTTTTCCAGTGATTCTCAATTTGCTGGTGCTCAGAAACGGCAAATATACATTTAGGCTTGAAATGAATGCCAATATGGCGCCTCACAACTCTGTACTGAAGGGAGACGGCGTGCGTGTGACGTAGGTGGCGTTGTGCCATCTCATTAGTCAACGCTCAGACGCACGCTCAGAATATCTAACATGCCAGATATTGCTCTGCGCGTTCATAAAGACTCCCGAACGTGCTATTCCACGCTATTACGTCAGAAACTCGGCACGCTCAACGCTCAACGTTCGGATGCACGGTCCGTGTGCCGACGGCTTAAGGTTGGTCTTGCATCGGGGGGCGCCCACTCTTAGGCGGTTGAGGGACCTCCATACAGGGTACTGTAGGTTTGCGCCGCGAGCTAGTTCTTTTGGTGATAAGTATACGGGTAGTGAGCTCTCCCATGTTGCAAGACTAACTGCCTCTGGTGCTCCCTCCACTGGCGCAGTCCTAGCAAGGAAACTCTTGCAGGATTTAAGGCGCGATCTTACTGCCTGATGACCATACAGACGATGTCGGCGGTCATTCTCCTGCTTTGTTCTCTCATTGTCTGCAGCAGTGGCCCTCCGGATATTGAGTGGGGCTATTCCAACAATCGGATACCATTTCTGCACTGGTGTTGGCTTCAAGCGTCCTGAGATGATCCTTGCAGTATCGTTGACCGCAAAATCGACTTGCTTACCATGAGCTGAAGCGTTCCACATAGGAGTAGCATACTCAGCGGCTGATACACAAAGCGCATGTGCAGAAGTCCTTAGGAGGTGCGGATTGGCTCCACAGCTGCTGCCAATCAGCTTCTTAAGTATCCCATTGCGAGCAATGACTTTCTTTTTCACGTTTAGACATTGCTGCCTGTGCGTTATAACCCTGTTTACTTAACTACTAATCCACAAATAAATGAGTTTCATCCGTAAGAGAAAACGACGGTTTTGGTCCCTCTTGCTTGCTTCAGATTTAACCAGACGACCTTTGAGTACTATCGGACTCAACTTCTGAGGTCATCAGTCCCGTAGAACTTAGAACTACTTAAACCTAACTAACCTAAGGACATCACACACATCCATGCCCGAGGCAGGATTCGAACCTGCGACCGTAGAGGTCTCGCGGCTCCAGACTGTAGCGCCTAGAACCGCACGGCCACTCCGACCGGCTCGACCTGGATCATCCTCGATGAGATGCAACATTTGCATTTTGTTAGGGTGCCATTTATGTGAGGCCTAAATGTAAGGCCGACCATATTTTCCTGCGAGACGCGGCGATCACTCAGCTCTGGACTGTTACTGAACGATGCGATGCGGTTGACGTTGCTTCATCTGTAGCCATTTGCGATCACCCAACTTTCAGTTTGTTTGCGACGGAGCCGGCTTCATGTAATATCGTGAAAAGTTTCACATCCGCACTGTGGGTAATGGGTGGACTGTCTGGTTGGCGTTGGTTTAAATCCTTTGCAGTAGCGCGGATGCTCCTTTCCCCTGGTATCAGTACGATCTCATTGCAGTAGGCTTGTGTTAATGTCGTCAGCTTTCACATCATCTGTAAACAAGAAACATCAGTCATAAGCCGAGAATAAATTAAGCTATGCTCAAATGAAACGTAACATTGATTTCTCGTGTAATTTTCTGTTTGATACGTTACATGTATTGTACAGGGCTATTACAATTGATTGAAGCGATTTCATAAATTCACTGTAGCTCCTTTCATTGACATATGGTCACGACACACAACAGATACGTAGAAAAACTCATAAAGTTTTGTTCGGCTGAAGCCGCACTTCAGGTTTCTGCCGCCAGAGCGCTCGAGAGCGCAGTGAGACAAAATGGCGACAGGAGCCGAGAAAGCGTATGTCGTGCTTGAAATGCACTCACATCAGTCAGTCATAACAGTGCAACGACACTTCAGGACGAAGTTCAACAAAGATCCACCAACTGCTAACTCCATTCGGCGATGGTATGCGCAGTTTAAAGCTTCTGGATGCCTCTGTAAGGGGAAATCAACGGGTTGGCCTGCAGTGAGAGAAGAAACGGTTGAACGCGTGTGGGCAAGTTTCACGCGTAGCCCGCGGAAGTCGACGAATAAAGCAAGCAGGGAGCTAAACGTACCACAGCCGACGGTTTGGAAAATCTTACGGAAAAGGCTAAAGCAGAAGCCTTACCGTTTACAATTGCTACAAGCCCTGACACCTGATGACAAAGTCAAACGCTTTGAATTTTCGGCGCGGTTGCAATAGCTCATGGAAGAGGATGCGTTCAGTGCGAAACTTGTTTTCAGTGATGAAGCAACATTTTTTCTTAATGGTGAAGTGAACAGACACAATGTGCGAAACTGGGCGGTAGAGAATCCTCACGCATTCGTGCAGAAAATTCGCAATTCACCAAAAGTTAACGTGTTCTGCGAAAAAAACGTTACAGGACACGTGTATCTGGACATGCTGGAAAATTGGCTCATGCCACAACTGGAGACCGACAGCGCCGACTTCATCTTTCAACAGGATGGTGTTCCACCGCACTTCCATCATGATGTTCGGCATTTCTTAAACAGGAGATTGGAAAACCGATGGATCGGTCGTGGTGGAGATCATGATCAACAATTCATGTCATGGCCTCCACGCTCTCCCGACTTAACCCCATGCGATTTCTTTCTGTGGGGTTATGTGAAAGATTCAGTGTTTAAACCTCCTCTACCAAGAAACGTGCCAGAACTGCGAGCTCGCATCAACGATGCTTTCGAACTCATTGATGGGGACATGCTGCGCCGAGTGTGGGAGGAACTTGATTATCGGCTTGATGTCTGCCGAATCACTAAAGGGGCACATATCGAACATTTGTGAATGCCTAAAAAAACTTTTTGAGTTTTTGTATGTGTGTGCAAAGCATTGTGAAAATATCTCAAATAATAAAGTTATTGTAGAGCTGTGAAATCGCTTCAATCATTTGTAATAACCCTGTATATATCCTCGATGCGTTGTAGAACTTAACTTTTCTTCTGTATCTTTTGAAATTTCTTGCATCACCTGTCGCGCATGCAAGGACAGTTCCCCCCTTGGTGGGGTAAACCTCCTTCCAAAACATCGATCGAGCACTGGACGTTCTCATTTCATCGCCTCTCTGTACCTTTGCAGATTTCCCCTGCACTAGCAAGTCGTGAAAGCTATTCTCTACGTGTCCGTCGCGGGATGCAAATTTACTTGGTGTGGAATGAGAGCTTTGCACTGCAGTGCAGATGAAGGTCTTAACGGTTCATTCCTGCTGCGTTCCTTGCTCGACTGTGCCAGTTTTGCTTACTGAAACTACATGTTAGCCTATTCTGGAGTTGAGTTGCCTTACTGGAGCACATAAACTGATTTTCGTTTCGATCTGCCTCTATGTATCACAACTGGATACTTTACGTTGTTTCAATTACTTGCATGTTCCATGGGTCATACTTGTAATTTCTCCTAATGATATATAATGTGTCACTTGGTATATAAACACGATAATATCTTCAGTGAAAATATTGCTACATGCTGTCCATCTATATGATTAGTTTTGCATTAATCATAATATATTTTTGGATTTCGTTACAGGATCTAACACATATTCACAATGGAGCAGTTGCCAAAGATCCTTATGGCTCCATTCTTTGTTCTCTTCTGCACAAGTGAGAAGTTATTTAACGAATAGTAGAGGTCATTTTTGCTACTATTGTTTTTAAATTCTGGGAGTATTAATAATAAACGTCTTACAAGGGCAAATGATTTGCGAGTCTTTTGTTGGTTCACAGAATTCTTCAAACAGTTGCCAGCACGAGGGTCACTTGAGAGAACAGTTTATAGCTTTACACAATACTTTTGGGTAATGAAGACTTAGTGCCTAAGTTTGAAATTGGCTGAGAATATTATTCCATATGATATAAATGAATGAAAGTGTTAAAAGTAAGCTAATTATCTGACGATTTCATCAGCAGAATTAGTTACTACAGGCAGAGCAAATGTTGCTGGAATTAAATTCTCGAGAAGATCTATAACGTGTTTTGTATTTCAAAATTTTATCAGCATGTAAACCAATTTTCAGACATCCAGTTTTACATGTTTCCTTCTCGCCACGCTTAATTGATATTGATGGCGTTACAGGGAGTGGAGAAAAGTATGGAAATACAAAATCGCAACACATTACCATGCCTAATACGGCGTAGGAAACCCGTTGGCATTCCAAACAGCTACCAATCGTTTCGTAATGGATAAATACAGATCCTGTATGATTTTTAAGGACAGCTCATACCATTCTTCCAGGAAATAGTACCAAGTTAAAATAACGATGATGGAGATGAATAGTGTTCACACATTCTATGCTCTAAGTAGACCCAAAAAGCTCAATAATATTGGCCAAGGAGAGGTGATAATTCATCTGGTTGATCACAGAACCAGTGCTGGAAGATGCGAGCAGTGTGAACAGGGGCCCTAACGTCTCAGAACATAGTATCACCTCTGTGGAACAAATGTCGTACCAAGGGGATGAACCTCATCAGCCAAAACAGTCACATATTCCTTGGCAATAATACGACCTTGCAGAGTAACCACGGGGCCTATGGAACACCATGATATGGTCGCATAAAACATCACCGAGTCCCTTTCATGTTTCACTCTTGGGACTTAAACTCCAGCAGAAGTTCGAAAGAGTCTGAAACAAGACTTATCCTACCTAAGGACTTTCTTCTATTGCCCCATAGTTCAGATTTTATGGATTCGGCACCACTTTTTCCTATTACGGGCATTTGCATCACTGGTGAGTGATTTAAGAATTCCATCTCACCATGTAATCCCCTGCTTATGGAGCTGCCTTCGCGTTGTTTTGCTGCTGACAGGGTTCGCGAGTGCGGCCTTCATTTTTGAAGTGATTTTTGCAGCTGTCGTCCTCTTATATTTCGTCATAAACCTCTTAAATTGCTGTCTGTCATGAACACTCAACACACACATTCGTCCGCGTTGTTACTTAGGGGGTGGTGTTTTTCCAATTTCCCTGTATGCAGTATGCCTCTTGAAACACCAAACACTTCTGCTCCGTTGGTTACGGAAGGACCCGCAGACGAGCACCAACAATTCACCCACGTTCGAATTTACTTAGCTCCTACATAATGTACTCAGAACTACACAGAACATTGTTCTGACCACGACTGACATTACACAGGTGTAGTTCGTGGTCAAACATTACAGTGTAACCTGCAGACTTGGGTAGGATCTGCATTTACAGGGTCTCCCAAAAAGAATGACCTGATTGTAACTTGTAATAATATTGAGACAAATGTCACTAGGTAACTGAAACAGCGCTAGATGTTCAGAGTTTCAGAAAAAATACCGATTACAACTGGTACAAGCTCTTCGAGATACTGACAAAGTTAAGCGAGTGGACTTTATCAATGCTATTCTAGAGGACATGGAAGATGACGGTTGATATTCACCGATGACGCAACTTTCCATATTAGCGGTAAGGTTCACCGTCATAATGTGCGTATATGGGGGCTCGAAAATCCTCATGAAACAATTGAACACGGACTTGATTCACCAAAAGTGAATGTTTTTTGTCCTGTTTCGTAAAGCAAGGTTTATGGACCCTACTTTTTTGAGGAAGAAACCGTAACAGGACAATCATATTTTGCAATGCTACGGAACTGGTTATTCCCACAACTTGGCGCTTACGATGTCATCTATCAGTAAGATGGAGCACCACCGCACTGGAAAACGTGCCTCAACATTGGATAGGACGTACACGACCGCGAGACCAGGCTTTACTCTCTTGGCCTCCTAGGTCCCCTGACCTAACACCATGTGATTTCTTCCTGTGGGGATATGTTAAACAATGTGTTTACGTTCTTCCCTTACCTCGTGACATTGATGAACTGAAAACCAGAATATCAGCTGCTGTAGCTTCAGTGACAGAAGACACCTTACGCTCAGTTTGGGATGAATTCGGCTATCGGCTAGATGTCGTCGGTGCAGCCAATGGAGGACATATTGAACATTTATGACGGGTGCTTATAAACTTCTGTCTCTTATGAGTAATTTAGTATGCAATTTGTTGGTGTTAAACCCTTCTTCCTAATAAATAATTCTATTCAAAATCGGGTCATTCTTTTTGGGACACCCTGTATATTCAAGCATTCATTCCTCGCAGTGTTCCCATTAGTCAGATCCCTTTAATCCTGCCCTGCACAGAATTGAATGAACTGTGTATGGTGCGCTCACACACTAGATGACGCAGCCACTCCTCAACAGCAGTATAGTTATCGTTTAGACTTATGTTAAGCATAATCCCAGCTGTAATCTTCTAAGAGACGTAGTATTAACTTAGTTCGGAGAGGATGGGGAAAAGAAATGATGTTGACGGAAACCGCCTTCCGGAGATTACCGAAAACCAGACTAGCGATGGAGGAACATTTGATCAGGAAAAGTACGCAAAATTTAAACCGGTATACAGGGCGTTGCAAAAAGATACGGCCAAACTTTCAGGAAACATTCCTCACACACAAATAAAGAAAAGGTATTATGTGGACATGTGTCCGGAAACGCTTAATTTCCATGTTAGAGCTCATTTTAGTTTCGTCAGTATGTACTGTACTTCCTCGAGTCACCGCCAGTTGGCCCAATTGAAGGAAGGTAATGTTGACTTCGGTGCTTGTGTTGACATGCGACTCATTGCTCTACAGTACTAGCATCAAGCACATCAGTACGTAGCATCAACAGGTTAGTGTTCATCACGAACGTGGTTTTGAAGTCAGTGCAATGTTTACAAATGCGGAGTTGGCAGATGCCCATTTGATGTATGGATTAGCACGGGGAAATAGCCGTGGCGCGGTAAGTTTGTATCGAGACAGATTTCCAGAACGAAGGTGTCCCGACAGGAAGACGTTCGAAGCAATTGATCGGCGTCTTAGGGAGCATGGAACATTCCAGCCTATGACTCGCGACTGGGGAAGACCTAGAACGACGAGGACACCTGCAATGGACGAGGCAATTCTTCGTGCAGTTGACGATAACCCTAATGTCAGCGTCAGAGAAGTTGCTGCTGTACAAGGTAACGTTGACCACGTCACTGTATGGAGAGTGCGACGGGAGAACCAGTTGTTTCCGTACCATGTACAGCGTGTGCAGGCACTATCAGCAGCTGATTGGCCTCCACGGGTACACTTCTGCGAATGGTTCATCCAACAATGTGTCAATCCTCATTTCAGTGCAAATGTTCTCTTTACGGATGAGTCTTCATTCCAACGTGATCAAATTGTAAATTTTCACAATCAACATGTGTGGGCTGACGAGAATCCGCACGCAATTGTGCAATCACGTCCTCAACACAGATTTTCTGTGAACGTTAGGGCAGGCGTTTTTTGGTGATGTCTTGATTGGGCCCCATGTTCTTCCACCTACGCTCAATGGAGCACGTTATCATGATTTCATACGGGATACTCTACCTGTGCTGCTAGAACATGTGCCTTTACAAGTAAGGCACAACATGTGGTTCATGCACGATGGAGCTCCTGCACATTTCAGTCGAAGTGTTCGTACGCTTCTCAACAACAGATTCGGTGACCGATGGATTGGTAGAAGCGGACCAATTCCATGGCCTCCAAGCTCTCCTGACCTCAACCCTCGTGACTTTCATTTATGGGGACATTTGAAAGCTCTTGTCTACGCAACCCCGGTACCAAATGTAGAGACTCTTCGTGCTCGTATTGTGGACGGCTGTGATACAATACGCCATTCTCCAGGGCTGCATCAGCGCATCAGGGATTCCATGCGACGGAGGGTGGATGCATGTATCCTCGCTAACGGAGGACATTTTGAACATTTCCTGTAACAAAGTGTTTGAAGTCACGCTGGTACGTTCTGTTGCTGTGTGTTTCCATTCCATGATTAATGTGATTTGAAGAGAAGTAATAAAATAAGCTCTAACATGGAAAGTAAGCGTTCCCGGACACATGTCCACATAACATATTTTCTTTCTTTGTGTGTGAGGAATGTTTCCTGAAAGTTTGGCCGTACCTTTTTGTAACACCCTGTATATTTAGCCCAACTACATTATCGTTCAGTTACATTTCTCAATTCGTTAAACCACATTTCATTCTTGGAAATAAATCAGTCACAGTTTTCAACCCTTCTTAAGACCCATTTCAATTTTGGAAGGGGGGGGGGGGGAGGGGAGAGGCAAAACATTATTCTCGTCCAGTGCTTTTGGAAATTGTATATTACCAGCATGACAGCTGACATATTCACGCCATCGCCAGTGCTAGTTTGCTTTATGTATCCTAGGGGCCTAAAATGGTGTAATCAGATACTATGAACAGTTTGAAAGGATATTATTGGCTTCGTTCGCTTGATTTTCTTCTGTGCAGTAAGTTCCTAAGCATATGCGTGTTGACCTTGTAGGCATCGCAGACGGATAGTCTAGTTGGCAATATATCGTATTTCGAAGTTTTCTGAGTAAAAAAATTGAATTTACAGACATCTCCACAAGTAAATCAATAATCTGTTTTTGTTTAGCCACATCTGACAGTATTTGTGTGTGAAATGTGGAATGGTTTGTTTAAATACTATATACTATAGTTCTGCACTATTTAGTCGCTTTTTAACTATTTAGTGCTATCTGCAATGTGGGGGCAGCATGTTGTTGTTGTGGTCTTCAGTCCAAAGACTGGTTCGATGCAACTCTCCATTCTACTCTATCCTGTGCGAGCCTCTTCATCTGCAAATAACAACTGCAACCTACATCCTTCTGAATCTGTTTAGTGTATTCATCTCTTGGTCTCCCTCTACGATTTTTACCCTCTACGCTTCCCTCCAGTACTAAATTGGTGATCCATTGATGCCTAAGAACGTGTTCTACCAACCGGTCCCGTCTTCTAGTCAAGTTGTGCCACAAATTCCTCTTCTCCCCAATTCTATTCAGTACCTCCTCATTAGTTAATCTTCAGCATTCTTCTGTAGCACCACATTTCAAAAGCTTCTATCCTCTTCTTGTCTAAACTGCTTATCGTCCATGTTTCACATCCATACATAACTAAACTCCATACAAATAATTTCAGAAAAGACTTCCTGACACTTAAATCTGTGCTCTTTGTTAACAAATTTCTCTTCTTCAGAAGCGCTTTCCTTGCCATCGCCAGTCTACATTTTATATCCTCTCTACCTGAGCCATCCTCAGATATTTTGCTGCCCAAATAGCAATACTCATCTACTACTTTAAGTGTCTCATTTCCTAATCTATTCCCCTCAGCAGCCGGCCAGAGTGGCCGAGCGGTTCTAGGCGCTATAGCCTGGAACCGCGCGACCGTTACGGTCGCAGGTTCGAATCCTGCCTCGGGCATGGATGTGTGTGATGTCCTTAGGTTAGTTAGGTTTAAGTAGTTCTAAGTTCTAGGGGGCTGATAACCTCAGATGTTAAGTACCATAGTGCTCAGAGCCAGCCCTTCAGCCTCACCTGATTTAATTCGACTACATTCCATTACCCTCGTTTTGCTTTTGTTGATATTCATCTTATATCTTTCTTTCAAGACACTGCCCATGTCGTTCAACTGCTCTTCCAAGTCCTTTGCTTTGACAGAATTACAATCTCATCAGCAAACCTCAAGTTTTTATTTCTTCTCCGTGGATTTTAATTCCTACTCCAGTTTTTTGTTTGTGTTTTCTTTACTGCTTGCTTATTATACAGATTGAATGACATCGGGGATAGGCTACAACCCTGCCTCTCCCTCCCTTCTCAACCACTGCTTTCCTTTCATGCCCCTCGACTCTTATAAGTGCCATCTGGTTTCTGTAAAAGTTGTAAATAGCCTTTCGTGCCCTGTATTTACCACTGCCACCTTTAGAATCTGAAATAGAGTATTCCGGTCAACATTGTCAAAAGCGTTCTCTTATTCTACAAATGCTATAAACGTAGGCTTGCCTTTCCTTAACCTGTCTTCTATGAGAAGTCGCTGTGTCAGTATTGCTTCGCATGGTCGTACATTTCTCTGGAATCTAAACTGATCTCCCCCGAGATCAGCTTCTACTAATTTTTCCATTCTTCTGTAAAGAATTAGTGTTAGGACAGGGTGATTATAATTAAACATTCAAACCGCTGTAGAAATAACACCATTGGTCAGACTGACGTGAAATTGCAATGGAATATTATCGGAGAAGGGGGAAAACGTATGGCAGAAGAAAAATAAATAGTTACAAAATGTAGCAATAGATGGCGCTGTAAGCATCATCATTTATGAGTTCACGACTACGAATGACAAATGAATCATATAAGAATGCCGAAGATGTACGTTTGACTTTAAACAAACTGTACTACTCAGTGTGCATGGGTATACAGGTGTGATACTGTTAGTTACGTAAGCCCATCCACCACGGCAAGGTCATATCACATCGGGTGGGAAAAATCGGTTTTTAATGGACCTGAGGCCAAAAACCGCATAAAAAACATCAATCAAAATCAGATCGGATTATTAATTTCCGTGTGACTGTCGCAAAACATGTTCAATATGCTGTCCACTGTTTTCTGCAACAAGTTGAAATCGAGAAAAAGCATGTTCCACAACTGATCGAAGTGTTTCCGGGGTCACGTTCAGAATGTGTTGCACGATGCGTGTCTTCAATGCAGCTAAGTTTGTAATCGGAACACTGAACACAATGTCTTACAGACAGCCACACGGATTAAGACCAGGTGACCGGGACGACCAGGCTGTAGAGACAAGGCGGCTGATAATTCTAGCATTTCCAAAATGGCGCTTCAGCAGCTGCTTAACTGGATATGCAATGTGCGGAGGTGCGCCATCTTGCATAAAAATGATCCCATCCACACGTGCTCACTCATAGCGCTTACCAGTGACGGTACAGGTAACAGGAACGGAAGTACCTGTATCTTCGAAAAAATATGGCCCTATGATAAATGATGCCGTAAACCCGTACCACACAGTGGCTTTTTCAGGGTCAAGTGGTACTGGTTGATTTGCGTGTGGATTTTCCGTGCCTCATATTCGACAATTCTGTGTATTGACATATCCTGTTAGATGGAAGTAGGCTTCGTCTGTCCACAAAATCTTCCACAGCCAATCGTTGTACACTTCCATGCGAGCAAAGGCCTCTCTTGCTGGCATGTCAACAGGAAGCAACTCGTGCACATGGGGGTAATTTTGAACGGATAGCAAAGAACGATGTTTCGTAGGATTTTACGCACCGTGCTCAGGGGTATGTCGAATGTTCGGGCAATTCTCCGTGCACTACACGTTTGCGCACCATCACTCGTCTCCCCCGGCATTACTGTGGCCACTGCATTCACTAACGTCGAATCAATTCGTATCCTCCCTCTGCTAGGTTGCACACCAAAATAACACGTCTTTTCGAATTTCTGAATCATTTTCTCCAGACCCACTGCAGTTATCGGACGAACGCCTTTTCTCAAACCCTTCAGTGTCCGGAACTTCTGCAGCGCGACGTGTGCACAGTCATCATTCTTGTTATACAGCTTTACAAGCAGAGCGCTATTTTGCATTGAGACAGTCATGGCGAACGTCGCGGACACGAAAGGAGGAAAAGCTATGTATCTGGCGTGTACGAGGGCTGGAACTTAAATAGTGGCAACTATTTATTCACAACCGACACAAAAGAGTTATGTGTTTGCACCTGTTACTGTCCTTCAAAGTAATCACCAGCGTTGTGTAGAACCCGTTGCCAGCGATGCGGAAGGCGTAGAATATCGTTAGCAGAACTTGTTCTGTTGATGGTGCGAATGGAGCGGTCTTAAAGTCATGGTGATTCTCGTGTACGACGGTGATGGTGTTATCCTAACGCATTACGTTCCTCCACAGCAGACCGTCAAAGCCCAGTATTACTGTTCGTTTTTAGAGTATCTCCTGCGATCAGTGTAAAAAAATATATCGGCTCAACCACTTGTTTATAGTGTAAGACACTAAGATTGACGCGTTTCGGAAGTCAAACTTCCATCATCAGAATAATAAAAAGTAAAAGAACCTGTTAAAACTCGCTGGCCGTACGGTTAAAGGCGCTGCAGTCTGGAACCGCAAGACCGCTACGGTCGCAGGTTCGAATCCTGCCTCTGGCATGGATGTTTGTGATGTCCTTAGGTTAGTTAGGTTTAAGTAGTTCTAAGTTCTAGGGGACTAATGACCTCAGCAGTTGAGTCCCATAGTGCTCAGAGCCATTTGAACCATTTTTTTGTTAAAACTCGCTAAAATGGAATATGCACCAGGCACAATAAAATTGATAATAAAATTAAAACATTGTGGCTACTTCCTTTGTTGCAGCCGTGTCTTCCAAGGGGCGTCTCCACATAGTCGTCAAACTTTTTTTTTTATATATTTCTACGACTATGTGGAGATGCACGTTGGAAGACACGGCTGCAACAAAGGAAGTAGCCACGATGTTTTAATCTTATTATCAATTTTATTGTGCCTGGTGCATGTTCCATTTTAGCGAGTTTTAACAGGTTCTTTTACTTTCTACTATTCTGATGATGCAAGCTTGACTTCCGAAACGCGTTAATCTTAGTGTCTTACACTATAAACAAGTGGTTGAGCCGATATATTTTTTAACATTGACATTCACAACCAAGACCTCTCATCCAGTGTGGATAAAATCAAAACCTGCGACCAGCTTTGCGGAAGAAGTGGGGACACTTTCTGTGCGACAATACACGGGTGCATAGCGCAGGCTGTGGCTGCTCTGTTCGGTCGATGGGAATGGGAAGTACTGTACCATCCACCATACTCCCCGGACTTAAGTCTTTGTGACTTTGATTTGATTCCGAAGACGAAGGAACCATTTCGTGGCATTCTCTTCAGAACTGTTCCAGAGATTCGACACGCAGCAGACCGCTCCATTCGCACCATTAACAGAACAGGTTCTGCTAACGGTATACTACGTCTTCCACATCCCTGGTAACGGGTTCTACACAACGCTGGTGACTACTTTGAAGGATAGTAACAGGTGCTAACATGTAACTCTTTTGTATAGGTTGTGAATAAATAGTTGCCACTATTTAAGTTCCAACCCTCGTACATACCAGCCTCAATGGGTCGTGCTCATGATAGGTGTTTTCAATTACGTATTCTGACACATACAGCGCCATCTACTGATCAATTTTCGCACTACTTTTTTTCTTCCAACATACGTTTTCCCCCTTCTCCGAAAATATTTCGTTGCAATTTGACGTCATTCTGACCAGTGGTGTTATTTCTACAGAGTTTTGAAAATTTAACTTTAATTATAATCACCCTGTATTTTGCAACCACGACTTATTAAACCGATACTTCTTTAATTTTCACAGCTGTTAACGCCTGCTTCCTTTGTATTTAGAATTATTATATTCTTATTGAAGTCTAAGGGTATTTCGCCTGTCTTATATATCTTGCTCACCACATGGAAGAGTTTTGTCATGGCTGGCTCTCCCATGGCTATCAGTAGCTCTAACGGAATGTTACCGACTCCTGGGACCTTGTTCCGACTTAGATTTTTCAGTGATCTGTCAAATTCTCCACGCAGTATCATAGCTCCCATCTCATCTTCATCTATGTACTCTTTCTGTGCGGTTCTAGGCGCGCAGTCCGGAACCGTGCGACTGCTACGGTCGCAGGTTCGAATCCTGCCTCGGGCATGGATGTGTGTGATGTCCTTAGGATAGTTAGGTTTCAGTAGTTCTAAGTTCTAGGGGACTAATGACCACAGCAGTTGAGTCCCATAGTGCTCAGAGCCATTTGAACCATTTTTTTACTCTTTCTGTTCCATAATATTGCCCTCAAGTACGTCTCTCTTGTATAGACCCTCTATGTCCTCTTTCCACCTTTCTGCTTTCCCTTCTTCGCTTAGAACTGGTTTTCCGTCTTAGCTCTTGATATTCATACAGGCGATTCTCTTTTCTCCAAAGGTCTCTTTAATTTTCCTATAGGCAGCATCTACAGGGTGTTTCAAAAATGACCGGTATATTTGAAACGGCAATAAAAACTAAACGAGTAGCGATAGAAATACACCGTTTGTTGCAATATGCTTGGGACAACAGAACATTTTCAGGCGGACAAACTTTCGAAATTACAGTAGTTACAATGTTCAACAACAGATGGCGCTGCAAGTGATGTGAAAGATATAGAAGACAACGCAGTCTGTGGGTGCGCCATTCTGTACGTCGTCTTTCTGCTGTAAGCGTGTGCTGTTCACAACGTGCAAGTGTGCTGTGGACAACATGGTGTATTCCTTAGAACAGAGGATTTTTCTGGTGTTGGAATTCCACCGCCTAGAACACAGTGTTGTTGCAACAAGACGAAGTTTTCAACGGAGGTTTAATGTAACCACAGGACCGAAAAGCGATACAATAAAGGATCTGTTTGAGAAATTTCAACGGACTGGGAACGTGACGGATGAACGTGCTGGAAAGGTAGGGCGACCGCGTACGGCAACCACAGAGGGCAACGCGCAGCTAGTGCAGCAGGTGATCCAACAGCGGCCTCGGGTTTCCGTTCGCCGTGTTGCAGCTGCGGTCCAAATGACGCCAACGTCCACGTATCGTCTCATGCGCCAGAGTTTACACCTCTATCCATACAAAATTCAAACGCGGCAACCCCTCAGCGCCGCTACCATTGCTGCACGAGAGACATTCGCTAACGATATAGTGCACAGGATTGATGGCGATATGCATGTGGGCAGCATTTGGCTTACTGACGAAGCTTATTTTTACCTGGACGGCTTCGTCAATAAACAGAACTGGCGCATATGGGGAACCGAAAAGCCCCATGTTGCAGTCCCATCGTCCCTGCATCCTCAAAAAGTACTGGTCTGGGCCGCCATTTCTTCCAAAGGAATCATTGGCCCATTTTTCAGATCCGAAACGATTACTGCATCACGCTATCTGGACATTCTTCGTGAATTTGTGGCGGTACAAACTGCCTTAGACGACACTGCGAACACCTCGTGATTTATGCAAGATGGTGCCCGGCCACATCGCACGGCCGACGTCTTTAATTTCCTGAAAGAATATTTCGATGATCGTGTGATTGCTTTGGGCTATCCGAAACATACAGGAGGCGGCGTGGATTGGCCTACCTATTCGCCAGACATGAACCCCTGTGACTTCTTTCTGTGGGGACACTTGAAAGACCAGGTGTACCGCCAGAATCCAGAAACAATTGAACAGCTGAAGCAGTACATCTCATCTGCATGTGAAGCCATTCCGCCAGACACGTTGTCAAAGGTTTCGGGTAATTTCATTCAGAGACTACGCCATATTATTGCTACGCATGGTGGATATGTGGAAAATATCGTACTATAGAGTTTCCCAGACCGCAGCGCCATCTGTTGTTGAAAATTGTAACTACTGTAATTTCGAAAGTTTGTCCCAAGCATATTGCAACAAACGGTGTATTTCTATCGCTGCTCGTTTAGTTTTTATTGCCGTTTCAAATATACCGGTCATTTTTTAAACACCCTGTATGTTTCCCCTAGTGATATATGCTTCTAAATCCCTACATTTGCCCTCTAGCCATTCCTGCTTACGACTGTCATTATCCTTATTGAAATAGAAGTCACTGGTCACTTTCGTGCCTTATTTCATACCATGTAACCCTATTGTCCATTTTGATCAGTACAACCACTAGCAGTAAAAGGGGGTGAAACGGCTCTATACCTTCTTCTGTAATGATCTATCGTTGTGAAGAGGGTCGCTGAATCATTAAGACTGTGCTTTTATGCAACGTAAACTAGTCTATCGTTGGTGATATCATATGCCGTTGCACAAGTGTAGATAGATCTGGCATACCGTCACGTAAGTATCAGGCGATAGCCTTCTTGACAGAGAAAGAAGTCTTGTCATGCTGGGGGGGGGGGGGGGGGGGGTGTCAGGGATTTTCTCTGCCTCGTGATGGCTGGGTGTTGTGTGCTGTCCTTAGGTTAGTTAGGTTTAAGTAGTTCTAAGTTCTAGGGGACTGATGACCATAGATGTTAAGTCCCATAGTGCTCAGAGCCATTTGAACCAATCTTGTCATGCTTTTGATAGATCAAAATTCTCACCAGAGAAGGAAGGCAGTGTGAAGAAAGTAAACCGACCGATAGGTAAGAAAGGGATACATGTAAGGATGTAGTTGGAGAGAAAGAAGAAAAATGCACCAAACTACAAGTTGACTAAAGTAGGCTTCGTAAATCTCTCCTTTAGTAAGGATGCTGAGAGACGCGGAGTTACCATATTTGTGACTGAAAGTAAGTTTAGTCTACAAGCCAGAGTGTTGAATTCCTGTTGTTTCAAAAGGTCAGCGAAGAACCGCAAAAGTAAAATCTTCAGACTACAATAAAGTACAGTGGGAGAATTTTAATGGCAAGGGATGTATGTATTTGACAGAGGTGGGTGAACCTACATTTCTTAACGACACATTCTGTAAAGATAGATATCTAACTATTATAAGAGTGTTTACAGATAAATGTGAATCACTTCAGCGACTAAACGCGGCCAAGATATCGACGCGAAACGTAAACCTCACATAGCTCGTTTATGATTAATTTATAGATTTCCAAAAGCTACTGAAACTTATGAATAAGCTCGAGGTATCAATTCTATTTACAGTGTACGAGAAGCGCTGGACATAAGATCAAGACTATCCCACTATCAAGGCAAAGAGCACTAAAAAAAAGGTTGGAGGAAGAATGATACAGTAAACAGGCTGATTCAGCTACCCCCACCGATGTTGTTTCATGCAGCTCTGTGTTATCTCTGGCGTTCAAAAACCAATCACGGGATTTTTATATTCTCTCGCTCGCTACGTGCAAACTATTACTCCTACAAAAATGGACAGTATCTTTTCGTAGGAAGTTTAAAATAGCTAAATTTTGTATGGGGATACGCTTTCGCTGGAGGCAATAAGAAAAATAAACAAAAGTGACCTTCAAATGCACCTCCACCTGCACACTCATCTCTCACCAGTCAGAATTTCTACACTCATACTCATAACTTAAGGATAATTGAAGAATGTGGTGCCACACAACGTGGCACTACACAAAGCTGGCGCTAATAGCATAGGCACTTAGGGAACACACACGACACAGTTCTGTAAGTCCATGGTATTGGTGATAAGTTGAAATGTGCTACAAAACGCCACTGCTTCCTGCGCATGTACCACGAAATCAATATGGGATATGATCACCATGCACACACACACACAGGCCGCTCAACGGGTTGGCATACTCTGGATCAGGTGGTCGAGCAGCTGCTGTGGTATAGCCTCCCATTCTTGCACCAGTGCCTGTCGGAGCTCCTAAAGTGTTGTAGGGGTGTGAAGACGTGCAGCGATACGTCGACCGAGACCATCCCAGACGTGCTCGATGGGTTTAGGTCTGGAGAACAGGCAGGCCACTCCATTCGCCTGATATCTTTTGTTTCAAGGTACTCCTCCACGATGGCAGCTCAGCGGGGCTGTGCGTTATCAGGAGGAAGGTGGGACCCACTGCACCCCTGGAAAGGCGGACATAGTGGTGCAAAATGACATCCCGATACACTTGACCTGTTACAGTTCCTCTGTCAAAGACATGCACGGGTGTACGTGCACCAATCATAATTCCACCCCACACCATCAAACCACGACGTCCATACAGGTCCCTTTCAAGGACATTAAGGGGTTGGTATCTGGTTCCTGGTTCACGACAGATGAAAACCCGGTGAGAATCACTGTTCAGACTATACCTGGACTCGTCCGTGAACATAACCTGGGACCACTGTTGCAACGACCATGTACTGTGTTCTTGACACCAGGCTTTACGGGCTCTTTTGTGACCAGGGGTCATGGGAATGCACCTTGCAGGTCTCAGCGCGAATAAACCATGTCTGTTCAGTCGTCTGTAGACTGTGTGACTGGAGACAACTGTTCCAGTGGTTGCGGTAAGGTCCCAAGCAAGGCTACCTGCAGTACTCCGTGGCCGTCTGCGGGCACTGATGGTGAGATATCGGTATTCTTGTGGTGTTGTACACTGTGGACGTCCCGTACTGTAGTGCCTGGACACGTTTCCTGTCTGATGGAATCGTTGCTATAATCTTGAGGTCATCCTTTGTGGCACACCGAACGCCCGTGCTACGACCTGCTGTGTTTGACCAGCCTCCAGTCGCCCTAGTATTCTACCCCTCATAACGTCATCAATATGTGTTCTTTGAGCCATTTTCAACACACATTCGCCATTAGCACGTCTGAAAACATCTGCACACTTACACGCTGCACCGTAGTCTGACATGCACCAACACACCTCTGCGTATGTGGACTGCTGCCAGCGCCACTGTGCGACGACCGCAGGTCAAATGCACCGCATGGTCATACCCCAAGGTGATTTAAACCCGCAAACCGCCCACCAGAGTATTGTTTCACCATGTATCAGCATTATCCTTAATTTATGAGCATGAGTGTAGTATGTTGTTACCACTGTACAAAAATTTCCAACTACGTGAACTATTCTCGATATTCGACATTTTTGGGTCTCTATTGATTGAGGTATTACGCCACCAGCATAGTCGAATATTTCGTTAACTTATTAATTTAAACGTGCTCGTGAGGGTAATGAAAAAGGTACAGTAGTTACATAGTTATAAGGCCTGAAAAATCCAACGATGTAATTTTTTATTTTATGTTGTTATAATGCAGAAAATTGTTAGGTAAAATTTGCACAAACGTCAGTTTTACAATTTTCAAGTATTGGACTAAGCCGTTGGCGTAGTAAGGCCGGTCAATGAACACCAAACAATTTCGAATGTGGGAGATATCTCGTGCAGTCGTAAATTTTAGTAGAGTGGTAGAAGAGAGTGCCATGAACAACATACCAGGAATCTTGACCACTGGGGCTGAGTGTTGAAGTGGTGTTGCGTTTCAAGGTTACTTTCGTACGTCTTTCTAGAACAACTCAGCCTCTAGCGAAAACATATTCCAGTACAAACTTTAACTAAATCAAATTTCCTTGAAAAAGATCCTGTTCATTTTTTCTGTAGGACAAATAGTTTGGACGTAGTGAGCGAGAGAATATGAAGATCTCGAACGCGGTTTTTGTAAGCCAGATACAACATAGCTGGATGTATAAAACATCGCTAGGGTCTGCTGGATAATCCTGTACATAGTGAGTACGCCGTTAAAATTATCGGAAGTATGAAGTCACGCAACGATTAATAAGCAATGTTATGTAAAACAGGGTGTTGAGAAGAATTCTTATTGCTCTAAGTTGGAAGGAGAATAATGACTTCACCTCCCGCCGACAACTAGATTATTCCTTGAATAATGGCAACGAAACCAGCGGCAGTATTTGGATCTGCCGTCGTTTATTCTTTTTAATATATGCTACCAGTTTCGACACGACATGGAGTCTTCTACGGGCCCTGAACGTAACCTGCCGTCCACAACCGATTTCGTGTGTAATGAACAGAATCGTATGCAGCGGGCCAAAATTAAATGAATTCCATACCTTCCCTGACAACAACAAGCCCAACATGGTGAGACGCTCGTCTGAAGATGACACCATGTCGTGGAGAAACTGGTAACATGTATTAAAAGGAGTAAACGACGGTAGATTCAACACAGCCTCTGGTTTTGTTATCATTATTCATGTACTACGTGTCCGGCTGTAGTCCCACTTTCCTTCATGAATTGCCGGACACTGAACTAGATCACTAGAGATGGAAGAAACTCTACTCCCATATTGGATAAGTATAGAGAAAAAAATCGGAAGTGTCTTCCGTTTCAAAGAAAATATTGCGACATTTACCTTACGCGGTTTATGGAAACCAAAGAGAACTCAAATGTGAGTGGCTGGACGAGAATCGGAACTTCACTTCTACCGATTACAAGTCCAGTTAGTTTCATATTAACTATCAAACAATTTTGCTCAGTGCGAAATTGGCGTGGAGGAGATTGGCGGCTAAGGGAGATTCAGTGCAGCATCGTATGGTTTTCCTACCTCAGGTGCAACCGTACCTCAGGCGCAAGCATGCAGCCATCATGATATTGCAGTTTTTATGAGTAGCACTATTTCCTTCCACACTCCCCCTCTCATCCTCTTGGCCAGCTGGGTAACATATAAATGGCGGGTTGTTACCCTGTTGATTGGGCATCCTGCAAGGAGAGGGTTTATTTATGACTCTTTTCTTTATCACTATATTTTATTACCCAATTGGGAGTACCCCTTTCCCTATCACTATAATTTCTCAACCATTGGAACTGCCCTTTTCCTTATCGCCATAATTTATCACTATGGGCTGTTATCAAATTGGTTGGAGAGTAGATGTGGGAGTTCATATAAAATCTAATTTATTACCATATTTATTGGGCAACGGCCTTGCCGCGGTGGATACACCGGTTCCCGTGAGATCACCAAAGTTAAGCGCTGTCGGGCGTGGTCGGCACTTGGATGGGTGACCATCCTGGCCGCCATGCGCTGTTGCCATTTTTCGGGGTGTACTCAGCCTCATGATGCCAATTGAGGAGCTACTCGACCGAATAGTAGCTGCTTCGGTCAAGAATACCATCATAACGACCGGGAGAGCGGTGTGCTGACCCCACGCCCCTTCTATCCGTATCCTCAGCTGAGGATGACACGGCGGTCGGATGGTCCCAGTAGGCCACTCGTGGCCTGAAGATTATCCTTATGACTAGAATTTATTACCCATTTACGGCAGGCCGGTGGTGTTTCTTTAGGGTCTTTAAATTTTTACACAGTTTTGGATGTCTGGTAGACATCTTCTAGAGACAAGGGTGTTAATTAAGGATTCTTATCACCGATTTTTACAACTCATTTAGGATACCTTAGACTCAAGAAGACATCCATTATGGACAATACTATGATCAATTTTCCAGTTCTCCATCAAAGCTGGGGTCTCAGTTCACGTTTGATGCGTTTTTATATCATGCACAGGTGCATAGGAACGTGGAATTGCAGCAGTAGACAGTGTTTGTGAGCCATTACACTGTCAGCCTGGGAGTTATAAGGCAGTGGGCCGACTGCCTACAGTTGCATGCCTTGTTGTCCTGCAGGTGGTCTTGTCTTGTTATAGTACGCGTATGCGTAAAGATGATGGCGTTTGGGTGACAAATTATTTAAACACAGAACAGTCTACAGAAGTCACCTCAGAAGCTTAGATATTTCAACTAACATCGCACAGCATCAGGTTTACCTTGTTTTTTATGCATAAATGCAGAAAGATTTTTCAGTTGCAACAATATTATAATTTTTTTATTGCATCCACAGCCAACAACGGCAGTGAGATAGTAAATGTGATGAAATGCGTGACACGTATTTCTCCCATTCCATTAAGAATATACTCTCTCATCAATAGTGCATTGTATAGTAGCTTCCCTCGTTTAAGGTAGTCAAAATTATGCACTGCTCATCGTGTTTCACATTCTAAATGGCATTTGTACATACAAATAAATGGGACGAAATAATATGATTATCCTCTATAACTAAGTTTAGGTCACATTGCAGAGTGAACCAGAAACAGTGTTTTATTGCCAGAACACTTAGGAGATGTAACAAATCCACTAAAAGAGATTGCCTACACTATGCCTGTCAGTCCTACTTTATAGTATTGCTGCATGGTATGGGATCCTTACCAGACAGGACTGATGTCTCCTTAGAGAAGGATATGACTGATTTACGTACCCATTCACACCTAATCCGTGCTTGTGCTTCCCGTATCATTTACAACAGCTGTCATTATAATTATGTCCCATAAAGCTTTTCTCAGACAGTGCTTTTGTCTATATAACGAGTGTACCAAAAATCAGATGCATCTGCGTGCCACCTGCCGGTATGTGATGGAGAGTGCATCCAACATTTAACTCCCATTTCTCCACCATTTGCGAATGGTGCATGACAAGAATGATTGTCTATAAAGCTCCGTAGTAGCTCCAATTTCCCAGATGTTTTCGTTGTGTCTGTTTCGCAAGACGTATGTGGGTGGAAGTAATATGTTGCACACCTCTTCCTGAAATGTGCTCCCTTGCAATTACATCACCACCATGCTACCGATACCTCTGGCAAGGAAACAGAGTGACGCTGACGTACTGTTTTTTTTTTGTTTTTTTTTTTTAAATCATGCATCTGGCATTGCTGTGTACTCCATATTTAAATAAGAAAATCATGACTGGCAGTAGAAGAAAGTTATTTTGCCACCCTGGCACTAATTTCTGTGCAAAAAAAGAGGGTGATGCTGGCATATATTTCAATATACACACTCGCGACCATACACACACACACACACACATACACACACACACACACACACACACACAACCAGAACACGCGCGCGCGCGCGCGCTGCACGCAACGTTCTGGTTTTCGGGCGGAGAAACCATCTCGTCCCTTATTGCCGGTTACACGATGTAGCGATCATCTGCTGCCGTAGTTGGCCGTGGACGTCCACCCACTCACCTTCGGGGAGTAGTGCCCGTGCTTCGGAAGCTTCCCTTGCACGTGAAACAATGCTGTGAGCAATACCAAACTCCTGGGCTCCACTCGTCAAACTTCGTTTTTCTTCCAGTTTCCATATGAAGCAATTCAAATGTTGTCTCTGGGCCATGTTGAAATTAAGAGCACCACCATAGTGCACTGTAACTGCTCGATGATTGACACACACTGCCTTTACCCGTTCCTTCATCCTCCCTCTTGATGCTATAGCCACGACGACCTCGCACCATTTGACATGCGTCTTTCTGTGAACGACAGAGACACGTCTGGCAATACGCTTTCGCTCTTTCATTAATTTCAAAAATGGTTCAAATGGCTCTGAGCACTATGGGACTCAACTGCTGTGGTTATCAGTCCCCTAGAACTTAGAACTACTTAAACCTAACTAACCTAAGGACATCACACACATCCATGCCCGAGGCAGGATTCGAACCTGCGACCGTAGCAGTCCCACGGTGCCGGACTGCGCGCCTAGAACCGCGAGACCACCGCGGCCGGCTCATTAATTTCCACCTAGTAATTAATACGCTATGGTATTTCATCTGTCTCGTCCTTAAGTTTTGTAAAGCAGTGTAATTTTAACTCTGGAATGAGTTCATTGTGTGAGAAACGAAATGTTTCTGCATTATCGCGACTGCATTTACCCATTAGCATTAGTGTTAAATTTATGAAATTAGTATTAATTTGAGATATAGCCGAAGGAAGAAAGATCAGAGTTTAAAGTCCCGTCGACAGTGCGGTCATTAGAGTTTGAGCACAAGTTCCGATTACGAAAGAATAGGGAAGGAAATCGGCCGTGCCCTTTTCAAAGGAACTATTCCGGCATTTGCCTGGAGCGATTTAGGGAAATCACGACCTAAACCTAGATGGCTCTCCGCATGCGAGTGCAGTCTGTTTACTACCGCACTACCTCGCTCTGCTTGATATGTAGTGGGACAGCATACATCAAACATTAAATTTCTGTGGCGGAAGAAGAAATGTTCCATAAAATCATAACATATTGTTCACATTAACAGATTTTAAGATATGAACGATACGAGAAGGTTATAATCAGACAAAAGTAATTCTTTACATATTCATATGACCTTCTTATTAAGCAGATTGCAATCTGCAGTCTTAATGGCAAGCTAACATCCGCTAAAGGGTGTAGCATCCTCTATCGTTAAAATTTTGTATTTGTAGGGATCCACAACCTTCAGATGTTTCATAAACATAAACATGGTCCGTAGTAGGCTGTAATGTGATTTTTATTTAATGGTGCGATTAGCTAATTTCGACTGCAATGACAAGTAGTCGGAATGAGCTAATCGCACCATTAAATAAAAATCACATCACAACCCACTACGGACCATGTTTTACGTTTATTATCCTCGATCATGTTTCATAACGCTCAGTAGACGAGGAACTTTGCCTGCGTATTCGAGCAGTTTGTGCGCTCAATGGGTGAAAGAAACTTTATTTCAGCCAAGATGTTTGAATCGATTGGCAAAAGTGCACCGTCAACACGGCCATGAAAGTGTCTCTTTAAGCAGCAGTTGGTCTCTTCTGGGGAAAGTATTGAAGAATGCATCGTGCCTGAGAGAGGTGAAAGCAACGACTGTTCGTGGAATCAGTGGAGCGTAAAATACACACAAAGGAAAGAAGCAAGTGGAACAGAACTGAACTGCGGACCGCAGTCTTCCGTGTCCCACTAACACAGTGGCGTTGAGCCGCCTAGCAGAAAATGCCAACCGTGCTATGATTCAGCTTGTTAGGAATTACTCTAAGGCGGATGTGTAGCTGTTGCAGATATTCCTTCCTCTAAGACGATCATAGTATGTTTGCTTTATATGAATTTTTCCTTGGTGTACTTGACATTGGTAACGGTCTAAGCACCAGGGGTCATTTTTTGTTCATCGTAACATCTTTCTGCAATGAAACTGGGACGTTTTACGTGACTTATACGAACACTTACATGAACGCCTGAACAAACGACACTTCATTATCTAAATTTCGTTAGACCTACGAGAAACTGTCGAGTGCGTTTAACGTGACGTCCTTCTATTTAATCTTCAAGCCCAGGTTTTTTCAGTTAACTGTGCACGCTTGGTGCCGTTTTTAGGGTTCGAACATCAATCGGTGCAAACGGAACCCTTGTACGATCACTTTGTTGTCTGACTGTCTGTCTGTACGATTGTTAAGACTCCTTTTTCTCTGGAACGGGTGGACGGACCAAGTTGCAACCTATGTCACAATTAGGTCTATGGTTTCCTGGCGATGTAAAAACTATAACCTCCTACGTCAATATAATCAAAAGATACAGCCTTTTATATCACATATTTTGATACTCGCAAAAACACTTATCAAAACCTGCAAGGTATTTCCCGTTGACCTATGATTATGAAATTTAGCAGGAAGGACGCTCCCACAGCACAAGTAAAAGGAAAAAATTACGAAATTTGTTAATTCGTAGTTATATCACACGAAAAAAATGTTTTTTTGTCGTGTTATCAGACTGTCTGTCCGTCTGTTAAGAGGCCATTTTCTCAGGAACTTGTAGACATATGAAGTTGAAGTTTATGTGACATACTAAGGGCCTGTTGGCATCAGTGCAAAGAAAGATACGATCATTTACGTCAAATATTTTTATATTTTGCTAGTTGTTATTGTTGTGGTCTTCAGTTCAGAGACTGGTTTGGTGCAGCTCTCCATGCTACTCTATCCTGTGCAAGCTTCTTAATCTCCCAATACCTACTGCAACCTACATCCTTCTGAATCTGTTTAGTGTATTCATCTCTTGGTCTCCCTCTACGATTTTTACCCTCCACGCTGCCCTCCAATGCTAAATTCGTGATCCCTTGATGCCTCAGAGTATGCCCTACCAACCGATCCCTTCTTCTAGTCAAGTTGTGCCACAAATTTCTCTTCTCTCCATTTCTATTCAATACCTCCTCATTAGTTATGTGATCTACCCATCTAATCTTCAGCATTATTCTGTAGCACCACATATCGAAAGCTTCTATTCTCTTCTTGTCTAAACTATTTATCGTCCACGTTTCACTTCCATACATGGCTACACTCCATACAAATACTTTCAGAAACGACTTCCTGACATTTAAATCTGTACTCGATGTTAACAAATTTCTCTTCTTCAGAAACGTTTTCCGTGCCACTGCCGGTCTACATTTTATATCCTCTCTACTTCGACCATCATCAGTTATTTTGCTCCCCAAATAGTAAAACTCATTTACTACTTTAAGCGTCTCATTTCCTAATCTAATTCCCTCAGCATCATCCGATTTAATTCGACTACATTCCATTATCCTCGTCTTGCTTTTGTTGATGTTCATCTTATATCCTCCTTTCAAGACATTGTCCATTCCGTTCAGCTGCTCTTTCAGGACCTTTGCTGTCTCTGACAGAATTATGTCATCGGCGAACCTCAAAGTTTTTATTTTTTATCCATATCGATAACATGCAAAAATTGTCAAAATTCTCTATTCTCAAGGTCGACGAACTCTCTACACAGTATCTACACGTATCATTAAGTCTGAACGGAACTCTCCGCATGTGTTTCATAGCCCTTCATTGTTTTAGAGTCAGTCATACACAATTCTGCATTTTCCATCCGTCAGCAGGTACGCCGCATTAATAAATCTCCTATGCACAGTTCTTTGTCGATGCCGCCACGAATAGTTAACTTAATGCACTGACGACACCGCCTTCCCTGCCCCACCCAACCCCAAAGGCTTCGAAAAGGCCCTTTCAGCCATAACTTCACAATTTCACATTCTAATGTAACCTTTGACTCGTAACAGTCAGCCCTGTAATGATTCAGGCAATAGTCGTAGGGCGAATCACTCACTGATCCAGTCTTTCCGACTTACACCTCGCAGTAAACAACTATTCGACTCACCTAACTAATTAGTTAGGTTTACCTAGTTCTAAGTTCTAGGGGACTAATGACCTCAGCAGTTGAGTCCCATAGTGCTCAGAGCCATTTGAACCATTTTTCACCTAACTAATGCACTAAAATATCTGGGCCTGATCTTCGACATCTAACTAATGTGGAACAGTATGCGATTCAGTCTTTCTCGGCGTATTCCATTGATGAATTCTTCTCGGGTTATCGCAACGTTTCAATGAGTTTCGCCAGAAAATGATGGGTACGAAACTCATTGAGACGTTGCTACAAGACGACGCCACCACTCGACTGATAACCCGAGAAGAATTCATCAATGTGGAATAGTACCTCACAATATACTGAAAATACGAACAGTACTAACAGGCTCAACATAGATATTACATCGTTGTACCCAAAAGAGTTATCTAGCCCATCCCTGCCTGTGAAAGTGTTGCTTGGATTTCAATACCTCCAAAACTCTTTCCACTTCACGCCAAGTTCTGAATATTACACGCTCCAGCTTGTTTTCTACTTCCACCAACCCGGTCCCACACGCATTCCCTACCCTATGAGTAAGTTCCCACTGTCCCTCCAGGAATCCTATACAGTCCGCTAACCTAAACAACAAATCCCATCACAGTACCACTACTCACGTACCCAGAAGCTCTAACAACACATTTCCGCTTCCCTTCACAAGCTATAGATCCTGTTCAAAGATAACTGATTCCAGCGTCCTCGTCGACAAATATATACAGAAATTAATCGTTCCTGTCAGTTATACGCACGTTGGTATGACAGTTGACAGTTAGCAACCGTGTAGGGAAATGGAATGATCAATAAAGAAAAATTGTCACTTTTTTAAAATTTATGTTGTCAGCAGTATGTTTTATAACTCTTCAGGTACTTAGAAAAGACAGTCGAAATCAAGAGTCCGCAGTGATTCTAGGTTCGTAGGCTATACTGTGTCAACGGTGTAGCTACGAAACATCTATACGACATCCAGTCGGTAACAGTAGGGATCATCGTACCTGTAATCGGTCCGTGGGTGGAGGGGGGGAGGAGGGGGTTCTTCATTTTCACGTGTAATTACGTGGTTGGTGCACCTTCTTCAGATCACAGAACACCAAACACCAAACACCAAACACCAAACACAAAATAAGTACACGGTTCGTGTTACGATACTGTTGCAGAGAGTGACTACAGCAATCTCAGTGACTTACCAGAGTACTTATAATGCGAGAAAATATGGCGCGAAAAATCCATGTTCTTCTTTTCAAGATACGAGCATTAGATGACAGTATTTTCATTTATACCTAACGGTGTTCTTACCGTGCGGTTGCCCAGCGGTGGACAGTTTCCGCCAACATGCAATGATTGGTACTGTTGCACTGACCGCATGTTATGCATTACCGAACACTAAAATTTCATACACATGAGTATGGGATTTTAAAATCTCGAAATCGACCGTGATTTAAATAAATGTTAGTAAAACTGAAGCAGATCTCTCTAAATTAATTATTTATTTTTCACACATTTGTTACATTATATTTATTTGTCATGTCCACTTATATTTGCTTCTGGCTTGAAGCAATAACATTGTCTACACTTATACCACTGCAAACTGCCATTAAGCATAAATGGGGAAAGGCTGGTATAAAGGCAGTTCCATATGCTTCAGAGTAACTTCAGGATTTAATTTGTGTCTAGAGATGTTTACAAAATCGCCTTGACAAAATTTTTCTACACACTCAGAATAATAACTACAATTGACGTCTTCGTTACATTGCAAATTAATTCCCACTTTTTAAATGTCTCTCTCTTTGATATAACTTCCTTTTTGACTTTAGGTTTAATGAATAATAACTTCTGCATCCAAGAAACTTCCATAAGCATTTCAATCTCAAACTTGAATTTTTCTATCCTATGTTATCCAGCTTCACTTCTCTAAAATATTGTTCAAATAAAAAATTGTGGAAGAAGAAAAGTAAGATCCAGCTCACATGGATGATAAATTAATTTCGGATTCGGTTTTCTTTGTTAAACCTATACAATTCAATTTAATTTTTGTTTAAATGGTGTGACTGTTCTACTGTGGTTGCCGTTATGAAAGGTAACATTCCATTTAGATACAATAATGTTTATAAGAAGCTAACCAGCGTTTGTTGATACCTTACAAAAAGATATATTTTTTGTACACAAAGAAAAAAAATATTTCAGTGTGAAGATATAATGCAAGTTTAGCTCCCACCTATTTTGTTCCAATCAATAAAAAAATCGATATGTGCAAAATTTTAGCTCAATTAGACAATTATAAGACAATCCTCTTCCACCATGAAGTTTCAAATTTTGCTGTGTGAGTTTTGTTGCACTGTTTCTCATTATTATTATCACTATTACTATTATCATTATTATTATATTAATAAGTAAAGTCTTATTATTAGTGACATGTTTTAATAACCATGTTTTAAAACTTTGATCCCAATATTGTAATGTACAATAAATATCATAATTTTATTTATTACAAATAATTAGTAAAGTAGGTGTAGTTGGTTGTAGTTGCCAGGTGGTTGTAAAAGTGAGCTCTTTCTTTTATTGAATTGAAGAGTGCTACAGCTTAGCGGTGAGCACTTCAAAGAAAACAAAGACAGAACTTTCGTACTATCATCAACTTTCATGGCGATAGTTGTATGCGATCGGCTGCTGTGTTACTGTTTGTGTTTCCTATGTGTGTGCTGTAACGTAAGTAAGAAATATTTCATTCTAGAGTAAATATTTTGATAGTTAATTGCTACAGTATTAGCTAAACGTTATATTCTAACCTTCGGAGCTATGTTTTTGTGAGCTGTTTGGGGTATGTGATTTACGTATTCAGGCAACGTTTAGCGTAATGGCGTCAGTTGGAGACTGTGGTCAGTTGCTTGTCATGGAAATTTAGCCATATTTTTTTAATGTATTTTTCTTGTTTCACAAAATCTAAAGTGCAAGAAGAAGCTATTTGAGGAATAGTGTAAAGTGAAGAACACAAGTACGCTGGCTTTAAATTATTGTTTCAGAACAGTTTGTACTGTTGGTGAAAAATGAGTTCTTGCGTGTTCTTCCTAATCGAAAGTGGCATCAACCTCTTCATGTTCTTCATTGTGAATGTTAAGAATATATTTCAATGTTTTTCTTCTTGGATGTATTTCCAATCAAATTGTTGAAGCCTAATTACCTTCAGTCGAGCAAGTTTTAAGCGTTTTCTTCTGCAATGTAAGAGCAGAAAATCTTACGATGAGGCTAAGGGCCCTACTGGCGATTCAAGAAGTTTCTATTGTATGGTAAAAGGAAGGAATTCCTACAAGAAGAACAGATCATTGCGTTGTAAAGTTACTGAGTCTGTATGATGAATGGGAAGTTCTACAGAAAAATTTGATTATAACTTCAGGCAAAGAAAAATAAAAAAAGGGTTATCTTTGTGGAAAGCATAATTGACCTCTTTGACATAGCTCATTCTGATGCTTTAGGACAGATAAAAAAGCAGAAAATAAGAAAGTTTTAACACTTCAGCCCGAAAAGGGTGACCTAGTTTCATGGCTGGTGTTATTCACAAACTGAAATGGAAGCAAGAAAAAGCACAGAAGTGAACTGTAGTGACTCCTGTCACGACAATACAATTCGTAGACTTGACATGTTGTTGGGTGCCAAGCCCATTCAGGACTACAGTAACATTCTCACAAAAGATGAACCTGAGAAATAATTTGTTTTACGCTTTGGTGCTGGAGGTTGTAAAAAATACCTAGCTGCTACTAAACCTTCTCTTACGAAGCAGTGATGTTCAGTGTTCACTCGATCAAATTGTATTTTGATTCTACAGAAATGAATGTTGTAAATGATTATTATAAGTAAAACGTATTCCCAAATTGAAAATGTGTGCATTACTCAAAATAAACTTGGGATTTCTTAAATTTTGCTTACTGTTTTTTGGATTGCACGAATGAACATTACTGTAATATGAGTCACAATGACTTTAAACAATTTCTGAGTTTGCATGAATCTGACAAAAGACAAGTATACGGTGGAAATGAGGAAGAATACAGTGCGTTTTAGCGGAAACAGGTGTTATGGATGTTATGTTCCAACTTAAAGGCGTTGAGGGTCGACAAGAATTTGTTGGACTCAAATGAAATTTTTCACTGCCTTTTTTTGTCAGTTGGAACAAAAGTGAGGGGAGGGAGAAGCAATAGTCTAACTTTCAGAAAATTGCATACAGATAAGCGGCACCCTTATGCGCATGTGAGACGGAGAAAAGAGTGAGTAAGATGGTAATATGTTTCAAAGTGATAAATGTTAGTAATAGTGGCAGGTGGTAAAGAACGGGTAGTGGTAAAAGTTGTTCTGTATTTGTTTCATGTTGCTTCATCTTAACAAAGGATATCCTGCATTGACAAACATTGGTTATTGCAACTTTACTATGGTTTTTAATCTCGGTGATGTGCTATCCACTTGAAGGAAACATATTCCAATGTGAAATAACTTCTGGAACCAATTAAATACAAAGACCACAAGAGGCAAATCTGTGGAGAACTGAAGCTGACTGAAGTGTCGTTGGGCATGCAGTTGGGATACACAAAATACTGTTGTTTCCTATATGTGTGGGGCAGTCACGGTAGATCTGCACACTAGAGATGTGGGGAAACTCTGCGACCCGGTATAAGAGTATCGAGCACAGTCTATTGTTATATACAAATAAAATTATTCTGCCGACCTTACACGACAGACTCGGTCTCATGGAGAACTTTTTAAAGAGAATGAACAAAAATGGAGATGATTTTAAGTGTCTGGGAGACAAATTTCCACGGCTGGGTGAGGCGAAATTGAAGCAAGGGAATCTTCGTTGGTTCTGAAATTCACAAAAATTCTTGTGTATCAAAACTTCGGCTTAGTTCTCCAGATTAGTGAGAAAAAGCTTGGGAAGTCTTTAAACTGCTGTATATGGTTTCTTGATTAACATAACAGATGTAAGTTATGCTAACTGGTTAGCAACTGGCTGGACAAGCTTTATGTCTTAGTCTCCAACATCTCATTCAGAATGCACTTGCTCCACTGCCACTCAATTTTTTTCCCGGAAAAGTGCCGTGCAATCAGTATGAGCATGGTGAACGGTTCCATCAAGACATATCAATGGTGGAATGAAGATATAAGGGTCTGCAGAACTGTTTTATGCTTGCAGAGGACTGTTGGACATTGCTTCTAGAAGCCTCAGAACAGGATTACAGTAGAAAAGCAAAGAGAAAGTGCCCTCATCAGTAGGATCCGATGTCTGTGTTTAATGTAGTCTTTTGTATTCATCTATGTTTTCCTTGTTAAGTTAAATATGAATTGTTCAAATCATTGCCTCTACCCTTGCTCCTGCCCCTGCTCCTGCCCCTGCTCCTGCTCCTGCTCCTGCTCATGTCCCCTATTGTGCTGCTATCACCCACCAGGAAGACTTTTACCCCTCCTCACCTGTCCTGCTATAACCACTCCTACTTCCCCCACCAGAGTCACGGCCCACCACCTAACATCCGCCACCACAAAGTGCCTCACCACCATTCACAGTGTCGCCAACTCACAAGAGGGGCCTGTCTCTCAGCGTCTCCCAGTCCAACCAGTCCCTTACCCCTCCTCCCAGGCTACACCAGCAAAATAACCTCCCAAGCACCCAAGTGGCAACCTCACTTCCACCCCCTCCTCCAAAAAACCACCACCCACCCCTCATTCTTCTGATCCCCTGTGGAAACCACCCCTTCTCCTGCATCCCCAACCCCTGCCCTGTATACCTTCTTCCTTGCCAACTCCAATCCTAAATTCCTAGACGCCTGCACCCTCACCCTCAAAATCTGTAAGTACATTCCCAGTGCCCCCATTACCCAACTTATACCCCGCAGAGACTCTGTCATTTTCAAATCACCCTCACCTTCTTTCCACACTGATCTCCTCTGGTGACTTCCCCACATCACCTTTGGCCCATGTGCGTCCCTCACCCCTATCCTTACCTCATCCTCTCGTCATCAGCCGCAACCTCCTCATTGTCCACCAACCCTCACCAATGTAATCACAAAACTCAGTCCTGTGGTTACAGAGGTAGAGGTGTTGGCAGAACTGAATGCCCAGCCCACTGTATTTACAACAACTCTGGTGTTACTTTCCTCACACGTGTATTTACTGAGTCTGCCTCCTCCATCGATCACCTCCTCACTCATGGAGCCTTGATTTTCAACTGACGCCACCACTTTGACCCATCCCATTGCCCTCCTCAGTCCTACTGCTGCCAACGCTGTCTTCTCTACAATTACCACCTCACACAAAACTGTAAAAACCCACCCCACCTGTCTCCACTGTAAAGCCTCTTACTTTCTCTAACAGTATCCTAACCTCACTTCTCCTCCTTCCTGCAACAACTGCAATGAACCCCACCCCATCTACTCCTCGAAATGCAAAGCCAAACCCCCTCCCACCAATCCTGAGCTCACTGTCCCCATTCAACCCATCAACTAGTCCATCCACCCCAACAATTCCCTCCCCCTACAGCTGAAGACATCATCCTGGTCCTGACCATCATCCTGCAGATTATCCACCCCTTCCAACACCCCCACACCCTCCAGTAGATCCCCCTGGCCACCTGCCCTGTCTTCTGCCTGAATACTTACGCCACCTACTCAGACAACCAGGCCCACTTTACCTTCACCTGCCTAGACACCCACATTTAAGCCACTCTCTCCTGCTTCCCCCCCCCCCACTCCCTTCCCTCCTTTCCCCTCCTCGCACATCAACAGTATTATCTCATCTATCTAAACATTCGATCCCTCCCTGCCAACAAATACCTCATCATGCATTCACTGTCCCAGCATCAGGTCGACTCCTTCATCCTTAATGAAACATTCCTCCGATCTCACCACATAGTCCGCACCTGTCCCTATCCCCTTCACCGCACGGACAACTCCCTTTCCCTCACACGAGGCAGGGTCACTATTGGCCACATCAAGCATCTCCTAGTCTGGTAAAAATTCCTACTAAATGACCGAACTGAACACCTTCTCCTCAGCATCTTCTTTTCCTCCATTACCATCACCTGTGCCACTATCTATATCCATCCCACAGCTCCTCTCGCCTGCGACTTCATTTCCAATGTTGACTGTACCTTCTCCACCTATGTGATTTTCACGAACCTCAACATCCACAGCAGTGACCCTGCCACCCTTCGGTGGTGGCATCAGTTCCTTTCCACCCTCAATGGTGACCTCGTTTCTCTCCCACAGCAGATCTGCCCTGACAGTAACTCCACCCCAGATGTCATCCTTGCTTCCCCCAACCTCCTTGGTTGCATTGCTGCGGGCATCCTCGATTCCATTGGTAGTGACCACCTCGCCATCCACACCATCTCCTTCCCCATGGTCCCCATCCTGCCCCCAACCCTGCTGCCCTTCCAAGGTACGTCCACGACTACCGCCGTGCCGACTGGGATAGCTACCGGGAATCCATTGCCTCACAGGTTGAAAGCCACCCCCTTACCTTTCACCATGCTGCTGACGTCACTCATACCTCTTCCTTCCTCCAGAAGACCATCAGTGATGCTGTGGAGGTCCACGTTCCTACCAAACTCATCCACCCTCGCTGCCCTACACTGCCTCCTGAACCATGACGAAATGTCGCAGTTGGTTCTCTGTGTTTCCTCATGTTGTGTAGTACGTTCCTTTTGAAGTTCCCACTTCGCGCTCTTTTGTTTCCTTATCCTAGCCAGACGGTGCTGTGGCGTTGCTGAGGCCGGCTGCCGGCCGTGTATGCGAGAGAGCGTCGGTCTGGAGGAGGAACTCTAATTGCGGACGTCTGGGAGGGTACAGGAGGCCATGCCGTTTTGTTGACGTTTGGCGTGACTCGCGTCAGGTGTGATGCATCGCTAAGGCCGTGATAAAAGCCAATGTTACTGTCTTGATCGCAGATGGATCAAAGGGGATAAGGCCTGGTTGTTCATTGAAACTCCTGTCCAATAGAGGTCGTAGGACTTAAAGTAAGACGTTTTGACCATTATTTTGCGTTATTTGCAAACAACTGGGCATTCCGGCGTCTACAGTAATTCGGCGAAGATTATTTGTTTCGTCGGTGTGTAAATGACTGAACAAGGAGCAGTTTATTTAATGTTCACTTTATGCTCGTGTTCTGCGTGTGCTGTTTGCGAGTGTAAACTTGACTCTCACCTTTGTCTGTTCATTTTGGGCGCATCGTCAAATACTGGATCCAAGTAGTGACTTTCAATTAATTAGCTGGATTCTTCCTTTCCCTCACCACGACGCGTGTTAAATGGCAAAAGCAGATTTGTAGACCTCAAATTGCTACCTCATTTGCATGGCTTCAATAACAGAGCCAAACCTGTTAACTAATTAAGGCTTGTGGTAAACAATGGTATTTAAGTTGGTGCTTTAAAATATCATCTGAAATGTGTCAATGATTTATGTTGCGCTAGTTGATTCTGGGATATGAACGGATGTGTTTGCACGTCTGCCATGTAAGGGCATCCTTCTAGTTTTGATTACCTTCTGACCAGGGTCCTTGCTCGACGCTTGTCTTTAAATACGCCGCTAACCTGGTTAGCATATGTTGTGGCTATTGTAAGTTAATCACTGCTGAATAGCCCAACACAGTCTGTCGGCTTTCAGAAACCGTGTATGTGTTATTTATTCCTTTAGTCTAGTCAATTTATTGTTTTTCCAACAGTTTTTAATTGTGCTTATGCTCGTATGTATATATATATATATATATATATATATATATATATATATACTCCTGGAAATTAAAATAAGAACACCGTGAATTCATTGTCCCAGGAAGGGGAAACTTTATTGACACATTCCTGGGGTCAGATACATCACATGATCACACTGACAGAACCACAGGCACATAGACACAGGCAACAGAGCATGCACAATGTCGGCACTAGTACAGTGTATATCCACCTTTCGCAGCAATGCAGGCTGCTATTCTCCCATGGAGACGATCGTAGCGATGCTGGATGTAGTCCTGTGGAACGGCTTGCCATGCCATTTCCACCTGGCGCCTCAGTTGGACCAGCGTTCGTGCTGGACGTGCAGACCGCGTGAGACGACGCTTCATCCAGTCCCAAACATGCTCAATGGGGGACAGATCCGGAGATCTTGCTGGCCAGGGTAGTTGACTTACACCTTCTAGAGCACGGTGGGTGGCACGGGATACATGCGGACGTGCATTGTCCTGTTGGAACAGCAAGTTCCCTTGCCGGTCTAGGAATGGTAGAACGATGGGTTCGATGACGGTTTGGATGTACTGTGCACTATTCAGTGTCCCCTCGACGATCACCAGTGGTGTACGGCCAGTGTAGGAGATCGCTCCCCACACCATGATGCCGGGTGTTGGCCCTGTGTGCCTCGGTCGTATGCAGTCCGGATTGTGGCGCTCACCTGCACGGCGCCAAACATGCATACGACCATCATTGGCACCAAGGCAGAAGCGACTCTCATCGCTGAAGACGACACGTCTCCATTCGTCCCTCCATTCACGCCTGTCGCGACACCACTGGAGGCGGGCTGCACGATGTTGGGGCGTGAGCGGAAGACGGCCTAACGGTGTGCGGGACCGTAGCCCAGCTTCATGGAGACGGTTGCGAATGGTCCTCGCCGATACCCCAGGAGCAACAGTGTCCCTAATTTGCTGGGAAGTGGCGGTGCGGTCCCCTACGGCACTGCGTAGGATCCTACGGTCTTGGCGTGCATCCGTGCGTCGCTGCGGTCCGGTCCCAGGTCGACGGGCACGTGCACCTTCCGCCGACCACTGGCGACAACATCGATGTACTGTGGAGATCTCACGCCCCACGTGTTGAGCAATTCGGCGGTACGTCCACGAGGCCTCCCGCATGCCCACTATACGCCCTCGCTCAAAGTCCGTCAACTGCACATACGGTTCACGTCCACGCTGTCGCGGCATGCTACCAGTGTTAAAGACTGCGATGGAGCTCCGTATGCCACGGCAAACTGGCTGACACTGACGGCGGCGGTGCACAAATGCTGCGCAGCTAGCGCCATTCGACGGCCAACACCGCGGTTCCTGGTGTGTCCGCTGTGCGGTGCGTGTGATCATTGCTTGTACAGCCCTCTCGCAGTGTCCGGAGCAAGTATGGTGGGTCTGACACACCGGTGTCAATGTGTTCTTTTTTCCATTTTCAGGAGTGTATGAGGAATCTAAATTTTTTATTACTATTGGGCTGTACTTAATGTCATATCGTGAAGAAAGTAACTTATTGGAGGTTAAATGTCACAATAAGATGTTGTGGACGGTGCACTCCTAGTCAGTGTGTAAAATTGCTAATTATTTTCTCTTTACATGGAGTGTGCTTGCCTTGAGGTTATAAGTGACTGTTTCATAACCAGTTCTTTAACGCGCCTAAACGCATATTTATATTTATGGAAGAACTTAAAGTGTGTTCCCCGGTCGAACTTTAACTAAAGTGCAGAAAACTGAATAAGATGTTTATTATTGTTCTGGTGGTATTATCTGTCAAGTGTAACACGCGACATTTTCTTGGTCTGTTATCAAGTGTTACAATAAATGCAAACTGCAGTGAAGCGGTGCGCTATTTCAGTTGTTCCCATGACTTCCTATCTCTGCATTGGTTAATCTAAACTCACAATATTTAATTGTTTAAATATTTGAGGGCGATGCGTGTCTCTCAGTGGTAGCAGTGCGTGGCCTACAACCATGTCTGACATCCTGGGCTCCTCTTAAAACTCCAAACCTATGCTCTCCCCATAATTTTCGTCCATCTCGTTGCTTCCTTCCACTCCTACGTCCCTCCTATGTACCTATCCACAATACCGATTCCTGTACTTTCTATCTCACCACCGGCGTCGCCCAAGGCTCTGTCCTTTCCCCTCTGCTCTATCTCCTGTATACTGCCAATATGCACTAACCTCCTCCACCTGTTCACCTCCTCCAATTTGCTGATGACACTGCCTTCCTGGCCCTTTATCCTACCATTCAACAGTCCCAGTGTACCCTTCAAACCCACCTCGACCAGTTCATGGCCTGGTGCAACCAGTGGCTCCTTCTCATCAACCCTTCCAATACCCAGGCAATCACCATAGATCGTACCACCAGCTCCTTCCGGCTCCACAATTTTTACCTCACCATTTATGGTCATCCTATCCACCTCAATCCTACCCTGAAATACCTTGGACTCACCCTCGACCGTCACCTCACCTGGACTCCCCATCTCCTTGAGATCCAACACTAAGCCCACAACAGACTCCACCTCCTGGAACTCCTGTCTGGCCAGACATGGGGACTGCATCCTTCCATCCTCCTTCACACCTACAAATGCTTGATCCAGCCCATCCTTTGTTATTGCAGCGTTGCTTGGATTTCTGCCCCTCCCAGATTCTATAAGGCCATTCAAGTCCTAGAACGCCATGCCCTCTGTCTCGCCTTCTGTATCCACTTTCCGTTCCCCACAAGAATCCTCTATGACCTCATCCCCTTCCCCCGTACTCTTCTTTTCTCGAACACACCTGCACCCCGTACATCGTCCACTGACTCAATCCCCCTACTCCCTGGTGTCTTCACTCCTCTCCACTTCCAACCCGTTGCCACACCTTTACCATTGTGTCCATTCCTCTCTCCATCTCCAGACCCTCCACCTCCTTTCCCAATGCAACTTCCAGCATCTACCCCTCCCAGATTATGAGCTTTACCCTCATCTCTACCCCTCCTACCAATACTTACCCCACCTTCCCCTTCCTACTCCTCAGGGCTCCCTCTCCCCTCCCCTTATCCTTCCCTGAGCGGTTTTCCCCTCTCTTACACCCCCTTCCTTTTCCTGTGCACTCCCTCCTGACTTGCGTTCCCTCTTCATCTTTCGCCCCACCTGTCTCCTGTCTCTTGGTGCGCCCCCTGCCCCCTCTTTTCACTTCCTCCCACCTCCTCCAGCCCCCCCCCCACCCCACTGCACCTTCCTCCCCTCTTTTTCTCTCCTCTTGGTCCTCCCGCTCCTCAGCAGGACCCTACCAGTGGTTTTTATTCTTCATGTGTGCTCCTTCACTACCAGTGTTTTTTTAAAGTGTCTCTCGCTCTGTGTGTTTTTATATTGTGGCCCACTTTTAACTTGTGTGTACGACTCCAGTGTATTTTAAGTGCCCCAAAATCGCCAGCTATGTTATTTTAGCTTTACATAGACTTTTTTTAACTGTCCCCCAATGAATGTCCCCGTGTTAGTGTATATTTGAACTTCCATTGCCTCCATTTACTGTGTTTTTATATCCCCCTTTACCAGCCCCTTTTTATGTTTAAGTTCACCTTTTTAAATTTTTGTGAAGCCACTCTGCTGAAGAGCGGCAGACTGTGCGCTGCCAGCCCTCCCCTGCCCATATGGGGCACGGGAATGAAATTGCAATAAAGAAAAAAAAATCTGATCTTCCGTCTCATTGCTGACACTGTGGACGGCCTTCCTGCCATGCGTTAGGCTGGAAATGCAAAACTTTTAAAAACGCAGTACAGGTATAATAAAAAATACTATAAAATTATGCCCTCTGATGTATAGTACAAGATCAAATTTACAGGAATATATCTAACGTAAAAATACAGAAAAGTTAACAACAGAAACAGCCTTTTTACATTTCCAAAAACATCGATCAAATGTAAAAACATTAACCTTTGGAATGGTACATTAGGCCATCCCTTATCATACTCGAAGACTTGACCAACTCAATGATTGACATTATCAGCATACATTCTTAACAGACATTTACAAAAAGTAATAACAAGATATTAACTAAAATACAATACTCTCCCATATGATCTACTGGACCTGTAATACTGTTATTTTTCACTTGTGCATCTGAAGTTAAATTTCAGTAATGACAAAGTGGGCGACTGTGGTAACTTCAGTGAATAAACAGACATATGCCAAATATTCATTGCAAATAGGGCTCAAAAATAAAAGTAAACCCCACCATTTTCTGTTAGGAAACTTATTGGGGACAGATCTGGCGATCTTCCTGGACACAGGAGTGCCTCAACATCACGCAGATAGTACATAGAGACACGTGTCTCGTATGGACAAGCATAGTTGTGTTGAACATTGTCACGACGATACTGTAGCATGGGAGATAACACATGAGGACGCAGGATGTCCATAACGTACGGTTCCTTCAGTCACTACCAGCCGTAACCTGAGGTAATACGCAGTGGCTTCCCACACCATGACGACAGGAGTAACACCACTACCCCTCTCCAGAACCTGGGAAGTGTGAGACCTCATCCCTGGTCATCACCGTATTTGCTGACCATTGTCATCCGGGCTAGTGCAGAACCGCGAGTTATTGCTGAACAGAAAGCAGCACCATTGACAGCAGTCCGTGCTTTCCAGTCACGGCACCACTCCAAACGCAACCCTTTGTGTTGTGGGACTGTAATTTCATAATTCAGCTGCTGCTAGTCCCCGACTATCGGTGAGAGATGGCACAGAATGTTGCAGGGATGGCAGTCTCAGATGTGAAGGGGCTACGATGTGCTTGATGTACAATACGCTGACACCCCGTTGTGGTCGACCAGAAACTTGATGACGAGTATACCTGCCCTCAGTTTCCAATGCAGTTCCAAAATGGTTCAAATGGCTCTGAGCACTATGGGACATAGTCGGACGTTAATGTAACTTCGTACATGTACACACCATCGGCGAGTATGTAAATGATTAGAGCTGCAATCCTCTGTGACAGCTAGGACAGCCACCATAGTTCATTTGTGTTGCTTGTGCTTAGCGTTGTTAGCAGGCGTCGTAAGGTGTATAAGGAGCGCGAACAGCAGCAGGTGTTGAGTGATTAATGCGAAGGAGATACCTCGTAATCATGTGAAACAGCGTCATCAGCTCCTGACAGAATTAGGAGGGATCTCACTGTGAGTCTCCATTTGGTCGGCTTGTCGAATCGTGCAGTATCCAGATCTGTGAGGCTTTCGGATGTGACAGTGGCCCGAAGTGGAACTGCATTGCCCACATCTCGTGGTCGTGCGGTAGCGTTCTCGCTTCCCACGTCCGGGTTCCCGGGTTCGATTCCCGGCGGGGTCAGGGATTTTCTCTGCCTCGTGATGGCTGGGTGTTGTGTGCTGTCCTTAGGTTAGTTAGGTTTAAGTAGTTCTAAGTTCTAGGGGACTTATGACCTCAGCAGTTGAGTCCCATAGTGCTCAGAGCCATTTGAACCATTTTTTAGTCTCTTAAGGTAAGTTAAGAAAAGGTGACAAAGCCTTCAAAGGATTTTCGGAAAACTGATTGACAATTTTTTTCCAATCAAAGGGGCCTTTAGTACACAGGATGGCAAATACAATGCCAAAAATCGGCTTAAAATGTACTGAAACTTTTATCAAGTACCAAAACACCACATGGATTTAGGTTATCTACATCTGAGGTAAGTAAAATGTCATGTTAAGCTCAAGCAGTAATTCTGGTTAAACGATTAGGAAACATTCGCGTAACATAATAATCAAGACAGTGCTTTGTTTGAGAAAAGCTTAGCTACCCGGAATTCACAAAATGCGCAATACAAGCATAGTCCAAAGCAAAAGTAAGACTTTAAATCAGGTTCCATAAATCAGAGCATTAAGTAATACAGCCACTACTTAACTTAAAATCTTTTAGCAGGCAGCGCGATCCAGTGGACTAAGGCTATCGCAGACACGTCTCAAAAGGCAGCCGAGAAACACCAAAACGGTGCGTAGAGCAACAAATCCACGCGGCCACCAGCCACTGAAAACCCGGCCTCGGGGCTCGGAAGACCACGTAAGGCTGTTAACAAACGCCACTTAGATGAAACATAGGCCAAACAAACAATTTAGGCAAATATAAATGGCCACCATATCGAGAAATGGTTAGTATATCGGCTCTTAATCCGCCACAAAATTTCAAAAATTTATCCTCAACCAAATTTTCATAACATCAAAAAGGGTAGTAATATCTCTTAGAGCATTTACCAGAGTAAAGTTTGATACAAGAAAACTTAATAAATGCTCAGAATAAGATCTGACAGTAATTTAGCCAAACCACATGGCAGGGAACCTTGCGTGAGGCAAAAAGTTATGCAAGGAAATTGACAAACTCACCCCTGCTAGGTGGTACCTTTACATCTTACAAGCAATTCCTACTTCCCTGGTACTTAGCCACGTAAATCTGCAACATAATTTTAATACATGTATTAAACACAGAAAAAGTCTGTTAAAGTAACAAATACAGAATAAAAGGTTAAATACAAAATGCTTAAAAACTCTGAAAATATTGGTACAATTATACACTGGAGTCCAAAATTAAAGAACAAACGGAAATTTTGGAAGGTTGCGTTTATTTTGCCACAAAACAGTATGAACAGGTGATAGTAAAGTAGAACCAATGAACGTAAACAACTGCAACATGCATAACAGTATACAAAAATGTTCTTCGTTTTTTCCAACTTAATGGATTTGCACACACATTACGACAACTGATTATTGTGCTCAGTATTGGGTGTAACCAAGTCGGGCAGCAATACAGACCTGACAACAACAGGGCATGCTGTGAATGACGTCATCAGTCTCTTGTTGAGGCAAAGACGCCCATTCTTCCTGCAGAGCTGCTCTCAATCTTAGATAGTGGTTGTTGGATGCTGACGTGATGCAAGCCGTCTCCCTAGTGCATCCCAGTCATGCTATATAAGATTCAAATCGGGAGAGCGAGCAGGCCACGCGATGCGTGCAATATCTTCCGTTTCCAAGAAAAATTTAACCACCCGTGCTCTACGCAATAGAGCAATATCGTCCATCAGTACGAAGTCTGGGCCCACAGCACACCTCGCAACAACCTCAAATGAGGTCCCAAGATCTCGTCACGATACCTGACAACAGATAAACCTTGCCAGTTCACCCTTACAGTGTCATGAAAAGGGTTCGAGTAGGAAACATAATCACTGCCCACATTACTAGGGATCATCCTCGATATCGGTCTCTTTCCACAATGTTTCGGTGCCGAAATCGTGTTCCACTTTCCCTCCAGATGCGAATATATCGAGAATCACTCTCCAGACAAAATCGGGACTCATCTGTGAAAACAGCATTGGCCCACTCTTCGACCGGACAGGTGGCATGCTGATGTCTCCACTCTAGACGTTCCCTTCTGTGAAGACGCGTCAGAGGAAGACATACAGCAGGTCTCCAACAATAAAGAAGCCTTCTGCATACCGTTTGCCTCGATACAACACGTCCAGTGGACGCTGCAAGCTCACGTGCCAGTTGCCGTGCAGTACTAAGGCGATAGTATCGGGCACTTACAGCCAAATAACGGTCCTCTCTTCTGAAGTTACACGTGGTCGGCCCTGCCCTGGTCTTAGGGACACAATTTCACTCTCTATAAACTGTCGCCACATCCGAGAAACAACAGAACGATTCACATTAAGCCATCGGATCAAATCAGTTTGCGTGTGTTCTACTTCCTTTCTTTCTATGGCCCTCCACTGCAGAGAGTCTGGTAGGCATCTTCTCTGTGCCATACTGCACCGTCTGTGACTGTGTACACAGCTATTGTGGATGTGGGACTACTCGGCAAACACTATCTCGTTTCATAGGTGCCCTGACGTCATAGTTGGCATGGTTATCCGTTACCTGGAATGCCATATTCCATGCAGAGCGCGATAGTACGGACATCTGGTTGAGAGTTTGTATGCTTATATCGTGAATTAGACATACACTCCTGGAAATGGAAAAAAGAACACATTGACACCGGTGTGTCAGACCCACCATACTTGCTCCGGACACTGCGAGAGGGCTGTACAAGCAATGATCACACGCACCGCACAGCGGACACACCAGGAACCGCGGTGTTGGCCGTCGAATGGCGCTAGCTGCGCAGCATTTGTGCACCGCCGCCGTCAGTGTCAGCCAGTTTGCCGTGGCATACGGAGCTCCATCGCAGTCTTTAACACTGGTAGCATGCCGCGACAGCGTGGACGTGAACCGTATGTGCAGTTGACGGACTTTGAGCGAGGGCGTATAGTGGGCATGCGGGAGGCCGGGTGGACGTACCGCCGAATTGCTCAACACGTGGGGCGTGAGGTCTCCACAGTACATCGATGTTGTCGCCAGTGGTCGGAGGAAGGTGCACGTGCCCGTCGACCTGGGACCGGACCGCAGCGACGCACGGATGCACGCCAAGACCGTAGGATCCTACGCAGTGCCGTAGGGGACCGCACCGCCACTTCCCAGCAAATTAGGGACACTGTTGCTCCTGGGGTATCGGCGAGGACCATTCGCAACCGTCTCCATGAAGCTGGGCTACGGTCCCGCACACCGTTAGGCCGTCTTCCGCTCACGCCCCAACATCGTGCAGCCCGCCTCCAGTGGTGTCGCGACAGGCGTGAATGGAGGGACGAATGGAGACGTGTCGTCTTCAGCGATGAGAGTCGCTTCTGCCTTGGTGCCAATGATGGTCGTATGCGTGTTTGGCGCCGTGCAGGTGAGCGCCACAATCAGGACTGCATACGACTGAGGCACACAGGGCCAACACCCGGCGTCATGGTGTGGGGAGCGATCTCCTACACTGGCCGTACACCACTGGTGATCGTCGAGGGGACACTGAATATTGCACGGTACATCCAAACCGTCATCGAACCCATCGTTCTACCATTCCTAGACCGGCAAGGGAACTTGCTGTTCCAACAGGACAATGCACGTCCGCATGTATCCCGTGCCACCCAACGTGCTCTAGAAGGTGTAAGTCAACTACCCTGGCCAGCAAGATCTCCGGATCTGTCCCCCATTGAGCATGTTTGGGACTGGATGAAGCGTCGTCTCACGCGGTCTGCACGTTCAGCACGAACGCTGGTCCAACTGAGGCGCCAGGTGGAAATGGCACGGCAAGCCGTCCCACAGGACTACATCCAGCAGGTGGAAATGGCACACAGGACTACATCCAGCATCTCTACGATCGTCTCCATGGGAGAATAGCAGCCTGCATTGCTGCGAAAGGTGGATATACACTGTACTAGTGCCGACATTGTGCATGCTCCGTTGCCTGTGTCTATGTGCCTGTGGTTCTGTCAGTGTGATCATGTGATGTATCTGACCCCAGGAATGTGTCAATAAAGTTTCCCCTTCCTGGGACAATGAATTCACGGTGTTCTTATTTCAATTTCCAGGAGTGTAGAACGGGCAAATAGCGGTTTGTTGCTTGAATCTTGGATACCAGTGTATATACAGCCATATTCGACTGATCAGAAATGTGATTAACCTGAAACAACAGAGCCTTGGCTTAGATACTTACACGCAAACAAATATTTCAGCAAGCCACCAAGTGCAGGCAGTAGAGGTGGACGTATCGTAGTCTGAGGAATACTGACTATAAACGCACCATGTGGAGCCATTTGGTAATCCTGGAAATATCCAGTACGGCTCCCAGCACCCAGTCCCGCACAGCATGGAATATCAAAGCTGGAGAAATTCACGGCCTCGGAGAGAGGGGCGCCGTCCTCAGTTCACTGTCGTAACTCCGACTTCACCAGTTACCCCGCGTCTGAACATAAACAGAGCTAACGGCCGACTGACTCCCTCTGTCCCGAACACGGCCGCTTAGTGCCCTCTAGTCCACTGTGACTCGCTGCCTGGCTCTTAATGCCTTTCCAAAGCTGCTCAAGGCATACTTTAGGACTCAGTGAGAAACTAAATAGTGGCGCCAGTGAATAATGCTCGAAATCCAGAGAAGCGAAATGGATTGCGAGCCCACCATGGCTCAAACAGTTAATAGATCTTTCTATATCATCCCTTTCCTAAGACCAATGAGTCTATCTCTCCCCTTTGTACACGATATGCTCCCACATTGCGTAATAATGCCAACTCCATCGCTAACTTCATCTATTCGTGAATAATAGATTGTGACACCCCCCACTCCTCATTTTGCTGTGTCATCCCATCTAACTTCTCTTAAGACTATCACATCCGTTTTAATGATCTTCATACCTCTCTTCTAGTTTTACTAGTTGTAGCGAAGTCTGAACATTCTACGTACCAATACACAGTGCATTGATTCTTCCGTTGCTGGTTCTCTGGAGCTCTGATTAGGAAACTATTTTACCTCCGGAATGTACAAAGGAAGAAGACAGCATAATGATATCTTTTGCAAGAAATATCCGTTGTATTCTTCATACAGTGGTTTATCGTTGTATTCTACATCCTAATGTCGTTGACAATATCGAATCAGTTTATCCGCCTTTAAGGATGATTTCTCACCACAAGGATAATCGAATACCCTGGATCTCCATCCGCTCATCCACTGTCCGAAGTAGAGTTGCGTTTTACCAAAACTGAGTTTCGGTAGTTTTGGTACAGTACATAAATGACGTAGTAAATGGTAGGTTTACATGTATAATTGGTGGCATTGATAGGGAAAGAAACACAAATTAATCTGTGAGAGAGAACTTGGGAGGCAACGCCTTCTGTTTGTTTTCTGTTTGTTTGTTTGTTTTACACATAATCAGCGGAGTACGTGTGGAGCGCACATGTGGGTTTTTTAGGTTAGAGAATTCCCTCCCTAGGCCCGACAAGACGACTCCTGAGACGCGACAAGTTAGCAGTAGGCAAAACGCAACAGGGAATGACAATATTAATGTGGTAATAATAAAATGGAGGAGCGTCTATAGAACGGTCCCAGACCTGCTCTCATTAATAAACGGTCACAATGCCCAAATAGTACTAGGAACAGAAAGTTGGCTGAAACCAGATGTAAACAGTAATGGAATTCTAAACTCAGATTGGAATGTATACCGCAGAGACAGGTTGGTTGGTTGGTTGGTTTTTGGGGGAAGAGACCAAACAGCGAGGTCATCGGTCTCATCGGATTAGGGAAGGAAGTCGGCCGTGCCCTTTCAGAGGAACCATCCCGGCATTTGCCTGGAGCGATTTAGGGAAATCACGGAAAACCTAAATCAGGATGGCCGGACGCGGGATTGAACCGTCGTCCTCCCGAATGCGAGTCCAGTGTGCTAACCACTGCGCCACCTCGCTCGGTCCCGCAGAGACAGGCTGGACAGTGAAGGGGGAGGCGTCTTTACAGCGATAAAATGTGCAATAGTGTCGAAGGAAATTGACGGAGATCCGAAATGTGAAATAATTTTGGTGAAGGTCACGGTTAATCAGGCTCAGACATGGTAATTGGATGCCTGTATAGGCCCCCTGGCTCAGCAGCTGCTGTGGCAGAACAACTGAAGGAAAATTTGGAAAATATTTCGAGTAGATTTCCCGACCATGTTATAGTTTTGGGTGGAGATTTTAATTTACCAGATATAGACTGGGAGACTGAAACGTTTATAACGGGTGGCAGCGACAAAGAATCCAGTGAAATTTTTTAGGTGCATTATCTGAAAACTACCTTGAGCAGTTAAACAGAGAACCGACTAGTGGCGATAACATTAGACCTTCTGGTGACAAACAGACCAGAACTATTTGAAACAGTTAATGCAGAACAGGGAATCAGCGATCATAAAGCGGCATCGGTGACTTCAGCCGTAAATAGAAATACTAAAAAAGGTACGAAGATTTTTCTGTTTAGAAAAAGTGACAAAAAGCAGATTTCAGAGTACTTGACGGCTCAACACAAAAGTATTATCTCAAGTACAGATAGTGTTGAGGATCGGTGGACAAAGTTCAACCCGGCCGGTGTGGCCGTGCGGTTCTAGGCGCTTCAGTCTGGAACCGCGCGACCGCTACGGTCGCAGGTTCGAATCCTTGCTCGGGCATAGATGTGTGTGTTGTCCTTAGGTTAATTAGGTTTAAGTAGTTCTAAGTTCTAGGGGACTGATGACCTCAGATGTTAAGTCCCATAGTGCTCAGAGCCATTTGAACCATATGATAAAGTTCAAAACCATTGTACAATATGCGTTAGATGAGTATGTGCCAAGCAAGATCGTAAGAGATGGAAAAGGGCCACCGCGGTACAACAACCGAGTTAGAAAACTGCTACGGAAGCAAAGGGAACTTCACAACAAAAATACACATAGCCATAGCCTTGCAGACAAACAAAAACTACACGAAGCGAAATGTAATGTGAGGAGGACTATGAAAGAGGCGTTCGACGAATTCGAAAGTAAAGTTCTATGTACTGACTTGGCAGAAAATCCTAAGACATTTTGGTCTTATGTCAAAGCGGTAGGTGGATCAAAACAAAATGTCCAAACACTCTGTGACCAAAATGGTACTGAAACAGAGGATGACAGACTAAAGGCTGAAATACTAAATGTCTTTTTCCAAAGCTGTTTCACAGAGGAAGGCTGCACTGTAGTTCCTCCTCTAGATTGTTGTACAGATGACAAAATGGTAGACATCGAAATAGATGACAGAGGGATAGAAAACAATTAAAATCGCTCAAAAGAGGAAAGGCCGCTTGACCTGATGGGATACCAGTTCGATTTTACACAGAGTACACGAAGGAACTTGACCCCCTTTTTGCAGAGCTGTACCGTAGGTCTCTAGAAGAGCGTAACGTTCCAAAAAATTGGAAAAGGGCACAGGTCATCCCCGTTTTCAAGAAGGGACGTCGAACAGATGTGCAGAACTATAGATTTATATCTCTAACGTCGATCAGTTGTAGAATTTTGGAACACGTATTATGTTCGAGTATAATGACTTTTCTGGAGACTAGAAATCTACTCAGTAGGAATCAGGATGGGTTTCGAAAAAGACGATCGTGTGAAACCGAGCTCGCGCTATTCGTCCACGAGACTCAGCGGGCCGTAGACACGGATTCCCAGGTAGATGCCGTGTTTCTTGACTTCCGCAAGGCGTTCGATACAGTTCCACACAGTCGTTTCATAAACAAACTAAGAGCATATGAACTATCAGACCAATTGTGTGATTAGATTGGAGAGTTCCTAGATAACAGAACGCAGCATGTCATTTTCAATGGAGAGAAGTCTTCCGAAGTAAGAGTGATTTCAGGTGTGCCGCAGGGGAGTGCCGTAGGACCGTTGCTATTCACTATATATATATATATATATATATATATATATATATATATATATATATATATATATATATATGACCTTGTGGATAACATCGGAAGTTCACTGAGGCTTTTTGCGGATCATGCTGTTGTATATAGAAAGGTTGCAACAATGGAAAATTGTACTGAAATGCAGGAGGATCTGCAACGAATTGTTGCATGGTGCAGGGAATGGCAATTGAATCTCGATGTAGAAAAGTGTAATGTGCTGCGAATACATAGAAAGAAAGATCATTTATCATTTAGCTACAATATAGCAGGTCAGCAACTGGATGCAGTTAATTCCATAAATTATCTGGGAGTAGGCATTAGGAGTGATTTAAAATGGAATGACCATATAAAAATAATCGTCAGTAAAGCAGATGCCAGACTGAGATTCATTTGAAGAATCCTAAGGAAATGCAGTCCGAAAACAAAGGAAGTATGTTACAGTACACTTGTTCGCCCACTGCTTGAATACTGCTCACCGTTGTGGGATCCGTACCAGATAGAGTTGATAGAAGAGATAGAGAAGATCCAATGGAGAGCAGCGCGCTTCTTTACAGGATGATTTAGTAATCGCGAAAGCGTTGCGGAGATGATAGATAAACTCCTGTGGAAGACTCTGCAAGAGAGACGTTCAGTAGCTTGGTACGGGCTTTTGTTGAAGTTTCGAGAACACACCTTCACCGAGGAGTCAAGCAGTATACAGATCCCTCCTACGTATATCTCTCGAAGAGACCATGTGGATAAAATCAGAGAGATTAGAACCCACACAGAGGCATACCGACAATCTTTCTTTCCATGGACAATACGAGACTGGAATGGAAGGGAGAACCGATAGAGGTACTCAAGGTACCCTCCGCCACACACCGTCAGGTGGCTTGCGGAGTATGGATGTAGATGTAGATGTAGCTAAGAACCACACATCATTCAGTGTTAGACTATTGTGTCCTTACAAATCATAAATTGCCTTTTATACGTAACAAAAATTAATTGATTGGGCAACTTCTGCACTTTTATACAACCAAAGCAATTACTTTTGATGCAAGTACAGTTTACATACACAAAAATAAAAAATCTGTATAATTATTGCTGTTACTTTGTACTCAGTAAAACATTCGCCATCATAATCAAAGGCAAGAATTTTCTGTTACTATTGATAAGTGCGAAAGTTGTTCCTGAATAAGAGAAAGATGTTTTATTTAAGCTGGACGAAGTATTGAAACGATGGCTGATGATTTCTGTTTTGTTCTGTGGTGTGTTGAATTTTACCTTTTTTGAGGAAATTGCGTTTTGTACCGTTTTATAATAGAGCTTTTTTTGAATTTTTACTACAGCATCGCTCTATTTCACTGTACAAATCAGCTATTTTCGAATAAAATCTAAATGATGCATTGACAATTTCAGTTTTTGTACAAGATAACGGACAGGAGGATAACTATGTAGAATAAAAATGTTCTGTAGGTTATGTGGCTCTTTGTATATCCTCTGTCAGTTTCTAGATGGTTCACCACTTACGTACCTTTCCTAAGTGAATCTAGTATGAAACTGATCTCTTATGCAAACAAAGTAATCGAAATGAGGTAACGGCTGATACGTTACGCAACACATCTTACGTACCGGTAATGAATATTCGATCTTAACTGACCAAGGCTGATGAGGTAACGACTGATAGTTATGCAATACACACTACGTAGTGGTAACGCAATTACGATCTTAACTGACCAGTCCTACTAGGATACCAACCCATAGTCTACGCTTCCTTATTACGGTATAGAGTAGCACGCGGTAGTTTTACAGCTCTAATCAAAAGAGACCACTTATACTGATCTAAAGAGTATACTGGATGTAAGTGAAGCACATTAGATGAAATGGTTTAATCAGTTTGAAAGAATCGTCGATAGTAGATACATAAAAATTAATCCATAATTACAAAGCAATAAAGAAACGTAGTAGAGCAAGACCACAGAAGAAGACGAAAACCAATTTTTAGATCCTTGAACACAGAAAAAGCTTAACAAGACCAAGCCTTAACGATGACGATAATGATGAAGAAATTAACGGTTGTGTCAGAGGAGTGGCCAAATATTGAAGTAAGGCACTGTGGACAAAGAACAAGCAAATTAATATTTCCTGCGAGGGATCTCGACCGAAGCCGAATGTAGGGTGCCTTAGGCACGGGTTCTCGGCTCGATGTCCATGGCTAGCCGGGCCGACAAACACGGGGAGATGAGTCAGAATGGCGGGGCTTGATTTGTGTCTCCTGCGAAGCGGCTTGCAGGTGGTGTCCCGGATGCATGTGAGGCCAGCTGTTTGTGGGTTAGCGAGCCACTCGCGCCAGCCTCCTGTCGCGGGACGTCGTCGGCTCTGCTCCGGCGCAGGAGCGCCTATATTTCTACGTTTCTTTCATATAAGGTCCATATCTGGAGGACAATCAGCTGTATTTATCGTGTAACAAGTTACACAGTCACATAATACGGAAATATCGTTAGTATGCACGAGTGTTATTGACATTTCTGAAGACCGAAAATATTCTCTGTGGGAATCAATATCGTTCCCGCAAAAAACAATCTTGTGGACCACAGTCAACTCTGTTTGTCCACGAGGTCCAGAAAGCAATAGGTGCTGGCGCCTATGTTGATGCCGTGCTCCTTGACTTCCGGAAGGCTTGTTGTACTGCTTCTCACTGTCGCCTTATTCAAAAAACACGAGCTTACTGAATATCGGATCAGTTTTGGGATTTGACTGAGGTGTTCCTAGTACATATAACACAGCACGTTAAATTAAACGGTCTGCACCTTTGATGACCCATCAATACCATTATTTCTACAAGGACTGCAGTGGGTCTGCACCTCTGGTGGCCCACCAATACCATACTCTCTACCAGGACTACAGTGGGTCTGCTCTGTGATGACCTACCAACCAGTATTGTTCAAAACTTCGACTGAATCTGCTGTGGGTTTGCTCTGTTGTGGCCCATTACCTGTCTGCATGTCAAGAGTCAGCATTATCTTTCTGTTGGAAGGACAACACTACTTCTTCAGGACTGCATGGAAATCCACTACTTCCGTGTGCATTTTCTTTTACTGCTCAGACTTTGTGCATAAAATTGTAATTAATACTGTGATGAATGATCAAGACTGTCTTTATGGACTGTGAGAAAATTGTAGCTTTTGACCAACATTGTATCGATAAGTGTGTGCATTTGATATATTTGTTAGCGTTAATATAATTTTTTTAACAAATATGTATTGGCCAGTGCCCAAAACAATTTGTAAAATTTTTTGTGGGGAACATGGGAGCTATGTAAGTAGGTTGTTTAGGTTTTTATGTTGGTAACGCCACATAGCGCTCTGTATGAAAATCACTGACTGTGCTGTGTGCAGTCTGCGACTGGTTGGCATTGTTGGAATATTTGCCATTGTAGTGTTGGGCAGTTGGATGTGAACAGCGCGTAGCGTTGCGCAGTTGAAGGTGAGCCGCCAGCAGTGGTGGATGTGGGGAGAGAGATGGCGGCGTTTTGAGAGCGGATGATCTGGACGTGTGTCGATCAGAGACAGTAAATTTGTAATACTGGATATCATGAACTGATATTGTTTGTTCTCTATCAAAATCTTTCATTTGCTAACTATGTCTATCAGTAGTTAGTGCCTTCAGTAGTTAGAATCTTTTATTTAGGTGGCAGTAGTGGCGCTCGCTGTATTGCAGTAGTTCGAGTAACGAAGATTTTTGTGAGGTAAGTGATTCGTGAAAGGTATAGGTTAATGTTAGTCAGGGCCATTCTTTTGTAGGGATTATTGAAAGTCAGATTGCGTTGCGCTAAAAATATTGTGTGTCAGTTTAGTGTTGATCAGAATAAGTAAAGAGAGATGTCTGAGTACGTTCAGTTCAGCTCGGCTGTTTGAAAATCAAATAACGTAAGGGGTTTATCAGCAGAATCATTCATAAATTTTTCTAAGGGGACGTTTCAGTATTCATATGTAAAAGTTGCTTCGGGCGTACGTAAAGGGAGTACTATAGGACCATTAACGTTTGCAATATACAGCTATGTAAGTAGGTTGTTTAGGTTGACCACCCCAAATAACTTTTTATACAGAAGCAGAATGTATCACGTAAATACTGTTCGGCTACCAGGGGTAGATTAACCAGCATAAATGCTTTCTTATATTTCTGTTCGCTACGACGATATGAAAAGCACTACAAGTTTTTAAAATAACCACCTGTATTTTTTTATTTGGTAATCCCTTTCCTCAAGAAACGTTCGGAAACGTATCGCTTGTGCATGTAAATAAGAAAGAGAAACGGGAATCCTTAATACCATTTTGTAGTACTGTAATCAGTTGTGAGCACAAAAAGTGGGTAGCAAGGTGCCCAAGGTTATGATCATGGATAGTGAGACACTTGTTCTTGACTTGGATGAAAGAGTGCATCACTGTTTCAAGTATTGTCTGCTGAAGCGAATTACAAGCAAGCGCGACATGTACCTGCATGTTCTCCGTGACACACAATGTCTTTTGTGCATCCCCAAAGAAAACAATCCAGAGTAGTTAAGTCAGGAGAGCCAGCAGGCCATTTCACCCTTCCTCGAGGTAACCGATTCGCTTTGCCACGTAATACGTACCCCAGATACCTGCGCTGTGTATTAGTACCTGATAGTCAACGTCCGTCTTGTGTTACACTTTTAATAGCGTGATGTTTATGTGAACGGTACAGTGTAATATGTTTTAAAACAGGTCTTGAGAAGAGGGACTGGATGTCATTTAAAAAAGACGCACAGCTGTTCAAACTTTGTAACAAAGTTACAAGAAAGGCAGTAGTTCTAGTTAACGTCCCCGTGGCAGCTAAACAGCATTTACCTGATATACACTCCTGGAAATTGAAATAAGAACACCGTGAATTCATTGTCCCAGGAAGGGGAAACTTTATTGACACATTCCTGGGGTCAGATACATCACATGATCACACTGACAGAACCACAGGCACATAGACACAGGCAACAGAGCATGCACAATGTCGGCACTAGTACAGTGTATATCCACCTTTCGCAGCAATGCAGGCTGCTATTCTCCCATGGAGACGATCGTAGAGATGCTGGATGTAGTCCTGTGGAACGGCTTGCCATGCCATTTCCACCTGGCGCCTCAGTTGGACCAGCGTTCGTGCTGGACGTGCAGACCGCGTGAGACGGCGCTTCATCCAGTCCCAAACATGCTCAATGGGGGACAGATCCGGAGATCTTGCTGGCCAGGGTAGTTGACTTACACCTTCTAGAGCACGTTGGGTGGCACGGGATACATGCGGACGTGCATTGTCCTGTTGGAACAGCAAGTTCCCTTGCCGGTCTAGGAATGGTAGAACGATGGGTTCGATGACGGTTTGGATGTACCGTGCACTATTCAGTGTCCCCTCGACGATCACCAGTGGTGTACGGCCAGTGTAGGAGATCGCTCCCCACACCATGATGCCGGGTGTTGGCCCTGTGTGCCTCGGTCGTATGCAGTCCTGATTGTGGCGCTCACCTGCACGGCGCCAAATACGCATACGACCATCATTGGCACCAAGGCAGAAGCGACTCTCATCGCTGAAGACGACACGTCTCCATTCGTCCCTCCATTCACGCCTGTCGCGACACCACTGGAGGCGGGCTGCACGATGTTGGGGCGTGAGCGGAAGACGGCCTAACGGTGTGCGGGACCGTAGCCCAGCTTCATGGAGACGGTTGCGAATGGTCCTCGCCGATACCCCAGGAGCAACAGTGTCCCTAATTTGCTGGGAAGTGGCGGTGCGGTCCCCTACGGCACTGCGTAGGATCCTACTGTCTTGGCGTGCATCCGTGCGTCGCTGCGGTCCGGTCCCAGGTCGACGGGCACGTGCACCTTCCGCCGACCACTGGCGACAACATCGATGTACTGTGGAGACCTCACGCCCCACGTGTTGAGCAATTCGGCGGTACGTCCACCCGGCCTCCCGCATGCCCACTATACGCCCTCGCTCAAAGTCCGTCAGCTGCACATACGGTTCACGTCCACGCTGTCGCGGCATGCTACCAGTGTTAAAGACTGCGATGGAGCTCCGTATGCCACGGCAAACTGGCTGACACTGACGGCGGCGGTGCACAAATGCTGCGCAGCTAGCGCCATTCGACGGCCAACACCGCGGTTCCTGGTGTGTCCGCTGTGCCGTGCGTGTGATCATTGCTTGTACAGCCCTCTCGCAGTGTCCGGAGCAAGTATGGTGGGTCTGACACACCGGTGTCAATGTGTTCTTTTTTCCATTTCCAGGAGTGTATTTTGCTTCTGGACAGTAAGTTATTTTAGGTGTTCAAAAAAGAAATGGGATAGCCTAGACGTAAAAGACCCGATGGATAAAGTCGAAAGCTCCTTCAGGCTATTCACGGATGATGCTGTTGTGTATAGAGAAGACACAACGCTAGGAAGTTCTTACGAAATTTACAGGATGGATCCGCAGGCGAAAAGAGTTCCAGTGTACAAAGAAACACAGCAGAGGAAAGGAAATACAGTACTAATCTGACTATAATAGACGCTGAAAGTGACCATCATTCATGTATTAGCACTTTTGGGCCCTGGTCAGAAAGTTGGTGAAGGCGGATCGAAGCTGGACTACTGGAATTGCTGCAGTCTCATCCGAAATGTTCTGCTGCAGTTCTTGAAGATCATGAGGGTTGTTACGATGCAGCTTAAACATGAAGGCTCCTCAGACAAAGTAACCTCACACTGACAGATCAGGTGACCTGGGTGGCCAGATAGGGCGGCGACCAGACTTCAGGTCCAGGTGGAGTATTCGTCCGCGTGATCCACGCTATATGCCGGCCTCTTGCGACAGGTGTCTGGTTGACTTTGTAGGACTCTGAAGCATTTCTGGTGAGCTGCAACCACATTTTCTGTTGTGTGTGGGACGTTTCGGAATATTTTTTCGACTTGTTCAAAACAGATCCTGTCCGATGCCATTTTCGGACTAAGCGTTGCGTGGCACCCTTACCCGGCACTTTGACACCATTACACTTCTCAGCAAACAACTGATCACACCGTTTCCACGAATTCGTTGTCACTTAACTTTCCACAACGAACACCCGCTGCTCCACTGCGAGTACCATCATCCCCTTTCTACCGCTCCACTCACACTGACACAGCCCGCACTACGCTCTGAACTGGTGTGGATCACACGTGGTGGTGTGTGGTTATATGCATACATTCACGTCCAATCGTATCCACTCGTCCGGGCAACTTATTCCCCCCCCCCCCCCCCCCCCCGGTAAAAAAATCTACGGAGGGTCCAGCCTTGGTATACGAATTCACGGTTCACCCTTAGCATAAAAATGTAGCATATTGCGAATAAATGGGCGAAAAGATACGTTTATTGTTTAATTGCACGATTAGCGAACAACCAATGGAAACAGTCAGAGCTATTAAGTATCTGGAAATAAGTGTACACAGCGGGTTAATGTCGGACGTCCATATCAAACTAATAATAGTAAAGGTAGTTGTCAGAACAAGATGCACTGGAGGAATCCTCAGGAAGTGGAATCCACCCACGGAATAGGTAGATTACAAAACGCTCGTTTGACGATACGTTACTATTGCTCCTCATTCTAGGATACTTACCAGGAGGGTTGACAGAGGAAATATAGAAGATCCGAAGAAGAGCAGCATCACTAGTTGATTTAGTTAGTCAGAAAAGGTCGCAGAGATGATCATCCAACTCTAATGTTAGACCCTTCAAAAGGTGCGTTTTGCATTATGGAATGACAAATGTAATGTATTGCGAATACACAGAAAGAAGGATCCTTTATTATATGATTATATGACAGCAGAACAAACACTGGTAGCACTTACTTCTGTAAAATGTCTGGGAGTATGCGCACGGAACGATTTGAAGTGGAATGATCATATAAAATTAATTGTTGGTAAGACGGGTGCCAGGTTGAGATTCATTGGGAGAGTCCTTAGAAAATGTAGTCCATCAACAAAGGAGGAGGCTTACAAAACACTCGTTGGACCTATACTTGAGTATTGCTCATCAGTGTGGGATCCGTACCAGGTCGGGTTGACAGAGGAGATAGAGAAGATCCAAAGAAGAGCGGCAGGTTTCGTCGCAGGGTTATTTGGTAAGCGTGATAGCGTTACGGAGATGTTCAGCAAACTCAAGTGGCAGACTCTGCAAGAGAGGCGCTCTGCATCGTGGTGTAGCTTGTTGTCCAGGTTTCGAGAGGGTGCGTTTCTAGATGAGTTATCGAATATATTGCTTCTCCCTACTTATGCCTCCCGAGGAGATCACGAATGTAAAATTAGAGATATTCGAGCGCGCACGGAGGCTTTCCGGCAGTCGTTCTTCCCGCGAAGCATACGCGACTGGAACAGGAAAGGGAGGTAATGACAGTGGCACGTAAAGTGCCCTCCGCCACACACCGTTGGGTGGCTTGCGGAGTATAAATGTAGATGTAGATCTTTTGCTGTTAAAATCATGTCAGCATACGTTCCTCGAAGAGTGAAAGAATATATTGCTTTCTCCAGCACATCTATCATGAAAAGACTATTAAGGTAAAATTAGAGAAATTGAGGCACACATGAAAGCCTCTCGGTAGTCGTTATTGCCGCGCTCGGTCCATGACCAGGAAAAGGAGCCGAGGCGACAGTGGTACAGTAGGTAGACTCCGCAACCGGCTTGCGGAGTGTAGTACATGTAGATGTTATTTGCACACCCTCTTCAGTCCTCAGGTTTGATTTTGTAAATGAGAAGTTTATATTGTTATGCAATGCATTGTCCTTGGAGAATATGAGATTGAAATACTGGCAATAAAAAATTGGTGCCCTCCATAAAAATTTTAGATAATGTTCAAAGCGACTTCTATTTATTTTAGAAAATAATTGAAATATGTGCAATATCCGGAAAATTTAATACTGAACACCTCAAAGTATTAAAAGGCCAATGGCTTTGCTGCAGTGGTGACACCGGTTCCCGTCAGATCACCGAAGTTAAGCGCTGTCGGGCTGAGCTAGCATTTGGATGGGTGACGATCTGGTCTGCCGAGCGCTGTTGGCAAGAGAGGTGCACTCAGCCCTTGTGAGGCAAACTGAGGAGTTATTTCATTGAGAAGAAGCGGCTCCGGTCTCGTGAACTGACATACGGCTGGAAGAACGGTGTGCTGACCGCATGTCCCTCCATATCTGCATCCAGTGATGCCTTTGGGTGAGGATGACACGGCGGACGGTCGGTACCGTTGGGCCTTCATGGCCTGTTTGGGCAGAGTTTAGTTTTTGAAAGTATTTAAAAAAGTCAAAAAGTCACTGTAATGTGAAAATATAAGTAGTTGGCAAATGAGTCCCAGTGCTACATCGGAAACAATACCACGCTATATTCGTGTAATGAAGTAAACAATCACTTATTCGATATGTAGAGTCTATTAGTATAGTACAGCAGGGTGTAAACGAATTCTAGTCAAAAATTACTGAAAACAAATAGAAATTACCTTTATTTTTCGAAAGCGTGCTGACTCTGTGATGCACACCTTTCTTAAGTTTTCTCTCTACTGTGGTGCAGCAGAGGAAAGAACGCAACGGAGTAACTTAGTTTTTTATATAGTTTAAAGCCCAGTCGACACCGACGTCGCGTCCGTTTCCAGAAACGGAGTAAACCTTAAGTAAAAATAAAAGAACCAAATTTTATAATTGTAACATAAGGTTCATTCAAAATGGCTCTGAGCACTATGGGACTTAACATCTGTGGTCATCAGGCCCCTAGAACTTAGAACTAATGAAACCTAACTAACCTAAGGACATTACACACATCCATGCCCGAAGCAGGATTCGAACCTGCGACCGTAGCAGTCGCGCGGTTCCGGACTGCACGCCTAGAACCGCTAGACCACCGCGGCCGGCTGAGGTTCATTCGTAGCTGCAGGGATATGCGATAAGAACCAAAAATCCTACCGATAGAGGGGCAAAACTGATAAAATGCTAATATTGTAATTACCAGGAATTGGTCCTCCGACTTTCCTCATATAGGCCAGTCGAAAGAGATAGAAAGTAGCTGCGAAATTAAAGAGGGCGTCACAGATTTAAGTGAAGTCGAAACTTTGTTGACTAACAAAAGCTCAACGAAATCAAAATGAAACTCAGGGCAGCAATCCGGCCAGTTTTCAATGAAATCGACAGCAAAATTACATCGAGTGAGCCGACGAAAATTCCTATTACTTTTGATCTTATATGAAGTCAGTAAACAGGTAATAAGCATCTGTTCCGTTGCTTACACCAGGCTGACATACTGATTGGGAATTGTTCCACTGCTGAAGATCGTAATGCAGAGACTACATACATCGCATAACGTCGATGATGTACATATTGAGATAAGACGAACAGAAAATCAGTTAAAATTGCTGAAGGCAGGAAAGCCGACTGAACCTGAATATGTACCTGTACGATTCTACAGGGTGATTATGTGATGAAGTTACAGACTTTCAAGAATGACAGACAAGGGTAAATGCATCAATTTGAAGTAAGGGACCCTAGTCTGTAAACGACCGAGTCAGAAGTCATGAGCGAAAATCTTTCTGATACCTCTTCTATTGCCCACTCTTTGCTTTCCATATTGTGGGAGGAGGTAGTATGGACCAAAACAAGAAAAAAAAATGTCCATTAAACATGGGATCTAAAGTTTATATCTTAAGAACTATGAGCACTTGTTTATCTTTGCTACTGTGAACCACATCTCTTCTACTGAACATATCTGTTAAGGTAAGCGTTTTAGTGCCAATGTTTACTGGACAATTTTTCTTGTTTTCGTCCGTACTACATCCTCAGATTAGATGAACATCAACAAAAGCAAAACGAGGATAATGGAATGTAGTCGAATTGCATCGGGTGATGCTGAGGGAATTAGATTAGGAAATGAGACACTTAAAGTAGTTCAAATGGTTCAAATGGCTCTGAGCACTATGCGACTTAGCTTCTGAGGTCATCAGTCGCCTAGAACTTAGAAGTAATGAAACCTAACTAACCTAAAGACATCACACACATCCATGCCCGAGGCAGGATTCGAACCTGCGACCGTAGCGGTCGCTCGGTTCCAGACTGTAGCGCCTAGAACCGCAGGGCCGCTCCGGCCGGCACTTAAAGAAGTAAAGGAGTTTTGCTGTTTGGGGAGCAAAATAACTGATGATGGTCGAAGTAGAGAGGATATAAAATGTAGACTGGCAATGGCAAGGAAAGCGTTTCTGAACAAGAGAAATTTGTTAACATCGAGTATAGATTTAAGTGCCAGGAAGTCGTTTCTGAAAGTATTTGTATGGGGTGTAGCCATGTATGGAAGTGAAACATGGACGATAAATAGTTTGGACAGGAAGAGAATAGAAGCTTTCGAAATTTGGTGCTACAGAGGAATGCTGAAGATTAGATGAGTAGATCACATAACTAATGAGGAGGTATTGAATAGAATTGGGGAGAAGAGGAGTTTGTGGCACACCTTGACAAGAAGAAGGGACCCTTTGGTAGGACATGTTCTGAGGCATCAGGGGATCACAAATTTAGCATTGGAGGGCATCGTGGAGGGTAAAAATCGTAGAGGGAGACCTAGAGATGAATACACTAAGCAGATTCAGAAGGATGTAGGTTGCAGTAAGTACTGGGAGATGAAGAAGCTTGCACAGGGTAGAGTAGCATGGAGAGCTGCATCAAACCAGTCTCAGGACTGAAGACCACAACAACAACAACAACATCCTCAGAAAATGTGGAAAGCAAAGAGCTTGTGTGAGCAAAGGCCCACTGTCTGAGGCATCAGAACAATTTTCGCTTATAACTTTCGAATCGGTCGTTTCCTGACCAGGATCCGCTACTTCAAATTGATAAAATTACCCTTGTCAGTCATCCCTGAAAGTTTGTAACATCATCCCGGGATCACACGGCACACACATTACGAGAAAGAACTTGCTCCTCGTCCGACAGCAGTTGGTCATAGGGCTCTGGAGCAACGAAGGGTATCAGATGATAGGAAATAGACATATGTCATTCCCATGTTCAAGAACGATCGTCAAAGATGCGCATAATTATAGATCTATTTCGCTGTGTCAGCCTGTTGTAGGATTACGGAATAAGTTTCATGCTCGAGTGTAATCACATCTTTAGAGAATGGTTGTTGTTTTTGGGGAAGGAGATCAGACAGCGAGGTCATCGGTCTCATCGGATTGGGGAAGGACGGGGAAGGAAGTCGGCCGTTCCCTTTCAAAGGAACCATCCCGGCATTTGCCTGGAGCGGTTTAGGGAAATCACGGAAAACCTAAATCAGGATGGCCGGACGCGGGACTGAACCGTCGTCCTCCCGAATGCTAGTCCAGTGTCTAACCACTGCGCCACCTCCATAGGAAACAACATAAATTGTGCAACCAAAAAGCTTGCAGAACCAAGTTCGCTCTCTTGGTCACGATATCCGAAATTTCGCAGATAAAGGAACCTAGTTTGATGTATTTATTCGCTTCGACAAAACGATCGATACATTACCGCACTGACGTTTACTGAACGAAATACGAACTTTTGTAATCTCGGACCAACTTTAAGACTGGACCCAGAATTTACCAGCAGACAGATCACAACACATAGTTCTTAACGGGGCCAACTCGTCGGATGTAAAACTAAGTTAGGGAATACTCCAATGTATGTTTTATGTCCATTACCGTTAATTATTTGTATACCGGATTTATCACAATTAATGGCATAAAGGTATACAGTTGAAAGTACACGACACTAAAAGCTAAAAGTTGAGTAAACATGGGTTCTAAAGAGCAAAGCTTAAGAGCTATGAGCACTTGTTGATCATCGCCACTCTTAAATACATCTCTTCAACTTAACACAGCTCTTACAGAATGCATTTTAGATTCTACGTTTAATAGACAATATTCTCTTATTTTGGTCCATACTGCCTCACCCCAAAATATGGGAAGCGAAGAGCTTGCAGTGGAAAAGATTTGTTTTATAGTTTGGAAGATGAAGAATTAATTGCACATAGCTCTTCAGGTATTTAAAACCCATGTTTACTGAGACGATTTTGCTTCTAGTATTGAGTACTACTTTCAACTCTATGCATTTGCGCCATTAATTATGAAACACTCTGTACAGGAAACCTGCAACGCCAGAAAATTGTATCGAAATGCAGGAAGATCTGCAGAAAACTGATGCGTCTAGTAGAGATTGGCAGTTCCCCTCAATGTAAATCAGTATATCGTATTCCGCATAAACAGGCTAAAATGTTCGTACTATTTTATTAAACTGCTGGTGATAAATCAATAGAAGCACTAACAACCGTAAAATATTTAGGGGCATTCGTCCGAAGGGACCTGGCTTGGATCGATCAAATTACACTAAGGCCGGCCGAAGTGGCCGCGCGGTTCTGGCGCTGCAGTCTGGACCGGCGAGACCGCTACGGTCGCAGGTTCGAATCCTGCCTCGGGCATGGATGTGTGTGATGTCCTTAGGTTAGTTAGGTTTAAGTAGTTCTAAGTTCTAGGGGACTAATGACCTTAGCAGTTGAGTCCCATAGTGCTCAGAGCCATTTGAGCCAAGCCAAATTACACTAATGATAGGAAAAGCAGACGCCAGACCGAGATTCATTGGAAGAACCGTAACGAAATGTAATTGATTCACGAAAGAACAGCCTTACGAAACTCTGTTTCATTCGAATCTTGGATACTGCCCGTCAGTCTGTGACGCTTACCGCTTAGTCTTAATACAGGAGATCGACAATATCTAAGGAAGAACTGTGCATTCCCTCATAAGTTCGTTCGATAACTGTGCTATCTTTAGGAGAATACTTATCATACTACAGTAGCAGACAACACGAGAGAGCGTTGCCCGTCGCGGAGAGTTTTACTGTAAATTCCGAGAGCATTTGTTCCAAGAAGAGAGAGAGATAACGTATTACTTGTTCCCATATGCATCTCGCGAGATAATGAGGAATTCAAAAAAAATTAGAGCTCATTCGAATGCTTATGGACAGTCAGGCATCTCATGAGATTGGAACCTGAAAGGAGAGAAGCTGATAGTGAAGAAGGAAGTTCTATACAGCACACACTACAGGACGACTTGAAAAGCATAAATGTAGATGACGTAGATGTAGAATTAGAACATCAGTGATGCAAATGCCCGTAGTAGTGGTGCCGAAACCATAAAACCTGAACTATGTAGCAATGGAAGGAGGTCCTTTGGTCGGATAAGTCTTGTTTAACACTGGTTCCCACTTCTGGCCAAGTTTACGACCTACGCGTGAAACATGGCCTGGGTTCGGTGATGATTTAGGTAGCCATATCGTGGTATTCCATGAGATCCACGGTTACTCTGCTAAGGATTATGTTACTTTTTGGCTGATCAGGTCCATCACATAGTACGCTGTTCCCCAATGGTGATGCTGCGTTCCAAGACAACAGTTTCCCTGTTCACATAGCTCGCATCGACCCTGACGGTTTGGTGAGCGAGAGGATGAACTGTCGCATCTCCCCTGGGCACCTTACTTACCAGATCTCAGTGTTGTTGAGCACTTGCGGTCTGCTCTCGAGAGGAGAGTGCGTGATCAGTATCCACCTCCATCAGCGTTATCTGATCTTGTCACTATTTTGAAGGAAGAATGTTATACGGTGCCCTCGAAAATCATACAGGACCTGTATTTATCCATCCCGATACGACTGGAAGCTGTCTTAAATGCCAAATGGTTTCCTGCGTTGTATTAGGCATGATAATGTGTTGTGTGTTAGGCGTTTTCACATTTTTCTCCAACCCTTGTTCAGTCGGCCATCGTTTAAAAAAAAAATGGTTCAAATGGCTCTGAGCACTATGGGACTCAACTGCTGAGGTCATTAGTCCCCTAGAACTTAGAACTAGTTAAACCTAACTAACCTAAGGACATCACAAACATCCATGCCCGAGGCAGGATTCGAACCTGCGACCGTAGTGGTCTTGCGGTTCCAGACTGCAGCGCCTTTAACCGCACGGCCACTTCGGCCGGCGGCCATCGTTTAGTGCCGGCCGTTGTGGCCGAGCGGTTATAGGCGCTTCATTCTGGAACCGCGCTCCTGCTACGGTCGCAGGTTCGAATCCTCCCTAGGTCATGGATGTGTGTGGTGTCCTTAGGTTAGTTAGGTTTAAGAAGTTCCAAGTCTAGGGGACTGATGACCTCAGATGTTAAGTCCCATAGTGCTCAGAGCCATTTGAACCATTTTTGAACCATCGTTTAGTATCACGTTTTGCACTTTCTCGGTAAGATCATATGTGATCGTGGATTTGGAACGTCTGTCACGTCGATTAACCGCAAAATGTGCACTGTGCAGTTGAATTTCGCCACCAATTTCTTCACAATTGGAAATGAAGGAGGAAACCACTTAGTGTGTGCGTAACACTCCGTGTGAACAGAGAAGGCTCTAGTGTAGTGTCGCTAAATGTGAGTTATGACGAAGGGCGCACAGTAATTAGACGCAGAGAAGCAGGACGGCGCTGCGAACACATGTAGATTAAATTACGCTTGGCTGAGTCACTGACGCATTAAGTTCCAGCAGGCCCGCCCGGTTAGCTGTTCCGTCTAACGCGCTGCTTTCCGGGAGAGAAGGCGTGCCAGTCCCCGATACGAATCTGCCCGGCTGATTAGTGTCGAGGTTCGGCGTGCCGGCCAGTCTGTGGATGGTTTTTAATGCTGTTTTCCATCTGTCTCGGCGAATGTGGGCTAGATCCCCTTATTCCGCCTCAGTTACACTATGTCAGCGATTGCTACGCAAACACAATCTCCACGTACGCGTACACCATAATTACCACGCAAACTCGTCTGATGTGAAACGTTCCCTGGGGGGGGGGGGGGGGGGGTCCGAATCGCACAATAACCCTGGGTTCGGTGTGGGGCGGCGGTGGGGTGAGTGGACTTCTGTAGCCTGTTGTGGGGTTGTGAACCACTGAGGGCTTCGGCGAGGACGACGGCTCTCCGTCGTTCCTAGGTCCCCAGTTCAATACAACACAAGTTCCAGCCAATGAGGGTGAAGTGGGTCGCGATTCGGACGTTGTTTCACGGCTTTGGAGAAGATTGCAGGATGGAAGAATGATAAACTTTCAACGGAGGTGCGTTGTAGACCAAGTGCCGTTATTGTCACTATCTCACAAGTGCCCGAATTTCACAGCGCCTCACCTGAGGCCCGGCGAATCACCAGACGCACCTCACTCACAATGGGGCACCGCATCCCTTTATGAATGTTGCATCTTCCCGTGAGGGTCTCACAGAGTACTGGCTAGGGTTCTGTTCACGGATGAGCTCCGATGTAGCCAGGATAATCATTCGTATCGTCTGTTCTTCTTATGTGCCTCTAGCACACATTACAACCTCTGCAGTATTGCGAAAAGCGACCGATACGGCGGCACCGATATTGCAATTATTCAAAAACAGTCTTAATCGCATCTATTATTATTATACCGCCAACCGGTTTCAACCCGACGTGGGGGTCATCTTCTGGGCGTTTACACTGTGAAATTATAGATATCCGTCAGAAAGACTTCATTATACAACAGCTAAAATTACGTAAATTTAAAATATGTTAGGCTGTTGATATACTTTCCGGGATGTGAGGTCGTGGTCCCAAGAACTTTTCTGCTCCTTACGTTTCGTCCAGGACTGCGCTGGACTTCCTCAGAGGCGCTGCTCCGCTGAGTCTTGCCGACTGACTGGTCGGGTGTCTGAGAGCGACTTATATATTGTGAGAAAGGGGGGCGTGGTTCAGGTGACACGTGATGAGCAGTGATAATCCATAGCAAAGATAAGGTTGACTATCGATTACCACCTTGTCAAAGATAAAAATAAAAATAAAAATAAAAATTGTTAGCAATTTTGTAGAGCCACTGACCATATATCGCTAAGTTTCGTAGCCTCCACTTTCCTATTAAAATTATCATGATGTTTATAAATTTCAATAGCTTCTCTATACAAAATACAGTAGTTCTCCCTTTTATTAAAAAAGTAACAGATCGGATCGGTAAGATTTTACGAAAACATGACATAAAACCTGTCTTTAAACCAACAAAGAAAATAAGTCAAGTACTACGATCTGTGAAGGATAAACGCCCTCCCCTGTCGACATGTGGTGTGTATAAAATTCCATGTACCTGTGGTAAAGTTTATATTGGTACTACCAAAAGAAGCGTAAACACGCGACTGAAAGAGCATAAAAGTCTTTGTCGACTTGGAAAAATAGAAAAATCAGCTGTAGCGGAACATGCTCTTCAACCAGGCAACCACCAAGTGAAGTTTTCAGATACCGAAGTTTTATCTACAACGTTAAATTACTATCCACGGCTATATAGAGAAGCTATTGAAATTTATGAACATCATGATAATTTTAATAGGAAAGAGGAGGCTATGAAACTTAGCGATATATGGTCAGTGGCTCTACAAAATTGCTAACAATTTTTATTTTTATTTTTATCTTTGACAAGGTGGTAATCGATAGTCAACCTTATCTTTGCTATGGATTATCACTGCTCATCACGTGTCACCTGAACCACGCCCCCCTTTCTCACAATATATAAGTCGCTCTCAGACACCCGACCAGTCAGTCGGCAAGACTCAGCGGAGCAGCGCCTGTGAGGAAGTCCAGCGCAGTCCTGGACGAAACGTAAGGAGCAGAAAAGTTCTTGGGACCACGACCTCACATCCCGGAAAGTATATCAACAGCCATGGCACCCGGTCGTGAAAGCCTTCATTATAAAATATGTTACCCATTGGTCGACTGCTGGTGGTGTCACTCCTGTCTACACAACGGCAGGAAACTATGCGATACTAACCCTTCGTATGGGCTTAAATAGCGTGCTGAGATCACGTGAATAGACGGCAACACCCCTAGCGGCGATCAACGGCATTTAATACAATTTGTTATATGTAATTACTAGTCGCCTTGGTTTAACATAAATTTAAGTGACAGTAAATAACACAAAACAGAACCATTCCATTTAAAAAGAGTTACAATTATAGTGTTCATTATAAAATAATAACAAATGTTCCGTAGTCAACTCGTAAAATTCGTAAATGTATATTACATTATGTGCCATAATATAAAGTAAAACAATTTGTGACACACAAATTACGAGTTGGCTACGGAACATTTGTTATTATTTTATAATTAACACTATAATTGTAACTCTTTTTAAATGGAATGGTTCTGTTTTGTGTTATTTACTGTCACTTAAATTTATGTTAAACCAAGGCGACTAGTAATTACATATAACAAACTGTATTAAATGCCGTTGATCGCCGCTACTGGTGTTGCCGTCTATTCACGTGATCTCAGCACGCTATTTAAGCCCATACGAAGGGTTAGTATCGCATAGTTTCCTGCCGTTAAGTAGACAAGAGTGACACCACCAGCAGTCGACCAATGGGTAAAATATTTTAAATTTACGTAATTTTAGCTGTTGTATAATGAAGTCTTTCTGACGGATATCTATAATTTCACAGTGTAAACGCCTAGAAGATGACCCCTACGTCGGGTTGAAACCGGTTGTCGGAATAATAGTAATAAATGCGATTAAGACTATTTTTGAATAATTGATTAATCATACTAAGCGCTGCTTCATCTCCACAACCATGTTGTCCAAAAACCAATATTGCAGTCTGGAGCTGAAATACTTTAGGATCGCGTGCGACAATGCATCAAGTTTCCATACCTATTTTAGTTGCTGTATCCTACATGGATACTGGAACTGTACGTGTACCTTTTTCTTGGTTTATATGCACGTTGGCCCCTTTCGATGGATAATAATGCCAAACCACACACTGCTAACCTGGTGGTCGGTCGAGTACCTGAAACACGATGACATCACTCATCCAGAGTGTCCAGCTCTCTCCCAGAACTCAGTCATCTTGCGGTCTATATTGCATAAGCAAACACTCGTTATCACGTCGTGTTAGTAACAGGTGGAAGGACACCACACACAGTGTCATCCACAGTCCACAGCCGGCATTCCGTTATACTTTGTATCTAGAGTTGTGAAACTACCGTAGGCTACCGTAGATCATCACAAGCAAGTGCAGCCTACGGTACTTTTCCTAGCAGCCTCGGTCAGTTAAGATTTGTAACCGCGTTATCTGTATGTTATGTATGTTGCGTGCCTATTGGGCATTACCTTGTTTCGATCTCTAGAAACCGGAAGCGATGAACAGTCTAGGAAAGGAGTGAGGATATACATAGGTCCGTATAACTACAGAACGTTTTTGATCTATGTAGCTATATCAGTGTCCGTAGCTTAAAAATATACATCATTTATGGCAGAGTTAAAAATTTAGCTTCTCTTAGAAAATTGTTGATTTTTTACGTGCAACAGAGGGATGTTGTAGTAAAAAGTAAAAAATATAGATTTCTCATTTAGCACTGGACAACGCAATTTTCTCATAAAATACCGCAAAACAAAATATATCAAACATCGATTCAATACTTCGTCGAGCTTATATGCACTTATCAACAATAACAAAAAAACTCTTGCCTTTTTCATGATGAGGAAAGTTCTATTGAGTATAAAATAACAACAATAATTACATAGATTATTATGTTTGTTCATGTAAACTGTTCTTGCATCAAAAGCAATTGCATTGGTTACATAAAAGGGCAGAAGTTACGCGATCTACTAATTTTTATTACCTATAAAATGCTATTCATATTTTGTAACGATATAAAATACACAATGGACTAACAGTGAACGATGTGAGGTTCTAATTATGTTCAAAACAAACAAAAAACATAGGAAAGTAGTCGACTCCCTGTTTCTCTCACATATTCATTCGTGTTCCTTTTCTTACGAATTCTATCAATGCTACCCATAACCCTACCATTTACTGCGTCGTTTATGTAGTGAACCAAAACTAGAGAACCGCCGGCCAAAGTGGCCATGCGGTTAAAGGCGCTGCAGTCTGGAACCGCAAGACCGCTACGGTCGCAGGTTCGAATCCTGCCTCGGGCATGGATGTTTGTGATGTCCTTAGGTTAGTTAGGTTTAACTAGTTCTAAGTTCTAGGGGACTAATGACCTCAGCAGTTGAGTCCCATAGTGCTCAGAGCCATTTGAACCATTTGAACCAACTACAGAACCGTAGTTTTCGTAGGGCGCAGCTATACTTGTATCTGTATCATTGTTTTACGTTTCATAAAATTACCATTGTATCTACAATACAAAAAAATGGCTGTGAGCACTATGGGACTCAACTGCTGAGGTCATTAGTCCCCTAGAACTTAGAACAAGTTAAACCTAACTAACCTAAGGACATCACAAACATCCATGCCGGAGGCAGGATTCGAACCTGCGACCGTAGCGGTCTTGCGGTTCCAGACTGCAGCGCCTTTAACCGCACGGCCACTTCGGCCGGCTATCTACAATACAATAACTATTTCTTGTCCAACGTTCTTTCGTGGATTCTGAAGATCCTCTATCGACCTGAGTGTAGCTCGCCATATGTGGTAAAATAATACCTGCCAAAATAAAAACAGCATTCGTAGAAGTACTTGAACGACTGATGATTAACGCTATTACTTCTCAATATAAATCAGAATCAATTTAGGATTTAGGTTGTCCTGCGACTTGGACTGCGGTACTGAATTTTTTTGTTCACGGAAACACTGTCACCATACCAAAGACCAGTAACTGGACTTGGGAGTGCACGCCTTAAAGTGGGTCCCAAGTAGCGATTCAAGCAACGCTGTTGATAGTGATGTCTAACAGGTGTGCGCCTTTCACTGTGCGACAGGATAACGCGAGACTTATCCAACAACACTCTATTTTGTTATTCAGATACACAGAAAATGCCTTGTGAGACCTGAGTTTCTCCTGGCGTATACAACTTTCAAATAACTTCCGGGAATTCAGCCAGGTAACACTTTCAGCGACCGCCGATATTTCTGCGGGAGAACACCCCGCCATTTTCAAGGCAAACTGCAACGGACAGGCAGTGTACATGCAAATTTAATACCTCGGTTCTCCGACAGAAGCAGGAAAGATAACACACACACACTGAACACTAGTGCCACCAAAGATGACCAAAGTCAGAGCTATCGATAGTGAGACTATGAATTCGCAGGTGAGGCAGCATTGTCTCTGTTCCTCTGTTTTTTGACAAGGGAGAGAGCCGGATTCCAAACAGAGTTTAAACAGAAACCTCCATCCCTGTTAACGAGGTTGCTCGCTAATTTAATCTCAACTGCCTCCCTAATGACACTGTCCCAATAGCTGGACGTGCATGCCAATATCTCGGTGTTATTATATAACATGGGGTGACCAGCTGCGGCATGGCATATATTGGTCAAACTATCAGGACCGTGGAGGACAGATGTACTGAGCATAAACGGCACACACGATTACAGCAGCCAAATAGATCTGCAATTGCCGAACATTGCTTGGATACTGGTCACCCCATGTTATATAATAACACCGAGATATTGGCATGCACGTCCAGCTATTGGGACAGCGTCATTAGGGAGGCAGTTGAGATTAAATTAGCGAGCAACCTCGTTAACAGGGATGGAGGTTTCTGTTTAAACTCTGTTTGGAATCCGGCTCTCTCCCTTGTCAAAAAACAGAGGAACAGAGTCAATGCTGCCTCACCTGCGAATTCATAGTCTCACTATCGATAGCTCTGACTTTGGTCATCTTTGGTGGCACTAGTGTTCAGTGTGTGTGTGTGTGTGTGTGTGTGTGTGTGTGTGTGTGTGTGTGTGTGTGTTTTATCTTTCCTGCTTCTGTCGGAGAACCGAGGTATTAAATTTGCATGTACGCCGCCTGTCCGTTGCAGTTTGCCTTGAAAATGGCGGGGTGTTCTCCCGCCGAAATATCGGCGGTCGCTGAAAGTGTTACCTGGCTGAATTCCCGGAAGTTATTTGAAAGAAAATGCCTTCCCATTGCAGTCTGAGACGATTGTGGTTTCTGGACAGTGGAAGAGACGCAGTGGCATACGAGTTGATGGTTCAGATAGATCCACGTCCATTATAGTGCCTTAGCTTCAAGCCAACGCTGCGTACGAAGCACTACAGCCGGTTATAGTCATACGGACGAGATGGCGGCCATCCCGTGTCCTTGTTACACTGTCTGGCTCAGCGCCTACTCATCGATGCGTATGACCGCGTTCTACCCATTGGTTCCACAAGCGTATCACATTGTCGAACTCACTCACATACTGACATTAGGCTTGGACGTCAGTTGGGCACACTGACACTTGCTTATGCGTTTCTCATTGCACAGTTCTTCATTGTCTGACCTTGGCGCAAATTTGACGTTTCCAGTACTACAAGAGAGGACCAGTTGATCTCCGTATACATCATCTATCTGCGATATGAATCAATGGTACACCATTGCCCACATCTTCCGTGTTCGGATACACTGGGCCATTCTTTCTTGGAGCCGCAATTTTCATATACACAAAAACACATACGCTTACACAGACATATCTATATTTGTGTGACTACAAATACATCTTAAATATTTTAAAATTACCTCGGACTAAAGCAGCGATGAGCCAGTTCTGTGATCACGTAACGACAATCCAAACTACACAAAAAATATGTAATGGATGTTATTGACTAACTCCGTATCGCTCTGATGCCAACCAAACAAAATCTTTCATGAATAGATACGTTCTCCTTTTAACTGTGCGCTGTTCTTTTTCATTCGTTCTGAGATGATAAGGTACTCTGACATGATAAGGCATTCATACCCATTAATTAAACTTAAGAATGAACAACTACACGTTACATAGAAAAGCTGCAAATTTTCTCAATCCTCCCAGAGAAACAAACAAAATTTAATCGTTCAGGACTACAATCACGTGGCCATTCGGTTTAAAGCATTTTAAGCCTGAAAAATTATTTACTTCTGATGCTATTGTTAAGTGTTGCAGGAGGTTAGATTTCATCTTCCCTTTTGTTTCATTGTATCGTCAGTAGTAAAGACGCCTGCACGGATAACATTTGTTTCCACTCATGAGTACAGTCCTTCTCAAAACAGTAAGTATTTTTGACCTAGTAATGAGCGCTTAGGACACAATTTATTAACTGTGATTAACTGAGTAATATGTATAATCGGACACTAAAGTCTACGTACACCCCATTTTGTAGCATGTTGCGTATACCCTGGATGCACAGAGGTATCAGGTACTGCAAGTGTGATAGATGCAACACTGTTGTTTACTGCGGTACAGAAGTCAACATACACTTCGAGTCTATCGTTAGTTGCACGAGAGACGTTGCAGCGAACACAGTGCAAGTGGTGTAGTTTTTTGATATAATAGGCGTGTATTGCAACAGATAATTCGATCGCGTAACATGGATTCAAAAAGAACAGAAATACAAGTGGCGGTGAGGAAAAATATTATTGAGCTCAGTAAAAAGGGCTTTTCACTGCGGAAAATTGGGGAAATTGTTAGAAGGAGTCATGTAAGTGTCCAAACCGTAATAAGAAATTACAGGGATCGAGAAAGCGTAGAAGACAAAGCTGGATGTGGAAGACCACCAAAATTATCTAACAGGGAGTGCCGACACATCATTATAAAAGTGAATGCGGATCCCAGAATTACAGCTACGGTGTTGGCATTAGATGTCGCAAATACTAGCGGAAATAATGTTTATCCCATAACAGTACGAAGGCTGCTGCACAATCATGGATTTGAAAGTAGAACAGCAAGGAAGAAACGGTTCATAAGTAGGGCAAATGAACAGAAGCGCCTATAACTTGCAACTCGGCACCGAAATAAAGATGCCACATTTTCGGATACAGTACTTCTCACGGATGAGAGTAAGTTTAACATCTTCCAGTGTGATAGACAGCAAAAGGTGTGGCGAAAAAGGTATGAAAGTTGGAAGAAGAGAAATCTTGAAACTTCCTGCAAATTAAAACTGTGTGGCGGACCGAGACTCGAACTCGGGATCTTTGCCTTTCGCGGGCAAGTGCTCTACCAACTTTTTTTTTTTTTAATTCATTTTGTTCGATATAGTTCGTTGCGTTTGTTCTGGGCGGACGTCACAAGACATCTGTACAAGTTGATCGTCGATTCCTTGACTCAGTTTTTTTATTACAGAGAGCGCGCGCGCAGCTCTCTGACCGATCACGCTGAGCTACCGTGCTAGCTCCAACTGAGCTACCCAAGCACGACTCACGCCCCGTTCTCACAGCTCTAATTCCGCCAGAGCTGTGAGGACGGGGCGTGAGTCGTTCTTGGGTAGCTCAGTTGGTAGAGCACTTGCCCGCGAAAGGCAAAGGTCCCGAGTTCGAATCTAATTCCACCAGAGCTGTGAGGACGGGGCGTGAATCGTGCTTGGGTAGCTCAGTTGGTAGAGCACTTGCCCGCGAAAGACAAAGGTCCCAAGTTCGATTCTCGGTCCGGCACACAGTTTTAATCTGCCAGGAAGTTTCATATCAGCGCACACTCCGCTGCAGAGTGAAAATTTAATTCTGCAAACATCCCCTAGGCTGTGGCTAAGCCATGTCTCCACAATATCCTTTCTTCCAGGAGTGCTAGTTGTGCAAGCTATGCAGGAGACCTTCTGCGGAGTTTGGAGGGTAGGAGACGAGGTACTGGCGGAATTAGAGCTGTGAGGACGAGGCGTGAGTCGTGCTTGGGTATCTCAGTTGGTAGAGCACTTGCCAGCGAAAGACAAAGGTCCCAAGTTCGATTCTCGGTCCGGCACACAGTTTTAATCTGCCAGGAAGTTTCATATCAGCGCACACTCCGCTGCAGAGGGAAAATTTCATTCAAGAGAAATCTTGTCTCATCCGTGAAATATGGTGGAGGAAATATTCTTGTGTGGGATTGCATGTCTGGAGTTGGGAATTTAGCATTTATTGAAGGTATTATGGATAAATGGAAGTATCTCACCATCTTAAAGGAGAATCTGAAGCAATCCGCGGAGAAACTGGGACTAAGAACAGACTGGGTGTTTCAGCAAGACAATGACACTAAGTATATGGCCATTGTCGTAAAAGAACAGCTACTTTACACTGTACCAAGAGTTGCATTCGCCTCTCCGATCACCAGACATTAACGCAATTGAACATCTTTGGGGAGAAATAAAGTGTAGGATAAAAAAATACAACATCAAAAGCGAAGATGATTTAAAAGCAGCCTTAATGAAAGAGTTGAATACCTTTACACCTGCGTACACAAAAAAATTGGTGGAATCTATGCCTAGACGTTTGTAAGCTGTGATCGAAGCAGAAGGTGGCAATACAATATCAAATTGGGCCTTAAAATGAAGAACAGAACAGTGTATGTTTACTTTTGTACCTGACCGCTGTTTTATTTGTATGCTCAAGATATCATTACATGGAATTATTATTAATTATGCACTGTATATGTTGTTTTTCAGTTCCGAACATGTCTTTTTATGTCACAGAAAGTGAATACATAATGTGAATGTATGCTTTCCCGGCGTATACAGCTGGCGAAGAGTTCTCGGGCTTCCAGCCGGGTGGCGGTGTCTTCAAACTACGACGTTTCGACGAGTGACGTACTCATCATCTTTGAAGACACCGCCACCCGGCTGGAAGCCCGAGAACTCTTCGCCAGCTGAATACATAATATTTCCTTGATTGATTTTGACTTCAAGTGTTATTGTTAGGGTGTATGTAGACTGAAGTGTCCGACTGTATGTACACGACGGAACTACATACCTGTTTCTGCTACAGTAAGTAGCATATATACGAGGCCGTCGAAGACGACTTGTTTATCGTAATGTACAAAACGAAAAGGGCCCCCAGAATATATTAAATATTTCGTCTGAGTTTCCAATGATTCCGGCTGCGTGTGCAATGATTGGACAAAAATATGGAGACACCACGAGAGAAATGCATGCTTGAATATAAATGCAGATGTAATGTACAAAACGGAAAGGGCCCCCAGAATATATTAAATATTTCGACTGAGTTTGCAATGATTCTGGCTGCGTGTGCAGGGATTGTACAAAAATATGGAGACAGCGAGAGACATTCATGCTTGAACATAAATGCAGATGCTAGCCAAGTCTCCAGATGGTGTTGTTGTATTTAACCACGAAGGGCACCTATGCAGCACCGTCAGTACATTGCAAGAATCAGTCGTTGTCACAACAGTGTTCTGCGTAATTGTGAGAGCATTATGTCGGAGCTAAGTGAATTCCAACGTGGGCGGATTGTCGGTTTCGTATCGATATGTTTTGGGCCGGTTGAGGCACAATGAGAACATAGCCCAGGTAAACAACGTATAACAGTTTTATTAATAAATGCATCAGCCAAAAGCTCCTCCTTAGAGAAAAGTTCATCATTGCAGTAGTTTGTGAAAATTCGTGATTAGCACTGAATTTACACAAGTCCAAACTTACGTAGGAGGCTGTAATGATGAAACAGTCAAAGTTTAATATTCACTCGGAGATAGAACAAAACAACGTAGTGAAAGTCGGCCGCCAGTACCAAGTTCCTGGCCGTGTCCTACGCTGAAATCGATGGTGCTGGTGATGGTGAAGGCAAACACTGGCAGTGTGGGGCGGCGGGTAAATATTCCAAATGGTCGTTACTTCCTTATGTCGTTATGAAAAGACACTTGAATTTTCTGTGCTTTACACCTACCTACGCCGTCCACAAGAGCCTGAAAACTATTTTTGCGGTCAGCGAGTGATGGAGAACATACTGACCATAATTTCCAAATGGCTAAATGGCTCTGAGCACTATGGGGCTTAACTTCTGAGGTCATCAGTCCCCTAGAACTCAGAACTACTTAAACCTAACTAACCTAAGGACGTCAGACACATCCATGCCCGAGGCAGGATTCGAACCTGCGACCGTACCGGTCGCGCGGTTCCAGACTGTAGTGCCTAGAACCGCAGGGCCACTCCGGTCGGCCATAATTTCCAGTCTGGAAGTCCACATTACTCTTTGTGCTCACTGAAAGAAAATGTTCGTACTTGCTATTTACTTAGCGGGATCAGTAACTATGACCATAAATAAAAGTTTTGGGTTCTGACAAATTGATATATTCAGTAAAAGTTCACACGCACAAAGTATAAGTCTTAGTATTCTAATGTACCTGTCGGAAACAGCACTACTAACAGTTCAGTGGCGACATCTACGGGAAGTTCCAAGTAAAATGGTCTATCGCCCTGGCTTATAATCACCAAAATTTAGTTGCTCGCCTTAAATGTGGAAAATAATCTCGCTGATTGCCACGCGGTTTTATCAACATTATCGGTGGAACAAAACAGTTACTTGCGTGAAATCTAAACTGTCCAGGATGGTATACAGTCGTCGCTAGTTCACTTCCTACTTTTACGGAACACGCGTTCAAGTCTGCCAGCTCTGACATCATCCGAGGCACACAGCACCCAGGCATTTGACTGACTCGAACAGCTTGATGTCTGGGTGCGAAGTGTCTCCTCCTTCTGCCTCTCTAGCTGTATTTATATATGGGCGCAGCGGACCGCCAAACGGGACATCTGTTATCAATCGCCCTAGGCGAGCCCTTTCTCGGTCGTGTATTAATTAATATGAAGAACTGTAGGTGCAGTCGGCGCCTGGCCCAGAGTTTGATAGAAGACTCGTTTAGAGTGACGCTGCGCCGCCCTGAACAAACGTCCAACGTAGAAATACTGGAGGATCTATTTGCGATCACATGGCCTGAAGACGCAACCAGGTCTGCAGGGCAGGTGACCTCTAGCAGCGCTCGCGCTGCCTCCTGCTGGACTATTCAGCGTGCGTGATTCAAGTTTTGTCCTCTGCTGATGTAACCCGTTCTGCATTAGGTTGCTCGCATACCACAAGTGTGACAGGGGTTGCAAGTTTGTCAGGCGAGCGGCGCATACACAACATCCATCTCCCATGTGGAAGACAGGAGTATAGTGTCCATCTCCAAGACTCAGGAACTGGTGACCCGGGAGTCTGTGGGCAACGTCCATCGGCGTGGGAGCCGGGAGTGGAGATGGGCTGATGTTCCTAGAAGCTGGGGTTGCAGGGTGGCGTCGTCCCTGGCACTGTGCGGGAGGTATTCAGAGTCTGCAACAAAAAACCATGAAAAATCCTCTGGTAAGGATCCGTCGGTGTTTGCTGGTGTTACAATAGTTTGATCTGGTTGGAGTTATGTGGAGCTGACATGCAGTGTCACTTCTCCCGTTACCAAACCCAAGAGCACGGTGACCACAGCTGGCGTCTAGTGTTGGCAGTGTTAAGGAACAGAGGCATCCAAGAGGTCCAGTGGCCTTGTTCCTAGATTAGAATCCTAGTACTACCGCAGGGCCTGCGTGGGAGGACTAGGGGAGGCTGGAAATCCCGCAACTGCTGAGGAGCGAGCCATCTGGAGCAAGTCCGTGAGGAGACCAAAGCTAGATGGCTGAAAGTGGTGGAAAGTAATCTGGAAACGATATGGACAAATTGTACACAGAGGATGGATCTGAGCGGCCAGTGCATGGAAACGAAAATTGTGGAGTCCAAAGAGTGGAAGTGAGTGCAGGGCATAAGTTAGTGCAGAAGCACAAGAAACGGAAAATGATGGTGCTAGAAGGATAGAGTTGTATGCAGTAGCACTTGAGATGTAAATCCCTTGTGCCTCGAGTACAGAAGTGCATGTCAGGAGGACAGAGATGGGAGCGGGAGTCATTGAAATTGAAGAGTATTGTAGCTGGAGGGCACATATGGGAGCAGGAACCCGTGGGAGGAAAAATGATTATGCCCAGACGGCATAAATATCTGCAGAAGCACGGAAAAATAGAAGACAAGTGCAGTGATCATGCCTGGAAAGGGAAGTCCAAAAACGTCTCCTGAGATTAGACACATAAGACTGGATCAGACTTTTCGGGCGTGGATGAGGCACGGGATGGACTAGGTGCAACTATGGAGGTCTGCTGTGAAGAGTCTTTGGAAGGATTACGCATGAGGATAGATGTGAACGCAGGTTCTTGTTCTGTGCCAGGAGGAGAAAACTGCAGCCGGCCACTGTGGCCGAGAGGTTCTAGGCGCTTCAGTTTGGAACCGCGCTGCTGCTACGGTCGCAGGTTCGAATCCTGCCCCGGGCATGGATGTGTGTGATGTCCTTAGGTTAGTTTGGTTTAAGTAGTTCTAAGTCTAGGGAACTGACGACCTCAGATGTGCCATAGTGCTTAGAGCCATTTGAACTTTTTTTTTTTTTTTTGAGGAAACTGCAGTGTTGTTGTCTGTCAGCAGTTGACCCTGAAGGACCGTCGAAGACGATGGCTAGGATGACGCTGGTCTAGAGTTCTGGTGCCGTTTCAGAAGCGGAAGGCTGTGGCGGAGAAATATTGGAGGATGGTGGCTGGGTGCCTCTGGTGTCTTGGAGATGCTGGTCAGCAGTTTCATAAGGCGTCTCTGCATCTGCTGTATTTTGGAGAGCAAAGAGGGGACTTGAGGCATCTCTTCCACACTGGGAATCAGCAACTGGTGACTGAGCATGCTGATCCAATAAGTCACTGTCGAAGTCTTCACAACTTAGGAGTCACATGCACACAGACACTGCCCACCTTTGGTGGAGAATACGTGTGAAAGTTTAAGTTCACAGAACCATCCCTCCCCGTCACTTTCTATGAGACGAAGCTTGGCACTGGAGCTGATGGAAGCTCTGGTGCCCAAAAGCTCCTCCACGCCTACTGATATTTTTTGCACCAGTTGAGGTGTAATGAGCACACAACACACGGTAAACAGTGTAGAACAGTGTTATTAATAAATGCATCAACTTAAAGCCCTCCTTGGAGAAACGTTGATCACTCAGTAGTTTGTAGAAGTTTGTTATTAGCACTGAATGTACACAAGGCCGAAGTTAGAATGAATACCATAATGATGAAACAGTCAAATATTCATTCGGAGGTAGAACAAAATAGCGTGGTGAAGGTCGACGACCACTATCAAGTTCCTGGTCGTCTCCATTGCAGGGATCAAATCTTGGTAATGGTGAAGTCACACACTGGCGGCTCCCGCGGTCGGCACTAGCTGGCGAGCACCACGATGATATACACAGCGAAGATTCCAATCAAAACTCTGACTGAGGAACTGCGGGTGAAATCGGTGCCTGGCCCAGAGCGCGACAGAAGACTCACTTACTCGCTTGGAGCAGCGCTGCGCCACCCTAAATACCCAGGTAGCGCAGAGATACTAGAGGAAATATTTGTGATCTAGTCTGTCGAAGCAAACAGATCCATGGGGCAGGCGACATCTAGCGGCGCTTGCGTTGCCACTTACTGGTCTACTGAGTGTGCGTCAATGAAGTTATATCGTCTGCTGGTGTAACCCTATACGGGTTAGACCGCAGGCATAGCACAGGTGTGAGAGGGTTGCAGGTCTACCGGCCGAGCGACTGATACACAACACAAATGGTGGGTGCTTGCGAAACCTGGATAGTCGAAGTGTTTGGTGTTTCAAATGGCTCTAAGCACTATGGGACTTAACATCTGAGGTCATCAGTCCCCTAGACTTAGAACTACTTAAACCTAACTAACCTAAGGGCATCACACACATCCATGCCCGAGGTAGGATTCGAACCTGCGACCGTAGCAGCAGCGCGGTTCCGGACTGAAGCGCCTAGAACCGCTCGGTCACAACGTCCGGCGTTTGGTGTTTCAAGACGCTTCGTATCAAATAATATCACGGCATATTGGGATAGCGGAAAAGCATCATCCGATACATCACATCGTGGACGAAAGTGTGTGCTGAGCGACCGTGACAGACAGTCACTGAAGAGGATGGTGACGAAAAATAATAGGACATTTGTAAAAGACACCGCAGAACTGAATGTCGCGCTCGTGAACACTGTTCGCACCAAAACACCACGAAGCGAGTTCCATAAGCTGGCAAACGTAGGGCGAACTAGCATTCCAAAACAACATATAAATGGTGCAAGTGCCTGTAACAGGAAAACGTGATGCAAAAGCCATAAAACACTGACTATGGAGCAATTGAAGAAAGTCGTTTGGTCGGATGAGTCTTATTTCACACTGTTTTCAACTTCTGATTGAGTTTACGTCTGGCAGAAGCTGTCCAAAGCCCATGACGCAGACTACTTGCTGCCAAGAGTGGAAGATGGTGGGGGTTCGGTGATGATTTTGACAGCCATATCATGATATTCCATGGAACCTCATGGTTACTCTGCAGGGTCGCACTACTGTCACATATTATGCGACCATTTCGGGCGAGGAACTCCATCTCACGGTACAATATTTGATCCCCACTGATGATGCTGTGATCCAAGACGACGGGGCCCGTGCTCACACAGTTCACATCGTCTAGAAGCACGAGGATGAATTTTCACACCTCCCCTAGTCACCACACTCATATCTCAATACTGTTGAGTGTCTGCAGTCTACTTTGGCGAGAAGTGTCATTAATCAAAATCCACCTCCATCGTCGTTACTTAAGCTTGCCATTATTTTACAGGAAGAATGGTATAAGAATCCCTTGTATTTGGCAATTCCGAGACGAGTCGAAGCTGTTTTGAATGCCAACGGTTTATTTACACCCTATTCGGCGTGGTAATACGTTGTAAATTTGGTGTTGCCATATTTAGTCTCCCTCCTCCGGGATATAACTAGTTACAGAGAGTCCAGAAACTTTTCTCGCATTTTCGGTGGAATTTCCCCTCTGAATGACTGACTGAACATCGCATTGGTCGCTAATTATCGATATCTGTCAAAAAGTGTACCTTCTATTACATTGTAAAATTGGTAGGTAGAAATCATTAAGTAGCATGATTTAATTCACGGTGAAGATTGTTCTCACATAACATTGTTTCAATAATCCGTTCCCCGTGCACACAGAGATGGCTCTTTCGGAAATGTTGTGCCAGTTTTTCTCTCATTCTTTTCCAACTGAGCTAGAGCTGCGTCCGTGATGTCATTGATACCAACAGAAAGTTAAGACACATCCTTCAGTCATCACTACTGATATCAACGGAAAGTAAAAACATATCCTTAAATCATCACTATAGTTGCTACCATAACTCCATTTCTTTGTACACTACTGACCATTAAAATTGCTACACCACGAAGATGACGTGCTACAGACGCGAAATTTAACCGACAGGAAGAAGATGCTGTGATATGCAAATGATTGGCTTTTCAGAGCATTCACACAAGGTTGGCGCCGGTGACGACACCTACAACGTGCTGACATGAGGAAAGTTTCCAACCGATTTCTCATACACAAACAGCAGTTGACCAGCGTTGCCTGGTGAAACGTTGTTGTGATGCCTCGTGTAAGGAGGAGAAATGCGTACCACCACGTTTCCGACTTTGATAAAGGTCGGATTGTAGCCTATCGCGATTGCGGTTTACGTATCGCGACATTGCTGCACGCGTTGGTCGAGATCCAATGACTGCTAGCAGAATATGGAATCGGTGGGTTCAGGAGGGTAATACGGAATGCCGTGCTGGATCCCAACGGCCTCGTACCACTAGCAGTTGAGATGACAGGCATCATATCCGCATGGCTGTAACGGATCGTGCAGCCACGTCTCGATCCCTGAGTCAACAGATGGGGACGTTTGCAAGACAACAACCATCTGCACGAACAGTTCGACGACGTTTGCAGAAGCATGGACTATCAGCTCGGAGACCATGGCTGCGGTTACCCTTGACGCTGCATCACAGACGGGAGCGCCTGCGATGGTGTACTCAACGACGAAAATGGGTGCACGGATGGCAAAACGTCATTTTGTCGGATGAATCCAGGTTCTGTTCACGGCATCATGATGGTCGCATCCGTGGTTGGCGACACCGCGGTGAACGCACATTGGAAGCGTGTATTCGTCATCGCCATACTGGCGTATCACCCGGCGGGGCGGTATGTGGTGCCATTGGTTACACGTCTCTGTCACCTCTTGCTCGCATTGACGGCACTTTGAACAGTGGACGTTACATTTCAGATGTGTTACGACCTGTGGCTCTACCCTTCATTCGATCCCTACGAAACCCTACATTTCAGCAGGATAATACACGACCGAATGTTGCAAGTCGTGTACGGGCCTTTCTGGATACAGAAAATGTTTGACTGTTGCCCTGGCCAGCACATTCTCCAGATCTCTCACCAATTGAAAACGTCTGGTCAGTGGTGGCTGAGCAACTGGCTCACTACTCTTGATGAACTGTGGTATCGTGTTGAAGCTGCATGGGCAGCTGTACCTGTACACGTCATCCAAGCTCTGATTGACTCAATGCCCAGGCGTATCAAGGCCGTTGATACTGCCAGAGGTGGTTGCTCTGGGTACTGATTTCTCAGGATCTATGCACTCAAACTGCGTGACAATGTAATCACATGTCAGTTCTAGTATAATATATTTGTCCAATAAATACCCATTTATCACTTGCATTTCTTCTTGGTGTAGCAATTTTAATGACCAGTAGTGTAGTTTATGTGGGAGACGTGTTGTTTCTTAACGCTTTTCTCAAGCTCTCTCTTTCACTGATTTTATTCGTAAGTATCATGAGAGCAGTTTCATCAGCTTCACCCCAAAATCCAGCAAAACCTATTATAGAATCACTTGAGTTCGCCAGCCCCTCTCCCCCCTCCCCCCACGGCGCAAACCAGTCTACGAGGATGTATGTGAGCCCCACCTACAGTAGAGAGTTTTGTGCAAATTTCTCTCCCTGGCTGGCTGTATTAAAGGAAATCGCTTTTCTTTGTATTCCTTCTGAGGTGGTTCGTTTTACTTGTAACAGCTGCTTTGAACCGAAAAGGAGCTCGTCGCAGTTTGACTTAAAGTGCTGTGAGAGAGAGAGAGAGAGAGAGAGAGAGAGAGAGAGAGAGAGAGGGAGAGAGAGACTCGCGGACCGCATTGTCCTCTCGATAGTCTATTCAGCTCCATACAAAAGTTTTTATAGCTTCACAACAAACAGCTTCGAGAGACAATAGAGCGCCACTTCCTTCTTATTTGGATGAACGCAGAGCCAGCAAACAATAGGCCGGCCGTTTACTGATGCTGCGACACTCGACTAAGAGCCAAGGATCTGCTCCTCCCGCACGCCGCAGGACAAAAGAAGCCGAACTGTCTCGGTGGCGAAACGAGAGGGCCCTAGCAACGCGGACGTCCAGTTGAATGAGTATTTGTCCATTAAATTTCGATGAATACGAAGCTCCCGTGATCGTACTTGAGTTAAACTCATGAAATACACTCCTGGAAATTGAAATAAGAACACCGTGAATTCATTGTCCCAGGAAGGGGAAACTTTATTGACACATTCCTGGGGTCAGATACATCACATGATCACACTGACAGAACCACAGGCACATAGACACAGGCAACAGAGCATGCACAATGTCGGCACTAGTACAGTGTATATCCACCTTTCGCAGCAATGCAGGCTGCTATTCTCCCATGGAGACGATCGTAGAGATGCTGGATGTAGTCCTGTGGAACGGCTTGCCATGCCACTTCCACCTGGCGCCTCAGTTGGACCAGCGTTCGTGCTGGACGTGCAGACCGCGTGAGACGACGCTTCATCCAGTCCCAAACATGCTCAATGGGGGACAGATCCGGAGATCTTGCTGGCCAGGGTAGTTGACTTACACCTTCTAGAGCACGTTGGGTGGCACGGGATACATGCGGACGTGCATTGTCCTGTTGGAAAAGCAAGTTCCCTTGCCGGTCTAGGAATGGTAGAACGATGGGTTCGATGACGGTTTGGATGTACCGTGCACTATTCAGTGTCCCCTCGACGATCACCAGTGGTGTACGGCCAGTGTAGGAGATCGCTCCCCACACCATGATGCCGAGTGTTGGCCCGGTGTGCCTCGGTCGTATGCAGTCCTGATTGTGGCGCTCACCTGCAGAAGCGACTCTCATCGCTGAAGACGACACGTCTCCATTCGTCCCTCCATTCACGCCTGTCGCGACACCACTGGAGGCGGGCTGCACGATGTTGGGGCGTGAGCGGAAGACGGCCTAACGGTGTGCGGGACCGTAGCCCAGCTTCATGGAGACGGTTGCGAATGGTCCTCGCCGATACCCCAGGAGCAACAGTGTCCCTAATTTGCTGGGAAGTGGCGGTGCGGTCCCCTACGGCACTGCGTAGGATCCTACGGTCTTGGCGTGCATCCGTGCGTCGCTGCGGTCCGGTCCCAGGTCGACGGGCACGTGCACCTTCCGCCGACCACTGGCGACAACATCGATGTACTGTGGAGACCTCACGCCCCACGTGTTGAGCAATTCGGCGGTACGTCCACCCGGCCTCCCGCATGCCCACTATACGCCCTCGCTCAAAGTCCGTCAACTGCACATACGGTTCACGTCCACGCTGTCGCGGCATGCTACCAGTGTTAAAGACTGCGATGGAGCTCCGTATGCCACGGCAAACTGGCTGACACTGACGGCGGCGGTGCACAAATGCTGCGCAGCTAGCGCCATTCGACGGCCAACACCGCGGTTCCTGGTGTGTCCGCTGTGCCGTGCGTGTGATCATTGCTTGTACAGCCCTCTCGCAGTGTCCGGAGCAAGTATGGTGGGTCTGACACACCGGTGTCAATGTGTTCTTTTTACCATTTCCAGGAGTGTACTTTCTTTCATGTTTTAGTTTAAAGAGTAAACATACCGAATAATTCATTTTGTAGCGACGTGCAGATGAAAGTTTCACTCAGGGAACAACCTGTAGACAGCGGCTAATCCATATCTCCACAACATCCTTTCTTCCATGATTGCAAGTTCGGCAATATATGCAGAACTTTAGTGACTTTGAAAGGTAGGAGTGAGGGAGATACTGGCAGAAGTGAAGCTGTGCGGGTGGTTCTTGAGTCGTGTGTGAATGGCTCACTCGGTAAGAACACTGCCCGCGAAAGACAAGCTTCCGGGTTTTAGTTTCAATCTGCTCGCAAGTTTCGATACTTAATAATTATTGGAGATGGTGTTACATTACTCATATAGTTAAGATTCTGATAATTACAACACCAAGGAAGGATGACTCACTATACAAACTCTGTGTATGTGTAGTACAGTATACTAGCTACAAGTATTGAAGACGGTGGGGAGGTAATGTACACAAAGCTCCAGCAGAGCCCCCTCCCCCTTTTAAGTCAACAGCGTCAGCTTACAAGAGCTCTTCAAACGAAATATAAACATGAAAGCGAGTGCCAGTACACCCCGTCAGGTTTAAGGTTCAAATGGTTCTGAGCACTATGGGACTCAACTGCTGAGGTCATTAGTCCCCTAGAACTTAGAACAAGTTAAACCTAACTAACCTAAGGACATCACACACATCCATGCCCGAGGCAGGATTCGAACCTGCGACCGTAGCGGTCTCGCGGTTCCAGACTGCAGCGCCAGATCAGGTTTAAGGGCGCGATATTAGTGTGGCAGTGAGATCAAAAGGAATTTACTGATTTCTGATTTCTGAAAAATACTTTCGTTGTACCGCGGCAATTAATCTTGTACAGGGCGTATTTCTAAGACATTGACATCTGCGCATAGAGCCAGTGGTAGAAGAGGGTCGAAAGTTGCGACAAACGGGTGCTGGACCATGCAATCATTTTCAAGTGCAGAATGTTGCGCATTTTGTCCGTACGACCGTAGTGTGCCATACAACTTCGTCAAGTGTGTTTTGCTCAAGGGAAGAGTGCTACAACTAACGTCGACCTGTATACATCGTCTGGTCGATGCCTTCTGTTGCGGTCTATACTGATGCATGTAAGTTTTTGCACCGTCTTCCCTCCCCAAAAAACATCGCTTCGTACTGCAATGGGAGCTTCACCCACATGGTAAACAGGAAACTGTACTGTTTTCAGAAGAGTCCCGCTTCATCAAATGCTACACTGATGGTCGTATGCTTGACAGACGTTACCTTGGTGAGCGTAATTGACAATCTGTATCGTTGAGTAACATAGCAGACAAACGCCAAGTATAATGCTTTTCAGCGCCATTGGGTATAGCGGGCGAACTCGGTTCTACGCCAGAGCTACTGTTCTTTCCTTAGGCAACTGCACACATCAGATTTCAATAGAACAATGTATAGTCATCCGTGACGAATGTAAACATCTTGGAATAACAATCACCTAGCACATCGCGTGCCGAACATGGGGTGTGGTATGACGGATCAGCAACATGCTTGTCACCGCCCTCCGGCAGCCATTGTTGATGGTTGCGGACGTGTGCAGGAACTATGTGGTCTGAAATTCCTTACGAACATACGCAATCCCTCTTTGATTCCATGACATGACGTTTAGGGGTTCTACAAGTCAGAGATCGTGTACAGTTGTTTGATCATAACTATTTATATACAACACATAATTTACCTATAAGTTTGGAAAAAAGTATAATTCTAGTTATTGCAATTTTCATAAATAATTGTGTGTTATGCAGAAGCGCAAAGAAAACTGGTATAGCCATGATTATTCAAATACCGAGATATGTAAACAGGCAGAATACGGCGCTGCGGTTGCCAACGCCTTTCAAATGGCTCTGAGCACTATGCGACTTAACTTCTGAGGTCATCAGTCGCCTAGAACTTAGAACTAATTAAACCTAACTAACCTAAGGACATCACACACAGCCATGCCCGAGGCAGGATTCGAACCTGCGACCGTAGCGGTCTCGCGATTCCAAACTGTAGCGCTTAGAACCGCACGGCCACTCCGGCCGGCACCAACGCCTTTATAACACATCATATGTCTGGCGCAGTTGTTAGATCGGCTACTGCTGCTCCAATGGCAGGTAATCAAGATTTAACTGAGTTTGAACGTGATGTCGTTGTCGGCGCACTGGCGATGGGACACAGCATCTCGAGGTAGCGATGACGTGGGGATTTTCCAGAACGACCATTTCACGAGTGTACCGTGAATATCAGGAATTCGGTGAAACATCAAATCTACGACATCGCTGCGGCCGGAAAAATATCCTTCGAGAACGGGACCAACGACGATTCAGGAGAATCGTTCAGGGTGACAGAAGTGCAACCCCTCCGCAAATAGATGCAGATTTCAGTGCTGGGCCATCAACAAGTGTCAAGGTGCGAACCATTCAACGAAACATCATCGACATGTCTTTCGCAGCCGAAGGCCCACTCGTGTACCCTTGATGACTGCACGACACAAAGCTTTACGTCTTGCCTGGGCCCGTCAACACCGACATTAGAATTTTGATGACTGGAAACGTATTGCCTGGTCGGACGAGTCTCGTTTCAAATTGTATCGAGCAGATGGGCGTGTACGGGTATGCAGACAACCTCATGAATTCATGGACCTTGCATGTCAGCACGGGGCTGTTCAAGCTGGTGGAGGCTCTGTAATGGTGTGGGGCGTGTGCAGTTGAAGTGATATGGGATCGCTGGTAGGTCTAGATACGACTCTTACAGGTGACACGTACGTAAGCATCCTGACTGATCGCCTTCATCTGATCATGTCCATTGTGTATTCCGACGGACTTGGCCAATTCTAGCAGGACAATATGACACCCCACACGTCCATAATTGCTATAGCGTGGCTCCAGGAACACTCTTCTGAGTTTAAACACTTCTGCTGGCCACCAGACTCCTCAGACATGAACATTATCGAGCATGTCTGGAAAGCCTTGCAACGTGCTGTTCAGAAGAGTTCTCCACCCCCTTGTACTCTTACGGGTTTATGGGCACCCCTGCATGATTCATGGTATCAGTTCCCTCCAGCACTACTTCAGACGTTAGTCGAGTACATGCCACGCCGTGTTGCGGCTTTTTTGTGTGCTCACGGGGGTCCTACACGATACTAGGCAGGCGTACCAATTTCTTTGGTTCTTCACTGTATTATTGGTGGCTTTCATAAAGCTGATATTTCATCAGCAGTGAACATAAGCATATTGTACAGGATGGCTCGAGTGAGATGTGGGTGAGGCGAAAACAGTGGATTGTCTGGGTGAATTAAAGTCATATAATCCAAGAAAATGTTTGGTTATTATTGCAAATATGGGCTACAAAGGAACCTCTAGGAAGAATATCCCATATGCCAGTCGCATGGGGAACAGAGTGTGTGGCCAGAAGTTAAAAGATGATAAAAATAACACCGCTATTTGAGGACCACTGCCGAATGATAGAAAGAGACTGAGGCAGTAGCAGATCGCCTAAGTAACCTGCCCCGTAGGAATTCTAGAACACAAAATAACGAGCTTCAGAAGCGCCTCTTACAAACAGGCGTGGGAGGCAGTCATCTGGCCTCTCTCCCACATTTACTCATAGGTTGTTCAAAGTATGCTGGACTATGCAGCGTCTCAGACTTTGTTCTGTTAATTCGGCAGGCGTATGTCGGCACATGTAGCTGGCTATAACGAATGGGTGCTGAATACAAAACTTAGCAAGACAGAACTGCAATAGAATTACTAACTTCTTGGGGTCCCAGGTACTACTGACACTTGGAATTGGGTCTGGCTCTGAGCACTATGGGACTTAACATCTATGGTCATCAGTCCCCTAGAATTTAGAACTACTTAAACCTAACTAACCTAAGGACATGACACAACACCCAGTCATCACGAGGCAGAGAAAATACCTGACCCCGCCGGGAATCGAACCCGGGAACCCGGGCGTGGGAAGCGAGAACGCTACCGCACGACCACGAGCTGCGGACCGACACTTGGGATTCCACATACAATTACTGACAAGGGGAAGGCCTCAGACACGGCCAACCGATTCGGCTCAAATTTGGCAGGTCGCTTTTGAACAACCTAAAACGAAGGACTCTAAGATATTTTGGGTCAACACCCCCGCAATTTTGAGAAAATCACCCCTAAAGGTTATGACGAGCAATCGATTGAAAATTGGAGGGATCGATAGATAATTGTAAATAGAGCATTTTTCATCATCAGGTATAGGGTCCGCAAACGCAAAAGTTTTGCAGAAATCGAGGAAAGAAACTTTTACAACTGTCGCTTCTGTACCCACACGGTAAACGCCTTTCGCCGACAGCGCCGATGGCGCGCCGGCACGGTAGCTCAGCGTGTTCGGTCAGAGGGTTAGGTGCCCTCTGTAATAAAAAAACTGAGTTAATGGATCAATAACGAACTTCAACGGCCGTCAGGTGACGTCCGCCACGAACAATTGAAACGAACAATAACGAACAAAGTGAGATTTAAAAAAAAAAAAGGCGCAATGGCCAAGGTAATTGGCTGTGAATCGGAAAACCCGGGTTCGAATCTCGAAGAAAAGTAGCGGGTGTTATTTTTTTTTTTTTTTGTATTTTTCCGTATCTCAGTTGATAGGGATAGGAGGTTAAATAAGGTAAGTAAATCAATAAGGAATGATAATAACACTTACCTTATTAACCCTCCTATCCCTGTTAATTGAGATATGGAAAAATACAAACGAAAAGAACAACATCCGCTAGGTTTCTTCGAAATTCGAACCCGGCTTCTCCAAGGCCCAGCCAGTTACCTTGGCCGTTGCGCTATCGGTGCTGTCGGCAAAAAGCGTTTACCATGTGGGTACAGAAGCGGCAGTTGTAAAAGTTTCTTACCTCGATTTCTGGAAAAGTATGCATTTTCGGACCCTATACCTGATGATGAAAAATGCTCTATTTACAATTATCCATCGATCCCGCCAATTTTGAGTCGATTGCTCGTCATAACCTTTAGGGGCGAATTTTTCAAAATTGCTGGGGTGTTGACCCAAAATATCTTAGATTCCTTCGTTTTAGGTTGTACACAAGCGACCTGCCAAGTTTGAGCTGAATCGTTTGGCCGTGTCTGAGGCCTTCCCCTTGTGAGCTGTAGATGATCTTATCGCCATCTTAAAAGATTCTACATATATTCGATGCGAGCTTCATGTGTTAAGACGATTGGAATAGTTCTTGTATCACAGCCTGTGTTGGGCTGTTATCCAAGTTTGCCATCGCCCCTGCAGTAATCACCCTCAGCTGGCAACAAACTGCGCAACCGGCGTGTCATATGGGCTTATCAGCTGACCCATTGTGGCCCGCATGTCAGACCCCAGCACTACCGCATCCGACAGATTAGGGTGCCGGGCCATGAACACCGCAGACATCTTGCATCGACGACACATCGCGTTCTCGAATTACGGTCTCAACATTTTTCGACTACTCTTTGGGTTGAATATTCAACGCTGGTGAAAGCTCGTAATTTCACCTAGACTTTCAAGATCTTTCGTAGTCAGTGTACTACACTGCTCAAGTATAGTTCGGACAGGACTAGTTTCCAGAGCACTTCGTAACGGTTGCGTCTTCATGCTGTTGCACGCAGAGACCAAATTAGCCAAACCTACACTAGTCTCACCAAGCCTTGTTATACTAATATGGTAATGTGCTGTCTAAACTCTTGTTCATCACTAGAAGTGCAGATGTGCAATCTTTGTCGCCGGGAAACCCCATAAGAAGAAATCACTCACTGGGTGATCATCTCGTTCGAGAATGAATCCATGGGGGGAAGGGAGACGATCAGGTACGACACCTACAAACAATAGAAAGTTCATCCACTTCTGGGCTGCCACGTCCTACAACGATGACATCGCAGAGCCTCTCACATCGCCATAGGCGGATAATTTACTGAACAGCTTTCCTTCGTAACTAACTTTCACGTACTCATTCGTAATGACTGCTTCTATCAACCTTTACCCTGTTTGATAATAGCCATTTAATTCTCACAAATACCGGTCAATATACTGATCAACTGGTTGAACGCTGCGTATCAATCACGGCTTGTATAGCATCTAGTGCAACAGCTTCCGAAAACTCTTCTGCTTTATTGGTGTTGCTGGTGGACTATTTCTGCTCACTCCGTAATAAACTTTCAAGCTCTTTATTAGTAGAATCTTCACTGAAATTTGGTCCCTCAGTCGGTCTTATTCATTGATAAGGTTACATCCTCCGTCTCATAATTGGTCATACCACCTTCGGATTCACATCTCAATTGTTATCTAAATCCATACACTTAACAGATACATTCGGTCAGTACAGCTCACCCCACAGAAGTGTCTACCTAAAAGGACAACGGTGCATTCTAGAACTACTGAAGATGCAGCTTTCACAAGGATCCCTTATTTCTTACTCTTTTATTCTATATCCGCAGTCATTACTCCATTACTCCATATTTCATTTGCTCTCAGTACAATAAGTGTTCGAGACTTGACTATGCAAAGCGTGAACCTGGCCCAATGTTGCTCTCACCGCTAGCTACGCAGTTCGTTTTGTCAAGAGATAACGATTTCATCATTAACAAAAATAACAACCACATTACACACGTTTCCCACAAGATCGTATATGGAGATTGTACCAAATCGTACGAAACAAAATTGTGGAGACGATGAAGGGTCCTAATCTGAGTGCCGGCCGCTGTGGCCGAGCGGTGGCCGAGCGGTTCTAGACGCTTTAGTCTGGAACCGCGCGACTGCTACGGTCGCAGGTTCGAATCCTGCCTCGGGCATGAATGTGTGTGATGTCCTTAGGTTAGTTAGGTTTAAGTAGTTCTAAGTTCTAGGGGACTGATGACCTTAGATGTTAGATCTCATAGTGCTCAGAGCCATTTGAACCATTTGTTCATAATCTGAGTATTCTAGATGGGGAACCAACGGTCGTAAATGCATGTTGCGAGGTCTGGAAAAAACAGTGCGTGTGAGGCATTTGTTTTCAAACTACTGTTTTTCATAATAGACAGCTGCCTAACGGATCGACGTCCGTGGTACTACGTTAAAAACCAATACACAATCGTCTCTGATGTCCTTGTAGATTTTTGATAGTGGTATCTGAGTAATTCTAGCTTCTGTTGACGTTTCCAGCGTTAGGAGACGATATGTTAGGACAGAAGTGCAATATCTGCTCAAATGAATTCGGATATCTATTAGAAGGTATTAATCTGCATTGGGTCCATACTCTGCCTTTGTTACGGCATCAACTCTTCTGGGGCACTTTTACTGAGGTGTCTGAAATCCGGTGAAGTAAATGCAACCCATTTCTCCCCGAGGACCGAAACCAAAGAAGGTAGTGATGTTGGACTCTGGGATCTGGAGCGAAGCTGACGTTCCAACTCATCATAAAGGTTCTCCATTGGATTCAGCTTGGGACTCTGGGCAGGACAGTCCATCTCAGGAATGTTACTGTCCACAAACCATTGCCTCACAGATTATGCTTTATGACAGGATGCATTATCATGCTGAAATAAACAATCATCGTCCCCGAACTGTACTGTATGCTGTACACGTTGATGTAAAATGTGTTCGTATCCTTCCGTATTTACTGTTTTCTTAAGCGCAATAAGGGATCCCACCCTACTCACGAAAAATACCCCCATGTCGTAACACCATCTCCTCCGCACTGTACTGTTGGCACCGCTGATGACAGCAGACGTTCTCCATACATTCACCAAACCCGAACGCTTCCTTCGGATTTCCACAGAGTATAGCATGAGTGATCACTCAAAGTCACTTGTTTCCAATCATAAACTGTCCAGTGGTATCATTCTTTACCCTACCTCAAGCACCGCTTAACAATGGCTACAGAACTGTATGGCTTATGCGGAGCTACTCGACCATTATATCCCCTATTTTTTAATTCCCTAAGCAGTCATTGTTCCAACTGCGCTGCTGGTAGCGTTTTGGAACTGAGGAGTGATTTCCTTCATTGACTTCGTGCTATTTTTTACAACCACATTCCGCAATGCTCGATGGCCACTTTCCGTCAGTCATGAGCTCTGCCTTGTATTAGTTTAGCTGTGGTTGTACCTTCGCATATCCACTTCACAGTCACATCACCAATAGTCGACGTAGGCAGATTTAGAAGGGTTTAAATGTTGGCTCTGAGCATTGTGGGACTTAACTTCTGAGGTCATCAGTCCCCTAGAACTTACAAGGGAACCTCCCCATCGCACCCCCCCCCCCCCTCAGATTTAGTTATAAGTTGGCAGAGTGGATAGGCCTTGAAAAACTGAACACAGATCAATCGAGAAAACAGGAAGAAGTTGTGGGGAACTATGAAAAAAATTAGCAAAATATACGAACTGAGTAGTCCACGTGCAACATATGCAACTTCAAGGGTGATACGCAGCTAGGAGCGCCGTGGTCTTGTGGTTAGCGTGAGTAGCTGCGGAATAAAAGATCCACGGTTCAAGTCTTCCTGCGGCTGAAAATTTTAATTTTTTGTTTTCAGACAATTATTATCTGTCCGTCTGTCCGTCCGATGCGATCACTTTTTTGGGAGTGATAATCACATCCACAAGAAAACCTAAATCGGGCAAGGTAGAAGAATCTTTTTACCCATTCGCCAAGCGTGCAAGTTAGGTGGGTCGACAACATATTACTATCATGTGACGCACATGCCGTCAACAGTATCGTATAGAATATATCAGATGTGTTTTCCTGTGGAGGAATCGGTTGACCTATGACCTTGCGATCAAATGTTTTCGGTTCCCATTGGAGAGGCACGTCCTTTCGTCTACTAATCGCACGGTTTTGCGATGCGGTCGCAAAACACAGAAACTAAACTTATTACAGTGAACAGAGACGTCAATGAACGAACGGACAGATCATAACTTTGCGAAAATAAAGGAAGTAAATTTTTCACTCGGGGGAGGACTTGAACCGTGGACCTCTTATTCCGCAGCTACTCACGCTAACCACAAGACCACGGCGCTCCTGGCTGCATGTCACCCTTGAAGTTGCATATGTTGCACGTGGACTACTCAGTTCGTATATTTTGCTAATTTTTTTCATAGTTCAACACAACTTCTTCCTGTTTTCTCGATTGATCTGTGTTCAGTTTTTCAAGGCCTATCCACTGTTCCAACTCATAGCTAAATCTGAGGGGGGTGCGATGGGGAGGTTCCCTTGTTAGAACTACTTAAACCTAACTAACCTAAGGACATCACACACATCCATGCCCGAGGCAGGATTCGAACCTGTGACCGTAGCGGTCACGCGGTTCTAGACTGAAGCGCCTAGAACCGCTCGGCCACCCCGGCCAGCGGTTTAAATGTTCCTGATGAATTTGTTACTCAGGTGACATCCAAGGAATAGTCCACTTTCGAAGTCACTGAGTTTTCCTGACCGACCCACTCTGCTATTATTGCTTTTCTAGTGAAAATACAATACTCCCCGCCTCCTTTTACATTGGCTGGTCCGCTATCATATGTTGACTATGTACTGAGTTGTACGTTGTTAAGCTCAAGGCTGTTGGAAGCCACAGAGGGCTCTCCAAGATAGAAGTCAGAGACACAATGCAGAGAGCTGGCAAGGTGTTAGCGTTTAGGGTACCGGTTGTCAACAGCAACGCTTCAGCCCTGCGAACTGCAAACGTTCTAGGCAGCTGTTCCAGAGTAGAAGTTTCACTTCACAGAATTAACTGGTAACTCCATCCACCGCCTAGACGCTGTTACAAGGCGTCGTTGTGGAAGATGGTCACAAATAGGCACGTCTTAGAAGAGGCAGCAAGCTTGATACTTGCCTCTGAGAACCACAACGTTAGTGGGTTTGCACAGGTTAGAGTGAGATGGGAAATGGAAAACACAGTTGCAGCAACGGTCCTCACTCAGAGAGGCGTCATACGCTGTTACTACAGAGCTCCACATCAAATTGAGCATTCCCTGTAAAATTCCGATGGATTGGTGGGTCCCCTACAGATAGGCACAAGTAGTGCACCGCCGCAATCCTTTTACAAACCATGCTTTTTTGTATTCACAAGAGTTCTCAGTCAGACCGTTGGGACGCCAACTCCGTGGCTCAAATGGCTCTGAGCACTATGGGACTTAACATCTGAGGTCTTCAGTCCCCTAGAACTTAGAACTACTTAAAGCTAACTAACCTAAGGACATCACACACATCCATGCCCGAGGCAGGATTCGAACCTGCGACCGTAGCGGTAGCGCGGTTCCAGACTGAAGCGCCTAGAACCGCTCGGCCACACGGGCCGGCGCCAACTCCGTACCGCTCGTCCACTGCCTCGGGTAAGCTCCTAAAAGTCTCATTTTCTCATTTGGAGTGCTGCTAGTGTTTGCTACTTCTGTTAGCTCTCACCCCACGGACTCAGACGCTGACTCCTGTTGTACAACCAGTTGCATCCTTTCCTTTTCCTAATATTTAAATTCAGCCTTCAGTATCTGATTGCAATTAAATAGCTTTGATCAGACCCGAGTTCCTTGAGTCTCCTGCTGCGAGCATCCTATCGAGTCCCAAAATCCGCACCTCTCCCAGGTACCCTCTGACAGTGATTGGCGCTGATCCAAGCAAACAACCTGCCTTCACTGCAAGTTTGTCTTTCTGCATTTCTTCCTAACCGCTCGAAAACTGCAGATTGACCTGTGATCCACTGTGTTACCTTTATCCTGTCTTAGGACACGACACCATCTCTCGTGCTATCTAGCAGTAAATTCCTGATTACATAGGGTGTCCGGATATTTTTGATCAGAGTGTGTGTTATTATGACGACGAAAGAGTCGTCGCCAATGTTGATTTTTTTTTTCTTTATTGACTTTCGATTCCCCCCCAAGGTGGCGGGCTGGCAGCAGCTTAGTATGCCGCTCTTCAGCCTACATACTTTGTATGAAAAAGATGAAGATAATATATAATAAAAACAGGCGATAAAATCGGAGACTTAAATGGTAACATGGCGAAAAAATCGAGGAACTTAAAACATGGGACAAAGGGATGATGATGCTAATAAAATACATATGAAGCAAACAGGTAAAATAATAGACAGACAATTAAAGAACGCGGCGACAATCTGGTTTCTGTTCGCAAAAGACATAAAATGCACACCCAGCGACAGCATGGTTTCTGTTCGCAACACTTTGGAAAGACGAACAAAACTGAACATTCACTGGAACACTGCACTAAAATGTTGGCAAACATGACATACCACAGCTGAGAGCAGGTGGGGAGAAACTGGACAGATGATGGGAAAATAAAAAGGGGGGAAGGAAAGGAAAAGCGAAGGGAGGGGAGGGGAGGCGAGGGGAGGCGAGGGGAGGGGAGGGGAGGGGAGGGGAGGGGAGGGGGGGAGGGGAGGGGAGGGGTGGGGAGGGGTGGGGAGGGGAGGGCAGGGGAGGGCAATGTTGACTGCTAGCCAATGCTAAATAGAAACATATAAGTCACAGCAGGTTTGCCAGTAACGTCAATAAGATGCTGCCTGCATCGGCTGGATCGGCAACGACTAAAATAATTAGAAGTCGTTGGTAAAAAAAATAATATACAGGGTGGTCCATTTATAGTGACCGGGCCAAATATCTCACGAAATAAGCATTAAACGAAAAAACTACAGAGAACGAAACTCGTCTAGCTTGAAGGGGGAAACCAAAAGGCGCTATGGTTGGCACGCTAGATGGCGCTGCCATAGGTCAAACGGATATCAACTGCGTTTTTCTTTTTTTTAAAATAGAACCCCCATTTTTTATTACATATTCGTGTAGTACGTAAAGAAATATGAATGTTTTAGTCGGACCACTTTTTTCGCTTTGTGATAGATGGCGCTGTAAATAGTCACAAACGTATAAGTACGTGGTATCACGTAACATTCCCCCAGAGCGGACGGTATTTGCTTCGTGATACATTACCCGTGTTAAAATGGACCTTTTACCAATTGCGGAAAATGTCGATATCGTGTTGATGTATGGCTATTGTGATCAAAATGCCCAACGGGCGTGTGCTATGTATGCTGCTCGGTATCCTGGACGACATCATCCAAGTGTCCGGACCGTTCGCCGGATAGTTACGTTATTTAAGGGAACAGGAAGTGTTCAGCCACATGTGAAACGTCAACCAAGACCTGCAACAATAGATGATGCCCAAGTAGGTGTTTTAGCTGCTGTCGCGGCTAAGCCGCACTCCAGTAGCAGACAAATTGCGCGAGAATCGGGAATCTCAAAAACGTCGGTGTTGAGAATGCTACATCAACATCGATTGCACCCGTAACATGTTTTATGCTCCAGGAATTGCATGGCGACGACTTTGAACGTCGTGTACAGTTCTGCCACTGGGCACAAGAGAAATTACGAGACGATGACAGATTTTTTTGCAAGTGTTCTATTTAGCAACGAAGCGTCATTCACCAACAGCGGTAACGTAAACCGGCATAATATGCACTATTGGGCAACGGAAAATCCACGATGGCTGCGACAAGTGGAACATCGGCGACCTTGGCGGGTTAATGTATGATGCGGCATAATGGGAGGGAGGATAATTGGCCCCCATTTTATCGATGGCAATCTAAATGGTGCAATGTATGCTGATTTCCTATGTAATGTTCTACCAATGTTACTGCAGATGTTTCACTGCATGACAGAATGGCAATGTACTTCCAACATGATGGATGTCCGGCACATAGCTCGCGTGCGGTTGAAGCGGTATTGAATAGCATATTTCATGACAGGTGGATTGGTCGTCGAAGCAGCATACCATGGCCCGCACGTTCATTGGATGTGACGTCCCCGGATTTCTTTCTGTGGGGAAAGTTGAAGAATATTTGCTATCGTGATCCACCGACAACGCCTGACAACATGCGTCAGCGCATTGACAATGCATGTGCGAACATAACGGAGCCGGCCGCGGTGGCTTTACGGTTCTAGGCGCTACAGTCCGGAGCCGTGCTGCTGCTACGGTCTCAGGTTCGAATCCTGCCTCGGGCATGGGTGTGTGTGATGTCCTTAGGTTAGTTAGGTTTAAGTAGTTCTAAGTTCTAGGGGACTGATGACCACAGCAGTTGAGTCCCATAGTGCTCAGAGCCATTTGAACCATTTGAACATAACGGAAGGCGAACTACTCGCTGTTTGAGAGGAATGTCGTTACACGTATTTCCAAATGCATTGAAGTTGACGGATATCATTTTGAGCATTTATTGCATTAATGTGGTATTTACAGGTAATCACGCTGTAACAGCATGCGTTCTCAGAAATGATAAGTTCACAAAGGTACATGCATCACATTGGAACAACCGAAATAAAATGTTCAAACGTACCTACGTTCTGTATTTTAATTTAAAAAGTCCTACCTGTTACCAACTGTTCGTCTAACGCAGATGATATCCGTTTGACCTGTGGCAGCGCCATCTAGTGGGCCAACCATAGCGCCATCTGGTTTCCCCCTTCAAGCTAGACAAGTTACGTTCATTGTAGTTCTTTCGTTTGACGCTTATTTCATGAAATATTTGGCCCGGCCACGATCAATGAACCACACTGTATATTGTACTTATCTGGTTGTACACCATGAATCGTTGCCGAAGATTGAGCATTACTCGTTACAGGAACTAGCAAACCTTCATCTACTGTATGATGCAATAGGAGGTAGTGCCTAGAAAGACAGACTAATGTACAAGGGGAAAAAGTCGCAACCTTCGAAATAAATTTAAGTCGTTCAAGCTACAAATGGCTGGACAACGTTCTCGACTAGGAATTCATCATATAGTGAATTTGAGAAGATATTGTTGGATGTATACAAAAAATCCATCAACAAGCATTTCGAAGAATGAAGACGAATATTAAAAAAATTGACAACGTTTACCAGCTGACGTCAGTGGTAACTTCCATCCGATCCACATTTTAGACCTGAAGAAGACCGAATTTGGTCGAAACCTCTCATTACAATAAAAAATACGCCATCTATACTATCATAAAATCAAATACATTTGTTATGAACTCAGGTCACGGATCCTACTATTACTGTAGTTTAGGTATAGGGCATCCAATGGCTAATGGTTCCAATGGCTCTGAGCACTATGGGACTCAACTGCTGTGGTCATTAGTCCCCTAGAACTTAGAACTACTTAAACCTAAGGACTTCACACACATCCATGCCCGAGGCAGGATTCGAACCTGCGACCGTAGTGGTCGCGCAGTTCCGGACTGCGCGCCAGAACCGCGAGACCACCGCGGCCGGCTATAGGGCATCCAACGTAGAGATTATCAGCAGCACGTAGGTCCTAATCCATCCACTTCACGATGCTTTTAATGATTGTCTTCATTTTCCTGGAGTTTATTTCAGATTTCTTACTAATTTAGAAAAAATTGTACAATCAGTAACATCAGAAGAATTCGTGTGCTTAATATTCTACGACCTCTGAATAGGCTTCAAAACGCAGACAATCGTATAACGGAATTACCTATAAGTACAAAATGGACACCAAAGATAAAATTAGAAAGTGTCGTATGATGCACAATGACTTCACACGCGGCAACGGACTGTGTTTGCTTTCACTACACTGTAGGTATGTTACTCACTTTCGCCAGCGCGGCACAATAAATGGCCACTGGCTACCAAATCTGTCGCTCTGAGTGCAAAGGGTGACAAGGAAGGGGACGGTGAAAGCAGTGCGTCACTAGGAGCGGTCTCATGAGTCCTGGAGACATTCGACCCAGATAAACTGGTAATATCAGAATTCAAGACCAACGCTTCTGCTGCGGCAAGCTCTCTTGAATGATAAGAAATGCAAACATCTTTTGTAGATTCATTTCGTCCTTGCATTCAGTACAGTCGCTTCAAGAACTGTGGGACTGGACTCGCATTCGGGAGGACGACGGTTCAATCCCGTCTCCGGCCATCCTGATTTAGGTTTTCCGTGATTTCCCTAAATCGTTTCAGGCAAATGCCGGGATGGTTCCTTTGAAAGGGCACGGCCGATTTCCTTCCCAATCCTTCCCTAACCCGAGCTTGCGCTCCGTCTCTAATGACCTCGTTGTCGACGGGACGTTAAACGCTATCCACCACCACCACCAAGAACTGTGGACTTCTTTGTGCTTTCCACTCCAAATTCTGAGCAGAGAATTCACTGAGGCTCGATATTTACTTGGACGCTTTACATTTCTGACTTGGAGTCTTCTCTGATATTTCTGTTTACTTGTTATCGCTGTAGTTGTACTTTAACAACAGAGCAACACTTGTTAAGAAACATTTCTGCAGTTGTTAAACCAGTCCCCTTAATGGTAGTTTTTACGTTAGTTTCCCTCTACAGCGCAAGACTACCTGATATTTCACTATCTTCCTACATAAGTAAAGGAACATGTTAATAGTTGGCACTGGAGAGCGTTCCACGGATATCCGTACAAATGGGAACCAGGTAAACAAAGCCAGAGATCTTCGCACTGTAAGCTATCCCCGTAATTTGCTATAAATTTGCCAACCACTTCACCTGTAGGCACCTACATCTACATGGATACTCTAAAAATCACAATTAAGTGCCTGGCAGAGGATTCATCGAACCACCTTCACAATAATTATCTATTATTCCAGTCTTGAACAGCGCGCGAAAGAAACGAACACCTTTATCTTTCCGTGCGACCTCTAATTCCATTATTTTATTACGATGATCGGTTCTCCCTATGTATGTCGGCGTCAACGGAATTTTTCGCATTCGAAGGAGAAAGTTGATGACTGAAATTTCGTGAGAAGATTCCGCCGCATCGAAAAGCGGCTTTGTTTTAATGATATCCACCCCAAGTCGTGTATCATGTCAGTGACACTCTCGCCCCTGTTTCGCGAAAACGTGATGCTCTTCCTTGAACTATCTCGATGTACTCTGTCAATCCTATCTGGTAAGGTTCCTAGGTCGCGCAACAGGACTCCAATAGAGGACGGACAAGCGTAGTGTAGACAATCTCTTTAGTAGGTCTGTTACCTTAAGCGTTCTGCCAATAAAATGCAGTCTTTGGTTTGCCTTCCCCACAACATCTGCTATGTGTTCTTTACAATTTAAGTTATTCGTAATTGTAATTCCAGATATTTAGTTGAACTTACGGCCTTTAGATTTGACTAATCAGACGTGTAACCGAAATTTAACGGATTCCTTTTAGCACTCATGTGGATGACCTCACATTTTTCGTTATTTAGGGGCAACTGCCAATTTTTGCAACATACAGATATCTTTTCAAAATCGTTTTGCAATTTGTTTTGATCTTCTGATGACTTTACTAGACGATAAACAACAGCATCATCTGCAAACAACCTAAGACGGCTACTTAGACTGTCTGCTAAATCGTTTATATAGATAAGGAACAGCAGAGGGCCAAGAACACTACTTTCCGTCAGTTACTACGAACTATGACCTCTCTCACAGGAAATCACGAATCCAGTCACATAACTGAGACGGTATTCCACAAGCACACAATTTCACTACAAGCCTCTTGTGAGGTACAGTGTCAAAAGCGTTTTGGAAATCTAGAAACACGGAATCAATTTGAGATTCCTTGCCAATAGCACTCAACACTTCGTGTGAGCAAAGACTTAATTGTGTTTCACAAGAACGATGTTTTCCAAATACGTGTTGAGAGTGTGCCCATAGATCCATCTCTTCGAGATAATTCATAATGTTCGAGAACAATATACGTCACAAAATCCTGCTGCATATCTCATTTGATATGGCCCTATAATTTAGTAGATTACTCCTATTACCTTTCTTTAATACTGGCGTGACCTGTGTAGCTTTCCAGTCTGGGTACGGATCTTTCGTGGAACGAGTGATTGTATATGATTGTTAAGCATGGAGCTATTGCATCAGCATACTCTGAAAGGAACCTAATTGGTATACAGTCTGCGTGGTGTCACCGCCAGATACCACACTTGCTAGGTGGTAGCCTTTAAATCGGCCGCGGTCCGTTAGTATACGTCGGACCCGCGTGTCGCCACTATCAGTGATTGCAGACCGAGCGCCGCCACACGGCAGGTCTAGAGAGACTCCCTAGCACTCGTCCCAGTTGTACAGCCGACTTTGCTAGCGATGGTTCACTGTCTACATACGCTCTCATTTGCAGAGACGACAGTTTAGCATAGCCTTCAGCTACGTCATTTGCTACGACCTAGCAAGGCGCCATATTCAGTTACTATGAATGCATTCTGAACAGATAATACTGTGAATCATGTACCGCGAAGAGCGATGTTCATCATTAATGGATTAAAGTTAAGTATCAAACTAATTACGTCCGCTTTCTGAATTCTAATTCCTTGTCATGTTCCAGACCTCACGTCAGTATAGTCCTTCCCTCCTCACGCCAGCCTGCGTGAGCTAAAACGCGTGCATTTCGGCCTTTATATTTTATGAAGTAACAGCTTTTTCATGAGATGAGAAAACATTTTATTTTCCAAGCACAGATCAAAAACTAACAAGAATAAACAACTCGTAACCAAGCCGACTACGGCAAAGATAAATATCTATCAGCTGCAGCTTTCACCCGCTGTTTTTGGCGCAGTGGATAAATGACGTCGCCATATCAGCCCCCCTCCTTTTGAAACCGGGTGCACCAGGTATGTGGGGAAATTTGCACTTGATTTTTCTACCAGCTCTCGTGAAAACATCTGGTGCAGGCAATGGCTGCTCCTGTTCTGCACTTGCTGCTTCGTTGTCCTCTTCTGAAACCGAGGGCTCGGCGAGACTCTCTGCTGTTTCTTTGGCCTCCACGTTTGAGGGTGATTTTGCAGACCGAGGAAGGAGTGTACCCTCTTCGGTGTAAGCAGGTTTAAGCCGCTCAATTGAGACTGTCTCTTCTTTACCATCCTTATCGTTTTTGAAGCTGTGGCTTCCTCTTGTGATTACCCTGTATGGTCCAGAGTAAGGCGAAACAAGCGGCGGGCGCACCGTATCATCCTTAAGCCACACGGTGTTGGCTCTTCTGCCAACACAACAGTCTGGATCAGTGGACTTGCTTTTATTAAGTTGTAAGTAGGCTGTTTAGGTTTTTTTATTGGTAACGTCACCTCTGTATGAAAATCACTGGCTGTGCTGTGTGCAGTCTGTGGCTGCTTTGCATTGTTGTAATACTCGCCATTGTAGTGTTAGGCAGCTGGCTCTGAACAGCGCGTAGCGTTGCGCAGTTGGAGGTGAGCCGCCAGCAGTGGTGGATGTGGGGAGAGAGATGGCGGAGTTTTATAATTTGTCATGAACTGCTATATATATTATGACTATTGAGGTAAATACATTGGTTGTTCTCTATCAAAATCTTTCATTTGCTAACTATGCCTATCAGTAGTTAGTGCCTTCAGTACTTTGAATCTTTTATTTAGCTGGCAGTAGTGGCGCTCGCTGTATTGCAGTAGCTTGAGTAGCGAAGATTTTTGTGAGGTAAGTGATTTGTGAAAGGTATAGTTTAATGTTAGTCAGGGCCCATTCTTTTGTAGGGATTATTGAATGTCAGATTGCGTTGCGCTAACAAAATATTGTGTGTCAGTTAAACACAGTCGTGTATAAATTTTTCAAAGGGGACGTTTCAAAGTGATTTAAGTTGCTTCACTGCTCAGAGGATATCTACTTCTAAACTATTCATGTCGGCAGCTTTTCTTGATTGGAATTCTGAAATATTTACTTCGTTTTCTAAAAAAAATGGTTCAAATGGCTCTGAGCACTATGGGACGCAACTGCTGAGGTCATTAGTCCCCTAGAACTTAGAACTAATTAAACCTAACTAACCTAAGGACATCACAAACATCCATGCCCGAGGCAGGATTCGAACCTGCGACCGTAGCGGTCTTGCGGTTCCAGACTGCAGCGCCTTTAACGCTTCGTTTTCTCTGGAGAAGGAATTTAGGAAGGCTGTGTTTAGTAACTCTGCTTTTGAAGCACTGTCGTCGATAGTATTTCCATTGCTGTAGCTCAGGAAAGGCGTTGATTGTGTCTTGCCATTAGCATACTTTACATGCGACCAGAATCTCTTTGGATTTTCTGCCAAGTTTCGAGACAAAGTTTCGTTGTGGAAACTATTATGACAATAAGGCAGTGCTGATTGCACCGTAAAGGTAACCTAGCGGGCACGGAGATACTATTTGGGTAACGTACATAGGTATCCTGAACTGGCGCCTGTCTGATCGTTGCGAAACGTACCAAGCTGTCGCTTCACGTTGTCCCTCGCACATGTAGCACAGTGTCTATAGATATACGAGGTGTGGCTAGAAAAAAACCGGACTAGTACTGGTGAAACAATAAAACGAATGCAATAAGGCTGAAAGTCGCGTGGCCTGTCACGTGACTCTCGCTCCGCCTACTGCTCGAGTTTCATCTGCCTCCTGCACTCAGTCTGCCAGTGGCGTCTGTTTTCAGTAGTTGACGTTTTGTCTGTGCGTCGGAAAATGTTGAGTGTACAGAAAGAATAGCGTGTTAACATCAAATTTTGTTTCAAACTAGGAAAATCTGCAAGTGAAACGTTTGTAATGTTACAACAAGTGTACGGCGATGATTGTTTATCGCGAACACAAGTGTTTGAGTGGTTTAAACGATTTAAAGATGGCCGCGAAGACACCAGTGATGACACTCGCACTGGCAGACCATTGTCAGCAAAAACTGATGCAAACATTGAAAAAATCGGTAAACTTGTTCGACAAGATCGCCGTTTAACAATCAGAGCAGTGTCTGAGTTAACAGGAGTTGACAAGGAAAGTGTCGAACAAGTTTACCGATTTTTTCAATGTTTGCATCAGTTTTTGCTGACAATGGTCTGCCAGTGCGAGTGTCATCACTGGTGTCTTCGCGGCCATCTTTAAATCGTTTAAACCACTCAAACACTTGTGTTCGCGATAAACAATCATCGCCGTACACTTGTTGTAACATTACAAACGTTTCACTTGCAGATTTTCCTAGTTTGAAACAAAATTTGATGTTAACACGCTGTTCTTTCTGTACACTCAACATTTTCCGACGCGCAGACAAAACGTCAACTACTTAAAACAGACGCCACGGGCAGACTGAGTGCAGGAGGCAGATGAAACTCGAGCAGTAGGCGGAGCGAGAGTCACGTGACAGGCCACGCGACTTTCAGCCTTATTGCATTCGTTTTATTGTTTCACCAGTACTAGTCCGGTTTTTTTCTAGCCACACCTCGTATAGCTAACTACTTGACTTGTGGGTTCTGGAGCAATGGCCTCAAATAACAAAGGGGTTCAACTGGACTCTGTTTACTGGGGGCAGACATCTACACTTACCCATGAACACTGTACAGACAATTCATTCGCATATACAACCCGTTAGTTTAAACATATCGAATTGCATGTGGTGTGATCACAGCCAGAACTGAGAATCGACTGCACTGACACCAAATGGTACCGAAAAAACAGCCCCGGCAAATGAGATTTAGTGTGTACCCATACAGACCCGAGGGCCGACTGCTTTTGCGTTGCGCAAAATTCAAGCATTAACGCATTAGGAAGATATCTGTAGCAGTATTAATTGCTCTGTCCCAGGAAACGTATTTAAAGAAGCTAAAGAGATCTAAAAATCTGATAGCACTATCAATAAATACGGTGGTTTGCAATGATCACAACGTGGACACGGTCATCGCGCTGTTAAAACGAGTGTAGCAAACGAGACGGAAACACTGCCCTATACGGCGACAGTCTGAGCACTGGGCCAACGATATATACGGACCCTTCAACGAACTTGTGACGTCACATTAGTCGGCTTGTCAGCCACACTTCGTGAATGCTCATTACCGTGCAGGACCCACGGGAAATCAGTATTTAATTGAAAAGATATCCACTACAAGTCTTAATTTTATAATGTGCTATCGAGAACTTCCAAGCATGTTATCCCGCAGTAGAGAATTATTAAATTCGTCTTAAACTGTTATTCGCTCCTTGCCGTAGACGGCTGCTGGCACTCGTAAGACCTACAGTGTCACGTGCTGTGATACATGCTCCGCAGCCTGTCTTTCTCGTGGGCCTCGACTCAGCACCGCTGACGTCACAGCCAGTACCACGGCTGAATAAGCACGGGGGCAGCAACCACGCGAGACATGTTGAGCAAACCTTCGACTTTGGTCAATATACACATTACCAAATAGACTAGGCTTCCAATATTTGCTCTGGGACATGCCCCAGAATTAAATTAAAAATAGTTCCTATCCCATAACCCTGAGGAGGTTTCCTTTGATAGTTACGCAAATACTGTCACAAATAGTGCCAATCGGCACTCCCCTGACTCCCCTACTGTCCGCAGCTCGTGGTCGTGCGGTAGCGTTCTCGCTTCCCACGCCCGGGTTCCCGGGTTCGATTCCCGGCAGGGTCAGGGATTTTCTCTGCCTCGTGATGACTGGGTGTTGTGTGATGTCCTTAGGTTGGTTAGGTTTAAGTAGTTGTAAGTTCTAGGGGACTGATGACCATAGATGTTAAGTCCCATAGTGCTCAGAGCCACTCCACTACTATCTCACCAAGAACTTGGTGGCATCGTGTGAGGTGGCACAGTGGTTAGCACACTGGACTCGCAATGGGAGGACGACGATTCAAACCCGCGTCCGGCCATCCAGATTTAGGTTTCCCGTGATTTCCCTAAATCGATCCAGGAAAATGCCGGAATGGTTCCTTTGAAAGGGAGCAGCCGATTCCCTTGCACATTCTTGTCACAATCCGAGCTCGTGCTCCGTCTCTAATGACTTCAATGTCGACGCGACGTTAAATTCAGTCTTCCATCCTTTTTGCTTTAAGAGTTTCGCTGAAAAATCCCTGACTCTAGAGTGAGTCATTACAGCCCACGCAACCTAATGAATGAAAGGTACACAAAAAAAAAAAAAAGAAAACGTATGGGAACAGCCAGTCACCACTTGACAATGGCAAGGAGCACTCTGCCGAAAGCTTGTGGATGTATAACCTCGTGACTAAGCTGGAAGACTGAAAAGACAACTTTTCGTTTTTGCAGGAATGTAGTATCGTCTATCTCTGCTTGTACATTAAGAATATTCTGTGAAGCCAAGCTTTTGTTTGTAAAGATTTTCAATTCCTCTAGCATACGCGCAATATTACTCATATCTGCACAGTGCCTGTAAGCTGACTTAGATCTTTTTCACATAATATCACTTCTCAATAATGTAAGCAACGCACAAAAACTTACTTGTATTGTTTAGCTAAACTGTATCAAAACACTGTTTCGATCTAGTCATAATACCCTACTCCTTTGTTCAGTGTGTAACTTACGACAGTAGTTACTTTTAGCTTGTATATCCTACAATTCTAGTTTAGAGTGGTATAGGTCCCTGTACCACGAATTGCTCGAAAGTGAAATTCATTGCTGGGACAAAAATTTTGATCTTTTAACGGACTGGCAGTTATACTTCTAAGAATCGTATGGCTCTATATGTGTTCTGACTGCTGCAGATTCTGTTGGTGGAATAAGAGACTATTATTATATGTTTTTTATTTCTTTATTTTGTCCGAAAATTTGTCAGTACCGAAGGCAGTAAAACGGTTATGTCTAATAACGACCTTCAGCATGCGTTACGCGATAATTTTTCTACGAAAAATTCGTGAACCCACGATTTAAAAAGTGCTGTTGCTGGTAGACATACTCTCGTGCCGTGATATAAGTACTTTGAACAAGTTTAAGAAGAAAATATTCTCCAACAAGTTATCGTTGTATCCAACTGTACGGTTCGGAAAGCTGGACGCTTACAAAGAATGAAAGAGAAAAACTGCATTTTTTCGAAAAAAAAGTAATGAGAAAAATCTAGGGGCCTGTGTTGGATAATGGCGTACTGAGAATTCGAAAGAACAACGAAATTTATCAACTAATGAAGCAACCCACTATCATCCAGAAATTAAAAACTAGGAGACTGCAATGGGCTGGACATGAGGCTAGAATGGAAAACAACAGAATCACCAAAAAAGCATTTGAAGGAACTCTTCAGGCAACAAGACCATTGGGCCGGCCTCGTACAAGGTGGAAAGATGACTTAGAGAATGACATCGCAGCATTAGGAATTTCCGCAGCGTGGAGAGAGACTGCGGGAGATAAAAGGCGGTGAAAGCAGATAGTTGATGCACCGCATGATCTACAGGGCCTATGGTCGCTGAGGAGAAGAACAAGAACGTGTTATCGCTACCAAAGCAGACAAATCGAACAGTTCTGTTCTTTTGAATAAAATTTATTACGTTATCGAAGTGAACCAGTACCTTGATAGTTCCGACTTCCAACATCTACGCAAAGATCTGACTATAGCTTTCAATGAACACCTAAAAACCATCATAAAACATGTGAAAGTATTATACCTGAAACCAACAGCTGTATGCATGTTAATATGAACCCAGTGGTTATATGGCTTACCTCAAGTAAATAAGGCTTTCCAGTGCGCCCAGTAATGTCATTCTTTTCTGTTTCTTGTTACTTAATAGCGAATGAGCTGGATTACATCATTAAAAATAAAAACAATTTTAGACCTATTGTATGTATTGTATTGTATGTTAACCTGGGACGTAGAAACGACGGAGAGGCTCCGTCCCCGCCGCAGCCGCAGTGGTCCACAACCCCACGACGACTACCGCAGTCCACTTCACCCTTCCGCCGCCCCACACCGAACCCAGGATTATTGTGCGGTTCGGCCCCTGGTGGACCCCCCAGGGAACATCTCACACCAGACGAGTGTAACCCCTATGTTTGCGTGGTGTACGCTTCATCCAATCCCAAACATGCTCAATGGGGAACAGATCCGGAGATCTTGCTGGCCAGGGTAGTTGACTTACACCTTCTAGAGCACGTTGGGTGGCACGGGATACATGCGGACGTGCATTGTCCTGTTGGAACAGCAAGTTCCCTTGCCGGTCTAGGAATGGTAGAACGATGGGTTCGATGACGGTTTGGATGTACCGTGCACTATTCAGTGTCCCCTCGACGATCACCAGTGGTGTACGGCCAGTGTAGGAGATCGCTCTCCACACCATGATGCCGGGTGTTGGCCCTGAGTGCCTCAGTCGTATGCAGTCCTGATTGTGGCGCTCACCTGCACGGCGCCAAACACGCATACGACCATCATTGGCACCAAGGCAGAAGCGACTCTCATCGCTGAAGACGACACGTCTCCATTCGTCCCTCCATTCACGCCTGTCGCGACACCACTGGAGGCGGGCTGCACGATGTTGGGGCGTGAGCGGAAGACGGCCTAACGGTGTGCGGGACCATAGCCCAGCTTCATGGAGACGGTTGCGAATGGTCCTCGCCGATACCCCAGGAGCAACAGTGTCCCTAATTTGCTGGGAAGTGGCGGTGCGGTCCCCTACGGCACTGCGTAGGATCCTACGGTCTTGGCGTGCATCCGTGCGTCGCTGCGGTCCGGTCCCAGGTCGACGGGCACGTGCACCTTCCGCCGACCACTGGCGACAACATCGATGTACTGTGGAGACCTCACGCCCCACGTGTTGAGCAATTCGGCGGTACGTCCACCCGGCCTCCCGCATGCCCACTATACGCCCTCGCTCAAAGTCCGTCAACTGCACATACGGTTCACGTCCACGCTGTCGCGGCATGCTACCAGTGTTAAAGACTGCGATGGAGCTCCGTATGCCACGGCAAACTGGCTGACACTGACGGCGGCGGTGCACAAATGCTGCGCAGCTAGCGCCATTCGACGGCCAACACCGCGGTTCCTGGTGTGTCTGCTGTGCCGTGCGTGTGATCATTGCTTGTACAGCCCTCTCGCAGTGTCCGGAGCAAGTATGGTGGGTCTGACACACCGGTGTCAATGTGTTCTTTTTTCCATTTCCAGGAGTGTAGTATGGTTAGCCGTCTCCTAGATGGCACTCATACCACGCACAGCCTTTAACTACCTCGCGACACATTCAAATACGCGGGGTCAGCGAGATATACGAGCCGTGTGTCTTACATCCCAGCAACTGACGAGCTATAGAGATCTCTGCAGTGGGGACCAAGATACTATTTGAGACCATTTTAACACTTGGTAGCTGCGCGTTTAAATAGACTCACTACACCCGTCTGACTTCGGATGTAGCCGAGCGTTCGCGATGTATGTCGGGCAAGACAACTAGTGTGACGCAGAGTTGTAAAACTACCGTAGACTTCCGCAGACCACCATAAGTAAGCATAGCCTACGATAAGTTTCCTCATAGCTTTGGTCAGGCAGGTCATACCCGCATTACCTGTCGCATACACATCGGGCGTTATCTGATAATGATCGCTTTCTTTGCGTATGTGATCAGTGTCTTACTAGATTCCCCTAAAAACCGGAAACGGTGAACCGTCTAGAATGTGAGTGAGGATATATAAAGGGCCAGGCAACCTATGGAACATTTTTGTTCTACATAGTTATCCTCTTGTCTGTTACTTAAGGATAAACAGTACGTATATGGTCAAATGTGCACGAAATCTTATGGGACTTAACTGCTAAGGTCATCAGTCCCTAAGCTTACACACTAATTAAGCTAAATTATCCTAAGGACAAACACACACAGCCATGCCCGGAGAAGGACTCGAATCTCCGCCGGGACCAGCCGCACAGCAGTACGTATAGCAAAACTGAAATTGTCAATGTTTAATTCAGGTTTTAGTCGAGGATTTTTAAAACCCGTAACGCAAAACTGAGGGGTACTGCAGTAAAAATAAGAAAAATACAGATTTCTCAGATAGCGGCCCGCATCTCGTGGTCGTGCGGTAGCGTTCTCGCTTCCCACGCCCGGGTTCCCGGGTTCGATTCCCGGCGGGGTCGGGGATTTTCTCTGCCTCGTGATGGCTGGGTGTTGTGTGATGTCCTTAGGTTAGTTAGGTTTAAGTAGTTCTAAGTTCTAGGGGACTGATGACCATAGATGTTAAGTCCCATAGTGCTCAGAGCCATTTTTTTTCAGATAGCGCTATAAAATACAATTTCCTCAAAAACAGACAAAATTGAAAAAAAAAACACAAATCCAGAATGCATCAAACATCCCTTCAATCTCTGGTCGAGCTTATAGAAAGCATGCTTCTGTTATTAATAAATAGCATTCGTATTTACCAGTAATAACAGGAAACTCTTACCTTTAAACATGATGAAGAACGTTCTACTGAGAACAAGATAACAACAATAATTACATAGAATATTTACGCTTGTGCGTGTAAACTGCAGCTGCATCAAAACTAATTGCTTTGGTTAGGCCGGCCGGGGTGGCCGAGCGGTTCTAGGCGCTTCAGTCTTGACCCCGCGCGACCGCTACGGTCGCAGGTTCGAATCCTGCCTCGGGCATGGGCGTGTGTGATGTCCTTAGGTTAGTTAGGTTTAAGTAGCTCTAAGTTCTAGGTGACTGATGACCACAGAAGTTAAGTACAAAAATGGTTCAAATGGCTCTCAGCACTATGGGACTTAACATCTATGGTCATCAGTCCCATAGAACTTAGAACTACTTAAACCTAACTAACCTAAGGACATCACACAACACCCAGTCATCACGAGGCAGAGAACAGAAGTTAAGTCCCATAGTGCTCAGAGGCATTTGAACCATTTGCTTTGGTTACGTAAAAGTCCAGAAGTTATGCGATCAACTAATTTTTAATACTTATAAAAAGCAATTTATATTCTGTAAGGATAATAAATACACAAGGGACTAACAATGAATGATTTTTGGTCCTAATTATGTGTAAAACAAACAATCAAACAAACAAATAAACAAAAAGAAGTCGTCGACTCCATGTTCCTCTCTAACACATTCATTTGTGTTCCTTTCCCTACCATTTCTGCCAATATTACTGCTAATTCTACCATTTACTGCGTCATGTACGAACGCTACCAAAACCACGTTTTGTCAGAGTGCAACTCTACGCACAACATATTCAAATATGAGGGGCCATCGAGATGTACGGGCCGTGTGTCGTACGACACAGAGCGTGACGAGTTGCAGCGAGCTCTCCCGTGGGGAGCAAGTTGCTATTTGAGACCAGTCTAACACTTCGCAACTGAGCTTTTAAATAGACTCAGGAGTGCACGGAGTACCTGTTCATAGACGTATTGATTTTCCGCCTGACCTCGGACGTAGCCGAGCGTTCGTGATTTATATAGGAGAACGCAACCAGTCTGACGTCAAAAGATCGTTGCGGGACCCTTGTTTGTCCTGGACCCCGTAAATAAGCCATTGATCCGCGACCATGGTGAGCGCTGAAACCCGGAACTATTGATCCATCCTGCAAATAATTAACAGGGTGCCATTCACGTGGCGCTAGGGCAGTTGCACTGCAGTTGCTGCAGTTCTCATCAGTCCCCCCCCCCCCCCCTGCGGGTCCGGGGTAAGTATAGGCCCGAGGTATTCCTGCCTGTCGTAAGAGGCGACTAAAACGAGTCTCAACCGTTTCGGCCTTCCATGTGATGGTCCTCCTTGGGGTTTGACTTCCATTTTTCAAAATTCTACAGAAGTACGAGCCTTTTGGGGAAGGACGCCTTACGTGGTGTCTCACTGGTCCTCAGTGCACTAAGACCTTGGCACTCAGCATTGTAATGGCGTTGTAACCACACCCACTATTCCTCAAATCGGGCCTAAACGCCTGATGGGTTGCACAAGTTACGCCCATAGTGCGTCCCCATCTGCACCTACGATCATGATGGACTTTCCATGGCACCCGAAATCCAGCACGGTAGCCAGCCCGTTGTGGTGGGGTCGTCATGTACCCTCTAGGTTGTAGCCCCCTGACAACACAGGGATCGTACTGCCGATACCTGAGCTGCACCCCCCCCGCCCCCCACGTCGGCCAAGGAGTAGATGCCCATCTTCCTTGGGGCATCAGGACTCCCGGCAACAGTCATCTTGCCAGGTGGCCCTTGCTGAGGCTGGGTGGCGCCCGTGGGGAGAGCCCCTGGTCGGAGTGGGTGGTATCGGGGCGGACGTTTCGCAGATGAAACGTCAACATGTATCGGGTCGTTCTGCGGCCAAGTCTTTTAAAAAGAAAGGTACTGTCTCTGGTTCTGGTTCTCCTGCGCTTTCCCCCTTGGCCACTCCCTGGGAGGAAGGACAGGCCTGCCAGCTTGGGGGCGAAGTACTTCCCCCTCTATTTAGTCTGTTCTCGGACCGATGGGGGGACGTTCGCCACCTCCAAGCCCATGTTCTTTGTCCAGCACATCGAGGACATCTTCGGGGATATAGAGGCTCTCAGTAAAATGCGTTCGGGGTCCGTTCTTATAAAGACCACCTCCGCCACTCAGTCGGCGGCGCTCCAGGTGTGCGACCGACTAGGGGACATCCCAGTGTCCATTGTCCCGCATCTGGCACTGAATAGGACGCAGGGGGTTATTTTTCATTGGGACCTCCTGCTGCAATCTGATGAGGAGCTCAGGGCCAACCTGGAGCGCCGAGGCGTGCATTTCGTCCGCCGAGTCCAGCGCGGCCCCAAAGACCGTCGCATCGACACCAGGGCCTTTATCCTCGCCTTCGAGGGGGACGTTCTCCCGGAAAAGGTAAAGGTGATGTGCTACCGGTGCGACGTGCGACCTTACGTCCCGCCTCCCATGCGCTGCTTTCGGTGTTTGCGCTTTGGGCACATGTCGTCACGGTGTGAGGCTGAGCCCCTTTGTGGCGATTGTGGACGTCCTCTTCGTGAGGAACATACATGCATCCCACCACCTCAGTGCGTCAATTGTCCTGGCATCCACTCGCCTAGATCTTTAGACTGCCCGCGTATCAGAAGGAGAAGAAGATTCAAGAATTAAAAACTTTGGATCGTCTCTCTTATTCTGAGGCCAGGAAGAAGTATGACCGCCTCCATCCCGTAACGTTGACAACTTCGATTGCCTCAGTCGTGTCCACTCCTTCCACAGTATCCTCACCCCTCTCCTATCCCCCCTCCACCTCCTCACCCCATCCGGGGTCTATGCCTCCGCCTCCCAAATCCTCCTCCCTCGAGGCCCCTGCCCCCTCTGCCCCGGGGGCCACCCTTCCTCCTCCTTCCCCTCCGCCGCCTGAGAAGCGATCCTCTTCTCAGGCGTCCATCGGGAAAACGTTCTGGACCCCGGCTTCCGAGGTCCGGCGTTCCAACACGGACCCCGCGCGTGAAGACCTTCTTCGGGTCCAGCCCACCATCCCCGTGCCTCTTCCAAGAAGGCCTCCAAGAAGAAATCTTTATCCCCCTCTCCACCCCGGCGCGTTTCGTCTGACGCTCCATCCGTGAGTCGCTGCTCCCGGCCGTCCTCAGTTTCGCCGGGACGCTCTGCTGCCAGGCGCTCAGCTGGCCTCTCGTCGGTGAATGATGCTGCCCCTCCTACGCAACCCGGGAAAGCGGCCGCCGTTGGCGACGACTCTATGGAACAGGATCCGCCTCCCGCCGGTTGTAGCGTTGTTCCCTCGACACCTGGCCCTCCGCGGCCGTCGAGGTGACCAGCTCTTCACCCGTTTCGTTCCCCCTCTTTTCTGAATAGCGATGGCTTTGTTACATTGGAACATAAGAGGTATTCGATCTAATCGGGAGGAATTACAACTGCTCCTCCGCCTGCACTGTCCGCTCGTCCTTGGTCTCCAGGAAACCAAGTTGCGCCCAACTGACCGTATTGCTTTTACCCACTATACCTCGGAGCGGTTTGACCTCCCCCCTGTGGACGGTATTCCAGCTCATGGTGGGGTCATGTTGCTCGTTCGGGACAATGTCTATTACCATCCCCTCCCATTGACCACCCCACTCCAAGCAATAGCTGTCCGTATTACTCTTTCTGCCTTTACTTTTTCTGTTTGTACCGTCTACACTCCATCGTCATCCGCAGTTAGTCGGGCTGACATGATGCACCTGATTGTTCAGCTTCCTCCGCCGTTTTTATTGTTTGGCGACTTCAATGCCCATCATCCCCTTTGGGGCTCTCCTGCATCCTGTCAGTGAGGCTCCCTCTTGGCGGATGTCTTCAACCATCTCAATCTTGTCTGCCTTAATACTGGCGCCCCGACTTTCCTCTCGGACTCTACTCATACCTACTCCCACTTGGACGTCTCGATCTGTTCTACTACTCTTGCCCGTTGGTTCGAGTGGTATGTCCTTTCTGACACCTATTCGAGTGACCACTTCCCCTGTATCGTTCGTCTCCTGCACCACACCCCATCCCCATGTCCTTCGAGCTGGAGCATACCGAAAGCTGACTGGGGACTTTACTCCTCCCTGGCGACCTTTCCGGACCACGATTTTCTCAGTTGTGACAGTCAGGTCGAATACCTCACAGCTGTTATCATCAATGCTGCCGAACGTTACATTCCTCGTACTGCCTCTTCTTCACGTCGCGTTTCCGTCCACTGGTGGAATGAGGCTTGTCGAGACGCTATCCGTGCTCGACGACGTGCTTTACGCACCTTTCGCCGCCATCCTACGTTGGCGAATTGAATTGGATGCAAACGACTCCGAGCGCAATGCCGTAGAGTCATCAAAGACAGCAAAAAAGCTTGTTGGGCCTCTTTCACCAGCTCCTTTAACAGTTTTACTCCCTCTTCTGTCGTCTGGGGTGGCCTGCGCCGGCTGTCGGGCATTAAGGCCCACTCCTCGGTACCTGGCCTGACTTCAGGTGATGAGGTCCTTGTTGATCCTGTGGATATCTCCAACGCCTTCGGCCGCTTTTTCGCGGAGGTTTCAAGCTCCACCCATTACCACCCTGCCTTCCTTCCCAGGAAAGAGGCAGAAGAGGCTCGGCGACCTTCCTTCCACTCGCTGAATCTGGAAAATTATAATGCCCCCTTTACTATGCGGGAACTCGAATGTGCACTTGCACTGTCCCGGTCCTCTGCTCTGGGCCCAGATGCCATTCACGTTCAGATCCTGGCCCACCTTTCTCCGGCAGGCAAAAGTTTCCTTCTTCGTACCTACAATCGCGTCTGGATCGAAGGTCAAGTCCCCATGCGTTGTTCCTATACCCAAACCCGGGAAGGATAGACACCTTCCTTCTAGTTACCGCCCCATTTCTCTTACAAGCTGTGTCTGTAAGGTGATGGAGCGCATGTTTAACGCTCGGTTAGTTTGGATTCTTGAATCTCGACGGCCACTTACCAATGTTCAATGCGGCTTTCGTCGCCGCCGCTCCGCTGTTGACCACCTTGTGACCTTGTCGACATTCATCATGAACAACTTTTTGCGAAAGCGCCAAACGGTAGCCGTGTTCTTCGATTCGGAGAAGGCTTATGATACCTGTTTGAGAGGAGGTATCCTCCGCACTATGCACAGGTGGGGTCTACGCGGTCGCCTGCCCCTTTTTATTGATTCCTTTTTAACAGATCGAAAGTTTAGAGTACGTGTGGGTTCCGTATTGTCCGACGTCTTCCTCCAGGAGAACGGAGTGCCTCAGGGCTCCGTCTTGAGCGTAGCCCTTTTTGCCATAGCGATCAATCCAATTATGGATTGCATTCCACCTAATGTCTCAGGCTCTCTTTTTGTCGATGACTTCGCGATCTACTGCAGTGCCCAGCGAACATGCCTCCTGGAGCGCTGCCTTCAGCGTTGTCTAGACAGCCTATACTCATGGAGTGTGGCAAATGGCTTCCGGTTCTCTGAAGAGAAGACGGTTTGCATCAACTTTTGGCGATATAAAGCGTTCCTTCCGCCATCCTTACATCTCGGTCCCGTTGTTCTCCCACTCATGGAAACAACTAAGTTTCTAGGGCTCACACTGGACAGGAAACTTTGTTGGTCTCCGCACGTCTCTTATTTGGCTGCCCGTTGTACACGTTCCCTTAATGTCTTCAGAGTTCTTAGTGGTTCATCTTGGGGAGCGGATCGCCCGGTCCTGCTTCCCCTTGTATCGGTCCATAGTCCGATCAAAGCTGGATTATGGGAGCCTCGTCTACTCGTCTGCTCGGCCATCCCTCTTACGCCGTCTCAACTCCATCCACCATAGGGTGTTACGTCTTGCGATCGGAGCTTTCTACACTAGTCCCGTCGAGAGTCTTTATGCTGAAGCTGCCGAATTACCATTGACCTACCGGCGCGACGTACTGCTTTGTCGGTATGCCTGCCGGCTGTTGTCAGTGCCCGACCACCCCTCTTATCAGTCCTTCTTCGCCAATTCTCTCGACCGTCAGTATGGGTTGTATGTGTCTGCCCTGCTGCCCCCTGGAGTCCGCTTTCGTCGCCTGCTTCGACAATTGGATTTTGCCCTCCCTACCACCTTCAGAGAGGGTGAGAGCCCGACACCACCTTGGCTCCAGGCTCCGGTTCATGTTTATCTCGACCTCAGCTCGCTCCTGAAGGAGGGTACTCCGGCTGCAGTGTATTGCTCACGGTTTGTCGAACTTCGTGCGCGACTTGCCAGTCACACCTTTATTTACACTGATGGCTCCAAAACTGACGATGGTGTCGGCTGTGCCTTTGTCGTCGGGGCCGTCACCTTTATATACCGGTTCCTCGACCAGTGTTCCAGCTTTACGGCCGAGCTTTTTGCTCTCCATCAGGCCGTTCAGTATGCCCGCCACCACCGCCATTCATCGTATGTACTCTGCTCTGATCCACTCAGTGCTCTTCAGAGCCTTGGAGCTCCATATCCGGTCCATCCCTTTCTGCAACGGATCCAGCAGTCCCTCCATTCTTTTGCTGCAGATGGCTCTCCTGTCAGCTTTCTGTGGGTTCCCGGCCATATAGGAGTGCCTGGGAATGAGGCTGCTGATGCTGCAGCCAAGGCTGCAGTCCTCCTGCCTCGGCCAGCCTCCCATTGTGTCCCGTCATCTGACGTTAGTGGGGTTGTTTGTAAGAGGCTTGTGTCCTTGTGGTGGGATACTTGGTCCTCACTTCAATGAAACAAGCTCCGGGCAGTAAAACCATTCCCAACTGCTTGGACAACCTCCTCCCGACCATCTCGGCGAGAAGAGGTCCTTCTGACCAGGTTGCGGATTGGGCATTGCCCGTTTAGCCACCGCTACCTGCTCTCCGATGATCCAGCACCGCAGTGCCCTTGTGGTCATGCATTAACAGTGCGCCATGTTTTATTGTCGTGTCCCCGTTTTCGTCAATCTCGTGTTGTCCTGTCTCTGCCATCTACTTTACAGGATATTTTAGCGGATGACGCTCGAGCAGCTGCTCGTGTTCTTCGTTTCACTACTTTGACTGGATTGTCCAAAGACATCTAACTCTTTCACTTATTTTATCTGCATCTTTGCAAGAACTTTCTGGTGTCCCCCCCCTTGAGTTTTACTAGATTCTATGTGCTCTAACAATTGTGACTGGGCGCTAATGACCTCAGTAGTTGAGCGCCCTTAAACCCAAAAAAAAAAAAAAAAAAAAAAAATTCATCAGTTCCATTTCAATAGTTCAAGTCGTCAGACTGCTGACGCAAGGTTTCGAACCTTAGTCAAACTGATGATCAAACTGCTTATCTGTGGAGAGTCTGAACGTAAATTCTCTAAACTGCGGTTCATACTGAGCTTCAATTAGATATTTTAGTATTTGTCTCCTGTTTTAGGTTAAAATAGGCTCATAACTTTACATAATTGCCACGTCTGCTATAAAAACAAAAGCTGAGTGCTTTTGATGTACATTATTTCAATAAATGATTGTTGGGCTCTAAGCACTATGGGACTTAACATCTGAGGTCATCAGTCCCCTAGACTGAGAACTATTTAAACCTAACTAACCTTAGGACATCACACACATCCATGCCCGAGGCAGGATTCGAACCGCACGTTCACAGCGGCCGGCAAATGATTGTTACTGTTTCACATGTGCTTCCTGATGATCCTGTTTTTGATATATTTCCCTGTGAGGAGTTTGTAGCTCGCTTGCAAGCAGGTCACTTCCATTTAGATAGGGATATATGTGGCACTGGGTTCGCTTCCTGCTACCTTATTATTGGGCTCCTACCTTTGGTGAACACAAAGTAACTAGCGACAAGGCTGTACGAATTCCACGGATAATTTCTGCCGTACACATATTGGCGACGAGAAATCCTGTCAATAACATACCCTGGTGACAAAGGAAGCATTCCATAACTGGTAACGAAATTTCAAGAGGATTTGAGACAGAATTTCCACCAGTAGGATATAAGCGGCAAACAAATTTTAGACGAATGCACTGAAATTATTTGCGGCACCATTTGATTTAGAGCGTGGCGATTTATTTGAACTGCTAATCGGATCTTCTTTTCAGAATGATTTAAGTGAATTTTGTATACTTTTCTGAGCTATATTTTTCAATCATGACCCAACCAGAACTGCTGCATCTCTCCATCAAGCAAGAGTTGTTTTTGGCTCGCTTGCCACGTTCGAAGCTGCGAAGCATCATGGTCATGAAACTTTTTCGGCGTTCAACCGAAAATTTGAAGCTTGTCCGAATTATATCTCCAGACTGGAACATCATTTCATCACACATCGTGTATCAGGGGATGTAGAGGGCAAAGCTTTTGTTATTGCTAATGCTGGACCTGCCGTGCATCAGTTAGCGGAACAACTATGCCGAGAAGTCAACTCACTGATTCTGTCCTATTCAGAAATCAAAGATAAATTGGAATTATACTTCGAGGCTCAAATACATGTTGCAGCCGCCAGGAATTAATTTTTTCGATGTTTTAAGAAACCGCAACAACGTTGCAATGAGTGGATAGATGAGTTACAAGATCTAGCTAGAGAGCGTAAATTGCGATGCGAAAATGAAAAGTATAGAAATTCACACGGAAATTCTCTCATGCCAGACATGCTGATTATGAATTCGGAAGGCAGTAAATTAAAGAATGAATTGCTTAGCGATACTATTCCGTCTTTACAAGACTGTCTTCGGTAGACAATCCTCCATCTGCAAGCGTATACGAGCAGATGCAAGTTTGTTGTAGCGCTTCAGGGGGCGGATGTCTCCGTGTTTCGGCGATCGACGCGGCCCTATGCACAGGTCACAGGGCATGCAAGCATCTAGACGAAATATACATCCCGTAATCATAGGGACTGTGCTATGCGTCACTAGACGAAGTCCCATTCCCTTACATTGTTTGATGTGAGCGCATTCTGTTAAGAGACAACACACCCTTTTTGAAAAAAAAATCACCTTTGTCGGCGTAGCAACAGTTGACTTTGTTTGATTTTCAGCTTTGCATGACAAATCCACACGCCACAATATGTTATTGCAAAGGGGCTTATTCTTTGGTCATACTTGGGTGGAGTCCTAAACCGTAACGTAAAGCTAGAGCTGTTACAGTGTTGTACAATCACCCGACGTTAGAAATGATTACTGTCTGCTATGCTCTCCCAGGGTACAGCCTTTTGCCCAATGGCAGTGATTTTGGAGACAGAGTGTGCACTGAAGCTGCAACGGCGGCTGTACACTGTCGGTGATGTTATGCATGTCATGAAAGTAAGTCTTAATAAGAATATTTTGATGATCCACAGAGCCGAAAAGAGAGAATTCGTTGGAACAAACATGCTCCAAAAACAAATAATAAGCTTCAAAGTTGACACAGCAAAAGACAACGTAAAATGATACGATATTGCGGTGTCTGTGTTATTCCAAATACGAGGAACTTTGTATCGTATTCGGAATAATACAGGCATTACAATATCGTATTTAGCTGCCGACACCGGGCAAGCGACTTTCAAGTAAAATATCTCGCCTATATGGGAATATACACTCCTGGAAATGGAAAAAAGAACACATTGACACCGGTGTGTCAGACCCACCATACTTGCTCCAGACACTGCGAGAGGGCTGTACAAGCAATGATCACACGCACGGCACAGCGGACACACCAGGAACCGCGGTGTTGGCCGTCGAATGGCGCTAGCTGCGCAGCATTTGTGCACCGCCGCCGTCAGTGTCAGCCAGTTTGCCGTGGCATACGGAGCTCCATCGCAGTCTTTAACACTGGTACCATGCCGCGACAGCGTGGACGTGAACCGTATGTGCTGTTGACGGACTTTGAGCGAGGGCGTATAGTGGGCATGCGGGAGGCCGGGTGGACGTACCGCCAAATTGCTCAACACGTGGGGCGTGAGGTCTCCACAGTACATCGATGTTGTCGCCAGAGGTCGGCGGAAGGTGCACGTGCCCGTCGACCTGGGACCGGACCGCAGCGACGTACGGATGCACGCCAAGACCGTAGGATCCTACGCAGTGCCGTAGGGGACCGCACCGCCACTTCCCAGCAAATTAGGGACACTGTTGCTCCTGGGGTATCGGCGAGGACCATTCGCAACCGTCTCCATGAAGCTGGGCTACGGTCCCGCACACCGTTAGGCCGTCTTCCGCTCACGCCCCAACATCGTGCAGCCCGCCTCCAGTGGTGTCGCGACAGGCGTGAATGGAGGGACGAATGGAGACGTGTCGTCTTCAGCGATGAGAATCGCTTCTGCCTTGGTGCCAATGATGGTCGTATGCGTGTTTGGAGCCGTGCAGGTGAGCGCCACAATCAGGACTGCATACGACCGAGGCACACAGGGCCAACACCCGGCATCATGGTGTGGGGAGCGATCTCCTACACTGGCCGTACACCACTGGTGATCGTCGAGGGGACACTGAATAGTGCACGGTACATCCAAACCGTCATCGAACCCATCGTTCTACCATTCCTAGACCGGCAAGGGAACTTGCTGTTCCAACAGGACAATGCACGTCCGCATGTATCCCGTTCCACCCAACGTGCTCTAGAAGGTGTAAGTCAACTACCCTGGCCAGCAAGATCTCCGGATCTGTCCCCCATTGAGCATGTTTGGGACTGGATGAAGCGTCGTCTCACGCGGTCTGCACGTCCAGCACGAACGCTGGTCCAACTGAGGCGCCAGGTGGAAATGGCATGGCAAGCCGTTCCACAGGACTACATCCAGCATCTCTACGATCGTCTCCATGGGAGAATAGCAGCCTGCATTGCTGCGAAAGGTGGATATACACTGTACTAGTGCCGACATTGTGCATGCTCTGTTGCCTGTGTCTATGTGCCTGTGGTTCTGTCAGTGTGATCATGTGATGTATCTGACCCCAGGAATGTGTCAATAAAGTTTCCCCTTCCTGGGACAATGAATTCACGGTGTTCTTATTTCAATTTCCAGGAGTGTACATAATGGATGTACGAGTACAGGTTGTCGACACATGGTTGATGACATATCGATGACATATGGAAGTTTCGGTCGGCCCGACGGTCGTGGCGGATAGTCAAATGGTAAAGCCATCGTTAGCAATCAGGCGGGAAATCCGGGTTAGCTTCCCAGTCCTGCACAAATTTTCATTGTAGTCATTCCATTCTACAGATAATGGGTGTCCATATTCGTAACTGCGAATACATTTAAAGTACAATATAAATTGACTAAAAGCTAGAGAAACTGAAAAGAGAAAGGCCAAACCTCGAGGTACTTTTACAAAAAGGGTCTTTGATCAGGAGAATGTAGTTGAAATAAGCATTCAGAAAAAGGAAAATAAAGGAAGGCCTCTCCCTACTCACTGGAATTAGGGGAACACTTACACTACTGGCCATTAAAATTGCTACACCACGAAGATGACGTGCTACATTCGCCAAATTTAACCGACAGGAAGAAGATGCTGTGATATGCAAATGATAGCTTGGTACTAAAATGTAGACTTTCACGGCCGGAAATATCATGACCATTATAATTATCCGGGCTGTTTTGACGACCACATAGTTCAAGTGGAATGAACAGTTTTATGAGCAAACGGATGGCGTGGCTATGAGAAGCCCCCTAAGTCCCGTAATTGCAAACTTCTTTATGGAGAAATTCGAAGAACAGGCCTTAGGTACTGCCAGCAAAAAACCAAATGTATGGTTCCGATACATGGATGACACGTTTGTGCTGTGGAGACATGTTAGGGAGGAACTAAGCCGGTTCCACGAACATCTGAACAGTATAAACTCGAGAATTCAGTTTACAATGGAGGAGGAGGTAGACGGCAAATTACATTTCCTCGATGTGCTTGTTTTTAGAAACGAAAATGGTAGTTTGCGCCACTCAGTATACCGCAAACCCACGCACACGGACCGTTATTTGCACCGGGATTCGAACCACCACACACAACAGAAGCGGGGTGTTATCAAGACATTAGCGGACAGAGCTAGAAATATTTATGAACCTGAGTTGCTCGACGCTGAGATGGAACATCTCCACAATGCACTAATGAAGAACGGATATTCGTCCGCCGAAATAAAACGTGCGATGAGGCAGCCACGCAGAAATCATACTGACGTACAGGCTACTGCAAAATCTAAGGTTTTCCTGCCGTTTGTTAAAAATGTAACGGAAAGAATAGGGAGGATCTTGACGAAGCGGAATATTACCGTAATTTACAGGCCCACCAGGAAGATACAGGAATACCTTAAGCCTGCCAAGGACGCTCGCAAACCATTGGAAAAAGCTGGAGTGTATAGGATCCCATGCAGCTGTGGTGATGTTTATGTGGGTACCACTAAAAGAACTGTTTCTAAACGTTTAGAAGAGCACAAGGGAAATTGTAGAAGAGGAGAAACGGAACGATCAGCTGTTGCGGAGCATGCTTTCCAGCCAGGGAACCACAATATTCGTTTCGAGGAGACGCAAGTACTAGCGGCCACAAGCGGATATTACGAAAGCTCTACAGGGAGGCAATCGAAATCGCTAAACACCAAAATAATTTCAACCGAAAGGAGGAGGGCGTGAACTTAAACGGAATATGGATGCTGTTGTTAAAGAAGATGTGTACCACCCGTCCACTACTGGGTGATGGCAACGGCGATCGACGGCGACGGACAGCGGCCAATTGCACTGACGTTTTCAAAACACGTGACGTCACGCCGCGGCGCGGAAGCGCGCGGACACGGAATTTAGCGGCAGTCAGTAGCGAGCCAGTGGGTGTGTTGGACCTTCCATCGACCTACGGACCCCCTTGAAGATGTCTCCCGCAGTCGGAACTAAACGTTGGGAATCGACACAAAATTCATCAACCGACCACGGCATAACAGCCCGGATAATTATAATGGACATGACAAATATTTAGCTTTTCAGAGCGTTCACACAAGGTTGGCGCCGGTGGCGACACCTACAACGTGCTGAAATCAGGAAAGTTTCCAATCGATTTCTCATACACAAACAGCAGTTGACCGACGTTGCCTGGTGAAACGTTTTTGTTATGCATTGTGTAAGGAGGAGAAGTGCGTACCATCACTTTTCAGACTTTGATAAAGGATGGATTGTAGCCTGTCACGATTGCGGTTTATCGTATGACGACATTGCTGTTCGAGTTGGTGGAGATCCAATTACTGTTAGCAGAATATGGAATCGGTGGGTTCAGGAGGGTAATACGGAACGCCGTGCTGGATCCCAACGGCCTAGTATCACTAGCAGCCGAGATGACAGGCATCTTATCTGCATGGCTGTAACGGATCGTGCAGCCACGTCTCGATCCCTGAGTCAACAGATGGGGACGTTTGCAAGACACCAACCACCTGCACGAACAGTTCGACGACGTTTGCAGCAGCATGGACTAACAGTTCGGAGACCATGGCTGCGGTTAACCTTAACGCTGTATCACAGACAGGAGCGCTTGCAATGGTGTACTCAACGACGAACCTGGGTGCACGAATGGCAAAACGTCATTTTTTCGGATGAATCAAGGTTCTGTTTACAGCATCATCATGGTTGCATCCGTGTTTGGCGACATCGCGGTGAACGCACATTATAAGCGTGTATTCGTCATCACCACACTGGCGTATCACCCGGCGTGATGGTATGGGGTGCCATTGTTCGCAATGACGGCACTATGAACAGTGGACGTTACATTTCAGATGTGTTACGACCAGTGGCTCTACCCTTCATTCGATCCCTGTGAAACCCTACATTTCAGCAGGATAATGCACGACCGCACGTTGCAGGTCCTGTACGGGCCTTTCTGGATACAGAAAATGTTCGACTGCTGCCCTGGCCAGCACATTCTCCAAATCGCTCACCAATTGAAAACGTCTGGTCAATGGTGGCCGAGCAACTGGCTCGTCATAATACGCCAGTCACTACTCTTGATGAACTGTGGTATCCTGTTGAAGCTGCATGGGCAGCTGTACCTGTTCACGCCGTCCAAGCTCTGTTTGACTCAATGCCCAGGCGTATCAAGGCCGTTTTTACGGCCAGAGGTCGTTGTTCTGGGTACTGATTTCTCAGGAACTATGCACCCAAACTGCGTGAAAATGTAATCACATGTCAGTTCTAGTATAATATACACTCCTGGAAATTGAAATAAGAACACCGTGAATTCATTGTCCCAGGAAGGGGAAACTTTATTGACACATTCCTGGGGTCAGATACATCACATGATCACACTGACAGAACCACAGGCACATAGACACAGGCAACATAGCATGCACAATGTCGGCACTAGTACAGTGAAATCCACCTTTCGCAGCAATGCAGGCTGCTATTCTCCCATGGAGACGATCGTAGAGATGCTGGATGTAGTCCTGTGGAACGGCTTGCCATGCCATTTCCACCTGGCGCCTCAGTTGGACCAGCGTTCGTGCTGGACGTGCAGACCGCGTGAGACGACGATTCATCCAGTCCCAAACATGCTCAATGGGGGACAGATCCGGAGATCTTGCTGGCCAGGGTAGTTGACTTACACCTTCTAGAGCACGTTGGGTGGCACGGGATACATGCGGACGTGCATTGTACTGTTGGAACAGCAAGTTCCCTTGCCGGTCTAGGAATGGTAGAACGATGGGTTCGATGACGGTTTGGATGTACCGTGCACTATTCAGTGTCCCCTCGACGATCACCAGTGGTGTACGGCCAGTGTAGGAGATCGCTCCCCACACCATGATGCCGGGTGTTGGCCCTGTGTGCCTCGGTCGTATGCAGTCCGGATTGTGGCGCTCACCTGCACGGCGCCAAACACGCATACGACCATCATTGGCACCAAGGCAGAAGCGACTCTCATCGCTGAAGACGACACGTCTCCATTCGTCCCTCCATTCACACCTGTCGCGACACCACTGGAGGCGGGCTGCACGATGTTGGGGCGTGAGCGGAAGACGGCCTAACGGTGTGCGGGACCGTAGCCCAGCTTCATGGAGACGGTTGCGAATGGTCCTCGCCGATACCCTAATTTGCTGGGAAGTGGCGGTGCGGTCCCCTACGGCACTGCGTAGGATCCTACGGTCTTGGCGTGCATCCGTGCGTCGCTGCGGTCCGGTCCCAGGTCGACGGGCACGTGCACCTTCCGCCGACCACTGGCGACAACATCGATGTACTGTGGAGACCTCACGCCCCACGTGTTGAGCAATTCGGCGGTACGTCCACCCGGCCTCCCGCATGCCCACTATACGCCCTCGCTCAAAGTCCGTCAACTGCACATACGGTTCACGTCCACGCTGTCGCGGCATGCTACCAGTGTTAAAGACTGCGATGGAGCTCCGTATGCCACGGCAAACTGGCTGACACTGACGGCGGCGGTGCACAAATGCTGCGCAGCTAGCGCCATTCGACGGCCAACACCGCGGTTCCTGATATGTCCGCTGTGCCGTGCGTGTGATCATTGCTTGTACAGCCCTCTCGCAGTGTCCGGAGCAAGTATGGTGGGTCTGACACACCGGTGTCAAAGTGTTCTTTTTTCCATTTCCAGGAGTGTATTTGTTCACTTCCCCCATGAACCATGGACCTTGTCGTTGGTGGGGAGGCTTGCATGCCTCAGTGATACAGATGGCCGTACCGTAGGTGCAACCACAACGGAGGGATATCTGTTGAGAGGCCAGACAAACATGTGGTTCCTGAAGAGGGGCAGCAGCCTTTTCAGTAGTTGCAGGGGCAACAGTCTGGATGATTGACTGATCTGGCCCTGTAACATTAACCAAAACGGCCTTGCTGTGCTGGTACTGCGAACGGCTGAAAGCAAGGGGAAACTACAGCCGTAATTTTTCCCGAGGACATGCAGCTTTACTGTATGATTAAATAATGATGGCGTCCTCTTGGGTAAAATATTCCGGAGGTAAAATAGTCCCCCATTCGGATCTCCGGGCGGCGACTACTCAAGAGGACGTCGTTATCAGGAGAAAGAAAACTGGCATTCTACGGATCGGAGCGTGGAATGTCAGATCCCTTAATCGGGCAGGTAGGTTAGAAAATTTAAAAGGGAAATGGATAGGTTAAAGTTAGATATAGTGGGAATTAGTGAAGTTCGGTGGCAGGAGGAACAAGACTTTTGGTCAGGTGATTACAGGGTTATAAATGCAAAATCAAATAGGGGTAATGCAGGAGTAGGTTTAATAATGAATAAAAAAATAGGAGTGCGGGTTAGCCACTACAAACAGCGTAGTGAACGCATTATTGTGGCCAAGATAGACACAAAGCCCATGCCTACTACAGTAGTACAAGTTTATATACCAACTAGCTCTGCAGATGATGAAGAAATTGATTAAATCTATGACGAGATAAAAGAAATTATTCAGGTAGTGAAGGGAGACGAAAATTTAATAGTCATGGGTGACTGGAATTCATCAGTAGGAAAAGGGAGAGAAGGAAACATAGTAGGAGAATATGGATTGGGGGGAAGAAATGAAAGAGGAAGCCGCCTTGTAGAATTTTGCACAGAGCATAACTTAATCATAGCTAACACTTGGTTCAAGAATCATAAAAGAAGGTTGTATACCTGGAAGAATCCTGGAGATACTAATAGGTATCAGATAGATTATATAATGGTAAGACAGAGATTTAGGAACCAGGTTTTAAATTGTAAGACATTTCCAGGGGCAGATGTGGATTCTGACGACAATATATTGGTTATGAACTGCAGATTGAAACTGAAGAAACTGCAAAAAGGTGGGAATTTAAGGAGTTGGGATCTGGATAAACTGAAAGAACCAGAGGTTGTAGAGAGTTTCAGGGAGAGCATAAGGGAACAATTGACAGTAAGGGGGGAAAGAAATACTGTAGAAGAAGAATGGGTAGCTCTGAGGGATGAAGTAGTGAAGGCAGCAGAGGATCAAGTAGGTAAAAAGACGAGGGCTAATAGAAATCCTTGGGTAACAGAAGAAATATTGAATTTAATTGATGAAAGGAGAAAATATAAAAATGCAGTAAATGAAGCAGGCAAAAAGGAATACAAACGTCTCAAAAATGAGATCGACAGAAAGTGCAAAATGGCTAAGCAGGGATGGCTAGAGGACAAATGTAAGGATGTAGAGGCTTGTTTCACTTGGGGTAAGATAGATACTACCTACAGGAAAATTAAAGAGACCTTTGGAGAGAAGAGAACCACTTGTATGAATATCAAGAGCTCAGATGGCAACCCAGTTCTAAGCAAAGAAGGGAAGGCAGAAAGGTGGAAGGAGTATATAGAGGGTTTATACAAGGGCTATGTACTTGAGGACAATATTATGGAAATGGAAGAGGATGTAGATGAAGATGAAATGGGAGATAAGATACTGCGTGAAGAGTTTGACAGAGCACTGAAAGACCTGAGTCGAAACAAGGACCCGGGAGTAGACAACATTCCATTAGAACTACTAATGGCCATGGGAGAGCCAGTCATGACAAAACTCTACCATTTGGTGAGCAAGATGTATGAGACAGGCGAAATACCCACAGACTTCAAGAAGAATATAATAATTCCAATACCAAAGAAAGCAGGTGTTGACAGATGTGAAAATTACCGAACTATCAGTTTAATAAGTCACAGCTGCAAAATACTAACGCGAATTCTTTACAGACGAATGGAAAAACTGGTAGAAGCGGACCTCGGGGAAGATCAGTTTGGATTCCGTAGAAATGTTGGAACACGTGAGGCAATACTAACCTTAAGACTTATCTTAGAAGAAAGATTAAGAAAAGGCAAACCTACGTTTCTAGCATTTGTAGACTTAGAGAAAGCTTTTGACAACGTTAACTGGAATACTCTCTTTCAAATTCTGAAGGTGGCAGGGGTAAATTACAGGGAGCGAAAGGCTACTTACAATTTGTACAGAAACCAGATGGCAGTTATAAGAGTCGAGGGGCATGAAAGGGAAGCAGTGGTTGGGAAAGGAGTGAGACAGGGTTGTAGCCTCTCCCTGATGCTATTCAATCTGTATATTGAGCAAGCAGTAAAGGAAACAAAAGAAAAATTCAGAGTAGGTATTCAAATTCATGGAGAAGAAGTAAAAACTTTGAGGTTCGCCGATGACATTGTAATTCTGTCAGAGACAGCAAAGGACTTGGAAGAGCAGTTGAGCGGAATGGACAGTGTCTTGAAAGGAGGATATAAGATGAACATCAACAAAAGCAAAACGAGGATAATGGAATGTAGTCAAATAAAATCGGGTGATGCTGAGGGGATTAGATTAGGAAATGAGACACTTAAAGTAGTAAAGGAGTTTTGCTATTTAGGGAGCAAAATAACTGATGATGGTCGAAGTAGAGAGGATATAAAATGTAGACTGGCAATGGCAAGGAAATCGTTTCTGAAGGAGAGAAATTTGTTAACATCGAGTATAGATTTAAGTGTCAGGAAGTCGTTTCTGAAAGTATTTGTATGGAGTGTAGCCATGTATGGAAGTGAAACATGGACGATAACTAGTTTGGACAAGAAGAGAATAGAAGCTTTCGAAATGTGGTGCTACAGAAGAATGCTGAAGATAAGGTGGGTAGATCACGTAACTAATGAGGAGGTATTGAATAGGATTGGGGAGAAGAGAAGTTTGTGGCACAACTTGACTAGAAGAAGGGATCGGTTGGTAGGACATGTTTTGAGGCATCAAGGGATCACAAATTTAGAATTGGAGGGCAGCGTGGAGGGTAAAAATCGTAGAGGGAGACCAAGAGATGAATACACTAAGCAGATTCAGAAGGATGTAGGTTGCAGTAGGTACTGGGAGATGAAGAAGCTTGCACAGGATAGAGTAGCATGGAGAGCTGCATCAAACCAGTCTCAGGACTGAAGACCACAACAAGAACAACATATTTGTTCAAAGAATACCCGTTTATCATCTGCGTTTCTTCTTGGTGTAGCAATTTTAATGGCCAGTAGTGTAATTTCACTCTGGCCAAGGGTAAAACCGAGGTCTAAAGAAAAGTTGAAGAATTAAAGTCCCTTCAGTCGCTGATCCCAAAAGAAGCAAGACAAACGCACCGGTCTTTTCAAAGTGCTGCTATTGTCGAAGACGACATCGATGGCTTCAATGTACAAGTTGACTTCGAAGTTGAATGCAAATAATGGTAACTAATTGTAATTTTCTGTTTGCATAAATTTCCTTATCTTTAATTTTTCTGCGTCTAATCAGTAAACCCTGTTGTGATGTACAGTCAGAAACATTTACTTTCATTTCCAATATAAGAAATGCTATCTTCGACTTCTATAGAATGTCCATGAAGTATCTTCAATGTTGTTGTCCCAATTTTTTTGTTTCATAACAGTCAATAAAAGATAATTCCATGCTACGATAACTACAGTTTGGTTACCTCCGGCATGATTTCCAACAACATTTAGCTTACAAAACATAATTTACTATTTATTTAAGCTTCTTTTCCAATTAAGTGACCTCATCAAGTTGTTACAGACAACGAAAGACATGTGGTTTACTAATCCTTTAGTGTTATAATTGGCCTAATGCACTGTTGGGTTGGGTTGTGGGAGAGGAGACCAGCCAGCGAGGTCATCGGTCTCATCGCATTAGGGAAGGACGGGGAAGGAAGTCGGCTGTGCCCTTTCGAAGGAACCATCCCGGAATTTGCCTGGAGCGATTTAGGGAAATCACGGAAAACCTAAATCAGGATGGCCGGACTCGGGATTGAACTGTCGTCCTCCCGAATGCGAGTCCAGTTAATGCACTGTCCTGTTATAGATAATGAGAGCAAAGGATTTTCAAGCTCACAAGCGGCAGCTAAGCATAAGGAAGCTAATGACCACTTTTTTCGTATTGTTTAGAATTTAATTACGTTGAGATTCCACAAATAACTGAAACAATAATGACCCTTCTTCGGTACAAAAAATTGGGAAAATTCAACAGTAAATACATTTTTAAGACAATGGAATATTTGGCCTCCACTATCTCACTTATAACGTTTTGGCGCTTGGTCTAGTGATGAATAGCACTTTCTATATTACCTACTGCTAAATTAAAATCTTATGCCCATTGTGCTTTTAACCACATGTGAGAACATTGTTTCGAAACCCACGGTGCAATTATTGTAACAAGCCAGGACATAGAACAGAAATATGTAACACTAAACAAGTCAGGTAACGAAATAAGACATCGGCATATAAAAGTGAAAGGATATTGAAATGATGTTCACAAAGAACATGTGCAAATCAATAAACTTTCACGATGAAAACGCAATGTGAATGCGATCTTTAAAGTAAGTACCGCCATTAGACTGTTGTTTATTTGCAGTGCTACATTTACAGTTACACAATCATGATTTCAGCTTCAAAGTGCCATTATCAAGTGTTTTAAGTTTTATACAGTGTCTAAGATGCCGTACTCTCGTAGGCACTGTATAACACTTAAAACACTTGATAATGGCACTTTGAAGCTGAAATCTTGATTGTGTAAGTGTAAATGTAATACTACAAATAAACAACAGTCTAATGACGGTACTGACTTTAAAGAAATATATTATGACTCTGGCCCCGCATTATGAAAAACATATTGAATGCGATCTTTTCAATGAACTACAAGACTTTGTCTGTAACACTAAAATTTCAGATTGGCACAGGTTCGTCAACTTTCGTATTTAATCTACAGGCATACAAGAAAATAGGATCGCCGAAATTAATCGAATTTCAGTGTTCGCTGTTCAGCCACAATGACCTACAGATTCGAGAACATCTTTACGGATGTTGCATGCAAGCAATTTACCAAACAGGCCAGATTCATAGTTGTCAGTTCTCAGAAAGCAACACACCTGCTGTGCCTTTATCTCTTTTATATACTTGGCTTCACCATTCATGAAGGAGCGTATCAGATTAATACTGCTGTTCCGATGGAAAAGTTATAAACTCTTTTGTAAAACTATGATAATTTTTTTTCCACAGCAACAAATTACGTTAGAGATTGCAAAGCACATATCACGTTGAAGTCAAATGCAGTGGCGAAATTTTGCAAAAGCATGCAATATTCCCTTTGGGTTAAAGAATAAGTCAAACTGCAACAGAATGGTATTACAGAATCTATAATCGGTACTCAATGGGCAACGCCAATCGTGGTAGTGTACAAACCAAATGGTACATCATGGATCTGTAAGGACTTCAGAGAAACATTAAATGCGCAATCTATCATTGATCCCTATCCAATTCCGAAACCAGGAAAACTGATGTCTAAATTAGCTGGCGGCGACATCTTTGCAAAACTTGACCTCAAAGAGGGCTGTTTACAAGTAGTTCTGGGTGACGACACACTAGGTTTCGTGGTTATCAACTCTCCATTCGGTACCTACTGATACAACAGCTTACCATTTATGATTGCCAGTGTCCCAGTTTTGTTCCAGCATTATTTACAACAGTTACTTATAAAGTCTGCCCACACTGAGAACTACCTGGGTGGCATCATAATCTCAGGAAAAACTCTGGATGAACTGTTAGATAATTTGGAATCTGTCTTCAAGATTGTGCAAGCTGCGAAACTGAAATGTAATACAGACATTTGACATTCTTCCAATGTGAAATGCAAAACTTAGGACACATTCTGTCTGCACACGGTATCGGATGAATGCCGCAATATACTGAAGCAACCACGGACCTTCCTGGTCCAAAAGACGTCAACCAATAATGTCCCAAATTAGGATAAATGAAGTACTACAGGAAGTTTTATCCCATATGCTGCATCCATAATCATATTGCTTTCACAAAGTATTAAGTAGAGGCACAAAATGGAAAAATACAGTGAATTCCTATCTGCAATCAACAAACTGAAACAAAGTTTGCTAGGTGTAAAATGTCTAACGACGTATGAGACACATCAAATGTTGACAATTGCAGCAGATGCATCAGGATATGGAGCTGGCGGCGTTTTGTCACTTCAACAACATAGTTTTGAATGACCAGTAGCGTTCGTTTCAGTGACAATTGCGTAGAGCACTGGCTATTATTTTCACCATTTGATGGATATATTTATGGCTGTAGATTCATTTTCTTAATGGACCACAAGCCTTTGGTGGCTACTTTTGGAGCAAATAACACTTTTCGTTCCAGGACAGTTCAACGATTGCAGCGTTGGGCGCGACTTTTGCCTAGTTATGTCTAAGAAATAATTTTCAGGCCTACAGCACAACACGTGAATGCAGATTTGTTTTCAAGACTGACAACAGTGTATGATAAAACTTTTGATTCTTCCACAAAAGTACGTTTTTCAGACTTACTCATTCAAGATACTGTCAAAAGTTTTCCATTGAATTAAAATTTAATTGCAAATCTTGTGCTAAAGGACCCACTTTTGCCTATTATTAAACAGTACATTCAGAGTGGCCTAGAAATAAAAACTTGATTCATCAACCTGAAAGAAACTCATGTGGCACATGAGACACTCTCTCTCAGTTCACAAAGGTGTCATTCTGGTATATTCAGAATCAGAAAAGACATGAGTGGTTATTCCCGAATTAATTAAAGCCAAAATACTTCAAATGCTACACTAACGCCATGGAGGCTGCATTGCCAGTGAGCATTGCTACTGGGAAAGTATAGATAGATACATTCAAGTTATTCTGGATGATTGTCAGTTATGGCAAAAATACCAGTCAACTCCTTCTAAACAACATTTTCCGTGGCCACAATCATCAGAACCCTGGTCACATATGTGCATCGAATTTGCTGGACCATTTTTAGAAAGCTACCGTAGCATAGTCATTGATGCATTATCAGAATTTCCTTTTGTGATCCAAATGTCAACTATTATGTCTGTGAAAACAGTTCAGGCTTTCTCAAGAATTTTCTCCATTGAGCGGTTGCTGAAAGCAACTGTTACTAACAACAGCACTCAGTTTTCTTCCCAAGAATGCAAACGTTTTTGTGAAAAAAATGGCATATCTCACTTTCAAATCGCACTATTTCATCTAGAAACCAACGGACTCGCAGAAAGATTTATAGGAACATACATGTCGCATATGACAAAGCTCACCCAGCTACACTCCTGGAAATTGAAATAAGAACACCGTGAATTCATTGTCCCAGGAAGGGGAAACTTTATTGACACATTCCTGGGGTCAGATACATCACATGATCACACTGACAGCACCACAGGCACATAGACACAGGCAACAGAGCATGCACAATGTCGGCACTAGTACAGTGTATATCCACCTTTCGCAGCAATGCAGGCTGCTATTCTCCCATGGCGACGATCGTAGAGATGCTGGATGTAGTCCTGTGGAACGGCTTGCCATGCCATTTCCACCTGGCGCCTCAGTTGGACCAGCGTTCGTGCTGGACGTGCAGACCGCGTGAGACGACGATTCATCCAGTCCCAAACATGCTCAATGGGGGACAGATCCGGAGATCTTGCTGGCCAGGGTAGTTGACTTACACCTTCTAGAGCACGTTGGGTGGCACGGGATACATGCGGACGTGCATTGTCCTGTTGGAACAGCAAGTTCCCTTGCCGGTCTAGGAATGGTAGAACGATGGGTTCGATGACGGTTTGGATGTACCGTGCACTATTCAGTGTCCCCTCGACGATCACCAGTGGTGTACGGCCAGTGTAGGAGATCGCTCCCCACACCATGATGCCGGGTGTTGGCCCTGTGTGCCTCGGTCGTATGCAGTCCGGATTGTGGCGCTCACCTGCACGGCGCCAAACACGCATACGACCATCATTGGCACCAAGGCAGAAGCGACTCTCATCGCTGAAGACGACACGTCTCCATTCGTCCCTCCATTCACGCCTGTCGCGACACCACTGGAGGCGGGCTGCACGATGTTGGGGCGTGAGCGGAAGACGGCCTAACGGTGTGCGGGACCGTAGCCCAGCTTCATGGAGACGGTTGCGAATGGTCCTCGCCGATACCCCAGGAGCAACAGTGTCCCTAATTTGCTGGGAAGTGGCGGTGCGGTCCCCTACGGCACTGCGTAGGATCCTACGGTCTTGGCGTGCATCCGTGCGTCGCTGCGGTCCGGTCCCAGGTCGACGGGCACGTGCACCTTCCGCCGACCACTGGCGACAACATCGATGTACTGTGGAGACCTCACGCCCCACGTGTTGAGCAATTCGGCGGTACGTCCACCCGGCCTCCCACATGCCCACTATACGCCCTCGCTCAAAGTCCGTCAACTGCACATACGGTTCACGTCCACGCTGTCGCGGCATGCTACCAGTGTTAAAGACTGCGATGGAGCTCCGTATGCCACGGCAAACTGGCTGACACTGACGGCGGCGGTGCACAAATGCTGCGCAACTAGCGCCATTCGACGGCCAACACCGCGGTTCCTGGTGTGTCCGCTGTGCCGTGCGTGTGATCATTGCTTGTACAGCCCTCTCGCAGTGTCCGGAGCAAGTATGGTGGGTCTGACACACCGGTGTCAATGTGTTCTTTTTTCCATTTCCAGGAGTGTATATAGTGAGGACAATGCTTCACTAATATTTCTTTCTCAGTACAGGACCACTCCAATTGATGCAAACTCTACAGCTGAAAAATTACATGGAAGACAATTTTTTACTTTAACGTCAGTTTTAAAGCCACCCATGCACCCTAGGTCCAAACATCCCCATAGTCGATACAAAAGTTTTTTAAAAACAAATGATCCGCTACTCATTACAGTGTAAAAGTCTAGAAAGATACCGTAGCATAGTCATTGATGCATTATCAGAATTTCCTTTTGCGATCCAAATGTCAACTATTATGTCTGTGAAAACAGTTCAGGCTTTCTCAAGAAAGGTACCAGGCAAAGACATATAACAACTCGCCAATGTTCGTAAGAAACAGAAACGTCTCACAGCGTCACAGTACACTGTAGCAATCAGATGCGGCTGCTAAGCGTTCATGCACATGTAGGCACAGCTCCTAGGCTGATCTCTCTTTCATTTCAGAAGACTTCAGTGTAGCCAGCCGTCGGGGCGACCTGCAGATGTAGCCTGCAGCCCGATTCACCTCAGGCAGGAGGGCCCAGCTGCAGCCAACCAGCGACGACCCGATCGACGTCTGACCTTACACCACACGCGAGCCTATAGAAATGGACATGGCCCACTAATCATGGGTGTGGTTTCCTACAGTGCCACAGGCAAGTGCCACCGGAAGCAAAGTGTGTCGACAATAACGGCAGCAAAGATCCTAACGAAGCAAAGTTTATGAGCTTCTCCCTTCCCCCCTCCCCCCAAAGGAGGAACGCTGTGTCTATGCAAACACGATATAAAACTTTATCTTCAGAGGGCGCCACACACCAGGAAGTAACAGCATTAAGCCTCAATGTAGTATGGTCAGTCACTTCCTAGCAGGTGCTCACACCAGGCACTACAGTGTTTCATTTTATACACTGTTCAGCCAGAACATTACGACCACATTCCTAATAGCCGATAAGTCCACCTCTCGCACAGATAACAGCGGCGACGCGTCGTCGCGTGGAAGCAATCGGTCCTTCGTAGCTCGCCGGAGGGAGTTGGCAGCACATATGCACACACAAGTCACCTAATTCCTGTCAAATCCGGAGAGACGGGTGATGAGATCTGACGCAACGTTCAATCACATCCTAGATGTGTCCTATCGGTTTCAGATCTGGCGTCAATTGTAAATCGCCACGGTGTTCCTCGAAACACTCCATCACACTCCTGGCCTTGTGACATGGCGTATTACGAGGGCAGTTCAATAAGTAATGCAACACATTTTTTTTCTGAAACAGGGGTTGTTTTATTCAGCATTGAAATACACCCGGTTATTCCCCAATCTTTTAGCTACACAACACTATTTTTCAACGTAATCTCCATTCAATGCTACGGCCTTACGCCACCTTGAAATGAGGGCCTGTATGCCTGCACGGTACCATTCCACTGGTCGATGTCGGAGCCAACGTCGTACTGCATCAATAACTTCTTCATCATCCGCGTAGTGCCTCCCACGGATTGTAACTTCATTGGGCCAAACATATGGAAATCCGACGGTGCGAGATCGGGGCTGTAGGGTGCATGAGGAAGAACAGTCCACTGAAGTTTTGTGAGCTCCTCTCGGGTGCGAAGACTTGTGTGAGGTCTTGCGTTGTCATGAAGAAGGAGAAGTTCGTTCAGATTTTTGTGCCTACGAACACACTGAAGTCGTTTCTTCAATTTCTGAAGAGTAGCACAATACACTTCAGAGTTGATCGTTTGACCATGGGGAAGGACATCGAACAGAATAGCCCCTTTAGCGTCCCAGAAGACTGTAACCATGACTTTACCGGCTGAGGGTATGGCTTTAAACTTTTTCTTGGTAGGGGAGTGGGTGTGGCGCCACTCCATTGATTGGCGTTTTGTTTCAGGTTTAAGTGATGAACCCATGTTTCATCGCCTGTAACAATCTTTGACAAGAAATTGTCACCCTCAGCCACATGACGAGCAAGCAATTCCGCACAGATGGTTCTCCTTTGCTCTTTATGGTGTTCGGTTAGACAACGAGGGACCCAGCGGGAACAAACCTTTGAATATCCCAACTGGTGAACAATTGTGACAGCACTACCAACAGAGATGTCAAGTTGAGCACTGAGTTGTTTGATGGTGATCCGTCGATCATCTCGAACGAGTGTGTTCGCACGCTTCGCCATTGCAGGAGTCACAGCTGTGCACGGCCGGCCCGCACGCGGGAGATCAGGCAGTCTTGCTTGACCTTGCGGCGATGATGACACACGCTTTGCCCAACGACTCACCGTGCTTTTGTCCACTGCCAGATCACCGTAGACATTCTGCAAGCGCCTATGAATATCTGAGATGCCCTGGTTTTCCGCCAAAAGAAACTCGATCACTGCCCGTTGTTTGCAACGCACATCCGTTACAGACGCCATTTTAACAGCTCCGTACAGCGCTGCCACCTGTCGGAAGTCAATGAAACTATACGAGACGAAGCGGGAATGTTTGAAAATACTCCACAAGAAATTTCCGGTTTTTTCAACCAAAATTGGCCGAGAAAAAAAATGTGTTGCATTACTTATTGACCTGCCCTCGTATCTTGCTGAAAAATGCCATTACTACTGGGAAACATGATCGTCATGAAAGGGTTTACGTGGTCTTAAACCAGTGTACCATACTCCTTTGCCGTCATGGTGCCTTGCACGAGCTCCACTGGACCCATAGATGCCCACGTGAATGGTCCCAGGGGATAATGGAGCCGCTGCTAGCTTGTCTCTGTCCCACAGTAAAGGTGTCCAGGAGCTGTTCCCCTGGGAGACGACGGATTGTCACTCTCACATCGGTATGATGAAGAACGCATCGGGATACATCATAGCATGCAATGCTCTGCCACTACGTCAACGTCCAGTGCCAATGGTCACTTGCTCATTTCAATCGTAACTGCCGATGTCTTGGTGTTAACATAGGCACATGCATGGGTCGTCGGCTGCGGAGACTCATCGTTAGGAGCGTTCGGTGCTCTGTGTGTTCATACATGCCGCCCAGCATTACAGTCTGCCCAACCCCACGACGTCTGGACGTGGTTTCACCTACGTCTTGAAGACACTCAGCACAGCACTCCTCGAACACCCGACAAATCGTGCAATTTCCGAAACGCTCGTACTGAGCCTCCGGGCCATCACAATCTGCCCTCGATCAAACTAAGATACATGGTGCGCCTACCCCGCTCTACATACGGACAGCTAGGCGCATCGAAATTCCATTTCGGAAATCGTTACGGAATTCAATATTCCGAGATCCACAGTGTCAAGCATGTGATGAGAATACCAAATTTCAGGCTTTACCTCTCACCACGGACAACGCAGTGGCCAACTGGCTTTACATAACGACCGAGGGCAGCGGCGTTTGCGTAGAGTTGTCAGTGATAACAGACAAGCAATACTTAGTGACGTAACCACAGAAATGAATGTGGGACGTACAACGAACGTATGACGCGAGTGTCTTTGCTAACAACACGACAATCGGCTGCAGAGCCTCTCATGGACTCCTGGCCATATCTGTTGGACCCTAGACGACAGGACAACTATTGCCTGGTCAGATGAGTCCCGACTTCAGTTGGTAGGAGCTGATGGTGCAGACCCCACGAAGCCATGGGCATGAGTTGTCAACAAGGCATTGTGCAAGATGGTGGTGGCTCCAGAACGGTGTCGGTGTGTTTACAAGGAATGGACTGGTTCCTGTGGTCCCACTCAGCTCATTACTGACTGGAAATGATTATGTTCGGCTACCTGGAAACTATTCTCAGCTACTCATGGACTTTATGATCCCGAACAACCGTGGAATGTTAGTGAATGACAATCCGCCACTTCACCTGGCCATAATTGTCTACAACTTGTTTGAAGAACGTTCTGGAAAATTCGAGCGAAAGATTTGGCCACCCAGATCACCCTACATGAATCCCATTAAACAGTTATGGGACATAGCCGAGAGGTCAGTTCATGCACAAACTCCTGCACCGGAAACATTTTCGCAGTTATGGACCGCTATAGAGGCAGAGGCTCAATATTTCTGCGTGGGACCTCCAACGACTTGTTGAGTATATGTCACGTCGAGTTGCTGAACTACGCCGGGCAAAAGGAGATCCACCAGGATATTAGGACGTATCTCATGACTTTTGTCACCTCAGTGTAAAGTGACACTCAAGCTCTGTGGAAAAGTATATATTGGACAGTCAGGCAGAGCTGTGGCAATCTGAACATGAGAGCAGTTGCAGATGAAACAAGAAGGAGTCAACCTTTACCCATCGTCTTTTAACAGAAAATCATCCATATGGTATAGAATGTGAAGTTCTACACTCCGTTAAGAAAAGCAAAAACAAGACCGTACTGGAAATCAACAAACATATGTCAGAATGCTAGCTTGTTATTAAACGGCCAAACTCAATTTCCTTCCTTCTCTCTATGAAGTTAAATTTTGGTTCCTAGATTGAACTTGTTAATTCAGTTTTATTTTTCATCAGTTGCTAAATGTATCTCTACATAAATTTTTTTTCCTTTTTTAGATAAGATAACAATTTCCACGTAACCGAAAACGTAATAATTACCTATGCAAACACTCTCCATGTCATCATTTTTGTAACTTTTGTATCTTCTGTGTAAATAATATGTATAAATCGCACGATGTTTTATCTGTGTTTGCGACATTCAGTTATCACCTAAGGATGTCCTAAGAACGCTGGTTCGTGACTAAATAAATAAAATTTTGCAAAACATTGGGAGGTGTTTCCTATTTAATATTCAGTTAGTATTAATAGGAAGGCTTGACTCGTTAGGTTCAAGTGGTTATAATGGCTCTGAGCACTATGGGTCTTAACATCTGAGGTCATCAGTCCCCTAGAACTCAGAACTACTTAAACCTAACTAGCCTAAGGACATCACACACATCCATGCCCAAGGCAAGATTCGAACCTGCGACCGTAGCGGTCGCGCGGTTCCAGACTGAAGCGCCTAGAACCGCTCGGCCACACCAGCCGGCCGATCTCGTTAGGTGTTTATGACAACTTCTGGTAAGTATTTACTACTGTCCGTATAAATATTTTTATTTAATGTGGTTCCCCCCGCCCCTATATTGTCCTTTCAGACCAGAAGGCTTCGTTTTTTTGGCAGCATGTACCAAAACATACGTCTATTCTCTTCTTAGAAACTTGTGTAATGCTACGCGTTAGAACTAACCTTGATTTCAGAAAACGACTGCACGAAAACTGTGTGATATACAGAAAATAGACATATATCAGCGTATAGATCATCTTTCCAAGCTTTTAATTCACATTACAGGTGCTCAAGACGGGCACCGTTTGTGATACGGTAAACTTCAATACATGCGCGCAATCCATTAAATTTGCTGACACTACTTGCCTGAAAGATACGACAGCAGCGCGCTTTTGAAATCTGTTCACTGTGTTGCCTATTTGATCACGAACCAATAGGATACGACAAAAGGGAGCAGATGATTTGTCTATATTTTCTGACATACCTGCCTCCTAGTGCAACAACGCCACGGCGGAAACCTGGGGAGATGTCCTACCCACTGATACGTATCACTTTTCTCTATGTCTTGCAGTTTCCGTGCAGTCGTCTTCTGAAATCCCGGAGCACTGTACTGTTCATATTCTAAGCAACGCGATTTCATTCTACTGCTGTTAGTCCCGTTTGCAACATAGTATCTTCGACGTTATCAGAAACCGTAAATCCTTGAACCTTACCAAATCACGCGAGGAGCACAAAATATACACACATTCTGTATATTACATATCCATTCTAACATTATAATTTATTTGTAGAGTACAGTTGCACTTTTTATATGCACTCCCAACCTCCTTGATTTCACCTGCCACAAAACGCAAAAGCCTTTTGGAATAGACGTTAAATTTGACACTAAGATAGGTTAGACCCAATGACAATTTAATCGTTAAGGTCATATTCCATGTTACTACGTGCGGAAGGCGGGTAGTAACTGAAAATTTTCAGTTACTACCTGCCTTCCACATGGAACACGCCTATCTCACCACTGACCACTAGTGTTAGACACATACGGTTGCTGTCAACAAGTATGGGCCTGAAGACGATGTTGTAACAACATCGAAACTAGTCGCCAATAAAGCCAACACCTTAATACAGCTGGAGGAATATCGTCATTTTTTAACATACTGTATATTATACTAGCTGACGTCCCAAATCGTCCATTTCAATTATGGATGTACGAAGGATAATTCTTAGAGGAGTTCTACATGGGTACGTATGGTTTCTGAAATCTCTCAGTTTCAACAACTGTAAGTAGGCTGTTTAGGTTCTTATATTGGTAACGCCACGTAGCGCTCTGTGTGAAAATCACTGGCTGTGCTGTGTGCAGTCTGTGGCTAGTTTGCATTGTTGTCTGCCATTGTAGTGTTGGGCAGCGGCAGCTGGATGTTAACAGCGCGTAGCGTTAAGCAGTTGGAGGTGAGCCGCCAGCAGTGGTGGATGTGGGGAGAGAGATGGCGGAGTTTTTAAATTTGTAAGACTGGATGTCATGAACTGCTATGTATATTATGATTTTTCAACGCTATTAAGGTAAATACGTTATTTGTTCTCTATTAAAATCTTTCATTTACTAACTATGCCTATCAGTAGTTAGTGCCTTCCGTAGTTTGAATCTTTTATTTAGCTGGCAGTAGTGGCGCTCGCTGTATTGCAGTAGTTCGAGTAACGAAGATTTTTGTGAGGTAAGTGATTTGTGAAAGGTATAGGTTAATGTTAGTCAGGGCCATTCTTTTGTAGGGATTTTTGAAAGTCAGATTGCGTTGCGCTAAAAATACTGTGTGTCAGTTTAAGCACAGTCTTGTATAATTTTTCTAAGGGGACGTTTCACATCAAATACCAAATTTCTGAATTTTTAATAAAAAAAAGTTGTCTTAGGGTAAAGCATAGAAAATTCGATAAGATCACTACATTTTTCTAAAATAATTATCAAGGCGTTTAGATCAGGGTCGACTGATTAGGCAATTTAACGAATACGCTAGGTACTAAGTTTCATTTGGTTTTCACTTTTGCTAGCGAGCTAGACGTGGGAGAGGCGACAGGCTTGCCACAGCTTTTTTTTACAGGAAAGGAAGGACTCTGCAAGGATTAGCCTAGGGGGCCTAAGAGTGCCGGTATACACCACCCAAACAAACAAACTTTAACGCGAAACCTAATTAGCGAATCATGGACGATGATTCGAAGAAGCTATTTACTGCATATTGTAAACAACATAATTAATACAAAATAACGAGAAACAACGACCTTCAATCTGACTTTAATATCAGCTTCATTAAATAATGTTCACACATCCGAGGATTAAACAAAATTTATGAGCGTGTTGAAGGAATAGGATTAAATAAAACGTATGAGCGTGGTGAGGTAAGAATAACCTCGGACTGTCAGGAGTTGTGGCCTTTGCGTAGAGAGAGAGCACCTGATCCACTCCACATGTTAATCACATTTGCTAGTTGCGCCGGGTCGAGAGAAGGAGACGCGAGATGAGCTTAAGTCGGGTTTACACCAAGCGGAGATGACAACCTCGTTATATAACCCAGCCTAGTGTACTTAGCAATTACACCTTTAGTTTCACTTTTTGTGTGTCACTTCATTCTGTGTGTAACAATATACTGTGTGTGGTGAATTATTGGACAAATGGAATTAAGAGTATACACGCTTGGTTAATTTATAACTAAGATGTCTTTATGAATACATACGCATTATTAAAAACCAAATAACAAAGTTAACAAAATGAGCTAGATTTTGTTAGTAAAAAACTGGAAAGTCATTCTCAAAACTAAACAGATATCCTGGGAAAACTTACACAATCAATACGAGTATATTCACTCTATAAGCAGTAAAAGTCTCACAGTCACGGTGGTTACTGAATGGAATCTTAACCAACTGGAATGGTGTATACGTCTCCCGTCTTAAGCAAAAAAACGTAAACCTTCTCGGATTCATCAAGAGAATACCATCTCAGCCTCAACTTTACGAACATGACATATTATCGGGAGGATCATGGGCTAGCGATCCAGCTGGCCATTCGATTCTTCGACTGTAGTACTTCTCCAAGTTCTACTCTAGTAGGTGTACTCACCGTTAACGGATACTGACCTCTTATCCTCTGTCTCATATGAAACGACCAAGATGGTGGCGCAAGGTACAGCAATGAAAAATGAAAACTCCGAATCATTACATTCCCATATGAATATTACCACAATCACGTGCTTATACATGTACGGACAGACGGTCTAGGACAACCGTTTCGCATAAAGAGGTTGGAAGAACCACCAACTTGGAAGTACTGTACCACGCTACTGTCGCCTTTCGTCACAATTAGTCATGTAATTTAGCCAGGAACACAAATCGAGCTCGATGCGAAGTGATTAAGACGCGGGACTCACATTCGGAAAGAGCAGAGTTCAGATCCCCAATCAATCAATCCAGATTCAGTTTTTCTCTGCGACCATTTAAATTCCCACATACCCTGAATGTGACCTTATCAAAGCTAAGTTAAAATTACTGAACTTAAACAACTTGAAGAAACACTGCAGTCAGTTATTTTTTAACTTTATATACAGCAGTCTTGGGGTGTCACTCATCTTCATTTGGCTTAATACAATCACATATTTATTGTTATTGCTGATATGTCGACTCTGTGTGAGAGCTATAGTTCTGTTTTATTCTGCATGCAGTTATTCATTGTTGCAGTATAATGTACCTATAATATACACCTTACTGAGTAACGTATGTAATGCATCTTTCATAGTTTTGGTTTCCCAGGTGGACTTAACAATGCTGTTACTAAGACATTTCACAACATAGGAGACAAAACAATAGAAAGGAATTTCTGACTCGCCTTATTACTGCCACTTTATTCAAAAACTTTAGAAAAGTTCAAATACAATAGATTTTATAAACACTCAGTACAGAAAAGCATATTCAGCAGCAGACAGCTGAATAGGCAGTATTTCACTTCACAGCAGTTGTATTATAATTAATACATCCGTGAGTATTGTCTTTGGGAAAATTTTGTGTCTGGACTAAGGCTTTTAATTGTGTGAATTTTGATATCCTCATGCAAAAGTTTAAAAATATCGAATAGAGACGCAAAAAGTTTATGGATTTCATCTTGTCTCATTGACAGAAAGCAAAGTTCATCAGTTCCTTATAGACGCCATAAAAATACGCACTCAAAATTTGAAGCAAGTTGACATGATGCACAACAGGATTCTACTTTGGTCCGATGTTGTTTACGATATACATAAACGGTACTCTATTTGTAGTTTCAGAACATATGAATTTCTCACTTTTTGCAGCTGATAAAAGGATAGGGAAAAATGTGGTATCTGCCTCATTATCGAAGAGATAACTGACGGAATATTTGAGAACGTCAACAGATGCCTCAAGACAAATGAATCGTAATTACATTTTGATAAGACTCAGGAAATCAGGAAATACAGTTCAGTACATTTTCATAAAACTCCACAAGCTAGAAAAACAGTGTTTTCAAACAATGATATACAAGAAGTAGAAAATGTTAAATTTTTGGCGCCAATGATAGATCATAACAATAAACGGAAAACTCACTGCCTAAAATAACGAAGCCCCTTAGTTCAGCTGCGCTTACAGCACTTCTGATCACTGCTATATGTGAATTAAAAACCAAGAAACGTGTTTATTCTTCACATTTCCAACCACTAATGAGTTACAGATCCATTTTTTGGAGAAACCAAGTTTACAGGGATAATATTTTCATAATAGAGAAGCATTTTGTAAGAATTATCTCCGGTGTTAGTTCTAGAACATCCTGAACAGACCTCTTCAAAAAAATTGGTATTGTGACGAATTTTTCACAAAGTACACATTTATTAATTCATTTTGTCATCACCGATGTTCCTCGTTCTTCTACGACTATTGAAAAGCGTGAATGTAACGCTAGAACCGACCTCAATCTCTACAAAGTCTTCAAGGTCAACACTGTACAGGTAGAAGTCAATTACAGGGGTATTCACAACCTGTCAGAACATATTAAATGTTATGAAGATAATAAATATGGTGGATTTTAACACTAATTTGAAGAAATATCTGTGAGACAACACTTTCTATTCAACTGATAATCATGTTCAAAGAAACTCTTAAAACCATTGTTTTAGGTTATCCCATAAACAGCTTTGGCACTATAATACGGTATGCCTTTTTATTATATTTCACTTAGATAAAATGTACGCCGATGAACCAAAAAATTAGACCACCTGCTTAATAGCTTGTTTGTCCGTCTTTGGAACGAAATACATCACTGATTCTGTGCATCAGGGATCTAACAATTCGTTGGTGGGTTTGTGGAGGTATGTGGCATTAGAAGACTACGCACAGGTCATGTAATTCGCGTAAATAACGGGCCGCTGATTTGCGTATGAGGTGATGGTGCCCGATACCGACCCAGATGGATTCCATAGGATTTACATCAGACGAACTTGGTCGCCGAAACATCAACATGAGTTTACTATAACGCTCCTCTATCCACTTAGCACGGTTCTGGCTCCGAGACACGGACAATTATGTTGCTGAAAAATGACATTGCCGCCGGGGAAAACATCAAGCATGAAGGCATGCGGATGATTCGCAGCTGTCAGCGTGTCTTCGATTACTACACTACCACAGATCCCATACAAGCGCAGGGGAATGTCACCCTAGCATAATACTGCTCCCACCATCATGCGTCCGCAGCATGCTGCACGTTTCGAGACGACGTTGACCTCGATGACTGCTTTTATGGAGGCGACCATCGACCTAGTGTAGCAAAAATGTTTCACCCGAAGAGTCGACACGTTTCCATTGATCGACGGTCGAATCCCGATGGTCCCGAGCCCACTGCCGTCGTAACTGACGGTGTCGTTGGGTCAACATGCAAACCCGTAGGGGTGGTCTACTGCGGGGCTCCATGTTCAACATTTTACGATGAACGGTGTGCTCCGAAACACTTGTTCCTGCACCAGCATCGTGTTCTTTCTGCAGAGATATCACAGATCACCATCTATCCTACTTTACAGAGCAGAAAAGTATCCGAACTCCACGTTCTGTGAAGAGTCGTGGACGACCACCCATTTAGCGCCTAGTGGTAATTTTACTGTTCTGCTACCTTTTTCCGTAGATGCTCACGACAGTAGCACGTGGACATTCGACGAGCCTCGTCGTTTTCGAGGTACTCATTCACGGGCTCTGCATAATATTAATCTGCTCTTTGTCAAAGTCACTTGTCTCAATGGATTTCCCCATTTGAAGCCCATATCTTCCTTAGGGTGATGCCCGTCCGTATCTGCATACAACGTCGCGGTGGGCAGAGATCATAATGTTGAGGGCTTATCAGTGTACATCTTTGACTTCTTTCCAAATCCCAAAGAACCCTCCCTACTGGCTCCATGGAATACGACTAATGTGATACAAAACCTTCAAAATGTCAGTATGCAGTGCAGCGCCATATTCGCCATGTGACTGAAGTTACGATTCCAATGCGGTGAGACGAAAGCAGCTGTGCCATCCTGTACGTACGACCAGGGCCGTGCGTTTGAGTCACCTGCTCAAATTCTGATGATAACCCTCAGTAGCTTCTAGAACGTCAAAGCTTTCATTCAAACCAATTAAGTAGGTATGTTTTTTAGGTCTTTCGTCGTAAATGATTCTTCTAATACACTGTTTTTCTTCTTTATGAAAACACCGCCACAATTTTTTTTTTTTGTACATTTATTGTCTGGACCTGTAGTTTTGCATGGAATAAGCAGACCTTTTGAGGGAACTAAATTCTAAAAATCTACGTTTATGTGTAGCAGCTTTTCAGATTCCTTTGAACGTTAGTGTTTGTTATATTAACCTTCTTTTCATAATTTGCGGCCGGTCGGGATGGCCGAGCGGTTCTAGGCGCTACAGTCTGGAACCGCGCGACGGCTACGGTCGCAGGTTCGAATCCTGCCTCGGGCATAGATGTCCTTAGGTTAGTTAGGTTTAAGTAGTTCTAAGTTCTAGGGGACTGATGACCTGAGAAGTTAAGTCCCATAGTGCTCAGAGCCATTTTGAACCATAATTTGGGTTATCTCATTATGACACTGTATCCCACCAGGTTTTAAAACCAAAACACAACCACCAGCTTGGCTAGGAGAAAGCTGCACATCTTTGTAATTTACATTTCGTATATCTCAGAGCTTCATGATTCTCATTGTGAAATAAATTTTGAAAATATGCAGTGAAAGTCTTGCAGCTGTATTTATGGTGACTCGAAAAATATACCTTTTAGCAATAGTAAAAGAATTTGAAGAAAAAATGAATTTTTCTCAGTTGAATTTCAACAGTGGATAACGAAGACGTTAGAACATTTGGTCTGGAAAAAATGGTTCTCAATGTTTTTTTACCAACAAGAATTTTCTCTTGTACTCTTATTTGCTACTGTAGACGTTAATTCCTAATCTACACTCCCGGAAATGGAAAAAAGAACACATTGACACCGGTGTGTCAGACCCACCATACTTGCTCCGGACACTGCGAGAGGGCTGTACAAGCAATGATCACACGCACGGCACAGCGGACACACCAGGAACCGCGGTGTTGGCCGTCGAATGGCGCTAGCTGCGCAGCATTTGTGCACCGCCGCCGTCAGTGTCAGCCAGTTTGCCGTGGCATACGGAGCTCCATCGCAGTCTTTAACACTGGTAGCATGCCGCGACAGCGTGGACGTGAACCGTATGTGCAGTTGACGGACTTTGAGCGAGGGCGTATAGTGGGCATGCGGGAGGCCGGGTGGACGTACCGCCGAATTGCTCAACACGTGGGGCGTGAGGTCTCCACAGTACATCGATGTTGTCGCCAGTGGTCGGTGGAAGGTGCACGTGCCCGTCGACCTGGGACCGGACCGCAGCGACGCACGGATGCACGCCAAGACCGTAGGATCCTACGCAGTGCCGTAGGGGACCGCACCGCCACTTCCCAGCAAATTAGGGACACTGTTGCTCCTGGGGTATCGGCGAGGACCATTCGCAACCGTCTCCATGAAGCTGGGCTACGGTCCCGCACACCGTTAGGCCGTCTTCCGCTCACGCCCCAACATCGTGCAGCCCGCCTCCAGTGGTGCCGCGACAGGCGTGAATGGAGGGACGAATGGAGACGTGTCGTCTTCAGCGATGAGAGTCGCTTCTGCCTTGGTGCCAATGATGGTCGTATGCGTGTTTGGCGCCGTGCAGGTGAGCGCCACAATCAGGACTGCATACGACCGAGGCACACAGGGCCAACACCCGGCATCATGGTGTGGGGAGCGATCTCCTACACTGGCCGTACACCACTGGTGATCGTCGAGGGGACACTGAATAGTGCACGGTACATCCAAACCGTCATCGAACCCATCGTTCTACCATTCCTAGACCGGCAAGGGAACTTGCTGTTCCAACAGGACAATGCACGTCCGCATGTATCCCGTGCCACCAAACGTGCTCTAGAAGGTGTAAGTCAACTACCCTGGCCAGCAAGATCTCCGGATCTGTCCCCCATTGAGCATGTTTGGGACTGGATGAACCGTCGTCTCACGCGGTCTGCACGTCCAGCACGAACGCTGGTCCAACTGAGGCGCCAGGTGGAAATGGCATGGCAAGCCGTTCCACAGGACTACATCCAGCATCTCTACGATCGTCTCCATGGGAGAATAGCAGCCTGCATTGCTGCGAAAGGTGGATATACACTGTACTAGTGCCGACATTGTGCATGCTCAGTTGCCTGTGTCTATGTGCCTGTGGTTCTGTCAGTGTGATCATGTGATGTATCTGACCCCAGGAATGTGTCAATAAAGTTTCCCCTTCCTGGGACAATGAATTCACGGTGTTCTTATTTCAATTTCCAGGAGTGTATGATGGTAGATACAGTTTACACGGGACACAAGTAACAGTGGTTTAACTGAAAAGTCAATTAAAAATGAGCTACTTCCATCAAGACATACGGGAGAATATGTAGTGTATTCATGCGTACGTGTAGGAAAAAGTTTCCAAACTATCTGTTTATATGCTGAAATCATATTCAAGAAACAATGCTTATGTAAACAACATTAAAGCTATTTTGAAATTATAAACTCTCGCGATCAAGGAGTGACTCTGGAAACATTTTGCACTCCTTAGTCCAGTTTCTATAATATTTTATCTACGAGTTGCTCTTGATCTAGAAATGACAGAATGTATGCTAATGTCTGCTTTCTGCCTTCATAATGTGCTCAGAGACGCTTTCCCCGACGAAAAATAAAATAGTTTTCGACATTTTTGAATCAGAAAAAGTACCGAAAGAAAATTTGATACCTTTAGTGGCTAGGAGTGACTATGGGAATATTGAAGTTTTTTTTCTAAGAAATGTTTTCACCGATCAGTTTAATATAGCGCTGGCTTAGCACCATGGCAACTGAAACAAGCACCAAAACGAACCGACAATATTGAATGTAGAATGTGTTTACTCTTGATGTCGCCATACTAATAAATTATAATTAAACTACCATAATAAATACACGCTGAGAGAAGCGTGCCAGGATAGCCTGTGCAGTGGTGCACAACCACTGTGCTAGGATTGCATAGTGGTTAGCGCTTCTTCTTAGTGAGCGGGAGAACTGGGTTCGAACCCCTACCTTGGTACAAATTTTCGTTCGTCGCTTCAGTCTGTGCAAATGCATCATAGATGTCTCAGACTTGAAAAGATCTCTGAAAGCATCTAGTTTGATTTGAGTAAATAAACTATTCGAATCATATGCTAGTTTCAGCGATCTTGCAATTTCTATTCATACATTACCCCTGATATGAAATTTGTATTGATGGTTTTTAGGGTTGCACAAGCTCGAATTTCTCAGAATTAGTCGATGAGTTGTCAATCATCTATCCCGAGCTTCATAACTGCTAGAAAAGAAGACGAACTGCAGTGAAAACTTCCGATTGCACACGGCTGTTACGACTGCAATAGTTATCAGTACGCCTCTAGTAGTCTGCTTGGAGTCGCTCAATTACAAACTTGAATTCAGTTCTAGCAAACCAGTGTCATCTGATAGCCACACGGCTACAGCGACGCGCCTTATGCTGGCTCAACCTCATTGGAATTACTCCTTTACGCGTTTGCTGATGCTGAAAACTACATCAGCTGTAGTGACAATTGAGGATCTACTTGAGGGCGAAGTAGGTTCTCTAGTTACGTAATTTTGTAGCGTTCTCGCTTCCGGCGCACGGGGTCCCGGGTTCGATTCCCGGCAGGGTCAGAGATTTTCTCTGCCTCGTGATGACTGGGTGTTGTGTGTTCTTCATCATCATTTCATCATCATTGACTCGCAAGTTGCCGAAGTGGCATCAACTAAAAAGGACTTGCAATACGGCGGCCGAACTTCCCCGCTTGGGGCCCCCCGGCCAACAATGCCATACGATCATTTCATTTCATTTCACATTAGCGACTGGGAATACGGTCTGCTTGACCGTGTATCTCCAGAGGATAAAACAGCGATTACTAGCACCGCGCTCTCCAGTGGACCTAATAGTGGAGCTATGCTTTGTTTATGCAGAGTGGACGATGATGATGATGATGGTGGTGCTGTTTAGTTTGTGGGGCGCTCAACGACGCCGTTATCAGCGCCCGATCAACAGCCCAATCTTTATTCTGCCCAGTCTCTCCAGTTTCCCGAATGATGATGAAATGATGAGGACAACACAAACATCCAGTCCCCGGGCGGAGAAAATCCAGAACGGACAACTCACAATTATCGATTCAAAATACGCAAAAAGAGTGGTCCGAAAGAAGGCAAATTCCGGGGTAGTGCAGAATAGAGTACCTTGCAGTAAGTGATTAAGATTATCAAGATGTGGCGTACACGTGGACACAGCCGCAGCTGTAAAAGCGCCATCTCTTATCTGTCCAGACGGTCAGTCTTACTCTAAACACAGTCCGTGAAGAGCAAATGTGAATTGCTGGTGCGGTGTCACCGCCAGACACCACACTTGCTAGGTGGTAGCCTTTAAATCGGCCGCGGTCCGTTAGTATACGTCGGACCCGCGTGTCGCCACTGTCAGTGATTGCAGACCGAGCGCCGCCACACGGCAGGTCTAGTCTAGAGAGACTCCCTAGCACTCGCCCCAGTTCTACAGCCGACTTTGCTAGCGATGGTTCACTGTCTACATACGGTCTCATTTGCCGAGACGACAGTTTAGCATAGCCTTCAGCTACGTCATTTGCTACGACCTAGCAAGGCGCCGTATTCAGTTACTATTCTGAACAGATAATATTGTGAATCATATACCGTCAAGAGCGACGTTCATCATTAATGGATTCAAGTTAAGTATCAAACTAATTAGTCCGCTTTCTGACTTCTAATTCCTTGTCATGTTCCAGACCTCACGTCAGTATAGTCCTTCGCTCCTCACGCCAGCCTGCGTGAGCTAGAACGCGTGCATTTCGGCCCCCACTAGTAACTCGGTGTTGGCTCTTCTGCCAATACAACAGCTGGTACATTAATAACTGGTGTAATCGCCATAATCTTGAATGCAAGTATGCGACCGGGCATGCATTGTGAGTTTTTTGGGGTGGAGTTCTATGCCTGTTGCACCTGGTCGGTCAATACAGGGACGGTTAATACTGTTTGTGGATGATGTTGGAGTTGTCGTCCGAGCCGGCCGGGTACCATGAAACGCCATACAGAGGGGTCACAGACATTGTTAAACACCCCAGGAATTTCATTAGGAAGGAGGAAGCGTGAAATTGAGCGACATCTGGATACCGGTGCTGAAGAAGATGTGGACGAGTCTTTCACCATAGGATGAAACAAACTGTATACCACATCTACCGGCAACAGCTTTCACGAATAATTGTTCTGAGAATTCTGAGAGAGAGGGGGCTTGGCAGTGTTAAATTTTTGGATACACTGCACGGGTACCTTCTCCGAACTGTGCTCTCCTTATTCCATAACGACATTTTTCATAATTTCCCCCCATTAATAGATGTGAACGCTGGGATAAAGTAGGCGATTTCGCCTTACCTGTTCCCTAAACCGATCAGTCAGGAAACTAGACAGTGCTCAATTCAAAATATTGTAATGTCTTTTAAGCTTTCCGAATAACGATAGCCAACTACGTCACATCTACCCTAACTTTTCTATTTTTTTATTTTTAAATTCGGGAACAAGTATCATAGATACCTTTTCTTAATGATATTAGAGGTCATTAAACAATTTTTAACAGGATATACTCTGCCGTAATGGTGAATATCCGTCCAAATTATCTCCATTTCAGATGGCACGGTTACAAGGCAGACACTTTCAGTCTCGTTGCAAGGAAGAGTTCAGTACGTAGACATACTTTTCATCGTTTGTTAAGCCTAGATTTTAAAATGCTATAAAGACCGCTAAAACTTCATAGATGCTATTAGCGTTTCTCTCCACACTTAGGCCGGCCGGTGTGGCCGAGGGGTTCTAGGCGCTTCAGTCTGGAGCCGCGCGACCGCTACGGTCGCAGGTTCGAATCCTGCGTCGGGCATGGATGTGTGTGATGTCCTTAGGTTAGTTAGGTTTAAGTAGTTCTAAGTTCCAGGGGACTGATGACCTGATAAGTTAAGTCCCATAGTGCTCAGAGCCACTTGAACCATTTTTTTTTTTTTTTTTTCGTCCGATGATGTCCCATATGTACTCGATTGGAGACAGGCCTTGTGATCGAGCAGGCCACTCTGTAGAGCATGTTGAGTTACAACAGCTGTATGAAGGCGAGCGTTATGATGTTGGAAAACTCCCCTGGAATGCTGTTCATGAATGGCAGCAAAACAGGTCGAATCACCAAATTGACGTACAAAATTGCAGCCAGGGTGCTCCTGCTGTCATACGAAATTGCACTCTAGACCGTAGCTCCAGATGTCTAGCACGCAGACAGGTAGGTTGCAGGCCCTCAACTGACCTCCTTCTAACCAACATACGGCCATCACGGGCACCGAGGCAGAAACAGCTTTCACCAGAAAACATAACAGTTCTCCATCCTGCCGTCCAATGAGCTCTTTCTTGACACGATTGAATTCGCAAACGCCGGTGGTTTGCGGTCAATGAAGAACACGCAACAGTGTGTCTCGCTCGGAGCTTGCCTTGAACTAACCGATTTGTAACAGTTGGTTGTGGCGCTGTGGTGCCAACTGCTGCTGAAACTGCTGCTGTAGATGAAGTACGATGCGCCAGAGAAATACACCAAACACGGTGGTCTTCCCTCTCGGTAGTGCGACGTGGCCGTCCGAAGCCCGGTGTTCTTGGAAACGTACATTCCCGTGACCTCCGCTCCCAGCAATCATGTACAGTGGCTAAATTCCTGCCAAGTCTTTCTGCAGTATCGAAGAAGGAACGTCTAGCTTCTCGTAGCCCTGTTACAGTACCTCGCTAAAACTCGATGAGGTACCGTAAAGCGCGGTGACTTTGAACGGCGAGGCGACTGTGAATAGCAATTTAGCGTCTTTTTAAAATAAATGCTGCAGTCTAGTGTGTAAATATGGAACTAAGGCGAGAGTCATTAAATATCGCCAATAATCGGTACTTTCAGATGATATGAGAGTCGATATGAAATAACATTGTATACCAACGCCAGAAAATAAAATAATCTTTTGGAAATGTAAGTTCCTTCACAACCGCAAAAACATTTGCCTATTATTAGAAGCATTTTTGAGTTTATAATTTGAGACGAGTTTTTATGGGCAAGGTTAATACTTGAATGAACGTTTACAGAAAGCGTAAAATATTAAATTTATTCTTTGGTGACGTAAAAGAATAAAATATGAAGGCTTGTCTTTCAAGGGGTGGCTTTGAACAGCGCCTTCCCTATTCTTTGATACATCAGCTCCATGGAAAACATGGTTTAATGACGTTTCCTTCAAAGAAAAGTGTAAAATAGTGTTGGACATGTTATCACTGATGGTGAAATTACACTTCTGAGGAAATGGCATTCCAAGGTGGAATCAGATGAAGTTTTTTGTGCGACCTAATGTTCCCAATGTCTCAGATTTTGAGAAAGGTGACATTTGTACGATTCTACCTGATTCTGAGATAGATAGAAGGGGGAGGCTTCATTCTGAGTTGAAATTTGATATCTACGACATCTGCTAAAGTGGACACTCTTTCGTGGCAACCTCCTTCCGCGTAGAGTGTTTACAGATGTAATTCTTTACAATGTGATAACATTTTTTGCATTTCTTTTATTAAAGTCATACAGACTGCTTTGAAAATATATGTTTCTAAATAATTTTCTTATTTCATAACTAGCTCAGCACCCATTTCCATTATTAGCAAAATTAAGCCGTAATCATAAGAACAGTTTTAGGTGACTGAAGAAAACTCATAAAAAATACTCAATTTTTTCTAGATAAATTACTTTCAAAACTATATTTATATACAAAATATCATGCTGTTTCATATGATAGTAATTGACAGGACTCCCACAGAATAGGCAAATGTTTCCATGTTCAAAGTGACCCCGACCCATGGGGTGAAATTGAACAGTGAAATATTTTAAAAATATAAAGTAGGCATGGGGCATAAAAACGTATAATATGCTTTATCATATTCAGCAACACCTCTTGCAACTTCCCAAAAAGTTTCATGTCAATATCTTCAGAAGTTTCTGTTTAATTTACAAAAATGAATTTAAAATGTTCAAAGTCACCCCGCTTTACGGTAGTGATAATGGCGTATTTGTCGCATGAAATTCATTCTTGACTAACATCAACTCACCATGTTCGATCTCAAAGGCAACGAACGCTTACGACCGTTGTAGCGTTTATTTAAAGCAAACCTGGTTTGCATCCTCATAGTGCGGCTACTAGCACCATTCGCACGCGATTGGCGCGAAATCTGAAAAGGCATCATCTTTCAGATGCAGAATCACGCCTATCAACTTTCGTTTACGTCCCACAACTTGTTCTTGGTGTCGGGATTTTTTTTCCGTCAATGTACACTCCTGGAAATGGAAAAAAGAACACATTGACACCGGTGTGCCAGACCCACCATACTTGCTCCGGACACTGCGAGAGGGCTGTACAAGCAATGATCACACGCACGGCACAGCGGACACACCAGGAACCGCGGTGTTGGCCGTCGAATGGCGCTAGCTGCGCAGCATTTGTGCACCGCCGCCGTCAGTGTCAGCCAGTTTGCCGTGGCATACGGAGCTCCATCGCAGTCTTTAACACTGGTAGCATGCCGCGACAGCGTGGACGTGAACCGTATGTGCAGTTGACGGACTTTGAGCGAGGGCGTATAGTGGGCATGCGGGAGGCCGGGTGGACGTACCGCCGAATTGCTCAACACGTGGGGCGTGAGGTCTCCACAGTACATCGATGTTGTCGCCAGTGGTCGGTGGAAGGTGCACGTGCCCGTCGACCTGGGACCGGACCGCAGCGACGCACGGATGCACGCCAAGACCGTAGGATCCTACGCAGTGCCGTAGGGGACCGCACCGCCACTTCCCAGCAAATTAGGGACACTGTTGCTCCTGGGGTATCGGCGAGGACCATTCGCAACCGTCTCCATGAAGCTGGGCTACGGTCCCGCACACCGTTAGGCCGTCTTCCGCTCACGCCCCAACATCGTGCAGCCCGCCTCCAGTGGTGCCGCGACAGGCGTGAATGGAGGGACGAATGGAGACGTGTCGTCTTCAGCGATGAGAGTCGCTTCTGCCTTGGTGCCAATGATGGTCGTATGCGTGTTTGGCGCCGTGCAGGTGAGCGCCACAATCAGGACTGCATACGACCGAGGCACACAGGGCCAACACCCGGCATCATGGTGTGGGGAGCGATCTCCTACACTGGCCGTACACCACTGGTGATCGTCGAGGGGACACTGAATAGTGCACGGTACATCCAAACCGTCATCGAACCCATCGTTCTACCATTCCTAGACCGGCAAGGGAACTTGCTGTTCCAACAGGACAATGCACGTCCGCATGTATCCCGTGCCACCAAACGTGCTCTAGAAGGTGTAAGTCAACTACCCTGGCCAGCAAGATCTCCGGATCTGTCCCCCATTGAGCATGTTTGGGACTGGATGAACCGTCGTCTCACGCGGTCTGCACGTCCAGCACGAACGCTGGTCCAACTGAGGCGCCAGGTGGAAATGGCATGGCAAGCCGTTCCACAGGACTACATCCAGCATCTCTACGATCGTCTCCATGGGAGAATAGCAGCCTGCATTGCTGCGAAAGGTGGATATACACTGTACTAGTGCCGACATTGTGCATGCTCAGTTGCCTGTGTCTATGTGCCTGTGGTTCTGTCAGTGTGATCATGTGATGTATCTGACCCCAGGAATGTGTCAATAAAGTTTCCCCTTCCTGGGACAATGAATTCACGGTGTTCTTATTTCAATTTCCAGGAGTGTATGATGGTAGATACAGTTTACACGGGACACAAGTAACAGTGGTTTAACTGAAAAGTCAATTAAAAATGAGCTACTTCCATCAAGACATACGGGAGAATATGTAGTGTATTCATGCGTACGTGTAGGAAAAAGTTTCCAAACTATCTGTTTATATGCTGAAATCATATTCAAGAAACAATGCTTATGTAAACAACATTAAAGCTATTTTGAAATTATAAACTCTCGCGATCAAGGAGTGACTCTGGAAACATTTTGCACTCCTTAGTCCAGTTTCTATAATATTTTATCTACGAGTTGCTCTTGATCTAGAAATGACAGAATGTATGCTAATGTCTGCTTTCTGCCTTCATAATGTGCTCAGAGACGCTTTCCCCGACGAAAAATAAAATAGTTTTCGACATTTTTGAATCAGAAAAAGTACCGAAAGAAAATTTGATACCTTTAGTGGCTAGGAGTGACTATGGGAATATTGAAGTTTTTTTTCTAAGAAATGTTTTCACCGATCAGTTTAATATAGCGCTGGCTTAGCACCATGGCAACTGAATCAAGCACCAAAACGAACCGACAATATTGAATGTAGAATGTGTTTACTCTTGATGTCGCCATACTAATAAATTATAATTAAACTACCATAATAAATACACGCTGAGAGAAGCGTGCCAGGATAGCCTGTGCAGTGGTGCACAACCACTGTGCTAGGATTGCATAGTGGTTAGCGCTTCTTCTTAGTGAGCGGGAGAACTGGGTTCGAACCCCTACCTTGGTACAAATTTTCGTTCGTCGCTTCAGTCTGTGCAAATGCATCATAGATGTCTCAGACTTGAAAAGATCTCTGAAAGCATCTAGTTTGATTTGAGTAAATAAACTATTCGAATCATATGCTAGTTTCAGCGATCTTGCAATTTCTATTCATACATTACCCCTGATATGAAATTTGTATTGATGGTTTTTAGGGTTGCACAAGCTCGAATTTCTCAGAATTAGTCGATGAGTTGTCAATCATCTATCCCGAGCTTCATAACTGCTAGAAAAGAAGACGAACTGCAGTGAAAACTTCCGATTGCACACGGCTGTTACGACTGCAATAGTTATCAGTACGCCTCTAGTAGTCTGCTTGGAGTCGCTCAATTACAAACTTGAATTCAGTTCTAGCAAACCAGTGTCATCTGATAGCCACACGGCTACAGCGACGCGCCTTATGCTGGCTCAACCTCATTGGAATTACTCCTTTACGCGTTTGCTGATGCTGAAAACTACATCAGCTGTAGTGACAATTGAGGATCTACTTGAGGGCGAAGTAGGTTCTCTAGTTACGTAATTTTGTAGCGTTCTCGCTTCCGGCGCACGGGGTCCCGGGTTCGATTCCCGGCAGGGTCAGAGATTTTCTCTGCCTCGTGATGACTGGGTGTTGTGTGTTCTTCATCATCATTTCATCATCATTGACTCGCAAGTTGCCGAAGTGGCATCAACTAAAAAGGACTTGCAATACGGCGGCCGAACTTCCCCGCTTGGGGCCCCCCGGCCAACAATGCCATACGATCATTTCATTTCATTTCACATTAGCGACTGGGAATACGGTCTGCTTGACCGTGTATCTCCAGAGGATAAAACAGCGATTACTAGCACCGCGCTCTCCAGTGGACCTAATAGTGGAGCTATGCTTTGTTTATGCAGAGTGGACGATGATGATGATGATGGTGGTGCTGTTTAGTTTGTGGGGCGCTCAACGACGCCGTTATCAGCGCCCGATCAACAGCCCAATCTTTATTCTGCCCAGTCTCTCCAGTTTCCCGAATGATGATGAAATGATGAGGACAACACAAACATCCAGTCCCCGGGCGGAGAAAATCCAGAACGGACAACTCACAATTATCGATTCAAAATACGCAAAAAGAGTGGTCCGAAAGAAGGCAAATTCCGGGGTAGTGCAGAATAGAGTACCTTGCAGTAAGTGATTAAGATTATCAAGATGTGGCGTACACGTGGACACAGCCGCAGCTGTAAAAGCGCCATCTCTTATCTGTCCAGACGGTCAGTCTTACTCTAAAACACAGTCCGTGAAGAGCAAATGTGAATTGCTGGTGCGGTGTCACCGCCAGACACCACACTTGCTAGGTGGTAGCCTTTAAATCGGCCGCGGTCCGTTAGTATACGTCGGACCCGCGTGTCGCCACTGTCAGTGATTGCAGACCGAGCGCCGCCACACGGCAGGTCTAGTCTAGAGAGACTCCCTAGCACTCGCCCCAGTTCTACAGCCGACTTTGCTAGCGATGGTTCACTGTCTACATACGGTCTCATTTGCCGAGACGACAGTTTAGCATAGCCTTCAGCTACGTCATTTGCTACGACCTAGCAAGGCGCCGTATTCAGTTACTATTCTGAACAGATAATATTGTGAATCATATACCGTCAAGAGCGACGTTCATCATTAATGGATTCAAGTTAAGTATCAAACTAATTAGTCCGCTTTCTGACTTCTAATTCCTTGTCATGTTCCAGACCTCACGTCAGTATAGTCCTTCGCTCCTCACGCCAGCCTGCGTGAGCTAGAACGCGTGCATTTCGGCCCCCACTAGTAACTCGGTGTTGGCTCTTCTGCCAATACAACAGCTGGTACATTAATAACTGGTGTAATCGCCATAATCTTGAATGCAAGTATGCGACCGGGCATGCATTGTGAGTTTTTTGGGGTGGAGTTCTATGCCTGTTGCACCTGGTCGGTCAATACAGGGACGGTTAATACTGTTTGTGGATGATGTTGGAGTTGTCGTCCGAGCCGGCCGGGTACCATGAAACGCCATACAGAGGGGTCACAGACATTGTTAAACACCCCAGGAATTTCATTAGGAAGGAGGAAGCGTGAAATTGAGCGACATCTGGATACCGGTGCTGAAGAAGATGTGGACGAGTCTTTCACCATAGGATGAAACAAACTGTATACCACATCTACCGGCAACAGCTTTCACGAATAATTGTTCTGAGAATTCTGAGAGAGAGGGGGCTTGGCAGTGTTAAATTTTTGGATACACTGCACGGGTACCTTCTCCGAACTGTGCTCTCCTTATTCCATAACGACATTTTTCATAATTTCCCCCCATTAATAGATGTGAACGCTGGGATAAAGTAGGCGATTTCGCCTTACCTGTTCCCTAAACCGATCAGTCAGGAAACTAGACAGTGCTCAATTCAAAATATTGTAATGTCTTTTAAGCTTTCCGAATAACGATAGCCAACTACGTCACATCTACCCTAACTTTTCTATTTTTTTATTTTTAAATTCGGGAACAAGTATCATAGATACCTTTTCTTAATGATATTAGAGGTCATTAAACAATTTTTAACAGGATATACTCTGCCGTAATGGTGAATATCCGTCCAAATTATCTCCATTTCAGATGGCACGGTTACAAGGCAGACACTTTCAGTCTCGTTGCAAGGAAGAGTTCAGTACGTAGACATACTTTTCATCGTTTGTTAAGCCTAGATTTTAAAATGCTATAAAGACCGCTAAAACTTCATAGATGCTATTAGCGTTTCTCTCCACACTTAGGCCGGCCGGTGTGGCCGAGGGGTTCTAGGCGCTTCAGTCTGGAGCCGCGCGACCGCTACGGTCGCAGGTTCGAATCCTGCGTCGGGCATGGATGTGTGTGATGTCCTTAGGTTAGTTAGGTTTAAGTAGTTCTAAGTTCCAGGGGACTGATGACCTGATAAGTTAAGTCCCATAGTGCTCAGAGCCACTTGAACCATTTTTTTTTTTTTTTTCGTCCGATGATGTCCCATATGTACTCGATTGGAGACAGGCCTTGTGATCGAGCAGGCCACTCTGTAGAGCATGTTGAGTTACAACAGCTGTATGAAGGCGAGCGTTATGATGTTGGAAAACTCCCCTGGAATGCTGTTCATGAATGGCAGCAAAACAGGTCGAATCACCAAATTGACGTACAAAATTGCAGCCAGGGTGCTCCTGCTGTCATACGAAATTGCACTCTAGACCGTAGCTCCAGATGTCTAGCACGCAGACAGGTAGGTTGCAGGCCCTCAACTGACCTCCTTCTAACCAACATACGGCCATCACGGGCACCGAGGCAGAAACAGCTTTCACCAGAAAACATAACAGTTCTCCATCCTGCCGTCCAATGAGCTCTTTCTTGACACGATTGAATTCGCAAACGCCGGTGGTTTGCGGTCAATGAAGAACACGCAACAGTGTGTCTCGCTCGGAGCTTGCCTTGAACTAACCGATTTGTAACAGTTGGTTGTGGCGCTGTGGTGCCAACTGCTGCTGAAACTGCTGCTGTAGATGAAGTACGATGCGCCAGAGAAATACACCAAACACGGTGGTCTTCCCTCTCGGTAGTGCGACGTGGCCGTCCGAAGCCCGGTGTTCTTGGAAACGTACATTCCCGTGACCTCCGCTCCCAGCAATCATGTACAGTGGCTAAATTCCTGCCAAGTCTTTCTGCAGTATCGAAGAAGGAACGTCTAGCTTCTCGTAGCCCTGTTACAGTACCTCGCTAAAACTCGATGAGGTACCGTAAAGCGCGGTGACTTTGAACGGCGAGGCGACTGTGAATAGCAATTTAGCGTCTTTTTAAAATAAATGCTGCAGTCTAGTGTGTAAATATGGAACTAAGGCGAGAGTCATTAAATATCGCCAATAATCGGTACTTTCAGATGATATGAGAGTCGATATGAAATAACATTGTATACCAACGCCAGAAAATAAAATAATCTTTTGGAAATGTAAGTTCCTTCACAACCGCAAAAACATTTGCCTATTATTAGAAGCATTTTTGAGTTTATAATTTGAGACGAGTTTTTATGGGCAAGGTTAATACTTGAATGAACGTTTACAGAAAGCGTAAAATATTAAATTTATTCTTTGGTGACGTAAAAGAATAAAATATGAAGGCTTGTCTTTCAAGGGGTGGCTTTGAACAGCGCCTTCCCTATTCTTTGATACATCAGCTCCATGGAAAACATGGTTTAATGACGTTTCCTTCAAAGAAAAGTGTAAAATAGTGTTGGACATGTTATCACTGATGGTGAAATTACACTTCTGAGGAAATGGCATTCCAAGGTGGAATCAGATGAAGTTTTTTGTGCGACCTAATGTTCCCAATGTCTCAGATTTTGAGAAAGGTGACATTTGTACGATTCTACCTGATTCTGAGATAGATAGAAGGGGGAGGCTTCATTCTGAGTTGAAATTTGATATCTACGACATCTGCTAAAGTGGACACTCTTTCGTGGCAACCTCCTTCCGCGTAGAGTGTTTACAGATGTAATTCTTTACAATGTGATAACATTTTTTGCATTTCTTTTATTAAAGTCATACAGACTGCTTTGAAAATATATGTTTCTAAATAATTTTCTTATTTCATAACTAGCTCAGCACCCATTTCCATTATTAGCAAAATTAAGCCGTAATCATAAGAACAGTTTTAGGTGACTGAAGAAAACTCATAAAAAATACTCAATTTTTTCTAGATAAATTACTTTCAAAACTATATTTATATACAAAATATCATGCTGTTTCATATGATAGTAATTGACAGGACTCCCACAGAATAGGCAAATGTTTCCATGTTCAAAGTGACCCCGACCCATGGGGTGAAATTGAACAGTGAAAAATTTTAAAAATATAAAGTAGGCATGGGGCATAAAAACGTATAATATGCTTTATCATATTCAGCAACACCTCTTGCAACTTCCCAAAAAGTTTCATGTCAATATCTTCAGAAGTTTCTGTTTAATTTACAAAAATGAATTTAAAATGTTCAAAGTCACCCCGCTTTACGGTAGTGATAATGGCGTATTTGTCGCATGAAATTCATTCTTGACTAACATCAACTCACCATGTTCGATCTCAAAGGCAACGAACGCTTACGACCGTTGTAGCGTTTATTTAAAGCAAACCTGGTTTGCATCCTCATAGTGCGGCTACTAGCACCATTCGCACGCGATTGGCGCGAAATCTGAAAAGGCATCATCTTTCAGATGCAGAATCACGCCTATCAACTTTCGTTTACGTCCCACAACTTGTTCTTGGTGTCGGGATTTTTTTTCCGTCAATGTACACTCCTGGAAATGGAAAAAAGAACACATTGACACCGGTGTGCCAGACCCACCATACTTGCTCCGGACACTGCGAGAGGGCTGTACAAGCAATGATCACACGCACGGCACAGCGGACACACCAGGAACCGCGGTGTTGGCCGTCGAATGGCGCTAGCTGCGCAGCATTTGTGCACCGCCGCCGTCAGTGTCAGCCAGTTTGCCGTGGCATACGGAGCTCCATCGCAGTCTTTAACACTGGTAGCATGCCGCGACAGCGTGGACGTGAACCGTATGTGCAGTTGACGGACTTTGAGCGAGGGCGTATAGTGGGCATGCGGGAGGCCGGGTGGACGTACCGCCGAATTGCTCAACACGTGGGGCGTGAGGTCTCCACAGTACATCGATGTTGTCGCCAGTGGTCGGCGGAAGGTGCACGTGCCCGTCGACCTGGGACCGGACCGCAGCGACGCACGGATGCACGCCAAGACCGTAGGATCCTACGCAGTGCCGTAGGGGACCGCACCGCCACTTCCCAGCAAATTAGGGACACTGTTGCTCCTGGGGTATCGGCGAGGACCATTCGCAACCGTCTCCATGAAGCTGGGCTACGGTCCCGCACACCGTTAGGCCGTCTTCCGCTCACGCCCCAACATCGTGCAGCCCGCCTCCAGTGGTGTCGCGACAGGCGTGAATGGAGGGACGAATGGAGACGTGTCGTCTTCAGCGATGAGAGTCGCTTCTGCCTTGGTGCCAATGATGGTCGTATGCGTGTTTGGCGCCGTGCAGGTGAGCGCCACAATCAGGACTGCATACGACCGAGGCACACAGGGCCAACACCCGGCATCATGGTGTGGGGAGCGATCTCCTACACTGGCCGTACACCACTGGTGATCGTCGAGGGGACACTGAATAGTGCACGGTACATCCAAACCGTCATCGAACCCATCGTTCTACCATTCCTAGACCGGCAAGGGAACTTGCTGTTCCAACAGGACAATGCACGTCCGCATGTATCCCGTGCCACCAAACGTGCTCTAGAAGGTGTAAGTCAACTACCCTGGCCAGCAAGATCTCCGGATCTGTCCCCCATTGAGCATGTTTGGGACTGGATGAAGCGTCGTCTCACGCGGTCTGCACGTCCAGCACGAACGCTGGTCCAACTGAGGCGCCAGGTGGAAATGGCATGGCAAGCCGTTCCACAGGACTACATCCAGAATCTCTACGATCGTCTCCATGGGAGAATAGCATCCTGCATTGCTGCGAAAGGTGGATATACACTGTACTAGTGCCGACATTGTGCATGCTCTGTTGCCTGTGTCTATGTGCCTGTGGTTCTGTCAGTGTGATCATGTGATGTATCTGACCCCAGGAATGTGTCAATAAAGTTTCCCCTTCCTGGGACAATGAATTCACGGTGTTCTTATTTCAATTTCCAGGAGTGTATAATGCCACGTTGCATGGGGGCCATCTTGTTGTTTATCGAGAATTCGTCTCACTGTTCATGAATATCCTGGAGTATCGGAAAACACATGCTGAGTTGAAGTCACAAAAAGTTAGTAATAGGTAGCTTCTCTGCGCACACTGTCACTTTACAGGTGAAGGTAAATGGAAATGCCGTGTGGCTAGGGCCTCCCGTAGGGTAGACCGTTCACCTGGTGGAAGTCTTTCGAGTTGACGCCACTTCGGCGACCTGTGTGTCGCTGGGGATGAAATGATGATGATAGGGACAACACAACACCCACTCCCTGAGCGGAGAAAATCTCCGACCCAGCCGGGAATCGAACCCGGGCCACTACGTATGACATTCCGTTGCGCTGACGACTCAGCTACCAGCGTGGACACATGTGAAGATAAGATAGGTTGACAGGGGCTGTTTCTACGACAGCTGCTTGCTAAATATATTCTAGGGAGTGATCCCGCACACCACTGTGATGTTAGGTGAAATGATATTCACACACTATATCTTAATTCCGTTGACTAAGTTATTCGTTTGTTGTTTACTTGTACGACTGCTGATCAATTTCTAGAGACGGACTCACCCATTATTTAAAAAACTGAGTAAATGGATCAACGATGAACTTGAATGGCTGTCATAGGACGTCCGCAAAGAACAATAACGTACAAAATGAGATTTAAAAATAAATAGGTGGTAACGTATGCGATTGCAGGCTTTCTCGGCGTATTTCAGCTATGAAATCTTCACGGGTTATCAGCCGAGTGGCGTCGTCTTCTAGTCGCAGCGTTTCAATGGACTGCGTATCCATCATCTTCAGATCACCTTCCATCATCTTCAGGTGATCTGAAGATGATGGACACGCAATCCATTGAAACGTTGCGACTAGAAGACGACGCTACTCGGCTGATAAGCCGTGAAGATTTCGTAAGTGGTAACGTGTTTGCCTGCCACGTAGCGGGCCTGGGTTCGATTCCCGGCAGGGTTGGAGATTTTTCTTTCCCCTTTTGGACTGGATGCTGTGTCGTTCAAAAACGGCTCAATTGGCTCTAAACACTATGGGAATTAACATCTGAGGTCATCAGTCCCCTAGACTTGGAACTACTTAAACCTAACTAACCTAAGGACATCACACATATCCATGTCCGAGGCAGGATTCGAACCTGCTACCGTAGCAGCAGCGCGGTTCCGGACTGAAGCTCCTAGAACCGCTCGGTCGGATGTTGTGCCGTCCTCGCCATCATTTCATCATCATCACTGACAGGCAAGTCGCCCAATGTGGCGTCACCTGAAATAGGACTTGCAACCTGGTGGCAGAACTTCCCCAGATGGGGCCTCTCGGCCGTCAATGCCACATGATCATTTCGTTCCATTTTTTTTTTCTGTGAGGACGCCACGAGGCGATTTAAAAGTGGAACTACCACTAATCGTAGCAAAGGCTGATAACTGATTGAGAGTTATTGGAAAAATCGTCGGGAAGTGTAGTGCACCCATAAAAACATCGCTAGACCGATTCTTGAGTGCAGACCCTCAGCCTTGGACCCTTACCAGGTATGTTTGATACAGGAAATAGAGCAGTTCCCAATAAAAGCAACGCGTTTGGTCGCGGGTTCGTGTAGAAAGCGCGAAAGCGTCAACGAGATGCTTATCCAACACCAGTGGCAAACAGAGGCGTTGCGTGTCACAGTGTATGTTTCTAAAATTTCGAGAGCGTACATTCTACAAAGGTCAACCAACATATTGCCTCATCCTACATTCATCTCGCAAAAGACCTTGAATGTAAAACTAGAGAGATTAGAGTTCACACTGAGGCTTACCGCAAGTCTTTCTTCATGTGCACCATTCGCAAATTGAACAAGAATGTAACAATGGTACAGGAACTACCGTTTCCCTCACATCGTAAAATGGTTTGTGGAGTATAGATGTACACTATGTGATCAAAAGTATCTGGACACCTCGCTGAAATGACTTAAAAGTTTTGGCGCCCTCCATCGGTAATGCTGGAATTCAGTATGGTGTTGGCCCACCCTTAGCCTTGATGACAGCTTCCACTCTCGCAGGCATACGTTCAATCAGGTGCTGGAAGGTTTCTTAGGAAATGGCAGCCCATTCTAGAAGGAGTGCTGCACTGAGGAGAGGTATCGATATTGGTCGTTGAGGCCTGGCACGAAGTCGGCGTTCCAAAACATCCCAAAGGTGTTCTATAGCATTCAGGTCAGGACTCTGCGCAGGCCAGTCTGTTACAGGGATGTTATTGTCTTGTAACCACTTCGCCACAGACCGTACGTTATTAACAGGTGCTCGATAGTGTTGAAAGATGCAGTCGCCATACCGCAATTGCTCTTCAACAGTGGGAAGTAATAACGTGCTTAAAACATCAGTGTAGGCCTGTGCTGTGATATTGCCACGCAAAACAACAATGAGTGCAAGCCCCCTCCATGAAAAACACGATCACACCATAACACCACCGAATTATACTGTCAGCACTACACACTCTGGCAGATGACGTTCACCGGGCATTCGCCATACCCACACCCTGCCATCGGATCGCCGTACCGTAATTCGTCACTCCACACAATGTTTTTCCACAGTTCAGTCGTCCAATGTTTGCACTCCTTACACCAAGCGAGGTGTCGTTTGGTTTTTACTGGCGTGATGTGTGACTTATGAGCAGCCGCTCGACCATGAAATACAAGTTTTCTCACCTTCCACCTAACTGCAGTGGATCCTGATGCAGCTTGGAATTCGTCTGTGATGGTCTAGATAGAGGTCTGTCTACTACATATTACGACCCTCTTCAACTGTCGGCGGTCTCTGTTAGTCAACAGAGAGGTCGGCCTGTACGCTTTTGTGCTGTACGTGTCACTATCACATCGGAAACAGTGGACCTAGGGATGTTTAGAAGTGTGGAAATCTCGCGTACAGACGTATGACACAAGTGACCCCCAATCACCTGACCACGTTCGAAGTCCGTGAGTTCCGCGGAGCACCGCTTTCTGCTCTCTCATGGTGTTTAATGACTGCTGAGGTCACTGATATGGAGTAGCTGGCAGTAGGTGGCAGCACAATGCACCTAGTATGAAAAACGTATGTTTTGGGGGGTGTCCGGATACATTTGATCACATAGTGTATATGTAGATCGAACATGCGTGGAGTATAGTTCGTGAGTAGTTGTGCATTACGGTCCTGTAGCAAGTTCTGTTGGTATTTTGTGGCCTCGTCTGCAAATAGCATAAAAGTAAATTTATCGAGAGACGTATCGCGGTGGTACATCACTGGACCCATACCCAATAGGACGGAGATTCAAATCCCCGACCGGCCACGAAGATTTAGGTTCTCCGTGGCTTCCGTAAATAGCTGGAATCGAATATCGGGATAGTCCCATTGAAAGAGCATGACTGATTTCATTCCCCATCCTTCCAGCATACCAGTTTGTTCTCCATCTATAAATGATTTCGTCGTCGATGGGGCGTTAAACACTACTGCATTCCTGGAAGCAAACTACCCAGAAAATATTCAATTCTTCCTCGATTCCAATTACATGTAGAAGATTTGATTGCAGAACGTGGAGGCCTCAAGTCGTTTTGCAGTTTCAGAATAAAGTTCTGCAGCATTAATTATTTGTGTTGTCTTCTTTGACGTAGTCTGTAATGATAACATAATTTCAGTCACGTTGATCTTTCTAGGTGTTTCAATTTTTTAGATGTTAGCTATTCGCGACAGATTTCCTGTCCAGCCATCATAGTGTACGTAATTACTTTATGCTTGATCTTTTAAATGTTGATCAATTATAGAGTCAGTATTCAATGTAAGAGCCATCAAAGTTACCTAATTATATAAAACTTAGACAAATAACCGACCGGTAAATTATTCTGTTATTCTGTTACTCGTGCTTTAGTGGTACTGATGATTTTCTGTCTATAACTGCGTAGGCAATTCTGTCTCTTAACATTATTTTTGGCGTTACATATGTCTAACAAGATTTTTTTTCATGGCCGTTGGAACATGTCGCAGCTATCAACAGAGGAATTAGTTACTATCTTGAATCATCTAAATTATATTTCGGATGCTCAAAGACGGGCACGTGCATTTCTCTGAGAAGCGGTAATATCAAGTCATGCTGAAACTGCTTAGAAAGGAGAACAAGCCACAGAGGTCATCTCGTGTACTGCAGACTGCACGAGGTTACTGATAAACGCTCTGACCTTGTTACCGGAATTAAGATTACTGTCCTCACACCAAACAACACAAGAAGACACTGTAGTAGCTATGCGAGTCAGGCACATCCAGCATAGAAACAGAGAACATGATAGCTCGCCCACAAGAACTACGTCAGTATTTGAAATAGGCGTTAATGCAATTATGTAAGTTGGGAGATACAGATAATGTGGAGAAAAACAAGAGATAAGGATACGTTCAACAAACGAGACTCGTACGAGATGCTTGTTTTCCACTTTACTTAAACCAAGTGTAGAAAAAATGGCTCTGAGCCCTATGGGACTTAATATCTGCGGTCATCAGTCCCCTAGAACTTAGAGCTACTTAAACCTAACTAACCTAAGGACATCACACACATCCATACCCGAGGCAGGATTTGAATCTGTCACCGTAGCAGTCGCGCGGCTCCAGACTGAAGCGCCTAGAGCCGCTCGGCCACACCGGCCGGCCTAAGTGTGGAGAGAAACGCTAATAGTATCTATGAAGTTGTAGCGGTCTTTATAGCATTTTAAAATCTAGGCTTAACAAACGATGAAAAGTATGTCTACGTACTCAACTCTTCCTTGCAACGAGACTGAAAGTGTCTGCCTTGTAACCGTGCCATCTGAAATGGAGATAATTTGGACGGATATTCACCATTACGGCAGAGTATATCCTGTTAAAAATTGTTTAATGACCTCTAATATCATTAAGAAAAGGTATCTATGATACTTGTTCCCGAATTTAAAAATAAAAAAATAGAAAAGTTAGGGTAGATGTGACGTAGTTGGCTATCGTTATTCGGAAAGCTTAAAAGACATTACAATGTTTTGAATTGAGCACTGTCTAGTTTCCTGACTGATCGGTTTAGGGAACAGGTAAGGCGAAATCGCCTACTTTATCCCAGCGTTCACATCTATTAATGGGGGGACATTATGAAAAATGTCGTTATGGAATAAGGAGAGAACAGTTCGGAGAAGGTACCCGTGCAGTGTATCCAAAAATTTAACACTGCCAAGCCCCCTCTCTCTCAGAATTCTCAGAACAATTATTCGTGAAAGCTGTTGCCGGGAGATGTGGTATACAGTTTGTTTCATCCTATGGTGAAAGACTCGTCCACATCTTCTTCAGCACCGGTATCCAGATGTCGCTCAATTTCACGCTTCCTCCTTCCTAATGAAATTCCTGGGGTGTTTAACAATGTCTGTGACCCCCCTGTATGGCGTTTCATGGTACCCGCTTGTGGCTGCCAGTACTTCAGTGCTATCAGAATGAAAGTGGTGGCCTTCTGGCGGAAAAGCATGTTTCACAATGACTGATTTGTCAATCTCTCCCTTCCTACAGTTGTTCTTGTGCTCTTCCAGACGTTTTTGACCGTTCTCTTTGCGTAATCCTCGTACACTTCCCCACAACTTCACGGAATCCTATAAATTCCTAATTTTCCAGCGGTTTGCGAACATCCTGGCCAATTTTAGGTGATCCTGCATCTGTGATGTTGCGTTTGTCAAGAATTTTCTTATGAGGTCAGTACCACGTCCTTTACGAAAGGCAAGAGAGCTTCGATTTCTCCGGCGCTTGTGCATCGCTATGATTTTTGCGCGTCGGTCTTAACACTCTAGTTACCTCAGCGGACGAATAACCATTTTTAAGCTATGCATTGGTGAGGTGTTTTAGTTCTGGGTCAAGCAGCTCTATTTTGCAAATGTTCCTTGTTCTTTCGGTAAAGTTTTTATAGCGGCTCGCTTTTGTTGTGCGTGGTGGTGCGAAACACGGTGTAGGTAACGGTCTGTGTGCTTCGGTTTTCGGTAAACCGTGTGGCCTAAGCTACCATCTTCTTTCTTCAAAACTAGCACATCAAGAACATTTCATCTTCCGCCTGCCTCTTCCTCCTTGGTAAACTGAATCTTAGGATTAATCTCGTTGAGATGATTGTGAAAATGACCTAGTTCCTCGCCGGCCGGTATGGCCGAGCGGTTCTAGGCGCTACAGTCTGGAACCAGGCGACCGCTACGGTCGCAGGTTCGAATCCTGCCTCGGTCATGGATTTGTGTGATGCCCTTAGGTTAGTTTGGTTTAAGTAGTTCTAAGTTCTAGGGGACTGATGACCTCAGATGTTAAGTCCCATAGTGCTCAGAGCCATTTTTTCTACACTTGGTTTAAGTAAAGTGGAAAACAAGCATCTCGTACGAGTCTCGTTTGTTGAACGTATCCTTATCTCTTGTTTTTCTCCACATTATCTGTATCTCCCAACTTACATAACTGCATTAACGCCTATTTCAAATACTGACGTAGTTCTTGTGGGCGAGCTATCATGTTCTCTGTTTCTATGCTGGATCCTCTCCGGCATGCCTCCACAAGACAAACGTATCATGTACGTAGCGGAACCAAATATTCGGTTTTCTGCTGGAAGCTTTCGATATCTGTAAACTGATTTTTGAATGCGTGTATAGTATACGTGATGTCTCTGCCAGAAACAAAAAAACTTTCCCACAGACAAGAGTGGACGGAGCTATATGAGCTAGCCGAATAGACCCGAACGGGTGAATGCCAATCGCTGTTTGTTTATGTGGTTGATTGGCTGTGCGAATGACAAACGTCATTATAATCACTAGCAAAATCCATAGACACAGACTAACAGAGTGGAAATAAACGACTAACAGGAAAAACAGGTAAAAATGATTACATGTTATCTTCTCGGTGTATCCAAGGAAACGAAATTTTGACAAGATTTTTGCCACATCGCTACCCTACTAAGGGCCAGTTGTACAGTCCTCCAGTTAGCAGCCGCATAAGTTCTATTCTCGCAATACCGCGGAAAATGTGTTGTACGAACACGTAATAACGCCTAACCAGAGAATAAACCCGGAATAACTGAACCGGTAAATCTGGCAGGATTAGTGAAGTTAACCGGTGAATAAATTTTGACAATGGCAGGAATAGTTACAGAATTAGTGGTGACAAGTTTGTTTGTTAGAACGAGGAAGAAGAAGAAACAGGGACATCATACACATTATATGGAAGAACATGACGATCAAAAATTTCGTACTACTACTACTACTACTACTACTACTACTACTTTTCGATCTCATGAAATTGGTACTCTGTAAATTACGTTCCGTCGTGTTATTTATGTAAATGAGGTAGATAAAAATGACTATTTGTGCCAAAACAATCTCGCCTATTTGGAGTTTGTTACAACTGCTGCGATATTAGAAGCACCTGTTTCGTTTTATCTAGCAGACAGTTACAAAATGACGTAATCAAATCGAGTAACCACACCAGTCTTTGGTACTATTCATATGAACATCTTTTTCAGTATTAGACAAAGACATTTTGATCTTTCATGTAGCAAAACGTTTGACGAACTTTGAAGAGGTAACAGATTCTTTCGCAGAAAGGAAAGCACGTCGTGTAAAGCTGTAGCAAAATTAGAGAGAAAAAAATGCTGGGACCTAAGGATTGAAAAAATGTCTTGCTTCTCTCTTGTCTTTACTGGTTTTATGTCTTGCTTGTCTCTTGTCTTTACTGGTTTTATGTCTCCTATATTTAATTTTATGTCACACAAAAGAGAAAGTTATTAGCCAATAGACAATAAAGAGTGCAAATTTTCTGGAGAGTTCCTATTCGCCCAGTCCCAAATAATCCCATCCAGCATTAACTGCCAGTTTTTTTTTAAAGGGGGGGGTAGGATGTCAAACCGGCCGACTGGGAGTAGGAGAGGCACCACAGGATATTTTAATTTCCACTGTCCTCAATATAGGTTTGATGGCTTCCACTACAAAATATACACGTTTGAAATTCACAGAGCGAAATGCAGTGACGTGCGATGTGTGGCGTGATAGTGAACAACGGGTGCAAGCCCCCTCCATAAAAAACACGATCACACCAAAACACAACTGCCTCCCGAATTTTACTGTTGGCGCTACAGACGCTGGCAGATGACGTTCACCGGACATTCGCCATACCCACACCCTGCCATCGGATCGCCACGTTGTGTACCCGGATTCGTCACTCCACACATATTTTTTCCACTGTTAACCGTCCAATGTTTACGCTCCTTACACCAAGCGAGGCGTCGTTTGGCATTTACCGGCGTAATGTGTGGCTTATGAGCAGCCGCTCGACCATGAAATATAAGTTTTCTCAGCTCCCACCTAACTGTGTGTAACGCTCCAAGGACAGAAAACCCCGCGCGACCGCTACGGTCGCAGGTTCGAATCCTGCCTCGGGCATGGATGTGTGTGATATCCTTAGGTTAGTTAGGTTTAAGTTGTTCTAAGTTCTAGGGGACTGATGACCACAGATGTTAAGTTCCATAGTGCTCAGAGCCATTTGAATCATTGAACAGAAAACCCCAATTAATAAACTTTGTGGAAACTTAAAGAAGGGAAGTGAGTCATCTTGACGGTGACGGCAACTATTGACGATAAAATCTACACTGGTAATATTTCGATTAACACCTATATCATTCAAATACTGAGAATGACATACAAAAAGGGGAGATGAAAGGAAAGGATTATCATACACTCCTGGAAATGGAAAAAAGAACACATTGACACCGGTGTGTCAGACTCACCATACTTGCTCCGGACACTGCGAGAGGGCTGTACAAGCAATGATCACACGCACGGCACAGCGGACACACCAGGAACCGCGGTGTTGGCCGTCGAATGGCGCTAGCTGCGCAGCATTTGTGCACCGCCGCCGTCAGTGTCCGCCAGTTTGCCGTGGCATACGGAGCTCCATCGCAGTCTTTAACACTGGTAGCATGCCGCGACAGCGTGGACGTGAACCGTATGTGCAGTTGACGGACTTTGAGCGAGGGCGTATAGTGGGCATGCGGGAGGCCGGGTGGACGTACCGCCGAATTGCTCAACACGTGGGGCGTGAGGTCTCCACAGTACATCGATGTTGTCGCCAGTGGTCGGCGGAAGGTGCACGTGCCCGTCGACCTGGGACCGGACTGCAGCGACGCACGGATGCACGCCAAGACCGTAGGATCCTACGCAGTGCCGTAGGGGACCGCACCGCCACTTCCCAGCAAATTAGGGACACTGTTGCTCCTGGGGTATCGGCGAGGACCATTCGCAACCGTCTCCATGAAGCTGGGCTACGGTCCCGCACACCGTTAGGCCGTCTTCCGCTCACGCCCCAACATCGTGCAGCCCGCCTCCAGTGGTGTCGCGACAGGCGTGAATGGAGGGACGAATGGAGACGTGTCGTCTTCAGCGATGAGAGTCGCTTCTGCCTTGGTGCCAATGATGGTCGTATGCGTGTTTGGCGCCGTGCAGGTGAGCGCCACAATCAGGACTGCATACGACCGAGGCACACAGGGCCAACACCCGGCATCATGGTGTGGGGAGCGATCTCCTACACTGGCCGTACACCACTGGTGATCGTCGAGGGGACACTGAATAGTGCACGGTACATCCAAACCGTCATCGAACCCATCGTTCTACCATTCCTAGACCGGCAAGGGAACTTGCTGTTCCAACAGGACAATGCACGTCCGCATGTATCCCGTGCCACCCAACGTGCTCTAGAAGGTGTAAGTCAACTACCCTGGTCAGCAAGATATCCGGATCTGTCCCCCATTGAGCATGTTTGGGACTGGATGAAGCGTCGTCTCACGCGGTCTGCACGTCCAGCACGAACGCTGGTCCAACTGAGGCGCCAGGTGGAAATGGCATGGCAAGCCGTTCCACAGGACTACATCCAGCATCTCTACGATCGTCTCCATGGGAGAATAGCAGCCTGCATTGCTGCGAAAGGTGGATATACACTGTACTAGTGCCGACATTGTGCATGCTCTGTTGCCTGTGTCTATGTGCCTGTGGTTCTGTCAGTGTGATCATGTGATGTATCTGACCCCAGGAATGTGTCAATAAAGTTTCCCCTTCCTGGGACAATGAATTCACGGTGTTCTTATTTCAATTTCCAGGAGTGTAGATTCTTTATCAAACATCTAAAGAATAAATTCAAAATCATATGAACGAAGGTTAAATCCAAGAAAGTAATTCAGTCAAAGGTAACATTTGTCATGGAAGAGAGTTGTAGCCGCATTGAAAAGAAAATTAAATGCGACTGCACTGCGAATCGGATACGGAAATGTTCAGTTAGTTAATTGCTCTTGAGTCGCTCTAGAGCACTTTTGCGATAGTTGTCTAGATGCAAACGCTATTAGATTGTTTCAGTTTTGGAAGTTTGATAATTCGTGGGATAGAGATTGAAGTATTCGACTGAAGAAAGTTCATCTTTGATGTTCTCAACGCGACGGTATAGTAAGACGAGTGTGAGATTTCAATTGAGTGATACTGGTTTATCGGACTTAGCCTTCGTACTGATGAACAGTTACAAACCTTGAGAGCAATGGATCAACAACAGAAAAACAATTCGTAGTCTTGAGTAGGACACAATAAAACGAAGACACGAAGAAAGACAAGTACGCCGACTAGTCAAAAGTTGTCGTCAGCGTCACGATTACTGAACTGAACAGAAGTTAATCTTGAATGACATATCGGTGTGCGTGTGTTGTAGCGACAAACAATTAATTACAGAAAGAACAATAAAATCTGAGTCAAAAGACTCGTTAAACGGACAATATTAATGCAAGTTGATTGACTCTTTAAACATTTTAAGTGACTAAGTGAGTATATAAATAATGGACAGTGAAAAGTGATTAGTTTAAACCAGTATTACGGCGTATAACTCCAACGTAAGTTATCTCTGAAGTTATGTCAGACTGTTGTTAATAACTTGACGTAGCAACGGCATAGCAACGGAATAGAAGACAGCAAAATTTCATCCTCGCTATGTATGATGTGAAACACGGCCGTAATGATGAAATCTAGAATCAAGATCTTATTTCATCACGGAACTAACCAGGCATAAAAATAAAAATAAAAGATTACAGTTTACCAGTTCGCACAAGCTGAGAAAACTGTTGCGGACAGATAACAGAATACTTATAAAACACGCGAGGAGTTGTGTTCTTACGAGAGGTACAGGTGCCGTTCCACGTCATACCGACGGGGACGAACATCGTTACGAGTCGCGTCTCCTCCCGGCGAGTGAAGAAGGAGGGAAGGGACGTTTGGAATTCGTGTGTGATGGTCTAGATAGATGTCTGCCTGATACACATAACGCCGCTCTTCAACTGTCGGCGGTCTCTGTCAGTTAACAGACGAGGTCGGCCTGTACGCAATTGTGCTGTACGTGTCTCTTCACGTTTCCACTTCACTATCACATCGGAAACAGTGGACCTAGGGATGTTTAGAGGTGTGGAAATCCCGCGTACAGACTATGACAAAAGTGACAATCACCTGACCACGTTCGAAGTCCGTGAGTTCCGCGGAGCGCCCCATTCTGCTCTGTCACGATGTCGAATAACACTGAGCTCGCTGATGTGGAGTAGCTGGCAGCTCAATGCACCTAATATGAAAAACGTATGTTTTTGTAGGTGTCCGGATCCTTTTGATCACATATAATATATGTTGGCATGAAGTGCCACTTGGAGTCACTATACGAGGGACATTCAATAAGGATTGCAGCACATTTTTTCTGTGCCAGTTTCTATTGAAAAAATTCGGAATTTGCTATGGGACATAGTGGAATACTCCCGCTTCAGCCCGGAGAGTTTGATGAAGTTTCGGTAGGTGGTGGTGCTATACGTAGCCTACAAATTGGCGTCTGTAACAGAGGCGAATTCCAAGCAGAGAAATGTCAGTGAGTTTCTGTAGGCGGAAATATAGGCCATCGCAGATATTCAGAGGCGCTTGCAGAATCTCGACGGGAATAAAAACACAGTGAGTTGTTGTCACAACCAGGTCGCGCAAGCCTGTCCGAGCTGCCGCGTGCCAGTCGGCCGCACACACGTGTGACTCTTGCAACGTTGGAAAGTGTTGACACTCTCAGTCCAGGCAAACGACGGATCACAATCAAACACCTCGCTGCAGAACTGGACATCTCTGCTGGTCGTGCTGAAACACTCGTCCACCAGTTGGCGTACTCCAGGGTATGTACCGGCTAGGTTTCTCGCCGCCTAACAGAAACGCATAAAGAGCAACGAAGAACCATTTGTGCAGAATTGTTTGCGAGTTACGAGGGATGATCGCCACAATTTTTTGTCGAACATCGTCAGAGACGATGAAACATGGGTTCACCACTTCGAACCGAAAACAAAACAGCAATCCATTAAGTCGAGCCACACCACCTCTCCGACGAAAAATTTCAAAACCGTACCCTCAGCCAGTAAAGTTAGGGCGACCGTCTTCTGGGACTCTGAATTGATTTTTCTGTTTGATGTCCTCCCGCATGTTGCAACAGTCAACTACACTCCTGGAAATGGAAAAAACAACACATTGACACCGGTGTGTCAGACCCACCATACTTGCTCCGGACACTGCGAGAGGGCTGTACAAGCAATGATCACACGCACGGCACAGCGGACACACCAGGAACCGCGGTGTTGGCCGTCGAATGGCGCTAGCTGCGCAGCATTTGTGCACCGCCGCCGTCAGTGTCAGCCAGTTTGCCGTGGCATACGGAGCTCTATCGCAGTCTTTAACACTGGTAGCATGCCGCGACAGCGTGGACGTGAACCGTATGTGCAGTTGACGGACTTTGAGCGAGGGCGTATAGTGGGCATGCGGGAGGCCGGGTGGACGTACCGCCGAATTGCTCAACACGTGGGGCGTGAGGTCTCCACAGTACATCGATGTTGTCGCCAGTGGTCGGCGGAAGGTGCACGTGCCCGTCGACCTGGGACCGGACCGCAGCGACGCACGGATGCACGCCAAGACCGTAGGATCCTACGCAGTGCCGTAGGGGACCGCACCGCCACTTCCCAGCAAATTAGGGACACTGTTGCTCCTGGGGTATCGGCGAGGACCATTCGCAACCGTCTCCATGAAGCTGGGCTACGGTCCCGCACACCGTTAAGCCGTCTTCCGCTCACGCCCCAACATCGTGCAGCCCGCCTCCAGTGGTGTCGCGACAGGCGTGAATGGAGGGACGAATGGAGACGTGTCGTCTTCAGCGATGAGAGTCGCTTCTGCCTTGGTGCCAATGATGGTCGTATGCGTGTTTGGCGCCGTGCAGGTGAGCGCCACAATCAGGACTGCATACGACCGAGGCACACAGGGCCAACACCCGGCATCATGATGTGGGGAGCGATCTCCTACACTGGCCGTACACCACTGGTGATCGTCGAGGGGACACTGAATAGTGCACGGTACATCCAAACCGTCATCGAACCCATCGTTCTACCATTCCTAGACCGGCAAGGGAACTTGCTGTTCCAACAGGACAATGCACGTCCGCATGTATCCCGTGCCACCCAATGTGCTCTAGAAGGTGTAAGTCAACTACCCTGGCCAGCAAGATCTCCGGATCTGTCCCCCATTGAGCATGTTTGGGACTGGATGAAGCGTCGTCTCACGCGGTCTGCACGTCCAGCACGAACGCTGGTCCAACTGAGACGCCAGGTGGAAATGGCATGGCAAGCCGTTCCACAGGACTACATCCAGCATCTCTACGATCGTCTCCATGGGAGAATAGCAGCCTGCATTGCTGCGAAAGGTGGATATACACTGTACTAGTGCCGACATTGTGCATGCTCTGTTGCCTGTGTCTATGTGCCTGTGGTTCTGTCAGTGTGATCATGTGATGTATCTGACCCCAGGAATGTGTCAATAAAGTTTCCCCTTCCTGGGACAATGAATTCACGGTGTTCTTATTTCAATTTCCAGGAGTGTATAAGGGTATTCGCCTACTCTCAAAAAATTGAAGAATCGACTTCGGAGTATTGGTCTACACAAAAACGCAAACGAACTTCTCCTTCTCCATGACAACACAATGTCTCACACAACGTCTGCACACCCGAGAGGAGCTCACAAAACTTCATTGGACTGTTCTTCCTCATACATTCTACGGTCTGGATATCACACTTTCCGACTTCCATCTAATGGCTCTGAGCACTATGGGACTCAACTTCTGAGGTCATCAGTCCCCTAGAACTTAGAACTACTTACACCTAACTAACCTAAGGACACCACATACATCCATGCCCTAGGCAGGATTCGAACCTGCGACCATAGTGGTCTCGCGGTTCCAGACTGGAGCGCCTAGAACCGCACTGCCACTCCGGCCGGCTCCGACTTCCATCTGTTTAATCTTCGTTCATCCATTATGGACCGTGGGCCAACGACTGTCATGTGTTTCTTGATGAAATAATTTACTAACAGCCGTATGTATTGTAGAAATTTATTTCATGAACTTCTTATGTGCAACCAGTTTCCGCATTACATTGATGCCATCTTCAGGCCCCACACGTCATAGTCGTAAAATCGCTATATACGGAAGGAGCCATATAACTGGATCCGTGAATCAAATCGTTATGCAACAGCTCTTGGTGGCCTCAGTCTGTGTCGCCTGGCCACCAAGAGCTGATGCATAACGATTTGATTCACGGATCCAGTTATATGGCTCCTTTCGTATATAGCGATTTCACGACTATGACGTGTGGGGCCTGAAGATGGCATCAATGTAATGCCGAAACTGGTAGCACATAAGAAGTTCATGAAGTAAATTTCTACAATACATACGGCTGTTAGTAAATTATTGCATCAAGGAATTCCATCTGTTTGGCCCAAAGAAGGATGCACTGCGCAGTAAGCAGTACGTGGATTATAAGGAGGTTGTTGACGTAGTTAGACGTTGGCTCCGAAATCGACCAGTAGAGTGTTACATGCGGGCATACAAGCCTCCCCAGTAAGGTGACGCAAGGCCATTGCAATGAATGGAGATTACGTTAAAAAATAGTATAAGATTTTCACTCTGCAGCGGAGTATGCGCTGATATGAAACTTCCTGGCAGATTCAAACTGTGTGCCAGACCGAGCCTCGAACTCTGGCTGGACCTTTGACTTTCGCGGGCAAGGGCTCTACCAACTTTTTTTTTTTTTAATCTTAATTTGTTCGTTTTCGTTCGTTGTATCTGCCCGGGGCGGACGTCAGTTTTTTTTATTACAGAGTGCAGCTAACCCTCTGACCGAACACGCTGAGTTACCGTGCCGGCACTAATTGAGCTACCTAAGCACGACTCACTACTCGAGCTCACAACTTTAATTCCGCCAGTACATCGTCTCTAGTTCTCCAAGGTTTGCAGAAGAGCTTCTGTGAAGTTTGGAAGGTAGGAGACTAGGTACTGGCGGAATTAAAGCTGTGAGCTCGAGTAGTCAGTCGTGCTTGGGTAGCTCAGTTGGTAGAGCACTTACCCGCGCAAGGTAAAGGTCACGAGTTCAAGTCTCAGTCCGGCACACAGTTTTACTCTGCCAGGAAGTTCCTTAAAAAATAGTGTTTTGTAGCCAAAAGAGTGGGAAACAGCTGTTTATAATAAGTAATCTTCATTTACGACGGTCTGTTTCGGCTTAATCGCCATTTTCAAGCACGTGCAATTACAATTTTGGTGAGAAAGGGTGTGGATGCCAATGTAATTCACATTAAAGTAGCTGTCTTGTACTCACGTCTACAATGATATGACGTCCATATTGCGTCGTTAGTGGACTGTTTTGCTACTGTCACTGCTTTATTAAGATCGTAAATGGTTTTGAGATGTTGAAATTAAATGTTAGTTACGACGTGACATCTCTATGTTTTCCTCAGCCACTCATAAGAAATTCGTGTCATTTCGGTGTTGGGTGTCGCGGTTCTGATCAGTGTCGCAGAGGTGTTAAAAGGAGTGATGAAATGTGGGCAACAGGGTGTGACAACATTCCCATCGTGCGACACGTGCACGGTGCCATTTTATCGATCAGTTTTGTGTTGTAAAGTGCCGAGAAGTGAAACAACCTTTGAAAACATCGACATTTATTTGATAGCAAAAATGTATACACACAAACACATCAAATCATTTTATAAGAGAATAAATAGAGCCTTCTTCTCTTATCCGTTATGTTTTCTTTTCCCATACGTAACTAATAACGTGAGAGATAATTGTATATGTTTCTCCTTCGTTACAGCTGAATTTTTCACCTAAAAATGTTATTTGATAAAAATAAGTTCATTAATTTTCTTTCTCACTTACACACAGAGCAGGCATCAATCAGCTTCGTTCTGTTATTCATCATCATCATTTAATACAAAATTGTTGAGGCTTTCGTGGTCACTTGTTGACAAACTGCCTATTGGCTTCTGTCTCGGGTTCTTCGGCCGACGTTCATGTAATGATTTTTCTGACCGACAAGGAAGATCAAAGAGTGTCTTAGATCGGCGAAGGAGAAAAGAGACCCACTTGCAATGTCGGGAATATACCGCATACCATGCACATGCGGAAAAGTTTATGTCGGAATGACTGGACGATCCATTAACACCAGAATCAAGGAACATAAGCGACATTGCAGGTTGGGGCAGGTGGAGAAATCGGCCGTGGCAGAACACGCACTGAATGAGACCGACCACGTAATAAAATTCGCCGACACGGAAGTTCTGGCTGTAGAGAACGACTATCACACGCGCTTGTTCAGAGAAGCTGTAGAAATACAAAAACACGCGAACAGTTTGAACAAGAAAGAGGAAAGCCTTAGGGTAAACGGATCCTGGCTTCCCGTACTGCAGCGAACGACCGTCGCAGGTAGCAAGAGGAGAACCGCACCGGAAATGACTGCGGAGAAGCCCTCGGACGTTGGCGCGCCAGGTACATATAGTCTGCGCCCGCGAGCTCGGCTCCAGTTCACCACCGGCAATGGAGGGTGAAGCTTTGACAATGCCAGCCACTCGTGCTGGCGAAACGTCAGAAAAATCATTAGATGAACGTCGGCCGAAGAACCCGAGACAGAAGCCAATAGGCAGTTTATCATCATTTAAGACTGATTATGCCTTTCAGCGTTCAGTCTGGAGCATAGTCCCCCTTATAAAATTCCTCCATGATCCCCTATTCAGGGCTAACATTTATGCCTCTTCTGATGTTAAGCCTATTACTTCAAAATCATTCTTAACCGAATCCAGGTACCTTCTCCTTGGTCTACCCCGACTCCTCCTACCCTCTACTGGTGAACCCATGAGTCTCTTGACCCCACCATCTAAGCCTGTTGGCCCTGACTGCTACATTTATAGAGTTCATTCCCAGTTTTTCTTTGATTTCCTCATTGTGGACACCCTCCTGCCGTTGTTCCCATCTACTAGTACCTGCAATCATCCTAGCTACTTTCATATCCATAACCTCAACCTTATTGATAAGGTAACCTGAATCCACCCAGCTTTCGCTCCCATACAACAAAGTTGCTCGAAAGATTGAACGGTGCACAGATAACTTAGCCTTGGTACTGACTTCAAAAAATGGTTCAAATGGCTCTGAGCACTATGGGACCTAACAGCTATGGTCATCAGTCCCCTAGAACTTAGAACTACTTAAACCTAACTAACCTAAGGACAGCACACAACACCCAGCCATCACGAGGCAGAGAAAATCCCTGACCCCGCCGGGAATCGAACCCGGCAACCCGGGCGTGGGAAGCGAGAACGCTACCGCACGACCACGAGATGCGGGCGGTACTGACTTCCTTCTTGCAGAAGAGAGTAGATCGTAGCTGAGCGCTCACTGCATTAGCTTTGCTGCACCTCGCTTCCAGTTCTTTCACTATGTTGCCATCCTGTGAGAATATGCATGCTAAGTATTTGAAACCGTCCACCTGTTCTAACTTTGTTCCTCCTATTTGGCGCTCAATCCGTTTATCTCTCTTTCCCACTGACATTACTTTAGTTTTATAGACGCTAATCTTCATACCATTGTCCTTACATTTCTGATATAGCTCTAAAATATTACTTTGCAAACTTTTAATCGAATCTGCCATCACAACTAAGTCATCGGCATATGCGAGACTGCTTATTTTGTGTTCACATATCTTAATCTCACCCAACCAGTCTATTGTTCTCAACATATGATCCATAAATAATATGAATAACAGTGGAGACAGGTTGCAGCCTTGTCTTACCCCTGAAACTACTCTGAACCATGAACTCAGTTTACCGTCAACTCTAACTGTTGCCTGACTATCTATGTAAAGACCTTTAATTGCTTGCAAAAGTTTGCCTACTATTCCATAATCTCGTAGAACAGACAATAACTTCCTCCTAGGAAGCATAGATACAATTCCCTGTTCCACTCGTAACACTTCTCCATTATTTGCCGTAAGCTAAAGATCTGGTCCTGACAACCTCCAAGAGGCCTAAACCCACACTGATTTTCATCCAATTTGTCCACAACTAATACTCGCACTTTCCTTTCAACAATACCTGAGAAGATTTTACCCACAACGCTGATTAAAGAGATACCTCTGTAGTTGTTACAATCTTTTCTGTTTTCATGTTTAAAGATGGCTGTGATTACTGCTTTCGTCCAGTCTGATGGAACCTGTCCCGACTCCCACGCCATTTCAGTTATCCTGCGTAGCCATTTAAGACCTGACATTCCACTGTATTTGATGAGTTCAGACTTAATTTCATCCACCCCAGCCGCTTTATTGCACTGCAATCTATTGACCATTTTCCCCACTTCCTCAAATGTGATCCTATTTCCATCAACATTCCTGTCCCATTGTACATCGAAATCTGATACATTACTGACCGTATTTTCACCTACATTCAGCAACTCTTCAAAATATTCCCTCCATCTGCCCAAGGCATCAACAGGATTCACCAGCAGTTTTCCTGACTTGTCCCAAATACTTGTCATTTCCTTCTTACCTCCCTTTCAAAGACTGCTAATTACACTCCAGAATGGTTTTCCAGCAGCTTGACCCAAAGTCTCCAACCTGTTTCCAAAGTCTTTCCAAGATTTCTTCTTGTATGCTGCAATTATCTGTTTGGCTTTGTTTCTTTCTTCAACATAACTTTCTCTGTCTACCTGAGTTCTAGTATGTAGGAATTTTTGATACGCCTTCTTTTTCCTTTTACAGGCTGCCTTGACTGTGTCATTCCACCAAGCTGTTTGCTTCATCCTGCCTTTACACACTACTGTTCCAAGACATTCTTTCGTTCTGTTATTGTAAAACCTAAATCATTTTTCGCCTATGGAAGCGAACTGACTGCAAAAAATATGTAAGTCCTCGTGGGAGATTTGCAATTTGCCACGAAAAAAAAAGTAAAGATTAAGGACAAAAAATTATGAAATCCACTTCTATAATATGAATGAGTTCAGTGAAAATTTATTAACTTCCAACATTACCAGACAACGATGCCGTCAAAACATTTTTCCCGAGAAACTGTGATTGTGACGTGACGTGACGTGACGTGCTGGTACTTGACGCCTTTTGTTAATTTCGTCATTTGAAATGCAGTGGAATGCTTTGACGTGACATGACATGACGGAAAGTGTGAACTGGCTTTACACTGAGTTAACAAAAGTCGTGGGAGATACTCTAATATCGTGCCGGACCCGGCGTAGTGCAGCAACTCGACGTGGCATGGATACAACAAATCGTTGGAAGTCCCCTTCAGAAATATTAGGCCAAGGTGCCTCTACAGCCGTCCATAATTATGATAGTGTTGCCAGTCTAGGATTTTGTGTACGAACTGATCTCTACATTACGTCCCATAAATGATCTGTGGGAGCCGGCCGCTGTGGCCGAGCGGTTCTTGGTGCTTCAGTCCGGAACCGCGCTGCTGCTACAGCCACAGGTTCGAATCCTGCCTGGGGCAGGCTACTTTGGTGTAAGTAGTTCAAAGTCTAGGGGACAGATGACCTCAGATGTTAAATAAAAAAAAAAAAAAAAACTGTGGGATTCATGTCGGGCGAGCGGGGTGGGGTGGCCAAATCATTCTCCATTCTCTCGAACTGTCCAGAATGTTCTCAAACCAAACGCGAACAACTGTGGACCGGTGACACGGCACTTTGTCACCCATAAAAGTTCCACTGTTGTTAGGGAACATAAAGTCCATGAATGATAGCAGGCGAGCTCCAAGTAACCAAACATAATCATTCCCAGTCAATGATCGGTTCAGTTGTACCAGAGTTGCCATTCCATTCCGTGTAAACACAGTCCACGCCATTATGGAGCCATCACCAGCTTGCACAGTGCTTTGTTAACAGTTTAGGTCTATGGCTTCGTGGGGTCTGCGCTGCCCTCGAACCCTACCATTAGCACTTACCAACTAAAATCGGATCTTATTTGACCAGCCCACGGTTTTCCAGTCGTCTACGATCGAACGAATATGGTCACGAGCCTAGGATAGGAGCTGCAGGCGATGTCGCACTGTTAGCAAAGGAACTCGTGTCGGTCGTCTTCTGCCATAGTCCATTAACGTCACATTTCGTCGCACTGTACTAACGAAACGTTCGTCGTGCGTCCCTTGCGTCTCTACGCAAACGCCGCTCCTCTCGGTCGTTAAGTGAAGACCGTCGGCCACTGTGTTGTCCATGGTGAAAGGTAATGCCTGGAAGTTGGTATTCTAGGCACACTCTCGACACTGTGGATCTCGGAGTATTGAATTCCCTAACGATTTCCGATATGGAATGTCCCATGCGTCTAGCTCAAACTACCATTCCGCGTTCAGAGTCTGTTCATTTCCGTCGTGTGGCCATAATGAAGTTGGACACCTTCTCAGTGAATCACCTGAGTACAAATGACTGTTCTGCTTTTTTTTCCTTTATTGAGTTTTCGATTCCCCCCGAAGGGGGCGGGCTGGCAGCAGCTTAGTACGCCGCTCGTCAGCCTACAGAATTTGTTTAAAAAAACAATGAAGATAACAAATAATAAAAGCAGGCGATAAAATCGGTGACGTAAACGGTAAAATGGCGGAAAATTGTGGAACTTAAAACATAAAACAAAGGGTTGGTGATGCTAATAAAATACACAGGTTCAAATGGTTCAAATGGCTCTGAGCACTATGGGACTCAACTGCTGTGGTCATAAGTCCCCTAGAACTTAGAACTACTTAAACCTAACTAACCTAAGGACAGCACACAACACCCAGCCATCACGAGGCAGAGAAAATCCCTGACCCCGCCGGGAATCGAACCCGGGAACCCGGGCGTGGGAAGCGAGAACGCTACCGCACGACCACGAGATGCGGGCAAAATACACAGGAAGCAGGTAAAATAATAGACAGGCAATTAAAAAACACGGCGACAGTCTGGTTTCTGTTCGCAAGAGATATAAAAATCACACCCAGCGGCAGCATGATTTCTGTTCGCAACACTTTGGAAAGACGCACGACACTGAACACTCACTTGAACACTGCACTAAAAAGTTGGCACAAATATCACCGCAGTCGAGGGCAGACGGGGGAAACCTGGACAGATGATGGGAAAAAAAAGGAGGGAAGGAGAGGAAAAACGAATTGGGGGGGGGGGGTGAGGGGGGTTGGCAAAGGAGCCGACGGAGGACGAGAACTCATAAGAGAAGGGGGGGGGGGGGCTGGGCAGACGCGAGAGGGAGTGGGGAAAGGCAGAGGAGGGGAATGCAAAAGGACTCGGGGATGGGGGGGGCGGACTGTTCCGCCAATGCACTTCCCTTTTATACCTTTTGTACGCGATACTTCCGTCATTGTATATGTGCATATCGCTATGCCATGACTTTCGTCACCTCATTGTAATGTGGTATCTGCACTGTGTGTTAGGACAGGAGAGTCAAAGTCTGTTTTGTGTTAGGTTTCCAATAACGTCATGTTTATTTGAACGGCTCGCTGTGTTACATTTTTGAACAGGTATTGAGGAGAGAAAGCAAATTACCGCCTAAAAAAACACAGGGTGCTACTTAAAAAAGACGTACAGCTGTTCATATTTTCGTAACAAAGTTACGAGAAATGCGGTCATACTGGTAACTAAACAAATTGTGTTTGATGTATGTTTTATTTTGCTTTTGGACAAAAGGTTGTCAAGATAAATGGGACATCCTATATACAAGGAAAGATTACGCACAGAGTTTCCCATTCAGAAATGTCATTTGTATGTTGGTTGTTTGTGAGAGGCTTACGTTATACCGCGTGTATTCTGCTAACACGTAGCGGCATTGGGCAGCTGCAGGGTCGTGCTCTATCGGGACTGCGGTTTATCGTTCCACGGTATTGTTGCTCCTGTTCGTCGGGAACACTCGCCAGCAGTACACTCGCTGACGCGAAAGCGTTTAGACGTGCTCCAAGGTCGCTCTTCCGTGTGACGCCTGAGTTTTCCTTATAGTGCGTGAATGGTTTTAAGTTTCGTACGTTTACCAGTAACAACCTATATCATTTCAACTTCCTCTCGGTCAACACTAGCCTCACCATATGTGGCGAGGGGCAGGTGATTCCGACGCCCGTCCTAGTCACCATCGGCAACAACTGTTAGGTGGCTACATCGAGATACGGTTCCCTTCCAAGCTCCTTCAAGAACTACGTTGAACAACACGATGAATGCCATCAGCCGCTCGTTAGGTGTGAATCTGGAGTACACCCTGGAGAGGAGAACACGGAAATGTCAGAACAGGACTTCTCACACGACTCCTCCAGACTCTCCAGCACGAGAAATGTGCGGCAAAGTGAGGTTAGTCTGGAATTAAGGAATTTAGAACCGTTCATTGCGTAACCTTATCTAAGTATCATCAGTTACTAATGTTTCAGATGTAACTGATATCCCTGTAAATTTAACTTCCGCTTCCGATCCTACTGTGGAAACTGTAAGTACTCAGGAGTCAATTAACTTCCTCGTTATAGATGTTAGAATACTTTCCAAAGAGTATGCAGGGGATCGTAAAGAATAAATTGTCAAACTGCTGACCTTCTTGTTGACCTTCGACTCTCAAACTTTACCGGACGCTGTGTGTATTCATGGAACTAGGTGTCCTTTAGAGCTTTAGGTGGTATCTGTCACTCAGTACTTTAATGGCCTCCAATACGGCCACATCAGCAAACAGTGTCGTTCCCAGATCAGAAGCCTTAGCTGTTGCTATTTGCGCTCACTATGGGGGACAACACCCATCCAAGAGTCGGTTCTGTACTGAATATCATAAACGGCGAAGAGGTTGAAGAACTAGCTAAGTTTAATAATATTGACTTCGTGGATACGATGAAGTTTACTCCTATGAAATTAAAATTAAATCAATACCATTAGCTGCTGACAGCTGTTGAAATACATCAACGGGGACAGTTGAAAATGTGTGCCCCGACCGGGACTCGAACCCGTGATAGCCTGCTTACATGGCAGACGCTCTATCCATCTGAACCACCGAGGGAACAGAGGATAGTGCGACTGCAGGGACCTATCGCCGGCACGCTTCCCGTGAGACCCACATTCTCAACTTATAATCCACACACTACATTCGTACTATTATACCCATTACTCGTGGCAGAAAATCGACCGAGTCCCGTAAGCGTTCACGCAATTAGTGTGCATCCGCACTGAAGAAGGTCATCAGGCGGTTAGTCTTAACGATATGAAAATGGCATCTGTTCCTTCGGAAATGTCAGAAGGAACAGATGCCATCTTCATAATTTTACTCGTATGCCAACCTACGCGTCCACAACCAGGGACAACTTTTCTTGCTGTGCCGATCATAAATGCTCGAATGAACTCCCAGCACTCCAGATTTCCAAACAACACAGCCGCTGCCTGCCACAAGCATACATTGTGAACAACAAAGAGACAGGGACCGACGGCTGGCGGAAGTAAGCAAATACCGGAACGTGCATGACTGGTCTCAGTACCGAAATCTGATATGCCCTACACAACATGCAGCCACACCTATAGGTCAGAATCTTTGTCTGCTAGAGCCCACAAGTTAGCAACTTCGCAAGTACCAAACCAACGACAGCCATCATTTCACCCCGAACTGATCAATAAGATAATAAATGTTATTGAAATTATCATTTTGAATATACGAGAAAACAGTGCTATGAACGGTAACAGTATCAGGTACCTCGTACGAGAAATACAGGGTGTAAATTTTAAGTTGACAAACCAGAATAACTCGAAAAATAAGCTTCACACGAAAAAATGTGTAGAAACCAAAGTTTATTATTTTCGAGAGGGACATCTGCTGGTGCTAAAATTAGCCCGCCGCCCCAGCCCCTGGAGGTGGGGCGGGAGGCAACTTTAAATTTCAAATAGGAATCCCCATTTTTTATTGCAGAATCAGATTCTACATAAAAAAACTACGTACATTTTGTCTTAAATATTTGTTTTGATTCTTGGTTGGCTCAAATGGCTCTGAGCACTGTGGGACTCAACTGCTGTGGTCATTAGTCCCCTAGAACTTAGACCTACTTAAACCTAACTAACCTAAGGACATCACACACATCCATGCCCGAGGCAGGATTCGAACCTGCGACCGTAGCAGTCGCACGGTTCCGGACTGCGCGCCTACAACCGCGAGACCACCGCGGCCGGCTAGATTCTTGGTAGTTGACGCTGCAATTCAAGAAAATCCATGTTCTCATTTTTGCGTGGAGAATGGAACGACACACTCGTCCACCAGTTGGCGTACTCCAGGGTGTGTACCTGCTGGGTTTCTCGCCGCCTAACAGAAGCCCATAAAGAGCAACAAAGTTCCATCTGTGCGGAACTGTTTGCGCGTTGCGAGGGCTTATCGCAACAATTTTTTGCCGAACATCGTCAGAGACGATGATACATGGGTTCATCACTTCGAACCGAAAACAAAACTGCAATCCATGAAGTCGAGCCACACCACCTCTCCTCTGAAGAAAAATTTCAAAAACGTACCCTCAGCCAGTAAAGTTATGGCGACGGTCTTTTGGGACACTGAAAGGATTATTCTGTTTGATGCCCTCCCTCATGTGCAACAGTCAACTATAAGTGTATTCGCCTACCCTCAAAAAATTGAAGAATCGACTTCAGCGTATTGGTCTACACAAAAATGCGAACGAACTTCTCCTTCTCCATGACAACACAATGTCTCACACCACGTCTGCACACCCGACAGGAGCTCACAAAACTTAATTGGACTGTTCTTCCTCATCCATTCTACGGCCTGGATATCGCGCCTTCCGACTTCCATCTGTTTGGCCCAAAGAAGAGTGCGGACGTCGTGTCCTCGTGGGGCCTGTCAATTTCATCCGTTGCCTTCGCCGGTGTCGCATCAGAGCGTCGCATTTTTGTTATCATTGCATCCCAAGTGGTGCTATGTTGAAAACCGTTATCTCTGTTGAGAAGGTTATCATGCACTCGTATCTCCACAGCCTCTTTAAAGATCGAATCCCAGAACCCATTCGCCCTGAGCAGCAGCTTTGTTTGCTCGAAATCAAGCATATGGGTTTCATTGACACTGTGTTCCGCCACCGCAGATTTCTCCGTTCGTCCTAGACGAACGCTCCTTATGTGTTCTGATCGGCGCTGCATATACATTGAAGTGTCAAAGAAACTGGTACGCCTGACTAATATCGTGTAGGGCCCCGGCGAACACGCAGAAGTGCCGCAACACGAAGTGGCATGGACTCAACTAATGTCTGAAACAATGCTGGAGGAAATTGACACCATGAATCCTGCAGGGCTGTTCATAAATCGGTAAGAGTATGAGGGGGTGAAGATCTCTTCTGAACAGCACGCTGCAAGGCATCCCAGATATGCTCAATAATGTTCGTGTCTGCGCTGTTTGGTGGCCAACGGAAGTGTTTAAACTCAGAAGAGTGTTCCTTAGCAATTCTGGGCGTGTGGGGTGTCTCACTGTCCAGCTGGTATTGCCCAAGTCCGTCGGAATGCACAATGGACATGAATGGATGCGGGTGAACAGACAGGATACTTACGTACGTGTCACCTGACAGAGTCGTATTTTGACGTACTAGGGGTCACATATAATTTTAACTGCACACGCCCTACATCAAAAACTGTTCAAATGCGTGTGAAATCTTATGGGACTTAACTGCTAACGTCATCAGTCCCTAAGCTTACACACTACTTAACCTAAATTATCCTAAGGACAAACACACACACCCATGCCCGAAGAAGGACTCGAACCTCCGCCGGGACCAGCCTCACAGTCCATGACTGCAGCGCCTTAGACAGCCCTACATCATTACAGAGCCTCCACCAACTTGAACAGTCCCCTGATGACATGCTGGGTCCATGGATTCATGAGGTTGTCTCCATACCCGTACACGTCCACCCGCTCGATACAATTTGAAACGAGACTCGTCAGACCAGGCAATATGTTTCAAGTTATCAACAGCTCGATGTCGGTGTTAATGGGCCCAGGCGAGGCGTAAAGCTTTGGGTCGTGCGATCATCAAATGCACACGAGTTGGCCTTCGGCTCCAAAAGCCCATATCAATGATGTTTCGTTGAATGGTTCGCACGCTGATGCTTGTTGATAGCCCATCATTAAAATCTGCAGCAATTTGCGGAAGGATTGCACTTCTGTGACGTTGAACAATTCTCTTCAGTCGCCGTTGCTCCCGTTCTCACAGGATCTTTTTCCGGCCGCAGCGATATCGGAGATTTGATGTTTTACCCGATTCCTGATATTCACGCTACACTAGTGAATTGGTCGTACGGGAAAATTTCCACTTCATCGCTGCCTGGGACTTGCTGTGTCCCATAGCTCGGGCGCCGACTATAACACCACGTTCAAACTCACTTACCAGTTTCTTTGGTGCCTCAGTATACATCACTGCGTCTGGCCGATGTATTGTTTGCCACACTCGTGACTGATGCTGTAGACTCCAGGTGCCTTTAGTCCTAGTTTATCCTAAGCGAAAGATGGTTCTAATATTGATGTTTCTAATGTTCTGGTAACCTTTGCCGCGTGTGGCCCAGCATACGGAAGGAACGCCAAGCGCTTCGTGTCTTCTTCTCGTACGTCTTCTCTCTTCTTGTTGCTCGGTTAGATAGCGCGTCTTATCTGTGCCCCGCAATAACCGCTCTCGTGAAAGATTTTTCTCAAGTGCTGCAGTTCGGAAGGTAGACTCTCCTTGTCGCATATGTCTCGCGCTCTGCGCACCAAGCTGGTGATCACGAATTTGCCTTGTGGTGGATTGTGGCAGCTATTGGCGTTAAGGTACAGGTCTTCTTCCTGCAAGCAGAATGACCTAACGTGCCGTCAGTCTTCTTCTTTATCATGATGTAGAGGAAAGTCAGACATCCGTTTTCTTCCACCTCCATGCTGAATTTAATATTGTCATGTATGCCGTTGATGTGGTTAAGAAATTCTTGTAGATTTTCTTCGCCATGCGGCCAAATCACTAAGGCGTCGCCCATGTACCGCCGTATCGGGTGCCGGCGCACCGTTTCGAGAGCCATTTCTTCGAAGTGTTCCACGTGTAAGTTTGCAATACATGGCGCCAAGGTGGCAACGTTGTGTTGTTCCACTTGTGTAGACCAGTGTGTTCATCCCTTCCAGATTCTCAGTCAAGAGTTTCGGCTCCTTACAGTCATCACGTGATTTTTGAGAGTGCCATGAGGGAATTTGTGTTTTTGTTATGTGTTTCGAATATGGAGCAGTGAAATTTAGAGGAACGTTATGGCATCAAGTTTTGTTTTAAACCTGGGGAATCCGCGAATGTGACATCAGAAACGTTGAAACAGCCCTATGGGGAACATTCTTTATGAAGAGCACAAGTTTTTCGCTGGCACAAATCATTTTTGGAAGACGGAGAATACGTTGAAGATGAACCTCGTTCAGTGAGACCTTTAAACTTTAAAAAAAAAAAAAAACTTCGGAAACGTCAAACATGTGCTTGCTCTTGTGAGATCAGATCGACGGTTAACTATAAAGATGGTGGGTGACCGAAATTTTGCACATTCCAAAATCGTACCGTAAAACTTCACGACTGAGCCCAAGGACAAACAAAGAACCGCGTGCGTTCATCCTGTATTTTTTAGTAAGATGCTGAGACAAAGTGCAACATGAGGAGTACCAAACTGAGACGTCTCCTCGCACGGAAAACGCTCGAAGGAGCAAATCTAAGATCAAAATAATGATTATTGGCTTTTTTGACAGTAGGGGTATCCTTCATAAGGAATTCGTTCCGTCAGGACAAACTGTCAACCAATTGTTTTACAAATATGTCCTTGAAAGGCTCAGGAAAAGAGTGATCGAGTGATACTGGACATTGTAGACAAGTGGATGACCCATCATGAGAATACCCCACGTCAGACGACCACTTCCATCAAACGAATTTTTTATCTCAAAAACCATTCCTCTTGTTCCACAGCCCCCCTGTTCACCTGCTCAGGCCCTTGTGACTTTTCTCTTTTCCCGAAATTGAAAAATGTCTTGAAAGGACGTCATGTTGGGACTCTGCAGAATATTCAGAAATATGTTACCAACATGTTAAAGGCCCTACCAGTTGAAGCCTTTCAGGGCTGCTACCAAGCTGGTGTATAGCTGCCGAAGGGAACAGCTTTGTAGGGGACAATATTGTTGTTTGAAAACAATAAATACTTTGGTAGATCAAAAATTAATCTCATTACGATTCTCACACACCTCGTATACAGTAAAGATGTGTTTCAGATGGCTAAACAGAGTACAAACTTCGCAGGTCAAATAAGTAAAAAAATTAAAAAAACACTACTGTCATGTGAATATGCAGTGTATGGGCTCAGGAGGGCAATACTCAACGCCATGAATTATCCCCACGGCCACACACAACTAGAAGTCGAGAGGAACGACAAATTGTTTGCTTAGCTCTTTGGGATTATACAGCCATATCATGTATTTTGCATCGGGAATAGGTTTTTTAGCAGAAAGACAAGTATACACATGGACAGTACGATGACACCTGTCTGTGTAGGGTGTAGGGTGAGTACGTTGAGGATATCTTTCAGCGTGTAAGTCACTAGCTCTCACTGAATTTCGTTGGCATTCTCCGTAAATGAGAAGCATATCGACTTGTTCTTCGAAGGAATATATCATTCACATTCACTTGATTCGACGATACTAGTCTTACCGTTCCTGTTATTGTTGTATTGCGAAACCGTCGAATGGTGTTTACACATCTATGGCACGTTAGATGGATACCCCGTATTCGAAGAATATTCACTATTTGCACGATATACGAGAGGGAATTTTCAGAGCTTGTGCTTCGATAAGTGCCGATGTGATAAGGAATACCACTCAATCCACGATAAGAAGATTGCAGCACTGCGTTGATACCAATGGTCATCACTTCGAACACCTTCTGTAAATGAACATTCATGCCACCTTTGTGACCTTCGTTTACCTTCAAAGACCTAACTGTTACACATGACTGGATTCGTCTCGATAGCCGCTATCAAAAAATAAGTACCAAACTACAGCATCCCACTTTTTAAAAAAAAGTTGATCTTCTCATCTCTGACGCGACCCCACCTTGCAACAAAAAACCAACGCCAAATCATGGCCCCCGTTGTTCCGTGCAACTTTTGTCCCACAAACTTTTCAGCTCCTATCATACTTTCAGAGTTATTCTTGGTGGCAATAGTTACTGACTCACCCTGTATAATTCGATCTTATCTGTCACATAAGCTAATGTGATAATCATTCCATACTAGATAATAAACAGAGCATTCTTTTATGGTGTCTTTGTTGTGTGTGCAACAGCTGATTTAACAGTAACTTAATGGTTGTAGGTGTAATTGTAGCTTATATGTTGTAGATATACAGAAAATATGTAATCCGGGAATGTAAGTTAATGTTGTACATATACACTCCTGGAAATGGAAAAAAGAACACATTGACACCGGTGTGTCAGACCCACCATACTTGCTCCGGACACTGCGAGAGGGCTGTACAAGCAATGATCACACGCACGGCACAGCGGACACACCAGGAACCGCGGTGTTGGCCGTCGAATGGCGCTAGCTGCGCAGCATTTGTGCACCGCCGCCGTCAGTGTCAGCCAGTTTGCCGTGGCATACGGAGCTCCATCGCAGTCTTTAACACTGGTAGCATGCCGCGACAGCGTGGACGTGAACCGTATGTGCAGTTGACGGACTTTGAGCGAGGGCGTATAGTGGGCATGCGGGAGGCCGGGTGGACGTACCGCCGAATTGCTCAACACGTGGGGCGTGAGGTCTCCACAGTACATCGATGTTGTCGCCAGTGGTCGGCGGAAGGTGCACGTGCCCGTCGACCTGGGACCGGACCGCAGCGACGCACGGATGCACGCCAAGACCGTAGGATCCTACGCAGTGCCGTAGGGGACCGCACCGCCACTTCCCAGCAAATTAGGGACACTGTTGCTCCTGGGGTATCGGCGAGGACCATTCGCAACCGTCTCCATGAAGCTGGGCTACGGTCCCGCACACCGTTAGGTCGTCTTCCGCTCACGCCCCAACATCGTGCAGCCCGCCTCCAGTGGTGTCGCGACAGGCGTGAATGGAGGGACGAATGGAGACGTGTCGTCTTCAGCGATGAGAGTCGCTTCTGCCTTGGTGCCAATGATGGTCGTATGCGTGTTTGGCGCCGTGCAGGTGAGCGCCACAATCAGGACTGCATACGACCGAGGCACACAGGGCCAACACCCGGCATCATGGTGTGGGGAGCGATCTCCTACACTGGCCGTACACCACTGGTGATCGTCGAGGGGACACTGAATAGTGCACGGTACATCCAAACCGTCATCGAACCCATCGTTCTACCATTCCTAGACCGGCAAGGGAACTTGCTGTTCCAACAGGACAATGCACGTCCGCATGTATCCCGTGCCACCCAACGTGCTCTAGAAGGTGTAAGTCAACTACCCTGGCCAGCAAGATCTCCGGATCTGTCCCCCATTGAGCATGTTTGGAACTGGATGAAGCGTCGTCTCACGCGGTCTGCACGTCCAGCACGAACGCTGGTCCAACTGAGGCGCCAGGTGGAAATGGCACGGCAAGCCGTCCCACAGGACTACATCCAGCATCTCTACGATCGTCTCCATGGGAGAATAGCAGCCTGCATTGCTGCGAAAGGTGGATATACACTGTACTAGTGCCGACATTGTGCATGCTCTGTTGCCTGTGTCTATGTGCCTGTGGTTCTGTCAGTGTGATCATGTGATGTATCTGACCCCAGGAATGTGTCAATAAAGTTTCCCCTTCCTGGGACAATGAATTCACGGTGTTCTTATTTCAATTTCCAGGAGTGTAAAAAAATATGCAAACCAGCAATGTAAACTGAGAACAACGACGCACTGCCTCCACTCAGCCGTGTCACTGCAGAGCTCACCCACTCCTGGCCTCTACATTTTGGCGTCATAAGCATCTGAGACGGACATTAGTAGCCAGACCTAGGAGCACGCCGCTGATCTAGCGGTTGGCATCGAGAAGAGAGTTGCAATAAAGTGAGTGGACGAACTGTTTTGTTTTTCTTCTCCTATTTTTGTGTGCAGCGGAGATGAATTAAAGGCGAGACTGACATCGTAACTTGAGAGTAACATTTACAAAGTTGTAGGAACCGGATTATTTGTCGCAATTACGTGGCAATGCTAAAGCGCACTGTTTGCAGCCAATAAGGGGTTCGCAGCACAAACTGTTAGGGCACAGCGCACCATGTACTGAGTCGGTATCAGTGGAATGTTTCACATACCACCGTTATGCCCATACTGCTATGGAGTGTACCGAATCAAAGTGACTTGTGGTTAGACATAAGGTGTTTATTGTTCTTGTATTGTTGTGTTAGTGCACATGGTGGTGTATTGGGGATAAAGGTTCCACAAGACAAGGTCGCGATGCAGGATGTTTCCAGGCAAATTCAGTCGTTAATTATTGGCAGATAAGACAAAGACGCTTAGGCAAATAGTTGCTACGGAGGAAGGCAGCGCATTCTCTAGTTTGTCTATTTCATTGGTGGATCCAGCCACCGCCTGTTTGATTACTCCCTTTTCTGGTAACCCAAGTGAAGATGTATTGTTCTTCCTGGATGACCTGGAAGCAGCAGCAAGGACTAGGTTTTGGTCCAGTGATCAGCTGTTACAGATGGCTAAATTGTGACTATACGGAGGAGGCTAAAGCGTTAGTGAGATATAACGAAGAGTTAAGGAAAGCACTAACATTTCAGCCATTAGGATAAAGGTTCCGGCAATTCTATAAGAATTTCAGTTATAGGACAAGGAAAATTAGTGGGTATATGTACGAATAAATGGAAGGTAATGAAGCGAATAAGGTTATTTCCAGGTAGCAGAACTAGGACACTAAACGCTTTCCTGAGGGTCCTGCCACCAGATATACCTAAGAGGGTTTGCGCAGGTACCTTAAAGACCTGAATGCTGCCATTTGAATAGTTATGGAGTAGGAAGCTGTGAGCAATAGACAATGTGCTTTGTCTACTGACATAAGGTGTCATCGGTGTAGATGTCAAGGTAATGTCCATAGAGAGTGTCATCAGCCATAATGTGAGAAGTATTGTTTGGTTGGGCACCAGCAACGGGATTATAGAAGCAAGAGGCGAAATGGACAGGGGCAGAATATTCATGTGTTAAATGCAAATAGGAGCCTCAATTCCGCTGGGTGGTATTCCTATTAAATTTCAATGCTGCAAAAATGTATTCAGAGGTGGAGTATGGCATAGTAAGCGTTGGAAGAGTTGTTGAGCACAGGGATGTATATGTCAGTGACAAGCCTGGACCTCATAGGTAGGAAACCGCTAAACCCTCCATGTCATAGTCTGCATGGCGTGGGAGAGATTGCTGTGAAATCACTCACGTCAGTAATATTAATTTTTCAGGATGGGATGGAACCATGTCAGCAGTGCGTAGAAGTGGTCCCTCATTTAAGTGAAGGTTACTGTGCAATCCTAGTGCTAGACTTGCTATTCAAGCATCTTGCCAAAACTGAACTTCAGCAACGAACAGTGATACTCAAGGGGACAATGTTCCGACTGGGGGAAGCTGTCACCAGTGAAATACTGTCGCAAGAATCGTCTCTTTGGGACAAACCAGTTAAACCGCAGACAAAATCACTAAGGCTTAATTCACATGATATAGTACCAGAAGGTTCAGGGAAGCTACTTTGGGTGAGTGTGGGACCAGAATTGCCTGTTGACATGCTGTGCCAGCCGGTGTGGCAATGCGGTTCTAGGCGTTTCAGTCCGGAACCGCGCGACTGCTACGGTCGCAGGTTCGAATCCTGCCTCGGGCATGGGTGTGTGTGATATCCTTAGGTTAGTTAGGTTTAAGTAGTTCTAAGTTCTAGGGTACTGATGACCTCAGATGTTAAGTCCCATAGTGCTCAGAGCCATTTGAACCATTTGACATGTTGTGTGTCATAAAGCCACTAGAAGAGAATGATATACTTGATGCATCATGTTGTTTTTCACAGAGAAATACTGTACACACACAGAAGATGAATGGAGAGCGAATGGTACCCATCAATTTGCATAACTTTGACGCTGGTGAGGTGAGCAAACAACAGGATTGTTGGAAGCGAGTTTAAATGTTTAAGACAATGACAATTGGGCACTTTACATGTGGGCCATAACCATGCTCTTTACATGCATTACGTGCCAAGGTAGAGGATTTGAAGTAAACAGAGAGATTAGAAAAAGAAGATTTATTACTGAAATTTGAGGATCTATTTAATCCTCAGGGCCTATTACCAGCAACACACATACTGCAAAACAGAATTTCAACAGAGAATAAAGCACCTGTACACTGGAAACTGTGTTGCATATCTCAGTATTTATAGTCACTTATGGAGGACTTCATTAACCACCAAATGAGCAATGGCATAATAGAGGAGAGCTCTTGCCCTTGGGGAGCAGCCATCCAAAACGTCTATGGATGGAACAAAAAAGCACAGAATTTTGTTGAACTATCAGGAGTGCGTAGAAGTGGTCCCTCATTTAAGTGAAGGTTACTGTGCAATCCTAGTGCTAGACTTGCTATTCAAGCATCTTGCCTAAACTGAACTTCAGCAACGAACAGTGATACTCAAAGGGACAATGTTCCGACTGAGGGAAGCTGTCACCAGTGAAATACTGTCGCAAGAATCGTCTCTTTGGGACAAACCAGTTAAACCGCAGACAAAATCACTAAGGCTTAATTCACATGATATAGTACCAGAAGGGTCAGGGAAGCTACTTTGGGTGAGTGTGGGACCAGAATTGCCTGTTGACATGTTGTGGACCTGACGGGATACCAATTCGATTCTACACAGAGTACGCGAAAGAACTTGCCCCCCTTCTAACAACTGTGTACCGCAAGTCTCTAGAGGAACGGAAGGTTCCAAATGATTGGAAAAGAGCACAGGTAGTCCCAGTCTTCAAGAAGGGTCGTCGAGCAGATGCGCAAAACTATAGACCTATATCTCTGACGTCGATCTGCTGTAGAATTTTAGAACATGTTTGTTGCTCGAGTATCATGTCGTTTTTGGAAACCCAGAATCTACTATGTAGGAATCAACGACAACAAAGTTAGGAAACTACTGCGAAAGCAAAGAGAGCTTCACTCCAAGTTTAAACGCAGCCAAAACCTCTCAGGCAAACAGAAGCTAAACGATGTCAAAGTTAGCGTAAGGAGGGCTATGCGTGAAGCGTTCAGTGAATTCGAAAGTAAAATTCTACGTACCGACTTGACAGAAAATCCTAGGAAGTTCTGGTCTTACGTTAAATCAGTAAGTGGCTCGAAACAGCATATCCAGACACTCCGGGATGATGATGGCATTGAAACAGAGGATGACACGCGTAAAGCTGAAATACTAAACACCTTTTTCCAAAGCTGTTTCACAGAGGAAGACCGCACTGCAGTTCCTTCTCTAAATCCTCGCACAAACGAAAAAATGGCTGACATCGAAATAAGTGTCCAAGGAATAGAAAAGCAACTGGAATCACTCAACAGAAGAAAGTCCACTGGACCTGACGGGATACCAGTTCGATTCTACACAGAGTACGCGAAAGAACTTGCCCCCCTTCTAACAGCCGTGTACCGCAAGTCTCTAGAGGAACGGAAGGTTCCAAATGATTGGAAAAGAGCACAGGTAGTCCCAGTCTTCAAGAAGGGTCGTCGAGCAGATGCGCAAAACTATAGACCTATATCTCTGACGTCGATCTGCTGTAGAATTTTAGAACATGTTTTTTGCTCGAGTATCATGTCGTTTTTGGAAACCCAGAATCTACTATGTAGGAATCAACATGGATTCCGGAAACAGCGATCGTGTGAGACCTAACTCGCTTTATTTGTTCATGAGACCCAGAACATATTAGATACAGGCTCCCAGGTAGATGCTGTTTTTCTTGACTTCCGGAAGGCGTTCGATACATTTCCGCACTGTCGTCTGATAAACAAAGTAAGTTTTGTGGCGGCGTTCGTAGCGACAAACAATTCGCTGTAGAAACGGCTTACGAAGTCACCGCCACACTTTTAATAGCGGACCGACCGGTACGCTGGAACAGTGAACAGAAAGATGAAAACCCAAACACTCTGATTAAATAAAAGTCGGTACTTATCTTTATTAACGAAGATACAGGAACACAGTAGTGAACTCCGTGTCTACAGAAATCTGTATAGTTCGAGTCGGAGCGGCTAGGTCAGCGTCGGCTGACGACAAACAACAACTCTGCTGCGATGAACACACAACTGACTAGCAAGTACACAATTCGGTGGCGAGTATACAACTGAGCGGCGAATACAGAACTGTCCTAGCGCTCGCGACTCCAGCGCTTAAGAAGCCAGAAGCCAGCGGTGGCGCGCGCAGACTTGCGGCGATTTCCTGTCTCGCTGGCGCTGCTTGTGCGGACGGCGTCCGGACTTTGATGCTGCCAACCTTTTGGCAGCGGGCTCGGGTGGCATTACTGGCTAGGATATAACAGTAAGAGCCTACGGAATATCAGACCAGCTGTTTGGCTGGATTGAAGAGTTTTTAGCAAACAGAACACAGCATGGCCGGCCGAAGTGGCCGTGCGGTTAAAGGCGCCGCAGTCTGGAACCGCAAGACCGCTACGGTCGCAGGTTCGAATCCTGCCTCGGGCATGGATGTTTGTGATGTCCGTAGGTTAGTTAGGTTTAACTAGTTCTAAGTTCTAGGGGACTAATGACCTCGGCAGTTGAGTCCCATAGTGCTCAGAGCCATTTGAACCATTTGAACACAGCATGTTGTTATCAATGGAGAGACGTCTACAGACGTTAAGGTATTTCACAATATATATAAATGACCTAGTAGATAGTGTCGGAAGTTCCATGCGGCTTTTCGCGGATGATGCTGTAGTATACAGAGAAGTTGCAGCATTAGAAAATTGTAGCGAAATGCAGGAAGATCTGCAGCGGATAGGCACTTGGTGCAGGGAGTGGCAACTGACCCTTAACATAGACAAATGTAATGTATTGCGAATACATAGAAAGAAGGATCCTTTATTGTATGATTATATGATAGCGGAACAAACACTGGTAGCAGTTAATTCTGTAAAATATCTGGGAGTATGCGTGCGGAACGATTTGAAGTGGAATGATCATATAAAATTAATTGTTGGTAAGGCGGGTACCAGGTTGAGATTCATTGGGAGAGTCCTTAGAAAATGTAGTCCATCAACAAAGAGGTGGCTTACAAAACACTCGTTTGACCTATACTTGAGTATTGCTCATCAGTGTGGGATCCATACCAGATCGGGTTGACGGAGGAGATAGAGAAGATCCAAAGAAGAGCGGCGCGTTTCGTCACAGGGTTATTTGGTAACCGTGATAGCGTTACGGAGATGTTTAACAAACTCAAGTGGCAGACTCTGCAAGAGAGGCGCTCTGCATCGCGGTGTAGCTTGCTCGCCAGGTTTCGAGAGGGTGCGTTTCTGGATGAGGTATCGAATATATTGCTTCCTCCTACTTATACCTCCCGAGGAGATCACGAATGTAAAATTAGAGAGATTAGAGCGCGCACGGAGGCTTTCAGGCAGTCGTTCTTCCCGCGAACCATACGCGACTGGAACAGGGAAGGGAGGTAATGACAGTGGCACGTAAAGTGCCCTCCGCCACACACCGTTGGGTGGCTTGCGGCGTATAAATGTAGATGTAGATGTAGGATCTGAATAGTAAAACAATGACGGAAACTCTTGATAACTTTGGATAGCACCATTTCTTCTATATAAGAGAGTTGAGGAGTGGATATCACCAATTGGAGATGATTCCAGAGGACTAGCCAAAAACTGTGTTTTCTGTCCTCTGGGGTCAATACCAGTATCGGTGAATGCCATTCAGGTTGAAAAATGCACCGGCCACATTTCAGCAGTTGTCAGAGGGGTTCGAAATCTCAGCACTTTATGGTGTATCTCAACAATATAATTGTGTTTTCAACGGATATGAAGGGTCATGTGCGAAAGTTGAGGCAACTGTTTAGTGTATTATGTGCCGTATGTCTTACTTTAAGTATGGAAAAGGGTCACTTTGCCCTGGAGGAGTTAGTTATTTGGACATGTGATTTGTCAGGATGGAGTAAGGACAGACCCAAAATTAATAAATGTGGTGAGGGATTTCCCAACTCCTCCAACAAGTAAGTAGTTATAATCATTTTGGAGTTGATCTATTACTCTAGAAAATTTGTGGAGCAGTTTTCATATGTTGCACAACCACTTACACAATTATTAAAAAAGGGTGTAAAATTTCAGTGTGCAACAGAGTGCCAAGTCGTGTTTGAGAAAATAAAAGAAGGTTTGACAATGAGTATGGAGTTAATATTTCTGCATTATGAGGAGTTCATAATATCATGTGACACTCCCAACCAGGTGTTGGGGTGTGTTTTGAGTCAGATAATACATGATTAAAAACTTACTGTGCTTTACACCTCACAGCAGTTGAACAAAGCTGAGAAGAATTACTCCACAATAGAGAAGATGTTGAGTCTGATGTATGGGTTATATATTTTAGATATTACCTGTATGATAAAACATTCAAGGTGGTAATGGATCATGCAGTATTTAAGTGGTTGATATGGTTGAAGGGTCCTTCAAGTATACTTACGAGGTGGACATTGAGACTGAGTGAGTTTGACTTTGAGGTACTCCATAAACCAGTAGTACAGGCACTGTGTCACACCTTAGCAGAATGATAGACAGTGCAGGTTGCTGATGCTGACTGCAAGCTGTTTATGACCCAGCTGCAGTAAATTATGCATGAAAATTGCTATGCAGGTCAGTGAAACTGGGGTCATACATAGTACTATCTGCTAAGCTAAAGGAAGAAATATTGAAGGAAGTGCATGATCTCATGCTGTCTAGGCACGGTGGTGATAGGGCGGTCGGTTGAAGAGTGGGCGGAATGTTAGTAGTGAGGGACAAGGAAATGGATGTAAACGAGTACTTACCATGTGTACAGCTAGCAGATCTCAGCTATCAGCGAGCACTGCTTCGGATGTTACCAGAGGCAATTAAGGGTTTTGAGATATAGGAATGGATATTTTAGGATCATTTAGCCAGATGGTAATGGGAAATTAATATGTTCTGACTATTATTCATTTCTCATAATATGTAGCAATGATCACCATTCCAAACCAACAAGCAACTGCAATGGCAAAGACTTCGATGAATAACTGTATACTGAAGCTTGGAACTCGAATGACTACAGGTCACATCAGACACCTATGACCTTTTCAAAGTGTTCCAGATTCATCGCTTCAAGAGGAAAGGGAGGGAGAATGGGAATTAAAAGGGCCTTGTGCTATGTACATGCAAGATACAGTATGGATTGAGATATCAGATGTAAGTTAGAAGGATGAAGAGTATCATGAAATTTTATTCAGCGTAAGTAGAGTGTAATACTACTTCAGGGTTGTAACTTACGGAAGAGGTATGAAGGACAGCATGTAATTGCTGCACATTGTGATTTCATTGATAGAAAAACCATGAGGGAGAATCTGTTCATATTGTAGTTTCATGTTGGTGCAGTCATCTTCAAAGGCGTTTTTGTTTGTTATCTGTTCATACGAGGAGATATGTGGGGGAATGTCAGTCTTTCGAAAGTGGGAGGGAGAGTAATGATGCCTTCCTCTTCCGAGGTTGCTGCGAACCAGAGATAGGGGGCGAGGTATGCTAATCCTGGTGGAGCTACACCTTTCACCGACGGTGGAGGGACCATCAATTGGAAAGTGGAGTGCTGTTTGCATAAGATGCAGAAATCTGGTTCATTTGCGTATTGCGTACAATCCATGTAGATAGTGTAATCAACCTACCAAATGAAATGCAATCATTTTATTGCTCTTTGGTACATACCATATGCAGAAGTTATCACAAATGCATGGTGCTTGGCTTAATATAGGATTTAATTATATAGTTTTGGGAATACGATTGGCTCATTACGATGCTTTGAAATTCACTGCTGAAACTAGGTAAGGCTTATTTTATGCTCAAGATATGTCTGTTTGCAAAAAAAAAAGAAGTACGATTACCAAAATACAATGGTATAAAAACTTTTTTCTTCCCAAGATGAGTAAATGTGTTTTGAAACGAAAAATTCTAACTGCGAAGTGTGTCTTCATATCTATATACTTGAAAGCCACGTATAACACCCTCTGTCTTCGTTGAAGCAAGATAAGATAATAGGTCGAATTATGCAAATGTAGTAAGATTAAAGCTTTCGTGTTTCCAAACTGGAAAGATAAAGGCTAATGTCTATAGAACTGTCGACCTCGAGCTCAGTACAGCCGCTGTTTCCAAATTCGTTACCAGCTTGTTGAGGTATGTCCAGCCTTTCTAGTAGTGTTGTGAAGTGTAATGTCGTATACTATAGTGTAGCCTAAAGTTACAAATTATAAAATGTACAATATAGTGAAGAGGTATAGTACAGCAGACCACTAACAAGCATATGTCTTCTGGATTCTGGATGAATATACAGGAAGTAACACAATTCATGTTACGCACTTCTAGAGGTTGTAAAGAGGACTTAGTAGATCAAGTTTCACATAGGAATGCATCTCCGGAAACGTGATCCAGTTACAGATGCTGGCGCCTGTAAATGTATGTATGTACTAGATCATTCCGTGATGAAGTTACAAACTTTCAACGATGGCGGAGAAGGATAAAAGTATAAATTTGAGTTAAGAGTTCCTGTACCGAAAACGAACAAGTCGAAAGTTATAATCGAAAACCGTTCTGATACCTCTTACATGTATTGTTATTGCTAAGATTGTAGGGTAGGTAACTTTCTGAGGTGGTAGCATGGATCAAAACAAGGAAAAATGTCTAGTAAACATGGGCTCTCAAATGCATATCTTAAGAGTTATGCGCACTTGTCCAATGAGGAGATGTGTTTCAGACTAGCGAAGATGAACAAATGCTCTAGCTGCTCAGGTATGCATTTTAGAGTCCATGTTTGCAGCACATTTTTTCTTGTGTTGGTCCATACTACCACCTCTGAAAGTTGCATGGCCTACATTCTTAGCAATAACAGTACCGATACATGTATTCCAATGTCAGAGGTATCAGAATGATTTTCGCTTATAGCTTTCGACCCGTTCGTTTTCGTTACAGGGACCGTCACCTCAAACTGATACATTTAATCGTCTCCAACGTCCCTGAAAGTTTGTAACATCATCAAGGAATCATTCAGTATATACACATATATACACATATAGGCGCCGGCGCTCTGTAGCTTCGTTGGGTGACGTTTCCGGACATGGGTTCCTATATAAAACCTGATCTACTAAGTCCCCTCTACAACCTCTAGAAGTGTGTAACATGAATTGTGAAACACTCTCTGTATCTACGCCCAGATGGCAAAAAAGTTGTATGTAGATATGTTATCCAAGTTGTTTTCTTTAAACACCATAATACTGAATTGTTCTAATACATTAGAAATTTTATGCTAAATTGTTTGTGTGTTACATTAATATATACCAACTCATGAGCAAGGTTTGTTCTGTTCTTGTATCTACATAACAGAGAAAAAAATTGCCTGTAGCTGTTAATTACATTAGCATTGTTTCATGGCTTCAGAAGTGCAATCATTTTGGAGTTCCTCCACATTTTTGGGCTAATACATGTACGATGATATTTACTAAATTGGTCTAATACCTATTGTTTTGCTCAGTAGCAAAGTACTTCATTCGTTTTGTACATATGTCATCTATCCCCACAGGTTTTCATTTTTCATGTTTCTTAGACGGTCGTCACGCTGTTTTAGAGAAAATGGGGTGTTGAATATGTCTGTTCATGTCATCTTAGACCTTGGCAATTTTTCTTTGGTCTTTCCGTTACCATGAGACTGATTAAATATTTTATTCGTCGTTATTTCACTCTTGATAGAAGCAGGTTTCCTTTCTCCATTTAATTTTTAATCAAATTCTGAGTAGGTTTGTTACTACACTATGTGATCAAAAGTGTCGGGACACCTCCAAAAACATACGTTTTTCATATTAGGTGCATTGTGCTGCCACCTACCGCCACGTACACCATTGCAGCGAGTTCAGTAGTCATTAGACATAGTGAGAGAGCAAAATGGGGCGCTCCTTGGAACTCTACGGGCTTTGAACGTGGTCAAGTGATTGGCTGTTACTTGTGTCATACGTTTGTACACGAGATTTCCACTCTCCTAACTGAACGCATGCCTGCAAGAGTGGAAGCTGTCATCACGGCTAAGGGTGGGCCACTGTTTCGGATGTTATAGTGAAGTGGAAACGTGAAGGGACACGTACAGCACAAAAGCGTACAGGCCGACCTCGAATGTTGACTGACAGAGACCGCCGACAGTTGAAGAAGGTCGTAATGTGTAATAGGCAGACATCTATCCAGACCATCACACACGAATTCCAAACTACATCAGGATCCACTGCAAGTACTATGACACTTACGAGGGAGGTGAGAAAAGTTGGATTTCATGGTCGAGCAGCTGCTCATAAGCCACACATCACACCGGTAAATGCCAAACGACACCTCGCTTGGTGTAAGGAGCGTAAACATTGGACGATTGAACAGTGGAAAAACGTTGTGTGGAGTGACGAATTATGGTACATAATGTGGCAAACCGATGGCAGGGTATGGGTATGTTGAATGCTCGGTGAAAGTCATCTGCCAGCGTGTGTAGTGCCAACAGATTCGGAGGCGGTGGCGTTATGGTGTGGTCGTGTTTTTCATGGAGGGGGCTTGCACCCCTTGTTGTTTTGCGTGGCATTATCACACCACAGGCCTACACTGATGTTTTAGGCACCTCCTTACTTCCCACTGTTGAAGAGCAAATTGGGGATAGCGACTGCATCTTTCAACACGATCGAGCAAGGGCTGTGGCGGAGTGGTTACAAGACAATAACATCCTTGTAATGGACTGGCCTGCACAGAGTCCTGACTTGAATCCTATAGAAGACGTATAGGATGTTTTGGAACGCCGACTTCGTGCCAGGCCTCACCGACCGACATCGATACCTGTCCTCAGTGCAGCATTCCGTGAAGAATGGGCTGTCATTCCCCAAGAAACCTTCCACCACCTGATTGAACGTATTCCTGCGAAAGTGGAAGCTGTCATCAAGGTTAAGGACGGATCAACACCATGCTGAATTCTGGCATTACTGATGGAGGCCGCCACAAGCTTGTAAGTCATTTTCAGCCAGGTGTCCGGATACTTTTGATCACATAGTCTATATATCATATCTATTTTCGGGAGTGCCGCAGCCCATGTGTTTCTCTACATTCTATTGTATCACTGCTGAAAGGATGTCTAATAGAACATACGGGGATTCTAGTTATATTTCGCGAATGCGTGTTGGACAGAGAGATACCAAGACTTTACAGAAATAGCATAGCTTGGAGGAAACAAAGTATTGTCTCCTGTGCTGAGCCTTTTATTGCAATGGAGTTGAGATCAAATGGATGCAGTGATTTCCTAAGTGCTATTTAAAAGACCTTGCGGGAAAGTGCCTTCCAGAAGCTGACAAGGTTTCGCAAAGTGTGCCACTCCGTGCTTGATGCAGTGAATTTCTGCGTACAAGCATAATCACTGAATCATATTTCCGCAGTACAAGTCCAACCATGGTAATGGATCAGGGAATGCCTTAGTTTCTCAAGAGAAAAAATTTATACAATATTGTAACTGACAAATAAATATGTCCGCTAATTCATTTGAAACTACTCTTTTCTAGTTTAGTCATTAACTCGTATGCCACTAGTCCCCAGCAAAAATAAAGGTTTATCGCTGTGAAAATAATACGAGTGACGTTCAATAAGTAATGCAACACATATTTTCTGAAAATAGGTTGATTTTATTGTGTGTGAATTCCCAAGGGACCAAACAGCTGAGATCATCGGTCCCGAGACTTACACACTACTTAAACTAACTTATGCTAAGAACAACACACACATCGATGCCCGAGGGAGGACTCGAAGCTCTGGCGGGAGGGGACGTGCAGTCCGCGAGATAGCGCCTCAAGCCGCGCGGCCACTCCGCGCGGCGTTGATTTTGTTCAGGATTCCAGTACACCTTATTATTCCTCACTCCTTTGACTACAAAAACCTGTGTTTAACCCTAGGATGCATGGTGCCGAAAACACATATGAATGCATATGCAGGGCCTCCAAGGCCCTGCCCTAATTTAAAATTTTCCTCTTTTCATATAATCATTCTTTGTAGTTAAATTTATTTCTGTCAAATTTATTGTCATATTGAAAGATTCCTAAGGTACAGTAACAGGATCTGGTGGGCCTGATTAACATTTTATTAATATTTTTAAAAAAATTCTAAGAGTGAATTTTTATTAGTTACATCCATTTACATACGACATATACAAATAATTTTATTAATTCACTTATAAATTGCAGTTTCGATTTTATAACATTTATTACAACCAATTTCTTCAATTAAAACATACTCATTATTCACAATATTATGCATATAGGCAATATTTTGACAAAAAGTTTTTATTCATTGTTCCCATAAAATTGCATTTTTCTTAGTTTTCAACATGTGACAAACAAGAAGCACAAAGAACGCCACTATGTTCCTTACAAGTGTTGGTTTTACACTTAATGCATGTCATAGCACTTTTCCTGTGTTTATTATATGGACAATAATTGCATCTTCTTCTTTTTCCTGAAACAGGTAGTTGGTTCGGCAATATGACATCTTTTTGAACACCACATCTTTGCATGGCATCAATGCTTTTCTTTGTAAGATTAGGGATCTGAATACGAAGTTCCATTAGTGGTCTTACCATTTCCTCTGCTAAATCTCTTAGGAACAAACGCCTTTTATCACTTCTTCCACTATGGTATGTCAGATGTTGGGCGGAAAATAAAATTTCACTGTTCATTGCTGCGACGTCCATCATATTCATCCATAATGCAAATGGCCATCTTCTTGTTTGTCTCTTGCAAGTGTAATAAAGAATTTTGCGGTCCATTTGATCTACTCCACCCTTCGTAGAGTTATTGAACTTTATTATATCTGGTTTCTTTTTTGCATGAGTTTCATCAATGTTTCTGTCGTGATGCATTGTGCTAATGAGAACTACAGACTTTTTCTTTTTGGGAACATAAGTCACCATTGTAATGTCACCTCTAAATGCAAACAAAAAGAAATGAATTGCTCTTGTGGCAGATGGTTTCATCTCATTAGGAATTTCTGGTTTATTTTGTTTGATTCTTCCCACCACTGTAATTTGCTTCTGGAGCATCTCTTCTACCAGCTGCACACTAGTAAAGAAGTTGTCAACAGTAATATTTTTTGATGATCCTTCAATGCTTTTAGCAAGATCTTTCATCTACATCTACATGACTACTCTGCAATTCACATTTAAGTGCTTGGCAGAGGGTTCATCGAACCACAATCATACTATCTCTCTACCATTCCACTCCCAAACAGCGCGCGGGAAAAACGAACACCTAAACCTTTCTGTTCGAGCTCTGATTTCTCTTATTTTATTTTGATGATCATTCCTACCTATGTAGGTTGGGCTCAACAAAATATTTTCGCATTCGGAAGAGAAAGTTGGCAACTGAAATTTCGTAAATAGGTCTCGCCGCGACGAAAAACGTCTTTGCTTTAATGACTTCCATCCCAACTCGCGTATCATATATGCCACACTCTCTCCCCTATTACGTGATAATACAAAACGAGCTGCCCTTTTTTTGCACCCTTTCGATGTCCTCCGTCAATCCCACCTGGTAAGGATCCCACACCGCGCAGCAATATTTTAACAGAGGACGAACGAGTGTAGTGTAAGCCGTCTCTTTAGTGGACTTGTTGCATCTTCTAAGTGTCCTGCCAATGAAACGCAACCTTTGGCTCCCCTTCCCCACAATATTATCTATGTGGTCTTTCCAACTGAAGTTGTTCGTAATTTTAACACCCAGGTACTTAGTTGAATTGACAGCCTTGAGAATTGTACTATTTATCAAGTAATCGAATTACAACGGATTTCTTTTGGAACTCATGTGGATCACCTCACACTTTTCGTTATTTAGCGTCAACTGCCACCTGCCACACCATACAGCAATCTTTTCTAAATCGCTTTGCAACTGATACTGGTCTTCGGATGACCTTACTAGACGGTAAATTACAGCATCATCTGCGAACAACCTAAGAGAACTGCTCAGATTGTCACCCAGGTCATTTATATAGATCAGGAACAGCAGAGGCCCCAGGACGCTTCCCTGGAGAACACCTGATATCACTTCAGTTTTACTCGATGATTTGCCGTCTATTACTACGAACTGCGACCTTCCTGACAAGAAACCACGAATCCAGTCGCACAACTGAGACGATAACCCATAGGCCCGCAGCTTGATTAGAAGTCGCTTGTGAGAAACGGTGTCAAAAGCTTTCCGGAAATTTAGAAATACGGAATCAACTTGAGATCCCCTCTCGATAGCGGCCATTACTTCGTGCGAATAAAGAGCTAGCTGCATTGCACAAGAACGATGTTTTCTGAAACCATGCTGATTACGTATCAATAGATCGTTCCCTTCGAGATGATTCATAATGTTTGAATACAGTATATGCCCCAAAACCCTACTGCAAACCGACGTCAATGATATAGGCCTGTAGTTAGATGGATTACTCCTACTACCCTTCTTATACACTGGTGCGACCTGCGCAATTTTCCAATCTGTAGGTACAGATCTATCGGTGAGCGAGCGGTTGTATATGATTGCTAAGTAGGGAGCTATTGTATCAGCGTAATCTGAAAGGAACCTAATCGGTATACAATCTGGACCTGAAGACTTGCCCGTATCAAGCGATTTGAGTTGCTTCGCAACCTCTAAGGTATCTACTTGTAAGAAACTCATGCTAGCAGTCGTTCGTGTTTCAAATTCTGGAATATTCCATTCGTATTCCCTAGTGAAGGAATTTCGGAAAACTGCGTTCAATAACTCCGCTTTAGCGGCACAGTCGTCGGTAACAGTACCATGGGCACTGCGCAGCGAAGGTATTGACTGCGTCTTGCCGCTTGTGTACTTTACATACGACCAGAATTTCTTCGGATTTTCTACCAAATTTCGAGACAATGTTTCATTGTGGAACCTATTAAAGGCGTGCCAAATTTCGCGCGTCTGCAAATTTTAGCCAATCTTCGGGATTTCGCGTTCTTCTGAACTTCGCATGCTTTTTTCGTTGCCTCTGCAACAGAGTTCGACCTGTTTTGTGTACCACGGGGGATCAGTTCCATCTCTTACCAGTTTATGAGGTATGAATCTCTCAATTGCTGTTGCTACTATATCTTTGAATTTGAGCCACATCTCGTCTACATTTGCATAGTCAGTTCGGAAGAAATGGAGATTGTCTCTTAGGAAGGCTTCTAGTGACACTTTATCCGCTTTTTTAAATAAAATTATTTTGCGTTTGTTTCTGGTGGATTTGGAAGAAACGGTATTGAGCCTAGCTACAACGACCTTGTGATCACTAATCCCTGTATCAGTCATGATGCTCTCTATCAGCTCTGGATTGTTTGTGGCTAAGAGGTCAAGTGTGTTTTCGCAACCATTTACAATTCGCGTGGGTTCGTGGACTAACTGCTCGAAATAATTTTCGGAGAAAGCATTTAGGACAATCTCGGAAGATGTTTTCTGCCTACCACCGGTTTTGAACAAGTATTTTTGCCAACATATCGAGCGAAGGTTGAAGTCCCCACCAACTATAACCGTATGAGTGGGGATTTATTTGTTACGAGACTCAAATTTTCTCTGAACTGTTCAGCAACTATATCATCGGAGTCTGGGGGTCGGTAGAAGGAGCCAATTATTAACTTAGTTCGGCTGTTAAGTATAACCTCCACCCATACCAATTCGCACGGAGTATCTACTTCGACTTCACTACAAGATAAACCACTACTGACAGACACAAACACTCCACTACCAATTCTGCCTAATCTATCTTTCCTGAACACCGTCTGAGACTTCGTAAAAATTTCTGCAGAACTTATTTCAGGCTTTAGCCAGCTTTCTGTACCTATAACGATTTCAGCTTCTGTGCTTTCTATTAGCGCTTGTAGCTCAGGGACTTTCCCAGCACAACTACAACAATTTACAACTACAATTCCGACCGTATCTTGATCCAAGCACGTCCACATACAATCCAAGGTTTTTCTGAATAGGTTCATGGGCCTTCCTTCCCGTGTAAACAATTCCGTCTAAAGCATATGCAGATGTAGCATCACATAACCAAAATATTTTTATGCCATTCTTGGCTGGTTTAGAGGGCATATACTGGGTGAAGCTGCATCTTCCACGGAGTGGGACTAGCTGTTCGTCAACTGTGAACGAATCATTGGGAATCATTCTATTTCTACACTTGTCAAGAAATAGTTCCCATACATAGTGAACAGCTGCAAGTTTGTCATCTGCAGATCGAGCTTCACGGGTACGCCTGTCATCAAATCTAATCATTCTTCTTATATCTTCGAATCTATTTACTGACATGGTGGCCGTATATGTAGGATTTGCCTTTTCCTCAAGAATAATTCTCGAATTGGGACATCCCAACTTTTCTCAGCACCAGAAAGTAGTAAAAGACCAAGAAAACCCTCCATTTCAGCAAGCGAAACGTTTTTCCACGTTTTACCATATAAAGCAGCCACTCTTCTGCCTTCGATATTTGTGCAGTTGATGATTTCCTCTAGTATTTCCTTGGAGATGAAATATTCCCAGGCATCCTTAGGTTTACAGGTTTTCAAACCACAGGCTGGACCAGGTGCCTTCTTTACGATATTATGGACAGGCGTACGAAAAGCTGCAGGAGGATCTAATTTCCAAATCGTTCCATTCCGACTAATGTATGTGTGGTCTTCTATATCTTTTTGTGGTGGTTCTTCATTTTAAGACTCTGATGAAGTAATATTATCGGAAGGACTGTCATCTGCCTCAATATTCACACCTGCAGGTTCATTGGCTGATTCTTCACTACTTGCATCTTCAAAAATATTTCCTTCCTCGCAAGAATCATCTTCTTCAAACCACTGAGCCACAACACTTTCAAAATTAGCTGCATTTGCACGTACTGACTCTCCTGCTTTGCGTGTTGAAGCCCTAGCAAAAGGCGTGTCTCTCGAACAGCAGTTTGTGCAGAACTAAACGAGTCATACTCGTAACAATATGGGCCTTGCAGCAACGAACAAACTACAGTAACAATGAGGCTGACAAGAGCAGCACAGGATGACAATACTATGCAATAATGAAACATTTGATAGCAAAAAGATCAATAATACACCGACATCGCCAATATGTGAAAGTAGTGTGTATTATTTTATAGTTAAACTATTACTACTACAGCTACTTCTGCTGTTGGCACTCCCGTTGCTGGAAATACCATTACAGTTATTGTTGAATTAATAACTGCTCCCAAACAAATGTTGAAGACAATACAGGCTAAAGAACATTTATAAATGTGTGAGGGCTTCTGAAACCCTGCTTATATATTCACAGTGTATGGGTAAACGTATTGAATTATACAAAAAACTTAAAATGGTATCTCGTTCAGACTTGATAGGAGGAATGTCACAGTGTTAGTGAAAGAGTACTGAAAAGCAGTTTGAAATCAAACAAAAAAATTATAGAATTGTTTTAAAAACGAAGACATACAAGGGCCTCAGAGGCCCTGTATATGCATCCTAGGGTTAAACATAACCTCCGGTCCTTGCAACAGCCTTACGCCACCTTACTGGGAGGGTCTGTATGCTCACATGGTACCACTCTACTGGTCGATGTCGGAGCCAACGTCTTGCTGTATGAGTAACCTCCCCATTATTCACGTACTGCTTCCCGCTGGCCAAACAGTTGAAAGTCGGAAGGTGCGAGATCCGGGCTGTAGGGTGGATGAGGAAGAACAGTCCAATGAAGTTCTGTTAGCTCCTGTCGGGTACTCAGACTTGTGTGAGGCCTTGCGTTGTCATGGAAAAGGAGAAGGCCGTTTGCATTTTTGTGGCGACGAACAGGCTGAAGTCGTTCCTTCATTCTCCTGCGGGTAACACAATACACTTCAGAGTTGATCGTTGTACCATGGAAATTAGCGTTTGGCGTCATTGGCCGGGAGGCCCCTTACGGCGCAGGTCTTACTACATTCGACGCCACATTGGGCGGTCTGCGCGCCGGATGTTGAAGACAACACAACATCCAGACCCAGAGCGGAGAAAATCCCCGACCCAGCCGGGAATCGAACCCGGGCCCCTTAGGACGGCAGTCCGTCACGCTGACCATTCAGCTATCGGGGCGGACCGTTGTACCATGAGGGAGGGCATCAATAAGAATAACCCCTTCAGGTTTTCAAAAGACCGTCGCCATGACTTTACCGGCCGAGGGTGCGGATCTGAACTTTTTCTTCGGAGGAGAGGTGGTGTGGTTCAACACCATGGATTACCGTTTTGTTTCCGGTTCGAAGAGATGAACCCATCTTTCATCGCCTGTGACGAAGTTCAATGAAAAATCTCACGTTAAGCCTTGTAATGGGCAAGTATTTTTTCACAGATTGTCCTTCGTTGCTCTCTATGGACTTCTGTTAAGCGCCGAGGAACCCAGCGGCCACAAGCCCTTGAGTACCCCAGCATGTGGACGAATGTGTCAGCACTACCAACAGAGACGTCCAGTAGTGCAGCAAGATGTTTGACTGTGGAATGAACGAGATTTTCACTCTGCAGCGGAGTGTACGATGATATGAAACTTCCTGGTAGATTAAAACTGTGTGCCAGACCGAGACTCGAACTCGGGACGCCGGCTGGAGTGGCCGTGCGGTTCTAGGCGCTACAGTCTGGAACCGAGCGACCGCTACGGTCGCAGGTTCGAATCCTGCCTCGGGCATGGATGTGTGTGATGTCCTTAGGTTAGTTAGGTATAATTAGTTCTAAGTTCTAGGCGACTGATGACCTCAGAAGTTGAGTCGCATAGTGCTCAGAGCCATTTGTACCATTTTGAACTCGGGACCTTTGCTTTCGCGGGCAAGTGCTCTACCATCTGAGCTACATGTTACCAGACACACAGTTTAAAAAATGAGTTTCTTTGTGACTCGAGCATTCCAGTTCGAGTCTCGGTCCGGCACACAGTTTTAATCTGCCAGGATGTTTGATTGTAGTACGTCGATCAACTCGAATGAGGGTGCTCGCTTGTTTTAACATTCTACGAGTCATAGCTTTAATCATGAAAGTACTGCGCTTAACGTACGGCCTCCATTTCCAGGCATTTACACTATGCGCATGCGCAGCTGGAAATTTATGCGCGTGATAATTAAAACTACTGATGGCCTTGGGAGAGCCAGTCATGACAAAACTCTACCATCTGGTGAGCAAGATGTATGAGAGAGGCGAAATACCCACAGACTTCAAGAAGAATATAATAATTCCAATTCCAAAGAAAGCAGGTGTTGACAGATGTGAAAATTACCGAACTATCAGTTTAATAAGTCACAGCTGCAAAATACTAACGCGAATTCTTTACAGACGAATGGAAAAACTGGTAGAAGCGGACCTCGGGGAAGATCAGTTTGGATTCCGTAGAAATGTTGGAACACGTGAGGCAATACTAACCTTACGACTTATCTTAGAAGAAAGATTAAGAAAAGGCAAACCTACGTTTCTAGCATTTGTAGACTTAGAGAAAGCTTTTGACAACGTTAACTGGAATACTCTCTTTCAAATTCTGAAGGTGGCAGGGGTAAAATACAGGGAGCGAAAGGCTATTTACAATTTGTACAGAAACCAGATGGCAGTTATAAGAGTTGAGGGACATGAAAGGGAAGCAGTGGTTGGGAAAGGAGTGAGACAGGGTTGTAGCCTCTCCCCGATGTTATTCAATCTGTATATTGAGCCATCAGTAAAGGAAACAAAAGAAAAATTCGGAGTGGGTATTAAAATTCATGGAGAAGAAGTTAACACTTTGAGGTTCGCCGATGACATTGTAATTCTGTCAGAGACAGCAAAGGACTTGGAAGAGCAGTTGAACGGAATGGACAGTGTATTGAAATGAGGATATAAGATAAACATCAACAAAAGCAAAACGAGGATAATGGAATGTAGTCAAATTAAATCGGGTGATGCTGAGGGGATTAGATTAGGAAATGAGACACTTAATGTAGTAAAGGAGTTTTGCTATTTAGGGAGTAAAATAACTGGTCGAAGTAGAGAGGATATAAAATGTAGACTGGCAATGGCAAGGAAATCGTTTCTGAAGAAGAGAAATTTGTTAACATCGAGTATAGATTTAAGTGTCAGGAAGTCGTTTCTGAACGTATTTGTATGGAGTGTAGCCATGTATGGAAGTGAAACATGGACGATAACTAGTTTGGACAGGAAGAGAATAGAAGCTTTCGAAATGTGGTGCTACAGAAGAATGCTGAAGATAAGGTGGGTAGATCACATAACTAATGAGGAGGTATTGAATAGGATTGGGGAGAAGAGAAGTTTGTGGCACAACTTGACTAGAAGAAGGGATCGGTTGGTAGGACATGTTTTGAGGCATCAAGGGATCACAAATTTAGCATTGGAGGGCAGCGTGGAGGGTAAAAATCATAGAGGAAGACCAAGAGATCAATACACTAAGCAGATTCAGAAGGATGTATGTTGCAGTAAGTACTGGGAGATGAAGAAGCTTGCACAGGATAGAGTAGCATGGAGAGCTGCATCAAACCAGTCTGAGGACGGAAGAGCACAACAACAACAACAAGAAAATAAGCATCGTGTGGACGCACTGTTTTAAGTTCTGTGAACTTAGTAGTTCACTTACATTTCGAAATTTTTGTTAGGGGAATGCACAGCTGACATATTCGATGTATTACTGGATTATTTCTCACTACAATATTTCCTGACCATTGGCTTGTATCTCGTCAATTCATTTGAGGGAGTTCCTTCTGTTTGTAAACATGCAGCAGATACTCTTTGGTGACACGTAAAGCGCTGTGTTCAAATTACTTTATCGTAATATCATTTTGTGTACGTTCATAGTTAGTTCACTGTTGACTATCTATATGTAGAAAAGGAACCGCGATATCTTTCTCCTTCAGTTTTTTTTTCGTGTGGTTGAACGTAATAACTGTAACAAAATTATATCTTCATGGCAAGATGCAGGTGATAATAAGTATGCCGTAATGGCATGATAAATTGTAAAACACGTGAGTGCCTCTGATGTGGTGGGAAGCTGCTGACGCAAGGCTGTAAGAATTATTATTTAACTTTGAGATTCGGTACATCTTATCTGCGTATTACAGTCATTCAGTCTTTCGCGACGTAATCAAGCAAAGACTGCCAGTCGAGTATCTGCACTGACGAAAGCCGAGCGGCTCGTATGAGGTTAGTAATGTAAAGAAAAAAATTGGCGAAAAGTCGGTTAGTGTGTACTAGTTAATCATTTGTAATATGATTTTTTTATTCATGATCTAGAAGCCGCAGGTGGAAATAAATAGATACAAATACGTGTTTTATCCGTGTAGAGTGATCTTCGATCTGCACGAAGATGTTAAGCAAAAATTTTGTCTGGCACTACCACTGAAAATGCCACCTTGCTATTGCATTTTAAAAAGTTGTCAGTGAATAGTGCTGTGTGAATTACTTGTGTTGCATATTAATAATCCAGTGGCATGACTGATTTCAATGGCAGCTTTCGGTTGCAGAATGAAACAGTAATATATGATTGCATTATACCCATGTTGTTATGAAGTTGTGATGTGAATACTGTTTGTTGAATAGAACCACTCTTTATCTTATGGAATAGCGAAGGTTTTAATAAAGTTTATGGAATATAAATGTGACATATGTTTCAGGTGACAACTGTGGAGTACAAGCCGTCATAATGACACAACAAATTGCTGTTTATAGCGTGCTACAAAAATTACCTTCACTTTTAAAAACTGCTCTTCCACAACTGCAGTTTCATGTGGTGGAACACGGTAAGGAGTCTTGCTGTGCTGCATTTACTTTCTTTATTATTGCACCATGTACAAGCCATTGACTGGGAAATGAATATGTATGTATTTTAAACAACTTTCTAAGTTTTTGTTGGCATTTTAAATTGCGCAACCATTATTAAAATTTATAATCACCTACTGTAACAAAAAGAATACTTTGACCACCTCTCTTGTCATGATGGAATGCCCATAATTGAACATGATACATCTGACAGAACGTACTTCAATGTATGTCTGATAGAGGAGGCTGGAATCTGCTTTAAAAAAACCAACAGATACTCTGCACCCTAGCTTCTTCATAGGTTCTAGATATCTACATAGGTTTTTTTTTCTCAGTACATGTAAGTTTCAGTGTAATGATTAAAAAAACACATTAAGCCTATAATGCAGTTAGGTTCACAGTTTAGTACCTACTGTGTTAGTGCATCGTATTATGATGATAAGCAATTGCTAGAAAAATGAATAATTTTTTGGCTGTATAATATACAATCCTATCGGTAGTAATTAGTTATCAGCAATGTATGCAAATTATTCCCAGTGATTGCTGTGAAATTGCTTTTATTTATGGCCACAGACAATCCTCGCTTCACTAACAACAAACTGACAAGTCAGTGTCAATCACAGTTGAGCCACTGTGCTTCAGAAACTAAATGGGTTTCATTAAGCAACAATTAAAATGAAAAATTATTTTTAAACACAATGGTTTATGTACCTTCCACACATTAACTATTGCTGGAGTGATAACCAACAAAAAAGTTTGTTTAGCATCATATATTGCTGATTGAATTAAAATCTTTGGTGTATATTCTACCACTATCCAGTGACCATCCCTTTTCTTCTCAAGCCTGTAGCGCTCTCACCAAAGCAGAATCAAGAAAGAGCAGTATCTATGAATAGTTCATACTGGCTTGTTTCTCAAGAGAACTGCATTTTTTGTTGTCTTTGTAAACCTCAAACAGAGTGGTAGAAGCTAGTATTTCACGTAATTAATTTTTGTGCTGTACTACTGTTCGTATTTACAGAATAAGACATGCGAGTAGAAAATGGTAATTTTTGTTCTGAACTATTTGTTATATAGTATTTATTGATATTTTATAAATAGCCTACTCAGATTTACTTATTTAGTGTATGACTTAAAGAATTGTATTTTAGAAGTACATGCAAATAAGCTGATGCAAGCTAAGATAAACTGGTATGAATCAGTACAAGCAGAGTCATATATCAATAGTGAATGCTGAAGAACTGCCTAAAGAATACCTGGAAAACTGGGGAAATAATTCAGTTACTTTTGAAGCTGTACTTTTAAAAACTAGAATTTAGCCAAAAATATTATGTCTGAATACTATTGAAATGCTTTTCTGAGAACACAAATAATCTCTCATAGAAAGACTTGTCTTTCATGTGACTTTCAGAAAAATTAGGCATTAGAAAGGATCCTATTTTAACAGGTGTTCATTATGCTCCAGGTTCATTGGGTTTCTTTGTCTTCAGATAGTGGAATATGCAACGGTGTCTTTAGATTTGGTAGTTTCAATGAAAACAAATAGGCATATGTTCAAAGCATGTACTTTTGTTACAAAAAAAATACCATATTAATTCAAAGACTCCAAACATTTAGTTATTATATATTTAAGCTTGTAATTGGAAACATTCTTCTGCGGCATTGGGAAATAAAGTAACTTTTTGTAGGATCTTGTAAGGAAAGGGTAAGGTGGCGAGGGTGGCAAGGAGTATTGCATGACTCTGCTAGCTGAAATGTCTGTAGTATAAAGTGCATTGTGCGTAAGGGCTAATCTGTTTCGTTTCCTGAAACCTGTGTAGAATGACTAGGTGTATGCTGTCAGTTGGTTCCTGAACTGATGTTTTGTCTGGCAGCACTGTATGAGCTGAAATGGATCTTGTGTAAAATTCTGTAGGTCTTCAAGAGAGGTCTCTCAAATAAAACTTGAGCTTTCTAAGATATTTAGTCTTCATCGATTTTCAAAAGCTCAAGTTTTCTCAGCTTGAACAGCGAGAGAATTTTGTGTGTGGATGGCACCCAAAAGACTACGAAGTCATAAAATAAACCTTAATTGTAATTCAAAACTTTACTGGAGAAGGATTCGAGCCAATATCTCTGGTTTTTATTGCTTGTGTAGAAATATGACATACAGTTTTTCCTTTTGCTTTGACGTTTCAAAAGATTTTGTTCTGTTTACCCAGCTGCTTTAATTAGTTTGATTTAGGGAAATGTTTGTGAAAACAGTCATACTATTTTCCAATGTAAGTACCCTTTGTCTCGCAATACTTGATAGAACAAAGATTCACTGTTCACAACTGATAAAAGGTAAATTTACAAGTACATGTCTGGGCTACATCCTCCAGTGTAGTTAGGGCATGTGCACTGTAATTTTCATAACTCAGAAGTGCCTACATAAAAAGCAAAACTCTACAGTACTTGATGTTGGGAGGGCTACTAAGTTTTAAACTAAAATACAGTATACTACAAATTAGTCACTGGAAGTAAACAGAAATGATACTTTCTGTAATTGAAATACTGGAAGGAAAAAGAAACCTTTGTCTTAACTGAAGTTGTGTTTGGCTCAAAGTTGTTTAACTCTAAAATCAGACTGGAAATTCTTTGTGTTGAAGACTCATTTGGGTCAATGATATACAGAAATTTAGAAATTTGTAGCATTTTTAGTGAAAAAAATCATTATTGCTGTTATTGAAGTAGGACACTTTTAAAAAGCATCCCATATCTTACAGGATACATTACTGATCAAAAGTAGGGAGAAAAGGTCATAAACGTGTCATGAAGCAAATAACTCTTTGAAAAATAGGCAATTTTCTTTTTTGAAAGCCATCTGTCTTAACACTGCAGGGGTTTGTTCATTTTTGTTACTAGCTCTAAATTCTTACACATCCCTTAGATTTTCTTCTCAAAGAATCATGAATGTGTGCAAAAACACCTGGCTGCCCTCAGATTTGGTCACTTGTATGTGACACTTGTTCCTTTAAAATGAGCACATTACTCCTTAACTATACACATAGTCAGAAATCTATGGATTAACGTCAGGTGAGTGGGGATGCCATGTTACTGGACTTCATTGAGAAGTCCATCATTCATTAAATATTTATGTTATGTACTGTTGTGCGAGGTATAGAAAATGGCATGGTTCCCCGTTGTCCATAAACCACAGCCTGCAAGTGTAATGTTCTCTGATAGCAGAGGTAGTGTATTACATGGAAATTGGTAATATTCAGAAACTGCTATTTTGTCCAGCAATTTGTGTGGCAGTACATTTCCATCCGGCAATTCATGCTCACATGTTGACATTAATGCAAACCTGTTGTCTTGTTTCCACGATTGCTTGAGCATTTGGATCTGCCCACATGTTGTTATTGTGGCAATTTATTTTTCCACTCTGTATTGCACCAGATATAGACTCTCTGTGTAAAGTTTCATCTCACTGATATCGTGATGCAACAAATGTAATTTCCTCGCATAGTAGAAATTACCAAATTTCGGATGTAGAATTATGAGCTTATCATTATTTATTGTTTATTTATACAAATAAATTTTAACCACCAGTTTTTCACCTAGAAATATTGTCTGAACTCTTCATATAACATAGCAGCCTGATTGATAAAATTATGGTCTTGAATTTTCTTTCAATGGGCTATGCTGATTTCCAAAATATGCTAAAACATTTGGTCATATAGAAGATCAGTTCAAATAAACTAATAATCATGCAATGGGGTGGTCCCTCATACTGACTGAATAGAAGTTTGGAGTTCTACTCTGCTTGTGTATTTTCCAGTGTATTAAACGTAATATGCGTTGTTCGATGATGGACAAAGAGGATCTTTGATGATGTGTGAAGCAAATTGTAATTTATTTGCACCTACATAAATTAAAAGTATTGCCTTGTGTCTTGTTACAAGTTTATATCATGTAATTAGTATAATAAATAAGTTAATTGGAGCTGTAAGTGTTTCTATGTTGATGAGGAGACTTTAATTTAATTTGAGGATGGTACTGATTTTATCCTTACATAACATGTATTTTCCAAATAAAATTTTGCGTAATTTTATTTTACCATCATGATTTAGGCGCCTCTGATGCATTGGGTGCTCTCCAGAAGGCTGAAATAATAATTGCAGATGGTTTTCTTCTATCTCCCATCATTCATCAGCTGCCAAATGCAAAGTGGATACAGTGTACCTATGCTGGTGTGGAGAACATTGTTGCAGCTGTTGATAAAACAAAGGTAAGTTATATTCTTGATTTATTGACGGGTAAAGTAGAGCTGTGTCATGGTTAGCAGACTCAAATATATTGCAAATCTTACCGTAGCTTGTTTTGATGAGCTTTCTGGAGAATTTCAAATACAGATCTCTATGTTAAACCCTGTCCTTCAGGTATCCCCACAACCAGAAATCAGAGGGAGTGACAGCAGGTGATCGTGCCAGCCAAGCATTTAGAAAAGAGTGGCTGATAATCATTCCGGAGAAGCAGGTGAACTTCACGAGCGATGTGCAGTGGGTCCCCATCTTGCATTAAAACTGTAGAGTTCAATTCGTGTCTCTCCTGTACAGCAGATGCGACATGCTAGCGAAGCATATCGCAGTAATGCTGGTCCATCACACTCCGCGTCTTTGGTCCTTGAGTGCCAACCTGTTCAAAAAAAGAATGGGCCAATCGTGAATGTAGTCATGAAGCCACACCATATGGTGACATGTTCACGATACAGAGGAACTGCATGCACATTGACTGGAGGTGAAGATCCCCACATTCAGCAATTTTGGTGTGCATCTCACCCATCAGAGAAACGTGAACTTCATCTGTCTATAGGGTGGTCCAGGGCCAGCCGTCATCAACTTCAGCCCTTGTGAGAAAGTGGAGAGCAAAGTCAACATGTCATTGTGTGTTCTGTGGTACAAGCTGCTGTATGATATGGATATTGTACGGATACCATTTGAGAATGATTCAGAGCGCCTTCCATACAGTGGACCATGGGATGTCCGACTGTCATGAAACGGCACGTGCACTGCCTGATGGTCAGGAATTGCACGCAGTGTTGTGTGCCATACCAACAGTGATTTCATCAATCACCTGTGGTGAGCATCGTTCAGTTCTCCAGTGATTTGAACTACTTCATCATGCTTTGCACAGCAGGTGGAGAAAGAGGAGCCTTCCGTAATCCTTTCAGCTGGCGATATTCTCAAAATGCAGCTGCAGCATTACTGTTGTTTTGATAATAGAGCTTGACCAATAATGCCCTGCTCCTTTTGTCCAAGCTCATGTTGACACATCAACAAGCACACTGTGACTGGCCAGGTGTGTGAGTTTATGAATCATGATGACTAATCACGGCACCTGGTGGCTGCAGTTGGAACTGGACAGTGATGCTTTGACGCATGGAAATTGTGCACCCCATACTCAGGACATTAATGCTACCAAAGTTTGGTACTCGTGCAGTAATTAGTTTTCATGTTACAACAGGAAAGTTTAATTATAACCACCTGGCATATAAGCTCAATTAGGCAGTTATGTGATACTTTTGAATAAGGGCAGAAAAAAAATTGCTATTATTCCACCTACAAACATCAGAGAACTACGAGTAATTTTTGAAACACAATGCCTCAGTATTTATACAGACATCATCTGTCACCTTGTTGAGTCAGTTCCATATTGTGTTGTTGCACAAAGCATAAATGCACAGTTAGTCAGATGTTAATTGAAATATGCTCAGCCACCAGAAGGACAATGCTCAAGCATTCAGTAACCACTGTAGCAAAACCGTCCCAAAACACCAAGAACTTGAGATCACATGTTTAGGCTTTTAGTGGGTGAAAATCAGTGTCTCCAATGACCTCATTGTTGATGGACTGTTAAACTTTTATCTTCCTTCCTTCCTTTCCTTTCTTTCTTGCTTCCCAACAAACAATGTATTTTTCCCCACCAATACACTTTGCTTGCTCTCTGATCACTAGTAATTCAAGGTTGTTGTCACATTAAAAACTAATATTTAATTTTCCTGTAATTGTAAGAAAATCATCTTGTTAATGCAGTAGACAGATAATGTTAAATTCAGACCATTGGCCACTAAACGCAACAAATTCTTCCTAACAATAACAGAAAATATAGAGACAAAAAGTGTATGATTCATATAGCAGATTCATTAGAATCACAAAGATAGGCATTGCGTACTCTGTCAGCAGACATCCTTTTTGCCAGAAATCATTACCTCTCAGAATATTAACAAAAGTGCTGAAACTTTGTGCAAGCATGGTAGCTCCCATTTCCCTCCCCCTCATGTTACCTTTGTAATCAGTTTATGAATAAAGGTGTACTTAATGAAAGATGGAAATATGCAATAGTAACACCTTATTTATAAAAGACAAGATAAGTTATCTCTAATCATAGACACTTCTCTCACCCCTAATTTGAGAATATGGGCTGTAACTCAGTGAACTATTTTCATGGCAATTTTTTAACACCTTGTTAGTTCAACGTCTGTAAAGGATTATGCACTGAGAAAGCCATATGTAATATCACAACAGAATTCTGGTGGAACTAAACAAGAAAAATGACCCTCTTGGAATTTTCTGTTGCCACTGTTGGCCTCAAATAAAATCTGTAATCTATAAAGGCAGTTTCTTTAAATGACTGCAGTAACAACAGATCTAATGAAATTGGCAGTTGTGTTGCCTAACAGCCATTAGTACAAAGTTGTTACACATGAATGTGAACCATTTCTGAAAGTAGTTTGGGTTGTGTGAAAAGTAAAAGATGGAGAGGAGCAATTGTATTATTCTTCATTTATGAATAACTTATGGGAATACAGCTGGTTGTCATCTTCAACAACTACTGATGTAATGACATCTGATCAACCCATTAAATGTGCCTTAAAAATGACAGTATGTTCACCTATGGAAGTATTGGTGGTTGTCAGAGGTGTCACCGAGATGCATTCCTGTAAACTGTTGGAGAGCTTTGTACACCAGATGAAACTAAAGTTTCACATTGGTAGCATGTAACTACATATTTACATTTCCAAAATTAACATTTTCTATCTGTTTATATAATTTTTATTGGTCCCTTTAAATTCTCTTTGTTCCAAGTGTTAATCCCCACCCAATTTTGCATTACTATAATTACAAATATCCCACCATTTACACATAATGAGGTGCATGTAACTGAAATATAACGATGCTGGTGAGGCATTGGGCCATATGGATATAGTGAAGAAAATGATTTTCCTTCAAACTTTTAAGCCTAAACTTTAGAATTTATGAATAAAATGTGAAGTAAGAGCTTTAGTTTTTGGGGACAAAACAGAGAGAAAAGCTTTTCCTTCACCTTGAACTCTGGCTTTGTCATTAGATAAACTGTATGAATAAAGAGAAGTTCTGATTTCATTCTAGAAGCAATAGCTTTTAAAATGTGAAGGCTGATCAGTAGTAAACATGTTTGCAGAGTGCAGATGTGGCTTAAGTAGCAGCATTTGTACACCGTGAGAAATGCTATAAACCTCTATGTTGTCCACTTGAAGAGCATTATAAAACTCTAAATCATTTCACCAAAGAAAATGTTAAAGGGATTGTGAATCATTTTCTACCAGACACAGGGAAAAACAAGGTGGTGCTGCTCAGAACAGAAGATTGAGATTTTGCCTTGGTGTGTAGCTGATTTGTGATTCCAGTCTCGGATAGCAGAAGAAATGGGGATTCATCAAACTACAATGAGTAAAAGAGTGAGTAGAGTTACTAAGAAGATGATGGAAAAAGCTAACATGCGGATCAAATTTCCGTTGTCACCACATGATGTGACTGTGACAAAAAAAGAATGGATAGAAAAATCTAAATTTCCAAGTGCTGTAGGTGTAACTGACTGTATGCATGTGCGAATTTCAAAACCTATGCAGTATAATGACAAATATATTAATGGAAAGCGTTACATTACTATAAATGTGCAGGCTATGTGCAGTGTAACTTAACAGTTCGCTAGTGTTGAGGCTAACTGCCCCAGGTCAGTACATGACTATCAAAGACAGAGAAATGCATGTGTCAAGGCAGAGCTGATTGGATTCAAGAACATTGTGCTTTTGGGTGATGAAGGCTATGGCCTAGAGGCCTGGATGATGATCCTCTATTGCAATCCAACAGAGGAGACTCAAATCATTCAGCAGGCTTTCAAAAAACTAGTGTTGTGATAAAGTGTTGTTTTATCAGCTGAAGGGGGGGGGCTTCCTATTTTGAAGTCTGTGTTTCAATAATTATAGCTTGCTGCTTTATTCTGCATAATGTTGCGAGACATCTGCAGAATGAAAATACTGAAGATACTGCACAGGATAGCCATGACAGTGGTGATAATGAAGAGGAGCCTGTAACTGAGAGGGAATTTATTAGGAGAGGACATGCAAAAAGACAATGAATTGCAGCTCTAATACAAAATGCAGGATTTTGAAGTATTTTGTCTATGAAAACATACAGAACTGCTTATCTCTAACAAGCTGTCGGTAACATGATCTAAAGAACAGTATTTGTATTAAAACTATTTTCATCTTTCTCCTCTTGAACATTGTTTCCATTGTTCACCTTAGCATTAAGGAAGTTCATTACCACAGCTTCTTTTTCCGTTTGTACCCTTGCCAAGTTCATATGCTCAGGTAGCACCAGCCTGCATAATTCCATGGTACTGAGCACCTTTATCTCATCTGTTTGTGCAAACATTTTGCTTTCTTGAAGGATGGTGGCCTGCATGTGAACTTGCTGTAGACAAGGCATTGCTTTCTGTTTGCTTCTGTAAGTTCTGATTTCTCTTATAATTCACAATAATATTCTAAAGCTGTGGTTAAAAACCTATTATACTTTCTACACATTCTGAGCTTTCACATGTATCAGATGAGGACACCTTCATTTGACAAGTCACATGTGCTGACCTAGAACAAATAAAGTGAAAGGAAGTCTTACGGCCAACAAAACAGCGAAATCAGATGCCTGTGCCTATTCAACAAAGGTTGCTGACAATGCAGATGAAGCAGATCAGTACAAGCTTTTGCTTTTGTATTAGAAGTAAAAGGTAGTAGGAAAAGATAAAAGTTTTTCACACAGCCTGCAGCAAAAGCTCCATTTATTCCTTTTGCTTGCAAGTAAATGCTCTTACTTCTACCATTATCTCCCAAGCTTGTACTTCAGTTTTATTCATGTAATGTTTACAGATATTCCACAAAAAACTTTCTTTAGCTTTTGTATCCCTAGTTCTGAGCCAAAACCAATTTGTGTGGCTAGTGCTTTGCCTCCTAACACTGCCAACCTAACAATAACTGTACTGTATGTAATGTTGTCCATAGCTGTTTTATCAAATGAGATGATGTAGTAAATTTTATAATTTGAAGTTACATATATTTCTTGTTTACAGTTTGTGTCCAGGCCTTGTAATCACTTTCAGACTTACTCCGAATGCTTGAAGTGTTAAAAAATACACATCAAAACTTTTGAATGCATTTTTGAACTGGAAAACTAGATAGAAAAAATTCACCAGAAGAAATTGAAAAAAATTACAATCCTGGCAATTCTGGATTTTTTTTGTCAAAACATATGAACTACCATTGTTTACAATAACTGTACAACTAATTTATTTGCTTAAAAAGTTGTTTCCCACCATTTACATTTTCCCACAATTTACACCCTTTTTAAGGTCTCCTGAAAAGTGTAAAACAGGTGTTTTTGCTCCAAATGAATTGTTACTTACAAAATTGCAATGTGCTGGCTAAATGAACTGAATGTATATCTTTCATAACTGCCTTCTTAGTAGTAGTTTGTAAATGTGTGATGGAGATATTTTGAATTATTACAGAAATTCCTATATAAGACCCATTACAGACAGTATAATTTGTGCTGATTGTGTCACTTTTGTATGAAATAGATACTTTTATGTTAATATATTTTGTTTGATTCTGTATTTAATATTCTCTTTCATTTCGCATTTACTATTGCCTTTTCTGTAATTTTCACCTTGACTTGGATTGTGCCTGATTATGCATGATGTGTTTTAGCTCCCACTTCCTTTTGTAATGACCCGGCTCACTGGTGACCTCTTTGGCGTACAAATGGCTGAATATGTCGTTTCTGAAATTGTCAACAGAGAACGGAATCTGTTTACATACTATGATTATCAGAAGATAGCGAAGTGGGGGAAAGAAGGTTTTTTTCCTGAAGTGAGAACTATGATGGACCTGACTATCGGAATTATGGGCTTTGGTGAGATTGGAAAAGACAGTGAGTTATCAGAGTATACTTTTATTGTCTTTTTTCACTTCAGAATTTTGTATAAATAATGAATATTTATATGATTTGCGAAACTCAACTGTGGATTAATTTTAATAAATGCTATGCTAAGAATGTGTTTCTTTGAGTTGTGAATTTAGCACTCCCAATAATTGGGAGCTCACACTTATTAAAATAAGCTGGACTGTTTTGCTGTGGTCAGGTGAATTTCTTGTTGAAACCAAATGTTTTGGCCCTTCATCCAGAGTACATGTCCGGGGGGGGGGGGGGGGGGGTTGTAGTTTTTTTTCAAAGGTCCAATGGATATGTGACTCGCTACTGATTGATGTAAAATTCCATTTCTGCTTGTTCCATGTGGAGGCGTGATTCACATGTTTCAAATACTTGACCACAACTGACCATTGTTATCAGCCCATGGTGGAAGACTGACACATCTTCTTCAGCCCTGGACTCCAGATAATATTTAGCTTCACATCCTCCTCCTCTACATTGAAATTATGGTTGCTTGATCAATTTGGGGGAGGGGACCAAACAGCGAGGCCATCAGTCCCATCAGATTAGGAAAGGATAGGGAAGGAAGTCAGCTGTGTCATTTCAGAGGAACCACACCGGCATTTGCCTGAAGTGATTTAAGGAAATCATGGAAAACCTAAATCAAGATGACCGGATACGGGTTTGAACCATCATCTTCCCAAATGCGAGTCCAAGGTGCTAACAACTGTGCCACCTCACTCGGCTTAAAATGATGGCCCCACTGTATAGCCTTTTATAGTATCTATTTGTGGCTGCCAGTACACAAGTCTTATCAAAACAAATTCGTGGTCTCCTGGCTTCGAAGTATGTTGCTCAACAATTGATCTCTGTTCCTCCCCTTAGTTCATGTGTTGTGCCCACCGAAGAAATTATAGGTAGTATGGAATCAGGCATTCCTAGTGTGGATCCGGTAACAACTGAGAAAATGTGTATAGGATCATTAAGAGTATAGCCCGCATGAAGCCTCCAAAAAGTAATGTAACTGTGGATGAGAGAAATGTTATAAAACACCTGAATGAGGACAATAGTATTATCATTTTCACTAGTGACAGGGGCAATGCAACAGTAGTTATGAAGTAGCCAACTATGTCAGTGAGATTGTGGGGCGGCGGGTGGATATTTTTGTTAATGTTCCTATTATTTATTTTATGTTGTTGTTTGCCGTTCTCAACACTGGCTCTCTAACTACAATATTGGCAACCAGAAAGTGATTAGCAAAACGTGAAGCCTGTAATTAGAATTCCTAGTGCCCACTTCATCTGAGAAATACATTTATAGCTACAGCTTATAGCTCTGAGGAATTAGGAGACTGTCTGGGATTCATAATCAAAAACCATTCTCTCTAAAATGTTCACTATATCCTGAAAGTCACAGACCAAAAGAATCCACACAATCCAACTACCAGAGCAGTTTAGAGTCTAATGCGCTGATGCAACTATAACTGTTCCAATTAAATGTTTAAGTGAATGCTTGCCATAATTTGATGATAATGTTCATCAAACACCACGCTAATAATGGTAGAATGTCTGTCCTGCGGTGGCACGTGAAAATACGACATACGCAAACTAAAGATAGATCATTAACGTCATTCCAAAATTAACACTTCACTCGAAAACGATTTCATGGTTACGCGTATCCCGAGTAACTTATTACTGCATCCGAGGCTGTTTATATCAACGATACCGACGCGACGCGACTCCCGGCACAGGTGGTGCACTAATCAGCGTCTGGAGAGAACTGGGGCCTTCTTCTCACGCAGCATTCTTACATATAAAGCCGCGGTGCGGACGGCTAAGGGAATGCCTGATCAAATCTGCTCTCCCGACTAGCCGCTGGCCTAGTAATGCACCACTTTAAGTTATCGAATAAATCATTGCTTCCTTTGCTGATGGCCGATGAAGCTTTCAGTTTAATTGTGCAATCAGCACACAAGTAAGTAATCATAATAAAAGTCTGACGTGGCTAAGTCAAATATTTTGGGCGAGAGAATTAATTTAATTACACTACACACAGTAGACTATCTCTGAACTTGCTCTTTGGAGATACGCTATAGCTATAGTTTTATAGTTATTCTGTTGAAATTTCTCACATTTTTATGATCATAGCGGATCTCCCTTCTACTTAAATTTAAACATCCTAGCTTTATTTATTCGCCTACTTAATCTATCTTGCTTCCTTAATCTCTAAGACAAAAACCAGAAAATCGTGAATTTCAACTAAAATTTTAATTTGTGAGATCCAGAATACTGTTTCTAGTAAATTATTATGCAAAAGGAATCTAAATATAAATTTTTAAGGTTCTAGCTCTTTTCTGTTGCGCCAATGATTTTTACAGAAAAATGTCCAAATTTCGAGAATGGTTAAAGTTAATGAACTGATATTCAACACACATTGATTTAGTATTACTCCTGACATGCTAGAAACGTTTCAGGTTATTTACTTGATTTTTAAAGTATTGCGCAATATTTATGACGTCAGAGCTAGTTACAGTGGACTGGCTGGCACACAATGGAAAGACTGATGTGAATTTTATAAGGCGTGAGTAGGCTGCTTCCCTACAAGATTATCAAGTTATTAGATCTGCAAACATATAGGAAGTTCAGGAAGGACCATACTGGCAAAGTTCATACAAATGTAACATGGTTAACAAAAAAAGTAGTCGATCAAACAGAGCACTCACAACAGTCTGTTCACATAAGTTGCACTACCTTAGAGACTTTAGAGGTGGCCAAAAATTCACAAAGAAAAGGTTTCATTGAGACTCATATTATGTTCCACAGCTTTTGTACAAGCTCATGCTGCTGGTAGAGCTCCTGTTTCAGGAGCACAAAAAGCTACTTGTTCATCTTGGTTGTAACACTCAGCAAAGCTGCCTGATAATTCCTATGCCATCATGGGGTGGGTTATGGTTCCAAACAACCTATGTCACCCCCATTGTGTGTGTACTTCTTTCAGCATCATAGGTCTTATTGAACACCAGTAATGTACAGATGAATTAAAGAAAACAATAATTCCTGACTTTTCTTATATTAAATAGAAATGAAGACTAGAGATGGATACTGCTTGGCAGTTACAGTATTCTGCAGATCTACTGAATAACTCAAAAGTTTAGTTCTGGATAACCCTATCTTTGGCAGGCTGGGAAGTACTGTAATACAAAACCACTCCCTCAGTACACACACACGCCGTTGGTGCACTCACAGTAGGCATAATGCGTTGTCATTAGAAAAGTAGACCTGCGTGTGTGAAAGCAAAGTGTTGCTGGTTGGAAATAACAGAGTCCAAATCTATGTCCAGAAACTAACAAAGTATTGCAAGGTCATCATGACTAAGTCCACTGGAGAGCAGGTAGTACAAATTACTGAGTTGGGACAAGTGAGGCTGAGAGGGTCTGCAGCTGTTCTACACTACTGGCCATTACAATTGCTACACCACAAAGGTGACGTGCTACAGACACGAAATTCAACCGACAGGAAGAAGATGCTGTAATATGCAAATGATTAGCTTTTCGGAGCATTCACACAAGGTTGGTGCTGGTGGCGACACCTACAATGTGCTGACATGAGGGAAGTTTCCAACCGATTTCTCATACACAAACAGCAGTTGACCGGCGTTGCCTGGTGAGACTTCATTGTGATGCCTCGTGTAAGGAGGAGAGAAATGCATACCATCACATTTCCGACTTTGATAAACGTCAGATTGTAGCCTATCGCGATTGCGGTTTATCGTATCGCGACATTGCTGCTCGTGTTGGTCGAGATCCAATGACTGTTAGCAGAATATGGAATCGGTGGGTTCAGGAGGGTAATACAGAATGCCGTGCTGGATCCCAACGACCTTGTATCGCTAGTAGTCGAGATGACAGGCATCTTATCCGCATGGCTGTAATGGATCGTGCAGCCATGTCTTGATCCCTGAGTCAACAGATGCAGACATTTGCAAGACGACAACCATCTGCACGAACAGTTCGACGATGTTTGCAGCAGCATGGACTATCAGCTCGTAGACCATGGCTGCAGTTATCCTTGACGCTGCATCACAGACCGGAGTGCCTGAGATGGTGTACTCAACGATGATCCTGGGTGCATCAATGGCAAAACGTCTTTTTTTTCCGGATGAATCCAGGTTCTGTTTACAGCATCATGATGGTCGCATCCGTGGTTGGCGACATCATGGTGAACTCACATTGGAAGCATGTATTCATCATCGCCATACTGGCATATCAACCAGCGTGATGGTATGGGATGCCATTGGTTACACGTCTCGGTCACATCTTGTTCGCATTGACGGCACTTTGAACAGTGGACGTTACATTTCAGATTTGTTACGACCTGTGGCTCTACCCTTAATTCGATCCCTGCGAAACCCTACATTTCAGCAGGATAATGCACAACCACATGTTGCAGGTCCTGTACGGGCCTTTCTGGATACAGAAAATGTTCGACTGCTGCCCTGGCCGGCACATTCTCAAGATCTCTCACCAATTGAAACCATCTGGTCAATGGTGGCCGAGCAACTGGATCGTTACAATACACCAGTTACTACTCTTGATGAACTGTGGTATCGTGTTGAAGCTGCATGGGCAGCTGCACCTGTACACACCATCCAAGCTCTGTTTGACTCAATGCCCAGGCGTATGAAGGCCGTTATTACAGCTAGAGGTGGTTGTTCTGGGTAGTGATTTCTCAGGGTCTATGCACCCAAATTGTGTGAAAATGTAATCACATGTCAGTTCTAGTATAATATATTTGTCCAATGAATAGCTGTTTCTCATCTGCATTTCTTCTTGGTGTAGCAATTTTAATGGCCAGTAGTCTAAAATCTGCCACTGTTGTTTATCATTGTGACCTGGCTCTGTCAAAATACCACTCCGTGCTGCATCTAGTGACATCACCAGATGTATGTGTAATTACACTGATTACACCATTGATACATCCATGAGATTTATTTATTTATTCGATGTGATCTGATGGTACACAGTGCATTACAGATGTCGGAAAAAATCAGTTAACATTGTTAACATATAGTAACGTATAGTATCCTAATGTATTACATTACAAAGATTGATTAAGTTTACTTCACTCCATTGCACAATGTTTTCAATTTTACATAAATAACAAGCTTGTTGTTCTAGGTATTCATTCATACAGTAAAAACAGTGACACAGCAAATTTGATTTCACGGCTTTGCTAAATTTTATGTTGTCTTCAGTGGACTTAATACTAGTGGGAAATTAGTTGAACAGTTGGAAGCCCATGTGGAAAGCTCCCTTTTTACAGAGTTGAGTGTTTGTACGCAAAACATGCAGATTTGAGTTTTTGCTTGTGTTGTGTTTATGTATTTCATTATTTTTTGTGACTCTGGAGTCAGTTGGCACTATGTGGTTTCTGAAAAATTTTAGTGTCTCGAGAATGTATGGGCAAGGCAGTGTAAGGATTTCCAACTTTCTGAAGATGGGTGTGCAGGAATCTCTGGGTTTGTTCCCAGTAATGATCCTCATTCCTCTCTTCTGGATTTTGAATGTGCTCAGGGCAGTTGGAGAATTGCCCCAGAATATCACACCGTATTTTAGGTGGGCTTGTATGTAAGCGTAGTACGCACTGGTTACAACATATACCAAACGGCTGCTCCTCAAGGAACATTTTCAGTCAACTGGGAATGGGTTTGGTGAAAATGGTGTTCCCGAGGTGGAGCTGGTCAGCACCATCAGTTCTCTAAAACTGTACATTCTGACTATGCTTCTGTAATGCCCGTGCAGCATGACTCTGGAATATTTCTTTGAAACATGGAGCAGAGTACACCCTTAGTTTTGCTATGGGATTGTTCCATCATCCTTACACTCTTCGTGATCTGAATATACACACTAAATAGGACTGTCTCCGAAAGAAAGCCACCCACGTGGGTGCTTAGCAAGACAAACTGGATATTTTGTACAGGATTGAATGGATCACATCACTGGCATGGCTCGTCACACCGATGAGTCATGCTAGCCAAAGTCTTTAGGACAGCTAACAAGGCACCTGTTCCATCATGGAATGATAAATGTCACTCTGCTACCACGAATAGGCATGCAGCTCTGTAGATCTTTAACCCCTTGACTGGGCTATTTCTTGCACCAGATAGTGGCCATTGTCATGACCAGTGCTGTGGTGCTACTGCTGTCAGGATTTGTGTGCACTGCTATTTGTCTCAGCCCATGTGGACTAATTTGTGACAATCTTGTGATACTTGGCTAGTTTCCCATACCTCATGGCACTTCTTGCAGCATGGTTTAACTGGCATATTATGATGTACTTTCCTCAAATCAAGTGATCTTGTGATTGTAATTTGTCAATAATTCAAAACCTTTGACAGGAGCAATGTGTGCTATAAAAATAAACAAATTATTTGTGATTATCAAAATAAATCTCAGGCAGGATGTTATTGGATGAGCTCACGCTTACACTTTTTGTATACAAGCCAGCTTCTTCTCAGTACAACGAATATGTTTAGGAAAGTGTCATCCTACCAAACATGTTGGGACTGGCACATAGCAAGGGTTACACACTTTCCTTTGCTGAGAGGAAGAATTCACAAATGCACTGCATTTTACAAGTAAACTTTCAATAAGCTGAATTTGGAAATTGTGTACCAAATTTCCCATAGAACTTCTTTTAGAACAAGTATGAGTTTAGGGCTGGAACATCCATCAGATGGCAAAATTACTTTATGTAATATTTAAGGAGATGTTTTATTGTTACTGCATAACTTATCATGTTCTGGTCGGCAGTCATTCTATCATTGTCTCCGAAGATGACCTCAAGGTTCGTAGTCATTGTTTGCGTCCTCTCAGTCTGTTTAGATAGTCACTGTAAATACCAGAAAGTAAATAAATGTCTTTATTGTCTCACCATTGCATCACCATCAATTGTCATCTGTAAAAAGGTTCTTTATTCTTCTGTATGTTTGCCTCCCTCATTACAGTTGGGATTTCCTTCACGTTGCTCATAACTGTACCAATGCAGTATACAGTTGCAGCCTAGGATGAGGGAGAGGGTGTCCTGTAGGGTAGCTTTAAATGATAACAGGAGAATTAAATACGTAAAAAGTTTGGTGTATTTTGATATATGAGTACAAGGCACACACCTAAGGTAGGTGAACATGCCACCAACTGCTTCGATGATGATGATTTACAGTGGAGGGCGCTAAACAGCTAGGTCATCAGCGAGCTGCTTCGAGAAGCCGTCATGGCTAAGTTACAGTAGACTGAAGTCCAGAGCATTAGAAATGTCAAGGAATGTTGTGTGTTATCAAGTCTGAGGCTGAGAGCAGAGAGTGAGTTCCTTCTGGAACCAACACTGTGTCCACATCCCTCAGAACCTCAAGTGGCCATCTTCCCACACTTCTTGCTTGTAAAGCATGCCTCACCAGCAGTCTCTAATCACTATGAACTTCTCTTAGCCTGTAACATAAGCTGTTTCTGATGTACTAGTTGTGGGAACAGTCCCGTGAATAGGCAACAATTCTGAGCATTAGAGAAAGAAAATTTAATAATAAAAATCATTACTTAAGCACTCCGAAATTCCTCGAGACATGTGGCTGCTTGCCCAACCCTTCTCTCTTTCACAGGAGTGGCTACTCATAATGTCTACAATATTGTGCGAGAAGCGCCTTTGGAAATATGGGAGACTGATAGACTGGAGGAGAGACTGTTAAACAATCTGAATGATGGGGCTCGAAATGGTTCAGCTTGCTTGTGCAGACCAGGCTTTGAAGACCAGTGGAGCACTGGGGCAGTGCAGCGTGGTGGGTTGTAGTGTTAAGGCAACTGCACTATTGATGGATGGTGGTGTCGCCTACTAAGTAGTGCTTTCATCAGGAATCTGTGTTACAGATCTAAGACACTCTGCCCGATGGCCATTAGGGGTTCCATGGGCGTGCGTCTAATTTAGAGGACAGTGTATTTCATTGATAATTAATGTCTTAGTTCTTTCAAAACAGTGTTAAATTTTCAAAGCATAGTTACATTTGGGACTCATAACAAAATAAGAGAAGAAGAATATGATAGACTTTCCTTAAACATAATCTTAACCAGGGACTCTATCAAAATATTTTGTTATTTATAGCCCACAGGGCCCACGTACAAAAGATGGAGTGGATATCCCATTCATCTGGTCTGGACATCATCAATTAAAATACACAACTTCCAAAGTTATGATAGTAATTGTAACAGGACGGTTTAAAAGAAGGTGCTGGCATAGATATAATTTAAATGGGTGGAAAGGAAGGTAGTATCCTTCATAACCAAGGCTGATTTGTTAAATACCAATGTTATGGTATATTACCCGAGACATCGTAATGTTTACCCACTCTGGATAGAATTAACGAGTATAACAGAAAGATTGAGCTAACCTTTCTAACGATTAAATAAGTGGCTGTGGCATGCAGTCTTACTAAATTCATGAGAAAATCTTCAAATAACACGTACGTAAGTACAGAATACCAATTAAAAGATAGGGGTTGCATAAGCTTGATACTATTGCACAAACTCCTTTAGGTGTACCAAACATGTATAGTTCGTACCAAGTAAGCATTAACATCTATATCTCAGCTTTACACAAGCACAGTCTCTTGCATGTAGACTGTACCTGTAAGGGTGCATCAAGGACCGTAAAACGTAGGCAGGCTTTCCCATACGTCTTTATTCACAGACTTCGTTGAAAAAGCAGTAAGAATATATGGCACTAGAATGCATAAAATTGACATCATCTGCAATATTCATGGCATGATATTAAGCAATGCTGACAGGTTATTCACTAATGAACAAATACATAGTTAAATCTTCCAGCTAGCCCCAAGATTTGAGGTCATATGTTTCACCTTCGGGTCACTTCTGTTACTGGCAATTGTTGGTTGTTTGTGGCTGAGGGGCAACCTGTTTAGGCGAGTTGCAGCACTGCTTACAATAGCCCTTCGTGTATAAAATCCAGACCACTAGTCCAATTGGAAGCAGAGTTAGAGGAGGGAAGACAGCTATGTAGCATTACAGTCATAATGTATTTGTGGAGAGGTGAGTCACTGACGTGTGCAACAACACAATCCAGGGTAATTTGTTCATTCTCCTGGTCTATGAACCCATCCATCGATTGTAGCAATGGATATCAGTGACCATAGGCAGTGCCATGCAGTTATTGTGGTGACTCATTTCAAAGGGTAGTTCGGAGGTCCAGACTCAGGTTAAAGGTGTGTTCTAATTAAGCAACCAGTTTAGTTCTTGGTTTGATGAGATCATAATGGGAACTACCACATAAGACTGCAACCAGTTAAAGTTACACAGTGGGACTGAGTAATCACCAAATGATGATAGTTGTTAGTGGTCCTGGTGCAGTGTACAACCAGCTGTTGCTGACAGTGGCAAATACTGGATCCTGTACTGTGATTACAACTTGAGGGCATGTTGATGCAGAAATTTCAGCTAACAATAGAAATATGGTTCCTGGTTTGTAGTACTATGTTGGAGCAGTGTTTTTTTAGCTTGAGTGCAGCACTGGAGATTGGCTGTTGACATAGTTGAACTGCATATGCTGGTTCTTACTAATTTTCAGGAATTCATGTGTTTGCCAAGTAATGTGTTTCTGTAAGGCACTCCATGCAGCTGGAAAGGCGTGTAACCAATAACATTCAAATTTGCTGTTAGTGCAGGGGATAGGCAGGTGTATCCTTACATTGAGGTGATCATGAAGATGGGATAGATGTACACTAACAGCAGTGTAGTAGTGAGGTAAGATACACTCTTGAACAGGATAAATCCTTTGAAAATGTACTGCATTTTGTGTGGTGGTATTGGTTAAGATATGCAAAGCATTGCAGTAGGACTCAGACTAGCACAAAGTTTATGCTGTAACCCCAAGTGGGTAACATTATGCAGAGTCTTTAAGTAGAACTGAGTAGCGTGAGTGTTATAAATGAGGATCTGCAAAGCTTTAGTCATTTGTAATGCAGTGGTAATGTTGGATAGTCCTCCATGCACCATCAAAAGATTATGGTAAATAATGTTTTTAAACTTCTCATAATGTTGTGCTAGTCCCGTGGTGACTGTACTAATCTGCCAAGTACTGGCAAGCAAGTTGTCCTCTGTGAGAGTTAATCGTACCTGTTGTTGGACAAGAGTACTTTGAGCATTTACAGCAGGTGATGTTGCATGATGGCTAGCTTTATTCCATCGGCCACATCCAAATGGTCATGTTGTCCAAACAACATTTTTGAGAATGGGCTTGCCGGCATCGAACCATGCATTCTTGGTTTGTTAGTGCGGGACGTTGTAGGTGACAGTGCCTAGTTGCTCCCGTGTATTAGTAATCACTTGGACTCAGTCGCACAAGGACCAGAATGTTTCCTTCTGACCTTATTGTCTCAGAATGGGTTAACAATCTAATAAGAGCTTTGCTACATGACATAAGTTGAATTCTTCCTCTTGAAAGAGTGTTAGATTAACCCTGGTAAATTGGCATGTGGTAGGGAACATATAACAATAGTCCAGTCAATGAGTGCCCAAAAGAGGGGTGTAGACTGTATGGAATATGCAAAAAATTTGATTTTATGGCTATTTTTAGGAATAGTTAGGAGGGGGAGTGGAAAAGTCCCATTCTTTGGTTTTTTACCTATATCTCAGAAATGGTGCACTGTAGAAAAAATGTTCCAGATAAAAATGAAAGCTAATTCAGTTTCCTGTGAAATTATCTCTATACATATTTGTCAAATTACCAGCAGTTTTCGAGATACATGTATACTGAAAGTCAATAATTTTCGAAAAAATCATTGTTACCTCTCTTTTTGTCAAACTTTTGCTACTAGTGTCTCCTATAATCCTTGGTGAATAAAATTGTCAGAGACGAAGTTGTAGAGCATTAAATCACCTTCAATTTTATGTACACTTTCGCCACTTCATCTTCAACCACTCAAAAGTTGTACACTCAATTTTGATGTTCCTCTGGAAATGAGTATGTTGAGAGCCTGTTGCATTTTAGCTGATTTAACTTGCTATTGTGATGACAAATGACACTTTAAAATGGAAATAAGGTAACTGGAATTAAAAAAACAACACTTTTTTATAAGTATAGCTTTTATTATATTGTTATGAATCATATAGTGAAAGTATTTACTTCGGCTGATAATAATTCAGAGATGGGAAAAAGTACATTCAAGGCAACATCTTGTTTTTTTCGAGACAGAAAGTTCGAGGCTCATTTGCCTTTGTCAGCAGTGGAGAGACAGTGATTCCCAGGAAAGGGTTGACAATGGGGAGGCCCCTCAAGGAACAACAAAGACTGGCCACATGGCTTCCTCCAATCAGCTGGGTAGGGGGGTGGGGGGTTAGTTCTCTCTCAGCTCTTTTCTTTACCTTCAGTTCACTTAAAATGTTCATTGAGCATTTTAGAGACAGTTTTTGTGTCAGTGTTCAGCATTGATTTTTTGTGAATTGCTTTTAATTTACATGAACATCAACAGCATAGAGCTGGCTGGCTACTCAGTGTTTCGTGTGTGATGAAATAATCGATGGACCAGGTGATGGTATTTCCACAGTCACAAATACAGGAATATTATCACTTGTCAAAGTGAGCAGAGAAAGAGGAGATGGCAACAGCTCCTCTTTAGAGGGTTTTGATGCCATTTTCATTCCTACTGAATGAAAAAAAAAAATTACACCAAACTGCAATCCATCAAGGCTCATTTAAAGATACAGGCACTGTCAATGTCCTCTGAACCACCTGAGCCTGCACATTTGAGATCCAAACAATTCAAATTTGATTTCAAAATTATTAGGTCATTATACGTGAAACCCTCAACATCGACACATGAAGACTATGTTTCAAACACAATGGAACAGGTGAGTGACTTACTGGAGGGGAATGATAACTGTCCGTTTACTGTAAACGGAATTCTGGACACTATTACTGGAAGGAAACCTGAGTGGAGAACTGTCAAGACAGAATGGTTAGAGGTTTTAGAGACACTGGGTGCAAATTGCTAACCTACACTTGGTATGATAACAAGGAAAATAATGGGAAAGAAGGGCAACTCAGAATCATCCAAAAAGGAAGAATCAAGGAAAAAGTGTGTTGCTGTTGGACATCCCATCACGTCAGTAGTCTGGCCTCATACCTGCTTGTCATCAATATTGACAGGCATCTCCATTCTGCTCCACAGGAAATATGCCTCAAAGAACTTGGTTGATCTTCTAGCAAGTCTGGGTTTCAGGTCACCATGCTGTGAAGTACAAAAATTGGAGTTTTCTGTGTTACCCAGGCTCAGCTAAACTACAAGCCAGCTGCATTCAACTAACTTGTTTTTGATAATGTGAATTTCAATGTTTGTACCATAGATGGGCTTACTACCTTCCACATTATGTGTGGGATCAAATGTGTTGCTCCATCCAAACATGTCGAAAGAGATTCAGAAATATCCGAATTGAACACAATACCTGTGTCTGCTGTAACTGGAAAACTCGGAACAGTTCCCCTATAAACATGAAAGGAGGTCTACAAAATGTGCCTGTGGCTCTCATTAATAAACCAGAAGAGCCACCACATCTGGCTCCACATGACTTTCTGCAGTTTGTTGTCAAAAAGCAAGGTATTGCAGTCCTAGAATGAAAGGGGTACATTCATTGTATAACAAAAGGAAAACCAAGTGAAAAGACTAGAGTGATTGTCCTTCCTTTTCTAAATGTTCTCCTCCTCCTCCTCCCCCCCTCCCCCCCCCCCTTTCCCCCCAAATAGAATGACACAGTATTCAATAGGGGCCTCCTGGCCAACAATGCCATGCGCTCATTTCCATTCTGATCAACCATTATATTGGAAAGCAGGGATATTGTTGCAGCTACCATGAATACATCACACTCTAAGATGCCGAGTTATGTTGTATATCTTGACGGATTTCACCTGCTGTCGTCACTTTTGGGGTGTGTAGGGTACCTCACATGATGCAGGCTGGTTTGAAAGAAGTTTTATTCAGTATAAATTCTTCATTATCAGTGGACAAAGTGCTGAAGGGGGCACACCTTTGCCAGAACAGTGTGGGTTCATTTTCTTGTTGAAAATACCTTGTCAGATGAAGTTGAAGTCTCGAAGGAAGTGCAGAAATGCATCTGCACCCATATGTCACATTTCCTCTTCAAGTCTCCTTCACCAAATTCTTCAAACCAATCCAAATTATTCGAATCAGTGGCTATCAAATTTAGGAAAGTGGGGGACAGGATCAGCAACAGTGGACCTGTTGCAGTGCTGTGGATCCAGTACTTCAAAATGGTGGTGAATTTGATAAAGGAGTACATCCATGCAGAAAGGTCTGACAATCTCTTTGCTCATCTGAACGGCTGTAAGCAAATGATACTCTATTTTCAGACTGCTGAACACTTCCTGTATGTCAAGTCTTGCCATTTATATGAGGAGGTACCCAAAAGAAATCAAACAAATTTTTTGGTGGGCAGCACTTTTGTAGTACCCTGTTTTGCTGCTAGGAGTGCATAGGGTGAACACTTCAGGGTCAGTAAGCCGAATGCTGTCACTGAAGAAAACGGTGTTGGTAAGATGCAGTTCAGATGTACCTGAGAGCTATCCTTACTTATCAATGGGAAAATTTTAAAACTGCCATGTCTTAAAAGTTTGAGAACATTAGTAGCTTAATGCACAGAAAACAATAAAAGGAGGATGGGGGCCACTATGTTCACAGATTGGATTCTTAATTTGCATAAACAATAAGACATTTCCCAATTAGAATAAAATATTCTATATAGCCTTTAATGTTCAGTATTGGCCTAGAAGAGTAACAGGGAATCTTTACTGTAATAAAACTGGACAAGATCAAAAGTGCAGTTTTTCAACCCCCCCTCCCCTCTGTCATTTAATGTGACCAAAAAATTTTGACTCGTCCATTTTGTGTTAAATGATTTTTGTGATACCTTAAGAAGGATTAAGTTACATTGGGAACCTGCACGAAGAACATTTTTTCTTTTTTCTTTTTTTTTTTTCTTTTTTTTTTCTTTTTTTTTTTTTAGAAGATGTAAAAGTATAAAAATCAATGTTTTTGACAGTGTACATCATATAAATACATCTGAAGGAATATTACTGTACACATTATTTTTAATTAGGAAGTACACCTTCACATTAATAAAATTTTATGCATGTGGTGTAATAGTTTAAATCTGTTCTCCTTTGGTTAACCTTCAGTGCACATTCATTATAAAGGAGGACTGCTAATTGGTCCTTTACAACCCACATGTGTTCTGTATTGTGGTATTATTAAAGAGTAATTCTAGGCACTAAAAGCAAGATTAGAGTTTTAGGTGCTGTCAGCATCACAGTAATCAGAGATGGAGCACTAGTTCAGCTAGAAAAGGATGACATAAAGAATGAACCATGGTCTTGTCAAAACACCACCCAGAAATTTGTATGTTTAGGATTGGGGTTGTAGTGGAAAAGGTCTGTATGGCTATTTGAACCTTACTATTGTTGAATGAGAGTGAAGCGTGTCAACTTTCGAAAGGCGTTTGACTCAGTTCCACACTGTCGCTTGCTCCAAAAAGTGCATGCTTACGGTCTATCCGATGACATACGCTGTTGGATAGAAAGTTTTCTAACAGACAGAGACCAGCATGTCATCCTCAATGAGGTGACTTCAACAGAAACAAGTGTAACTTCAGGTGTGCCCCAGGGCAGCGTAATAGGTCCGCCGCTTTTTACGATTTACTTAAAAGATCTGGTTGATGGTATTGACAGTGGCATTAGACTGTTTGCCGATGATGCTGTAGTCTACAGGGAAGCAGTATCACATGAAAGTTGTGAACAAATCAATGAGGTTACTATTAAAATCAGTCTTGATCACAAATTTATTTATTCTGGTAACCAGTTTTGACCATGTCTGTGGTCAAAACTGGTTACCAGAATAAATAAATTTGTGATCAAGACTGCTTTTAACTATTACCAATAACATTGATCAGTGTCTGTTCCCACAATGTATTCAAAAGTGGTTAAATCAATGAGGATTTGCAGAAAATAAATGAGTGGTGTAATAACTGGCAGTTATCTCTCAATATTAGTAAGTGTAACCTACTGCATATTACAAGGCAAAAATCCCCATTAATGTTAGAGTACAAAATAATGCCCAGTCTTTGGAAGCGGTAACATCTGTCAGGTATCTGGGTGTGACTATTCGAAATTATCTCAAATGGAATCATCAGATTACACAAGTAATGGGCAGGGCGAACTCTAGATTGCAGTTTATTGGTAGAATCCTGAAGCGATACAGATCTTCAACAAAGGAAATTGCTTACAATACATTTGTTCATCCAGTATTAAAGTATTGTTCGTCTGTATGGGACCCTTACCAGTTGTATCTGATTCAAGAGATTAAGAAGGTCCAAAGAAGAGCGGCAAGATTTGTGACTTATGTATTTAGCCATTTCGAGAGCATTACAAATCTCATAGAAAGTTTGAAGTGGGACACACTTGCAGATAGACGATGCGCTAAACGGAAGGAGCTGCTCACTAAATTCCGAAAGCCTATCTTCGCCGAGGTTGTAGAGCATATACACTCCTGGAAATGGAAAAAAGAACACATTGACACCGGTGTGTCAGACCCACCATACTTGCTCCGGACACTGCGAGAGGGCTGTACAAGCAATGATCACACGCACGGCACAGCGGACACACCAGGAACCGCGGTGTTGGCCATCGAATGGCGCTAGCTGCGCAGCATTTGTGCACCGCCGCCGTCGGTGTCAGCCAGTTTGCCGTGGCATACGGAGCTCAATCGCAGTCTTTAACACTGGTAGCATGCCGCGACAGCGTGGACGTGAACCGTATGTGCAGTTGACGGACTTTGAGCGAGGGCGTATAGTGGGCATGCGGGAGGCCGGGTGGACGTACCGCCGAATTGCTCAACACGTGGGGCGTGAGGTCTCCACAGTACATCGATGCTGTCGCCAGTGGTCGGCGGAAGGTGCACGTGCCCGTCGACCTGGGACCGGACCGCAGCGTCGCACGGATGCACACCAAGACCGTAGGATCCTACGCAGTGCCGTAGGGGACCGCACCGCCACTTCCCAGCAAATTAGGGACACTGTTGCTCCTGGGGTATCGGCGAGGACCATTCGCAACCGTCTCCATGAAGCTGGGCTACGGTCTCGCACACCGTTAGGCCATCTTCCGCTCACGCCCCAACATCGTGCAGCCCGCCTCCAGTGGTGTCGCGACAGGCGTGAATGGAGGGACGAATGGAGACGTGTTGTCTTCAGCGATGAGAGTCGCTTCTGCCTTGGTGCCAATGATGGTCGTATGCGTGTTTGGCGCTGTGCAGGTGAGCGCCACAATCAGGACTGCATACGACCGAGGCACACAGGGCCAACACCCGGCATCATGGTGTGGGGAGCGATCTCCTACACTGGCCGTACACCACTGGTGATCGTCGAGGGGACACTGAATAGTGCACGGTACATCCAAACTGTCATCGAACCCATCGTTCTACCATTCCTAGACCGGCAAGGGAACTTGCTGTTCCAACAGGACAATGCACGTCCGCATGTATCCCGTGCCACCCAACGTGCTCTAGAAGGTGTACGTCAACTACCCTGGCCAGCAAGATCTCCGGATCTGTCCCCCATTGAGCATGTTTGGGACTGGATGAAGCGTCGTCTCACGCGGTCTGCACGTCCAGCACGAACGCTGGTCCAACTGAGGCGCCAGGTGGAAATGGCATGGCAAGCCGTTCCACAGGACTACATCCAGCATCTCTATGATCGTCTCCATGGGAGAATAGCAGCCTGCATTGCTGCGAAAGGTGGATATACACTGTACTAGTGCCGACATTGTGCATGCTCTGTTGCCTGTGCTATGTGCCTGTGGTTCTGTCAGTGTGATCATGTGATGTATCTGACCCCAGGAATGTGTCAATAAAGTTTCCCCTTCCTGGGACAATGAATTCACGGTGTTCTTATTTCAATTTCCAGGAGTGTATTATTACCACCAACTTTCAAATCACGCAATGATCACCATTCAAAGGTAAGGGAAATTAGAGCTCGTACTGAGGTGTTCAGACAGTCATTTTTCCCTCACGCGATCAGCGAGTGGAATGGGGTGGGGTGGGAATATGACATTGGCACGAATTGTGCCCTCCACCACACACCGCTTGGTGGCTAGTGCAGTGTAGATGTAGATGTAGAACCTTCATCCCATGTCGGTCAACTTTAGGTATTATATGTTTGAATTACTGAGCATTCCATTTAAGCCATTGGAGGTACATAACTTGTGAGAGCATATACTGTACAGTACTGTGTTATTACAAATAGTCTGAAATGGCCTTGTTTGTGATTTCTCCATAGTTTTATGGATATCTATTAACATAATGTTTCTAATGATTGACAGTAAACATACATACAGAGTCCAACAGTATCATTACTTCTTCAGCTAGGATGTGAAATGGGCTAAACTGACAGCTTTTTTTTTTCCAAACAGTGGGCTGTTTTCTGCCAGTTTTGCACTAAATAATTTAAGGTTGGTGCATCATAGTGCAGAGAAGCATTTCATGTTGAGGCTTTCAAAGAAATAACTCTGCTGGAAATGGCCATACAAGCCCACCTTTGTAAATATGAAATAATTTTGTGTCACACTAGTAGATGAGGCCTGCAAATATTTTTCTTTTGGAGCTACAAGTTCCCTTTATAAATAGAGGTGTGTATAAATGGGATTTAGGAAGTATGATACAGAAATATAAATGCCGCCTTTTCATTCTGTGTATCAATTAGATACAGAACTTGACAATGACACCAATTCTCAGACAGGTGTGGAAAATTGCGATAACAAAATATTATGCTGAACGAAGTTGAAACTTTATCTTGTCTAGCATGGTTCACAGGTTATCGTCATCAGAATTCTTATGTTGCGGTATTCGTATTGACTGTGAGCCTTTGATTAGTGAAAATATCCATACATTCTTCTGTTGCAGTTGCAAGAACTCTGAAGTCACTAAGAGCAGAAATATGGGCACTTGTTAGAAAAATTCCAGAGGATAAGGAGAAACTAGCATTTGTTGATAATTATCGGTGAGTTTTGCTATCATTAAATATAATCATGTAATACATTAAGGTACCTAGAGTGTGAAGTTAGAATGTAAGAGAACAGTACAGAGCACTCACTAAAATGCCTGCTGAAACTTAATAAACATTACTGGTGATGATAACTGTGTTTACTATTACGATATATGTGAATGGGGTAGAAGCTAAAGGAGGCAGATTGTCACTTAAAAATGATGGTTATGGTACTTAGATATTATGTTTTACATAAAAATTGACAAGTTGTAATGCCTCAGTGTCAATCTACTGTCCAGTGACAACATACTTACTTCTAGGAAGCTTAGAAGAATGGTAATTATATTTTATGATAAACTAGGCATAATTCACAAGGAACGCTTTCCCATGGAAATACGGTGCTCACACATTAGTGCTAGAATTATTGTTTGTCAGGGTCCAGTACACTATCAGATCAAAAGTATCTTGACACCCCCATGTAATGTGGAATTGACCACTAGATATCATGAGAGGAGGACCCACCAGTATGAAAGGAGGCTGGGAGTATTGTGTTGTCAGTAGTGAAGTAGTAACAGCAGAATGGGTGAGTCAGGAGAGCTCAGTGACTTCAAACGTGGATTAATCATTAGATGTCACTTGAGTAACAGAGCCATCAGGGAATTTTCAACCCTTCTAAAGCTGCTGAAGGTGACTGTTGGTGATATGATTATGAAGTGGAAATGCGAAGGAACAACCACAGCTAAACCAAAACCTAGCAGACCTACGTACTGACAGACAGGGACCATTGAGCATTAGAGGGGTAATTGTAATAAATTGGATGAAATCAGTGGAAGGAACTAATTGCTATCAGCAGCCTGTTAGCACACTGACTCTGTGCGGGCAGTTAAAAAGGATGGGGTACAATGGTCAAGCAATTTCTTGTAAGCCACACATTTTTGTAGTCAGTGCTAAGCAACACCTGAAGTGATTTAAAGGATGCGACCACTGGACAGCAGATGGCTGGAAATGGGTGATTTGGAACGGTGAATCACATTACTCTATGGCAATCTGATGGAAGGGTTTGTGCATGGAGAATGTTACTTGCCATGATGTGTAGTGCCAACAGTGATGGAGATGTTTTTCATGGTTAGGGCGTAGCTTCCTTTTTGCACTCCAGGAAATGCTAAATGCTGAAGGATATGAACCTGTCTTATAGCATTGTGTTCAACCTCACAGTAGAAGAACAATTTGAAGATGATGATGTATTGTGTTAGCATGACAATGCACAACACCTGTGAGAAAATGGTTTGTCCATAGTCCTGACTTGAAACCTGTGGAATTCCTGTGCGATGGGTTAGAACACCCAACATCACTGTCTTCTGTGGTTTAGGTTCTTGAGAAAAACTGGGCTTCCATTCTTCCGCAGATATTCAGTCACCTCATCAGAGTTCAAGGCATAATAAAGGTGAAGGGTGGATATGGATATATTCCATATTTATGTCCTCTAATTGGTGTGCAGACGCTTTTGATCAAATATTGTGTGTCTGACTGGAAAATGTGCTGAGTAAGATTGCCCTCAGCTGTATGACTACAGTCTCTCTTGTTTCTGGGACAATTTGTGATGCAGAATTAAGCACTGACCAAATTTAGATTTAGTGTCATGTTCCATTTTAGATATTTCAATTTTTCAAGTTGCATGAAAGATAAATTTTACAAAGATATGCATCACATTAAAGTCAGACATGCTAGTTGAAGATGATTTATTCAGGAATATCTAGAAATATCTTTTAGAGAATGTATGATGGCAATGCGGAAAAATTTGTGGTCTAGCACAGAGATGGTATTAATGTAAGTCAGGCACTAACTTGATTTCCAGAATAGTATTGAATATATATTTTTATAGTATTAATGTTTTGTTCAAATGGGTAAATTGTAATGTTGTGCAGTCATACTATTGCTTGCTTTGATCACTTTATTGTCGATGGGAATTTGTCCAAGATTGGTGAAGGTGTGTATAAGGTCGTCTCCTTAATTGTCAATAATTGAGAAGTGGTCAGCTGAATTCAAACATGGGTTTTCTTCACTTGAAGATGATCACATAAAGAACAATTGAATGGCAATACTAGGTGAAACTAATGGAAAGTCAGAATAAGGTACCGGACAATCGACAAGTAAAGGTGTCTAAAATGGTGCCTTTTGCACATCAAAATAAATAGTACAAAACATAGTATGTGATGAACTAATGATGCGAAAGGTTTGTGGTAGATGGGTGCCACATTTATTGAATACTGACTAAAACAATTGCAAAAATGAATTTCTCGACCATGTTTTGACTATTTTAACATTAACGAAATAGATTTTGTGCTCCTATTTTTGCTGTGGATGAGGGCCAGATAAAATAGCAATCAAAGCAGATTGTGGAGGCTGGTGGCCTTGCACCAAAAAATGTGAATTCAGTCTTGTCTATCAGGAAAGTGAGCAGTTGATGTTTGTGGAGTTCATAACGCCTGCTCCATTCACTGCCACTGCCTACCATCATGATGTGAGGTCTGAAGAGGGTCAGGAACTGTCAGAAACCAGCAACCTCAAGTCTAATGCAGCAACAGAATGAAAAAAAATTACAAAAGAGTTCAAAAATATTTTCTTGAGGAACATGCTTGGCTGCGGGAAAATTGTGGAAACTAAACTACATATTACTGATACGTGCACCCTGTCCACCAGATTTGATAGCATTTTACGCATATCTATTCCCAAATCTAAAAGTATGTGTAATGAGAAAATATTCTGAGTTCAAAGTATAGGGAGAACACAGTTTATGGTAACTTGCACTGGTGGTAACATCAGGGTGCGATTTGTGCTGTTACCAGTGGCGGGGGGGATGTCCTGGGGGGTTATTAGAATTATATATGTTACTAGCTTGGACCGTGGCATTACGCATGGTTAAACAGCTATTTATAAATAAATGTTAATGCCGAAACTCACTATTCACGCGTATGCACTATCAGAAAAGCCATCCCTTGTTATATCTTTGAAAGTACATTATAGGTAAAGCTTATATACAAAATCCTCTACATACAGGTATACGAGGGGAATTCAAAAAGTAGAGGCACATTTGTGAAAAGCTGTACTTATTCTGATGATAGAAAACTGAAACATATTAATAGTATGACTTATTAAAAACTTTCAGTATTCGGCTCCACAAATTTAAATTATATGTAAAGTTTTACTCCAGTGCTTGGGAAATAAACATCCCAGGTTGGGACGCATAAACTAAAACCAGAGGAGGGGATGGTCTGATGCAGAGGGGGGAAATCCCCCCCATCCCCCCCTGCAAATCGCACACTGGGTAACATAGAGACCATCTGAATGAAACAGGTGGTTCTGGAGGCAAATGACAGTGGTATTAACAAAATGAACAGATAAGCAAAACAAATTCAGAGCATAGCACAGTTGTTTTAAGTGTAAACAATCAGGGGAGTAATCTACATCACAAACTATTCATTGGCGTATAATGAAATTCTTCAGAGACTATTGTGAGACTGGCTAACAAGAGCTGGGCCATGGCAGTTAGTGATAAACTCTTGTCAGAGTGGGGTGCCACCTGACATACTTTCTGCAGCTGCTCCACCTCCAAAAAGTGCAAGCTGTAGCTGTAGTCTGAAGCCTGAGTATCTCTGATGTGTTCTCCCTGTTGATACTTGGGCTACGCAGTGAATCTGAATCACTGGTGGATACTGAATTATGGTAGCTATAAATAGCCAGAGCTTACAGACTTCCATTCCAGGAATGGAAACTGTTCAATGTAATAATACGGGACAAAGTGCCTGAAGGAAGGCACTGACGGAACATTATACTCTTTTTCTTTATAAAAGGAGACTATGCTGAGAAACAAGAATTCACAGTCCTCCGCGGCCAACCTAAGAACTCTCAACATTGCCTTCATATGATGATGATGATGATGATGATGATGATGATGATGTTTGGTTTATGGGGCACTGAACTGCTTGGTTATCAGTGCCCATACAAATTCCCAACCGATGCTCAGTCCAGTCTTGTCACTTTCATGAATGATGATGACAGCACAAACACCCAGTCATCTTGAGGCAGGTGAAAATCCCTGACCCTGCCGGGAATCGAACCCAGGACCCCGTGTTCTCATATGATCTCTGTATTATTAGGTTTCTGTTGAAGGTCATTACATAGAACATGTAACACATTAAAAATATGTTTTCTAATTTTTTAAATGTTTGTTATGGAATTTATGACCACGTCTGCAGTCTGTCATTATAAAAGTTTTAAAATGGTTAAAATGCTTGTGTATATTGGAATAAGACAAGGTAATAATGCTGATAATGTGAGAAGTATGAGAAGAATAGACTTATACAAGCAATGATTCTTTCTTCAATATTTAAAGGATATAGGTTTGGAAAGTGATAACCCTGGCCGGAGCAGTGGTGCAGGAAAGGCTGTTGAGAAGCTCACCATAAGATATCTTTGATGGAAACTATACAAAGTGAAAGAAACAAAAAGGGTATGTGGGCTGGGGGTAGAGAGATAATTTTGAATGTGAGCAGGACACTAGCTGTGAGAAAGAGTAAACACTGAGATGAAACTGGCATGAACTACTATGAAGGAAATGAATCCTAAAAGATTAATGTAAGTTATGCGAAAGAAGAAACAGAAATTTAGTAAAGTTTTAGAGATAGCACAAAGAGGAAAGCATACAAGGGAAAGGTAAAGCACCATAAATCACACGGTAAGAAAAGGGAATTGCACAACAAAACAAACTATTGTAAGCTAATAACTAACGGCCACAGGCAGAAATTGCCCAATAACATAGTCTTTGTTCCTGCCAAACTTTCGATGTCTGATATTAAACAGAAAGAAAGAAGTATGTATGCAGGGGGCCACTTCAAAATACATCATACCCACAATCCACATAAGGAGGATTGTTTTCTGGTCGCTGTATGTTTCCATTGTGTAGCATTTGTTTGTACTCAGTTATGAGCACTGACAGCCAGATGACTGTAACATTGAAAATAAAACCAAGCAGTACCCACACACAAGTCAGCAAGCACACAGTTTCATATAGTTTTCTCTTCGAGAGTATATACTTTTCAGGGATTACTCCGGGCTATTTAAAGTCAGGAGAGCATATAGGCAGCTGTTCTTGTTTTACATGTGTATTCTAAAGCATTGTTCCAGTTAGGCTGTTAAGCTTGTGCAAGTTTTTAATGCATTATTTTCAAGAAAGACATTTTAACGCCCATTGCTACATCTCTGGCATCTGATAGATTGTTACCTGTGATTTCTATTATCAGTGTCTCCTATAGTGGGTGGCAAGAGGCACCAACAGGCTCTCAGATGGGCATGGCTGCTGACGTCAAGCCAGAGATATAACATGGCTGCCAGGCCACTGCAAAACTCATTGAATTGTGCTGTGCTATGCTCTCTATGTTGCTTACACCATACCTTCACGACATGACTGTTTACCGGATTTCACCTGGACTACATTTTCAGTTGCCGTTCTATGGGTTGTTGACAGATTCACTTGACTCAGGACCATCTGGGTCATTTTCTTATTATGTTCTGCAGTTCATGATGACCTGACGTGAACTGGAATTGTGAACTATCAAATGATTACAGTGTATCCATATTTTCTGTGTAGTAACAAATGTGTTGCATCTTAGCAGGTGTAATATTGGCAACAAGGACTCGAATTTAACATGTGTGAGGACAACAGACTAAGTTCAGTGATCATGGATCTGAAATTCATGAAACTGTGACAGCAAAAACTGCAGCTTAAAATGCAACAGCAGGCACAACAATAACAATGAGAGCAACAACTGCAATGTCAAATGCAACAACAGTTACAAGAAGAAGAAGAAGAAGAAGAAGAAGAAGAAGAACAACAACAACAACAAAAGCAATATCTGCAACTTCAAATGCAATACCAGGAATGACAAGAAGAAGCAGAAAGCAATTTGTGGAATAATAGCAGGCTGCCACATATGCCTGGCTGTTGACGTAAAACTGGAGATAAAATCTGGCCACTGGACCACCACAAGATACTATGAATCGTGCTGTGCTAAAGCCTCTTCCTTGCTTACACAGTACTTTCATGACGTAGCTGTTCAACTAGACTACATTTTTATTGGTTTTCTACAGAACAACAACAACAACAACAACAAAAGCAACATCTGCAACTTCAAATGCAATACCAGGAATGACAAGAAGAAGCAGAAAGCAATTTGTGGAATAATAGCAGGCTGCCACATAGGCCTGGCTGTTGACGTAAAACTGGAGATAAAATCTGGCCACTGGACCTCCACAAGATACTATGAATCGTGCTGTGCTAAAGCCTCTTCCTTGCTTACACAGTACTTTAATGACGTAGCTGTTCAACTAGACTACATTTTTATTGGTTTTCTACAGCTTATTGACCGATTTGCTTGAGTGTGGACTATCTGGGCTATTCCCTTGGTGTGTTTTACAATTCACAACAACCTGGTATTTTACAATTCACAACAACCTGGTACAGACTGGAATTGTGAACCATAAAGGGATTACAGTGTATCCTTGCTTTCTATGTAATAAAGAGTGTCTGCCATCATAACAGGTATAATACCCATGTCTAAATTTAACTGTTCAGTTAATGAAGATGCAGAATGTAGCTACTTCTTGACATCATGTTTGTACTTACGTGCTTTTTAGTACCTGGCTGTCTCGATTGGTTGTGAGACATTGACTGTTTGTGTACTGTAACAACTTAGCCTTCTGCTGACTATCAATGCAGACAGTATGATATACCGGGTGTTTAAAAAAAGTATCAAATATTTTGAGAGATGGTAGTAACCATGAAAACCAGAAAAAAGTCCAATAAACATGAATTCAGAAATGCTTACTTTCTGAGATCTTTACACTTATCCATTGTGACTGAAGAATTTTGGTTGTGAATTTATCCGTCTCCTTGTCAGATAAGACAAACATTGAGGAAACAAATGCTGTATGGGCACAGTCATTGCCTCGATGACCCGTCAACAGGGTTCACTACTTTACATGTACTCTGTATCAATGTACTCTAGTGTTCACATCAGTCCAAGAATTGGGTAGTCTGCAGGCAATTATGTTGTGCTGGGTACATATTGTAGTGCTGTACCTACTTATGAAAGTAGCTTAATTGTTATTTTTACTATTATTGTGATCTTTGTACTTTCCTGTGCACTAATGTTTCAGTACATTTTCTTTTCTCTTTTGCATGTTAGCAATGGAAGCATACTACTCCACAAGTGGTATGGCAGACATAATTTTCTGCTATGGGTTAAGAAATGGAAGTAGCCTGTGAGCCTGTGCCCTCTACATGAAAAATATCCATGCTGCAGAGTACCATCCAATAAGCTGTTCAGACAACTGCTTCAACGTCTTAAGGATGCAGGTTCTCTAGCACCCCTCAAGGTGAACAGTGGATGGCCTCAGTCAGTCTGCACACATCAGATGATGGAGCATGTGCTATATTTACAGGACGAAAGACCTGGAACCATTGTGCAGCGATTGACAGCAGCACAAGGTATGAGTCATCCTCTTGTCTGGCCAGTATTACACGAACAATGGCTGTATCCATACCATCTTCAGCATGTGCTGGCACAAAGACCAGACAACTACTGTAGCAGATTGCAGTTCTGTCAATGGCTCTTGCAGAAGTATGATTCAGATCCACTGTTTTCATTGATAATATTATTTATCAACTAGGTGGGATTCACAAGAGTTGGCATTGTGAAATTCCAGAACCAGCACATGTGTGCTGATGAAAATCCCTATGCAGTTGCAGAAAGAGGGCATCACCGCGATTTCTCCATCAACATATGGGCAGGCATTCTTAGTGATTAATTAATAGAGCCATACATCCTACCTCAAAGATTAAATGGAGCTCATTATCATCAGTTACTTGTTAACTTACTGCCTACCTTGTTGAAGGATGTGCCCTGTCAACGAAGACCACAGTTGTCGTATATGCATGATGATGCACCAGCACATTTTTGCAGCACTATGTATGAACATCTCGCATTGGTGTTTTAGGACTAGGATTGGTTAGGGAGCCCTCACACATTGGCCTCCCTGTTCTCCAGACTTAAATCCTCTAGATTTTTGGTTATGAGGACACTAGAACACATTAGTCTGTGCCACCCCAGTCAACCATGTCCAGACACTAGATGATCATATCTTTATAGCAACAACAACAATAATGGGATGTTTCAAAGTGTGTGATTCATTATGCCGAAGGGCAGAGGGATGCATTGCTCAGGACGGATGTCGTGAATGGACATCAGGTTGAACCTGTCCTGTAAAGAAATGTACAGGCTGCAGAAAGTATGCATTTCCAAAATCATGTTCATTGGATTCCGGGTATTACCATCTCTCAAAATATTACACTTTTTTTAACACCCTGATGACATTGTTATACTAGTCATAATTTATTTGAGAACTTTTCCATTCCTCTTGCTCCCTGTTTTTCTTTTATAAGCTACCTGGACAATTTCCAACTGCCTCCATTGTTCATGTTGCTGCAAGTACTTCTCACTGAAAAATGGTACATAATTTAATAGGAGACTACTGTTTATTTTGAAGTTTTTTAAGTCTAATTGAAAGAGGAACTTTGAATTATGGCATGTTTTATGTTTATTATATCATATATCATATGATATGTTAGAAATGCAAAAGTAGCAGTAATACATTGCAAAATATCATTCAAAATTTAATTTCACAAGTATCAGCAATTAAGACTAGGTTAGGCATCCAGGAAGAAAAGCTGAGAGCATTACTTGTAGTACTGTGTTTCAAAAAGCCTTTACATCAAATGCCTAGGTTTGATAGGTCTCAAAATGAGGAACAACATTTATTAGAGACAAAATGTTAGCTGTTGCTTCCTGGTGACACCAGGCATCCTTTTATTGAATTCACAGCCTTGTAAAGACAAGATAATGCGCCAGACTAGCAGGTTTTACTAACTAGATGTGCTGCATCTGCGTGCTACCTACTACAGTAAATTGATAGTGATTGTCAACAAGAAAACCTTAAGAATGAGTGTCTCTTGGCAGAGAAAGATATTTTAGAAGCCTGGCCAACCCCTCTCCATGCATACCAGATGACTGGATTATGGGCAACACACTTGCATATGAAGGCCACAGAAGCTCTACTCCCTGCCACCTCTCAGGGACATAGGTAATAATAAAAGGTGCCTAGCATCACCAGGAAGCATCAGTGAGCATTTTGTCTCTAACAGAAGTTGTTCCCCATGTTGTGATCTATAACTACCAAAAGTTTATGTGAAGATTTTAAAATACCCTGAATATTAAGGGCGAACATTAAAAAACCAACAAACTGCAGGGACAGATGGAAACAGTCGAGGCAGCACAGTTATACCAAAATAAGTACCCTCTCAGACACCAACCAAATCACACAAGATTTCAAGTCCTTTTTGGGTGTTTGTGTGATCACTGGTCCTTTCTGACAGATAAACTTGCAGGGCGTTGAAACATTGTGTGATGTGGTTGGTGTCTGCAATGGTACTTGTTTTAGTATAGTCGTGCTGCCTCTCAATCGTTTTCATCTTCTTGGCCATTCACAAATACCATCTCGACTTCTTCCTGACATGAACACCAGATCATTCTGCTGTTTACAGTACGTTGCATCAATTACACTGCCTGCAGCACACAAGGAACACACAGCACATGGTCAGAGTAACTTTCATTCGTCAGCCAACAATGCATTTCAGGGCACATGTTCATAGGACCCTGTTTCCTCCGTTTCCAGTCATGAATCCATCCCTGCAGTTTGTCGGTTGTATTAATGTTCACTCTGCAAATTGCAGTGTGATAGCATCATCAGACATTCTTCATTAGTCATTCACCATTAGAAGGAAAATTTACTGCACCAGCTAAGACAGTCCACCCAAAATATAACCGGAATGAATAAATGTATAGCGGTGCAGCTTTTGCTAATGTATAGTGGACGATGTGGTGAATTTTCTGACATACACAAGTAATGTTTAATGTAAATATCTCCCACACTATGACATAAGCTTTTTTTATTTTAATGGTATTATATATTCTTTCTGTGCATTGGAAAGAGCCTTTGCAGAGGAATGCAGGGACATAACATGAGTAGATGTTTATCAGGTAGTATCAAGATAACTGTGCCACAAACCACTACCCTTCTGTTAGGAGATGAAGTCCCACAAATGTTTGCTCTGTTGTACCAAATGTAAGTAGACATGTAACTCAGGTGTGGTTCACATGTCAATTATTATGACTGTAATATAAAGTGCTCAGGATTTTGACCTCAAGCATCGGTACATGGTGTAAAGTACCTCCAGCCAGATAATAATACATGTTCAATTACACCTTGGTATATTGCAACACAGACCTTTGTATATGGCATTTCGTATATTTGGGAGTTGTCAGCATTTCCTTGCAGATCACTTGTTTTAATTTTCCCCACAGATAGTCTGGTGAGTGTTGACCATTTTGTGTTTCCTGAATGACTGATCCAACAGTCTCCACATGTTCTGTTACGAAGGTATGTAATTACAGGGCTATTACAAATGATTGAAGTGATTTCATAAATTCACTGTAGCTCCATTCATTGACATATGGTCACGACACACTACAGATACATAGAAAAACTCATAAAGTTTTGTTCGGCTGAAGCTGCACTTCAGGTTTCTGCCGCCAGATCGCTCGAGAGCACAGTGAGACAAAATGGCGACAGGAGCCGAGAAAGCGTATGTCGTTCTTGAAATGCACTCACATCAGTCAGTCATAACAGTGCAACGACACTTCAGGACGAAGTTCAACAAAGATCCACCAACTGCTAACTCCATTCGGCGATGGTATGCGCAGTTTAAAGCTTCTGGATGCCTCTGTAAGGGGAAATCAACGGGTCGGCCTGCAGTGAGCGAAGAAACAGTTGAACGCGTGCGGGCAAGTTTCACGCGTAGCCCGAGGAAGTCGACGAATAAAGCAAGCAGAGAGCTAAACGTACCACAGGCGACGGTTTGGAAAATCTTACGGAAAAGGCTAAAGCAGAAGCCTTACCGTTTACAATTGCTACAAGCCCTGACACCCGATGACAAAGTCAGACGCTTTGAATTTTCAGTGCGGTTGCAATAGCTCATGGAAGAGGATGCGTTCAGTGCGAAACTTGTTTTCAGTGATGAAGCAACATTTTTTCTTAATGGTGAAGTGAACAGACACAATGTGCGAATCTGGGCGGTAGAGAATCCTCACGCATTCGTGCAGCAAATTCGCAATTCACCAAAAGTTAACGTGTTTTGTGCAATCTCACGGTTTAAAGTTTACGGCCCCTTTTTCTTCTGCGAAAAAAATGTTACAGGACACGTGTATCTGGACATGCTGGAAAATTGGCTCGTGCCACAACTGAAGACCGACAGCGCCGACTTCATCTTTCAACAGGATGGTGCTCCACCGCACTTCCATCATGATGTTCGGCATTTCTTAAACAGGAGATTGGAAAACCGATGGAGATAATGATCAGCAATTCATGTCATGGCCTCCATGCTCTCCCGACTTAACCCCATGCGATTTCTTTGTGGGGTTATGTGAAAGATTCAGTGTTTAAACCTCCTCTACCAAGAAACGTGCCAGAACTGCGAGCTCGCATCAACGATGCTTTCGAACTCATTGATGGGGACATGCTGCGCCGAGTGTGGGAGGAACTTGATTATCGGCTTGATGTCTGCCGAATCACTAAAGGGGCACATATCGCACATTTGTGAATGCCTAAAAAAACTTTTTGAGTTTTTGTATGTGTGTGCAAAGCATTGTGAAAATATCTCAAATAATAAAGTTATTGTAGAGCTGTGAAATCGCTTCAATCATTTGTAATAACCCTGTATATGTGTGGAATGGGCCGTATGTCCTTCATGTTGGTACCACATGAATTGCCTTATTTTCAGTGGGATGTTTACCAATAACTGCAGTGGCATATCTGTTAGGTTTGTAACTACCCATGGATTGTGTGCTACATTAGAAGATGGTGGTAGGTCATCAATGTCAGGATCAGCCCGGACAGTCATCCCTTGGGCATGGGTGAGTTGTAGCTCACTCTGAGATGGCTGGTTTGGCATGCAAAGGCACTAATAAAACATAATTGACAAACAATAACCACAGACCAACAAGCATTCATTGTTCCCAAGTATACTGTTGTCTTCATTCATGGCTGCCACGATGTGTATCCAGGTATTATGTCCAGGGTTGTAGCAGATGCGACTCTTAAAAAGCCTGCACCACACGTTGACTGAATGAGCTCATTATTTAAACGCTTCTTTCAGTCAGTGTGGATTTTCAGCTGACCAGTAGTGCATATTGTATTAATTTGGCCATGGTTTCTAAAAGATGCTTCATCTGTTAACAAAATCATGAACGGAAATGCCACATCACTTTGCAGTTTTTGTAGGCACCATTTGGAGAACTGTAACTAATTTTCAAATACATTGCCATTAAGCTATTGTTGAAGTCAAATGTGTCTAGAATGGAATGTGTTGGAATTTAGTATTTGCAGAACCTTTGGCTGATCCCACTCACTCATTCAAGCCTGTCTCATTGTGACCTGGGCTGTGTGTTACTGCTGCTAAAATTTTAGTAGCATTTCTCTCATCAGTTGCTGTTCTTTTGCACACTCATAGTTTTTTGAATCTTTTGAAAATATTTAGAAAGACAGATTATGAGAGCTTGGCATGATAAAGATACTTTTCAGCATATAACCATAATGGTGCTCTAACTGGCAACATTTGACATAAACAACAACTGTAACCACTTTCAGACTGTTGTATATGTTGTACAAGGCTGAACTGTTTTGTGAACAAGATGCCGGAACCCTACACCAGCAGAGCATAGGTTGTCCCACAAATGTGGGACCTCTTCCTCTTATGGCATGATAGTATCTGTGATGCTGTAAGTTTGTTCTATATGATCCTGTACCACACATTACTGTGTTTACTTGACTATAAGATGAGGTTGTTCCCAAATTTGTGATTTGAAAAATACAGGATCATCTTACATTCATGGATTAAACTGTTGTTCCACACATCAACATTTTTATGTTGTGTAACTAGGAAATGTCTTATGTTTACAGATGAAGCTTTGGCAATTGAAGTCTGGCATGGATTTAATTTGAAGAATTTGGAAGGGTGGGAGGGGGAACAGTTGCACCAACTTGGCTGAGCTCTAGTACAAATGTGAGGAGGAGACTGGTGAGTGGGCAGCAGATTTTGTCATGCTGCCAACTATGGGAATGTGTACCACATACGTTAACTTCATACGAACACCCGCCATATTTAAACTGCAATTTATGTGAATCCAGTTGTAGATGGAATTGAAATGACTTTAACATTGGGCAAATATTCAACAATAATATTTGTTTCTACAGAGGGTAAATTAATGCTAACAAAAATATAACAGATGAAACATGAGCTTCTGTACCAGCACTCAAGTTGCAACTCGTCTACAACACTGTTGATTTTCAAGGTTGACAACTATGTTGACCTGAAGTATACAGCAGCTTCACTCTGAAAGCCGTGGCTCGTTGTAACACCCTGGCCGTGCACCTGAGAGCTGTAGTCGGAGATGTACAGCATCAGGTACACCTTGCAGGGTTTCTAGACGGCACCTTGCGTCTTTTAAAAATTATAGCCCTCTTGCTGCAGAAGGCAGCACCTGAGCGAGGCTTCATTTATCAAGTGGTATTGCAACGATTTTATTTATAGGAAAAGAAGGTCTGCTTTTCAGTAAAGAGCACCTTGATTTGCGTTAAGGGATGCCATGTTTTGTTCAGAGCTGGAATAAGTCTTGCCACAGCACAGTTATTACACAGAAAGATTTCACAGCCAGTCATTTATGTAAATCACTGCCACACAACTCCAGTAATGCTGAGCAATACTTTCTCATAAAAATTCTGAGCAGTAAACTGAATTATGCACACTACATCTCCTGCCATTAACACTTTTAGTGAAAATAACCTAACATATATGACGACAGTTGACTATGTTCATCACAAATGCGACTGTTCATTTTGGCCATTGCAATGCATCGCTAATAATGTGCCCTCATGATGCAGTTAACAATTTCAATAAAAATAATTAACACATTTTGTGAACTTATAAACAGCGACTTTACATGTGGGACTGAACTGAGCAGTAGTCGCCGTGCAACTCATCCAGTCAAGAACATTGCCAAAGCGCGGGTTCTGACGCCCTCACCCCATCACCTAAATGAAATTACACATGATCTAGTTGCCATGTAATGAAACTCAAAGATATTAATGTGTTGATAGTGAACAATGCTATCAATAGATTTAAACTCTTGATATATTGATAGCATTATCAGCTATTGCCCAACCCTTCTCTAGCCAAAACAAACTACTGTACACTGTTGGCCTTACTTGAGATCAGTTGTTTTGTTAATTAGTTCAGTTATTACTTGCAGTTGAATTTAATGTAAGTGCTGCTGTTTATTGCTTTTGTGCGGTGTGCTGGTGGCATAGTTTCTAATTATGGGTAAGTTTGTAACAAGAACGAATAGTAAACCGATTTTGATTCTTGCACTAGCATTATGGTAAGCTAAAAATATGTATGCACTGCTGCGATAGCCTAATTACCTATCTATAGCAGTTTAATTTTAGCACTGCAATTGTTATTTGGGTTGGTTGGTTGGTTGGTTTGGGGAAGGAGACCAGACAGCGAGGTCATCGGTCTCATCGGATTACGGAAGGAAGTCGGCCGTGCCCTTTGAAAGGAACCATCCCGGCATTTGCCTGGAGCGATTTAGGGAAATCACGGAAAACCTAAATCAGGATGGCCGGACGCGGGATTGAACCGTCGTCCTCCCGAATGCGAGTCCAGTGTCTAACCACTGCGCCACCTCGCTCGGTGTTATTTGGGGACTGGTAGAACATTGGGGTTGCAGTATTTCAGAAGGCAGTGGAGCAGTAAACACAGTAAAAAATAACATTAACATGTTCAGTACGCCCGTCCCACCAAGTGTGGTAGCTTTGGGAACAGCAGATGGCCGACATCATGCCTAGCATGTTCTGACTATTGGGGCCGTCTAGTCTACATTATGTTTTGTTTACCGTGTGGGTCAGATTTTCCTCAGTTCGTGCCTGGGCACTCTGCAGTGAACTTCAATTGCAATTTAGCTGTTGGTTTATCTTTGTACCATTCTGTCTTGAAACTTGTGCTGGTAAGTGCATTTGTTTTCAATTTATTGTTCTTTATCTATAAAATAATTATTTTTAGAGTCATTACACACAGATTTTATTTTTAGAGAAATGACTCAAAACAGGCATAGATGTAAGAGGAAATTATTTCCTGTTGAAGGTAAATTTTGTGTGTAATTACATTGAAAATTATTATTTTTAGATAAAGAAAGATATATTGAAAACAAATGCACTTACCTGCACAAGTATCTTTCAGACAATGAAAATTTTGAATAATAATGAGCCAGCAACAGTTTTGCAAACTACTTAATTTAAGATCATAATGGTTGTAATTAAACTTTTCCTATTTAACACAGATACTAACTACTGTTAGAGTACCAAACTTGGTAGCATTAATGTGAAGGATATGGGGAAGAGAAATAATGCAGAATCAATCCAGCTGAAACACTTTCAATGTGATGCTACGTTACATCATACCATTACATACTGTTACCAGTACTGCTGCAAAAGGGGCTCGGTGTTCCACCCATCAGTGTCCAGAGGAGTCTGAAAGCACAGGATTGCATTCTGCACAGCAGAATGAAGCATATCTGTAGGTATGCTGGCTACCTCTCTTGATATGCTGTGCTTCAGATCAGCACATGTGTGAATGTTCCCCTAGTAAACCCTGTCCTTCAAGTTGCCCCACAACCAGAAATCGCAGGGAGTGATATCAGGTGATCATGCTGACCAAGCCTTTGGAAATGATGGGCTGATAATGCACTCGTTTCCAAATGCGTTTTGGAGGAGCAGGTGAACTTCATGAGCGAAATGTGGTGGGGCCCCATCTTGCATGAAAACTGTTGAGTTCAATGTGTCTCTCTCCTGTAGGGTGGGTGTGACATGCTGGCGAAGCATATTACAGTAAGGCTGGCCAGTCACACTGCACTTCTTTGGTCCTTGAGTGCCAACCTGTTCAAAAAAGAACGGGCCAGTGATGAATGTATATGTGAAGCGACACCATACAGTTACACATTCATCATACAAAGTAACTTCATGCTCAGTGACTGGAGGTGAAGATCCCCACACTTGGCAGTTCTGTGTGTTGACCTCACGTGTCAGAGAAAAATGAGCTTCGTCTGTCCATAGGATGGCCAAGGGGCAGCCCTTGTCAACTTCAATCCTGGTGAGAAAGTGGAGAGCGAAGTCAACACATTGTTGTGCATCCTGTGATGGAAGCTGCTGTACGAGATGGATCTTGTACAGATACCATTTGAGAATGGTTTGAAGCACCATCCGTACAGTGGACCACAGCATGGAAATCATGCACCCCATACTCTGGACATTAATGCTACCAAGTTTGGTACTTGTATGGTAATTAGTTCCCGTGTTATGACACGTTAAAACAGGGAAAGTTTATTTATAGCCATCCCGTATGCATCCTTATTTTGTAATGACATTAATCGAGGTTGATCCACTTCACTCCTATTCGGATCTTGTCTAAATACTACTGTGACAAAACAAGATTATTCAGACCGTCTCTCATAAATATCTGTCCTACGAATTTTAGCCAAGTGCAGTCCATTGTTGTCTAGTGTCACCACTTTTCATTTCTCGATGCCTTGCTGTCCTTTTTACACTAATAATGTCATATAATTAAAAACGAAACCCAACTAAGCTTCCACATTGAAGCACCTTGATGTCTTTTCTAAAGAAAGGAAGTCTCTTCAAATACAATCTATTAATGTTTCGACTTCAGAAGGATGTAGGTTGCAGTAGGTACTGGGAGATGGAGAAGCTTGCACAGGATAGAGTAGCATGGAGAGCTGCATCAAACCAGTCTCAGGACTCAAGACCACAACAACAACAACAACAACAACAACAACAATGTTTCGACAGGTGTCATCTGGAGTGTGGTACCAGTTAAGGGTGAGTTGATACAAGCATTGTTGACATCCTTCCTTTCCCCCTGCGGGTTTGGGGGTAAGAATAGGGCCACGGTATTCCTGCCTGTCGTAAGAGGGGACTAAAAGGAGTCTCAACTGTTCAGCCTTACATGTGATGGTCCCCTGAGGGGTTCGACCACTCTATTTCCAAATTTTTCCGTTAGTGCATACCATTTGGGGAAGGACACCTTACGTGGTGCATCTTAAATCCATCTTGCCCTAAGATCTGGCACACCTGATATTTTCATGGAATTGGACTTACATCGAGCTTCCGGCCGCTGCAGTGTGTTCCGGATAGCATCCCTTCCCTCCATTGTGCACTTCCATCTTTCCGCTCATGATGTACATGGATATTTCGACACCCGACATCCAGCACGGTAGCCAGTCCGTTGTGGTGGGGTCGTCATGTACCCTCTTGGTGGTAGCCCCCTGATTACACAGGGATCGCACTGCTGATGCCTGAGCTGCTACCTCCCCACGTATGCCGAGGAGTAGATTCCTATCCCTTTGGTGCATCAGGACTCCCGGCAAAGGCCATACTGCCAGGTGGTCTTTGCTGCGGCTGGGTGGCGCCCGTGGGGAGAGCCCCTGGTCGGAGTGGGTGGCATCAGGGCGGATGACCCGCAATGAAGCGTGGTACATCATCTCTCGCTGGTGGGCCTCCACCAGCATTCTCTAAGCGATCGAGGTCTAACCTCAATGGAAAGAAATTTGATCAGAGATCATTTCCCTCCCTGGCCACTCCATGGGAGGAACGTTTGTCCAAAGAAGGCAGTGGAGATTATTCACCCCGGTACCTCGTGTGTACGCGAGTAGATGGGGAATCATTTATGTTGACCAAGCCCCAGTTTTTTGTGGAGCATTTAGAGGACAAGTTCGGGGAGGTGGAAGGCTTGTCCAAAATGTGCTCTGGGTCAGTTCTCATCAAAACAGCATCCTCTGCCCAGTCACGGAGGTTGCTCACTTGCGACAGGTTGGGGGATGTTTCCGTCACCATCACTCCCCATAAGAGTTTAAACATGGTCCAGGGTATTATATTCCACAGGGATCTTCCTCTGCAGTCCAACGATGAACCACGCGCCGATCCAAAACGACGAGGTGTTCACTTCGTCCGGCGCGTCCATCGGGGTCCGAGGGATAATCAGGTAGCCACCGGTGCCTTCATCTTGGCCTTCGAAGGTGATATTTTACCCAAAAAGGGCAAGGTGATGGTTTACCGCTGTGATGTGAAGCCATATATCCGTCCTCCGATGCGGTGTTTTAAATGCTGGAAGTTCGGGCACATGTCATCTCGCTGTACTTCCGGCATCACATGTCAAGATTGTGGACGTCCTCGCATCCCAATACTCCATGTGCTCCACCTCCCATCTGTGTTAACTGCGGAGAACACCATTCCCCCTGCTCGCCGGACTGTAGGATGTTCCAGAAGGAACGAAAGATAGTGGAATATAAGACCCTGGACCGCCTGACCTACACCGAGGCTAAACGGAAGTTTGAGCGGCTCCATCCTGTGGCAATGACGTCGACCTACGCCGCTGCTGCAACAACGGTTCTCCCATCGTCACTTATCGTTGGCTCTAAGATCTGTCAGAATCCACCGGCCCCCTTGGTTGTGGGGGGCACTTCACTCCCTGTTGCTCCTGCTCCATCTTCTTCAGGAGCAACAGCCCCCCAACCATCGGGGACATCAGTTCCCCCTTCCCAGCCGGAGAAGAGTAAGACTTCTTCGGCTACTCTCGCCAGGAAGGGGTCCCTTGGGGACCTACCTTCGCAAGTTCCGACCAGTGGAAAAGCGGACACCCGCAAGTGGCTGAAACAACCACCAGTCCCTGGTCGTAGGGCCTCACGGTCGTCGTCCGTCCCTGAGACTGACCCAGTGAAGCCCTCCAAGCCTGAACCACCGAAGGCACAGCGAGAGAAACAGAAGAAGAAGAAAGTCCCCAAGGCTAATGACATTGCGGTGGCACCCATCCCACCGCTTCCTACAAGCACTGCGTCTGAGGACGAGGTGGAGATTCTGGCGTCCGCTGAGGACCTCGATCTCGCCGGTCCCTCAGACGCCATGGAAAGCACTAGCACAGATGCTCATTCGGAGGCGGCAGGTGACCCAGTGGCGTAATCTGCCTTCCCAGTCCCGTCACGCCTTTCTCAGACATGGACAATACCATCCTCCAGTGGAACTGCAGCGGTTTCTTCCACCATCTAGCTGAGCTCCGCCAACTTATCAGCCTTCACCCTTTCTTTTGCATTGCACTTCAGGAAACTTGGTTTCCAGCAATGTGAACCCCCGCCCTCCGTGGCTATCGGGGTTATTATAAGAACCGGGCAGCTTATGAAAGGGTGTCTGGTGGCGTCTGCATATATGTCCTTAACTCTTTTCACAGCGAGTCTGTGCCTCTACATACAGCTTTAGAGGCTGTCTTTGTTCGGATGTGGACGCCACAGGCTGTTAGTGTCTGCAGTCTTTACCTTCCACCGGATGGTGATGTCGCGCAGCATGTCCTGGCTGCGCAGATAGCCCAATTGCCGCCACCTTTCTTGTTACTGGGCAACTTTAACGCCAATAACCCTCTGTGGGGTGGGTCAGTGGCAACAGGTCGAGGGGCCACCGTTGAGCATTTATTGGCGCAGCTCGATCTCTCAATTTTAAATGATGGTGCCTCCACACACTTCAGTGTGGCACATGGCACATACTCTGCCATTGACCTATCGATCTGTAGCCCTCGCCTCTTACCGTCTGTCCAATGGAGTGTGCATGACGACCTGTGTGGTAGTGACCATTTCCCAATCTTTCTGTCACTGCCACGGCGTCACTCTTCTGGGCACCCCAGCAGATGGCCTATGAAGAAGGCGGACTGGGACTTGGTCTCCTCCATTGCCACTATTGAGCCTCTCTCTAGTGATGACACTGATGCGGTGGTTCACTCAGTCACCACCAGCATCGTTACTGCCACAGAATCTGCCATTCCCAGTTCTTCTGGGTCCCCTCGGCGGCGGACTGTGCCTTGGTGGTCGCCTGAGATCGCTGAGGCGATTAAAGATTGCCGGCGGGTGCTACAGCGTCACAAGCAACATCGCTGCATTGAACACCTCATCACCTTCAAACAGCTGTGTGCGCGGGCCCGCCGCCTTATCTGCCAAAGCAAGCAGGAGTGCTGGGAGCGGTATGTGTCCACCATTGGCCTCCATGTTTCTCCATCGCAGGTCTGGGCCAAGAACCGACACCTCTATGGCTATCAGACCTCTGTCAGCGTCCCTGCGCTCTCACTGAATGGAGCAGTTTGTACAGACTCTGACGAAATTGCCAACAGCTTGGCAGAGCATTTTGCTCTTAGTTCCGCTTCTTCCAATTACCCACTGGCCTTCCGCTCCATTAACGAGCGTATGGAACGTCGGAGCCTTTCTTTTCGCACCCACCATTCTGAATCCTACAATGCTCCATTCAGTGAGTGGGAATTTCACAGCGCCCTTGCCGCTTGCCCTGATACCGCTCCTGGGCCAGATCGCATTCAATGTCAGATGCTGAAACACCTTTCAGTGGACTGCAAGCGACGCCTCCTCGACCTTTACAACCGTCTCTGGGTCGAGGGTGAGTTTCCGTCGCAACGGCGGGAAAGCATTGTCATCCCCATTTTGAATCCGGGCAAGAGCCCTTTGGAGGTGGACAGCTACCGCCCCATTAGCTTCACCAACGTTCTTTGCAAGCTTCTCGAATGGATGGTGAGCCGGCACTTGAATTGGGTACTGGAGTCTCGGGGCCTTCTGGCTCCGTCTCAGGGTGGGTTCCGTAAAGGCCGCTCCGCCATCGACAATCTGGTGAGTCTGGAGTCGGCCATCCGTACTGCCTTTGCCCACCGTCAGCACCTGGTCGCTGTCTTTTTCGACATGCGGAAGGCGTACGATACGACATGGCGTCATCACATACTTTCTACGCTTCATGGATGGGGTCTTCAGGGCCCTCTGCCGATCTTTATCCGAAATTTTCTGTCGTATCGTACCTTCCGCGTGCAAGTCGCGGCCTCTCATAGTTCCTCCCGAGTCCAGGAGAACGGGGTACCACAGGGATCTGTCCTCAGTGTCTGCCTGTTTTTAATCGCAATAAACGGGCTCGCTGCAGCGGTGGGAAATTCTGTCTCCGCTTCCCTGTATGCTGACGACTTCTGCCTTTACTACAGCTCTACTGGCATTGCAGCTGTTGAACGTCAGCTACAGGGCGCTATCCGCAAGGCACAGTCTTGGGCTGTAGCGCATGGTTTTCAGTTTTCGGCTGCCAAGGCCCGCGTTACGCATTTCTGCCGGCGCCGAACAGTCCATCCTGAGCCGCGGCTTTATCTTGCCGACGAAATGCTTGCTGTGGTGGAGACCCACAGGTTTTTGGGTGTAGTTTTTGATGCCCGGCTGACTTGGCTGCCTCATATTCGGCAGCTTAAACAGGCGTGTTGGCGGCATCTAAATGCTCTGAGATGCTTGAGCCACACCCGCTGGGGCGCCGACCGATCTACCCTGTTACGGCTCTACCAGGCGTTAATCCAGTCCCTTCTGGATTATGGGAGCCTGGCTTATGGCTCAGCATCCCCATCTGCGTTGCAGGTGCTGGACCCAATCCTCCACAGTGGGATACGCCTTGCCACTGGTGCTTTCCGTACCAGCCCAGTGGACAGCATACTAGTGGAGGCAGGTGTCCCTCCACTGCGGTTACGGCACCAACGTTTGCTGGTCGCTTATGCTGCCCATGTTTTCAGCTTGCCCGGGCATCCTCACTATCGGCTACTATTCCCAGAGTCGCACGTCCATCTTCCAGAATGTCGACCCAGGGCTGGCAGTCCAATCGCGGTCCGCGTCCAAGAGCTTCTCTCCGGGCTTGGGGCCTTACTTCTTCCGCCTCCTTTCAGGGCACCTCTGCGTACACCCCCATGGTGTGTGCCTCGCCCTCGCCTTCAGCTGGAATTGGCACAGGGCCCGAAGGACTCAGTCCCTCCGGAGGCCTTCCGCCACTGCTTTCTTTCCCTCCTTGCAATGTATCAGGGCTCTGGCATTGCGTACACTGACGGCTCGATGGTTGCTGGTCGTGTCGGTTATGCGCTTACTCTAGGAGACCATTCCGAACAACGTTCATTGCCGGCTGGCTGCAGCGTTTACACTGCTGAGCTGGTTGCCATCTTTCGTGCCCTAGAGTATATCCGCTCCTGCTCAGGTGAGTCCTTCGTGATCTGTAGCGATTCCCTGAGCGGTTTACGAGCCCTCAACCAGTGTTTCCCTCGTTCTCGTCTGGTGATGGCTATCCAGGAGTCCCTGCATACTCTTGCCCGTTGCAGCCGCTCTGTGGTCTTTGTGTGGACCCCCGGTCATGTCGGTATCCTGGGCAATGAATATGTTGACCGCCTGGCGAAAGAGGCCATCAGTAAACCATCTATGGACATTGGCCTCCCAGAGACTGATTTGTGAGCAGTCATCCACCGAAAAGTTTTTGCGCTTTGGAACGCTGAATGGCGCGGTCGGATCATGCCCAATAAACTCCATGCCATTAAGGAGACGACGACTGTGTGGCGGTCATCCATGCGAGCCAACCACAGGGACTCAGTCGTCCTTTGTCGGCTCCGCATTGGCCACTCTTGGCTGACACACAGTTACTTACTGCGTCGGGAGGACCCTCCCCAGTGTCGCTGCAGGGCGGCTTTGACAGTGGCCCACATTTTGTTGGCCTTCCCCCTTTTAGCTGTGGTCAGGCAGACATTTGCGCTGCCTGATACGCTCCCTGCCCTTTTAACTGATGACCCTGCTATGGCTGGCTTAGTTTTACATTTTATTGGGGCAGGGGGTTTTTATCATTTAATTTGAGTGTTTATGTTTTATTTTATTGTTTTGTGTTGATTCTGGCCTTTGGCCTACGGTTTTAAACTGAGTTTTTAATGTGTTCTCAGTGGTTGGCTTTTCCTTTTTTATTCTATGGTCGGCCAACCACCGCCACACTCCGTGGGATTTTAATTTGTTATGTCTGTTCTTTGTCTGAGTTTTTCTTGTCCTGTGTTGTCTGTTGTCTCTATTATCTGTTTTTTTTTTTTTACTCTGTGTGGTAGTTTTTAAGTTTTGGAACAAGGGACCGATGACCTTTGCAGTCTGGTCCCTTTAATCCCACAAACCAAATACTTCCTTATTAATACTGGGGTATTCTAGTAATATTACCTCTCTCTCTCTCTCTCTCTCTCTCTCTCTCTCTCTCTCTCTCTCTCTCTCTCTCTCTCTCTCCCCGCCCTCCCTCCCTCCCTCCCTCCCTCCCTCCCTCCCTCCCTCCCTCCCTCTCCCTCTCCTTTTCCCAGCAGATGTATCAAACAGGATTACTTCATGCAACAAGACATTAATTAGTTACAAGCTATATTACAGTCTCATAATGAGTTTATCCTTTGTTGAAAATGAGTCCGATTCTGCTACCCAAGCAAATATCTATTGTCTTGAACTATGTTCTCTCTTTCTCGATTCCACCCATCCTGCCAAGTGTCAGACACCCTGCTGTGAGCCACCTCTCTTTTTGCGGAGCTGGTCTTTATGCTTAACTCATTAGTGCCCACATTGTACCTCTGCTCAGCCTCCAATAGCATAAAAGCTATTTTAGTTGTACACATTACAAAATTATTACACTCAAAAATATACATATTTTTGCACATTTTAGCGCAATCACTACAATGCAGACATTTCTTTATTCTTTCGTTCATTAAAATACAGATGTCCTGCATTTGAATTGTGAGATTCTGCTGTCCTGCAAGCATTGTTCATTTATTACTCAGTATATGTCATATCTTGTAAAGGCCCAGTTGCATCTCTTCTTGACCTGCTTATGTAACTCAAATCGGCACATGTTGTGTGTGTCCATGTCAGAAGTATTCTCTCCCAAAAGTAACAGTTCTTTATTGGTGCTTCATTGCATAGGTTCATTAAATTAAGTACTTACCTTCATGACTCATAATACCCATTACTACATCTGCAACTTTATTTCTTCATATGATGAATATGACCTTAACTGTTAATAATCTTTTTCTACTTGATACTTGTGTTTGTCATTCATTTACACTTTTTCTTCAGACATAGTTACCAGCATACTCTTCTTCATAATTAATTATTGGCAGAATCATTGTTCACTTAATGTATTCTCTTTACCTCAATACTTCTATTGGTGGAATTACTCCTCAGCTACTGAATAACCTCTGAATAAAATTTGTATTGTAATGTAGTGCAAAGATTTTCACTTTCGTTCTTTAATCTCCTCTACCTCTTAATAATGTGATTTGTTTGCTGATGCTGGTTACCTGTTCAATTCCAAAATGTACCTTTTCTTTGTTCTGAGATATTGTAACTTATTTTCTTACCCATTTTATCATGTCAATCAATTCTGTCTGATAGATGTATTTGTTCTTTTTTTCTCTAGTCTTTGTCTGTAAACTTGTTATAATGTTAACCACAATTAGTTGGTATTTTGTTAACAGTGAATACTTGTTTAGTTGATATCCATACTGCCCATCCTATGAATTGTTCTCTGCACCACCTCTATTTACCTACATACTGGACCTCTAACATTTTGGCCAATCAGGGGCCAGGGAAATCCTCACTACTTTATAAGGATCAGCTTCACCCAGCCAATAGGTAGTAAACGTGTCGTCTTCAGTAGAATGTAATGCCTTAACTCACCACCAAGATGCCTCAACCTCGCAGTAGGCTCGTCAACAGTAGGGCTTGCTAAATATTGCACAGTATTACAGTTATAGTGATACTAATTTGCCATAAATGTTAAAAGTGGTACGACTTTTGCTGAGTCAGCTGTAGGGAGCTGGAGAGAACAACATATTGTTGTCATTCAGTTTGCTTGTATTGTCAGTGCTGTAATGACTGTAAATTGTAGCAAGCCATAATGGATGCAAAACACAGCTGTGACTGTTGAGAAATGTAGATCTACAAGTTTTCAGTTCACAATTGGTTCATGCAGACAATATGACACTAGTCGTAGGTTACCAGTGATAGTGTTGCTGAGGCCACAAATAACTGACCAGAGGAAGAAGTTTTGGTATCACGGAAGTGAATTTTCATAGATGACATCAGGTGAAGAATAAATTAAAGAATGCCATTTATACACACTAGACTTTCAGGTGACTGAACCAGGGAAGACCTCATTAATTGGAGCAGCAAGTTGCTGAGTACTTGCGAGAGAATGTAGTGAAGACTTTCTGATTAGTCAAGAAATTGTCCAAATGAAGGCAATGGAGTTACAGGAATTTATTCAACCATATTTGTCGTAGAATTTATAGCAAGTACTGGATGGTGCGTGATGATGATGAAGACATAAAACTGTTTGCTATGCCATATGGGCAACGTTGATCACATGCCTGTTTATTCTGATACACCATGAAATGTTACTGTCAATGTGAAGGATGTCAAAAGTCTTCTTATAATAAGTTCTGGCAATGAAAAGACCAGAACAACAGTAATGCTGAGTGTGCTAGCAGATGGAAGAAAGATCCACCCATATGGGATTCCTTGCAGGAAGGATATACCTCAAGAAAAATCTGCCTTCAGTATTGATCTTTAGACACCAAGAAAATCATGATCATTCATATGGCACACAAATGCAGTACATTTATAATATTTAATTAATGTCATTGCATAAATCAAGAACAAATCAACTAAACATTAACATCTAGATTCCTAATCCATTCCATCACTGCGGCATTGGCATTCGTAAAATCATTCCACTTGTCCTTATAGCATCATAAGATGCAGTCTCATATATGTCTAATAGATGGTTTCAGTGTACCACAGTCACAACTAGGAGACTCCACACTACCCCATTTATTGAGTGAGTCAGAGCATTAATCACATCCAGTGTGGATTCTGTTTAGTTTCCTGCCAGGTTAGACACTGACAGTATCAAAGTTAAATCTCATGAACCATTCCTGTTCCTGGTAATTTCTGAAGTGCTGGCAGTTCTTGGTCCAGAGATCTTTTACTTTGGTTTTACCTGTAGCTAGCTGTTCAATATACAGTAGTGTTGGGTGTCTCGAATGAAGCCTGTTTGCCGGCCGGGGTGGCAGAGCGGTTCTAGGCGCTACAGTCTGGAACCGCGCGACCGCTACGGTCGCAGGTTCGAATCTTGCCTCGGCCATGGATGTGTGTGATGTCCTTAGGTTAGTTAGGTTTAAGTAGTTCTAAGTTCTAGGGGACTGATGACCTCAGCAGTTAAGTCCCATAGTGCTCAGAGCCATTTGAACCATGAAACCTGTTTCTTCATAAGACAGGTATGTCATGATGAATGGGTAGTTCTGTATTCTCCCGTATATTGTGGCAATCTCTAAGAATGGTTTCAGTTTTGCAAAACTGTGGTGGGTAGCTATTGCTTAGCAGGGGAAGCCAGTAGACAGGAGCAGCAAGTTGCCAAGTACTTGTGAGAGAATGTAGTGAAGACTTTCTGATTAGTCAAGAAATTGTCCAAATGAAGGCACTGGAGTTAGAGGAATTTTTCAACCACATTTGCAATAGCTGATGTACACATAGTCTCCAATGTAGGCCCTCCCGCAGGTTGTGCCACACAGACTGAATGATGCTGTTGTGAATTTTTAACATGGCTTATGTGTTATCCAGATTTTTTTTTATAAGATAAGAGTGCAATTAAGTGTGATTCAAGACACTTGGAGTACTTGTTGTGATGAAATATTGCCATCAAGTAACACTTCAGCTCAGTGTTGTCTTGTTTGTTGCTAAGGTCAAAAACACAAACCGCACTCGTACTGATACTGGGCTTCAGTCTCCATTTTTTGAAACATAAATCAATGGTTACTAAGTCCTCTGTTAGTGTTCTTTCACCCAAGCAAACCTGAAAGTATCATTTGCTTATCATGTTAACGAGAAATGCAGCTGAAACTTCCTGGCAGATTAAAACTGTGTGCCCGACCGAGACTCGAACTCGGGACCTTTGCCTTTCGCGGGCAAGTGCTCTACCATCTGAGCTACCGAAGCACGACTCACGCCCGGCCTCACAGCTGACAAGATACTGACAGAAGTAAAGCTGTGAGGCCGGGCGTGAGTCGTGCTTCGGTAGCTCAGATGGTAGAGCACTTGCCCGCGAAAGGCAAAGGTCCCGAGTTCGAGTCTCGGTCGGGCACACAGTGTTAATCTGCCAGGAAGTTTCATATCAGCACACACTCTGCTGCAGAGTGAAAATCTCATTCTGGAAACATCCCCCAGGCTGTGGCTAAGCCATGTCTCTGCAATATCCTTTCTTTCAGGAGTGCTAGTTCTGCAGGTTCGCAGGAGAGCTTCTGTAAAGTTTGGAAGGTAGGAGACGAGATACTGACAGAAGTAAAGCTGTGAGGCCGGGCGTGAGTCGTGCTTCAGTAGCTCAGATGGTAGAGCACTTGCCCGCGAAAGGGAAAGGTCCCGAGTTCGAGTCTCGGTCGGGCACACAGTTTTAATCTGCCAGGAAGTTTCATATCAGCGCACACTCCGCTGTAGAGTGAAAATCTCATTCTAGAAATGCAGCTGTTTGGCATTTAATTATTTTCAGTAATTTGTAAATCATAGGTTCTGTCCAGACAGTGTTATATACTGAGGTAAGATCAATAAAGGCCATAGGTGTTTTTAGTTTCTCATGGAAACCAGCCTGTGTGAAAATTTACAGAGCTAGTACCCTGTCAGTGCAACTTCAATTAAGCCTAAATCCCACTTGTTCTATTGGAATGTATTCTAAAATACGCCCACTAATTCTGCTGTAAAAAAGTCTCTCCAAGAACTTATATGTGCAACTAAGCAGGGAAATAGGCCAAAAAGCTATGGAGGAGTTTTCGGTGATTTTTTTTTTATGTTTTAAGATTTGCACAATTCTTGTATTTTTTAGTTCCTTGGGAAGCATTCCCATCTTTAAAATAATGGAGAAAAAGCGAGCCAGCCAGTGTTCGGCATTTTCCCCAAGATGGGATGCATATTATCAGATCCCAGAACCTTATCACTTTTAACCTCTGCTGTAGCTACCTTTATTTCATCTAGGTTGAATGGGGAAGAGAATTTTGAATTTCTTGGAGATTGAATTTATAGATTTGTTAGCTCTTTTTTAATCCTGGAGGCACGCTGTTTGTCTTTGGATGATCTAGACATTTTTAATATATGGTTAGCAATATAACTTGCTGAAATACCAGTCTTCTGATCAGTTTTATTATAGGAGCCACCAAACTTACAGAGGAAGGATTAAGCCTTCCTACTGGAATGGTTGAAATTCAAATTTCCTAGTGTCCCAGACCAGCACACCTTCCTTGCATTATCAAGATGAAGTAGTTCATCTCCAATGTCACTGTCTCCATTTCTGTTAAATTGTTCATATAAGTGTTCACATCTCTCATCTCACCATGGGATATATTCTCTTCTATATCCATTAGAAAAAGCAGATGCAAGAACAGCTCCAACACAGATGGCTGTAGTTCTGGTGGAATGAAATAAATATACTTTTCCAGGTGGTCTGAGAAACCCTACCAGTTTGCCTTTCTAAAATGCCATTTAGGTTGTGGCATTGATTAACTAGTGGGGAAGATAAGCCAGTATTGAGAATATCAGGTCTTTGTTGGCTATGTGGGAAGTCTGACAAGACTTCTCTTGATGTAGGAATTGGTTGGTCTGTACAATCATGGAAGATAATACAGAGGTCTGGGTTATGTAGTTGATCAAAATGTATCCAAATCCTTGGCATTAAAAACTAGGTAAATGTTGTTATTTTCAGCCCAGTCAACAAGTGCGTTACCACATTTGTTGTTCTGTGCGTACTTCCACTGCTCATGGTGGCTGTTAAAATCACCAGCATATATTGGTGGGTGGACACTAATTGTTGGAACATTTGGTGGCCACTATACATTAGGTGGTTTATAGATAGTAAAGATAGTGAGCTCTTCAAGCTTTATTGAAACATTGTGAATTTCATCAGCTGCATTTGCCGAGATTGGGTGTGCATGATCAGTGTTAGCTGTAAGGTAAGTAGCAGCACCATCAATGTAGTGGTAAGTTAATCCAGTAAGCTCCAAGCCATATTCCTTCCTTGTTTACGAAGATCATATTTGCTTGATGCATGGATTTCCTTGACATTCACTTCTAGCTCAGCTAATTCATTCTATGTTTAATTGGCAAGCAAGAACTGAAGGTCTCAGTTTTTTAGCCATCTGGTCCTGAGGAGGACACTTTGCTTGTGTTTGTTTGCCTAAGTTAGTCTGCATGCTTGTAGTCAGAAAATCCATAGGTGGTCTGGCTGCCGAGTCACTCAAGCTCATGTAGCTTACCCAGAGTTAATGTGCAGTATTTTACTGCAGATGCGAGCTAGATTTACACCCCACCAAGAAAAGAGATAGATGATGATAGATTGGTTGAAAGTTATTTGGAACAGAATAACAGGCCCTTTGCTTAACAGATGGAAAATGCTGACTGTGGATCCTTTCAGGACACCCCTCACCCAAGAAGTTCAAGCTATGATATCAAAGAAGGAACATATCTGATGATAATTCTAGGTGGCATGACTTCACAACATCAAGTAATATATGTTGTCATAAATAGACCTTTCAAAGCTCACCTCTGACAGCTTTACAGTGAGTGGCTTTATCACAGAGACCTTGCCCTCATTCTCTGGGAAAGTTGAAGAAACCTTCAATATCTATGCAGGACCAATGGATATTTTCTGCCTAGCCAGGATCTAAACTAAATCTATAATGAAAGAGCTAAAAATGTTATTTTTTTACAGTTTTAAAATGAGAGATCATTCCAGTGATGCTCTGCAAAAGTAAACTATATCTTAGGTAGTCAGAGGTGTTTTTTGTCAGAGGTACTGTGCATTATGTACATGTGCGTTCTTAACATTGTGTGTCGTTTTTTGTTTATGATTTTGTGTTCATTCCATTTCTCTTTGTATTATGTCAGTTAAGTTTTCCTCATAATTTTCATGTTTGAGGTTCTTCTGTTTGTGTAGGATGTCATTTGGAGATCTATTTGTGTGTGCAGTTCTTCCAAAGTGTTCATGATTTGATCTTTTGGTACCCTATGTAAAAATTTTATAGCGTTTTGGATTATGTTTGCTCTATGATTTTTATTTTTCACACTCTCTAGTATGCTCTGTAAATCTTATATTAAAACTTTGTCCTGTTTGTCCAATGTACATAAGACTATTGCAGTCACTGCAGGAAATTATGTATACCCCTGGATTAGAACAGATAGGGATGTCACTTTTTCCTGATCACAACCTTGTTTGTAAATGATTGGTAGTGAGAATTGCTAGTTGCATTTCTGTTTATTTTAACAAGTTGTTTATTTTGTGTGATATGTTACCTGTCTATGTTGCCGGTACATATGTCAGTTTGGATTTAGTTTCGTCATCTCTTTTCAGTGTTATGTCTTTATGTATGTTAAGAATTTAACCTCGTTACCTGCCAAGACGAACTGAAGCTAAGATCTGGACAAAACAAGAAATAACTGAAAAACTAAATCGTAAAAACAAACTTAATCAAGATCTATTTACAGCTCATCTAAAGTCAAAATTTAACTTTTTTAATGTGTAACTATGCTACTATATTCATAGATATATATTTGGCATACCAGTCAATACGTATGTAGAATTCACAAAAACAAAGTTGAAAACTCAATGAAAGCACCAACACTGCACTCAAAAACAAAAACCAGCGCACACTCCGCTGCAGAGTGAAAATCTCATTCTTTATGTATGTTGTCTGCTTTAGGTCTGGTCTTTGTTGATTTTGATAACTATATCTACATTGAAATTATTTCTGTGTGCTATGTATTTTAGTGTTTATTGCTTGTTCTTCCAGTGGTAAATTTATGATTCTATTGAACAGGTGGCTTGCGGAGTATGGATGTAGATGTAGAATTCAAAGTATGCATATTTATGTGACTTTGGGTGGCATGAATTTTTATTGATGATGATGATGATGATGATGATGATGATGGCTGTAGTAGTAGGTTTTCTGTAAATTTCAAATTTGTGTTGGTTACTATCATTGCTTTTTTTTAGAAATTGATGGATTTGTTGTTTTCTGTTTCTATTGTGAATTTTAGTTCTGATTAATTGCTGGTGAATTGTCTAGATATCCTTGTCATCTCCATTTATTAGTAGTAATGTATTGCCTATATACCAATAGAAGTAGATAATTTTGTTGAAAAACTGGAGAATTGAAGGCAACAAATTTTTCTTCTAGTGCCTTGCAAAATGTATCTGCGACAGTACCTGCTAATGCAATTTCCCATTGTTATCCCATCTTTGTGTGTGTGTTTTCTTATCAAATTCAAAATAATTTGTGGTAGAGTAAGCTGTAGTAATTTTATGATTTCTTAAGTTTCAACGGGGGTTGCCTTTCTTTATCTGTCTTTCTTTATCTGAGAAGGTTGTCTTATTATTTCAGTTGTCTCAACTACTGGTATGTTTGTATATAAATTTCTTATATCAAAAGAGATGAACTTGCCTGCTTGGAGGATTTATATAAGATTTTTTTTTATGGGCTAGTGTTCATGAGCTTTCTATAAAGTCTTTCCTTTTACATGTGTATAATTTCTTAATAATATGTTCAGCTTTTTACTTAGTTTATCTGTTGGGCTGTCTGTACAATTTATTACTGGACAATTTAGGATGTGGTCTTTGTGTTTTTTCGGTTGTGGTGTGCATAGATTCATGACTGTGTATGATTTCTTTTATACTCAGTGAAAATTGCATTACAATTTTTTATTGTTTTACTAGTTTGAGCATTATATTTGTTGGATGGGTTATGTTGTGTTTGTGCAATGATGTTATTCTGTAAAAAGTTTTGCAGTTGAACAGTGTAGTCATTTTGTGATATTAATTTGGTATTTGTGCCATGTAATTCAGTGTCATTTTATTTAGCTTTTTCCTGTTTTTACGTCTGTGATTTTGGTTGATTCTGCGGTTATCTCACTTTGTTCATGTTTGGGTAGTTTCGCCATATCAGTAGCTACTTTTGTTGTAGCTACCAGGTGTTTTATAAATGTGTTGTGAAATAATGGTTCATGGTATATTTTAGGCATTTATTTAGTAAATCTGCTTCTTCAGTTGTGAACAATATATTGGTAATAAGAGTTTTTACTCCTGTAGAATTGAAATGGTGAAACAATCTCTGGTTTTTGTTTTTGAGTGCAGTGTTGGTGCTTTCATTGAGTTTTCAACTTTGTTTTTGTGAATTCTACATACGTATTGACTGGTATGCCAAATATATATCTATGAATATAGTAGCATAGTTACACATTAAAAAAGTTAAATTTTGACTTTAGATGAGCTGTAAATAGATCTTGATTAAGTTTGTTTTTACGATTTAGTTTTTCAGTTATTTCTTGTTTTGTCCAGATCTTAGCTTCAGTTCGTCTTGGCAGGTAACGAGGTTAAATTTTGCTTTCATATTTAAGCACACTTATGATGGAATGATTTTACTCCTGTGACGTAACTGATGCTTTCAATTAGTTTTACTGTTTTAAGGAATCGCAAAATATAGTTCACAACAAGCTTCTTTTAGCACATGTGCTGTTATGAAGTGTTCCTGTTAATATTACAATTTATGTATCATTTTATTCTATGTCTTTGTAATATTACTGTTATATTTTATGTAATATTATACTCACATCTAGATGGAGAGACATTCATAAACAGTGGTATTGCTAGGTGATGTGCCATCTGTTGCAGTGTTTTAACTTGCTCCTCCTCCCCTCCCCTCCCCTCCCCTCCCCTCCCCTCCCCTCCCCTCCCCCCTCTCCTCCACACACACAATAGCTAGGTGATTTGCCATCTGGTGCAGTTTTATAGTTTAATTAATTATCATAAGTGGTGCAAATAATGAAAGATCTTAGCGATAGGTGACTAACATATACCTTAGAATCTCTTCTTTCTAACCTTCTAACAAATTATGAAATTGCTTCATCTAAAGTGATACACTATTTTCAGTTCACAAACCAGATATTGGCACTTGGCCTGTTGTGGACATAGCTCCTCCAACATGACACTACCCAAACACACAAAGTTGAGAAACACCTTAATTCCAAAATTATGTTGGAAGCATGTTCTGAAAATTCATATTCACTGACAAACTGTAAGAATCTTAAAGCTGTCCAACCAAGAGATTCTTCTATTGGAACTTTGGTGAATTTGCAGAAATCATCTCACAAGGGAACCTCCCCATCGCACCCCCCCTCAGATTTAGTTATAAGTTGGCACAGTGGATAGGCCTTGAAAAACTGAACACAGATCAATGGAGAAAACAGGAAGACGCTGTGTGGAACTATGAAAAAACTAAGCAAAATATACAAACTGAGTAGTCCATGTGCAAGATAGGCGACATCTAGGAGAGTCCGAGTTGAAGAGCGCCGTGGTCCCGTGGTTAGCGTGAGCAACTGCGAAACGACAGGTACTTGGTTCAAATCTTCCTTTGAGTGTAAAGTTTACTTTCTTTATTTTTGCAAAGTTATGATCTGTCCATTCGTTCATTGACGTCTCTGTTCAGTCTAATAAGTTTAGTGTCTGTGTTTTGCAATCGCACCGCAAAACCGTGCGATTAGTAGCCGAAAGGACGTGCCTGTCCAATGGAAACCGAAAACATTTGATTGCAAGGTCATAGGTCAACCGATTCCTCCATAGGAAAACACGTCTGATATATTCTATACGACACTGGTGACGGCATGTGCGTCACATGACAGGAATATGTTGTCGACCCACCTAACTTGTACACTTGGTGAATGGGTAAAAAGATTCTTCTACCTTGCCCAATTTAGGTTTTCTTGTGGATGTGATAATCACTCCCAAAAAAGTGTGAAAACATAAGAGTTTGTTACATAAATTGCAACAAATGAATGCAACAGTTTCACAGTCGCACAGTTTCCCCTGTGCTCTGTCAAAACATATGTTTTTAACGTTTTCAAATTTTTCCGTGTGTAGACCGTCAAATCCTGCATATGTCCAAGCAAATCTGAACATGTCCTGGAATTTTGGAGAGCGAAGTTGTATACGTGAGTGCCTGAACTTTGATAATTGTCTGAAAATAAAAAATAAAATTTTCTCCTGAGGGAAGACTTGAACCAAGGACCTATCCTTCCGCAGCTGCACACACTAACCACGGGACCACTGCGGTCGTGGGTTTACACCCACCTGGATGTTGCCTATCTTACTCATGGACTACTCTGTTTGTATATTTTGCTTATTTTTTCATAGTTCCACACAACTTCTTCCTGTTTTCTCGATTGATCTGTGTTCAGTTTTTCAAGGCCTATCCAAGGTACCAACTTATAACTAATTCTGAGTGGGGTGCGATGGGGAGGTTCCCTTGTCAGGCATGGAATTTCTGCAATGATATGAGCTTCAGAAATCTTATCATAATTACCAGTTACACTTTTTATGGTCTTGAGAAGTTCAGTTTATGAGGCTTTAATCAGATTTCTGGATTCTCAAACAGCAAAATGATCTGATATACATTCCATGGTTTGCAAAGTATATCAATTTCTTGCAGAAACCCATCGATCAACTCTACCATTAACCTCCTCAGATCCTGGTGCGAAGTCAGAATCTTGTGTGCAGCATTCTTTCCAGGCATCATTTTATTCTTCTTGACAGTTCTACTTTTTTCCACAGGAATGCCTATGTTGTCACATGTGTCCTGCAGGAATTGAAGTGCTTTGTCAACAAGATAATACCTCTTGTCCTACAAAAAGAGCATTACACTTCTCATCTTAGTAATACAAATTCTGAAGCTGACTCCAGGAATCTGTAAATACACTACTGGCGATTACAACTGCTACACCAAGAAGAAATACAGATGATAAACGGGTATTCATTGGACAAATATATTATACTAGAACTGACATGTGATTACATTTTCACGCTTTTTGGGTGCATAGATCGTGAGAAATCGGTAACCAGAAAAACCACCTCTGGCCATAATAATGGCCTTGATACGCCTGGGCATTGAGTCAAACAGAGCTTGGATGGCGTGTACATGTACAGCTGCCCATGCAGCTTCAACACGATACCACAGTTCATCAAGAGTAGTGACTGGTGTATTGTGATGAGCACATTGCTCGGCCACCATTGACCAGACGTTTTCAATTGGTGAGAGATCTGTAAAATGTGCTGTTCTGTATCCAGAAAGGCCCGTACAGGACCTGCAACATGTGGTCGTGCATTATCCTGCTGAAATGTAGGGTTTTGCAGGGATTGAATGAAGGGTAGAGCCACGGGTCATAACACATTTGAAATGTAACGTCCACTGTTCAAAGTGCCGTTAATGCGAACAAGAGGTGACCGAGACATGTAACCAGTGGCAACCCATACCATCACGCCGGGTGATACGCCAGTATGGTGATGACGAATACATGCTTCCAATGTGCATTCACCGCGATGTCGCCAAACACGGATGCGACCATCGTGATGCTGTAAACAGAACCTGGATTCATCCGAAAAAATGACGTTTTGCCATTCGTGCACCCAGGTTCGTCGTTGAGTACACCATCGCAGGTGCTCCTGCCTGTGATGCGGCGTCAAGGGTAACCGCAGCCATAGTCTCCGAGCTGATAGTCCATGCTGCTGCAAATGTCGTCGAACTGTTCGTGCAGATGGTTGTTGTCTTGCAAACGTCCCCATCTGTTGACTCAGGGATCGAGACGTGGCTGCACGATCCATTACACCCATGCGGATAAGATGCCTGTCATCTCGACTGATAGTGATACAAGGCCGTTGGGATCCAGCACGGCGTTCTGTATTACCCTCCTGAACCCAACCCACCGATTCCATATTCTGCTAACGGTCGTTGGATCTCGACTAATGCGAGCAGCAATGTCGCGATACGGTAAACCGCAATCACGGTAGGCTACAATCCGACCTTTATCAAAGTCGGAAACATGATGGTAGACATTTCTCCTCCTTACACGAGCCATCAGAACAACATTTCACCAGCGAACGCCTGTCAACTGCTGTTTGTGTATGAGAAATCGGTTGGAAACTTTCCTCATGTCAGCACGTTGTAGGTGCGCCAGTGGCGCCAACCTTGTGTGAATGCTTTGAAAAGCTAATCATTTGCATATCACAGCATCATCTTCCTGTCGGTTAAATTTTGCATCCTTAGCACGTCATCTTCGTGGTGTAGCAATTTTAATGGCCAGTAGTGTACTTCTGAACATGGTTGACTTATAACAACTCCTCTGGTTTCTATGGCTTCCAAAGAATCAGTTCCTCCACAGCACCAATAATCTTTTAAATTGCTGAAACACAAGTGTAACAGCTTCATAGTGCGCACTCGATCATGTACTTGAGAATCTCTTAATTGTAAATCCAGTATTTTTCAGAAGGATCATCCATCTATTGGTAGAAGCTGAGTATAACATGTACAAGCTGTCTAAGGTTCCAAAAACAAAAAAATCACGCATAATGGAACTATTGCTGAAGTGTGTAATCTGCGCAGATTGAAAGTGTGATTTGGTTAAGGTAAAACAATGCCTTAGGATTAAGTTTACAAATTCATTTTTGAACTCCAGAATGCACTCCAACATTGTATAAGCATTGTCATATCTTTATCACAGGCACATTGTCATATCCAGGCCATCCTGTTCAGTAACTTGTAAAATATCTTCTGTTAACGGCTTTCTTCCCATTAGAATAACCTAGAAATGACTCCTTTACTTTAACTTCTTTGTTTTCTATGTGAACATAACAAATGATTTCACTGATTTTATACCTGTGTGAAGTGAGATTATTTCATTTTGTGTAGTGAGGGATAAATAGCTTGTAAATGTTTTATCCATCTGTGACTCTATGGTCTGGTCTGGTCTGGTTTGATCAAGTCTTCCCATAGTACAGCTTCATATTTAAATAACTGTCTAATCAGCTGCAGAAAATTTCCTGTTTTCTGCAGAATATGCTCTCTGTGTCCACACAATGACAGATTTTATTCAGCCCAAAACATAGTGACATCTAGCAGCCTTTTTAAAATATTTCACCTTTTCCTTTTTCTGTTTTAGATACGGTCTGGGTGATATTATCAGTTGTTCCATTGGCAGTTTGACTTGTTCTTAAGGTTTCTTTCTTTCTTTCTTTCTTTCTTCTTCTTCTACTTCTTTTTTTTTTTTAAGTTGCTCCAAGGTTTCATGGTTGTAAACTGTTGGACTAAGTTTCCTTCAATCTTGAAAACCAGTAAAAAAATTGAAATGTACTGTTCAAACTTGAGTCTGAGCTGAAGTGGTTACAGCAAAAACAACAGAAACTTTGGTTTTCAGTTGAGTATTCCACCCAGGTTGTCAGAATTTTCTCACCATTTGGTTGCTTGATATAGAATCAGTCAGGTGTTAACTGTGGATTAGTACCTTTTGTCATATCCTTATTATATTATCTGTTAAAAGAAGAAAGTGATCCATCTCTGTTTCACAGTGCTTCACTCCCTATTTTAAGTCAACTGTTAGGGTTCTGGAACAGGGAAAGGCCATTAAGACAAATTGACTTCCGGACTTGGATAATTTCACATCGTCTTCCATGTCATTTTTGTCTGGTGCTTCTTGAATGCTTCATGCTGGCATTGAAGGGCAACAAATTTCAGCATTGAGCTTACCAGTGACTGATCTTCCAAAACCTTGGCCCTCTGTTCTTTCTTTGCTGTTCTATACTTGGATGAGGTCATCTCATGTTTGTGTTTATATTTTAAATTATATTCCTGCAAAAAAATTAATTTTATCTAAAGAAATTATTGATTTTAGGTAATAAAAACAATTGCTCATCGATAAAAACAAATTATTAGATGAAGTCACAATTTCTGTGGTCGCCACAGTATGTCGTCATCAGAATAACACAGGCACTGCAATATCGAAAACAAATTATAAAAATGGTTAATTCCTTAAGTACAGACATTATTTACTTATCATCATTTAATGGCATTATTTTGTGCTAAATAAAGGTAGCTGTGTATCAGCATTATAGTGCAAAACATTTTGAAGCATCAAAATACTTCAGTTCACTAAATATTTTTTTGCATGCAATGTTGGAAAGCATTTTACACACACTTCCATTGCCAGCAGCACAGTATCGTGAACACTAGTTAATGTTTGTGCTAGGACAGATGTGACACCTCTTCATTTCTGCAGTGTTGGCAGAGCTCTTCTCATGTTTTTGTTGCTCCTCCGGTTGCTGCTGATACATTACTTCTATACTTCTACCCATCAGAATCAACTTCATACACACTAATAACATGGGTTATACAGCTATTACCGATTTCCTGAAAACATTTTCCAGGATATGTTAGTTTTAAGCTCCTTGAGAAATACTGTTCTTTGTGTCTTTTTAGTGGTGTTCATTTTGTAAGTGACATAAGAATTTAATGTACAGACATTTGAAAATTAGAATGCAGCAAGGGGCCTTCTGCTTGTTTTGTGCCCAACACTATATTTGTTGCGTAGATGTTCCCACATATCCAATTCTTCCTTAGTCCAGTTGCCGAAAGTCAGTTTTTTACAGCCACTTGTATCTTCCTGTATGTTGTCAACACTTTGCATTACACATGTTAGAATTAAACAGCGAGATTACCTTGGAATGTAAAACACCATTTTTCTCATTGAAATATGCAAACTTGAACTCAGCATCCTATTGGACAGGAGCTCTGCAGGCATTTCACATTTATTTTGCATAATATTCCCACTAAAGTCAGTTTCAAGTCGATCAAGGTTCTGGCTAGTGGGATATGGGTATGTTCGTTACCAATGGTTGTGTTTCTCCTTGAGTCTATATATGAGTGACTAGACATTTGAGAGCACCTGAAAGATGATTAGATTGCCTGAATCGTCAGACCGTATTCCTACATACATCTCAAATGTGTGTAAATAAAAATTTCTCTATTCTGCTGTTGCACCTACCTTATTACAAATTTCTTTGGGTTTTAAGACAAATAGTGTTGAAATGAGCAACACTCCCAAAAAGGAAAGAGTTACTTGTCAGTCGTTACATATTCTGTAGGAGAATTTGCTTTCATGTATTTTTTTCTATGAGGGTCAGAAATTCATGAATAGCAAATATTAGGTAGATTTCTGCACCTGACAGTCGCATACATAGTATGTAAATACCAAGTGATACCACTATTTGGCCTCACAGCTGTAATAAATCACACCATATCATATTTCCTTTCAATTTTCAATGTTTTATTGTTACACTATACAATAATAATGTAACATGCTGGTAGACAAAGCAGAAAAGAGTTCAAGTTTTGTGCTAGACCAGTTTTACAGCTGGGTCCTGCGTTTGCACATCTGAGCAATTAGTAACTCTAGTTTCAGATAAGTGTGTGATAATATAAGGGCCAATTAGCAAATTTCCGTTTGAGTGCATTGCTGTAGCTTATATGCAATACGACTCCAGTGTGGGTATATTAGCATCAACATGTAGGCAAGGGATTAGTGTGGCATTCATGTCTTTCCGATGTGCAGGCGGAAGATGTGGAATCATAAGCTGTGGCAGTGTTATTACCAGACACATCCAAAGAGGACCAGTGTGCTGTTATTCTTTTCTTGGCTGCCGAAGGACAAAGAGTGGTAGATATCCATTGGAGAATGAAGAAGGTGTGTGGGGCAGCATGTTTGTCGAAAACCAATTTTGTGGGAATTGTGCACAAAGTTCCGTGCATAATGCACATCCCCATATTGTAAATGTTGTAACGCAGAAGCTACGCCGACTCAAGTGGGAGACACTCGAGCACACACCCTATAGTCCTGATCTCCCCCCACATTCTCTATGCTCTCAGTCCTTTAAAGTCATAGAGGGTTGGCAATTCATGTCTGACATGGATGTGCAGCAGATAGTTACAGACTTCTTGAAGCAGTAAGAGACTGTGTTTTACCAAATTAGATCTTCAACTTGGTGTGTCAGTGGGATGGTTGCCTCAGTGCTCAAGGTGATTTTGCCTGTTTGGCATACAGATTCCGAAATTCTGGACTGTACGACCTTCAAATGGAAACTTCTTGATTTCCCCTTATAACAATGTGTTTTTTAGCTGGTCTATTTTGGCTAAATGGCTTGTTTGATTTGGTTTTACTGTTAAGATAAGAAAAAAAGAACTATTACAGATCGTATTCAGTTTTTTTAGAAATCTTATGTTTAAGCTCAGAGAAATGTCTTGCAGATTCATCACATCAACATAATGCACAGTAACCCTGAAAAAAAATATCTGAATAGCTAAGATATAATCTCGACACTAAATTTCATTATTATTCTTCTACAGAAATATTAAAAAGTGTTGCATATTCAATGCTATGGATGTCTCAAAAGATGACATACGTAGGAGGGGTGCCAGGAAAAAAGAAATGGCAAGAGGCTTGCAAATGAAGATGATGAGAAACATGTTGGTGATGGTGATTAAAAACATTAGTACCACAAACTATTCACTTAGCTAGTAAGAATGAAAGGAAGTGATGAACTAATTAATGTAAACCACTAATTTTTGTTTATTTTACTTCTCCTTGGAATACCAAAATGTAGACAATCTAAAATGGCCTAAGTTTAGAATAGATATAATGATAACTTTAGAGATAAATGATTTAGTTCAATAAAACAGTTTTTGATTTTGATTGGTCAGACAGTTAAAATTCCTCAAGGAGTTTCATCGAAGAGAGATTGTCTTATAGTCGCGTACACACGGTATGGTACTGAGATTATCTTCAAAGGTTCTTTCCAATGCCAGTTTAAAAAATGGTATTATAATGCAACAGTTATAAACATCAAAAGTGACCTTTATATGTCAAAAAAATTGCCATATTGTGTGCTATAACTTAGTGAAATCTGCACCTTGATATATTTGCTTGTTGTGGTTGTATTTGAGATGGCCTACCTTAGCTGTGTGTCCTTGTATAATTGTATGTAGATCATTATGCACTGATTTGTTTTGAATTAATTTTTAGCATTTCAGTGTTACAGTTTGTTCACAAAAAATTACAATTTTCAGAAAAGTGGAAGATTTACCGGAGTTTTTGCAGAAGTGTGACTATGTCATAAATGTATTACCTTCCACACCTCAGACTACGGGACTTCTTAATGCAGATTTATTGAAGAACTGTGCTTCAAAGGAAACTGTTTTTATCAATATTGGAAGAGCATCAGTGGTGAAAGAAGAGGATCTGGTAACAGCATTAGAAAATAAGTGGCTGTCAGCAGCGATCCTTGATGTCTTTGAGAAAGAGCCATTGCCACCAGATAATCCACTTTGGAAAATGCCACAGGTATAATTTAGTTACTAACATTTTTATCAGAGTGTGTGTGTGTGTGTGTGTGTGTGTGTGTGTGTGTGTGTGTGTGTGTGTGGGCGCGCGCATGCGTGCATGATAACAGTTTTAAAGATACTTCAAACAAGTTGTTATTATAAATTGATTTTTGTGTAATTGTTGGAAACTGTTTTTACCCAAGTAATATTGTCAGAATTGGAGCTGATATTAGGCTATCAGAGTTTTTCATCTATCTTCGCAGAGGCAGTTTGTGATGGTTTGCCTGCTTTTTTTTTTCGTTTGTTGTCCTCAGTGTCGATGTACTGCATTACTATACTGGCTGAAAAATGAGGGGTGGAAGTCAAACACGGACTTCTTTAAATGATGTAGTCAACAGGTGCACATTTGCATGTCACAGTTTTTTACTTTCACTGTTCACAATCCCCCCCTCCCCATATACACATTTAATATGGCCAGTGTACTATTGTTTAACTTTCGATAAGCCTCATTAATAGTCTGCAGGAAAATATCCACATACTGCTATAATAGTTTCCTGCTGAACATCTATGCGCAGTAAAAGCCTAACCACAGTGTTCACATTTCTTGAAGAATAAAAGTGGTACGTATGGAAACAGACAATGTCATTGTTTTAACACACAGCCTAATTGTGTTACATTTATTTCACAGTTAAGTTGATGCATTGTTGTTGATCTAACCAACACAGGTTTCTTGTCTGAAATGTGGCCCTGGACTGACTGTCTCAGGACCAAAAATTGGGACCTTATATATCCTCACAATAATAGGTACTGAAACGACACATTGTTTGATGTTTACTTTACAGAAATTATGATTAAAACTTAACTCATTCAATTAACTGTACACATCAAAAAATTGGTTCTTTTTAACAGTTTCTTCCACTACAAGAGTTAGGCCAAATTATTTGTTTAAATTTCAACAATAGTTTTGAAAAAACTGTTAATTACTTCGGTATTAATGAAGGGCTGGATTTGTTAACATGTTTCTGAATAGAGCCAAATAAATCCTTTAAGAATGCTATTAGTCGTGCCTCCAAATGTGTATAATTAGTACAGAATGTATATTTGTTTATAAGTCAATAATAGGATTTAAGTTACAAAACAATTACTGATTTCACCCTATAACCAAAGATACTGACTATGAATGGTCAAAATAAATTAGATGTGGTGTTATATTCTTTAAAACTGCAATATAGTGTGTGTGTGTGTGTGTGTGTGTGTGTGTGTGCGCGTGTTTTTTGCACCACATCTTGGCCCATTTTTTGAAGCTAGAGTTTTCAGATACCTAGAAATAGACACAAGCATCATTCTCAGTAGTGTTAAATTACTACAAAGTCAAGGTTTCACTGATAGTTTAAGGAGATGGGAAATGTACTACGTAGGTTAATGAAACATCCATCAAGAGTAACCATTCTGCAACACAAATAAAATTTGGTCACAGTTACACAGTAAAATCCAGTAATGTCTTAGACAATAGTCTGCAGACATTACAGCTGCCTCATTGATACAGTTACCAAACAAACTTTGTAAAGGAGATTCAAAGAAGTTGTCTGCCAGACATCCTGGCTGTGTGTGTTACACTCACGGTAGTGCAGAGAGGAGCCCAATTACACTGAGGTGATAGAAGTCATCGGATAGCAATATGCACATATACAGATGGCAGTAGTATCACTTACACAAGGTGTACATGGGCAATGCATTGGCGAAGATGTGCTGTTGATTTAAACTTGCTCTTCATGGACAATAATGGCCATCTGAATTGAGCTTCTCATGTGGATATCTCAAAAGTAAATAATTCCAATGTGTGGACTAGCAAGTGTGGTTTCTGGATCCAAATCCTGTAGAGCATGCGTGGGATGTGTTGTGGACACACACTTCGTCCAGTCAACAGCCTTGTATAGTTCTTTGACTCCTTCACAGATCTTTCTCGGTAATGAGTTCAATTACTTTAGCCATCTCATGCAGAGAATGCCATGTCATTTTCAAAGGTGTCTATTAAAATCTGCAATTCAATATTTTTTGAAATTTCTCATTTAATTTGAACTTTTCTATGTTCATATTCTGGATGCTGTTGTATGCCAAACTAGTAGAAATTTAGCTTTACCTTGAGCTGCAACCTGTTTAGGAAAAATGCTCTACTTTTTAGTTATCTGTAGTTTGAGGAACTGATGTTTGACATCAGCTCTACAAATTTATTATTTGTTTTCTACCAGTTTCATTGCACCAACCATGTTCACAGGAAGTGAATTCAATTTCCCATTGGATAAATTGAAAATCATCTGTCATAAAATGTTCACAGAACCGCATATAACAGGTCATGATTTTGATACCTGCACAAAATTGACTTTACTATGATTAAATGGAATGATCATTAAGGTAATAACTTGAGAACTAACATCAGGCCATTGCCTTCTTTGTTTATAATACATGTACAAAACCCATGATAAGCACTCTAGTTAGTGAATCTTATTAAGCAACGGTTTTTGTTTTCCCCCATTTCAACTATGCTTTAAAGAATTATACAGGACTTTAAGAGTAGGGAGGCTACAAGTATTGGCAATGACAAAAGCTTCGGATTCTCCACTGAGATATTTTTATTTGTTCCCTTCACACTACAGTTGAACCTCGCTTAACGAGCACCTCCCATAACGTGCAATTCACACAATGAGCAAAACAAATTGTAAAAAAAATTACTCACTTAATGAGCAATGTTTCACATGATGATAATTTTGTGTGACATCACCAACCATTCACGTGCTGCAGCGGAAACGTTCAACAATATGAACATCTTTCATCATCAGCAGTGGCATATGAGCAATGTCTTTAGTATATACTGTATTCTGGGTTTAGTGCTCTTTCTGCTACCATCTTAGTGCAGCTTGATAACACATTTTTCTAAACTTGTGATCACACAGTGTTTTTTGTGTGCAGATTTTAATAACCTTTGTCGCAATATCCCCGGGGATAAATCTGCAAGAAGATGACCATAAGAGAAAGAAAATTACCTTAGAAATGAAATGCAAAATCAATTAAAAATTTGAATGTGGTGTGAGCGTTGCTGATTTAACGTGCACGTACGATCGGTCCACATCAACTGTTAGCACTATCCTCAAGAACAAGAACGATAACAAGTTTAAGGAAATAGATGCTTCAAAGGAAGTGACAAGAGTATCTAAACAATGGTTTTGTATTCTGGATGATGTCGAAAGGTTGCTCCTCATATGGATAAATGAAAAGCAATTGCAAGGGACTACTATTAATGAGAAATCGTTTGTGAGAAGGCGAGAATGATTTTTGCCGACCTCGAAGATGCCAGGATCATCAACTGCTGAAGAAGTGTTTAAGGGAAGCTGTGTGTGATTCAAGAACCTTAAGAGAAGAACCGGCATCCACAGCATTGTGAGGCACAGCGAAGCAGCCATCTCTGACACAAATGCAGTAGAGAACGTCATAAGCAACTTCAAGGAGCTCATAGATTATGAGGTTATCTGCCACAACAGGTTTTTAATTATGGTGAGTGGGGTCTAGTCTGGAAAGAGATGCCAAAGTGTACCTTTATAACAGCAGATCAGAATGCATTGCCCAGTCACAAGCCAATGAAAGACTGTCTCGTGCTAATATTCTGTGCCAGTACAAATAGTGATTTGAAAATTAAACTGCTGCTGGTTTACAATTTAGAAACTTCATAAGTCTTCAAGAAGTGTAAAGTCCAGAAGAGCAGGTTAAATGTGATGTGGAGGTCCAACAAGGCTTGGGTGACACCTGATCCTTTTTGTGCTTGGATCAATGAAGTGTTTGGTCCTTCGGTGAAAAAATATTTGCTTGAGATGAATCTGCCCCTCCATGTCTTGCTTGCTATGGACAACACACCTGCCCATTCTCCATGACAACAAGACCACCTCCTTGAAAAATTTCAGTTCACCAAGATCCAATTTCTGTCTCCCAGCACCACTCTATTACTCCAGCCTATGGACCAGCAGATTATTTCTAATGTTCAGAAGCTCTACACTAAAGCACTCTTCGAGCATTGTTTCGTGTTGATTGAAACTTCCGATCTCACTGCCAGGGAGTGCTGGAAATATCACTTCAGCATCGTTGCCTGCATCAAGATGTTTGAAAAGGCGTGAGAAAGGGTTACCAAGAGAACTTTCACTTCTGCTTGGAAGAAGCTTTTGCTGGAGTGCGTTCTTGAATGTGACTCTAAGGCATTTGAGTCAGTAGTTGTGGAGCCTGTACTCAACGAGATTGTGTCTTTGGCTAAGAGCATGGGACTAGAAGTGGATAACAATGATATTGATGAGTTTGGGGAAGATCACTGCCAAGGAATGACCATTGAAGAGCTTATGGAGTTGCAGTGTGTTGCAGGAAGTTGTGGAAATGAGTTCAGAGGAGGAGGAGGAGGAGGCGGTGGCGGAGGAGGTGGTAACAGAAAAACAGCAATCTTCTGGTGCAATAAGAGAAATGCTGAAAGCATAGGAATTGGTTGCTTCGTACATTGAAAATCGTCACCCCAATAAAGCAGTGTCTACGTTCACTGCAAATTTATTTGACGATAATGATGTTTCTCATTTTCGCCAAGTGTTGAAGCTTCGGCAGAAACAAATGACTACAGATGGCTTTCTAGTGAAAAAGAATTAGTTATGTATCATGAATAATAAAGTATGTAATATTGTATGTAAAATTTCCTTTGAGTAAATGGCATGAGTAAGATAAAACTTATAGTACTTTTTCTGCATGGAACGCATTATCCAGTTTTACCTTAATTATGTGGGATAAATTGTTTTGCTTGACAAGTATTTCATACTATGCGTAAGTTTCTGAAATGAATTATGCTCGCTATGTGAGGTTCCACGGTATTTGTTCCTTTCACGCTGATGATGTGGTCTTCAATCCTAAGACTGGTCTGATGCAACTCTACACAATAGTCTGTCATGTGCAGACTACTTCATCTCTGCATAACTAAATCACCTATATCCATTTGAACCTGCTTACTATAGTCAAGTCCTGCTCTCCCTCTACAAATTTTATCCCCCCCCCCCCCGCTCTCTCTCTCTCTCTCTCTCTCTCTCTCTCTCTCTCTCTCTCTCACACACACACACACACACACACACACACACACACACACACACACACACACACACACTCTTTCTGCTATTACCAAATTGACAATACTTTGATGCTTCTGGATATGTCATATCAACTAAATCTATCTTTTAGTCATGTTGTGCCATAAATATATTTTCCCCCCAATTTGATTCAGTGCCATTTCGTTAGTTATCAGATCTATCCACATATGTTCACATCCATGTTTCCCTTCTGTACAAGACTACACTCCAGACAAATACCTTCAGAAAAGGGTTCATAACACTTAAATTTATATTCAGTGTTAATACATTACTCTTTTTCCTAAATGTTTTTCAAACTGTTGCCAGTCTGCATTATATGTCACCTATGCATTCGCTATCATGTTATTATTCTGTCCAAATAAAACTCATTTACTACTATTCGTGCTTCATACTTACCTAATTCCCTCAGCAGTGCTTGATGTAATTTGACTACATTCCATTACCATTGTTTTACTTTTATTGATATTCATCTTTTTTTTAAATACACTATCCATTCCGTTCAACTGATCTAAGTGATTTGTCATATGTGACCGATTTACAGTTTTTCAGCAAACCTCAAAGTTTTAATTTCTTCTGACTGAACTTCAGTTTTCATTCCAAAATTCTTCTCAATTTCCTACACAGCTTGTTCAGTGCATAGCTTGATAGCATGGGAATTGGCTCTAACCATGTCTCATTCCTTTCTCCACTACTGCTTCCCTTCCATGTCCTTTGAACCTTATAACTGCAGCCTGGTTTCTGTACAAATTGTAAATAACCTTCCATTATATTATTTGTGCCACCTTCAAAATTTCAAAGAGTGTAGTCCAGTCCACATGGTCAAAAGCTTTCTCAGAATCTAGAAGTACCATAAATATGGGTTTGCTTTTCTTCAACCTATGTTCTAAGATAAGTTGTAGGGTCAGTACTCACTATAATTCATGTCTGTGTTTTGCAGCTGTGGTATATTAGACAGATGCTTCAATCAGATTCACACCTATTAGAACCTGCATTTCTTATAATTGGGGTTATTACAATCTTCTGGAAGTCTGAGGGTGTTACACCTTTCTCATACCTAGTATACCAGATACAATAGCTTTGTCATGGTATGTTCTCCCAAGTTCTTAGTAATTTTAAGAATTGTCACCTACTCTAGATGTCTTGATCCAACTTAGGTCTTTCAGTGCTCTGTCAAATTCTTCTCACAGTATCTCACCTCCATGTATTTCCTCTTCCTTCTCCATACTATTTTCTTCAGGTTTATTTCCTTTTGTATTACACTTCCACATATCCCTTCCACCTGTCAGCTTTCCCTTCTTTGCTTAGTACTGGATTACCATCTGAGCTCCTGACATTCAAATAGCTACTTCCCTTTTCTCCAAAGGCTTCTTTAATTTTCCTGTAGTTAACAGATACATTTCCCATAGTCATGTATCCTTCTAAAGCTTTGTGTTTCTCCTCTAGACATTCATGCTTTGTCATTGTGACCTTTCTGTCAATTTTCTTTATCGGATGTCTGTTTTCCCAATTTGATATATTTACCTTTCATCAGCATATTCAGTAGTTGGTTCATTATCCAAGGATTTCTACTGGGTGTTGTCTTTTTGCCTGTTTGATCACTTGCTACCTTCACTATTTCATCTCTCAAAGCTACCCATTTGTTTTTTATTGTTTTCCTTTCCCCTGTTTCGGCCAATCATTGCCTGATGCTCCCTTTGAAATTCTTCACATCCATTCATTCTTTCTGTTTATTCCACTTCCATCTTCTTAATTTCCTACCTTTCTTCAGTTTTTTTCAGTTTTGCTCTGAAGTTCATAATCAATAAATAATGATCAGATTCCACATCCGTCCCAGGAGATGACATACAGTTAAGATATGGTTTCAAAATATCTATCTGACATTATATATCTGAAACCTTCTGGTGTCGCCAAGTCTCTTTCATGTATATAACCCTCTTTCATGTTTCTTAAACCAACGTTAGCAATGATGAAATTGTGCTGGATTCTACTGGGTGGCTTCCCCTTTTACTACTTTAGCCCCACTTCATGTTCTCCTACTTTTATCTCACTTTTCCCATGACTGAATTCCCTTAATGATCTGAATAATTTCTTATGTCTCATAATACATCCTTTGATATCTACCGAAAACTGGTGAAGCACATAGACATAGGAAAATCCCTTATGTACACAATGAAGAAAACAGTGTGATGGTTATTTTGAGAACTATAGCTTCAGCTAATACCATGCTTGTATTACAAAATGGTTTTTTCTGCACATAACTCTTTGCGAGGAGTCATTTTATGTATTCCATTTGAACATATGAAAATGCTGAATTTTTTATAATATATTTGTGTGTGCTCCTGTGGCTTTTATCCCTTCAGTTTGTGTTTTGCATTAGGAGTGATATTTGCCAATGAGAATGTACAGACCATGGTAAAGTTCCGCCATAGCCTCATTTTAACAGACATTCGTATTTTATTAACAGGTTTCAGAACAGTATTTCCTGTTTTAAATGTTTGTGTAACAAAGGTACACTGTCAAGCAAATTTTTGACATTTAATCAATTAACTGAATAACCAAAACTGTGAAAACTATACTGAGAGTAATGATTTTTTGCAGGTAACTGTTACACCTCATGTATCTGGTATTACCCGTGCCAAAGACATTGTCAGACGATTTATGGAAAATTATGAGAAGTATAAAAACAACAAGCCACTACTAAATGTTGTAGACTTTGATAAAGGCTATTAATATTAAAATCTTCATGTTGGAGTGTAAGTTACAGTTTCAAATGTTCATAATCATCTACTCATTTGTAATAATTCATAATTTCATGTGTGGAAACGTTCAGTAAATACCAAAGCTTCTTCAATCACAAAGTGATGACCCTTGAGTGTGATAAATTTGTGATGCATTAAGATTAAATAAATTTTATTTTATTGTAAACTGTACAAAATACCTTCTTTGTGTTTACCCACCATACATTGTATTGAGAGGTTTGATCTGTAGAACTGTGGCTGAAATACTAGCAACTCACTCCCTCTGACAGTGATTCAGATTTCGTGCTTAGCATGGACATGGCGTGTCAGATGTACCAAGGCTGCGAGCAGTGGCTGCAGGCCACCAATGTAAGGGGAGCCACCACCCAGATATGCACAAGGTGGCGACTGTTTGTCACTGAGCCTGTGGCCCATGCTCACGGCTTGGTGCATTGCTTGCTATACTTCGTTACTGTTTGTGTCGTGCCATTGTACAGCCAAGTTGACCTAGTTTGTTTTCTGCTCTCAAGTCGTTACTGATTGGAACTGTTGTATTTCTATGCTAACTTCACTTCGTCCCAGACACGTTATTGTTTCTTTCAGTTTGTGAACTCAATCTATTGCAAGCTTATAGGAACATGTGTTTGTTCCCTGCAGTTTGGTGTACCCACCAGAGCAAGTGACAATAAACAGTCTGACTTTGCGATGAAGAATAGAAAACTGGCGATGAGGAACTTGTTCATCATGCTGTTTTGTGTAGCAAACCATGGATCCTGAGTTCATCAAGTTGTAGCAGCAGCAGGGACAGCATACGTTGCTTTTACAGTTTCTCCAAAATCAACAACAGGTGGCAGCTGCTGTTTCCGCACCTCCCTCTCTACCATTTGCTTCCTTCAAGTAGGCAAGTGAGGGTTGGGAGGTATGTTTACAGTGTTTCAAACTGCACTGCAAGCAAGTCAAATTGATGATCCTGAATGCTATTGTGTACTGTTACTGTTGTGTAGTAGTAAATTGCACAAAGTGGGGAAAAAATTACGCCCACTCTTGGCCCCCGTAATTTGAAGTTTTCTGAAGTTTTCAGTTTCCTGATTAAATACTACGGTTGCCAAATGCATGTCTTTGCAGCCAGACTCAAGTTCAATCAGCATGTTAAGCAAAGTAAACAATTCTATCTGCATGGGCTACTGATTTACAAGACTTAGCTCCTGTCAAAATTATGGTGTGCAGATTATTTAATTTGGGACGTTATCATCCACCTGGCCCTGGATTATGAGGTGCAAAGACGAAAGTGATTAGTTTGCCATCAACATGTCTGAAAGTGAGTGATGGTTCCTGAGTGATTTTCCTCATCACTGCATGAGTTCCCCAGCACAAGTCATGCCATCAAATCATGTCCAGAGTGCAACCCTCATCATCACCGGCATCAGTCTCCGTACCGTGACATCATCTGATTTGCTTGCCACAAGTCAGGACACCTCCTGAGTGTGTGCTGTGGCCGATGGGTGTCAACTTCAGCTCCTACCATGCTATGCAGTATCCTACCATTGCCAGGGCAACGGCAGATGGGATGCAGTGTATTATGCTGCCTCTGAACGTTGACAAGGTGATGGCGGAATTCCAATTGGGCACCAGCATGGCTGTGTCCCTAACTAATGGAGATACTAGTAAATTGGCTTTCCTCAGTTGCATATACTGTGGCGCAAAGCAGTGACATAAAATGACCAGTTGATCCCACTGTGGGCTCAAATCATGGTGCAAGCTAAATACAAAAACATAGGTTGGCAAGTACCTTGCTTGTAGTCAATTCTTGGACAACTACTAACACTTTTCATCTTGACACTTTCGTGTTTTTTGGTTCACAAATTCAGGATCAAGTGGATCTAATTTCTAATGTGATTCCATTCATGGAACTGGATGCATTGTGTGAAAGTTTCAAACATTAGTTTGAACTTACCTTAGGTCGTGCTACAAATTTTTCGGCACACATCTCTTTGAAGCATTCGGCAGTGCTTAAGTTCTGTAGGGCCCATCCAATAACATTCTCCATACGCGAACACGTGGCCCCGCCCTCACTACCCGTGGCGAAGAGAACACACAATTTTCACTGACCCTTTCCAGGGAGCAGTGTTCTTGTTGGTTATTGAAGCCAGTTTAAATTTCTCATATGTAGAGTAGATGTCAACAACATCCTCCAGGCCCACAGCCCTGGCCTCATCTACTATCTTGCTATAGAATGGGCCCCAGCTACATTGGTTTCTGACAATGGCCAACAATTTACAGCTTCGGCATTTTGGGATTTTTATAGGCGTATCAGTGACAAGCATCTGACCGTTTCACCCAGCATCCATTTCTGAAACGGAGTAATTTGTCAGGACATTTAAGCTGCAGATGAAAAAATTCTTGATATCGGCGAACTCGAGGGATGTATTTACCAACTTCCTGACCACATACCAGTCCACTACTGTCAATGGATGTAGCACGCCTGAGATTTTGCAAAGGCGCTGACCACGTACCTTGTCTGACCAGCATCCAGCAGTGCAGGCTCCTCCCCCATTCACTCTGCTTTATTATCGTGCCTGCTGTCATTTGTGGTCCACACATTCAGCCAAAAACCCAAGTGTACACAGGGCATTATGGTCGACAATAGAGGATAACAGATGTTCAATGTGATAGTCACCATGGAGCAAGGGGTCCATCACTGCAATTAACACTGCCTACATCACGATGTGCCACCCTCAGATCCTCCAGAGGCACTGATGGGCACCAGAATGGCTGTGTCCCTAACTAATGGGGATACTTACTAGTAAATTGGCTTTCCTCAGCTGCATATACTGTGGCGCAAAGCTGTACTGCTGTACTCATCCCAAAAACATACCAGTCTCTGGACCTATTCTTTCCCCCTCCACCACAGTGGAGGTGGTGAGGCTACATCCCGTACTTGTTAGTACTTTATGAACTCAGTCTATTGTGGGCTTTTAGGAACAGGAGTTCCTTTCAAGTGGTTTGGTATACCTACCGGAGCATGTGACGGTAAATAGTCCACCTGTGCCATGCAGGATAGAAAAGGAATGCCTTTCAAACTGCATGGCCACCCATGGTGCACATTTTCGGGGCAGTGGACCTGTACATCAGCTCATACCCATAATTAGGAACATTTTTCTGGCACAGCCAGGTCAGTGGAGCCGCAATTTGTGCAGCAGTTTTAATGAATTTGACGTAATAGCTAAGCTTCCCCATGACAACTTGGAGTTTATTAATGTTATGGGATGCCAGCAGAGCTTTTATCACATACAAATGTGAAGTAGCAGGATGAACTTCCTGTGCATTTATTACATGTCTTAAATACACTGTGTATACAACCCGGGAGATACGGGAAAAACCGGGCAATTCTTTCATCCGGGAAAAACCCGGGAAGTCGTTCATTGTTTTAGTTTCCAGTTAAATTTATGTAATTTTTATTGGTAGGAACTGATACTCTAACAAAGGATATTACTGTATACCGCTACTGCAGCATAATACCGCAGCAATAAAACATGAACGAGAGAAAAAAAAACTAAAATAAAACTTAAATTGCGAAGGAAATACACCATATACAACAACAAAACACAGTGCTCATACAAGTGTCTACCAACAGCATAATGTGTCAAAGGCTTTAGGAAGACTATGCAGTGCGTCATAACAATAATTACCTCCGATGAGCGTGACATCACAATTGTTTACATCAGATTCGTTTGATCAGTTACGAGTGGGCTCATGCGCATGTGCATTAGAGTCGCGTATGAGTACACTACTGGCCATTAAAATTGCTACACCATGAAGATGACTTGCTACAGATGCAAAATTTAACAGACAAGAAGAAGATGCTGTGATATGCAAATGATTAGGTTTTCAAAGCATTCACACAAGGTTTGCGCCGGTGGTGACACCTAAAACGTGCTGACATGAGGAAAGTTTCCAACCGATTTCTCATATACAAACAGCAGTTCACCTGCGTTGCCTGGTGAAACGTTGATGTGATACCTCGTGTAAGGAGGAGAAATGCGTACCATCACGTTTTCGGCTTTGATAAAGGTCGGATTGTAACCTATCACGATTGTGGTTTATCGTATCGTGACATTGCTGCTCACGTTGGTCGAAATCTAACGACTGTTAGCAGAATATGGAATCGGTGGGTTCACGAGGATAATACGGAATGCCGTGCTGGATCCCAACGGCCGCGTATCACTAGAAGTCGAGATGACAGGCATCTTATCTGCATGGCTTTAACAGATCGTTCAGCCACATCTCGATCCCTGAGTCAACAGATGGGGATGTTTGCAAGACAACAACCATCTGCACGAATAGTTCGACATCATTTGCAGCAGCATGGACTATCAGCTCAGAGACCATGGCTGCGGTTACCCTTGACGCTGCATCACAGGAGTGCCTGTAATGGTGTACTCAACGATAAACCTGGGTGCTTGAATGGTAAAATGTCATTTTTTCGGATGAATCCAGGTTCTGTTTACAGCATCATGATGGTCGCATCCGTGTTTGGCGACATTGCGGTGAATGCAAATTGGAAGCGTGTATTCGTCTTCGCCATACTGGCGTATCACCCGGCATGATGGTATGGGGTGCCATTGGTTACATGTCTCTGTCACCTCTTGTTCGCATTGACGGCACTTTGAACAGTGGACGTTACATTTCAGATGTGTTATGACCCATGGCTCTACCCTTCATTCGAACCCTGTGAAACCCTACATTTCAGCAGGATAATGCACGACCGCATGTTGCAGGTCCTGTATGGGCCTTACTGGATACAGAAAATGTTCGACTGCTGCCTTGGCCAGCACATTCTCCAGATCTCTCACCAATTGAAAACGTCTGGTCAATGGTGGCCGAGCAACTGGCTCATCACAATACGCCAGTCACTACTCTTGATGAACTGTGGTATCATGTAGAAGCTGCATGGGCAGCTGTACCTGTACACGCAATCCAATCTCTGTTTGACTCAATTCCCAGGCGTATCAAGGTCGTTAATACGGCCAGAGGTGGTAGTTCTGGGTATTGATTTCTCAGGACCTATGCACCCACATTTCGTAAAAATGTAATCACGTGTCAGTTCTAATATAATATATTTGTCTAATGAATACCTGTTTATCATCTGCATTTCTTCTTGGTGTAGCAATTTTAATGGCCAGTAGTGTAGTACCTTCTCCCGCCTCTGGCTACAGAAATGTGGCCATTGGCTGAGTAAGCACTAGCAACAAGCACCCAGTTGCTACACGGAAATGCTAGGTTAGATAGCCTTGGGCAAGTACAGAAAGGGCAACAGCCTCAACGGGTGCAGGGCAAAGTCAGGACATGCGGGGACCAAGCAGCAATCGGTATTGTAATTGTCAACTGTCGAAGCTGCATTGGTAAAGTACTGGAACTTCAAGCGCTGATAGAATGCACCGAAGCTGAAATCGTTATAGGTACTGAAAGCTGGCTGAAGCCAGGGATAAATTCTGCCGAAATTTTTACAAAGGTACAGACGGTATTTAGAAAGGATAGATTGCATGCAACCGGTGGTGGAGTGTTCGTCGCTGTCAGTAGTAGTTTATCCTGTAGAGAAGTAGAAGTGGATAGTTCCTGTGAATTATTATGGGTGGAGGTTACACTCAACAACCGAGCTAGGTTAATAATTGGCTCTTCTTACCGGCCTCCCGACTCAGCAGCATTAGTGGCAGAACAACTGAGAGAAAATTTGGAATACATTTCACATAAATTTTCTCAGCATGTTATAGTCTTTGGTGGAGATTTCAATTTACCAGATATAGACTGGGACACTCAGACGTTTAGGACGGGTGGTAGGGACAGAGCATCAAGTGACATTATACTGAGTGCACTATCCGAAAGTTAGCTCGAGCAATTAAACAGATAACCGACTCGTGGAGATAACATCTTGGACCTACTGATAACAAACAGACCCGAACTTTTTGACTCTGTAAGTGCAGAACAGGGAATCAGTGATCATAAGGCCGTTGCAGCATCCCTGAATATGGAAGTTAATAGGAATATAAAAAAGGGAGGAAGGTTTATCTGTTTAGCAAGAGTAATAGGAGGCAGATTTCAGACTACCTAACAGATCAAAACGAAAATTTCTGTTCCGACACTGACAATGTTGAGTGTTTATGGAAAAAGTTCAAGGCAGTCGTAAAATTCGTTTTAGACAGGTACGTGCCGAGTAAAACTGTGAGGGACGGGAAAAACCCACCGTGGTACAACAACAAAGTTAGGAAACTGCTGCGAAAGCAAAGAGAGCTTCACTCCAGGTTTAAACGCAGCCAAAACCTCTCAGACAAACAGAAGCTAAACGATGTCAAAGTTAGCGTAAGGAGGGCTATGCGTGAAGCGTTCAGTGAATTCGAAAGTAAAATTCTACGTACCGACGTGACAGAAAATCCTAGGAAGTTCTGGTCTTACGTTAAATCAGTAAGTGGCTCGAAACAGCATATCCAGACACTCCGGGATGATGATGGCATTGAAACAGAGGATGACACGCGTAAAGCTGAAATACTAAACACCTTTTTCCAAAGCTGTTTCACAGAGGAAGACCGCACTGCAGTTCCTTCTCTAAATCCTCGCACAAACGAAAAAATGGCTGACATCGAAATAAGTGTCCAAGGAATAGAAAAGCAACTGGAATCACTCAACAGAGGAAAGTCCACTGGACCTGACGGGATACCAATTCGATTCTACATAGAGTACGCGAAAGAACTTGCCCCCCTTCTAACAGCCGTGTACCGCAAGTCTCTAGAGGAACGGAGGGTTCCAAATGATTGGAAAAGAGCACAGGTAGTCCCAGTCTTCAAGAAGGGTCGTCGAGCAGATGCGCGAAACTATAGACCTATATCTCGGACGTCGATCTGTTGTAGAATTTTAGAACATGTTTTTTGCTCGAGTATCATGTTTTTTTGGAAAACCAGAATCTACTATGTAGGAATCAACATGGATTCCGGAAACAGCGATCGTGTGAGACCCAACTCGCTTTATTTGTTCATGAGACCCGGAAAATATTAGATACAGGCTCCCAGGTAGATGCAATTTTTCTTGACTTCCGGAAAGTGTTCGATACAGTTCCGCGCTGTCGCCTGATAAACAAAGTAAGAGCCTACGGAATATCAGACCAGCTGTGTGGCTGGATTGAAGAGTTTTTAGCAAACAGAACACAGCATGTTGTTATCAATGGAGAGACGTCTACAGACGTTAAGGTAACCTCTGGCGTGCCACAGGAGAGTGTTATTTAACCATTGCTTTTCACAATATATATAAATGACCTAGTAGATACAGTGTCGGAAGTTGCATGCAGCTTTTCGCGGATGATGCTGTAGTATACAGAGAAGTTGCAGCATTAGAAAATTGTAGCGAAATGCAGGAAGATCTGCAGCGGATAGGCACTTGGTGCAGGGAGTGGCAACTGTCCCTTAACATAGACAAATGTAATGTATTGCGAATACATAGAAAGAAATGATCCTTTATTGTATGATTATATGATAGCGGAACAAACACTGGTAGCAGTTACTTCTGTAAAATATGTGGGAGTATGCGTGCGGAACGATTTGAAGTGGAATGATCATATAAAATTAATTGTTGGTAAGGCGGGTACCAGGTTGAGATTCATTGGGAGAGTGCTTAGAAAATGTAGTCCATCAACAAAGGAGGTGGCTTACAAAACACTCGTTCGACATATACTTGAGTATTGCTCATCAGTGTGGGATCCGTACCAGATCGGGTTGACGGAGGAGATAGAGAAGATCCAAAGAAGAGCGGCGCGTTTCGTCACAGGGTTATTTGGTAACCGTGATAGCGTTACGGAGATGTTTAATAAACTCAAGTGGCAGACTCTGCAAGAGAGGCGCTCTGCATCGCGGTGTAGCTTGCTCGCCAGGTTTCGAGAGGGTGCGTTTCTGGATGAGGTATCGAATATATTGCTTCCCCCAACTTATACCTCCCGAGGAGATCACGAATGTAAAATTAGAGAGATTAGAGCGCGCACGGAGGCTTTCAGGCAGTCGTTCTTCCCGCGAACCATACGCGACTGGAACAGGAAAGGGAGGTAATGACAGTGGCACGTAAAGTGCCCTCCGCCAAACACCGTTGGGTGGCTTGCGGAGTATAAATGTAGATGTAGATGTAGAAAAATTTTACTGGCGACCAAGTTGCCAGATTCACGCATGCGCAGCATGCCCGGATCTTGTGGGTTGGTGGTGGGGGGGGGGGGGGGTGGTACCAGATGTAATTGTTTAAAAAGGAGGACAAAGGAAGAGAAAAAGAGGACACATCAAATGGGTCAACTGCAGATTAGGATACCACCTGTCAGCTTTAGACAAGTCACGTGACTGCCGTGCATTACCGGTAAAACCAGTAGTTAATTGTTACTGGTGGTCAGGTGGTGATTCCCAGAGCAATATTTTTTTTATTTGAAATTAAAAATATTGACTGTGGTGACAGTGTGGCATCAATTGTTTTTATATTTACGTGTAGTTTTTAGATTTAACAAAGACAGCTGCCCAAACGCCACTCCTGATAGGCCGCTTTCGTGTGACTTGTCCAAAGCTGACGGGTGGTATCCTCATCTGCAGTATTCCCCATCAAACATACGTTCAATTTTAATAAATGAGTTTATTATTTATAGACATAACATACATACATTCCTTAACAATTATTGATTCTTCTCTGAGGAAACAATTTTTTGGGAAGTTTAGGCTTGCTTAACATATAATTGTAAAATGACACACATGAAAATTCTTTTAAATTATATTGGACCATCAACAGACCTTTCAATGATTCAAGGTTTAATCTATTCCTCCCATCAGTCCACTGTGCGGTAATTAGAGAAAATGTGCTTGATCCTTGTGCCACCTACTAACACCGCCTTCGTGTGTATTTATCACGAAGGCTGTGCCAATAGTTAAAGTATCTAAGAGAAGAGCAATAGAACAGGACGAATTGTAAATTTAACTGTATTATGCTCAACTTGGCGAAAAAGACGGACACTGTAAAAATCCACCCAGACCCCGGACAAAGAACTAAAAAGGACATGTCCGGATTAATCCAGACGTCTGGTCACCCTTGGGAGGGGGGGGGAGTAACAAATTCATATTCTTGAAGAAAAAAAACCTTGTTTCTTAAAGTGCCCAATATCCAGCGCATATTGGTCTATAAATTATTCATATGATTTTAAACGCATCCCTGTTGGTTTTTTGAGCATTTTTAACACATTCTAAATTGATTTCTGAATAAATCTAAGCTGATTTTTGAATGCGTGCAAAGTGTACTTGATGTCCCTGCCAGGGGAATCCTTGTTGCATCTAGAAATAAACTTTCCTGCAGACAAAAGGGGATGGGGCTTTACGAGCTCAGCGTAATAAAGCCGAACGGACGAATGCCAATCACTGTTTGTCTGTATGGCTGACTGAGTTTGTAAATGATCAGCTTTATTATAATTATTCTAAAAAAAATCCATATATTCAGACTACCAGAGTGGAAATACACCACTAACAGGAATAACAGGTAAGAAAGATTACGTATTATCTCCTCGGTATATCCAAGAAAATGAAATTTTGGGCAGAAAAGTTTTTGCCAGATCGCTACACTATTTGGGTCAGTTGTACAGTCCCCGGCTAGCACCCGCTAAGTTCTGTTCTCGGAATAGGGCGCGCGTGGTACGGACATGTAATAATGCCTAACCGGAGAACAATCGCGGGATAACTAAACCGGTGATTCCGGTAGGGCTAGTGAAGTTAAGCGGAGAATAACTTTCGACAATGACAGCAACAATTACAGAATTAATGGCAGCAAGATTGTTTGTCAGAACGAGGAAGGAGAAGAAACGGAGACATCACACAAATTATGGAAGAATATGATGATTCCAAATTTATATAAAAAATTCATACTACTACTTTTCGATCTCACACTTGAGAAACTGGTGCGTATGAATAAAATGTGAAATTGTTTTTCTAACGTAAAGCTTTGTGCATGTGTGCCAAAACAGTCTCGTTTAATTGGTGTGTGTTGCAATTGCTGCAATATTGGAAAGGCATATTTTGTTTTATCTAACAAACAGTGACAAAAGAGACGTAACCAGATCGAGAAACCACACTAGGCTTGGGTATTTTTTAGCAACTTTTTCAGAATTAGACAACAACATTTAGATTTTTCATGTAGCAAAACGTGTGACGAACTTTGATAAGGCAATAGATTCATTCGCAAAAAGGAAAGCACACCATGTAAAGCTGTAGCAAGATTAGAGGGACAAAAATGCTAGGACCTAAGGATTGAAGAAATGTGTACTGTCTTGTTTGTCTCTTGTCTTTACTAGTTTTATGTATCCCATATTTAATTTTATGTCACAAAAAACAGCACGTTATTAGCTAATAGGCAATAAAGAGTGCAAATTTTCTGAGAGTTCTTGTTCTCCCGGTTACAAATAATGGCATCCAGTATTAACTTTTTTTTTTTAAGTGGGGCAGGATATCAAACTGGCTGACTGGGAGCAGGAGAGGCACCACAGAACATTTTAATTTCCATTGTCCTGAATATAGTTTAATGGCATGCATTACAAAATATACACATTTGAGTTCTGCAAAGCGAAATACAGTGACGTGCAGAAGAAGAATGCTGTGCGAAGAGGCGTGGCACCGCACTTTGGCACCAAATAACACGTCCTACATTTCCTCGAACATGTATGTTTTTATGTATCAGACTGTTCAGAAAGATGTGAGTTACGAAATGAACATATATTTGAAAAGTCGAGTTTTGTTAATTTTTCACTTCCTATCTCAAAACTCTTCAGGGCGCGGAGGGAGGGAGGTGGGGGCAATTATCTAGTATTGCCCAAGTTCGCTGTTTCGAAAATATCTTAGATCTGGGGCTGATACGCATAGCAGTCTGAGTTATAGTGGAGAGTCTCCACGTGACCTGTGTTTACAATTCGTAATTTTGCTGTTTCCTCGTCATTTACTGCTCTCACCTCAAATGAAAACGCAACGGTTACCGTGTCCGGGAGCTATCAAGTGAATTAAAATACATTCACATAATTACGGAAGGCTAAAATATGTTACTGGTTTCAGATTTTATTTCCACCTTTCTGACAGTCAAGCATTAATCGCCTTGCAAAACAATTAAGTTTCTTTTGTCAGTTTGGTAAAGAAATTTGGCTTTTATTAATCGTTTCCGCTGATGTAGTCAATTTATTTGAAACGAAGTGTTTAATTCCACACTATTGGCTAGTTTCAGCTGTTCGCTGCATTTCAAATGCACGTTATCATCTTCTAGCACATATGGCATTATGCCATAATAAAGAACCAAACGTGAGATAATACAGTACTGGTTCTCGAAGAGAATTTACATCCTGAAAACCACATTGAAAAACTTAACATCAAGTTGAGGCCTACTTTATTGGGAATATGGACATACAAATGTGCACTTTAAGCCGAATTATGCGTTTTTGTATGGTTCACGAAATTCCAATGCTCTTGGAGTATCCTCTTATGTCTTGTTTCTATTATGACATACTATAAGATCTTTTAATGTGTTACACGCGCGAACATAAGGGATTCCTACGTCATCTTAGCTTCGCAAGTGTGGTGACGCCAGTTATCTGGTGCTCTCTGGAAACCGCTAAAACGAACCTGTTGCTAACAGGTCGCGGGAAAATATTTGGAATGGCGATTTGAAAAGCGTTTACTTTCAATGTAAATTTCCTTTTACGCAAGGTGAACTATGTGCGAGAATGTACGATGAATTTCTTAATCACAGAGCGTTGACTCTCATTTAAAAATCAACTTTTTGATGACAAGCCATTTAGAAGAATTTCGAGCGCAGAAGATCAGAAATTTATGTCGTTATTAAAAATTTTACTGACACATTTGTTTGATGTGTCTTAAAGGGTAACACGAGCAAAAAATATCAACATGATATGTGAAAGTTTAGCTTCTCTTGCAGCTTATTAATCTTCGAGACCAATATTATATGTGAAAGCTTTTCTTTTCTTGTAGCAACCGCCTTACTTGACAGTGATGTTATTGGCTGACTACATCATGTGTCTAATGTTCTGAATACCCGCTGTCATCGGCTGGCGAGATCATGTGTCATGAGCTATGACTGGCTTACAAAAGCGCATCGCAATCTCGATTTCAATGCTTCGGAAAGTAACATGCGCTGCCTGGTGGAATTCGAATTTACACTTTCGTAATATGAAAACATGGAGCGTACATGTTGCCGCACATAAAAGATCTTCCCAAAACATGTATTTTTTCCCCTGAGTTTCGTTTTCTAAAGTGCCGGGAAATTATACACTCATGTTTAAAACGGCAACCATTCAAATGATTGATACTTTTACAGTTCCGAGGGAAAGTGTTTCACTTAACTCACCTGGGAGAAAGTTTATTTTTAACTGGGAAATCTGGGAATTTTTTTTGATTTTCCGCGTATACACCTTGTAAATAGTCAAGTTCCTTGTCTCACTTTAAGCCAGCTGCAGAAGAAACAAGTGATCTAAATTTGCTAAATTGTCAGCAGATGTATAACCCATGTTGACAATATCTTCCAAATAGTTTGTACAAGAAGGGAATTTTGCTATTAATTGTTCCAGGAACTATTGAAAATTAAGGAGCTCAAGCACTTCTGAATGGTAGTCTTTAAAACTGGAATAAACTTAGGTGTTTATCTCTCAGTATTGTTAGGACTTCTCATGAAGGGGTAGCTAAGTATGCCTCGTGTAAATCAATCTTGGAAAGGAATCTTCCCTGTCCCAGTCTATCTACTTGTCCTTCAGTTGTGGGAAAGGAAAATAATCCATGATGGTTTGTGGGTTTACTGTTGCTTTAAAATAAGCACACAGACACAAAAATGATGGCTTTTTGAGTATTACCAAGGATAATGCCCACTGACTTGCAGAAATGGGTTGAATAAGCCCCCCAGTGTCTTTCCCTCGTTTCCGTTTCTGAGCACCCTGCTCACACATTGCATGAGGGATAGGACATGCATGAAAAAATCGCCACTGCACATTGCCTGCAACAGTAATGTGTGCTACAAAATCTTTATCCCTTTCTAAACCTGTTTCAAAACACTCCTTGTACTTATTATACCAGTCAGAAACATTAGTGTGAGACACTCAAACACTGATTTGTAATGTATTGTCTTGTATGTGTAGGTTGAACGAATCAAACAAGTCTAAACCAAACATGTTTGCACTGTTTCTAGAACAGAGTGCATGAAATGATGCACATTTCGTAACTCCACGAGAAGTTGCTGACAGACTGCACTTGCCAAATACTGGAAATTCGTGTCCATTGTAAGCAGACAAGACAGAAGTAGCAGCTGTAGTTTTGGGCTACTGATCCTATCGTGTGTGTCTTTATTAATAAGGGAAATAGGTGTACCAGTATCTAACAGCAATTTAATTGTCTTTTGAGCCACTCTTAATTGAACAAAAGCTTGTTTTCCCATCTGTGTACAGTAGCAGAAGAGGCCTGCAGTACGGAAGTGCAGGTTGTTGCTGGCACTTGTTTTAATGGCCTTGCCAATATAGAATAGCTACGCTGCAGCTGTGCACCCACATGACATTGGCCGCTGCCTGAGAGTGGGTTACTATGTAAAAGCTCTGCTTGAATATGACCTTGCCATCCACACTGGAAACATTTTTCATTACAACAAGGACAAGATTTTTGGTCATGATTCAAAAAGCACTGAGGACAAGATCTCTTCACAGTTTTCTGTATGACATGTCATTTACAATGAGATTGAAGGTTTTTATCTCTTCCCATGAACCATAGACCTTGCCGTTGGTGGGGAGGCTTGCATGCCTCAGCGATACAGATAGATGTACCGTAGGTGCAACCACAACGGAGGGGTATCTGTTGAGAGGCCAGAAAAACGTGTGGTTCCTGAAGAGGAGCAGCAGCCTTTTCAGTAGTTGCAGGGGCAACAGTCTGGATGATTGACTGATCTGGCCTTGTAACACTAACAAAAACGGCCTTGCTGTGCTGGTACTGCGAACGGCTGAAAGCAAGGGGAAAGTACAGCCATAATTTTTCTCGAGGGCATGCATCTTTACTGTATGGTTAGACGATGATAGCGTCCTCTTGGGTAAAATATTCCAGAGGTAAAATAGTCACCCATTCGGATCTCTGGGCAGGGAATTAGCGAAGTTCGGTGGCAGGAGGAACAAGACTTTTGGTCAGATGAATACAGGGTTATAAATACAAAATCAAATAGGGGTAATGCAGGAGTAGGTTTAATAATGAATAAAAAAATAGGAGTGCAGGTAAGCTACTACAAACAGCATAGTGAACGCATTATTGTGGCCAAGATAGACATGAAGCCCACACCTACTACAATAGTACAAGTTTATATGCCAACTAGTTCTGCAGATGATGAAGAAATTGATGAAATGCATGATGAGATAAAAGAAATTATTCAGATAGTGAAAGGAGATGAAAATTTAATAGTCATGGGTGACTGGAATTCAATAGTAGGAAAGGAAGAGAAAGAAACATAGTAGGTGAATATGGAATGCGGTTAAGGAATGAAATAGGAAGCCACCTGGTAGAATTTTGCACAGAGCATAACTTAATCATAGCTAACACTTGGTTCAAGAATCATAAAAGAATGTTGTATACATGGATGGAGCCTGGAGATACTGACAGGTTTCAGATAGATTATATAATGTCAAGACAGAGATTTAGGAACCAGGTTTTAAATTGTAAGACATTTCCGGGGGTGGATGTGGACTCTGACCACAATCTATTGGTTATGAACTGTAGATTAAAACAAGAAACTGCGAGAAGGTGGCAATTTAAGGAGATGGGACTTGGATAAACTGACTAAACCAGAGGTTGTACAGAGTTTCAGGGAGAGCATAAGTGAACAATTGAAAGGAATGGGGTAAAGAAATACAGTAGAAGAAGAATGGGTAGCTTTGAGGGATGAAGTAATGAAGGCAGCAGAGGATAAAGTAGGTAAAGAGACGAGGGCTACTAGAAATCCTTGGGTGACAGAAGAAATATTGAATTTAATTGATGAACGAAGAAAATATAAAAATGCAGTAAATGAGGCAGGCAAAAAGGAATACAAACGTCTCAAAAATGAGATCGACAGGAAGTGCAAAATGGCTAAGCAGGCATGTCTAGAGGACAAATATAAGGATGTAGAGGCTTATCCCACTAGGGGTAAGATAGATGCTGCCTACAGGAAAATTAAAGAGACCCTTGGAGAAAAGAGAATCACTTGTATGAATATCAAGAGCTCAGATGGAAATCCAGTTCTAAGCAAAGACCGGAAAGCAGAAAGGTGGAAGGAGTATATAGAGGGTCTATACAAGGCTAAGGTACTTAAGGGCAATATTATGGAAATGGAAGAGGATGTAGATGAAGATGAAATGGAGGGTATGATACTGCATGAAGAGTTAGACAGAGCACTGAAAGACCTAAGTCGAAACAAGGCCCCGGGAGTAGACAACATTCCATTAGAACTACTGACAGCCTTGGGAGAGCCAGTCATAACAAAACTCTACCATCTGGTGAGCAAAATGTATGAGACAGGCGAAATACCCTCAGACTTCAAGAAGATTATACTAATTCCAATCCCAAAGAAAGCAGGTGTTGACAGATGTGAAAATTACCGAACTATCAGTTTAATAAGTCATGGCTGCAAAATACTAACGTGAATTCTTTACAGACGGATGGAAAAACTGGTAGGAGCTGACCTCAGGGAAGATCAGTTTGGATTCTGTAGAAATATTGGAACATGTGAGGCAATACTGACCCTACAACTTATCTTAGAAGCTAGATTAAGAAAAGGCAAACCTACATTTCTAGCATTTGTAGACTTAGAGAAAGCTTTTGACAATGTTGACTGGAATACTCTCTTTCAAATTCTGAAGGCGGCAGGGGTAAAATACAAGGAGCGAAAGGCTATTTACAATTTGTACAAAAACCAGATGGCAGTTATAAGAGTCGAGGGACATGAAAGGGAAGCAGTGGTTGGGAAAGGAGTGAGAGAGGGTTGTAGCCTCTCCCCGATGTTATTCAATCTGTATATTGAGCAAGCAATAAAGGAAACAACTTTAAGGTTCGCCGATGACATTGTAATTCTGTCAGAGACAGCAAAGGACTTGGAAGAGCAGTTGAACGGAATGGACAGTGTCTTGAAAGGAGATATAAGATGAACATCAACAAAAGCAAAATGAGGATAATGGAATGTAGTCGAGTTAACTCAGGTGATGCTGAGGGAATTAGATTAGGAAATGAGACACTTAAAGTAGTAAATGAGTTTTACTATTTGGGGAGCAAAATAACTGATGATGGTCGAAGTAGAGACGAGATAAAATGTAGACTGGCAATGGCAAGGAAAGCGTTTCTGAAGAAGAGAAATTTGTTAACATCGAGCATAGATTTCAGTGTCAGGAAGTCGTTTCTGAGAGTATTTGTATGGAGTGTAGCCATGTATGGAAGTGAAACATGGACGATAAATAGTTTGGACAAGAAGAGAATAGAAGCTTTCGAAATGTGGTGCTACAGAAGAATGCTGAAGATTAGATGGGTAGATCACATAACTAATGAGGAGGTACTGAATGGAATTGGGGAAAAGAGGAGTTTGTGGCACCACTTGACTAGAAGAAGGGATCAGTTGGTAGGACATGTTCTGAAGCATCAAGGGATCACCAATTTAGTATTGTAGGGCAGCGTGGAGGGTAAAAATCGCAGAGGGAGACCAAGAGATGAATACACTAAGCAGACTCAGAAGGATGTAGGCTGTAGTACGTACTGGGAGATGAACCAGCTTGCACAGGATACTGTAGCATGGAGAGCTGCATCAAACCAGTCTCAGGAGTCAAGACCACAACAACAACAACAACAACAACAACAACAACATGTTTACTTAGTGTCATGCACTTTCAACAACAGAAATATGTGGAACCTCAAAATCAACTTCAGTTGTGCTGACAAGGCTAGATTCCACAGTAGACAGAACTGTTTTTACATCAGGATCAAGCAGTTTAAGAATAGCAGTGTGAGTATGTGCAGCTAACATATTCTGCATAATTGCATCACGTAACATGACATGTCTGTAACTGTTTCTACAATAACACTTAAACATACAATGTCTTATAAGCTCTGTGAGTTCAGCAATCCACTGTCTGAAAATTTGTGCCAACTGCTTCTTGAGTCTAAAAAATGTAAACCTTACTCCTGTGATGTGCACCTAACTGTTGTAATGATCATTCAGTAGCCAAACCAGTGTGCCATAACTATTAGTCTCGGGACAAGAGTTGTGGCACAGTTTTAAACATCAATGGTACATGTCAGATCCAAACATCAAAAGAAAAAAATCTTTGTGTGCCATACCTATAATGTTTTATGCATTGAAGTCGGCCTTCAACTGTGCCCTACATTCAGAGCAGTCCTTTTCCATAGCACTGAATGAGCGAAATTTGGGTGCAGCAACTGGTGTCAGTGCTGCTTGCTCTGACAGGAAAGTGGCCCTTTGTTGGACACTGAACAGCAGGTATTCAATCTGTTGCACCTAAAACTGAACAACTTAGTGTAGAGACATCTCCTGTGGCAGCTTAGACATGATTAAACACTTTACTTAATGCACAGAATGAATTGAATGTGAGGCAAGGCAAACTCCAGATAGCTAAAGCATGCAAACATGCACACATCAGCCTTTGGAAGCAGATGAGGCAAGTCTATATAATGACCAGCATCAGTGTCGTGCGCTGTACAGACGAAAATACATTTTCAGTACAATGGTGGGTTCTTTTGTTTGCTGCAGGAGGAGATTGAATGGATACTACAACACCTAAAATATTAGTTCATTTTATTACAACATCAATAAGAAGACTCAATTAACTTTGTACAATTCACTTCTATAGGAAAGCCATAACTAATTACAGCTGTCTCTTAACATTACTGTATCACTTGATGCAGAACAAAATAGCAGTCTCTCACTCAATACATTTAACAATTACTTCTATGTTGAGTTCTACGTAATACATTCGTCACACAGCTGGCCTTCTAGAAGACAATGCTCATCTTGATGAATGATCCTCTGACTGACAGAGAGAGTGCTCTGTTCTTGGCTATAAGTAGAAGAGGCAATAAGGTCACGTAGCGAAACGTTTCTGGGCATGGCTACACTGGTGTCTCTCATTCTTTGATACAGCTTGTGACATTCTGGGCTTATGGTTACCACCCCTGAATTACGTTTTACTAGACAATACTCTTATATCTCCAGCTATAATTAAATTCAATTACTTTTCGATAATAGGAAAAGTCTTTTAGAAGAATAATAGCAATACCAAACAATAGTAGTTACAATACCCTCTGCACCATAAACAATCAAAATCGGATTCAGGTAATTAATGTATGGAAAATGCTTAGATAAAAGAATAATATTTTTCGTTCTCATCATCTGTAAATGGTAGGAATTAAATCTTGAGCCTAATTAACAACATATAGATAATTGATCGTTTAGCATTGTTAGAATGCTTATTTCTGCAATTTCAATATTAATGTGATTTTTATGTGTTTAGAAAATGTCTTAAACCTGTTCTAGCAAAGTAGGGAATATTATAGAGTGTTTGATAATGTTGTTAAACTATTTCATATTATAAATTATGTTTTGCATTATTATAACCAGTAGTACATTGTAGGAAGAGTGTAAATACTTGGCATCGAGTATTGTTAAGGAAGATAAGTGTTGGTCCCACTAGACAACAGACCTGTGTCTACAGTTGAGATAGCCAGTCGCTGTGGCCGAGCGGTTCTAGGCACTTCAGTCCGGAACCATGCTGCTGCTACAGTTGCAGGTTCGAATCCTGCCTCGGGCATGGATGTGTGTGATGTCCTTAGGTTAGTTAGGTTTAAGTAGTTCTAAGTCTAGGGGACTGATGACCTCAGAAGTTAAGTCCCATAGTGCTTAGAGCCAGTTGAGATAAGTTCTTGGTACATGATTCAGGTTTGGATTTACAATAGAGCAACTCGTGTGTTGGTCATTGTCTAAAACAGCATATTAGAACAGTGCAGTGATAGATTATTTTGGAGTGTTAAACAGTTTGATTTAATATCACAAAAGGCAGAATGATATGTGACTTTATATTCATACTTTGTTGAGTATTAGTGTTGAACAATGCAATGGACCTCACACACACATTTCTATCAAATTACTGCATCTGGACTATTTAACATCACCAGTGTAGTATGTGCTACCATCAGTTAGCTGTAGTAGTAACAACGAGGCTTATTACAGCGAAGATTGATCATGAGCTCATAAGACACAGGTTTTGAAGTGAATAAATCTACGTACTTACTTTACTTCAGTTGTGGTCTACATCATTGTAGTGAAATCCATTATGGTATCCTTTATTTATTGAACAAGCATATTTTAGCTCATGTATGCAGTCGTTGAGGGACACCAAAGGCAAGATATTCACAGGTATTTAAACCATTTTTAACTACTCACTAACTGGTGGGACATTACATATGGTGCCTCGGTTTGAGGAAAACCATGACATTTATTGTTGTATTGGGCGTAAAAAACATAGCGCATATAGTGCTCTGTCAAATGAAGAACTGTTATTGAAATTAATGTTTGGGAATGCATAGAAGTGTGTGTAGTTTTTGGAACCATTTACTTCAAAATAACAAGTACAAAGTTTGCCAGTGGGAAAGAAGAGGACGATGTCAGTTCAGAAGACTCAGCCTTTTGGAAGTTCCACAACCGTGTGCTTTAGAACTTCAGAAGTAACAAGATGCAGTACGTTTACGATGCGGATGCAGCCAAGTACTTGGAAATGGTGCATGTCATCTGAAAGATAAAGAAGGCAGATTGACAGCCTAGAACAGGTATATACATAGTGCTAAACATTAATTTTGTGTGTAAACATTGTTGAGTTGTGTTAATATAGAATCATGGATAGAGATAGGGCAGATGGAATATGTATCATTCAAAGAAATGAAAATATGCCTGTTTTTAATGATTTACCAAAATTAATGTCTGGAGAAGGGAGTGGAGATGATAGCGGTGTAAAATTAGAGGATTCAAAGTTTCACAGTGGAGAGAGTAGCAGTTCCACAATGGGCGAGACTGCAGTTGTAACAACTCGTAATTTTTATATCCGTAATATTAAAGTTGAAGAAACTAATGTAAATCCAAATAGTGATGTTGTGACAGAGAAAAACGTTGTGTCACAGGAACAAAGTGATGTAAGGTTAAGTTTTGGGAATGATGAAATGTTAATGGTGATGGCTAGCTTTGACAACAAAATCAGTGGTCTAGCTAGTAAAATGAACAGTAGCATGAGTAGTTTGAGAAGTGATATGTGTACTAAGAATGACATAAACAGTTTAAAGTGTGAAATGTGTGTTACTGTTCACAGCAAAATTAACAAATTGGAATCAGGTTTTGACCTAAAGTTACAAAAAAGTCAGCAGGACCTTGTGAAGGCTTTAAATGCAACCATTGGTCTAAAGATGAGCAACAAAAGATATTGAATGACTTCTGGGGTGGAGGCAGATATGATGATAGGAATGGAACGATTACAGTGTTTTGTGAAAAGTGGATTGGAAAAGTGAAGCATTTGGGTCTTAGTAGTGAGTCAGTTATAATGGGACTGGAAAACAAGTTGCCAAGTAAAATAAAAGAATGGCTTGTTCCAGCTCCTAGAGATAATATTTGTAAATTTTTGGGTTATGTAGGAACAATAGAGAGAGCAAAGGCTGCAGTGGAAGAAACTAGGAATTATGGAAATAGGGATAACCACAACAGAGAATCCCATGCTAACAGGGACAGAAACTTCAGAGAGGAGAGAGGATACAATAATGATAGAAATGCTGGAGAAAGGACAAATTATAGTTATGACAATGGTCATAGAAGTAATAGGAATTTCCAGAATGAACAGAGAAGAGACAGGAATTCCAGAGAAGATAGATGTTATAATAATGATAACAGGTACAGGAGTAGTAGGAATTTCCAAAATGATAGAGGGCAAAATGAGCAAAGAAGAGGTAGATATGATTGGAGTTTTAGAGAGCAAAATGGGTATAATAACGATAATGGTTATAGGAATGGAGGAAATTACCGGTATGGGGCAGTACCAAGTGATCAAAGGAGAGAGGAATGACAGTTCAGACAACAGAGGGGGTAGGAATAACAGTGGGAGACACCACAATTTAAACTGACTTCTGCTCTGATCGGGGTCCGAACTAAGGCAAGAGATTCAGCAGGGCCAAAATTTAGACAATTCAAACCAAGTGTAAGCTATGAACATGACTATAGGGCTAGGGTACCAAATATACAGGTAGATAATGTAGAAATGGTTTGCGAAGAACAGGAACCCACAGATGTAATGGAAACTAACTTAGAAAGCATGGATAATTCAGGGGTTGATGAGTATGATGATATAAGTTGTAAAAGGTTACAGTGTGAAAAACCATTAAAGTGTTTGGCCCTAATAGTCTGAAAAGGAAGACAGGGAACAGTTGATTAGCCAGGCATTAGAAGGAGAGGATAGTAACAACAAGGATGGTTCATATAGTGATCCATCAAGTAATAGTGACGCTAGTGAAGTAGATGAAATGTTTGAATCTGTGTATGGTGAGAAAGATAACTTAATTAGCAAAGAGAGGATAATGGTTGAAGAAGTGAGTGATGAGAAAGGTGCGTGTTTTGTAGGTGATGTAATTGAGGAAGGGGATCATGCGGTATGTCATTTGACTGTAACAGATGATGTTTTTGGTGAATCAGATGATAGTTTTTCGAGGAGAAAAATCAATGAGGATTTGTTGTACAAAGAGCACCCTAAAGATAAAAATGATAGTAATTGGCATCGTATAGTTTTGGCTAAGTTACACCCATAAAATGCTTGTTGGACAGTGGAAGTGAATTGAATGCAATATCTCTGGTATTTTTTGAGTCGATTAAAGACAATAAAAAAGTGGTGGTCATGCATGTATGTGGTATAAGGGTAGTTGGTGCTACTGGAAAAATGACTAAGCCGATTAAGCAGGAAGTGTTGCAGTCTGTTGAAATTTGTAATCACTTACTTGAGTGCAGATTTCTGGTGGTATCAGGACTCATGCTGGATTTGGTTTTAGGGACAGAATTCTTGTGTAAATGGAATGTGAATATAGATTTTGCTGCCGGTAAATTTAATTTTGTATGTGATGGGAATAGATTTGAGATGAGTTTCATAGAGAAAATTATTGATGAAGAGAATAATGATTTACTTTGTTCATTGAGATATTTGGCCAATAATAATGTAAATGGATTAGACAAAGGAGAGAAAACACAAAGGGAGATAGAGGAGAAAGTAAACAGTATTGAAGCTATAACTGAAGAACAACGGTGGGAGGTGAGACAGGTGTTAATGGAAAATAAAGACGTATTTTCAGATAGGCTGGGGTTAGTAAAGGACTTTGAATGCAAATTGTCTTTTAAAGAACATGAATCTTTCTTTGTCAAACCCTATGCTATCCCATTTGCAAAACAGGAAGCAGTTAGGAGAGAAATTCAGAGAATGTTACAGTGGGGAATAATTGAAAGATCTAACAGTAGATACAACAATGTCTTAGTCCTGGTGGAAAAGAAGAATGGGGATGTGTGAGTGGTTTTAGATGCAAGGAAATTAAATGAGATAGTACTAAGAGAAAGTGATAGGCCTGCAAACATAGAGGAAATTCTACAAAAGTTTCATGGTACTAGATACCTGTCATCATTTGATGTAACATGTGGGTATTGGAATATTAAATTGGAAAAAGAGTCTAGACCTTGTACAGCATTTTTACATGAAGCTAAAAGTTAACAGTATTGTGTTGTGCCATTTGGGTTGAATTTGTCTATTTGTATTTTTATCGGGGCTCTTGAAAATATCTTAGGAGAGGAATTAAGTAATAAAATCACAGTGTATATGGATGATATATTAATTGCTAATGCAGATTGGTTTGAGCATTGTAGAGTCTTGGACGAAGTGATGAAAGCAGTGTATAAAGGGGGGATGAAGTTGAAATTAAATAAGTCTGAATGTGTGAAGAAAGATATAGTACTTTAAGGACATGTGATTGATAAAAATGGGATTAGACCAGAACAATCAAAGTTAAGACTATAGAAGATTTTGCAGTGCCAAAGAATAAAAAGGATTTAAAATCAATGTTTGGATTATTTGGACTTTATAGGAGGTATGTGTCAGACCAATCATTTAATCACCCATGTTTAAGCAATTTGTTAAAGAAAAATGTCCCTTGGAAATGGACACAAGAATGTGAGTAAGCATTTAGGAAACTAAATGGGGAACTAGTGAATAGTAGAGTGTTGTTTCACCCTGATTTTTCTTTGCCATTCTGCATGAGTACTGATTCAAGTTATAGCGGTTTGGGTGTAGAAATTTTTGAACTAGTAAATACAGAGCAAGTGGTTGAGCACAGGACAGTAGCATTTGCAAGTAGGACATTACAATCACATGAGAAGAACTACTATATTTCTGAATTGGAGGCCTTGGCCATTGTATTTGGGTTTCGGAAATTCGAATGCTACTTGTTAGGCCACAAAACGGTGGTGTACACCAACCACAAAGCTTTGAATTTTTTTCAGCAGAGTAGATTAAGACATCCAAGGTTAACCAGGTGGGCTTTGTATCTTCAGTAGTTTGAATTGGAAATAAAATGTATAAGAGGAAAGGATAATGTAGTGGCAGATGCCCTATCAAGAATGCCCATAGGTAACAGAGACAATAACAATGATGAGAATTCAGAAGGCCGAGTCAAATTGTATTATATTCAAGGGTTGAAAGATGAAAAAGTAGTTAGAAAAGTTTGTCAAGAAATGAGGAGAGAACAAAATAAAGACCCAAATTTGAGATTAGTAAAGCAATTGTACAATTCTGACAATGAATCGAATATGAAGGAATATTATACTATTCATAAGGGAGCATTATTCAGAAACAGCATGTTGGCACTTTAACTGATTTTCTGCATGAAAGCTATTGGTGTTATGCGATGAGAAAAATAGTAGCTAAATTACAGGAAACAATAAATATGTGGAGAAGGGTTCGAGAAAGGTTGATCTGTTGTGATAAATGCCAGAGGGTGAAATCGACCACTGCACCAGCAAAAGGTCTTATGCACTCAGTGTTAGCAGTAGATCCTCATGACCAAGGCTGCGTCAACCTCCTAGGTCCCCTACTCACTTCAACAAGTGGTTGTAAGCATGCATTTGTTGTACTAGATGCATTTACAAAATATGTCAAATTGTATCCAATTAAAAGGGTTACTACAAAAATGATAGTGGATAAGTTAGAAAGTGATTATTTTCATAAAGTAGGGGCGCCAAAGTCATTGCTATCAGACAATGGTCCTCAGTTTGTTTCTGAGAGATTCATGCAATTTATGGGGACGCATAAGATTAATCAAATAAAGATATCGACTAACTTTTCACAAGGAAATATGAGCGAGAGGGTAATGAAGGAAATAAACAGACTATGTAGAACATACTGTAGTAAAAAGCATACAGCATGGCAAATCATTTACCAAATTTTGAAATGATAAGTAACAATTTGTGGAATGAATTAACAGAGTATACTTCGTGTGAACTAATGGTCGGTGAACAACTGAGTAATATTATAAAGGAAGAAGTTGATTTTCCAATTATAACTGTAATGGCTTAGGAGGAAAAGATTAAAGAGGCTCGAGACATGATGAAGAAAAAGGCAGAGGAAAGAAAAAAAGGCATGACAAAGGAATTAAACCAACCAGTTTTAAAATTAATGACTTGGTTTTAGTAAAAGTGAAAGAGAAATCTAGTAAAATAAATGAACAAATAAGGAAATTCTTGCATGTTTATCATGGTCCATTTAAAGTATTGAGAATGGTGCATGACAATGCCTATGAGCTTGTATACCCAAGGTCTGATAGATTGTTGGGTTTAAAGAATATAATAGATTTAAAACCATATGTTACTCCCATATGGTACATTAGGTCAGTGCCAGACTATAGAGAATATTTCAGGAAACTAGGAAACCAGAGCTTTGGCCAATAGGTGACTGAGCAGACTCAGTTAGAGGAAAATGAATAGGTATAGGGTGCAACACTCTTTGATGCATACACCATGTGGCGAATTGGTGCCGTCCCTTAGCTGAGTGTTCATCATACTTCTTTGTACACAGATAGAATGGCAATTTCAGGATCATTCTATAGTTCTTGAATGGAAGCTCTTTCCCCTTCGCTGATTCCCTCAGGTTGATCAAGGAAAAATTCAACCCAACAGTGACTAATCTCTTCAAATTTGACCTCACATCAACATTCTTTCTCTTCACTGGGAACTATTATGAACAAACAGATAGCATCGCCATGGAATGCCCCCTGTCACAAGTTGTGGTGGACTTTTTTTATGGTGGCTTTCAAAGAGAAAGCTCTTGAAACATCTGCATTGAAGTCTACGCTTTTTCAGATATATTGATGACAATTTTTTGGTGAACACCAGTATCAAATTCACTATGGAAGTGGAAAAGGATGGTGAATTCCTCTTTTTGGACATCTTAGTCAAGAACAAAATGGACGGTACTGTGGGACACCACACTGCTAACTGCCATCTTCCTCCGCAGCTTGAGGGTGTGCTACATACACAGGGCCCATGCGACACTGGACGAAGAAAGACTACCATGAGAGCTTGACCACTTAAGGACATACTCAAGAAGAATGGATACGGGGGGGGGGGGGGGGAGACGAATCAGTTGTGCTATTTCTACCAAATAGAATACAACAAGGATGATAAGACAATGATGTATCAACCATACACCGGCAAAGTATTGAACAAAATCAGTACCATAAGATGCGTTTTCTGCCCACCGTTGAACATATGTCTACTATTAGGTATGGTGAAAGATGATTTGGCGATCTATAAACCAGGTGTCTACCAAATTGCACCCAAATACAGTAAAGCATGCATTGGGCAGACCCTCAAAGAAAGTTGTAATGAACATAGATGACACATTGAACTTAAGCAACCAACAAAATGTGCAGTTGCAGAACACTGCACAGCTACAGGGGACTCAACAAAGTATGAAGAAACAGAAGTGTTAAGACAGACCTTGTCATTTTGGAACTGTGTTCTGAAGGAGACCACTGAAATATGATTGGCCTATGGGCTGATCAGCAGAGACTGTGGCTACACCCTAAGCAAAGCACAGGACCCAGCACTCAGCCAACTAAAATTGCACTGTTGGCTGAGAACCATTTCCACACCCAGTGGGGCTACAGAAGTACTGAAGGGCTGTGGTTTGTGTCCAGCCTTTGGTGATCCCTTTCCCTTACCACTCCAACCAATATGGCATATGGTGTATGACCAGACAGTGGGGGAAAGGGTGGGGAGTCATGCAGGATGTAGTGAGGATTCTCATTCTACAAGTATCATCCGAAGATGACGGCAAGGTACACTGTTGAAATATCATATTATAAGAACAACCGCACCCAGCTGGACACTCTAGAACAGTACAAACAGTTGATTCATTGGGAAATATTAAGGTCACACATTACATCCTTTTCTTGAATATCAATGTCAGAAAGTATCTTAATAAAGGAAATGTAAACTTTAAACTACACTGCAGGCTATTAAAATGGGAGCACCATGAAGTTGGTATGCAACAAAACTGAAATTGGTTTGAAGTGTGCATCTTTCGGTACTTACCTCTTCTGAATGTTGGTGACTATCACTTTTGCTTGTTAGAAAAAGTTCCTTACTCGTGTGTGAAGTCCATTTTCTTAAGTTTCTGAGGAAAGATGATCTTTTTCTTCCTTGTTGTCATTTACTGAGTATCTTTCCATGAAGAATGTTGTACAACAGTTTATACCAATTTTCATTCCTCATTTCAGTCTGAGATATTGTAGTTTTCTGCATTTTACTGTGTTTAGGACTATTTTTTCCTACATTTTGCAAGAATGTCACTGTTACTAATTTCATCTGTATGTAGCACTCTAAGCATTCACCTATTCAGCCACAGCTTCAACTTGTTTTCCCGTAATCTCAGTTAAAGTCCATGTCTCAGCTCCGAAGGAAAGTGTGGGAAATATGGTATGTAGCAACGTAGAAATCTTAATTTTGTTTGGATAGTGAGGTGATGGCTCTTGAACACATTACTCATTTTACAAAATGCGGCTATGGCTTTCTCAGTGTGGACTTCAGTTTCTTGTGAGTTATTCTATTGGATAAGCAAATGATTAGCATTTCAGTGCTACCACATGAAGTAAGTGGGAGTAACACTAGGATCGTACAGATGTGTCACGTACGTTGAGTCAGGAAATGTGCTTGTTTGCAGCGAGACAAGTATATACATAGACAGAGTGATGACATGTGGAGCACCACCAAAAATCAGCACAGCAACCATTGTTGCAGTTTCCCTCAATACAGCACCAGAGAGAGGTGCGCTGACAGCACTAGATAGGAGAGTGGCAACGTGTTCTCTTTCGATACTGTCTTTTTACAGGACAACACTAGACCACACATCGACCATGCTCTCCTGACCTACCTCAATACTGAGGGTGTTTGACTGTTGCCCTCATGAGCACATTCTCCAGGTCTGTCACTCACTGAAAACATCTGGACATGGATGATCGAGAGACTGACATGTCATCATTCAGCATACACTATTATTAATAACCTCTGGCATGGAGTTAAAGCTGCGTGGAATGACATTCTCGTATCTGCCATCCGAGCTCAGTTCAACTAGATGTCCAGCTGGGTTAGTGATGTTGCTGCCAGAGGTGACAGTTCTCTGTGTACCAAGTTTCACATCCTGTATACCTCCAGAGCATCTATAAATTTAATTATGTATTCTTCCTGCTATACTTTATATGTGTAATAAGTAAAAGTTTATTTTTTGCTTTCCTTCATATTGCTGCAGTTTTAATCACCAGGTGTGTAATAATTACACAAATCTCAGAAATACCTCTCCCAGACAAGACATATTTTAGCCACAGGTAGAATACACTTTTCACCAGTAATTATTTTATGTTGCTGACGTTTTCATCCTAGGAAGTTTATGCCATAAAAGTGGAGCTGGAGTAATTTTAGTGGCCACTAAAACAAAGATCTGTAGAATATAAAAATGCTTCAGGCTGCATCTTAGGTTCATTGATAATGCTAAAATTTCTTAACTGTGACAGATCACTTCAATTTTTAAACTGCTGAGTCAGTGAACTAATAACTTTTTTGTACTCACTGATTATCATTGTTTCTTACATATATTTTTTCCTTTGACCTATTTGTACAACATGTTACTAACATTAGAGGTACAGGATACCAAGTGGCAAGAAACAGGTGTAATGTCACCATTGTTAATTTTATAAGGAGGAAGATTTCTTTAACAGCAACATCAGTGTTACTATAGACAGATAAAACTGATGTTATATGCTATTGGTGTTGTACAGTATACAACAGTCAACATAAAACTTTCTGATCTACCGTGAATTCACTGAGACAAGGAGGAAAAACAGTTTAAATGTGATGGCCAAACTATTTGACAGATGACACCTGCTGCTCTAAATCCACCAAAGCAACATCTTTTAATCTGCCACTGGAAAATATTAGAACATTATACAAATTCTTTACTATGAAATACAGAATGCATATGAGAAGCTTGCTTGTTAGTGTAAAAAAATGACTATAGCTAGTAATTGTATGTCGTGTTGAAGTTTTAGTGTATTTGGTCATGAGGGTATGAAAAGCCCAAATGAACATCCAGATATTATTTCAGATTCCTCATTTATGTAAAATGGTAATAGTTTTCCAACCATGACCAGACACACAACAACAACAAAACAGGAAAATTAAGTGAGAGTAATATTACAAAAATGGCTCTGAGCACTATGGGACTTAACATCTGTGGTCATCAGTCCCCCAGAACTTAGAACTACTTAAACCTAACTAACCTAAGGACATCACACACATTCACACCCGAGGCAGGATTCGAACCTGCGACCATAGCGGTCACACGGTTCCAGACTGAAGCGCCTAGAACAGCACGGCCACACAGGCTGGCTGTAATATTACACTACATGAATTTCCAGCACCTTACAATTGCCAACAACACATTACAGACTATGTCCACCATGGACAACAGTGCATAATATCCATCTGTTTGAACCCCTCTCTATGGGCTGCTCAAAAATCTGTAGGTGTCTTATATAATTCTTTGTTCAGTATGATTTGGACAAGCTGAGATTTCCCTCTCACATACATTATGTTATTCAGCTTCAATGAACATACAGGGTAATCCATTTGCACCTGATCCTCACAGTCATGTCTTCCATGTCCCTGTGACTGGCCCCACTGTGAACATACGCAGTTGTATTTTGATTAATTATGTTATCTGCCCAGACCAGAGCACCATCACCATTTTAATTGTCTTGGTTCAGTATTTGGTGCACGTTCCTCATTTTTTCGCCTCACCTGCTCTACAGGTTTCCTTTCATAGTGAACCAAGCTCAATCTGGAATCCCCATCTTGGCTCATTACTGTTGATTCTGAGGACAATGTTCAATAAAACACTGTAGTTGACATCACAGTAGTTATGAGTCTATGGGACACACCACACAAGTTTCAAAGGAGACGGGTAGACACTGTGAAGGAGAAATAATTCTGGCTGAAACATGGCAGAAGCAGTTAGTTGAAGAGTAGCAGATATATTGCTTTTTCCCATTGTCTGATCTTCTCTACTTGTTTTACACCTTCCAAGACCTCAAGACCTCCATAGTGAATTTGCAGAGGTGCCCCTAGGAATAACATCTATTTTTAGTTGAGAGATCACACATTTTACTACTTTCATCTCACTCATACTAGTGGAGATATCCTATCACCTGAAGTTAAGCAACTGCCCTTACACTACCACATCATTCAGGAGACACACATCACAAAAACTGATTGCTTTCTCTCCCTGCAGTTGTCTAAGGTCATTATCTGCACAGTAACTGCAGCAGCTTCTCCCTGATAAATGAGCTTCAATAATGGTGTTCTGTGTACAACTGAGACAGACCACTTGTGTATGTTTGCACCAGTCACTTTAAGAAGATACTGCAGTACAGTGATTGGTGCGGTCATCTTGTTGTTCTGTAAGTAATTGTGTGTGTCCTGAGTTAAGTGGTGGCAGATAGAGGTTTGCACAGATGCGGATAATAATTGTTACCACATGGATAAAAGTATGCACAGTTGTGGATATCAGAGGGTTAGCCCACAAAATAATTGCTTTGTAGTTAAAAATGAAGGGCAAATTCAATATTATTCTACACTTTTTGCTGTGTTACCTGTGGTCAGTTAATGAGCTTGTATGAACTGGCACCACACATCTGTTTTAAAATTAGCTAAAAACTGTGGACATTCCTGTAATGTTTGCAAGGCCCAGGTTAGGAAAAAGTCTGTTTCCCTCATACCTTCTGTTGTAGTTGCACGCAAGGAACCTGCACGTAGTGACTATGCATTGCTGTGACCTCATCTTTCGTAGAGGCTGTGAAGCATGTTCTGGATGACAACTTTGGCCACTGGCTACCTGGGGGATGTGAGTTCCAAGATTCTGCTGCCTTCAGTTAGGGTGTTATACTGACAGAGTGACCACATAACAGGTGTATCTGAGCAAACAATAGTGAAAGTGCTTTAATAAAAAGAACAACATGGACATAATTTAATGGTAGATGAGAAAGATGATTTCACATTCTTATGAAAAACCAAATTTAAATTGTAGATTTGGAATCAATTTGGTCATGCATCCAAACAATGGAAACTCCAGGTTGGAATATCAACAATGTTAGGAAAACGATAGATTGCTTCTTACCTTAAAGATGACCCATTGAGCTACAAATAGGCACATTGAAAAGACTGTTACACATTATAGCTTTTGGTCAAAGTCTTCTTCAGTAAAGTACTTGTTTTTTTCTGAAGAAGGCTTTGGCCAAAAGCTATATAGTGTAACACTCATTTTGTTATGCCTGTATGCAACTCAGTGGGTCTTCTTGCCGGCGAACAGCAGTCTATCCTTTTGGCCATTTATTTTATGACAAGTAGCTTGCTTTGTCTGTGTAAAAGTGTATTCTTACACCAGACACACATTTGGCACTTCAAATTTGTTAGAACAGTTGTGAAGCTGGACAGAGTAGTATAATTACTTTTTTAAATACTAAAAGAGACTAAAACCTCGTGAAGCACCACTGAATTTGAAGGTAGCCATGACATAAAACTCATCAAACTTGCCAGCAAAAATATTTTACCTTTCAAAGTTGTATGTGGAAATAGATTTCTTGGAAATAGATTTCTTGAGATGGCACAGTTCCTTATTGATATGGGAGCCAAGTACAGTGCAGCAGTTGCCATGGAACTGCTACCGCATCCAACCACCATTCTGAGAAATTTAACCACCAATTGCGTCTCATGGAGGTGTTCCGAGAGATGCGAGGATTATTTTCAGTTATGTCTACATGGGAGTGACTGCACATTATATTAACAGGGAACAAGGAAAAATAGAGAATAGAGTGTTGTGCACCAGAGATATCAAGAGTGAGATAAGAAAACTGGAGAAAATGTTAACATAAACTGATAAAAACTGCGCAAAATATCATACTTATTACCAACAGAGTTCCAAACATTGTAGCAGCTTTTCATCAATAGAAGAGACCTTTGTGCTCGCCACACATCCTCAATACTGCACTGAAGCATACAGCCCCAGGAGGTACCAGTTATGATAAGAATGATGTACAACGGTAAATAAATTCTTGTTGAGGTGCCACAACTTTTTTAAAAATATCTGGCTTTCAAAACTGCCTGTAGAAATTGTTGAAAGGAGATATGGATGCAACAACAAACTAGACACATTCATGTCAATTAACTTGCAATGGTTTGAAGTTCTAGCAATTTTGTCCAAGAAAAAAATCAAGACAATTTAATTGACAAAAAAAGTTGGAAGATGTAATAAGTTAATTGGCACCATTTAAAAATGCCTTCTGTGATCTTGAAACTTCCAAATCACCAATACTGCATCTGTGTGTACTGTGGAAGTTGAACTAGGAAAAACTGATGGCAAGACCTCATTTATAATAGATATAAAGAATAAAACATAGTCACCCTCATTTGAAAAGTCAGAAACTCACAACATTTTTAAATCCTAAACAAAAAAGCATTAAAATTTCTTGGTAGAGCAGAGAAAGACAAAGCTATAAAGAAACCTTGAAATTATGTTGCAAGAAAGCATCCACAGTTAAAAAAATAATGAGATCATATTTGAGTTTCCTGTAGAGAAACAGGAACCTGATGGATTTTTCAATGAATTTGAAGGTTTGTTGGAAGATGAATCTGCAAACAACATCAGAATTTCTGCAGAAGAAATTTTGACATATTTCAATGATAAACTCCAAGTTGCTGAAGGCAGTGACCTGATAGCCTGGTGGTGCAGATTTTAAAGACTATATCCACATCTTTCCAAACTGGTACACTTTGTACACTGCATTCCAGTGTGCCATTTGAGAGGAGCTGCTCTGCTGCAGGTTTGACACATGCCTTTCAAGTCAAAGACATTTCCTGTTTAAGTCTAGTCCCATAGAACCAAATTGAGTACCAAATCTCCATGGTCATGGAATGAGTCATTACATGAAATTAACCTCAGAAAAGTCATGACTCACCAAGGTGACGAAAGTCATGGGTTACTTCTAAATATCACATCTGACCTTCTTTTGCCTGGTGTAATGCAACAACTTGAGATGGCAGGGGCTCAACAAGTCATTGGAAGTCCCCTGCAGAAATACTGAACCATGCTGCTTCTATAGCCATCCACAATTGTGAAAGTGTTGCTGGTGCAGGATTTTGTGCAGAACTGCTTTCTGTATTATGTCCCATGTTGACAGGATTCATGTTGAATGATATTTGGGTGGCTAAACCATTCACTTGAATTGTCTAGAACATTCTTCAAACCACTTGCGAACAGTTGTGATCCGGTGACATGGTGCATTGTCATCCCTAAACATTCCATCATTATTTTGGAACATGAAGTCCACGAATGGCTGAAAATGGCCTCCAAGTAACTGAACATAACCATTTAACCATTTCCAGTCAATGACTAGTTCAGTTATGCCAGAGGATCTAGGTTTGGTTCAAATGGCTCTGAGCACTATGGGACTTAACTTCTGAGGTCATCAGTCCCCTAGAACTTGGAACTACTTAAACCTAACTAACCTAAAGACATCACACACACCCATGCCCAAGGCAGGATTCGAACCTGCGACCGTAGTGAGAGGATCTAGTCCACTCCATGTAAACACAGCCCACACCATTATGAAGCTGCTACCAACTGGCGAAGTGTCTTGTTGATGACTTGGTCCATGGCTTCATGAGCTCTGCACCACACTCGGACCCTAACTTCAGCTCTTACCAACTGAAATTGGGTCTCATCTGACAAGGCCATGGTTTTCCAGTTATCTGGAGTCCAACTGATATCATCATGAGCCCAGAAGAGGCACTGCTGGCTATCTCGTGCTGTTAGCAAAGACACTAGTGTCATTCGTCTGCTACCATAGTCTATTGACACCTAATTTCGTGGCTTATGCTAATGGATATGATCAATGTATGTCTCACATTGATTTCTGCCATTATTTCACACTGTGTTGCTTTCCTGTTAATAATGAGAACTCTAGGGTTACTGCTCTCGGTTGTTAATTGAAGGCTGTTCTGAATGGTTTCCAAGATAGAAGATAGTTAATATACATGGTTACTTATTTTCTTTATTGTTCATTACATTGTCATTGTTTATGACTTTCCATAGTAGTGTAGACGAAGTCAAGACGAATAATTTGACATAGGACACGTGGCCTATCAAGTCGGGAAACTACTGTAAACTGGCTTATTTACACCTCAACGTATGCATGTTGCACAAGATTTTCCGTATTCTCTCGCTCTCTTCACGCAATCTATTAGTCCTTGAGAAAAAAAAATGAATTGATCCTTTTTAAAGGAAACTCAGTATAGTTTAATTTTGTACTGCGACAAGTTTCGCTATAATCCGGGGATTCCGTGTTACTCAAGAAAAACGTACAATAGTAACTTTAAATATGTTCCATCTCAGAAACCATTTGAAAGAAAGGCTTATGTACATAATTAGTTTTTTTGCTTCAAATGATCGTTCTTGTATCTCTGAGTATCCTGAGTATCGACCATTTCTCCTGAGACAACGTTTTTTCATGGACTATCGTGTATGTCAAAATGATTATGTGTTATGCATACGGTTATATTTTGTATCCCATCCACCCAAAGTAATTAAAACTTGCGTAAAGGCTGCCATCGCACCAACAACAGCAACTATACATACCTAACAAGAACAGCAACAACAAAAGAAGAAGACAACTAGAAGAAATCAAATAAGGAGACAAGGAATAAAGAGCTGAACTCGGATGGAGAGGTGTTCAGCTAAGAAAGTGAGTTGCAAGCTGTATCGCTGTGCCAAGAGCGCAGTGAGCATTGTGACGCTTCAGGTCGCCATGTGGTCTGCTCTGCACAATCTCGCCCGCGAGAGCTAGTTGCGTTGCCGGGGAACGCTGCTAGCTTGCAATCCAATCTGTAAAATTGGTGGGGAGTAGTGAGCTACTTTGCAGTCTGATTCCTGAGAGTGGTGGGGAGCATGAAGCTAGTGCGGCCGTCTGATCAGTGAGAGTGGTGGGGAGCCTGAGCAATTGTGACGGCAGTGATACCTGGATTGCTTTGCAACACTCTCCGACCGCACTTTGGTGGATGAAGACAACAGCTTTTATACCCGCTGGCAACACATTCTGAGTGCGATGCTAAGTCAAAGGATATGAAGTAACAACCTCTCAAAAGTATGTAAGCATTTATTGAGCTTCTGAAACTTGAGGTATTCTTTTGAAATCAAAAGTGGGAACATAATGCTGGGAGTGTTTTCCACCTTATTGTATTGCATTGGAGCACACTACTGTCGTTTGCCTGTGTAGCTGCGCAGTCAACGTCGCGGAATGTAAAACGAAAGGACCCAGGTTCGATTCGCAGTTCGGTTGCAGACCTTTTTCTTTTTCATTGGAGACGAGTGTTGCGTTGTGCTTACTTTAATATCGTTCTAATTAGTACTACTATTGAGACAGCTGAATGGGTACTCCCGACAGCCAATAAATTGAAAAAAAAAAGCGAAGCTTTATTTATTTTGTTTACATGAATGAGAAAAGCTACATATACTAATAAGGAATGCATACCCGCATTTGCACATGGTCTATAACACATTTTTTTGCAGCTTGGGAAACGTGTTCTTATGGATGTGGGGCGCAGCTGCAGCAGCCTAGCGCAGAATTTTCATCCCACTCATTGCTGCCACCAAAGTTGCATTTTGAAATCAGATGATCTACCATTTATTTTTTCTGAATCATCGATCATCCACTTTTTAGAAAGATCTGGCTCTTTGAATCAGTTAAGGAGTGGACTGTCCATCTCTAAAATAGATAGGAAAATGATGGAGATCTTTTCAATTTGAGCAAGCTCCAGAATAAACTTTTCGTATGCTGTGTTTCTGACGAGGGATCGGACAAAATACCATTTAAAATTGTTAATTATTTACTAGAAATGAATCTGCAGAGTGGCTTTGCAGAAATTCACAAACTGGCTGTGCTCATTGCAACAATTGCAGGAGATCATATGTCGAGAGATCATTTTCTTTCTTGAACTGGATTCATACATTCTGTCATGGTACACAAACCCAACATCGCATGGATAACCCAAGTGCCATCTCCATTGGGAAACAGTTGCTTTCGAACCTGAGAGATTATGATAAATCCAAAACTGCGAAGACGTGACCAAGAAATTCTTGCAGAAAGAACGAAGAATAGAATTAGAATTAAAATAACTGTAAGTGTTGCGCGAAATTTGTTTTTGTTCATTTATGTCCTTTACAATTTCCATCCTTTATTTATATATTTTGCTAAAGGCTTAGTGTCGCTCTCACACTTGAAGGCATCGGCGTCGCAAGGATGGGGAAAACATTAGGATTAGGATGGTAGCGCCTGCGACCTTAATTAAGATAAAGCCTCAGCATTTGCCTGTTGTGAAAACGGCAAACCACGGTAAACCATTTTCAGCGGTGCAGTACCATCCGTCGTTACGACGACAGATCAGAATTGGAATTCATAAACAGTTACTGCAAGGCAATCGTTTGACAGGCACCGCTGAAGCGTGTAAAAGTTCGTCGCAAAGAAATGTTAACTGTCCCGCGGAGGCCACAGCTGTGGTACCGGTGACAACGATTGAGACGAAAGGTGCGTCGTGGCCAGTACAGCTGAATGTGGCGCTGTCGGAGTTTCTACCTTACAAAGCAGTATGGTTCAATCCCGCGTCCGGCCATCCTGATTTAGGATTTCCGTGATTTCCCTAAATCGCTCCAGGCAAGTGCTGGGATGGTTCCTTTGAAAGGGCACGGCCGACTTCCTTCCCCGTCCTTCCCTAATCCGATGAGACCGATGACCTCGCTGTTTGGTCTCGTCCCCCAAACAACCCAACCCAACTTACAAAGCAGTAGGTCATATGAGAGTGTGTGACCAAGTGCCCGTTAATAGAAGCCAAAGAGGTCGATATACGTGAGAAGGTGGTTACTGAAGTGATTATTGAGAACTGAAAAAAGCACAAAACAGTACGGACTAATCTGTAGTGGCTCCTCTGTAGGGTTCGTGCAAGTGTGGTGATGTCGTCGGTATTGGGGAACCACTGGAAACGTTGTGAATAATTTAACAACATAAATATTATACACAGAAGAGCCAAAGAAACAGGTACAATTGCCTAATATCGTATAGGGCCTCCGCGAGCATGCACAAAGCCGGCCTCTGTGGACGAGCGGTTCTAGGCACTTCTGTCCGGAACCGCGCTGCTGCTACGGTCGCAGGTTCGAATCATGCCTCGAAAAAAATGGTTCAAATGGCTCTGAGCACTATGGGACTTAATATCTGAGGTCATCAGTCCCATAGAATGTAGAACTACTTAAACCTAACTAACCTAAGGACATCACACACATCCATGCCCGAGGCAGGATTCGAACCTGCGACCGTAGCAGTCCCGCGGTTCCGGACTGCAGCGCCTAGAACCGCACGGCCACCGCGGCCGGCTAATCATGTCTCGGGAATGGATGTGTATGTTATCCTTAGGTTAGTTATGTTAAAGTAGTTCTAAGTCTATGGGATTGATGACCTCAGATATTAAGTCCCATAGTGCTCAGAGCCATTTGAACCATTTGCATTTGAGCATGCACAAGTGCTGCAACACGACATGTCATAGAATGGTTCAAATGCCTCTGACCACCATGGCACTTAACTTCTGAGGTCATCAGTCCCCTAGAACGTAGAACTACTTAAACCTAACTAACCTAAGGACATCACACACATCCATGCCCGAGGCAGGATTCGAACCTGCGACCGTAGCGGTCACGCGGTTCCAGACTGAAGCGTCTAAAGCCGCTCGGCCACACCGGCCGGTCATGGCATAGAGTTGACTAATGTCTGAAGTGAATCCTGCAGGGCTGTCCATAAATCCGTAAGAGTACGAGGGGGTGGTGATCTCTTCTGAACAGCACGTTGCAAGGCTCCCCAGATATGATCAATAAAGTCATGTCTGGGGAGTTCGGTGGCCAGCGGAAGTATTTAAATTCAGAAGAGTGTTCCTGAAGCCACTCTGTAGCAATTCTGTACGTGTGGGGTGTCGCATTGTCCTGCTGGAATTGCCCAAGTCCGTCGGAATGCACAATGGACATGAATGGCTGAAGGTGGCCAGAGAGGATGCTTACGTACGTGTCACCTGTCAGAGTCATATCTAGACGTATCAGGGGTCCCATAACACTCCAGCTGCACACGCTCCATACCATTACAGAGCCTCCACCGTATTGAACAGTCCCCTGCTGACATGCAGGGTCCATGGATTCATGAGGTTGTTTCCATACCCATACACGTCCATCCGCTCGATACAATCTGAAACGAGACTCGTCCAACCAGGCAACATGTTTCCAGTCATCAACAGTCCAATGTCGGCTCCGAACGCCCGTATTGACGATGCCCGTATTCATGAATGGTTCGCACGCTGAAACTTGTTGATGGCCCGGCATTGAAATCTGCAGCAATGTGCGGAAGGGTTGCACTCATGTCACGTTGAAAAAATTCTCTTCAGTCGTCGTTGGTCCCGTTCTTGCAGGATCATTTTCCGGCCGCAGCGATGTCGGAGATTTGATGCTTTACCAGATTCCTGGTATTCACGGTACACTCGTGAAATGGTTGTAAGGGAAAATCCCCACTTCATCGCTACCTCGGAGATGTTGTGTCCCATAGCTCGTACGCTGACTACAACACCACGTTCAAAATCGCTTAAATCTTGATAACCTGCCATTGTAGCAGCAGTAGCCGATCTATCAGGTGCGCCAGACACTTATTGTCTAGTATAGGCGTTGCCGACCGCAGCGCTCTATTCTGCCTGCCTGTATTTGAATATGCATGTATATACAAGTTTCTTTCGCACTTCAGTGTATCTTCGATTCTACATGAGGCAGGCACGCCTCCCCTCGTGAGCTGCGGGCGGTGCTGCTGGGACGGTGCCCGGCTATCTTGCGTCAGGACTGCCGCCCGGCGGCGAAGGCAAGGCCACGGCCAGTTGCGACAGCGGTGCTCCCGGCGGAGAGACACGCCGGGCACCGGCCCCACTGCTCTTGCCCCGCGGTGGTGGAGGCGACTGTGGCGGACCTCGACCCGCGACCCTCGGACAGGTGGTGGACGGCGGCTGGTGTTGTCTATCCCTGGGCCTCAGCGTCGGCGGCAGCAGGCACACAGACAGCAGGCTGGCGGGGCTGTGCCGCCGAGTGTCCTGAAGGATCCAGTGCGTCGGCAGACGCAGCCTGGTCTCGAACCGGAGGCTGCTGCTGGCCGCTGCCCAGTCGTCTCGCGGTCCACCAGTGCTCCGGCACCGTGGTGCGACTACTCAGCGATGGCTGAGTCCCTAAATCGAATGACGTCCTATCCTCAAATTCACCCTCGTTTATACTACTTTACTGCTCATTTGTTTCTCTAAAATCTGGGGTGTAGTCACGCCCCCCATAAAAAAGAGACTTGCTCGAGTAAGGTGGCAACTACCCGCTTACTACACCGTTGTTGGCTGTGCAGGGCAGTTTACCGTTGCGCTCAGCTACCCTCGCTTCAAAACTCACTTGCACATCTGTTCTTATGCCCTACACGTTGACATACTGCAACTGACGGTCAGCACTGTTACCACAATACTCCATGGCATACTTTTACCTAAAATACTGGGTATTGCCACTACTAAACACACTCATTGTCCGAAACATTGATCGTTCAGTGAGTCAATTTTTTATAGTTAGTTTGGTTGATTTGGGGGAGGATACCAAACAGCGAGGTCATCAGTCCTATCGGATTGGGGAAGGATGGGCCTTGCCCTTTCAAAGGAACCATCCTGGCATTTGCCTGAAGCGATTTAATTTTATGGTTAGTTCTGTCCGTGATGGGAGGTTATCATTCAGCGATATTTGATAATATGAGGACTTTCCAGAAAGTAACAGACGCTTTGAGATAAAAAATTAATAATATGGAATAACCAAATTTTATTATATACATTTTAAAGGTACACTCTTAAACGACACCCATCAAAAAAGTTTTGCATCACGTCGGTTCCCAGAGTTCCGGAACCTGTACAGAAAATTGGAATAGAGATTAACATAACCGTCATTTCAGCCCTTTTTATTGTTCATGAAAACCACACATTGCATGTTGTACCACCATACAGGGAGACCTTCAGAGATGGTGGTCCAGACTGCTGTACACACCGGTACTTCTAATACCCTGTAGCACGTCCTCTTGCATTGATGCATGCCTGTATTCGCCGTGGCATACTATCCACAAGTTCATCAAGGCACTGTTGGTCCAAATTGCCCCACTGCTCAGCGGTGATTGGGCATAGATCCCTCAGAGTTGTTGGTGGGTCACGTCATCCATAAACAGCCCTTTTCAATCTATCCCAGGCATGTTCGACAGAACTCATGTCTAGAGAACATGCTGGCACTGTAGTCGAGCGATGTCGTTATCCCGAAGGAAGTCATTCACAAGAAGTGCACGATGGGGGCGCGAATTGTCGTCCATGAAGACGAATGCTTCGCGTATATGCTGTCGATATGATTGTACTATCGGTCGGAGGATGGCGTTCACGTATCGTACAGCCGTTACGGCGTCTTCCATGACCAATAGCGGAGTACATCGGCCCCACATAATGCCAAACAGCAGGGAACCTCGACCTTGCTGCACTCGCTGGACAGTTTGTCTAAGTCTGACCGGGTTGCCTCCAAATACATCTCCGACGATTATCTGGTTGAAGGCATATGCGACACACATCGGTGAAGAGAACGTGATGCCAATCCTGAGCGGTCCATTTGACATGTTGTTGGGCCCATATGTATCGCGCTGCATGGTGTCGTGGTTGCAAAGATGGACCTCACCATGGACGTCGGGAGTGAAGTTGTGCATCATGCAGCCTACTGCGCACAGTTTGAGACGTAACACGACGTCCTGTGGCTGCAAAAAAAGCATTATTCAACATGGTGGCGTTGCTGCGACGGTTCCTCCGAGCCATAATCCGTAGGTAGCGGTCATCGAATGCTGTAGTAGCCCTTGGGTGGCCTGAGCGAGGTATGTCATCGACAGTTCCTGCCTCCCTGTATCTCCTCCATGTCCGAACAACATCGCTTTGCTTCAATCCGAGACGCCTGCACACTTCCCTTATTGAGAGCCCTTCCTGGCACAAAGTAACAATATGGACGCGATCGAACCGTGGTATTGACCGTGTAGGCATGGTTGATCTACAGACAACACGAGCCGTGTACCTCCTTCCTGGTGTAATGACTGGAACTGATCGGCTGTCGGACCCCCTCCATCTAATATGCGCTGCTCATGTATTGTTGTTTACAACTGCGGGCGGGTTTAGCGACATCTGTGAACAGTCAAAGGGACTGTGTCTGTGATACAAGATCCACAGTCAACGTCTATCTTCAGGAGTTGTGGGAACTGGGTGATGCAAAACTTTTTTTGATGGGTGTATTTTTCTACATAATCGCCATTCAAATTGCAGCCCTTAAAATACCATGGCACGAGGTTTTCAGTACCGTCTCTGTGGAAATCTGCCACCTGCGGTTGCAAGCACTGGTTTACTCTGGCATGTAATTCGGCGTCAGTATCAAAGTGTTGTGTAGTGAGGCATTACTTCACTGCTGGAAAGAGATGGTAGTCGCTCGGCGCCAAATCCAGATTGAATGGTGGATGACCAAACATCTCCCATCCAAAACCCCTTGGGAGCTCTCAGCTGTGACTGTAGGTGTTTGGACGTGCGTAGTCGTGAAAAAGCAAAAGTTTTGCGCTAAGTTTTCTCTGAGTTAACCATTAAGCCAAGTTCAAGGAAATCAAAGATAATCTCTCCGTTAGAGTTCCAAAACACGGTATCCATAATCTTTCTTTCTGACGGCGTTTCCAAACACTTCCTTGGTCGCTTAGGAGAATTTGTGTGTCCCCATTTCATCGATTACTTCTTTGTTTCACAACTGACATGCTTCACACAAGGCTCGTCCCCAGTTTCGATACGATCAGTAACTTTTTTACAGTTTTCTTGTAATATTCGAGGAAGGTCAGCGCTGCAGCCAGTCTCTGTTTTTTGTGGTCTTCCGGTTGGATTTTGGGAATCCAACTATCACAAAATTTGTGGTAACCAAGCTTCTCCGCTTCAGTTTCATGCACCACACTCTATGAGATTTGGGGAAAATGGTTGCGACTGTTACGTAATCATGAAAGGACGACTTTCAAGAATTTTATTTTTGATTTTAATCATCTGTTATTCAGTCACATGGCTAGGCCTATCGCTGCGGTCTTCACCGTGAACACGGTACTGCTGTTTTTGAAATCAACGCACCATAGCCTCACTCGGCCTTCACTCACTATTCCTTTCCCAATATACATCACAAACGTTGGGACAGATTTCAATTGGTTTGCAGTTTTTTCCAAAAAGAACCTGATCACAGAAAGCATCTCAAAAGTGATGGGATTTTCTATGGAAACACACATTTTAACATGTCACAGAAAGCAAAGTAGCAGAGATACAGACCACACGCTACTACCGCTGGATACGTACTGAGTGAAGATGGGGGCTGTAGCCCCTCCTACTGCCACGATGGACCAAAAACGTCCGATACTTTCTGGAGAGCCCTCATACTCTCGTGAGACATTTTTCGCCATAGGAGTACCTTCGCAACTGCTTTCTTCCCCCACGGCAGGCTATGGGCTTCTTCCCCTCTCCCCGCGGACCACACCGATGTGAGCTGAGAATAACTTTTACAGACTGTTCCTTGAAAGACCCTCCACCCGCTCTTGAACAACAGCACACCCACCAGATTTGTTCACGAGAAGCCATTGTTCGCATGAGATGTGTCACGACAGCTGCTACATGGCATTTCGACCCGTCTTCCCTGAGTTGAGCATAAGCTTATTATAAACCGCAGTTTGACTAAATTGAACTTACTCTGTTTACAGCAGGTGCTCAAAAGGAACCCTTCTGCTACAAGAGTAGCTTAACATTTTAAGATCACATTTTCAAATACTTGTCAAAATTTGTCCACAGAAAATCCCGAAATAACAAGCCAAACACTATTTTCTAACTCTTATAATGTATGGAGACTGTTTGTGTGTACCTTATCTTCTGACAGCCTCCAGAGATAAAAATTACTTGGATTTAGATATGGGGAATGTGGACGCCAGTCATCTATTCTGTAATAATCGAAAACACTGCGTAACACCGTCATAGACGCATTAGTGGTACGTGCTCTTTCATTGTCCTGCATGATTTGTGGGTGTTTTTATTGGTTGTCGGTTCTCTGAAAGAAAGGTTGCAGTATATTTTTGACGTAATTATCAGAAATTACAGTCTGTCTGAAAAAGATCGGTCAAATATTTTGTGTTACTCTAGTTGCAACTTCAAAATCGATTTTTCTGGGAGGTCACTTACGGTACTCACGTCACAAAAAAAGACATTTCAGGTTCAGCCTCTCCATCACGCACAGACTGCAATAGCTAATTCCATTTCTGATGTCGAGCAACAATATTCATAATCAGTCGATGTACCACCGCTACTTTGTAAGATTTCAGTTTGCGTTTGTGCACAGTCTGAACTGTTAAATGGCACAAAGATTTTCTCAGACTTCTTTCCAAGGCCGCTCTTAGCTCATTTAGTTTCGCATCGGAGACAGCGTCTGCGTCGTGCGTGAAGCACACTGTAGAAGTTATGCGAGATGGAGAGTCTCGGTGTTTGCAAGAGGGGATATTACACCCTCCTTGAGTCAAGGCACAAATTATTAATTCAGTGCAGAATTTTCATGCATTTCTTGAAATGATAATGATTCTACACTGATAAACCAGAACATTATGACTACTGCCCACCGCGATATTGGATATCGCCTGGTGGCGTTGCGGACACGTAACGCGGTAAAAAAAAAAAAAAAAAACATGTAAAAAAAAGCGGAGCAGACACGGATGGGCGATCACCCTAGCGAAGATGTGGGCTACAAATGGGGAAATCCATTGAGACAGGCGACTTTGGCAAAGGGCAGATTATTATTACGCAGATCATGTGAACGAGTATCTCGAAAACGGCGAAGCTGCTTCACTGTTCACGTGCTAATGTCGTGAGCATCTACGGAAAGAGGTACGACAGTGAAACTACTAATAGGCGCTAAATGGTTGGACGTTCACAGAACGTGGGCTACGGGGCCTTGTCTTCTCGCAAAAGTAGGATAGATGGTTATCTGTGGGACAATGCTGGTGCACTCAAAAGTGTTTCGGTTTCAAATGGTTCAAATGGCTCTGAGCACAATGGGACTTAACTTCTGAGGTCATCAGTCCCCTAGAACTTAGAACTACTTAAACCTAACTAGCCTAAGGACATCACACACATCCATGCCCGAGGCAGGATTCGAAACTGCGACCGTAGCGGTCGCGCGGTTCCAGACTGTAGCACCTAGAACCGCTCGGCCACTTCGTCCGGCAAGAGTTTCGGATCACACAGGTCATCGTACATTGTTGAACATGGATCTCCGCAGCAGACACCTCTACGCGTTCACATGTTGACCCAACGACACGGTCAATTACGACTGCAGTGGGCATGGGACCATCGGGTTTCGGCCGTCGATCAATGGAAATGTGTCTCTCCGAGTGAATAACATTTTTGCTACTCTGCCGCGCGGAATGGCCGTGCGGTTTGAGGCGCCATGTCACGGACTGCGCGGCCCCTCCCGCTGGAGGTTCGAGTCCTCCTTCGGGCATGGGTGTGTGTGTTGTTCTTAGCATAAGTTAGTTTAAGTAGTGTGTAAGTCTAGGGACCGATGACCTCAGCAGTTTGGTCCCGTAGGAATTCACACACATTTGCTACTCTATGTTGATGGTCATCTCCACAAACGCCGTCATCGAGGTGAACAGCGGCTCGGAGTGTGCAATGCACCACGAATGTAGCCTGGTGGGAGCAGTATTATACTACGGGAGACATTCTCCTGCGCTTGCATGGGACCTGTAGTAGTAATCGAAGACACGCTGACAGCTGCGAACCACCTGCATCCCTTCGTGCTTGATGCCTTCTGCGACGGCGATGTCATCTTTCAGCAGTATAACTGTATCGGAGCCAGAACCATGTTACAGTGGTTTGAGGGGTATTATAGTGAACTCATTTCGATGTCTCGGGAACCAAATTCGCGCGATGTAAATTCTATGGAACCTTCTAGGTCGCTATCGGCCGCCATCGCCGCGTAAAGAAATCCTCGGCCCGTTACTTAAGGGAATTAAATAACGTGTGCTTAGACATGTAATACCACATACCACCACAAACCTACCGACAAACTGTCGGATCCCTGATATGTAGAATCAATGATGTATTTCGTTGCAAAGACGGACAAACAAGCTAGCAGACTAAGCAGGTGGTCATCATGTTGTGGCTCATCAGTGCACAAAACCAGAGATTTAGCATTGCTCATGAGGACGGAAAATACAGGGTGATTCAAAAAGAATACCACAACTTTAAAAATGTTTATTTAATGAAAGAAACACAATATAACCTTCTGTTATACATCATTACAAAGAGTATTTAAAAAGGTTTTTTTTCACTCAAAAAGAAGTTCAGAGATGTTCAATATGGCCCCCTCCAGACACACGAGCAATATCAACCTGATACTCCAACTCGTTCCACACTCTCTGTAGCATATCAGGTGTAACAGTTTGGATAGCTGCTGTTATTTCTCGTTTCAAATCATCAATGGTGGCTGGGATAGGTGGCCGGAACACCATATCCTTAACATACCCCCATAAGAAAAAATCGCAGGGGGTAAGATCAGGGCGTCTTGGAGGCCAGTGATGAAGTGCTCTGTCACGGGCTGCCTGGCGGCCGATCCATCGCCTCGGGTAGTTGACGTTCAGGTAGTTACGGACAGATAAGTGCCAATGTGGTGGCGCTCCATCCTGCTGAAATATGAATTGTTGTGCTTCTTGTTCGAGCTGAGGGAACAGCCAATTCTCTAACATCTCCAGATACTGTAGTCCAGTTACAGTAGCACCTTCGAAGAAAAAGGAACCAAAAACTTTATTGACTGAAATGGCACAGAAAACGTTCACCTTAGGCGAGTCACGTTCATACTGAGTTGTTTCCCGCGGATTCTCAGTGCCCCATATACAGACATTGTGAACAACTGTCGTCGATTCACTTCTGCCGTACTCAATAACACAAAAAGCTTTCTGTTGAGCGGTCGCCATCTTAGCATCAACTGACGCTGACGCCTAGTCAACAGCGCCTCAAGCGAACAAATGTACAACTAAATGAAACTTTATAGCTCCCTTAATTCGCCGACAGATAGTGCTTAGCTCTGCCTTTTGTCGTTGCAGAGTTTTAAATTCCTAAAGTTGTGGTATTCTTTTTGAATCACCCTGTACTGTGGCTTTAGCAGTTGCTGTACTTCATTGATTGTCATGCCGTTCACGGGAAATTGTCACTTCCTAAGCGCTGCAGCAATTTCGGGGCTGTTCTGGAGTCGACGTGGGTACGAATCTCATACGTAAGTGTCGAAACAAAGTCTCTAGTCTGTTCTCTGTCGCTTCCCCGTACAGTATGGCTTGCTCGATTCATGTGTGACGAACTGTATCATAGTAGTAAAGATTCGACAGGACCAATTACTTGGCTAATTTTTGTTGTATTTGCGAGTTACATGAACTATTTCATATGAGGCTAAAGCTTTTTTTAAAGTTTGAATTATATGTTGTCAACAGAGAGATTTTCTGCATGCAGTAACAGTTTGATCTTCCCAATTTATATACTTGTCCAAGATTATTCCGAAAGTTTATTGTTTTTTTGGTAGGGTTATTTGTATCAGTAGGCTTTTACACTATGTGATCAGAAGTATCCGGACACCTCCCAAAACATACGTTTTTCATATTAGGTGCATTGTGCTGCTACTTACTGCTAGGTACTCCTTATCAGCGACCTCAGTAGTCATTAGACATCGTGAGAGAACAGAATCGGGAGCTCCGCGGAACTCATAGACTTCGAACGTGTTCAGGTGATCGGGTGTCTCTCCTGTCACACGTCTGTACGCAAGATTTCCACACTCCTCAACATACCTAGGTCCACTGTTTCCGATGTGATAGTGAAGTGGAAACGTGAAGGGACACATACATTACAAAAGCGTACAGGCCGACCTCGTCTGTTGACTGACAAAGACCGGCGACAGTTGAAGAGGGTCGTAATGTGTAATAGACAGACGTCTATCCAGACCATTACACAGGAATTCCAAACTGCATCAGGATCCACTGCAAGTACTATGACAGTTAGGCTGGAGGTGAGAAAACTTGGATTTCATGGTCGAGCGGGTGCTCATAAGCCACACATCACGCCGGTAAATGCCAAACGACGCCTCGCTTGGTGTCAGGAGGGTAAGTGTTGGACGATTGAACAGTGGAAAAACGTTGTGTGGAGTGACGAATCACGGTACACAATGTGACGATCCGATGGCAGGGTGTGGGTATGGCGAGTGCCCGGTGAACGCCATCTGCCAGCGAGTGTAGTGCTAAGAGTATAATTCGGAGGCGGTGGTGTATGGTGTGGTCGTGTTTTTCATTGAGGGCGTTGCACCCATTGTTGCTTTGCGTGGCGCTATCGCAGCACAGGCCTACATTGATGTTTTAAGCACCTCCTTGCTTCCCACTGTTGAAGAGCAATTCGGGGATGGCGATTGCATCTTTCAACACGATCGAGCACCTATTCATAATGCACGGCCTGTGGCGGAGTGGTTACACGACCATAATATCCCTGTAATGGACTGGCCAGCACAGAGGGAGCTTACGCATATGAAATACGACCTGCAATCGCAGAACCAGAATTTTTATAACCTAAAATACCTGGAAAATTTTCAATAAAATGATCTGAAAATATTGATTACGTGACCTATAAATACTAAAAATAAAAAAAATTGAGGTATAAAATGAACTAGATTAATAAAAAAAAGCTTTATAGAAGGTGGAGCTAAAATTACAAAAAAGTTAATTAATTTAAAATCACTATGTTTTTCTTTAAGAAATCTCGTTCTTCGAAGATGTACCGAAATTTTTTATTATCTTAGAACTATTTCAGTGTGTGACATCAGCATGCAGAGGGTCTCGTAAGTGAGGAAACATCTGTTGATGGTCAGCACATGCTTGTACTTGGAAAATCTTGGAGCATTTGCTGAAACAACTGGTGTCTGAACTTTGATAGTTTCCTTTAATTTTAAAAAAGAATCTAAAAAACTGGCTCATGAATATCGATACATTTGTTTCTATACTTTATCTGGCACAACTTAACACCAGTGATAAGCAGATGAACCGTCAATTTGCTTTCAACATTTGCAGATACATTCTTCAGGAACATTGTTGCATTTTTCCTAGCTGAACATGCATTGTTCGTTCTTGCCATCCTTAAAAGAATTGACTGTTTTGTCATAAACGGCCATCAAACATAAAAATGTAAAAATTGAAGTAAAATTTTAAAAAATCATTCTTAAAAATTAAAGAATGTACGGTAGCTATCTGACGAAAAATGAAAAATTTACATTTCAGTAGTCGGAATATTCGGATTCTTAGTATTTGTGAACAATTCATAGCTCGTAATGAAAGGAAGGTTCCATATCAATAAACTCCGGGCATTAATAACAAACTACAATAACTTGTATGGACGTTATACATCTGCTATATTCAAAGACTTTTTAGTTCAATGATATTTTTCGCTGTTATAAGCTTATTTCAGCTCCATGGTCATTATCAATCTATCTGCAAACATATAGAGTTGTTAGTGCATGTATCTGTATCTGTTTGTAATTAATAAAAATTTTGTATGTATCTGTCGTGGTACTTACTTCCGTAACACATCGTTAACGCTGTCGCTGTCTAATACCTTATATTGCTGCGTATCATAGATGTGGCGCAGGTGAAATTGTAGGTATGTAATGCATCAGTAGTGGAATTTGTTGCTGGGCAGTATTCGTTAAGACCTATTTAATATTTTTCTTAAGTTTGACAGCTCCAATTGACACCTAAGTCAACGATTTTATATGATTACATAATTATGATGTAATTATATATTGTATTATTATGTAATTATACTACATAATATAATTACATAATTATGTAATTACATGCACACTGAAGTGTGAAGCACGAGAGTGAATGGATGCGCGAATTGCGTATACAATCGAAAGTTAGGCTTATGAGAGGCCTAGTTGTTAACTGCAAGCCACAAGGGCACGAAAAGTGTGGATACATGCGTGAGGCTCCAGGAACGTCGAGATCCTGCCCCATAATTGGTTGTTCGTAATCGATGTATGCTTGTAATGCATGGAGCAATAGGAACATTGTCGAAGACAGCGTCCCAACATCTACGACGAACTGTAGGAATGTCATATTTTCGTTCATATTTGAAACATTATGAGGCGTTACCCAGTAACTTGGAGTGACCTTTTCTTTGAATAGTAAGTGTTATATATCAAAACTTTAGATCTCCAATCTATTTGTTATCCCATGTCATTGTCACCTATGGAGGGTCCAAATCCTTTCCGCTTACTAAATACCTGAGTGTCATTGTTTAAAAGCCAAAAGAACATTACTAAGAAAGAACAATAATGCCAATTTGTTATTCTTTCGAAAAGTATAATTATCAATGATGCCTCAGTAAGTTAACTATTCCGCTCAGTTTAATAAGCAGAGAAAAGTTCATTCTTACAATCTGAACGAGAAATAAAATAAACTAAATTAACTTCAATTAAAGTAGTACTGGCCAAATTAGAACTTCAATAAAGGAGTATATTTTGCACATGTCATTTTACACTGTTTGTCAAACTGTTATTTTGTGTTGGTTTGGTACGTACTGTATTTCGGCGCTGTAGTTGTGCTGAATGTTAATTGTGGATTGTGCATAAAGCAACTTCTAAATTAGTTGAGAGAGCAAATCGAAATAAGTAAACGTTACTGTGAGGTTACGTAATTCTTACTATAACGAAAAAGGTTTTCACTGATCAATCGTTTTCAGTAACGAGTGTTAGCTACCCACTCCAAACTAATAATTCTGATTCTATGAACGGTGTAAAGTAATTGCTAACGTTTCCTAGCAGTACTTTTCCACTGTGTTGTGTTGTTGTATACATGTGTGAACCTTCTGTTGGCGCACGTACGTCTACTTAATCAAATGTATAATTATGGCTGTTCTCATTCTCGTTTAACTAATGAACAGGAATTGCCCAGTTGCCCTGGTTACTGGTTAATTATTTCTGAATTATTTCATTTGAGTTTCGTTGAGCACTATTCAAGTTAGTGGTACACCTTTTCGTTTTGTACTTTATTGTGGATGGTTGTACTCTTTTACATATATTCATCAAAACTCAAGTAGGCAGTGAGTATGAGAAGCGGTATAAGTTGTTTGTAAGGATAACATTTTTTACACTTCTCCCTGCTAAACAGTGATTCTCTTCGGAAATTACTGCCTTACAAAATTTTCTTGAAAATATGAGGCTCAAGCAATCATGGTCAATAAATTCACAATAACCACTTAATGAAGAACAGTATTTACACTCTGAGTAGATGGTATATGTTCCTTCTGACCTATTTTCACACATTTTCAATATGATGTTATCTTGTTTTTAAGGCATTAATTAAACCTAGAAACTTTGATGCAAGACTGTTGTAATGTAATAAAATAAAATATGAGCCGTAACTTATATAAAAAAGAAACACACATTAATGCAATGGTTCAGCATAAAAGAGAAATAACTAACGTAGGAATATTATTAACAGTGTGATATGTTGTTTAATTTAGCCCGACGTGTATAAGAACTCAGTAAACTAACTCAGTTCTCACGGTAGTTACGGAATGGTCGATAATTAATTGTCCTTTTCTCATTTATCCAACACTAGGCTCGTGAGAAGTCGTGTGCTTATTGCACCAGAGAATATTTGCCAAGTCTGTTCGGTGTACACTACTGTAGGACGTAACTTAATATCGTGGTTTCGTCTCGATTCGCAGCACACTTTTGACTTTTTCCCGCAGTTGCGATAGTCGATTCTCCGCAGGTGCGGCGCTGATGTAACGGAGATGGTGGCGCTGCGATGCTGACGTGACGAAGCTGCCTGGCGCATCCCAGCACTCGCAGACAGGCGATTGTTGAGCGGCGGCCGTTGGCCCCCTGGTCAGCTGTTATCGTCTCTGCTTGCGAGCCGTCTCCGCATCGTGTTCGTTGAATGCGCGTGAACATGAAATAACCCATACTAGCATTAGTGTTAACTAATTCCGTAACATGTTACCGGCTAGGGGAAAAGAGAGTTATTAGAAGTCCATTCATTCAATATTCATTCACGATTGTTTGTTTCAATGTTCTGTAACGTATTCAAGTTTCCGAGTAACCTTTAGTCCAGTTTTCGGGACACGATGTGTTTTCTGTCAAATTCCTTAGAAAATTATACAGTTTATTACTCCGTGACTAGCTAAGTTTGGCACTCTTAGAATTTCCTGTGAACTTTTGTAGTCACTTTACATAAACTCCAACTCTGTACCGTCGTCCGCAACACGCACGTACGCAGTTGTATAACACACACTGAGTTTCCTATCTTGTCACTATGGTTGGTGTCCAAAGGTAGATTCACTTTGGTTCACACTTACTACCGAGTTCCCCGTGTAAAACGTTTAGCTTCATACGATATTACCATTCATATTATTTCGTGAAGTCATCTTTGCTGCACAGCTATAATCTTCACACATTAACTATTTAAAACTACTTTTTTATATCAGAACAAAATAAATTACTATGTCAGTCGTCAAACTCCAACTGTAGAGTCTTTTTCTCCTTAAATTGTTAACTGATAAACAAAATGCACATCGACACAGTCTTGATGCATTTGCTATAATTTTTTTCTTTTCTTACATAGCACACGCTGATGCCTCTACAACTGACATTGTTTCACATATACTGTCTATTGAAACATTATTTATCCTGTTAAGATTGACATTACATTTTCAGTTTGACAAGTCATGACATTAACATTTTGTCCACATTAGGATTTGATGTTATTTATAACATTTTGTCATCAACTGTCCTCCACCTTTTGTGCCAAAAGTAGACCTTGGGCCATCTGGACTACCGATCCTCAGGCAGTTACATGTGTGTTATGAGCCATGCATCACAGATCCACACCCTTAACTATTGTAAATTTTAAGTGAGGAACCGTTTGCCCTAAGACCAGGTCTCAACTTCATGGATACAATCCGTGTTTCCGCACGCTTCATTTCCTGATAGACCTCAACCTTAAACTTGGTGTCATGAAGTTACTTTCTCTACATGAGATGCTCTCTTTAGTTCTCAATAGTGCCCCTCGGACGCGTGCAATTACATGGCTGAAGGCCACTACTGGAAGAAACAAACTATCATGTGGTCTCAATAGTGTTCTTAAGTAATCATAATATGCTTGTTTATAGTCACACACCGAGAAGTCAATTATTAGTCACTATTTCACATTATTATTTCCCATGTACTCTGGCAAGTTCTTGATCACGTAATATTAAATCACATTTTATTTACGAAAATTGGGTACTCACAAAAGATGCACAAGAAATTCATATATTAGTATATACACACAAAACTGTCAACTGTCTTTTAATTCTACCATCAATGCAAGTTATTCGTTGCTACTTCTTTTTGTTTCGAAATAAAGTTTATCCTTCAGACGGAAGGTCTTATTACTACCATATCTTATGCTAAAACTACAAAAATATCAATGATATTGACACATGAACATAAAATTTCTTACTTACTAAAGTATTTTACTATCTAGCATCAAGTAGCAATCTGATACTCCCATCCGCTTTTCCCACAGCTAGTAAGGCACTACTAGAGGGAGAAAGGGACCGTTCAATGATTCCCCAATCCAACATTTTCTTTATTTCCTTCCATACAGCTTCACGTTTACTCCACGGCACGGAATAAGAAGCATGACAAAACGTCTGATGTGGATATACCTGCATATCATATACGAGGCCTTGAATTATTCCGGGTTTTTCCGAAAATGTGCAAGCGTAATCACTCAATAATTTAGAGAGCTTATGCTGCTTCTCATCGGTTAAATATCCTGACTCCTTTACCTTGGATTGAATCTCCTGTCGTATCTGAACGACTTCTTCGTCATATTGCTCATTTGTTTCAGGATACGCCTTTAGTGGTACATTACCCTGAATATTGAGTGTATAAAGGGTTCTACTTCTATGTTTTCGAACCACCGACAATACCTATTGTGCCTTGCCATTGTTTTAATCAATGGTAATTGCAAATCCTTGGTAGGCGTTCGCAGGAAGCACAAGCCCTGAGGGATGTCGATTATAGCACTCCAGTCCCTCAGGATGTCCCATCCCAGGATGCAAGTTGCAGTTAAATTTTTAACACTGAGGAACGTGCATAATATCGCATCATTTCCTATTTCTATTCCTGTTTGCACCTGGGCCTTGACATTTTGTGCCTTTGCCATTAGCGCCCCCACAATTTTACACTTTTGAACCTGCAACGTAGGCAGGTTTTTACTGTCGTTAATAACGTTAAAGAAATCCTCAGACATGACTGACAGAGCCGCTCCTGTGTCAATCAAAACCTTAGCAAGTACACCGTTTACTTTCACGTGTACTGCGGCCTGCACAATCTCTGTTTGCTGGTCAGAACATTTACGCGGTTCGGTGATTAATTCCCCCCACAAATCCTGGCCGTCATTATAGCGCAGCATAGCAATCCGATTATTATCATTATCGAGGCTGCCTTCGCTTATATTCCTGGTGGTCGAGTGCCGAAGGCTTACATCGACCTCTGCAGTTTGTTGGCTGGTTCTCCTCGGTAACTTCTACTATTTGCACATTGTGCGGTCTATTCGCACTATTTTGTGAGGTACTTGGTTTATTAACCCATGTTGGAGTCGCAGTATTCCCCGACATGGGAATAGCCTCGACACTATTGATCGGGACTCCCTGCTCCGGTATATTTGACTGCGCCGACAAGTTAGCAGTCACATTCTGACGCCACTGGCCACCTTGTTTCATATTTTTAGGTTGAAAATTACTTCCGTAATTCTCATCGTTTCTCCTTTTTCGATTCATCATATCATTTCTATCCTTCATGGGCGAGCAGTTACCGCTCGACATATCACTTCCTCTATTCCCATTACCTCCTTTTTGCCCATTCGCTCTCTCATAACTATTGCCGCCACATTCATGTCCCCAATTATTATTTCGGTTTTGATTTCCATCGCCGTTATTTCTAGGTTTATGGTTATTATTTATGCCCTCACCGTTATTGCTTTGTTGTCGTGCATCCTCTTGTATCAAATCTAAAGAATCCACTACTGACATGAATGTCTCTAAATCGTTATCAGGTACGTGTACCAGTTCTCTCCTTATTGAGATCAGCAACTTAGATTTCAGTATCCTAAGCACGTTGCGTGTAGCGATCGGCTCGGACCAGTACCTTGTTTTGTTAATATACTTTTCAAAGTTTTTTCTAAGTGTTCCTTGCTTGAAATTGTACATCTCTGGATTGTATACCTGTTTCCGCAATCTCTCTTGTATACTAGCCGACCAAAATTTGTCCAAAAATTGTTGCTCGAACTCACAAAAAGAATGACAGCTCTCTGCATCTTTAGATGCCCATAATGCGGCATCTCCGGTAATACATGAGATAACAAACTGTATTTTTTGCCTCTCCTGCCACGATGCAGGTAACACATTCCTAAAACTTTTTATAAATATTACTCGATGACAGGATTTTTTCTCTTCGGAAAATACTTGAAATTGTCTGTTTCGGTAATGACTCTTCCTGTTTCAGTGTGGTCAGAGTGTGTGCTTCATTGTGAACAATTATCAGGTTATTTTTACCTGTATTCGCTGCATATGGACTGACAGTTACACTGTTTGCTAGTGGGTTTCCTCACGCGCCTCGATTTCAAAATGGCTCTGAGCACTATGGGACTTAACTTCTTTGGTCATCAGTCCCCTAGAACTTAGAACTACTTAAACCTAACTAACCTAAGGACATCACACACATCCATGCCCGAGGCAGGATTCGAACCTGCGACCGCAGCGATCGCGCGGTTCCAGACTGTAGCGCGCCTCGATTTGAAGCATAATTTTCTCCCTGATGTGCGTTACATGAACGACTGCAACAGGGACTAGGTGCGGCACAGTTAATGACTCTATTATCATAGTCATTCACTGTGAGGCGTAGCGCCGCATAACGATCCTGCCTTGGAGGCGGTTAAGTGGGAGATGTGTCTCAGAGCTGGATAGTGACAGATGGAGACGCGAGACTAGACGCGCACGTAGTTTATGTATCAGCCGATAGAGGACAATATTGGATAGGGGAAATGTGATTTTAGTTTCGATTGTGCCCACTAGAGTGCACTAAAGTAATAGAATGTTTTTCATAAACTGTTCTAGTATTTTCATAAAGTGTTATTATGTCTTTTTGTGTATGTAAAATGTTATAAATGTGTTTTAGCAGTATGAATGATGCGTGAGTGTGGTTTAAGGTTAATATGAAGATAATTGTTTAACGAGTTGCGTAGTAGGATTTAGTGTGGGAACATTTCAAAGAAGTATTGATATGGTCAAAAGGGATTTTTGTAGAATAGATTTGTAAAGTAAGTTTATGGTAAAGGGAAAGTTAATTCAGGTATAAATAACAATAGTAAATAACTTTACGCATAAGCAAAACTTCAGCATATTAGATAATTAAGTCGGTAAAAAGTGCAGTCTTGAGGTTTACTATTTTGCGATTGGTTATGGATGAAAAGCGCGGACTGACGCGGGAGAATGTTGTTTTGCTATTGCTGTTTTGCTACTGGCTGTTAAGTAAACTGACCAATGGTAAGCAATATTCTTCGCGCGCCTTTCTCTGCAGGTAGAGAAGACTTAGAGTATTCTAGAGACGGGCTGAAGCCTAGCCATGAAAGAGATCGGACGTGTGCAGTAGTAGTTCCGATGAAAATGATAAGTTGCCGGATCTAGCAGTGTTTCATACATCAAAAGTGTTGGAAAGTGACGCCATAATTATTTCGATGTGTGTGTAGAAATTTCGGAATTTTTAAGTGAATTTTGTGACGAGAAAAGACATATATTCCGCGTGGCGTATTGAGCAGGTCGGTCACTGCATTTGGTACCGACAGACTTAATATTTGGCGAGCATTATCGATCTAAAACAATCAGTATTTTTGTAGCTATTACATCTTCGGGAAATGCAACACCATAAACTTGCTAACGTGAGTGAAAGGGATTATGAGTGACTGTGTTAAGACTAACATGGGCTTGGCAGTGATACTTGTTCACCTAAGTTTCAGAATATATTAACTGAGGACAAAATTTCCAACCTTTCATTTCGTGTTTCTCCCGAAACGTAGATTAGTGACTTTAATTGCAGCCTGGTTCACGTCGAAGTACAGTAGGTTTCACCCGGCTTTTCTACTGATGATCTGCTGAGACAATGTTCACAGGTAGGTGCAGGTCCGTCGTAAAGGGACGGAAAGAACCGTGCCGCCGCAACTGGCTTTTCTGTAATCTCGGGTCTTACGGGTTCGTGGTTCATGGAGCTACCTTGCTGACTCTTGTGTTCAACATGGTGAAGCATTATAAGCTTCACTTCAGCTTCTACCTTTCGCTCCATAGTTAAAGAGATTTCCTCGATGCCATTGGTTAATTGCTTAACTTTGGCATCGAGGGATTCCTGCACCTCTTTGACCTCTGATACCTATCCAGCCAAAGTATTTACTTTATCACGTAATTCTTGTAAATTTTTCTTCACTTCCGATACCTCAGATTCAACCTTTTCTATCTCGCTGTTAACATGTTCTAATATGTGTTGATCCCTATCGTCAAGAGCACGATTCAGTTTTTGCGTCAACGCTTGTTCGCGTTTGACTAACCGCTAGTCCACTGGGGCGATTAGGCTAGTCTCAACTTTTTCGAAAAACTCATTCTGGCGTTGGATATCCTCCTCGCGCTCTCTTTTCCTCTTCTGTTCCATTAATTCCTGTTCTTTATTTCTTTGCTGTTCCATTAATTCTAATTTCCGGAGTAGCTGTGCAAGCATATCGCTTGGATTTGCAAAGTCGACCTGCGCGCGAACACTTTCGTCTGCTTTCTCGCAGTTGATTTCTCTCGCGGTCTCGACATTCTCTTGTCCGCCCAGCGATTGTATACTCGGTTGAGAAATGTCAGTCTGCGATACTACACTATCATGTGGGATCGTAGCTTGTTCATTTTCATTAGCTCCCGACCCTCCTACCAACGATCCAGAAACATTCTCTAATTGGTCATCACTTTCATAATTCTCAACCTCCACACGGTTACGTCTAGTATTTGGCCTAACCATGTTGCTAGCTCAAAAAAAATGGCTCTGAGCACTATGGGACTCAACATCTTAGGTCATAAGTCCCCTAGAACTTAGAACTACTTAAACCTAACTAACCTAAGGACATCACACACACCCATGCCCGAGGCAGGATTCGAACCTGCGACCGTAGCAGTCCCGCGGTTCCGGACTGCAGCGCCAGAACCGCTAGACCACCGCGGCCGGCTGTTGCTAGCTGATACTAATTAGTTCACACACAAAATTCAGACTATAACTACTCAACACTGCCTACACTAATGGTGACAATTGAAAAAACTAGAAGAAAGCTATGTGTACAGATTGTTTTAATTGCATGCGCCCAGGTGCTACTGACTAGTTTTAATTAGAAACCTGGTCGCATGCATTCGGTTCCTTACCTTACGGTCTATGTCAGATGTAAGAAACAGCGTTGGTCTGCGATCACTCATTCACTTTTCTGTCAGCTTGCCGTAGTTCCCGTGCGTATGGTACATGAAACGTAAAACGTTTTATGCATTAATTACAATTCACTATTTCTGGTATACATACAGGTAATCAGTTACAACAATGGAGATAGGTCGTATGATTCCAGTTTCGATTTCGGCCCCACTAGTAAGTGTTCAGTGAATTCAGTTATTGGTGGATATGCACCGAGCTGTTTAAAAACAAAAAAATATACTGATAAGAATTCTTTAAATATTCAATCATAGATGCTGCTTACTACCGGCGCCAAACCGTGACTTATATAAAAAAGAAATACACATTAATGCAATGGTTCAGCGTAAAAGAGAAATAACTAATGTGGGAATATTATTAACAGTGTGATATGTTGTTTAATTTAGCCCGACGTGTATAAGCAAAAAAATTGGCTCGGAGCACTATGGTACTGAGGTCATCAGTCCCCTAGAACTTACAACTACTTAAACGTAACTAACCTAAGGACATCACACACATCCATGCGCGAGGCAGGATTCGAAACTGCGGCCGTAGTGGTCGCACGGTTCCAGACTGTAGCGCCTAGATCCGCTCGGCTATCCCGGCCGGCGTTTATACGCACTCAGTAAACTAGCTCAGTTCTCAGGGAAGTTACGTAATCGTCGATGATTAATTGTCTTTTTCTCACTTATCCAACACTAGGCTCGTGAGACGTCGTGTGCTTATTGCACCAGAGAATATTTGCCAAGTATGTTCGGTGTACACTACTGTAATACGTAACTTCTCGTGGTTTCGTCTCGATTCCCCAGTATAAGATAACAAGAGTTATGAAATCCTATAATGAAACTGGAATCCTGTGACCAGACCTTTTCTGCCTGGGATGTTATCTCGTGATATAAAGAAAATCTGTAAGTAAAATTGTTAAATTATTAGTAGCTGCCTCCGGTCTCGTGGGATCTGAAATAAAGTTAATTGTCCTAACCGACGGCACGTCTCGTAGATGAGCTAAAAGAAAAATGTCAAAGATTTTTCTAAGATGGCGCCTAACAATGAAAATTCTTCGTTAAGGTCCCTATCTACTTAAGACAATAAAGGTATCAGATTTACGATGGACTGACCACATACACAAATTCTTTAGACAAAATAACCATTATATTTTTCGGGTTTTAAGTACAACTTACATTATCCGCTGGTACAGCAAGATGAGCTTAACACAAGAACGTCCTCTTAGGTCCGAATCCAAGCAGATAAGATAAGCGAATGACAAAGAAAAGAGTTCATGCATAGAAGCGCAAGAATGATTCAAATGACTCTGAGTACTATGGGACTTAACATCTCAGGTCATCAGTCCCCTAGAACTTAGAACTACTTAAACCTAACTAACCTAAGGACATCACACACATCCATGCCCGAGGCAGGATTTAAACCTGCGACCGTAGCGGTCGCGCGGTTCCAGATTGAAGCGCCTAGAACCGCTCGGCAACCAACGTCCGGCAGAAGCGCAAGAGTCCATGGAATAACATGTCCATTGTAGTTCTATCTCTTCTTCTTTGGCGTACTTGTCGATTATTTATAAAATCTATTGTAATATTTAGTTTGCATTTAAAAAAAAAGCCCAAGTCCACCCAGGATAAACAGTACACTGGCAGTAGACGGAGTTCTCTTGTGTCTAAGGCAAATTTTGTCACGTGCCCCCAACTCTTTAGAACATAACACAAACCGTTAGCCTGTCTGCTGAGCACTCTCAGCCAAAAAGTCTAAGCACCGAAGTTTAAAGTTCTGCAGTTGGTCGCAAGTCAGATGTGTAGTTTTATTAATGTTAAACGAAACCTTTGCTCCTAAATATAGTTCATCAACAGATTTAAAATGACTGTGGTTTCGATAGTGAACTTCTTTCAGGAGACTTGGTTCTAGATAATTTTCCTACATGTGACGTTCTAACACCATTTCCAATGTCGCCTCAACTTCACGATACATGATGCGGATCTGAGGAGACTCTGATTGCGTCTTAAGCTCGAGTGTGCAGATAGGCAATACAAAATTTAAAAAGTTAAGAAAGAGCCTTGTAGTATCATCATTTAATTTCTGCAGAATTGTGTCGCTTGTCAGAAATCTCTCATTAGCCACAGCATCGATAATAACAGATTCAGGGACTCATATTCCTCAAGAAGCATATGGCTGGGATGAAATAATTGTTGCGGTTTCACTTTTACAATGTTGTGACACTCTTTCAGTTTTCCAATGTGTTTAAGGCTACACTATAAATAATTATACGTATCACTCGCTAGGTCTTCAATGCATATAGGAAAGGCTAAGCAAGCGTAAGAAGCGTGTGGCGTAAATGAATGGCAAATGAAGAGCCCACGGGAAAAAACGGAGTAAGTCACATTTCATACATTTCTCAAGAAAGAAAATTTAATCTTTCAAGATAAGAAAAAAGCACATAAAACACTCCAATCAGTGTAACCAGTATAATTATGATGCCAGGTGTAATGGTTGTAGAGGATGTGGATTAGGAAAATATGACAACTGAAATTATATGACAAAAAAGATAATACATGCAGAAAGCGTACATCATACCGCGAAAAGAATGTTCTAAGTCCATAACGTTTTTGTAAACTTTCGTCCATTCTTTGTGTTGTTTAGCATTGGAACTTTCTATTTGTTGGTTCATTATAATGTAGGCCGCAATAGAAATTTCTTGCGCCTGGACCACATAACAGTTGCAGTTCTTGAAAGTCTGTCTGTAGACTTGCCTTTTAAAAAATTTCATATAACAGAAAATCATTGTATTCTCGATGGTGCCATAAGAATTCGTCAGGTCCCTGTCGCTGATATTCAGGCTCGATGTTTACTTGTAGACCGCCAGAATGCTCCAAATGTACAGCTGGTTAGGCGCCACTGCAAGCAAACCTCCTTCATAATTAGAGCTTCTATAAGTGGTCGTTTCTTGAAAGAAAACTTTTGTTTCTGACATGGTTTTATGAAGGTCGTTCAATCTCGTATACTTTCTCGTTAAACAGGAATGACTTTGTAAGTCCACGGATTCACCCCTGATGTTCCAAAAGCATTTTGGTAACTCTGCAATAACTTTCTTATTTATCAACGCAAAGTTTTTATCACATTCCATGATAAAATATCCTCTTATAGGGAATACTATTTTGCCTCTATTTGATCTCTTAATGGTATGAACGAGATATTGACGGTATATGAACACTACATAGTTCTTATTCTATCGTGAGCACGAATCACAGAATATTACAGGAAGCCTTCCTTTTGGATCAAGGATTTCATTCACATGATAATGCAAGAAATTATAATTTCATTCGCTCATTTATTTCCTCAATCTTGAGTGTAATTATAAAATATTGCATCACTTTGGGATATTTGATGAATGTTGAAACAGCAAAACGATAATTCCGTGCAAAGCAAATTAGACATTTTGGCAAACAGGAATTTTACTCGTGGTATCACTTCGTTTGATTCTTACAGTGTATCGTAAAGAGCTGTCTCTGGCATTGGGATCCCCCTTGCCTAGGCCTTCTACGAGAAATTAATATCACCGAAATTAAGCTGGATAAATAGGAGGTTTTAACATTCCAATCACCTAACAAATTGATAAGCTGTCCTCTTTCGTGGGATTCATTTGTATGAAACACGCAAACTACGGGCATTTGCAGTCACTGCCCAACTAATGAGAAATTGCCCTAAGCTTTCTACAAACATTACTCATTTAGTCATATTTTTTTGTCTTTTTAGTTGATTGATTAACAACGGCATCTCACTTACATCTTGTGATGATCCACACATTTTGAAGATCATAAGAGGACCACACTTCAAAATAAACACTGTAACTGTAAGGAAACAATGCAAAGCAAGAAACTCAACCGATCACATTTGCAGCCGCAACCCAACTGATTTAACAGGTGCATTGCGAACAGATAAAATAAACTTTGGACGTGCTTCATTCATTCCGTGAGACGACCGACTTAGAACGTTCTTTCTGTTACCACTAAAATCAGAACCCTTTGTATCTCGGAGCCTTGCTACGTTATTTGAAAGTCGTTGTAACTGTCTTGTGGTACCGACGGCTGGCCACCAAAGCTTGCCATAAACTCATTTTCTAATTAAATGGACTTACATTTTTTTTTGTGGGGTCTTCAAACGCATTTCAACACATACAGCTCTGAAATATCTTGCTTAAACAAAGTGGATAAGGGATAACGAGCCCCTAACATACCTTTCGCTCCATCCGCTGCAAAACCAACCGGATTCTCCTTATACGGAATATTATTGTCACAGAAGAACTTCACAATCTCCAGATATAATACATCACTTGCAGCGTCAGTTTGTGGAATCACTCCTTGAAAGGCATCACTTATTTCGTTTCCTACACCCACAACTCGTACTGCAAAACAAAAATGTTTTATGCACCCTTATCTGTAGTTCGTCAACAACGATGCTAAATTTATTTCTCTTAAACGTGTCAGTTAGTATCACGAAACTTGTCTTGCCTATAATATTATTAATAATTACGGCTACTTTTGTTCTGCCACAATGAATATATCGGGTGATCAAAAAGTCAGTATAAATTTGAAAACTTAATAAACCACGGAATAATGTAGATAGAGAGGTAAAAATTGACACACATGCTTGGAATGACATGAGGTTTTATTAGAACAAAAAAAAAGTTCACAAAATGTTCGACAGATGGCGCTGGACAGCAAAACTGCTACCGTGACGGGTGAGAGGTACGCCGATATGTTACAGAATCGCATCGTCCACAGCCTGGCTGATAAACACCTGCTGGAACGTACGATGTTTATGCAGGATGGCCCTCCATCCCATATTGCTAGACGCGTGAAAGATCTCTTGCGCGCGTCGTTTGGTGATGATCGTGTGCTCAGCCACCACTTTCGTCATGCTTGTCCTCCCAGGTCCCCAGACCTCAGTCCGTGCGATTATTGGCTTTGGGGTTACCTGAAGTCGCAAGTGTATCGTGATCGACCGACATCTCTAGGGATGCTGAAAGACAACATCCGACGCCAGTGCCTCACCATAACTCCGGACATGCTTTACAGTGCTGTTCACAACATTATTCCTCGACTACAGCTATTGTTGAGGAATGATGGTAGACATATTGAGCATTTCCTGTAAAGAACATCATCTTTGCTTTGTCTTACTTTGTTATGCTAATTATTGCTGTTCTGATCAGATGAGGCGCCATCTGTCGGACATTTTTTGAACTTTTGTATTTTTTGGTTCTAATAAAACCCCACGTCATTCCAAGCATGTGTGTGAATTTGTACCTCTCTATCTACATTATTCCGTGATTTATTCAGTTTTCAAATTTATACTGACTTTTTGATCACCCGGTATTTTGCCAACTTGTGAAACAGGACACACTGCCTGTATGAGATTCAGTAAATGTTCAGTTACTCGAAGTGGTAAATCATGCACTCCAGCAAAACTATCAAGACGGATTTCACTGCCCTCAACTGTGTCGTGTACTCTTGAGTTGCCACTAACTGATGAGTGATGACATATCGGTAAGTTTAGATTGCTTTCGGTGGTCACCACAATCAATTACATGCTTCTTATCACTCGCGTGCTTTGCTATATTACTTTTAGCAGACGTACTTTTTACATCACAATCACATGCGTAGCAGCAGTCATTATAAGGGCCTTTCTTGCTTTTCTGAGCCATTCACTGAACACTGTTTCTTTTTCCCGTTTGGAATTATATTTCTTAACTTATTTTACACTTTTGGACCCTGTCACCACAAATTCGGAATCCGACTTCGAACTCATATTTAAAATAGCTTGACAGTTCCGGGATTTGCACAGGCTTGTAGTGTCATCTGACGACAGTCACGAACAGCCCCGTGCCCTGCACGCACTGTGCTGCCCTAATCTTCCTTTGTTGAATGGACAAAAATCTGAATACTTCAGCTGGTCAGTGTTTGTTTTTCATGGCTTTGCCGGCTTTTGCGTCCAAGCAATTCTGTAGCATTACAGAGGTATTGTTAACGCAGTGTTTCGTTGTGATCGAATTGCTGTATTATGTAGCAGCATATACATTCGACGAAGGAAGATTGCAAAATCGCGAAAGATTTATACAAAACTTCGTATTTTCTGCATAATTAAAAAAATCTGAAGATTTTCCGAAATTTCGGAGGACCTGGCAATACTGCAATGCCCGAGTGTCAAGATGGTGGCCGGGTGTTAACATTCTCGCATAAGTCACATGAGTCAAATAAAGGTCATTTGTTTCCTGATTATGAAAAAATATAAATCTATTGATATACACAAGTATAATAGGCCTATATGAAATAGTTTCCAAATTTTATCAGCTTTTCGTTACTGAAATTAGATTTTTAGTACACGTTTATGGTTTTCGCATAAATTACGCTTTTAACATGAAAAACGTTGCTTTTGGCGATGTTATTGTTAAGAAAAATAAAAAATTAATTATGGACCTATTTTTACTTTCCAAACTATTGTTGTTGTTTACTTTTGTCGCTACTTATACAATATAAATTACTCTTATGGCTAAGTTTGCCTATTTTTCGGTACAGAATACACATACAGCATGCAGTTCAAGAATGTCAATGTTTATCAGAATTTTGAATTAATTCTCTGATAGGTTTCTACGAAGCCTATTCATTGACCCTACGTTTATGAGAATCTGTGTAGTTGTCACCGAGTTACAGTTTTTTAAAGTTCATACAGTTTGTAAGTTGTTTAGCGTAGGATAAATTAAAAACTGTTCGTCACACCGAGGGTGTACTCGCTATAAATTTCTTTTTATTTCTGTGCTATTAGCTATCCTGTATCTTACTGGGTTCACATTTTATTAGAACATATCTGATTTTCATTCGTTAACTAGTTCCTTAGTCTGTCGTTGTGGCCGTTTCCACTATTTTCCTCCCCAGTGGCTTTCCAGCACAGAGAAAACCGTCCATGTGCTTTCAGAGCGAATTTTGTTCTCTGTTAAGCATCAGTATTTATTATCCATGGTATCTGCTCCAATAGCAGAGCTCAAAAGACGCCGCTATCTAGCGGCCGAACTACAAAGCTACTGCCGGTGTGGGAGGCCACACTCGGCCACCACGTGATTCGCTACCGCCCCCACTTCCGTCAAACGCCAGCTCATGCAGTGGCAACTGTCATACAGAGCACTACTAACTCGGCTCGCTAGCTCGCGTCCATTCTCGAATTTTATAAGGCGCCTTTCTGGGGCCTGTACCATTACATGGTTCAAAGCACAAAATATGGGAAATGTTATCTTTGCATAATTTTTAGCGACAGAAGAAAACAGTTAATGGAGAGAATAGGGTTTACGAATGTATCACCAAAAATAACATAAATAACAGAAAAACCGTTCGATCTTGGAATAATAAAGAGGTTTTACTATAATTACATTGTTAGGTTTTTTAAGTTCATAATGTGAGAAAAATGTTTTGCACTTACTGACATAAGAACCTGCGACCGCCCCTGGCATGCAGGACTGGCAAAGTGGGGTGAAAGGCAGTACGCAGTAGCAGTTTTCTGCGCGAATGACGGAGGTACGCAGCGTCCAGTGTTGGCCATGTACAAGGAGAGGACGTGCAATGCCCCAAACAATAGGTACCTCAAAGTACGCTACTGGCCATTAAAACTGCTGCACCACGAAGATGACGTGCTACAGACGCGAAATTTAACGGACAGGAAGAAGATGTTGTGATATGCAAAGGATTAGCTTTTCAGAGCATTCACACAAGTCTGGCGCCGGTGGCGACACCTACAACGTGCTGACATGAGGAAGTTTCCAACCGATTTCTCATACACAAACAGCAGCTGATCGGCGTTGCCTGGTCAAACGTTGTTGGGATGCCTCGTGTAAGGAGGAGAAATACGTATCATCACGTTTCCGACTTTGATTAAGGTCGGATTGTAGCCTATCGCGATTGCGGTTTATCGTATCGCGACATTGCTGCTCGCGTTGGTCGAGATGCAATGACTGTTAGCAGAATATGGAATCGGTGGGTTCAGGATGGTATTACGGAACGTCGTACTGGATCCCAACGGACTCGTATCAGTAGCAGTCGAGATGACAGGCATCTTATCCGCATGGCTGTAACGGATCGTGCAGTCACGTCTTGATCCCTGAGTCAACAGGTGGGGACGTTTGCAAGAAAACAACCATCTGCACGAACAATTCGACGACGTTTGCAGCAGCATGGACTATCAGCTCGGAGACCATGGCTGCGGTTACCCTTGACGCTGCATCACAGACAGGAGCACCTGCAATGGTGTACTCAACGACGAACCTGGGTGCACAAATGGAAACACGTAATTTTTTCGGATGAATCAAGGTTCTGTTTACAGCGTCATGATGGTCGCATACATGTTTGGCGACATCGAGGTGAACGCACATTGGAAGCGTGTATTCGTCATCGCCATACTGGCGTATCACCCGGCGTGATGGTATGGGGTGCCAATGGTTACACGTTTCGGTCACTTATTGTTCGCACTGACAGCACTTTGAACAGTGGATGTTACATTTCAGATGTGTTACGACCCATGGCTCTACCCCTTAATTCGATCCCTGCGAAACCCTACATTTCAGCAGGATAATGCACGACCGCATGTTACAGGTCCTGTACGGGCCTTTCTGGATACATAAAATATTCGACTGCTGCCCTGGCCAGCACGTTCTCCAGATCTCTCACCAACTGAAAACGTCTGGTCAATGGTAACCGAGCAACTGGCTCGTCACAATACGCCAGTCACTACTCTTGATGAACTGTGGTATCGTGTAGAAGCTGCATGGGCAGCTGTACCTGTACACGCCATCCAAGCTCTGTTTGACTCAATGCCCAGGCGTATCAAGGCCGTTATCACGGCCAGAGGTGATACTGATTTCCCAGGATCGATGCACCCAAATTGCGTGAAAATGTAATCACATGTCAGTTCGAGTATAATATATTTGTCCAATGAATACCCGTTTATCATCTGCATTTCTTCTTGGTGTAGCAATTTCAATGGCCAGTAGTGTATTTTTAATTTTACACATAACAGTTTCAGTTTTTTCAACCAACTTTTTGAGAATAAAGTAGCATGAAAACTGTGGACCTCAAAGCCGAGAGTGCTAGAGGATTACAAGTTATGTTTAACACAGTATACTTCTACGGTCATTGCCTGAAAGTTAGCTTACATGGATGGTCTCTGGCGTGACCAGCTACAGAAACCACTCTCACCAGGTAATGGCACCCACTCAAGAGCTGTGGGTATGTCTACCTATTGACAACAACAAATCCGACGTGGTAGAAACTGCTGACCACAGAGAGTAAATGCTCCCTTACACAGGCGGATCTGCCCCGACTCATCTGCCTGTCTAGGCTATGGGCTCGTGGCCAGTTCCACGGCCCTGGTCGATCGGTGCGACCAGTGGAGCTCTACCTGTTTGCGCCAATCGCTACTTCCCAGCCCACACTTCGTCAGTGATTGCAGGTATGATCCGCCAAGCAGTCGCCAGCGTCTACGCACGGCCGGATGGGTCGGCAAACAGGTCGGTGGGCAGGTATACAGACAAGTCAGGCTCTGAATGGGCGCCACGGTAACTGCGTGGTGGACCCTACCTGCCTTCACTGACGGATAGGCCTGTGTGTTGGCGTGGAATGCAGGTAGAGGTCTAATGGATCTAGAACATGGACCAGACTGCAAGCCTATCGCCCACACGTAGGCAGTCCGGTCTGAGCAGACCTGCTTGGCAAGCAAGTCGGCGGACCAATTCGTCTATGATGGCAATCACCGATAGAAACAGCTCATATAGCCATTGTCAGCAGGTCTGTCTGGATTATAGTGTGGAGTGAAATACTGATAAAGGTAAGTGCACACTTCAGTTTTATATCGTGTAAATTATGACTTTGTCAATATTTCTGAGAGTTTGTTGCTATTATAATTCTAAAATAAATTACATCACACATGTACTTATCAAATTTTCGAATGACAGCTTTTCAGCTGATATATTTCTCTGAATGAAAATTTCTTGGAAGTTATGCTAAATTGATGTACGAAGGTGAGTCAAATGAAAACTTTAAATATTTTTTTAAATATTATTTACTGTGCAGAAGTGGTACAAAGCTGTATCACTTTTCAACATAATCTCCCCCACGCTCAATGCAAGTCCTCCAGCGCTTACAAAGTGCATAAATTCCTTTAGAAAAAATTCTTTTGTTAGTCCGCGCAACCACTCATGCACCGCGAGGCGTATCTCTTCAACAGAACGGAACTTCTTTCCTCCCATTGCGTCTTTGAGTGGTCCAAACATATGGAAATCACTTGGTGATGAGGAATGGCGCCATTCCTTGCTCGCTCTCTTCGTTTCCGGTTGGTGGAAGTGAACCCGGGTTTCGTCCCCAGTAACGATTCTTGCAAGGAAGCCATCACGTTCTCGTTCAAAGCGTCGAAGAAGTTCTTCACGAGCATCAACACGTCGTTCTCTCATTTCAGGAGTCAGCTGCCGTGACACCCATCTTGCAGACACTTTGTGAAACTGGAGCACATCACGCACAATGTGGTGTGCTGACCCATGACTAATCTGTAAACATGCTGCAATGTCATTCAGTGTCACTCGGTGGTTTTCCTTCACTATGGCTTCAAATGCTGCCTTGTTCTGTGGAGTCACAACTCGTTGTGTCTGACCTGGACGAGGAGCATCTTCCTCGTTTTGTTGTTCCTTGCATCTGGCGACAGTTTATATAGACAGAAACTGTATCCCGAAGACCAGGGCAGGGCCGACCATGTGTGATATTAGAAAGAGAGTTCCGTTATTTGGCTGTAAAGGCACGACGGTACCGCATTAGTACTGCATAGAAACTGTCATGGGACCTCGCAGCGTCCACTGGACGTGTTGTATCAAGGCAAACGGTGTAGAGAAGGCTTCGACAGAATGATCTTTAATGTCAGAGACCTGCTGTGTGTGTGCCTCTGAGGGGTTTTCACAGAAGGGAGCGTCTAGATTGGAGTCGTCAATTTACCACCTCGACAGTCGAAGAATGGGCCAACGTTCTTTTCACAGATGAGTCCCCATTTGGTCTGGAGAGTGATACTCGACGGATTCGCATCTGAAGGGAATGTGGAACACAATTTCGAGTCCCGAACATTGTGGAAAGAGACCGATATCTTTCGAGCACTACATCTACAGCTACATTCCTCCTCCACAAGCCACCATACAGTAAGTCGCGGAGGGTAGCTTGTACCACTACTAGTCATTCCATTTCCTGTTCGACTTATATGCGTTCTGATCAAAAGTATCCCGAAATAGTGGACATTAATAGGAGTGTGTAGCCACTCTTCGCCTTTATGGGCGTTTGAACTCCGTTGGGGGCGCTTTCAATGACTGAATGTATGTGGAGCAATAACAGCCCATTCTCCCTCAAGAGCCGAAACCAGAAATAATAGTGATGTTGGTCGCTGGGGCTTGGCGCGGAGTCGACGTCCAAACTCATCCCAGACGATTATGTGGACCCATTTTTATACTGATTGGTTGATGTGAGGTGGAGGGAGAAGAGGTAGGCGGAGCATCTTCGCACTTAAGCGTATGCTCGTCACTTGCTGGCACCAGTTGACACCACAGCAGCTGAGAAGAGTGCTCCACCTACCATCTTCGAAGGATGCCATCGGTATAACACGTCTTATTGTATTTTATCCTTATAAGCATTTTGTCTTATTTTATTGTAAATCTAGTAAGGTTTCTATTACTTTCTAAATTAAATTACAGGTCTGATGATGGTCATGTGATAAGACCGAAATCGGTTACCTATGTTCTTGTAACATATGTGGTGTGATTAAGACTGAATTTTAAAAACAAAAAATTTAAAAAAATTTTAATCACTGTTCCAAAAATGTTTATTATCATCCCAGATGTGTTCCATTGGGATCAGGTCGGGACGCCGGACAGGTGTAGGTGTACTGCGCCACCCTTCAGATACCACTAACTGATAGGAGATATACTGTACGAACAGCCTCTAACAGCACTGAAATACGTAGGTGAAAAGTAACGTCGGATAATGTAGCTCACTCTAGTAATATTACAATAAGTTGTCCTGACCAGATTTTGCCTACCCTCAACGACGTAATCGTCTGTACTGACACAACGACGCCACGTAAGATTTGATATTGAGCTTCTCACGCTATAAATCACACCGAAGCTCACTACTACATCACTTATTACAAAAGGACGGACACAATAACACTTTTCGTCGTATAATGGGTTTAATTTTTGCTATTTGGATGTTAATTACAACAATGCATCTATCAGGGTTCATTAGGTTCGAAAGATAAACACCACCAAAGCAGGTATCAATCACCAGAAAAATACTAAATACGAGAGTCTGCGGGGAGTAAGAACGATGTATTTAATTTACCAATAACAGGAACCTATAGTGAAGCTTACTGTGTGTACTCTGACAATACAACTAAACACTTTCTCAACAACGTAGGTACCAGAAACTATAACTTTCATATATAACTGATGAATACGTCATGTAGATCCGTTGCCTTTTGTAGTTGCTCCTCTTTTAAAGCTTAAACGAATAATCGTATATACACTCAATCAGTGCGAACGTTACAAATTTTTGCATGAATTGGAGAATACCTTCACAAAGCAAAGATGTAATTCAGTATTATGTATCTCTCGTTGTCAGTCAACGATAATCTTTATAAGTAGCGTCTTGCTACAACAGTATCCTTGACACAACTAAAATTTTATCGTAATAACCTATTTCGTTAATCTCAACCTTTCGGAATTAAATGGAATAACTTTTCATTTATACTGAAATGTGGACTTTCAAGGCCGGAAACGTCATGTCCATTATAATTATGCGGGTTGTTATGCCGTGGTCGGTTGATGAATTCTGTACCAATTACCATCGTTTCGTCCCCGTCTGCGGAGGACATCTTCAGGAGGGTCTGTATCTCGATGGAAGGTCCAACACACCCACTGGCTCGCTACTTACTGAAAGTCAGCCAGTGGGTGTGTTGGACCTTCCATCGAGCTACAGACCCCCTTGAAGATGTCCTCCGCAGACGGGGACGAAACGTTGGAAATTGACACAGAATTCATCAACCGACCACGGCATAACAGCCCGGATAATTATAATGGACATGACTTTTCATTTATAATTACTTTTCAAGAAAAAGTAAACTTGCTTTTCCTATCTAAATAAAGACTGAGCATCTTTCTTTCCGTTGCAAGTTATTACCTGAAAAATATTATTGCTTCTCTTTAATTTCTTTGAACTTTGCTTATATCAATATTCCTGTCTTTTACTGTATTGGCCTTTGGATTTACTTTATTCCGACAAGATATGTTTAAGATATTAGTCTGTTTCGAAATAAGTCTTTGACTATTATTTTAATAATTTGGGGATAGAGGACAAGTCAGGTACTGACTTTTTCAGTTTACAACACTTAATTCTTTATTTCCTGCAATTAATTGTTTACAGGTACAAGCCAGCGTTTTACTTTACGAGTGCTGGTGCTCTATTCCGAACCTCGCTAAAGAAAAAAACAGTCACCGCCACTTTTCAACTATATGAACTTCAAATACGAGGGTAAGTCGAATGAAATAACAACCAGAAATTTCGCGCCGTTATCCTGTAAGCTGGTAAGTGTGCTACAAACAGCGTGCAGAATGGCCTGTAGGTGGCAGCATAGTGCAGATGCACACATAGCGTCGCAGTATCAGTATAAAGATGGCCGCCCCACTTGCGACTTGCACCAGGGAAGAATAGCGTTCTGTTATTCGGTTTTTGCGTAGTGAAGGTGTGAAAAATACTTAAATTCATCGACGAATAAAGGTTCAGTACGGTGATGCATGTTTGTCATAGCAGCAAGTCTACGAATGGAGTAGGAAGTTCGCAAATGGTGTGACATCAATGAAAGATGCTCCTCGTCCAGGTCAGGCACAACGAGTTGTGACTCCACAGAACATTGCAGCAGTTGAAGCCATAGTGAAGGTAAACCGCCGAGTGATACTGAATGACACTGCAGCATGTTTATAGATTAGTCATGGGTCAGCACACCACATTGTGCATGATGTGCTCCAGTTTCACAAAGTGTCTGCAAGATGGGTGCCACGGTAGCTGACTCCTGAAATGAGAGAACGACGTGTTGATGCTTGTGGAGAACTTCTTCGGCGCTTTGAACGAGAAGGTGATGGCTTTCTTGCAAGAATCATTACTGGGGACGAACCCTGGGTTCACTTCCACCAACCGGAAACGAAGAGAGCGAGCAAGGAATGGCGCCATTCCTCATCACCAAGTGATTTCAATATGTTTGGATCACTCAAAGACGCAATGGGAGGAAAGAAGTTCCGTTCTGATGAAGAGGTACGCCACGCGGTGCATGAGTGGTTGCGCGGACTACCAAAAGAATTTTTTTCTTAAGGAATTTGTGCACTTTTTAAGCGCTGGAGAACTTGGCATTGAACGTGGGGGAGATTATGTTGAAAAGTGATACAGCTTTGTACGACTTCTGCACAATAAATAATATTTAAAAAAATATTTAAGGTTTTCATTTGACTCACCCTCGTAATTAAACAAAACTCAACACTGCAGTCCGGAACCGCGGGACTGCTACGGTCGCAGGTTCGAATCCTGCCTCAGGCATGGATGTGGGTGATGTCCTTAGGTTAGTTAGGTTTAAGTAGTTCTAAGTTCTAGGGGACTTATGACCTAAGATGTTGAGTCCCATAGTGCTCAGAGCCATTTGAACCATTTTTGAACAAAACTCAACCACTTCGAGCGTTGTCTATCCCGACCCACTAGTATTTAAAACTCAAAACGAAGCACTCGATTGTCTGTTTTAGAGAGAATTAGCGTGTTCTCTAATAAATGGTTCTTGATTTGTCGTTTAGGGAGAAGGGGAAAAGCAGTGAAATTCTCGATGAACTTCCGATTGTCTCTCAATAAACAGCTATTATGTAGAATGATCGCTGTATTTAAAGTGGACTTCACATTCAGTGCATGCAACGAGGTTTTCGGAATTTACTATTTACGGCGCTCACGCCGAAGTTACACAATAAATCCTAACGATATTCTGTACAATATATACAATAAATCCTAACCATATTCCTCAGTGCTTGTATATACCTATACAAGCACAATTACGCAATGCAATGCTGTCCCTTAGTGCGCGCTTTAATCTTCAACCACTTCGCGTAAACATGTCTCTTCACATATACCATCCAGCGGAAACTCTCCCAAAAATACTGAAACACGGTCCGCCTAAAAACGCGTGGATGTTAAGCAGCACAACGCATCATTAATCACAAATAGGAGAAACTAATCTTACACTCAAATAAATCGGAGCTTTTCCTATACGTGGCGAGTCTACACTCTACCAAAATCGGAGAAATAATCATTTGCTACACAAGTCGATAATCTTCTCAAAATGTCTTTCTAAACAACTTAGAATTTCTTTGAAAACACTTGAGTTCTATCCACATTGCAGATTAATTCTCGTATCGTACGTGTGAGCCGATTTCATCACACTCTTGAGATAATCTCCCTCGAGGCTCACTACTCGAACAATACTCGGTTCCTAATCCGAAATTCTAAAAGGACAAGCCAAGAACTAATCTTTGCAAACAAACATATCACGCTAATTCTTTCTTTATCTGTGAGTGTTCCTTCTTAGCGGTCGGCGGCGAACGTTCGTAGTGGCCAGCTGCGTCGTAGTTGTTATCTTTGCAAACTCACTGACTTGACAGGACACAGCTTTTATCGACCATCAGGTATCACACATCTACAGCATTTTAACACAAAAACACAAGAGAACTCTACACACAACTCAATAAACTCTTCATTCTCCTATCACATAAAAACGATAATAAGTTGAGACGATACAAACAAGTGATGCGCTTTTTTTTTTCGGGCTTTAGACGGTTTGGCGCATTACACAGGCTAGTCCATTTCGAGAATTTTATTGTCCACAGAACATTGCCTCACCGCTGCTACTTTATGACAGGGTTAATTTTCATGCAGTTACCAAAAATAATCATTTCCGAACTGTTTCTCTACTGTAAGCAGAAGAAAATGCCGTAAAATGTATTCATATCCTTCCGCATTTAGCGTTTTATTTATTTATTTATTTATTTATGCATTTATTTTACCTGGCAAGATTAGGGCCTTCAGGCCCTCTCTTACACATAACCAGGCATACTCAGATTCAACAAATTTCAGTTTCTACAGAACATTAAGGACATATTACATGTTATACAGTATTAATGTTAAGAAAAAAATAGAGATTATAAACGTAGTACAATGATAATTATAACAATCAAAAATTAATTATAACAATCAAGAATAATAATAATAGTAATAATAATAATAATAATGACTATGTATATGAAAGTAAACATATTTTTCTTTTATGAATGTCAGTCCTATTGCTAGTTGGGAATTTTCTCGTTATATTCATGCAGCTTGGGAGTTATTCTCATCAAGCAGAGACATAAGACGATAGAATGGGGTGAAAGAGATATAGAAGAGGTAGATAGGTTAGAGGAAGAGAAATAGAATGGTAAAATTCGAAGCTATGATGGAGAGGAGAAAGAAAGAGATGAGAGGGGCCCAACAATGGTGGCTATACCGTCCCTAATATGTAAGTCTTGAGTTCCCTCTTGAATGTTGAGTGGTTCCGGATAAGACGCAGATCACAGGGGAGCGCGTTCCATAGTCGTATGGCTGAGATGGAGAATGACATGGAGAAAGATTTTGTGTTATGTAAAGGTACAGCCAAGATGCTAGACGTATCCGATCTGGTATTGCGGTTGTGGAATGATGATAGGTGTTTAATGTGAGAAGATAAGTATTGGGGGCACCAGTGGCTAAGAAATCGATGAAGTAAGCACATCGTGTGGAGATCACGTGCCTTATGTGGGCGTATCTAACCTAGCTGGGAGTATGAAGGACTGATATGATCATACAACCGTATATTGCATACGTATCTAATGCAAGCGTTCATCACTAGCTCGAGGCGTCTCGAATTTTCACTATTTGTGCCGTGTTGAACTACATCACAGTAGTAAAGATTAGGCAAGACTAGTGTTTGGACTAATTTTTGTTTAACATGGGTTGGAAATATTTTTCTAAATTTCTGAATTACATGTAGGGAGGAGAGCGATTTCCGGCAAGCTGTAACTGTTTGTTCTTCCCAGTTTAGGTGTTCATCCAAGATTATTCCAAGGTCTTTTACTGTTTTTTGGTATGGTAGTTGGGTACCATTGAGGTGTATTTGAGGGACTGTTTCGTGAAAGTACCGACTGATTAACTTTGGATGAGATATAAGTATGACCTGGGATTTCTTGGGGTTTAGTTTCAGACCTAGGTTCTGTGCCCATCGAGAAACAGAGCAAAGATCTGCGTTCATACTCGCTACTGCGTCAGCAATGTTCTTGGGGCTTGCACTTATGTACAGTTGGATGTCGTCGGCATATAGATGGTAGTTGCAGGAGTGAATCACTGAAGAAATATCATTAATGTACAGTGAGAAGAGTAATGGACCAAGGACGGAGCCTTGGGGAACTCCAGAGCGCACGTTTTTCCATGATGACTTTTCCGACCCACAAATGACTTGTTGACTTCTGTTTTTGAGGTAGCTGTCGAACCAGTGTATTGCGCTGTTTGAGAAATTCAGCTGCTTCATTTTAATTAGTAATATATCAAAGTCAACTGTATCAAAAGCCTTGCTAAAGTCAAGCATTGTTAGGATGGTAGCTTCACGTCTGTCCATAGCATGTTTAATGTCATCAGTTACTTTGATTAATGCAGTTGCTGTACTATGGTGCTTTCGAAAGCCTGACTGATATTTGTCATGGATGTTATGAGTTTTGAGGTAATCCGTCAGCTGTTCATGGACGATGTATTCTAGGGCTTTAGATATTGCAGGTAGTATGCTGATCGGCCTGTAGTCACCTGGCGACTTAGGGTTGTCAGTCTTGGGTATAGGTTGAATTAAACTTTGCTTCCACTCAGTAGGATATGTACTACTGACAAGAGACAGGTTGAAGATGTCTGTGATAACTGGAGTAATAGTGTCTACGACGTTCTTGATCATGCCAATGCTCACTCCATCATTTCCTACTGCCTCGGAAGAGATTCTCGTAATTGCCTTGTGTACTGTGCCGGTAGTGACATGTTTTAGGAAAAACTTGTCTCTCGAGAGATTGATATCTTGGGGCTGGTAATTTGTCGCTGCGTGGCAGTTTACAGCTGTTGAGAAGAAATCGTTTAATTCTTCTGCAGACGCTTGATAAACAGCGTCAGATCTTCGCTTCCCTATACCGAAACTGCGCAGCTTTTTCCACAGTGCAGCAGGTTTTGATATGCCGCATACGACAGAGCGGGCATGTCTGATTTTGGCATTCCTCACGCTCTGCTTGGTTCTATTTCGGAGTTTCCTATAAGCTTCGTACGCCTCGGGAGTTGGGTTACGCTTGAAGGCCCTATGTGCAGCATCACGTTTATTCATTAACTTGCGTAATGCAGTGGTGAGCCACGGAGCGGGAGCTCTCTTTACCTTGACAGTGCGTTGAGGAGCATGTTTATCATACAGTGCAATGATTTTGCGACATAATTCCCGAATTTTTCCGTCTAAAGTCGGTTCATTGCTTATATCATACCAAGGGATGTCTGAGCAATCCTTTTGAAGAGCGTCATGGTTAACATTTTTTAGGTTTCTGTAGGTTACCAGGTGAGATTTTTCTTTGGTAGTATGCACTGAGTAATTTAAGAATATCACGTCATGAGCAGAGAGTCCTGGAGCGGATGTCTGATTGGCGCGAATTATTTTATCTGGTCGCTTTGTTGCCATTATATCTATGAGTGTATGGCTGTGTGGCGTGTGATGAGTTGGGTCCAGCGGTGTTAAACTCATATCATTGGAGTGGAACAGTCTCCTTAGTTTTTCTGCAGAGGGAGATTTTAACTGTAAGTCGATGTTTGTGTCGCCCATAATGATTATGTGTTCATACAGTGTCACGAGCGAGGACAGGGCAGACTGAAAGGAGGACATAGCACCGACGTTTGGAGGTTTATAGATTACTCCAATTAGCAGTTTCTGATTTGATGTATTTATTTCGAAAAACAAGAACTCTGCTTCTCCTTCGCACTTTGCATCCGATGTGCATAGTATAGTAGGTCTCAGATCAGAGCGAACATAGGCACCCACACCACCCCCGCGTCGTGTTTCACGATCTGCCCTTAGGAGAGTGTAACCAGTGATTCGGATAGCGTCGGAAGAGATGTTTGGTTTCAACCAAGTTTTCTTAAGCGCAGTAAGGGGACCACACCATAACCACGGAAAAGTACCTCCATACCGTAACGCCACGTCTTCCATACTTCACTGTTGACCTACACATTGTGGCAGGTAACGTTCTCACACAGTCGCCAAACCCAGACCCCTCCGTCCAATTGCCAGAGGGTTTCCAGTCATCCACTGTCCACTGCCTCTCTTTATACCACCTTAAGCGTCGCTTACCATTGCCTACGAAAATGGGTGGCTTATGAGAAGCTGCTTGACAATTGTACCCCATTCCTTTAAACACCAGAACGCCGGAAGTGATCAAAATCATCCGTGTCATGCATTTTTCCTTCATTATCATGTCCAGTTTATTTACTTCGTTAGTGAAATTATGTGACTTTTCCTAATTTTTACTCCTCTTTACGATGATCCATTAGCATGTACAAAACATTTATATTTTCTTCGAAATTTCTTTCCATATACCCAGAACGCCGGAAGGGGTCAGTCTGACCCAACTGTAATTTCTATTCTGAATGTATGTAAATTATCCAACAACGAAGCGGAAACAGTCAGCAGTCATGCAGAGCAGTTGCTGCTCATTGCTGCAACTTAGCACGTGTAAATTCTAGAGAAAATACAACTACTGACGAGCAGCTATTACCAAGCAAAACAAGGTGCAGGTTCACTCAGTTCATGTCCAACAAACCAGCCAAATAAGACCTCAAATTCTGATTGGCTGTCGATGTAACAAAAAAGTATGTATATGATGCTTTCCCATACCTCGGCAAAGAAGGCATAGCCAATTGTATATCAAGGGAGAAATGTGACGACAGATAACTTCTTTACGTCTCTTCTACTTGCTAAGAAACTCAAAGAAAAGGAAATTTCATTATTTGGTACAATGAACAATATCAGTCGTGAAATCCCCGATGAAGTAAGGAAGCCCAATGTTGAAAAACGCACCGCTGCCATCCTGCACCATAATACACTACTGGCCATTAAAATTGCTACACCAAGAAGAAATGCAGATGACAAATATATCATACTAGAACTGACATGTGATTGCATTTTCACGCAATTTGGGTGCATAGATCCTGAGAAATCAATACCCACAACAACCACCTCTGGCCGTAATAACGGCCTTGATACGCCTGGGCATTGAGTCAAACAGAGCTTGGATGGCGTGTACAGGTGCTTCAACACGATACCACAGTTCATAAACAGTAGTGACTGGCGTATTGTTACGAGCCAGTTGCTCGGCCACCATTGACCAGACGTTTTCAATTGGTGAGAGATCTAGAGAATGTGCTGGCCAGGGCAGCAGTCGAACAGTTTCTGTATCCAGAAAGGCCCGTACAGGACCTGCAACATGCGGTCGTGCATTATCCTGCTGAAATGTAGGGTTTCGCAGGGATCGAATGAAGGGTAGAACCACGGGTCGTAACACATCTGAAATGTAACGTCCACTGTTCAAAGTGCCGTCAATGCGAACAAGAAGTGACCGAGACGTGTAAAAAATGGCACCCCATGCCATCACGCCGGGTGATGCGCCAGTATGGCGATGACGAATACACGCTTCCAATGTGCGTTCACCGCGATGTCGCCAAACACGGATGCGACCATCATCATGCTGTAAACAGAACCTGGATTCATGCGAAAAAATGACGTTTTGCCATTCGTGCACTCAGGTTCGTAATTGATTACACCATCGGAGGTGCTCCTGTCTGTGATGCAGCGTCAAGGAAGGGTAACCGCAGTCATAGTCTCCGAGCTGATAGTCCATGCTGCTGCAAACGTCGTCGATCTGTTCGTGCAGATGGTTGTTGTCTCGCAAACGCCCTCATCTCTTGACTCAGGAATCGAGACGTGGCTGCACGATCCGTTACAGCCATGCGGATAAGATGCCTGTCATCTCGACTGCTAGTGATACGAGGTCGTTGGGATCCAGCACGGCGTTCTGTATTACCCTCCTGAACCCACCGATTCCATATTCTGCTAACAGTCATTGGATCTCGACCAACGCGAGCAGCAATGTCGCGATTCGCGCTAGGCTACAATCCAACCTTTATCAAAGTCGGAAACGTGGTGGTACGCATTTCTCCTCCTTACACGAGGCATCACAACAAAGTTTGACCAGGCAACGCGGGTCAACTGCTGTTTGTGTATGAGAAATCAGTTGGAAACTTTTCTCATGTCAGCACGTTGTAGGTGTTGCCACCGGCGCCAGCCTTGTGTGAATCCTCTGAAAAGCTAATCATTTGCATATCACAGCATCTTCTTCCTGTCGGTTAAATTTCGCGTCTGTAGCACCTCATCTTCGTGGTGTAGCAATTTTAATGGCCTGTAGTGTAGCAGCACAGACTGCACCGTGGCTGTATACCAAAGAAAGAAGAATAAAAATGTCATTCTCCAGAGTACATGAATGCCGAAGTAGCAGTAAGCAAGGAAGGAACGAAGAAACCTGAAACCATATTCTACACATATCAAAAAAAGTTTTGCATCACTTTGGTTTCCAGAACTCCCGAAGATAGACGTTGGCTATGGATACTGAATCACAGACACAGTCCTTTTGGCTGTTGAGATATGTCACTAAACCCGTCCAAAGACATATGTATGAGCAGCGCCTATTAGACGGAGGGGGTCCGACAGCCGAGGACTTCCAGTTATTCCACCAGGAAGGAGATACACAGCTCGTGTTGTCTGTAGTTCAACCATGCCTAGACGGTCAATACAGCGGTTCGATCGCGTCCGCATTGTTACTTTGTGCCAGGAAGCGCTCTCAACAAGGGAAGTGTCCAGGCGTCTCGGAGTGAACCAAAGCGATGTTGTTCAGACATGGAAGAGCTACACAGAGACAGGAACTGTCGATGAGATGCCTCGCTCAGGCCGCCCAAGGGCTGCTACTGCAGTGGATGACCGTTGCCTACGGATTATGGCTCGGAGGAACCCTGACAGCAACGCCACCGTATTGAATAATGCTTTTCGAGCAGCCACAGGACGTCGTGTTACGACTCAAACTGTGCACAACAGCCTGCATGATGCGCAACTTCACTCCCGACGTCTATGGCGAGGTCCATCTTTGCAACCACGACACCATGCAGCGCGGTACATATGGGCTCAACAACATGCCGAATGGACCTCTCAGGAATGGCATCACTTTCTCTTCACCGATGAGTGTCGCATATGCCTTCAACCAGACAATCGTCGGAAACGTGCTTGGAGGCAACCCGGTCAGGCTGAAGGCCTTAGACACACTGTCCAGCGAGTGCAGCAAGGTGGAGGTTCCCTGATGTTTTGGGGTGGCATTATGTGGGACCGACGTACGCCGCTGATGGTTGTGGAAGGCGCCGTAATGGCTGTACGATACGTGAATGCCATCCTCCGACCGATAGTGCAACCATATCGGCAGCATATTGGCGAGGCATTCGTCTTCATGGAAGACAATTGGCGACAACATCGTGTACATCTTGTGAATGATTTCCTTCAGAATGACGACGTCGCTCGACTACAGTGGCCAGCATGTTGTCCTGACATGAACCCTATCGAACATGCCTGGGATAGATTGGAAAGGGCTGTTTATGGGCGACGTGACCCACCAACCAGTCGCCGAATCGCCGCTGAGGAGTGGGACAATCTGGACCAACAGTGCCTTGATGAACTTGTGGATAATATGCCAGGGCGAATACAGGCATGCATCAGTGCAAGAGGACGTGCTACTGGGTATTATAGGTACCAGTGTGGACAGCAGTCTGAACCACCACCTCTGTAGTTCTCGCTGTATGGTGGTACAACATGCAATGTGTGGTTTTCATGAGCAATTAAAAGGGCAGAAATGATGTTTATGTTGATCTCATTCCAATTTTCTGTACAGGTTCCGGAACTCTCGAAATTGAAGTGATGCAAAACTTTTTTTGATGTGTGTACAATGCAAGAAAGTATGGAGTGGACGTGATTGATCAAATGACCCGTAAATATACTGCAAAGGTTGCATGTAGGAGATGGTCAATGCAAGTCTTCTGCAGCTTCTTGGATGCGACGGCAATAAATGCTTGGGTCATCAATAACATAGTGACGAACAAGAAAATGGAAAGGAAGAAGTTCATGCTTCAGTTGGCGAATGAACTCAAGGGAACTAAAGAGCAAGAACATACGGCAAAGGAAGAGGATACAGGACTGAAATCACCTAGAAAGCGGGGGAACTGCCAAATCAGCCTTTGCAAAGGCAACAACACCAGCGAAAACTGTGTAAAGTGCCACAAGGCATAAAACAGAAAACACCTGAGCTAAGTGCGTCTAGCAGATTCCAGTGACTTGATTGAAAAGGAATACAAAGCTGTGTGTGGCGAGTAGAATATTGACCAAATACACTAAATGTGTCTAGGAAGCTGTACAAATAGTTTACAAATGAAAATCTGCAGTTTGGGAATCTTGTTAACATTAGCAATAATAACTTTGTACGTTATTTTGTTGTAATAAATAGGTGATTATTAATTATCGTGTGAAATAATTATTGTCATTACCGGAAAAAAGGTATGGATTAACAAACTCTAGCAGGAAGTACTTATCTAACTCAAATATAAAAATATTTATGTGGGGTCAAAATGATTCCTTTCTTCCGTTTTAGGAATGTCAGAAACTCCGCTGTTCTAGCGTTAACTCCCCAATCACAGTAATGAAGTTAGCCGGACTGCTGGTAGTACTTTGGAACTCACGAGTGGTTCTTTTCACTGATGTCATGCGATTTTTTTTCAGCCACCCTCCGCAGTGCTCGACGGTCCCTGTTCGTCAGTGCATGAAGTTGGGTAGTCTAGGTTTAGCTGACAAGTGACTGTATGGTGTTTGAAGATCTGGAGGTCAGTAGGCCCATGCAACATTAGGCGTCCCCACACTATAACTCCTGGAACACCAAAACGATCGCGTTCAACAATGTTCCTGAATACATCACCTGATCACACCTCTCGCTAAGTGAGGGTACGGCCAGCAGTGTCGAAAATGATAGTTTTGGTATCCAGGTTCTGTCGTGTCGGGAGGCATAATGTAGCATGGGCGTACTGATCTCCAAATCTTTGAACACGGGACACTCAGCTATCAGCGTTATTGTGCCACTGTATTCCTTCCCCATGTGCGTCTTTTCAGGGGTGCATTCGTCACGGACTTCATATTTGTGGATAACACTGCGTGACCGCATTGAACAGCATAAGTAGAAGAGCTATGGGAACGAGAGGATATTCCGCGAATGGACTGGCAATGAACGAATTGTTATACCAACATTATTATACGTAAAAATATGCCTTATCGCAATTTTGATGCATGCGGTCTGAAAATAAGCAATAGAATAAACTTTTGTTTAAGGAAATTTATTAGAAGTGCAGTATTTTATACGTGAAAATTATTAATATGCCCGCGCGCGAGAGTTCCAGGGAAAGGCAGCGACATTTACCGAGACTAGTAGTTGACAGCAAGAGCAAACCGTGCTGACCAGTGAATATAGCATCTCTGCCGTACGGAATCTGACGATGTACGGCGTCAAAGGTACAAAAGACAAAATATTCTGGATTGGAAAATAGTAACAGCGGGCAGTGATATGAGGACTAAAGTAAAACACTAAGAATTTTTTTATCTACTCTTGAATTTATTGAGCTACGCGTATAGAAAGGACGGATCCTGCCGAGTTATGGAGTGAATATGTTACTAAACCCGAAATTCTCTCGAACACTAAGAATTTTTTTATCTACTCTTGAATTTATTGAGCTACGCGTATAGAAAGGACGGATCCTGCCGAGTTATGGAGTGAATATGTTACTAAACCCGAAATTCTCTCGAACACTATAGAGTGCCCCAAAGATATAGCGGTCGATAATTCTGACGGGGAACCAGGGTGTGTATTGGAGAGTAGTGCTAAAATGGAAATTAAAGCAGAAACAGACACAATGGTCGATGGGAGGGTATCAAGCATTGGCAACGCGAGTACATTTAACAAGGCCACAAGCTTTCAAGCAGGTTTGCAAGCTACGAATCAAATGTTTTCTAGCATTAAGCAGGACTGAGACCAAATGTTTGCTACCCTTAAGCAAGATTTTTTTTAGTTTTAAGCAAGATTTAGACCAGAAGTTTTCTAAGATTAAGCAAAATTCAGACCTAAAGTTTACAGTTCTTGAGATTAACATTGGCCAAAAAATATCTTCGGCTACAGAGAAATTAATTAAACTGCTAATTCTTGGGGTTGTAAACTATACCACAAAATAGAGAAACTGAAAGAATAATGTGATGATAGGATCCAAACGGTAGAAATTCATTGTAATGGACAAATGAGAAGGGTTGGCGATGATTGTAGGGGCAGGCACAAGACATTATAGGAACGGTGCACGGAAGTTATATTAGCTCTGGATGACCGATTAGTTCAGGTGCAGGCTTGATGTACATCAGAATATGAAGATATAGATGCCAAATATACCGAAGAGGTGAAAGAAGATAAGCGAAATATAGAGCAGTGCGTAACTGTGTTGGTGTGTGGATCTCGTACTGGTAAGAGTGCGGCACTGGAAAATGTTCCACATGAGTGTAAATTTTTTTTCAAGTTTGATCCAGTGGTATCAGTTCATCTTGTACATTTTACGAAATATTTTATAGATTTTTACCCAGTTATTGGAACGTAAAAGGTAAGATATCATTTTGCAAGAGCCAGATAAGTGGCGAGGCTTTTACATGGGGGGCAGTAGCAGAAGGGGCATGTCAAACAGTTGGGGAGTTAAAAGCTAAGTTTATTTTTACGTATTGGTTAAAGGAAAGCCAGCAGGCTATGCTTTGATATTCCAATATTAGGGCACAATTTGATTCAATATTATTCCATAAATGCTTGAAAATCGATAAAATGAAACATGTTCGGATTTCTGGGTACTTTCTGCAAGGTAATACGAGTGAAAGAATAGTGAAGCATTTAAATAATTTCTGCAGTGCACAGCGTTCCAAAAACGTATTCAGTTCAGCTTAGCTAAACTCCTGTCATGAGAGAATCATTAATAACTTGAGTCAAGAAGTCACTCGATTTGCCCCATGTGAACTAACAATAAATCAAAAACCATGTAATTTTGTTTCGGAGGACGTATAGTTTCCAATGATCAAGGAACTGGCCTTGGAACAAACGAAGATTTTAGCTAAGGAAAGAATGAGAAAGAAAGCAGGAGAGAGAAAAAGGAGACACGATAAAAAGGTGAAGCCTATTAGCTTTGATTTAGGAGACATACTATGGTTAATAACGAAGAGAAATCCAATAGAATAAATTCTGAAATAACGAAATTCAGGGTGATTTATCACGGTCCGTTTGAAATAGCAGATAAACCGCATGAGAATGCAGAGGTTGACATATCCCAAATCGTGGAAGAGCTTGGGCTCAGAAACATAATAGGCCTGAAGCCTTATATACATGGAGTTATCTAGAATTCCTAGATGGTCTGCGACTCTATAGCACCACTGAAATAATTTGACGGAGCACCACTTAAATAATTTGACAATTCAGAGGCTTCCTTTACCAGGATACAGATTAGCTGGCTGTTTTTCAAGAAGTTCCTTGCGGAGTGGCCATGTACGTAAAAAACAGTATTCCATTTGAGTCCACAGAAGTATCACGCCGTTGCACTGAACAGGTATTTGAATGTCGTGCAGGGGCAGTTGAATTTAGTGAAACTAAACTTCTAATTTTTGTTGTTTATAGGTCCCCTAATACTGACTTCGGAGCATCTCTGCTCAAGCTTGATTCACTTCATAGGAAGTACCAGAAATTAGTTGCATGTGGTGACTTCAATATTAATTTTTTATATGATAGTCCAAGAAAAAGGATTTTGGTAGATCTCCTAAATTCATATTACCTGATGCAGACTGTTTTTGCCCAACTAGGGTGCAGAGGAACAGCAGCACAGCCGTAGACAATATTTTTATTCATTCTTCATTACTAGATGGGCATTCTGTTAGTAAAAGGGCGAATGGCCTTTCAGACCATGATGCACAAATTTTAACATTAAAAGGCTTCTGTACTCAAAAAAATGTCACATATAATTACAAATTATGTAGGAAAGTTAATCCAACGGCAATAGCGAGTTTTTTAAACCTCGTCAAGGAGCAAGAGTGGCAGGATATTCATAGTGCCGGTAACATACATGACAAATATAACACTTACCTTAACACATTTTTCATGCTCTTTGAGAGTTGCTTTCTACTAGAACGTTCTAAATGGGGTACTAGCAGTAAAAGGCAGCCTGAGTGGCTGTGGGATAAAGATATCATGTAGTTCAAAGCGGGAATTATATTAAAATGTAAGAAGTAGTCACAATCAAGCTACAGTAGCGCATTACAAACAGTACTGTAAGGTGCTTAAAAATGTTATTAGGAAGGCGAAGAGTACGTGGTACGCAAATAGAATAACTAACTCACAGGATAAAACTAAAACCGTGTGGTCAGTTGTGAAGGAAGTGTCTGGTTCAAATGGCTCTAAGGACTATGTGACTTAACATCTGAGGTCATCAGTCCCCTAGACTTAGAACTACTTAAAACTAACTAACCTAAGGACATCCCACATATCCATGCCCGAGGCAGGATTCGAACCTGCGACCGTTGCGGTCGCGCGGTTCCAGACCGGGGCTTGACTTTTTTGGGTTCATAAACATTTTATTTTTATCTGTTGTTACTTTTACATTTTAATTTCGTTTACTGACACGTTCCATGACCTTGGAGATTTGTTCCTTAATTTCGTCCTACGGAACTTCATGTGTAAATAAATAAAAAGTAAAATAGCAGATGTATACTTGGCAAGTATGGGATTCTCGAGCTGGCTGTGGATTTCCTCTCTTTTCCTGATCTACAGTCGATTTTCTTTTATTGTCCTGTATGATTTGGGGAGTATTTCAATTTTTCTATGGCTCCTAGAAACGATGTTTAACTTAAGGATTTACTGACGCATGGTGAATATCTGAGTGCTTGAGATAGTATGGTTAAGGACCCTAGTTTTTGATGCTTTGATTCATAAGAGTTTGTACTGTGCACGGGTGGGACGTAATGGACGTAATTATATAGCAATGGCATGAAATGACACAGCAGAAAAGGAGCTCTAAGGAGAATTCCATTGTATAACGAGCACTTAAGAAACGATGACAAGACTGTAGGTGATATTTCATGTGTATTATAGAGGGTTGGTAATGGAGCATAGCAAACAGGCTGACCAAAACATGGTCTAACGAACTGGCTTTCATCTGTTACGTGGCTCTGAAGTAAACGATCATTCTTTTTTTCTTTCTTTTAGAAACCTCGACTAATAGAGTTGTTTTTATGCAGTCTGGCCAAACCTAAATTAACCGCTCTTTCCTTTTAGAACGTGAATTATTTAACGTAGTAAAAGGTCTGTACTGTTACCACAATTTAAATGAGAAGGAGTTTGTCATGATTCTTGTTTACGTAGAAGTAGTACTTATAAAACATTTTCCATGTTGTCCCTGTACGTAAAGCAAGAGAAAGATGATTAAGTGTTGCTTATTTAGTTTGGGAATAGGTTCTGAGGATCTGAATAAAAAGTTGCTAAAGATATGAATCAACAACGCGTTGTCTTGCAGTTGGAAATGATTGTCTAGCCAGTTTAAGTTGTAAACGAGGATCTAGCAATGGATTTGGACGGAAGATGTAAGGTTTCTGTTGTGCGATTCGACTTGTTAAGCAATAAATCGTCAGCACGGGAGTTGTGATAACGAATTATGTACTGCAATACCAGCCTAAATTAAAGTTTTTCAAAATGCTCTTGGCAAAAAGCAGGTCGTTCTCAGGCGTATTTCACAGTAAGAGTTGACTAGCTATAATAATTAAGCGAATATGGTAGCGACGGCAATTATACCTGAATAAACTGAATGAGAATAATTTCAGAATGACTGCGAGTAATAAAACTGTCAGTATAGGAGGAAATGAAAGGACAGTTTTCTACAATGTGGCAACATGCAGGCAGAGTCTGAGAAACATGTATTCTGTTGGGTTTTACCTATATTTGAGATTGATTTTGTTGGTCTTTAACGTTCTATGTTTTCTTTTAATGTCAGTCAGTTTACAGGGAGGGGTTGGCCAGAGGTGGTCACCTCAGTCATTTGATTATAATTATTTAGCTGCAAGCATACGTATGTTTGTATAGATGCAAATATAGAATCACCCTGATAAAGGGTTTTTCTATTAGCCAGCGAACTGGAATCATCGCCAGTTTCTTCCTTAAAGAATGGTGTTAATGTTATTTTCTATTCTCTTCAACAAATTATTGCTCATGAATGTGTCACTACGAGGAGAGGATTTGTTGAGGAGCCAAGGTTGGCCAAGGAATTAGCTTCATCTTGTCAAATGTTAGTTGGATATGAAGTAGGGACAACACTTTCATAACTCATAGCAGACTTTTTTTAGCAGACGTTAACGGTATTACATGCCCTTAATGTAATCGCCTTGCCTCTCGATCACCTCCTCCCACATAGATGGAAGGCGTCGTACACCGTAGGCGCGTCGATCTCTGTCGGTGTCTCGCAAGGGGCACGAAGTGGTTCCTTCATTTTGGTGAACAGGTTACAATCGCACGGATTCATACCGGGTGAATACGTTGGATGTTCCAGTATACCACCCCCACATACGCAGAAGGCCCTGCATGGGGCGTAGCCCATTTTGTGGTGCAGTTACGACCGTGCAGAAAACAGCAGGTAGTAAATTTTGTGATGTATTTGTGGTAACACTTTAGACGCAAGGAAAAAACTGTAAGACACTGAAGTAGGTGCATATTAAGGAACCAATGATCAAAATGTCTGCAGTTATACAACTGACACCCTTAACATACATAAAGGGCCAATGTCATTGCTTATTATTATTCATTGCATAAGATGGCCACTGTTTGTATCTGTGGAGTGTGTAACACCAGAAACGCTTGGCAGTTGCTGATTGGGGTATGGGTTTACAGCTGCTCGGCACTCTAACTGCAAAGCCTTATCTACACGCTTACCTTGTTTGGGTGCCGTACCGCTCCAAGGCGAGTTCTACCAGTTCGTCGCTCTTCTGTTCTTCTACAGGCTCCAAAGTCTGCGTCTGTATGACACCCAAAGCGCCGATGTCGGATGAGGCCGTGGTGTCGTAGCTGGCATGAACACTGACAGCTTCCGTGGCTTCCACGACAGCTGAGAGTATTTTCTGCTGGTCTGTTGTCGACTGAGGCGACGCAAGGCTGCCGGCAAAGGGGCAGGGTAGCCGCCTTAGCTATAGTGTCCACTGTCTGGAGAAAGTTTACTTGGCTCATGTGCTAACTATTGTACGCTTTTAGCGTACAGCGAGAAGAAGAATATAACTGGTTCTTATACACGCAGCACGACCACAAGTGACAGTGACACTAGACACGAAAATCCGAGTAAACGGTGCTCCTCGACTGCAAGGAAGTCAACGCCTCGGAGTCTCCGTGGAGGTAAATGAAACATAGGAGGAGACGGTCGGATGAGAATTCGACCCTGCTATTCCTGAACAGAAACATACTACACTACTGGCCATTAAAATTGCTACACCAAGAAGATGACGTGCTACAGAAGCGGAATTTAACCGACAGGAAGAAGATCCTGTGATATGCAAATGATTAGCTCTTCAGAGAATTCACACAAGGTTCGCGCCGGTGGCGACATGAGGAAAGTTTCCAACCGATTTCTCATACACAAACAGCAGTTGACCGGCTTTGCCTGGTGAAACGTTGTTGTGATGTCTCGTGTAAGGGGGAGAGATGCGTACCATCACGTTTCCGACTTTGATAAAGGTCGGATTGTAGCCTATCGCGACTGCGGTTTATCGTATCGCGACATTGCTGCTCGCGTTGGTCCAAATCAAATGACTGTTAGCAGAATACGGAATCGGTGGCTTCAGCAGGGTAATACGGAACGCCGTGCTGGATCCCAACGGCCTCGTATCACTGGCAGTCAAGATGACAGGCATCTTATCGGCATGGCTGTAACGGATCGTGCAGCCACGTCTCGATCCCTTGAGTCAACAGATGGGAACGTTTGCAAGACAACAACCATCTGGACGACCAATTCGACGACATTTGCAGCAGCATGGACTATCAGCTCGGAGACCACAGCTGCGGTTACCCTTGACGCTGCATCACAGACAGGAGCGCCTGCGATGGTGTACTCAACGACGAACCTGGGTGCACGAATGGCAAAACGTCATCTTTTCGGATGAATCCAGGTTCTGTTTACAGCATGGTGATGGTCGCATCCGTGTTTGGCGACATCGCGGTGAACGCACATTGAAAGCGAGTATTCGTCATCGCCATACTGGCGTACGACCCGGCGTGATGGTATGGGGTGCCATTAGTTACATGTCTCGGTCATCTCTTGTTCGCATTGACGGCACTTTGACCAGTGGACGTTACATTTCAGATGTGTTACGACCCGTGGCTCTACCCTTCATTCGATCCCTGGGAAACCCTACATTTCAGCATGATAACGCACGACCGCATGTTACAGGTCCTGTACGGGCCTTTGTGGATACAGAAAATGTTCGACTGCTGCACTGGCCAGCACATTCTCCAGATATCTCACCAATTGAAAATGTCTGGTCAATGGTGGCCGAGCAACTGGCTCGTCACAATACGTCCGTCACTACTCTTGATGAACTGTGGTATCGTGTTGAAGCTGCATGGGCAGCTGTACCTGTACACGCCATCCAAGCTCTGTTTGACTCAATGCCCAGGCGTATCAAGGTCGTTATTATCGCCATAGGTGTTTGTTCTGGGCACAGATCTCTCAGGATCTATGCACCCAAATTGCTTGGAAATGTAATCAAAATGGCTCTGAGCACTATGGGACTCAACATCTTAGGTCATAAGTCCCCTAGAACTTAGAACTACTTAAACCTAACTAACCTAAGGACATCACGCACACCCATGCCCGAGGCAGGATTCGAACCTGCGACCGTAGCAGTCCCGCGGTTCCGGACTGCAGCGCCAGAACCGCTAGACCACCGCGGCCGGCTGAAATGTAATCACATGTCAGCTCTAGTGTAATATATTTGTGCAATGAATACCCGTTTATCATCTGCATTTCTTCTTGGTGTACAAATTTTAATGGCCAGTAGTGTATAAACATAAAACGCATACGAGGGCTTGCTGAAAAGTAATGCCTCCGAATTTTTTATGTGAAAACTCTTGAAGCTACCTAAATAAAACAAACGTTAATACGTTCTACGTATTTGTTCTTTATGTCTAAATATTTGCGCCCCTTTGCCGTTAGAGGGCTCCAAATTGTAGTTCGTAATATGTCGGTGTGTAACGTAACTACGTCGGCATGTGGGAAACAGCTTGCTATAGTCGAGTTTTGAAATCGAAGAGTTCGTCCACATATGGAGCACCGTCCCCTTCAGCAGGACAATGCCAGACCAAACACGAGCGCTGCGATATCTAAAACAATCTGACGACTTGCATTCACTGTAACAGTCCACTCTTGGCCCAATTCGATTTTCATATGTTTCCAAAACATAAAGAACACGTTCGAGGACTTCACTTTGATAGCGATGAAGCGGTGCAAGCAGACGTGTGGTTGTGGCTCCGTCAACAAAGTCAAACATACTGCAGTGACGGTATCAACAATCTGGCCTCTCGTTCGGCGAAATGTGTTCGTCGCCAGGGTGACTATGTTGAGAAATAAGTATTTAGACATGAAGAATAATGACGTTTGTTTTACTTAAAAAGTTTTAAGAGTTTCACGCAAAAAAATTCGGAGGCGTTACTTTTTAGCACGCGCTCATATTGTTACGAGTGATCAAAAAGTCAGTATAAATTTGAAAACTGAATAAGTCACGGAATAATGTAGATAAAGAGGTTCAAACTGACACACGTCCTTGGAATGACATGGGGTTTTATTAGAAGCAAAACAATACAAAAGTTAAAAAAAATGTCCCACAGATGGCTCTTCATCTGATCAGAATAGCAATAATTTGCATAACAAAGTAAGACAAAGCAAAGATGATGTTCTTTACAGGAAATGCTCAATACGTCCACCATCATTCCTCAACAATAGCTGTAGTCGAGGAATAATGTTGTAAACAGCACTGTAAAACATGTCCGGAGTTATGGTGATGTTGTCTTTCAGCATCCCTAGAGATGTCGGTCGATCACGATACACTTGCGACTTCAGGTAACCCCAAAGCCAATAATCGCACGGACTGAGGTCTGGGGACCTGGGAGGCCAAGCATGGCGAAAGTGGCGGCTGAGCACACGATCATCACCAAACGACGCGCGCAAGAGATCTTTCACGCGTCTAGCAATATGGGGTGGTTCTAATAAAACCCCATGTCATTCCAAGCATGTGTGTCAATTTTTACTTCTCTATCTACATTATTCCGTGGTTTATTAAGTTTTCAAATTTATACTGACTTTTTGATCACTCGGTACTTACTTCTCCCTGTTGTGCAGTCAATACTTCCTTTCTAAGTGATGAGTTACCCCAGAAAATTATTCCGTAAGACATAACTGAGTGGAACTATGCAAAATATGCCAGGAAGTTGATTCATTTATTTACAAGACTAGCAAGTATACTAAAAACAAAAGTAGCTGAAATTGTTTGCGAACTCAGTAATATTCTTCTTCCCGTTCAAGTTTACATCAAACTGTACATCCAAAAGTTTGGTGCATTCTATCCTAATACACAAATGATGATAGTATGCTTACCTAGGAAGCGAGAGAATTCGGATGAAGGAACCTTGTTTTTGTCGCTGGCCGTTGTCTAGCATGTCTAGAAGACTTTGTCACTGTGGCGATGGTTTGGATGATCTTGCTGTTGTCACACGCAGATATAATCAAGCTTCTTGCGGAACAGATATTTCATCGTCCGATACTCTGATCCACCGAAAATAATGCTTCTTCAGCCATGTAGATTTCGATCATCATCATTTTCAGCTTTGTCGAAACTGGAGGCCTGGACCTAACCTCTTTTAGGCTATGTCTCAGCCACTATAATTCACAGACAAAGCCTAGGAGAGGCTAAATCACAGCCTCCGTGTCGAGTCCATATTCTGCAGTGAAACAAACGGCCGCTGTGGCCGAGCGGTTCTAGGCGCTTCAGTCCGGAACCACGCTGCTGCTACGGTGGCAGGTTCGAATCCTGCCTAGGGCATGGATGTGTGTGATGTTCTTAGGCAAGTTAGGTTAAAGCAGTTCTAAGTCTAAGGGACTGATGACCTCAGATGTAAAGTCCCTTAGTCCTTAGAGCCATTTGAACCATTTGCAGCGAAACATATGGAGTGTTATACCTGCTAAAACAGAAGTTAGATGGTGCTGAGAAAAGTTTTTTACAAGCACATATTAATTAAGGACACACAGCATCAGCAAGTCTTCAGAAACAGCCACTTATTCCGCATATTTTCACTGCGGGTAAAACTGGACTTTTCAATATCGCTCTAATGTCGAAAAAAACGTGAAAATGTGAAATAAATGAGGTACACAGAAAAAATGTAAGAAGGAGAAGAATTTTTTATTTCATTTCGATCAAGGGTAGAAATTATACATGCACTGACTGAAGAATGTACAAAGTTTTATGCATGTTGTGGATTTACGCATTTTACACGAGCACAATGACAACAAAATTTATAATCCTTTCTCCTCAAGTCGGTGTTTATTGGTTTCCAAGTTATTGGGCCAGCAGTGGCGCGAGTGTAGTGTCTCAGTTATTGAACAGAACCTCGCCTATGAAATCATACCGTGGTCTAACGAACTTAGAGGTATAGACAAGGAGCAAGATCTTTCACCCTTCACCTGCTGATCAGTTTTTCGGAATGATTTCACTTAGACTGCGCTGGATTTGTAGATGTATACACACGACAAATGAAAAAAAAAGTTATGCAAGTCTAGATGCATTTACAGATAAGACTAACAAACACTTCACGAATTTCTTCAATGTCTTCATCTGACGACTGTGTGCGAACAGTGCTCGTACATTTACAAAGTAACATTCAACAAATTTTTCATAGTGCTGGCAAATTTCTTTGTGACAAACAAGCTTTTTGTTGACGCGCTGCAGCAATTTACTTTACAGTAGATGCATATATTTTAAGTTCACCACATAAAATTATTTCGAACTTCTACCAAATACGCACTATCAACTACTATGTGTGGTATATTTTTACAATATGCAGTATTTTTATGATGTAAGCTTGAAATATACTCATTCTTTTTGCAGTACTCTACACTTTAGATGAAAATATTGTAGTAACCATTACTATTATTGAAACACGTACAGTTTCAATCAAATTCGTATTGCTCATAATACGTGGTGGTGGTTAGTGTTTAACGTCCCGTCGACAACGAGGTCATTAGAGACGGAGCGCAAGCTCGGGTGAGGGAAGGATGGGGAAGGAAATCGGCCGTGCCATTTCAAAGGAACCATCCCGGCATTTGCCTGAAGCGATTTAGGGAAATCACGGAAAACCTAAATCAGGATGGCCGGAGACGGGATCGAACCGTCGTCCTCCCGAATGCGAGTCCAGTGTGCTAACCACTGCGCCACCTCGCTCGGTGCTCATAATACGTCACGAAATTTTCCTGCTTACACCCATCTGATGCAAGGTTAGTACCTAAAGGGATTTTTAAGGATGCCTAAGTCAAAATAAACAGATGCTTTACTGACTTCCTACTCTTTCATTTTCAGCAGTTGAAAAATGGTTCGCTGAATTAAAATTTGGCAGTAGTTTTCTTGGAAATGATCCACCTGAAGGACGTCCCAAAACTGCAATCATCTAGAATCTGCCCAATATTTAACTGAACGATTCATAATTTATGAAATATCTGTCACCATAGTTATATCAGAGGGCAGAGTACGCTACATTTTACACGAATAATTAACTATGAGAAAGCTTTGTGCAGGATTAATTCAATATTTATTAAATGTTGACCGTAAGCAAATGTGAAAACGAATTTCTCAGCCGTTTTTGTATTGTTTTTTAAGAGTCCAGGTGGTTTTTTTCCAATTCCCACACATAAATAACTTATTCATGACAAAAAATTATTGGAGAGGTTACAAAACTTACGATGGTAATTTTGCAGACCTTCTAGAATCGCACTTGATAGATGGAATTCACACACTGTAAACGTTAGACGAAGTGAATTGAACAAAAAGACGGCTAAGTTACGAAAGATCAAAAATAAAAACTGCATTTTTACCTGAGAAACACACGTCCGTTGCGAGACCAGACTTTTTTTTATTCTCCTCTTAACGACACAAACCGACACACACACGAATCTCAACGATTGCTTCGATTTCTCGAAGACTTAGGATTTCTCGAAGACTTAGTTTGCGGTATTACTCGTTGCGACAACGGCCGTTTCGGCTTGGATGCGTAAGTCGGAGACCCACTCTTGGCAACAGAATTTCCTTAACGGACCAACGTGAAACGGGATCAGATTAAGCCAATCCACTTTATCTCTATTCACAACTCTTTTTTTCCGAAGATTGGTAGTTCACTGCTGAGAACCGAAAAAAATTTTTTTTGGCATTTCACATAGCAAGTGATGAGCAAAATTTATTGGTCTTGGTGGTGCCATAAAATTATTTAGTACGTCTTCAACGCCCCTCTGCGAATTACTATTGCCGTAAATTTGTAGTATTCTAGAAAGCAGAATACAGTGAGCGCAGGCGTAGCCTGGCAGTGAGCGCAAGCGTCGCCTGGAGGGGACAAAATTAAAACTGTGGGGCCACAAGTCGCAACAACTTTCTTCTATTGAAATGTTTCACTTGACAAACACGAGCAACTTCAGAAATTTAGTAGGCAGTATAAATACATCTGGCTGTGTGTAGCGCTGGCGTGATGCATAAAAATGTTTTTTATGTGTGACAGCGGCGCTATACCCAGCCGGATATATTTAACGTGTGGCACTCGGCTAGTAAATTCCTGAAGACGCTCGCGTCTGTCGAGTGAAACATGTCAACAACTGAAATCTGTATGCGACGCGTGGCTGCTCCACAATTTTAAAATAGAATTTGTTTGTCAGAAAATACAAAATTAATTCGACTTGTGCGGGTGAGTTGATACTTAGCAACTGACCGAACGATTTTAAGCATGCAAGTTATCATCGTGAAAGTGTTGGTCTTTGCAGAGTCTTGCTATTATCTGCACGGATACTTTTTGTACTACCACAAGTCTGTTACAGCAGCGCAGTACAAATTCCGAAAGAGCAGACAAAGGCACAGGCAATGATAAGCAAGTAGGAGCAGAGTCACCATACGCTAAAGAAGAATGTATTAGAGAAAAGTTTCAAGTAAAACCACTCCATAGTACAAGATCCGATAGAATCACAGGTAAACAGTTGAAGAGCTGCATAAGAGAAAACAGGTCTCTTGCGGGGATAATACAAGGGCGTGCTGAAAAGTAATGCCTCCGAATTTTTTATGTGAAACCTCAAAGCTTTTTACACAAAACAAACGTTATTCACATTCTACATCTTAATTCGTCATGTCTACATATTTATTTCTCAACATGGTCACCCTGGCGACGAACATATTTCTCCAAATGAGAGACCTGTTTGTTGATACCGTCACTGTAGACTTTACAATGAAATGAACACCCATAGCTGCTTACAGGCGTTGACATACATAGATGAAAATGTGTGCCCCGACCGGGACTCGAACCCGGGACATGTCCGAAAGAACAGATACTATCTTAATAAATATACTGTAGACTTTGTTGACGGAGCCACAACCTCGCCTCTGCCCGCACTACTTCATGATTATCACAGTGAAGTGAAGTTTCGGAAACAGATCAAAATCGGATGGAGCGAAGTCGGCACTGTATAAAGGATGATCGATGATAGTGAACTGAAGCCGCCGGAGTGTTTCAGATGTTGCAGCTCTCGTATGTGGTCTGGCATGCTGAAGCAGAGGGAGCTCCATGTGGGACGAACTCTTCGAATTCGAAACTCGAGTACAGCCCGCTCTTTCTCACGCACCGGCATAGGTACATTACATACCGACATGATACACGCTGCAATTCGGAGCCCCCTAATGGAAGAGCGCCGCAAATATCTGAGTTGAAGAATAAAGATGTAGAACATTAATAACTTTGTCTTACTTAAGAAGCTTTAAAAAGTTTTCACGCAAAAAAATTCGGAGGCATTACTTTTCAGCACGCCCTCCTATAACTGGTATAACGAGAAGCCATACACGGCACTGATAGTGAACACTATATTCAGCTTGGTACAACCAAAAGAATTTTAGGTATCAATAAATTACAGGTTAAGAGAAGCGAGAAAGATGTATTGGCAGCCAACTCCAGTTCCTAAAACGAATTCTTTGCAAGAACCAAATCACATTACGTGAGTGCTGCGTAATATTCAACTTACATGCATTTTAAGCTCTCGAGTACAGTTTCATACCCAAGAAGACAACTGCAATGAAGATGTGTCAAATTTAAGTTAAATCAAGGCGTATTAATTCTTGGGGAATATACATGGTGTTTCCGTGACAGCGTGACGTAGAGGATGCTGCACTGTACAATTTGAGGTAGGGAACATGAGGTCGGAGAATCCAGCTTAAGGAGATCTTGATGTAAACTTGTCTACCGCTGTGTCTATCATTACTGTTCTCCAGCTTATTTACAACTAATAAGCGTACAAGCTAATACGTACTGTGCTGTTTATTTACACGAACACTTTATTTCCTGCAAAGAAACATGGAGGATAGGCCTGTTTACTGGGAAGTCTACCTGGCTGTGTGAATGGCCGCTTGTACTTGAGGTTCGTGCAAGGAGATATCTAAAGCCACTTGTGTATGAGACCCCAGTGTTAACGCGGGTGGAATTAGTTGCCAGAATTGCAGCTGCCTGTGGTGTGATTCGAAGCACACCACGTATATTCGTCAGGGTGCGTCAGAATCTTGTTCGCCGATGTCATGATTGCACTGACGTTGATGGCCGTCAGTTTCAGCACATTTTGTAAGATACAGTACAAATGGTATGTTCATTGAGTTAATAACGGTATTTGCAATTAACTGTAACTAATGTAAATAAAAAAGTACACAGTAATGTGATTTTATTCCTATTATCTCCTTAAGCTGGCGTCTCCGACCCCAGGATTAATACCTCAAATTGTTCGGTGGATCATCCTCTATGTCTTGTTAAATTTTTGCACGTACTTAAGGAAACATCTTGTATGTGTTCTGTAGAACCTGTTTTTGACATTTTCCTCCCCTTCGATGATACTCTCACTATGGATCCATGGAACGAACAGGGTGCCTTAATTGAGAGTTCAGACTTGTTTAGCTGATTCGGTCATCCTGATTTGTTTTTCTCATGGGCTTCACAAATAGTTTCAGGTGGATGCTGGGACAGTTTCTACTTATTGGTCATGGCCGACACCTCTCCTTATCATTGCCTATTATCAACACTTGTGAAATTAATGAAATGCGTAGTTCGAGTTGCTTTTTATGACGTTCTAAGATTAGTCTCTGGATCATGGTAATAAAAACATTCCATAATAATTCCTTATCACAGATCATCATGGGAGGATACGAATATCACGCATCTGCAGCCCACACAATAGCAGAAAAGGCGTTTCCAAGATGACAACGCTTCATTTCGTAGTATTTGCTCTTTCTGCGTTGTTTCATAAACTTATGGCGTCTTTTCTCAGCCGACTTGAATATTTTGAAGCATCTGCGGCCCGTTTATTTATTCCGAAAATCTGTATCCATTCATTCTATGACGATTCGCAACTGCACTTGGAATTCAGTGGCCCTGATCACACGAGGTAGTATTTCTCTCAGCGAGATCTGGGCCATGTGTGGGTGTAAAGGACATACGGACGAAATTTAGTTAACGTCCATCTACGCTAAACGTCAACAGAGTCTCGTGTTGTGGAACCAAAACGCCCATTCATCATAAATGGATCGCGCTAGACGGAACGTCGTCGAAGCGTGATGTTCTGGTACACAATAGTGAACAGTAAATACGAAGATATGAAACACCGTCAGTCTTACAGAAAATTGTGATTAACAAGAGGAGGCCGCCAATTGTGAAATTCAGATTCGATTCATACTGCGCATAATAAAAGCTCATGGCCAGAGGTGTAATGTCGCAAAGCACCAAGATGCACTTCTCAGCCGTTGTCGAGAAAATCGACAGTTAAAAGAAACCGTTGCGGTGAAATACTCTCTACGATTAACAGCTTTCTACAGCGTCATGGCGCAGCGGTAAGCGCTCGGGCTTGTAATCCGAAGGTCGCCGGATCGAATCTCGCGCCATGCAATTTTTTTTATTATTAATTTTTTTGTAATTCAAATATACTATTAATGAATTGCTTATGCATGTTGGTGAAGGCGGATCGCTCTCCAATTGTACCGCCTCCATTTTTCCGTTTTTTTAACAGGGTGTACCAAAGCTCTCCCGTCCGCACTGATTTTCGACGATGTTATAAGTTGCTCTAGGGACCGCATCTACCTTCTTTCGAAGTTATCAGGCAACTACGCTGTAATGCGGCGGCTCGTTTCGGCCCATTCAACATCTGTCCTTCAAGTGTAACGAGCGAGTAACGGAGTTTATATTTCATACCTGCCACAGCGAATTTGTGCTAGTGGGGTCTCTATTCTAATTCGAACGTTTGACTTACGCTATACGTATTCGTTTCGGAATATCGTTTCTACGTCTTCCGTTAACTATACGTTGTTAACATTATGAAGACAATTAATAACATTTGTGAAATACAACTTTGTTTGCGGAAAACATAATGATGTTCGAAGTCGCCAGTTTTTCCACGACAAACGACTTTCAACAACTTATTATATGCATAATTGTTGCAACTGATTGCCGGGAATTTTATATATATATATATATATATATATATATATATATATACATATATTTGAATTACAAAAAGAAATACTAAAAAAAAAAGTTGCATGGTGCGAGATTCGATTCGCCGACCTTCGGATTACAAACCCGAGCGCTTACCGCTGCGCCACGACGATGTGGAAAACTATTAATCGTAGAGTATTTAACCGCAACGGTTTATTTTAACTGTGGATTTTCTCGACAACGGCTGAGAAGTGCATCTTGGTGCTTTGCCACATTACACCTCTGGCAATGAGCTTTTATTATGCGCAGTATGAATCGAATCTGAATTTCACAATTGGCGGCCTCCCCTTGTAAGTCTGAGCACTAGGGAATTAACAACTGTAGTAGCCGTATTCTTTAAGAGCCTCCGCAAAATTGATAATCGAAGTTCTTCATCAAGTTTAAGTGGTAAAATACACACAGCAGAGGGAACTGAGAGAACAGGAGAAATGACGCTTTAACATTTTAAAATATAAATAAAACCAAAAGCCCAACTCCGCCCGAAAAGGCCTTGGAGGTCGCGACGGAACCGATCGCCCGCCGCGTCTTCCTCAGCCGATATGCCTGTCTTGATGCGGATATGGAGGGGCATATGGTCTGCACACGGCTTTCTCTGCCTTTGTCAGATTTTGTAACCGGAGTCGTTACTTCTCCCTCAAGCAGCTCCTCAATTGGCGTCACACGGGCTGATTGCATCCCGCTTGCCAACAGCGCTCGGTAGACATGGACGCTCACCCATCTGAGTGCTAGCCAAGCACAACACCTCTTAACTTGGGTCAACTGACGGGAACCGGTGTTACCATTGTTGCAAGGCTTTTGACCCTTAAGACATAAAAACATTAACATTTACTTGCTCAAGCAAAAGTATGCAGAACAACAATATTTAGAAACTAGAGTGATGCTAATTCACGCTGTGTAGCTTAATCCGATGAGTCACGTTTTTGCCTCATAGAGCGGATGGAGGTCGGAGTATCCGGACCGTGTTGGGTTTTTGGTTTTATTTATTTTTTAAAATGTTAAAGCGTAAAAAACTCTTTGTACCTAATACTGCAAGACCATTAAGCGATGTGAACGGCTGGGAAATGTTTCGCTGCCATACTCTAGGATGATCATTCTAAGTGACATCACAGTTCATACATTATGCAGCTGAAGTTGGTCATCGACATACCCAAATTTCCTTGCAGCAGTATTAGTAGCTCTGAGATATTGAAGGAAGTGGGAACAATAACAGATCCCTACGGTAACTTACTGGTCAGCGCCCTCTGTTACTATCTACGTGACCTAACACACCTATCAGAAATGACCAGTGATTCTGAATTCCCTAGTCACACCGACAATTATAAACAGAAAGTCTATACAAGTGGGGAAAACTCTCAACATGAAATTGCGACTGCGAAGGTTCAGGACAATATATCTGACACCTCATCGAAGAATGTGAGCTGAGGCCACGCACTGTTGATCCAGTGGAGTTCTTCATTCTAACACCCACGCGCCTTTAATGAACTTGAGTGGCAACTAGTCCTTGCACATAAAATTTATGTTTTAAATGAGTATTTTTTCTTGTAATACCTTATGTGTCATACGATAAATAAAATAAATTTTGGATAAAACTGTTGGTCACAAACCAAGATAAAATAGATATTCCACTTCTCAATATAGAATGTCGAAAGAACGCGAAGATAAGTGTTGAGATGCACGAAGGAGGGCATCTTTACAGAAAGCATCCGAAAAGAAATACAACGCAGCAAGCGTGCAATAAATAAATAAATAAATTAAATTAAATAAACTGTTACTTGGTGGGCGGGGAAGTGCTATACAGAGAGAGAAAAGTTGGCAAATGATCGGGCGAGCGAAACAGTTGTTCTGACATATGTTACTAATAGTGAACAATACGTATGTTTTTGGATACAGTCCGCCTTTAGCAAAACACAATTTTGTTTTTTAACCCAAACGCAATAGTCAACAAGCCCGCCCGGCTAGCCGCGCGCGCTGTTTCCCGAGCGGGAAGGCGTACCGGTCCCCGACACGAATCCGCTCGGTGGTTTAGTGTCGAGGTCCGGTGTGCCGGCCAGACTGTGGGTGGTTTTTAAGGCGGTTTTTCATCTACCTCGGCGAATGCGGGCTGGTTCTCCTTATTACGCCTCAGTTACACTATGTCGGCGATTGCTGCTCAAACACTGTCTCCACGTACACCATAATTACTCTACCATGCAAACATTTGGGGTTACACTCGTATGGAACCGTGGGGGAGGGGGGCGGGTTCACTGGGGGCCGAACCGCACAATAGCCCTGGCTTCGGTGTGGGGTGGCGGTGAGGTGGATGGACTGCTGTGGCCTGTTGTGGGGTTGTGAATCACTGAGGGCTATGGCGGCTCGAAGCCTCTCCGTCGTTTCTGGGTCTCCGGTTCAATACACAATAGTCAACATGGCAGTTACAGAAAAACGGGAAATATTTCTCGAAAAATAAATTCAGAATTGTTCGCATTCAGCAAGCTAACAGATTGCATCCGTAGCATGTATCACTTTTCCGAGAGATTAACCAGCGGCATCGCAGCAGATAGATGGAGTTGTGATACGATATCATCACAATTCTTCACAGAACCCAGTATGTGCGAATCACCTAAAACTGAATTTAAGAAATATGTATTATTGGGTCGCTGAAAATCCCTACTGGCTGAGGGAGGCTGAACGTCAGAGGCAGTGGAGTGGAACTTTTGATGTGGGATTACTGGAGGGTATGTGATTCGTGTTTGCTCTTACCGAAGTGCTATCGGCTCTCCTAGAGGAAGTATCACTTGGTGGATGTGGTAACAGTACCATCGGCGAGCAGATCACTACCCACTTGTGGATAGAAAAGCGCTCACCCAGCTCTTTCCTGGGCCCTGGTAAGAACGTGAAGGCGTTGTCATTTGGCCTGCACATTTGACCGATTTGACCTGCACATTCGCCTGATTGTACCCACTAGACTTTTCCTCTACCGTATGCCCAAATATGAAGACTACGCACACGTTGCAACAACCTAAAAGAATATAAAACATCGCAGTCTTGCAGTATGTGCAAAGGAAATTTTTCAGTCTCTCCTGTAGTCCTTACACCAGCGACTGCAAATGTGTACTGAAGTATACAGCCGGCATTCCGAACCTTTAATGCCGTAAATGGAATTTTATGTATTTTTGACTACTTTCTTTTGCTTTTGTTGTTCTTTCATTTTTGTTGCTGCTGCTGATATTTTAAGTTTGCAAGTGTGTATTTCAAAATTAAAGTCATGTTAATTATGTTGTTCGCGCATAGATATAATGGGAAAGTCTTTATAGAGGGTGAACGTTAACAAAACCGACAAGCTACAGGGACTGATTCTCGATTGGAAATGGAGGGAAATGTTCTATGAACATGTATCCGGAACTGCATCGTTGCCACGGTAGGTGGCGCTGACAAATGACAATTCCTATGACCGCATGCCGTGTCTGTTGCAGGCTGTGTGATGGCCGCAGCGTACTATAAGCAGCAGAATGGTCCGGTATTCATGACGGAAACAAGCCGAAATGGTGTTTATGTAGGGCTAGGCAGATGGAAACAGTCGAGAGACAGCACGGCTGTACCAAAGAAGTACCCTCACAGAAGCCAAATACATTACACAACATTTCAGCCCGTTTTGTGCGTTTGTGTGATCGTGGGTCCCTTTAGACAGACGAACGTGCAGGGAGGCGGCGGACTGTGCCTACACCAGATCTGGATGACCGACTCAAAGGAAGGCCTCGGCGCTTGTTGGTGACGTCACGTCAGCTAGGCACGGCGAACGCCAGGTCTTTTGCAGGCAGAAACGCCTGGGCGTGCTTATCACTATAAATCTCTTATTTTTGGACAAAATGTTTGGTATTGTTTTGGATGCTGCAGTTTTATTTAGATGAAAGATTTTCTTACTATCCTAAAGCTACAAATGAAGATCGTAGTTCTGTATTACTGAATCCTGTCGAAACAAACGTTGATCAATATGAGAAGATGCTTTGCCCCATTGCAAGCTTCGGAAATTTTACATTCAAGTAACTATATTTACTTAATCCATTTTGTTATCGAAACTTATCCCAACCCCCTTACAATGAACTCGTTCCTTTTATTTATTTATTTTCGTTTGACATCGTCACTGGAAATGTGAACTAATTTACATGTGTAAATGTCCAACTGTTGCCAGTCATTAGATTACAGTCGTTTTCAACGAAAGGAATTCTAAACAGGAAACAAAATAGCTTCATACATCGAAAATACTGCTGAGCTTAAACTTTTTTAAACATGCACATTAGAAAAGATAAATATTCCCCTCTTGCAACTAAAAGGAGAAACTTTATAAGATAAAAAAATTTTATTTGATAAAACAAGTACCTCTCTTTTGCCTCTTCTTCTGTCCCCCACCCCCTCCCGAACGTGTACAATCGCAAGATATTTCATTAACATTCAGTGCTCCTCACCCCATAGTCAACCAAGATACCTAAAGAAGAGCACCAATATGTTCACAGTTTCTTGTAAAAGCAACCCAGTACAAACGTAACTTCCTCAGATTTACAAATAAGGTAAAGAAGCACGAATTCTGTAGCTGCTGGACCATGAAGTTTTTTTTGTATGTCAATCCTTAAAACAGGTGGAAATTTAAGTTCAGGAGTACACTATTTGTTAAGAAGTGTAATGAATTGTACAATTAATTGATTGCAGAAATCTCTCATAACAATGTATGTTGGTCAACTACCGCCAATAATTTCACATTTTCCTGTGTCAGAGAGGGAGACACCACCATTATGAGTATGCCTGCAACAGACCTGGCGTTCACCGTGCCTAGCTGACGTGACGTCACGAATAAGCGCCTAGGCCTTCCTTTGAGTCGGTGTTGGTTCTACAGGGTATAGAGACGAACCCTAGCACAAGCTCCAGGCAAGTGGTCCGCCAACATGGTTTAAACCACGTACCGTTATGTGTATCCTGCATGCCAAGCGCTATCATCCCTATCACGTGCAATCCCATGGAGGCCACTTTGTATATCTGTTGTAACATGGATGTGATGCAACTCTGTACTATGTTGTGGGACGATTTGTTGTCATTGCACGCACGCCGTCCATTTCCGGACGCATGTTCGTATGACCTTTCTTCCTCCATTTCCAGTCAGGAATCCATCCCTGCAGTTTTCGGTTTTATTAATGTTCACCCTGTACAATAATTTCCTGGGATTATAAATCCCATTCAGTTTGTGGTATTCACCTTTGTTTAAACGCTCTGCCAGAAACGCGAGCAAAATTGGAGAGCCGGCCGTGGTGGCCAAGCGGTTAAAGGCGCTACAGTCTGGAACCGCGCGGCCGCTACGGTCGCAGGTTCGAATCCTGCCTCGGGCATGGATGTGTGTGATGTCCTTAGGTTAGTTAGGTTTAAGTAGTTCTAAGTTCTAGGGGACTGATGACCACAGCAGTTGAGTCCCATAGTGCTCAGAGCCATTTGAACCATTTTTTTTCTAGGGGACTGATGACCTTAGCAGTTAAGTCCCATAATGCTCAGAGCCAGAGCCAAAATTGGAGAATCATTCTTTGATTCCATGACTTTTGCACTCATATGGTGTGTCGATCCGAACAAAACTGTGTCTCGTATCGGCTTTAAACTAAAATTTTGCTCATCCATTCCGAATCTGTAACTAGGCTCCCATATGCATCAACGTGGAGTGCCCCATCAGCCGATCCGGACAATTTCGTATGATAACACTAACTTCCGCAATCGGAAATCAGTTCGATGTTCGAAACAGGTCACTGCTAAGTATTTTAAATAACTCAAAACTATTTTGCAGTGAGAGAGGCGCGACTTAATTCATATCTTTGAGATATACGATTGTAGCGTGAGAAATTACTGTAGTTCCATTTGAAAAAGCGAAGTTAGTACCTCTGTATCTGTAATTAACATAACTATGACAAAAGAATGTGCAACGTTCAATGAAAACTCTCTTACAGATCATCTAAATGAAAACAGAATTACATTACCCTAAACTGTCCCGGATATACTTTAGGTGAACAGCTTAGCTGAATCTGCATAAATAACAGATTAAAGGTTTGGCTCTGAGCACTATGGGACTCAACATCTGTGGTCATAAGTCCCCTAGAACTGAGAACTACTTAAACCTAACTAACCTAAGGACATCACGCACATCCATGCCCGAGGCAGGATTCGAACCTGCGACCGTAGCAGTCGCGCGGGATTAAAGGTTTCCAATTGTTTATTGCTGTTCAGGAACTCCCCTGTGATACGTAAGGCGTTGTCAAAAAGAAACAATTTTAATTTGAGTTTGATAACACTACTACAGTCCGTCACAAATTTTGATTGTGAAAGTCTCAAACATATTTACTCCAGGAATGATCATTCATTAGCATCACAGGACGTATTCCTTTCATGCGATAAGTACTGAACTCCTTGAGTAGATTCAGGACGACACTGCACCAAACGCAAAATAACTATCTTAGAGGTAAGTTGCTACTGTAAAGGTCACGTATTTTACGAACATACAAAGTGTTGGAAAAATATATGGTCCCTGGCCGCTGCAAAGGTGTTACAATATAGTTACGTTGTAGCAAATCTCTAATCCGCTGGAGACTACACAAGATTCCTAGTTGGAAAATTATGTACTCCAGTTATTAGCAGAGTAGTTGTAAGCAGAGCAGGGACATTATAGAGTGTGGCGCCTGCCTTTTGTTTCACTGTTGTTCTTTACACCGTTCAACAAATCGAAAATGGTTGTCAATGAAATAAAATCTGTGGCGTATGTGAGATCTTCGCCACCGGCGAAGTTCTCGGAATACTTCAAAATTTGAAAAAAATTCTTTCAGTCATGGCTAGTAATATGTTAATGTTTTCAGGCTGGAGAGATACCACACGATTATTTTGGAGAAGTTGAGAGATCATAGGCGAGGAAGAAAAATAGGTTCAACGTCTCGAGTTCAATGGGATTCTTAGAGACGGAGTTCATGCTTGGATGGGACAAGGAAGGGAAACGAAATTGGCTGGGCCTTTTCAGCGGAACCATCGCGGCATTCGTATTCAGCGAAGCCAGAAAACTTAATCAGCACAGCTGGACAGTAATTCGAATCCCGGTCTTACAGACCATGAGTCTTGTGCCATAATCAGTGGCATAACTCATTCTACACTGACAGAATGTATCTGCCGAGTAGTAGTCTCTTATTTGCTAGCGCTCCTGTCGTTAAGAGCTATGTGAGATATTCATTAACAGTCTCTACAGGCACTGAAAGAAAAAGTGGTTTCGCAAGAAGACACCTCCGAGCTTCTTTTGATGAAGTAAGATTAAACCTCATGATTTCCTTCTCCAAATTAATAGGCTACTGTGGGTAAATTTGTTCCAGGTCCAGCCAGAATAGTGCGGAGCAAGGTGACGGCTCCTCACCCCTTTAAACGGCATTAGGTGAAATACGTCCGGAACCTCATGTCACAAAGATTACGAAAATTTAGATTTTCATCGGAATATTTGTTGTAACACTAGAAATGAAATTTCGAATAGTTGCTGATTCTGCCACACGATAACAAAAATAATGAAGCGATAATAACGACTATGGGGGAGGGGGGAGGGGGAAGAGCCATCAGCGTAACATTCCCGATGAGCATTGTGCTGTTGTTACGAGGTTGTCTGCAGGTACTGGAAAGACTGACGTTTCACTGAATAAGGAGGCTGCTAGACAGCTTAAATGCTTCGCATCACGTCTTTGTCCCTACTTGTATATTAATGCATGGTGTTGGTAATGAGTTTGGACTTGTGCGCTCAGAAGCGAGGTCACCAGTGCACAGTCACGAATGTGATGCATTAATTTTGTTACAAAATTCGATATGGGTAAGAAACTTCCTGGCAGATGAAAACTGTATGCCGGACCGAGACTCGAACTCGGGACCTTTGCCTTTCGCGGGCAAGTGCTCTACCAACTGAGCTACCCAAGCACGACTCACGCCCGGCTTTACTTCTGCGAAAGGCAACGGTCCGAGTTCGAGTCTCGGTCCGGCACACAGTTTTAATCTGACAGGAAGTTTCATTTCAGCGCACACTCCGCTGCTGAGTGAAAATCTAATTCTCTAAATGGGTAAGATTATAGAAATATTATTAGTATACCCTACTCATCCTACTACGAAATATGCGCAATCTATTATGAACACTACATTAAAATCTGTAATCTCTTCCAGATTACAAGCATTTTAATAGAAAGACAGGTATCTGAAATGATAAGGACGTTATTTATAGCTATTTAATTGTGAAAGGAACGGGATAACCCAGCAGTTCTGAGACACTATAAAATCTCTGCCTGACCAAGTTATGTGGGAGTCAAGACAACATAAAAATACGCTATACATTTGCTCTTCGTCATCTATAAGGGCAGTCAAAGGAAACGGGGCAGACGGAAAAATGTTAGTAATCTCTTTCTATTTCAAAAGTAATCGCCATAACTGCTAATACATTTATTCCACTGTGACACAAGACGGTCAATGCCTTCACTGAAAAACGTTTGCGATTGCCTACGGAACAATGATTGTACCCAGGCGTGCACCTCTTCGTCCGAAGCAAATAGAGGGCCACAAATGTCTTACTTCACCTCCAAAAATATGGAAATCGCATGGGAAGAGATCGGGACCGTATGGAGGACGTGTAAGGGTTTTCCAGAGAAGCTTCTGCAGTGTAATCGAAACATCCTTGACAACATGACGGCGGGCATTATCCTGCAACAGAATGATATCGTCCATCAACATTCCTGGGAGTTTGGACTTGACGGCGAGCTTAAAATTTTTGCAAAGTGTCCACGTACCACTCTGCGTTAATTGTGCGCAGTATTCCGGAATGTCTATAAGCAGCGGGCACTTAAACTCAAAGAAAAAAGCCATCGTGACTTTCCCGGAGTTGGCGTGCCTGTTGTTTGGATTACGCTGCAGGAGCTTCGCTGGGAAGCCCTTACACATCCTCCGTACAGTCCTGATCCCCTCCATACGATTTCCATATTTTTGGAGACCTGAAGAAAGACTGTCGATTTCCTTCGGACGAAGAGATGCACCGCCCGGATACAATCATGGTTCCGTTGGCAACCGCAAACATTTTCCCACGAAGGCATTGACCATCTCGTCTCATAGTGGGATAAGTGTATTAACAGTTATGGCGATTGCTTTTGAAATAATAAGAGTTTACTTCCTTTTTTCCATCTGTCTCGTTTATCCCCTATAGATGAAGAAGAGCAAATGTAAAGCGTATTTGTGTGACTGCCTCTATATTACAGACGACAGGTCACTTGGTGTGTGAAGGGCCTTTCTCTTGTTTGCATGTAAAATACTAGTATTTAAAATGTACTGATTTCCGGTGGGAGGAGATAAATGTGATGTCAGCGGTCAATGTCCAATGCGGAGGTCTGTGAACACTACTTCATCCTTCCAAAGAGGCTGAAATGAAGAGCACCACGGATGGACTGTCGAATTCACCGATACCATGTATTTGAATCCCCATTGATTTTTAGGCTGTTTCCCACATCCGGCTAGGTGAATACCGGGCTGGTGCCCACGCCTAGCCTCACTTACATGTCGACCCTGTGAAGACAAGGGATAAGCCCAGGAAAAAGAATAAGAGGAGGCTAGGCACAGCAAGCTAAACTGACGGGGCAGCCTATGTTATACCTTTAACTAGAGTCGTTACTGTACATATTCGTCTCTGATATGAAGTAATATTAAGGGGGGTAGGACGTCAAACGGGCCGACTTGGAGCAGGAAAGGCATCACAGGACATTTTAATTTCCAGTGTCTATACTTTTACAAATAAATTCATAAAACTTTGTCAGCATCACCAGGTAGGATTCAGGATTCACAATCATTGCAGTGGAAGTTCGAAAACATAACAAAATAATTTTCTTTTACGTGTGAAATTTCATCATTTTTTCACTTACTAATGGCTGCATTTGTTGCCATAGGTACACTTTTCTTCATAAGTTAGAGGGGTTCTTCGACGAATTTTGCACAGCATACATACCATACTTACAGGTGTATGAAACTCTAGAATGTATTTAATTTATGAAAAAACGAATGATCTGTTGTATTTAAAACTTCATGTTTATAAAAACACAAATTTTGTAGTCAATTATCTCAATTTTTACCATAGTTTGTAATAGATTTGGAAAATTCTAGAGTTTCATACACCTTTAAGTATGGTTTGTATGCTGTGCAAAATTTATCGAACCATCTCTCTTACTTATGAAGAAAAGTGTACCTATGGCAACAAATGCTGCCATTAGTAAGTGAAAAAATGATGAAATTTCACATGTAAAAAAAAAATTACTTCGTTATGTTTTCGAACTTCCACTGCTATGAGTGTGAATTCCGAATCCTTCCTCGTCATGCTGACAAAGGTTTATGAATTTATTTGTAAAAGTATAGATAGTGGAAATTAAAATGTCCTGTGGTGCCTCTCCTGCAGACGTCCTACCCCCCTTAAAATACACTGCTGGAAAACAAGTTGCACACCTGGAAAGACGACATCGATTTTGTTCCGATGACGACATATGCCACCTTGGGGATAGAAGATGTACTGATTATTGTTTCAACGTCGTCCGCCAACAGATAAAGTAGTGGCATAGCTACAGAGCGCCATCTGTCTCTACCCTTTAATAGGGAATGCTCACAGCCAGAAGGTTCAGCGTGGTGCAGACATGTGAATCAAGCCGCAACCACGCAACGGAAAACGCACCTGTGCTTCTTACAGCCAACTGAGCAAGTTTGCAAGGAGTCAAATTGACGGTTTCAGAATGGCGGGATGGCCCATACGGAGAAATGACAAACAAATTGGTCGTGCTGCTCCAGTTGTGCAACTTGGTATCAGTGGTCAAGTAAATATTTTCACACCCATAGACGAGGTTCTGGACGTCCACGCAGCACAGACGCTTGTGAGCCCAGACGTGTCAGAATAAACTGTTGGGAACCGGTTGTTAGCAATGATACCACGACCACGCACACCTCTCGCGCGTTTTCCACTCACGCCACAGAATCGACGTGCACGGGTCGACTGTTGCCGTCAGTGAACCACATGGAAGGTGGAAGGGCGCATTGTGGTACAAAATGGTCCAAATGGCTCTATGCACTATGGGACTTAACATCTGAGGTCATTAGTCCCCTAGACTTAGAACTACTTAAACCTAACTAACCTAAGGACATCACACACATCCATGCTCGAGGCAGGATTAGAACCTGCCGTGTGGTTCCAGACTGAAGCGCCTAGAACCGCTCGACCACAGCGGCCGGCCGCATCGTGGTCTTCAGCGATCAAAGCAGAATCTGCCTGCACGCAAACGATGGTCTTTTGCGCGCACGACGTTGCCTTATCAGCGCTGTCTCGCAGAGTGCATTCATCCAAAACACACTGGCTCCACCCCAGACCTCATAGTCTGGAGTGCGATAAACTACAACTATCTTTCACCTTCGGTGTTTCTGGAAGGGACGCTAACCATCGATCGGTACGTGCAGAATGTAGTTAGACTCGTTCTCTTGCCGTTCTTGCAACGGCAAGGTGACGTGTTGTTCCAACAGGATAATGCCAGCCCACATTCTGTTGCTGATCTCCACCGTCTCAGATTAATCTGGGCTCTATAAACATAAAAGAAAGGTAGTTGTTTTAGCCTTGTTTCGGGATATTAATATTTGCTATACTAATATATCTACTCTACTATCTACAGCAAATGATTTTGTGACTCATTGGGAGTTGTTATATATTTGCTCAATGAATCAACGAACAACAGCAGTCGTGACGCCAGATTCCAAGTGTCGAACTCTGGATACTTTGCGAATCACGAGGAGTTGCCACCAAGTGGCAAGAGACGATTTGTTTACCTCGGTACACTAACTGGATGTGCTGTTTGTTCTGCTTTTAACTGAGGACGTAACAATACCATCATGAATAGCACCAAAGGCTTGAAATATGAAGGTCGCTCCGATAGGAACGGGTATGTGGCTGGACTGAAAAGTAACAAACAGATATCTGTGCGTAGTTCTCGCTTCCCACGCGCGGGTTCCCGGGTTCGATTCCCGCCGGGGTCAGGGATTTTCTCCGCCTCGTGATGGCTGGGTGTTGTGTGCTGTCCTTAGGTTAGTTAGGTTTAAGTAGTTCTAAGTTCTGGGGGACTTATGCTCAGAGCCATTTGAACCATTTGAACTGTGGAGTTCACTATGGGTTTGTACAGTCAGCCAGTAGTGAAACAGAAATGCTCAATGAAATTCAGTAGGAGACACTAAAAGAAGTTGTTATGCATGCGGGAAGCCATAGTCTTAAAAGTTTGGCTAACCATAGCTGAATACGAGGCAAGAAACATATTACTCCATCGAACTTCAATACTGTCATAACCAGAAGAGTAAATTAGAAGAATAAAAATTGAACTTGAAAAGAGCGGAGCCTCCATAGTGTTCGATGCCGTTCTGGGACAATTTTTTGACAAATTAATTGTAAAAATAGAAAAGTAAAATTTTCTGTTTTGGATATTAATTATTTAAATGTGTTGTTGTTCTATTAGCTCTTCCAGAGAAAATATTCTCCTCTGATATAATCGCTATATCTTGACTGATGTACTGGTTATTTTGTTCATCATGTGTGAAGTCATTAAGGATAAATTAGTTAAAATAATTTGTTTCCAGGTCCTGATTTACATTAAAGTTATTCGTAGAAACCAAGCTTTTCTTTGAGTGACGTCTCAAATGTCTACCTGACAGTTGTGAAACGATGTTACACGAGCTATAGTAGCCTAGTTAAAGTACGAAATGAAATGTCTTCTGCATTTGTGGTCTCAAATGCATTGCAACGACATTGTGCTATGGCACCAGTTCTCTTCTAGATATATTATGACAAAGCTCTTAAGATTTGGAAAAGAAAATTTCGTAGCGTGGAAATAACAGCCTCGTAGTGAGTCACTTACGCTGTCCTTTCTACCGACGACCTGATGATTGTAGCTGGAGTTACAGAAGGTACATTATCCAAACGCCGCAAAAAGAATGTGATAAAATAATCTATTTGAAGAAAACAGAATATCTAAGACAAGGCACAATGAGTGACAACATCTGGAAATTGTAACAGAGGAGACTGAATGCAGCAAATCGTAATTGGGATCCAGTACGTAAAACTTTAAAATTACGGGTGGTACAAAAACAAGTATTAGGGTTTACGTGCAATATGTCAAGTGAATTCCGCACTGTGAAGCAGAGATATTACAAGTAAAAAACAAACAAGATAGCTGTAGAGAGTATTTGCGTTTGTAGGGTGAAGAGTACTGGCACTGGAATTTGATCATACAACGAAGGCTTTCACGACCGGATGTTTCAGCTACTGAGAAATTTTCCGGGTTGTATGGCCGTGGCCTATGCAACTTTTCAATCCCTGACGTTTCGTCGGCAACCAGGAGCACCTCCGAAGATGCCTTGGACAAAACGTCAGGGATTGAAGAGTTCCATGGACCACGGCCATACAACCTGGAAAAATTCTCAGCAACTGGAATTTGACTTCTGGATGAAGGGTAGTGACATTTCTAAGATGACTCATGTGTGAATTAACTCCATAAATGAACATATGGGAGTCAAGGAACAGTTTTAAATACAACTGAGGCGAAACGTCTACTCTAGAAAAACGTTCTATCGTAAGGAAGGAAAGTAGGAGATCCAGCTAGAAGGTGCCAGAAGCCTGTGTGCTGCAATGCTCGCTAGACGATTATAGCCAGTGGACTGGCAAGGTAAGAGGAGATGGATGTTGGGAACATAGAAAAGGCTACAGCAGTAAAATATCGGCACTTAAATGTAGTTAGGTTTCACTCAGCAGAGTAATTGTTTGTCACGTTATCTCATATTCTTCGCTAGTTAAAAATTTGACGCGGATCATATCTACAAAATTTTCATTTTCGGGGCTTGCAAATTCTAAATACAAGCTTCTTACTCCAACAGAAGATAAGCGATGTGGAATTTACGTTTTACGTGGCTTAAAGCGCTACACAAGTATTAAAAAAGTAATTGCCATCAGGGTTTACATACCTATCAATTACTGGATTGCAATCTTCAGCTGTGTAGCCAGGGCCGCCGTTGGACACCCCTCCGTAATTAAAACACATTTGTGAACCATAATTGGCTAAATATTAACCATAAGACTGCTTAAGACCCATACGGATTGAATTAAGATTAAACCGAGCAACTGAAGATGAAGCAGCCTATCCTTAGTAAGAGAGCAATAATAAATAAGCCGTATCACGCATTCTCCACAAGATGAATATTCTGTTTAATGAGCTTCTCTTTCGATTCATTACGCTGAAAACTCAATGATAACTTTATCAGTTAAGCGAATATTAAGAGCACAAGTAACTGGCATTCTGTTAGTCTTTTCTAAAAACGTGTTTTGGATTCCAGTACGAATTATTTCTTGTTATTTGACGTGTAGAAAACCGACTGGAAGTTTTTTTCATTTAATAATCTATCCGTCCGATTGTTTTCTTTTTTAAAAAAGAAGAAATATTTTAACGATCTCTCCATTGTTTTATTTAAACAAAGGAATAATAATTTTGAGCCGGCCGCTGTGGCCGAGCAGTTCTAGGCGCTTAAGTCCGGAACCGCGCTGCAGCTATGGGCGCAGGTTCGAATCCTGCCTCAAGCATGGTTGTGTGTGATGTCCTTAGGTTAGTTAAGTTTAAGTAGTCTTAAGTCTAGGGGACTGATGACCTCATATGTTAAGTCCCATAGTGTTTAGAGCCATTTGAACCATTTGAATAATTTTGACGTTCCGTCACGTCGAAGTCATTAGAGACGGCAAAAATTTGTAATGGAATAGGAAATCAGCAATTCAACTTTGGGCTGTTTAAGGAAATCGTTCCGGAGTTCGCTTGATGTGATTTACGGAAACTGTGGAATATATATATATAAGGGTAGTCAGACGGTGTCTTTTGCAAGTCTGTTCTATCCGAATACAAGTCTATTATCTTAACCGTTGCGCTTCCTTACTTAGTTTTTTGGCGTAGACAGCTCGTCATCGAAACAACCTTAGCATTTTATACGTTTTACGCATGAAAATGAGTTTCGTCTGCTCTTTTATTTCGAATACAACATTCCATTCGTACTCATGAAATGAATTTCCCAAAACGTTCATCCGATTTCTCTCTCTCTCTGTTACCTTTTCATTCTCTTCTTTTATAAGCGGCGTTCAAAAAGAAACGAACCGGAGTCTGGAGTGCGCAAACTGGTGACAGGAGGGTAATATCGTGGAGTGTGTAACGAGGTGTGGTACCGAGCAGAGCGTGGAAGTTCACAGCCAGTCACTAGAGGGTACGCATGCACGTCACGTGACTATACAGAGTTAGCAGCAGCTTGCATCAATCGTCCAACGCTGCCAGTCGCATTGCAAACAGTGACATGGAGGCGTCAAAAAAAGAGCAAAGAGGTGCTGTTCGTTTTCTGAAGCGGAAGGAGGAAGAGGAACGGACATTCATCGACGAATGTCACAAGTGTACGACGAACACTGCATGTCCCTTGCAAGGGTCAAGGTGGCCACAAGCGCTTCAAGGAAGGATGGGTGTCGTTAGCCGATGATGCACGGTCTGGAGCACCACTCTGCATTACCGATGACATCGTCCAGCTGGTGGATGCACTCATTGCCCAGGACCGCCGAATGGCAGTGAAAGCCACAGCCACCGTGGTCGGATTGAGCGTCGGAAGTGTTCACACCATCATGAAGGAACGACTAAACATGCGCAAAGTGTGTGCCCAATGGGTGCCCCATAGTCTTCAACAACACCAGGAAGCATGTCGAATGGCCCACTGTCTTGCTAATCTGCAGGTTTATGCTTGGGAAGAGAATGCGTTCCTGGCATGGGTGGTGGCTGGAGGTGAGTCATGGTGTCATCACTTCGAATCAGAACCAAAACGAGAAAGTCTCCAGTAGAAGCATCCAGGGTCACAACCACCAAAAAAAGCCAAGGCCATCCACACTAGTGAAGGAAAGGTTATGCTGACGTTCTTCTATGACCAAGATGGCCCCCTTCTCATTCACTTTCTGCAGCATAGGACAACAGTCAACGCCCAGCGTTACTCGCAAACCTTGGCCACTCTTAGCCAAGCGATCAAATCAAAATGACCAGGCAATCTCACCCATGGGATCATACTGCTCCACGACAGTGCAAAGCCTCATACGGCCAACACAGTCTTGGCACGCCTGCAGAAATTCAAATGGGATGTTCTCGGCCGCCCTCCGTACAGTTCGGACCTCTCTCCCTGTGATTACGCAATTTTTTGTCACCTTAATAAGGCTCTGAGGGGCAAACGATTCACCTCGGACGACGACGTCCAGCTGTACGTGCGGAACTGGTTAACATCGCAGCCCTGTGAATTTTATGAGACAGCCATTCACAGTGTCACACTAGGACAGGGTCAGTACTTCTAACATACAGGTACTGGTTTCTGTAATTATTCCTCCGGATCGTTTCTTTTTAAACGCTCCTTTTATACTTTTTATCGTTTAGTTTCAGATATTAATACAAATGGGCACACAGCTGATGTTCTCCGCGTTTCTGTTCTGAGGTCACAGAGTGTACCTTTTTATAGAATAATTTATCCCTGGACTCTGAATCGTCTATAGGGACCTATTTTCCTGTTGAGAACTTTGTGAGCTCGTTATTTCTTTGTGTACCTACTTCACCGAACAGTATTCAGTTATGAAGGAGGTTCAGGGTTTAAGATCTCTCTGATGTCGAGGCTGTTGATGGTTGAACACAAATCGGTGACGATAGATGGTACAATTAGCGGCATATTGAGAACATGTTGAAAACAATGATGGATGTCCGTACCTTAACTCAAAGGTTACGCTTGTTTTCCTTTGACGAAAGCTACGGAAAGTGTAAAAAAATCGCATTGCTTGTGGAATTTCAACCAGATCCACAATTTGAATAGCTGTCGTCAGAAATGAAAGAAACCGGCAAGTTTTTAGCTTAATACGGAGGTTTGCATCACATATTTCTGCAATTTTGTGCAAAACTATTCTTAACCTGTTTAACAAGTTTCGTAATCTAGATACGTGTAGCAACACACCATTCTTTCATAACGGCTTACGCGCGTATTGCAAGCTAGGTACTGCATGGTTCATTATGCAGGGTATACGAAAAGTACCAAAAAGTATATTTTGTTGTTGTTGTTCAAATTAGGAACCATTCTTCCAACTCTACATAATCTTCGGTCTAAATGACATCAAAATGCAATTTCCATAGTCCCAGAAAGGCTAATTATACTAAGGAATTGATGCACTATCGAGATATTAACACAATGCTGCTCAGGAGTGAACAACTTTCGAAAATCAGTAGAACTCACTTCATGTTACCGAATACAAAATCGAAAACAGTGAATTTTTTGGGAGAAAAGTGTAAGAGTATCAGAATAGTGTATTACTGAGAAAAATTATAATGTATTTTTCGCGATGATAAGTAGCGTGAGGTTACTGAGGTGGGAAGTGAGATTGCATCCTTAAATATTCGGATAAGAATAAGTACCCAGCGTGGTCCACAGCTTGTAATTAAGTCCTTCTTCAGGCCATTAGATTCATTTGAAAATTTCTGAGAAGGAGTTACAAGCGAGTATGTTCACCAATCACTCCGTAATACACGAATGAGTCCTCGTGCGTGTTGTCGCAGTGTTTAAGACGCTGGGCTCGCATGCAAGAGAAGTGATCTTCAAATCCCTGTCCGGCCATCGAAATTTAGGTTTTACTCTTGTTTTCCTCAATCGTTTAAGGCCAAGGTTTTCTTGAAATGGACATAGACGATTTGTTTTGGCATCCTTGTCTTGTCAGAGCTTGAGCTCAGTTGCCAGTGACCTCGTTTTCGAAAGGATGTTAATCTTCCTTTCTCCTACATGGACGAGATTTTAATCATTCACAAATGGGTGACCAAAATCGTTTTCGCAATTAACGATCGACGCAAAACTGGCAGCGAAACAGTTATGGATGAAAGGGTCCTCAGTACGTCGCAACTTGCAGCTCTCAAATACTGAAGAAGAGGCATTTTTAATTTTAGTGGGTTGGGAATAACAGCCAGCCAGTTGCAAAATGCAGGTTTATTAAACCTTAACCATGGTTTCGTCAGTCTTCGACTGTCTCCTTCAGAAGGTCTTGTACCTATTAACGGCACACTATTTTACCCATTCCCCTGTACTTACGCTCTGTAGGATCCGATGTCACGTTTTATATTTAGTGTAATACGTATACAGATCTGTCAAGTGGTACACTACACGTTGTTGGATCCAATGTCAAATGTGATATTTTAGAAAGTTTTAAGACAAAGCTGTACAGCAGAAAGCCACTACTTCCGCTCATGTTTTTTAAATGGCGATAAAGTGGATGACACGAAAATGTACTAGATAAAGTCAACGACTCCCACATTGAATATAAATAATATGATCCTATGTATGCTTTACTAAAATTATTTGTAAACACTTCCTGTAATTTTGTTTATTGTAACGATACCATATCTGTTCTACACACAATGTCGTAATATTTGTTAATAGGTACAAGACCTTCTGAAGAAGACAGTTTTAAAACAACTGTTGAAACCATGGTCAAGGTTTAATTAACCTGTATTTTGCAAATGGTTGGCTGTTATTCCAAATCCACTGAAGCGTCAGAATGCGAGAAGATTTACGACCCAACGGGGCACGGGTTTTCCAAATTCTGGAAGAGTTCTCGTGAAAGTAAGCATTATTCTGACACACTTTTAAAAGAATTATTATTTTTTTTATTCTTTTTTTTTTTTTTTTTGCAAGTATGTGTTTATAGATTGGTTAAAGGGGGTTTACTCTTGAGCAACCAGAGCTTGGAAAAAACTTCGATTAGATGGACGAAGAATTCTAATGGCTCAGAAGAAAGGACGCCCGAAGGACGAATCTTACAAAACTTCAGAGGAGGCTCCTAACCGATGACACGAAGCACTGTCGGGCCCCAGTTCCGCGCTCACAAATCACCAACCGGCAATTCACGGGAACTACGTGACCCGTTCTGGTTCCGCTTATCTCCGAAAAACTACGAAAGATATGTCGAATCTGTGTCAGAATCCCTGTTGTATTGCGTTCCAAATTTTAACAATGGATTATCAAGTAGGTGGTCATAATGCTGTGGCTCATCAGTGTAAACAGCTCTCAAAGTGCGATTAACAAAGTTAACCACTTAAATTAACCACCAAAAAATAGCTATAGAAGATTTTGCGTGCTTTCGTTAAATTACTTGAATGCAAGGATAATAATTTAAACAAAGACACGACCAGTTCACTTTGTTATGTCTGTGGAGTCCGAACGTGCACCATACATCGACGGGACCTGAACTCGTATACCTAATTACGGCATTTCCAATCCCCGTTTGCCATTCACATTTAGGTTTTCCCTTGATTTCTCTGAGCCAACTGAAGCAAATGTCAGGATGGTTCTTTGAAAAGCGAGGCCGATTTCCTTCCCCAATTCGGCAATCCGAATATGTTTGTGTGGTCTATCTGTAATTATTGTGTCGTCGACGTGACGGTAAACCCCAGTCTACTTTCCTCCGAATAGTCGTTAACCACATTTTTTTTAGTTCACCCACGTGGAATTCACATTTCTTGTGATCCATAGCTAGGTGCTCGGTCGACAAGGTTCTTGATTATACAAAAAATGTACGAAGGTATCTTAATTTGCGGAGAACTGAAACTGTCCTTTAGATATTCTTCGGATATATGTGGGTCTTGAGTGTCAGTCACGTGCTCCATGAACGTATACTTGACTCACTCAAGACGATTTACTAGAGCACACGTTCATACCAAGTTATGTACGTATGTATTTCTGTAATCTATTTTCATATGAGAGTAGACGAAATGAAGCCGTTCTTCGATGATCTGTTTGTGTTAAACTTAGAAGTAAGGAAGAAACACTTGTGCACGGCTGAAGCTGAAGCTATGTTTGTTTGACCGAACTGAATTCTACAATCGGTTGTAAAGTTAAAATATTCTGACGGTTTCTACGGAGGTTAAGTAAATGAGGTGGTTGTATTTCGTAAAGAAATTACTGAATATGATTCTTTCATCCATATCAGCGTTATTCATTATCGGGACGTAAAATGGCGAAAATAATGATATAGTCACATGACTCAAGCAGCAATCGATTTTTTCGGAGTAAATAAATATGGAAGAATCAGTACAAATTTCAGACCCTCTTAATGGTAAGATATCCTTGTCCATCTCGATAGCTGTGCGGTCAGCACGGTGGATTGCTAAGCGAATGGGTCCGGGTTCGGTTCCCGGCAGGGTCGGAGATTTTCTCCACTCGAGCCTGGGTGTTGTGTTGTCGTTGGGTTTGTATCGCCATAACTAAAAAAATGGTTCAAATGGCTCTGAGCACTATGGGACTTAACATCTATGGTCATCAGTCCCCTAGAACTTAGAACTACTTAAACCTAACTAACCTAAGGACACCACACAACACCCAGCCATCACGAGGCAGAGAAAATCCCTGACCCCGCCGGGAATCGAACCCGGGAACCCGGGCGTGGGAAGCGAGAACGCTACCGCACGACCACGAGATGCGGGCACGCCATAAGTGACATTCCACTAGTGAGCTGGCTGAATGGGCACGTCCTGAAAGCTAACAAACTGGAGTAAATAAATAAATAAATACTTCTCCTGTCAGTTTGCTTGCCTGTTTGGCTGTCGAAATGAAGCTCGATAGAGACATAGCGAAACGAGGTGTCCCCGAGGCCTTGTGAAAGGAATTGCCTATCCTTCCCGTAAAGCAATACAAAGAAAAAAACACGGAAAAATTTAAATCAGGAGATCTAGTTAATTGTTTTGGCATTTTGTTGTGTTAATCGAAATGAAGGAAGGTTATAATTTAAGACACCGTTGACGATGAGATTCTTAGAAACTAAATACAAGCTAGGATTGGTACAGCTTAGGGAAGAAAACCGGTTGTGACCCTTTCGAAGGAACCACCATACAATTTGTCATAAGCGACTTAGGAAAAACTACAAAATCTTAATTTCGATGCCAGGACAGGGAAACACCGTTCCTCTTGAACGTCAATCCAGTGTGTTAACTACTGTGGCAAGTCATTTAGTGTGCGTTAATCGGGTATCGGCAGACTGTGCGACAGCTACTGTACAAGACATACAGAAAAATGACGTATATTATCTACCCAAGTCTCGAACCGTAATTCGTGCCATGGCATGGCTGCACTAGGGGGCAGATGTGTCAGAGCAAAAAGGCAAATCATCCGCTTCGTTTCGTCCATAGAACTGGTTCGCGCCTGCAGATAGGCAACACAATGAACATTTCATAAGCGGACTGCTGACGCGTCTTGCCAGGGTATTCGCGTCAGCGACTTCAGTTAAACTGCAAGCCCAGTTTGAGGACTGTCCCGTTGTAATATACCGATTCAATACTGATTACGCAACGTCTTATCCATATAACGGATGTTTGTTGTTCTTCTGAATGGAGTTGCATTGAAGGATGTATTAACTTTAATAAAACACAGTTTTAGTTGATTACCTTGAAGTTGGTGTCGTCGTCTTCTTATAGAAGTGCGATAATGCCGCAGGTCTGCTTTGTAGAAAAACGTCCACTGATGCTGGGATTCTGAAGTCTGGTGAATCACTATCTACAACATAAGAAAATCGACACTGTAAAAATTGTTATTTTAACTCTTCCAACATCGGTATAACAAAATGTAGCGTTCACTTTATTCCTTGAGTGATCGGTTCAAACTGCAATGTCTGCGTAATAAACACAGTTCGTTGTAGAATTCTCGGCTGTCTGTCCGGGTCACGGCGTAATTATTCTACGATATTTCCGCATACAGACCGATACCAAACTCATGTGGTCTCTGACTGCTGCTCGGGCCCCGTTGGCGACCTTTATATTCTGGCCCTTACCCCCTCCACCACTCCGCTGCTACTGCTATGAGTGCGGAGCTGCGGTCGATGGTGGCGGTGGTGGGGGTAGCTGCGCCCGATTCCGAACTCTGGTCTCCAGTGTCCGCGCTATTGCTGTCCGTTGTGGGGTTCTACGCCTGACCCAAATGTAGGCCACTATCTTCTTTAAATAAACCCTACTGGACTCCGATTTCAAAGGCCTCCCACGCGATCCCAGACGGAAGAAAATTGCCTACATATCCAGAAAATGTATGGACTTCTCAGGGAGTAGCATATAGGAAGATAGAAGCTGATCCGACAAGTCGTCTCCAGACAAAAAAGGTCGAACTTCTTCGCAGTACCTTTGATGCCAAAACTATAAAGAACTTTCGACCATGAGCTGCTGCATCGCCACGACTGTATGGGATGATTATGACGACGTTCGGTTTGTGGGGCGCTCAACTGCGTGGTCATCAGCGCCTGTACGAAGTTCCAATTTTTTCACAGTCCATTTTTTAAAGAAAATGGCTCTGAGCACTATGCGACTTAACTGCTGAGGTCATCAGTCGCCTAGAACTTAGAACTAATTAAACCTAACTAACCTAAGGACATCACACACATCCATGCCCGAGGCAGGATTCGAACCTGCGATCGTAGCGGTTGCTCGGTTCCAGACGGTAGCGCCCAGAACCGCACGGCCACTCCGGCCGGCCATTTCTTTTTCACAGTCTAATCTAGCCACTGTCGCGAATGATGAGGATGATGATGAAATGATGAGGACAACGCAAACACCCAGTCCCTGAGCAGAGAAAATCCCCAGGCCAACCGGGAATCGAACCCGGGATCCCGGGATCCGGAGGTAGACGACTGTATGGGCTGTCAAAGGTCCACAAGGAGGGTATTCCACTGCACCTTATAATTAGCAATATAGGAGCAGCAACGTACAGCTTGGCCAAATATCTGCCTGCCCTCGCCAGCCGGAGTGACCGAGCGGTTCTAGGCGCTACAGTATGGAGCGCGCTGCCGCTGCGGTCGCAGGTTCGAATCCTGCCTCGGGCATGGATGTGTGTGATGTCCTTAGTTAGGTTTAAGTAGTTCTACGTTCTAGGGAACTGATGACCTCAGATGTTAAGTCCCATAGTGCTCAGAGCCATTTGAACCATTTTTTGACTGCCCTCCTGAGTTCATCTGTGGGGAAATGCGAACATCACATCAGCAATTCTATTCATTTTGTACAACATCGGCCGGCCGGAGTGGCCGTGCGGTTCAGGGCGCTACAGTCTGGAGCCGAGCAACCGCTACGCTCGCAGGTTCGAATCCTGCCTCGGACATGGATGTGTGTGATGTCCTTAGGTTAGTTAGGTTCAATTAGTTCTAGGCGACTGATGACCTCAGAAGTTAAGTCGCATAGTGCTCAGAGCCATGTGAACCATGTTTTGGTACAACATCTACTTTCTAGTGACCTGTTGGTGAGTTTCGATGTATTGTCCCTCTTCACCACGATACCAGTGAAGGACTCCATGGAACTGATAAGCAGGGAATTCGACGCCAACAGGACGACACTTTTTGAGTTTGTGTTCACTTCAACGTATTTCCTGTTCGATGGAAATTAATATGAACAGACGGATGGTCGCGCAATGGAACGTCTCCTGTCGCCAGTTATGGAAAATTTGTTCGAGGAGAAGGCCCCGGAACAAGCCCATCAAAAACCAACCTGTTTCTGCTATTTTCTCAAAAACTGACGTATTGAGCCCGTAGCTGTGTACAAGACATGTGAGTCAACATATACAACTAGTTTCTATTGTTACGTGGATGACACGTCTGGCCATATGGATGGGACACCTCAAGTGAATTTCTCAGTCACCTGATGGCACCCTCCTATTTCTTGACGTCCTAGTGAAAGGGAAACCAGACGGCGACCTGTGACACAGTGTGTACAGAAAACCAACACACATTGATCTGTATCTGCACGCCTCCAACAATCAGCACAACTCCCATCGTGAAGGTGTTTCAAGCACATTCGTTCACAGGGCATGATCCATCTGCGAACGATGCCGTCTCCCAACTGAGCTGACTCACCTCGAAAAGACATTTCGCAGAAATGGGTACAGCAGCAAGCAGATAAGGCGTGCGTTTAGACAAACTGTGCCTTGACAACAGCAGGAAGAAAAAGAAGAGTACAAATCACTAACGAGCATCCCGTTTGTCGGCAATATTTCCAGAAAAAATTGGCAGGGTCTTGGAGCTACATCACATTAAATGTGTATTTCGTCCAGCCCCTGAAACATAGGATCTTCTAGGCTCAGTGTAGGACGATATAGGCCTTCACAAACCAGGAATCTAACAAATTCCTTAACAGTGCGGCAAAGCATACATTGGAGAAACTGCACGCACGGTAGAAGAGATGTGACTTAAATATAGACGTCACACTGAATCACGCCAGATCAGCCATGACCGACCATAGTATAAAAACTGGCCATACTATCGACTACAACGCCGCCAAAATACCGGGTGATCAAAAAGGCAATATAAATTTGAAAACTTAATAAATCACGGAAAAATGTAGATAGAGAGGTAAAAATTGACACACATGCTTGTAATGACATGAGGTTTTATTAGAACCAGGCGCTCCACCCCATATTGCTAGACGCGTGTAAGATTTCTTGCGCGCGTCGTTTGGTGATGATCGTGAGCTCAGCCGCCACTTTCGTCATGCTTGGCCTCCCAGGTCTCCAGACCTTAGTCCGTGCGATTACTGGCTTTGGGGTTACCTGAAGTCGCAAGTGTATCGTGATCGACCGACATCCCTAGGGATGCTGAAAGGCAACATCCGACGCCAATGCCTCAGCATAACTCCGGGCATACTTTACAGTGCTGCTCACAACATTATTCCTCGACTAAAGCTATCATTGAGGAATGATGGTGGACATATTGAGCAATTCCTGTACAGAACATCATCTTTGCTTTGTCTTACTTTGTTATGCTAATTATTACTATTCTGATCAGATGAAGCCCCATTTTTTGAACTTGGTTCTAATAAAACCCCATGTCATTCCAAGCATATCTGTCAATTTGTAGCTCGCTATCTACATTATTCCGTGATTTATTCAGTTTTCAAATTTATACCAACTTTTTGATCACCCAGTACTTAGGCAGTGTTCCTCCTTCTGGGATTATGCGATTAAAGAGGCCATTGACATCAGGGTCGAAGAGAGTCTAATTAATAAAGATAGCGGCCCACAACAGTGTCAGGCGTGGAACCTTAGAGACCAGGAAAGGAAAATCGTTCCCATACAGTGAGGCACACACCTGGCAACGATAGCGCGGAAGCTGGAGCCCAGAGTTCGGAGCCAGGGCCGGCCGCGGTGGCCGAGCGGTTCTAGGCGCTTCAGTCCGGAACCGCGCGACAGCTACGGTCGCAGGTTCGAATCCTGCCTCGGGCATGGATGTGTGTGATGTCCTTAGGTTAGTTAGGTTTAAGTAGTTCTAATTTCTAGGGGACTGATGACCTCAGATGTTAAGTCCCATAGTGCTCAGAGCCATTTGAACCATTTTAATAAATTTACACTACTGGCCATTAAAATTGTTACACCAAGAAGAAATGCAAATGATAAACGGGTATTCATTGGACAAATATATTATACTAGAACTGACGTGTCATTACATTTTCACGCAATTTGGGTGCATAGATCCTGAGAAATCAGTACCAAGAACAACCACCTCTGGCCGTAATAATGGCCTTGATACGCCTGGGCATTGAGTCAAACAGAGCTTGGATGGCGTGTACAGGTACAGCTGCCCATGCAGCTTCAACACGATACCACAGTTCATCAAGAGTAGTGACTGGCGTATTGTGACGAGCCAGTTGCTCGGCCACCATTGACCAGACGTTTTCAATTGGTGAGAGATCTGGAGAATGTGCTGGCCAGGGCAGCAATCGAATATTTTCTGTATCCAGAAACGCCTGTACAGGATCTTCAGCATGCGGTCGTACATTATCCTGCTGAAATGTAGGGTTTCGCAGGGATCGAATGAAGGGTAGAGCCACGGATCGTAACACATCTGAAATGTAACGTCCACTGTTCAAAGCGCCGTCAATGCGAACAAGAGGTGACCGAGACGAGTAACCATTGGCACCCCATACCAACACGCCGGGTGATACGCCAGTATGGCGATGACGAATACACGCTTCCAATGTGCGTTCACGGCGATGTCGCCAAACACGGATGCGACCATCATGATGCTGTAAACAGAACCTGGATTCATCCGAAAAATGACGTTTTGCCATTCGTGCACCCAGGTTCGTCGTTGAGTACACCATCGCAGGCTCTCCTGTCTGTGATGCAGCGTCAAGGGTAGCCGCAGCCATGGTCTCCGAGCTGATGGTCCATGCTGCTGCGAACGTCGTCGAACTGTTCGTGAAGATGGTTGTTGTCTTGCAAACGTCCCCATCTGTTGATTCAGGGATCGAGACGTGGCTGCACGATCCGTTAAAGCCATGCGGATAAGATGCCTGTCATCTCGACTGCTAGTGATACGAGGCCGTTGGGATCCAGCACGGCGTTCCGTATTACCCTCCTGAACCCACCGATTCCGTATTCTGCTAACAGTCATTGGATCTCGACCAACGCGAGCAGAAATGTCGCGATGCGATAAACCGCAATCGTGATAGGCTACAGTCCGAACTTTATCAAAGTCGGAAACGTGATGGTACGCATTTCTCCTCCTTACACGAGGCATCACAGTAACGTTTCACCAGGCAACGCCGGTCAACTGCTGTTTGTGTATGAGAAATCGGTTGGAAACTTTCCTTATGTCAGCACGTTGTAGGTGTCGCCACCTGCGCCAACCTTGTGTGAATTCTCTGAAAAGCTAATCATTTGCATATCACAGCATCTTCTTCCTGTCGGTTAAATTTCGCTTCTGTAGCACGTTATCTTCGTGGTGTAGCAATTTTAATGGCCAGTAGTGTATAAAGTCAAATTACGGATAACGAGTTTTATTGAAGAGCTCTGAATATGTCTCAGGGTTGACCACATCGCACACATCACAAACTGTCTACAATGCTAGTTAAGAACTTAGAGAGGTGCTCTATCGACTGCTGTGTATCTATTTTCTGTATGTCTTTTTAGGTTTTGCGTAGTTAACTTCTGAAGCCCCACAGGGTGTGATGAACAACCCTCTCTCTGTCTATTTCTTCCTTCCCCTGCCTCTGACCATCTCCTTTGCTTTCCTTTCTACTCGTACCTCCTTTATCTCCTCCTCATCCCCTCTGAGATCATCTCCTCCTTCCCATTCTTTCTGTCCACCTCTATCCCCCTGCTACCATTCTCTGTCAATTACTTCCCCCCCCCCCCCGCCCCCTCTGTTTCTCCATCTTCTACTGCCCCTTCTCCTTCCATGTTATCACCCTTACGCCAATAGAATGTTTACTGGTTCTTTACCCCACAGTATTTCTTACCAGATAGTAAGTACTATGTGTACCAAGTTTGGTTGAAATCTGTTTGGTGATTTAGGAGGAGATGTGGAATATATATATATATATATATATATATATATATATATATATATATATATATATATATATATGTATATAAAATAAACACTCGCAACGTACTTCGCACACGGTATCTACACGTATCACTGAACGCACCTACAATATTATATAGCTGTACGGCTCATTGTTCAGGGGAGTGTAACATGACAGACGCTTAAAAATGTCAAAAACTAGCCTCTTCTTACACTGGCGTGCAGTAAAACTTCAACGTCAGGAGTGACGTTTTAATTTATCACTTCATAACTACTAATGCTATTCGTAACACATTTTGCATATAGTACCTACATATTACGCTGAATACACCTGAAACATAATATCACTATACAGCAAATATTTCAGGAGATATGACGTCAGAAATAATGAGATGAGTCAAAAACGCGCTACTGATTAATCATCTGATATTTCATAATGAAAGCACTTAGCGACTTCCAACAAACTTTAAGCATATTTTCAATCGTTTTCTAAACTTTTCCTCACTTATATGTTTATCGTCGAGAATAACGGAATTAAAGCGCGATTAGGATTGTTGAACTGCACTGGGAAGAACTCGTGACCGGTTCGGCTGGGGCGTTATCCTGGAACCACATAAAAATAGGCGTACTCTATTATTTCACGTAAACTTCTCCACATTTTAATGCTGCTGATTTTTTGTTAGGAAACAATTTATAAAAATTAAATATTGTTCATAAAATTATGTAAAAAATTACTTAGTTATTTACTTACCTTGGAAGGAGAATTAAAAATGGGATGCATCATCACAACATCATCATCATCATCATCATCATCAACATCACCATCTTCCTCCTGTGGAGGGTCAGGAACAGGAGAAATGGAAGTGGATGGCAGCGAATATAACTACTTTTCGCTTTTGTAAGATTTATCTCACTTAAAACCCTTTCGCAAACAGCATTCATATGTGGAAGGGATAAACATGAGAGCGCAAACTCTCATAGGGATGGGAATTCTCTCTCGCCAAATAAAGTTTTTATGTTGAGTATATTCGCCCAAAATACGCGCAATTCTGAGCAGTTCTTAATATTTTCGTCCATTTTTACGATAGGAAGTTTCCTACAGTCAGCATCGATTTGTTGTTGTAAATGCTTATCGTCATATAGAGAGGCTATTCTTGGCAATTTTGACATAAGGAGTATAAGAGTGTGAGTTCTTTCCCTTTCTTTGTTTGAAAGAGCCCTTTTATGTGTCAAAAATGCAAGCAATGGCAGAAAATCATCATCAAAGTTACATCTCTTTTTCAGTTCTGTACATCCCGTCTGCATGAAATCCCTACAGCTGCGGTAAAAGCTTTCGCGGAATTCCGTTCATTATACAGGGTGCTCATTTTAACCGAAGACATTGAAATATCTCGAAAACCACACATCGGAGAACGTAGGAGAAATGTTGGGGCTGCTGTTGCCTTGTATGCCGAACATTTTCCACAGAAAGCTCGCTCTCATTCGTTCTCTTACAAGGTTGTGAACTCCTTTATGTTTGATGGCAGCGTACAGATCAGCAAAAGAAAATGAAGCAAACGTGTTGCAGCAGAAGCTAATAAAATAGCTATACTATCGACAGTGCACCACAACCCATAGATAAACGCCCGGCAATTATACCGCGATTCCGGTATGTCCGTAGGGAGTATTGCTAGAATACTCCATCGTCATAAGTATCATCCATACCACGTTTCACTGCATTAAGAACTTCATAGCGCCGATTTCTATAACCGGGTAGTGGTTTGTGAATGGGCACGTCAACAAATGCAAACGACCCATACGGTCTTTGCCCAGATACTATATTCCTATGAGTCTACATTTACAAACCATGGTAGCGTTAACCGGTATAACATGCATTACTAGACTGTAGACAATCCCCACTGATTACGGCAAGTTGACCATCAACATCCTTTGTCAGTTAACGAATAGTGCAGCATCACGGGGAAAAAACTCATTGGTCCGTATTTTATCGATGGAACGTTGAATGGACGCAGGAACTGCTGCAAGATGTTGCCCTGGACGTTCGACAACGTATGTGGTTTCAGCACGACAATTGCCCAGCGCATTACGCAATTGAAGCACGGGAGGTATTAGACCGTGTTTGCATTTGCCGGTGGTTCGGCAGAGGTGGCCCCATTAACTGGTCTGCTAGGTCGCTGGATTTGACATCGCCAGATTTCTTTCAGCGAGGATATGTAAAAGATAAGGTGCACTAGCAAGTGCCAACAAGTCGTGAAGAAATGGTCGACCGCATCAGAAATACCTGTGCTGACATTCCCGCAGATATGTTTCTGTCCCTTGTACGGTCAATGGAAAAGCGTATCACTAAGTGTACTGAAGTTGGTGGTCTACGTTTGAACACTGAATGTAATTGTAAAAATAGAGTAGCGTTCGCCTCGAGCAATGGCAACGGTGGCGCGTCGAATAGTCCCCGTCCTCTGTTCGATATGCCGGAGGAATGCAACGTTGCGAATGGGGTTTCCAATTATAAGTTATCAAATACCGGCGTTTCTTGCCCTCGCAACATGAAGATGGGGTTCCACGTGCCGTTACGTATTCGAGGGACTTTGAGTAGCATGGTTCAAATGGCTCTGAGCACTATGGGACTCAACTGCTGTGGTTATCAGTCCCCTAGAACTTAGAACTACTTAAACCTAACTAACCTAAGGACATCACACACATCCATGCCCGAGGCAGGATTCGAACCTGCGACCGTAGCAGTCGCACGGTTCCGGACTGCGCGCCTAGAACCGCGAGACCACCGCGGCCGGCAGTAGCATGTCCTAACTTAAGATTGTGTACCCATTTCTCTTAAACCGATTACAGCGCCATCTGTGGTGAAACGAACAAAATGCTTCTGACAAAACGTATGTAGATTTTGCCGCAGAATCGTAATTTGAAAAAAAAAAAAAAAAAAAAAAACGAGGGCTCCCTTTGGAGATTTAAAGTTGCCAACCCCCGCTCGCCACCCACGCACGGGATGGGGTGGGGGTTGTAATTATAACTATTTTTGACCCGATGTGTAGTTTCCGAGATATTTCAGTGTCTTCAGTTAAAATGGTAAACATTTTTGGAATACAGTGATCAATTAATTGTTATATTTAAAGTTCAGTCTTGATCACGTTATGTCTGTTTTAATGAGTAACCGGATTCGGTTTTTTTTTCCTATAAAACCATCATCAGACCTGTGAATAAATTTTAAGAAATGATGGTTTTATAGAAAAAACCGAAACCGGTTACTCATTAAAACAGACATAACGTGATCAAGACTGAACTTTAATCTAAATATTCAGTTAAAATGCCTCCAGAACTTCAACTCCTTAATACATCTAGTTGTCAGGAAGACACTTTTGACCTGTTGCTGAGATCAGTGTCAATCAATTTATTGGTTGCGATATAGTGCTGGTTCATGTAGCAAAGCAACATTTCTTTGTACCCTTGTACCATCTTTTCATGTAAATCAATAACAATAAGTTTACCACTCTGGAAATACTTATTTAAATCTGTGAATTTTGATAAAATTTAGGCCAAAAATAAATAAATAATTTTAAAAAACTGTCATTGAGGGCTCGATGAATTTCTTTTGCTGCAACCGGCCTCTTCTCTAGGTATTTAGAATCAAAATAGAGACGCAAAACATTCCACTGTTCTAAAATTCTCTCTACAACGTCTCGCAAAGATAGCCGTCTTCTCAACATTGGTTTGATTTTATATTCTGATCTGTCAATTTTAGACAAGATGTGCAGACTCATGGACTTTTTCCACTTTTCTTATTATGTTACATTAATGTTTACACTGTGAAAGTACTTCTGGATCATTACTTGTTCTGGAAATCTATACATCTCCCATTTTTTGTTCTGAAGATGCATAATACCTGTAATGACTCACGGTTTTTTGATGAGTTCCCAACATTGCATTTAATTTGCTTTTCAGGAAAATTATTTTCAAAAATGGAAACAAACTTGTTATAACAATCGACCACTAGAACACTATTGTTCATCTTTTGATGTTATGATCTTTGACTCTTCTCTCTTGGTCTTTGAATCTGTGCACTAGTATGAGTTGTTCAATTGAATTGTGCTACCACTTTTCATTAAAGTTTTTGATAAGGAATTACTTGTTGGTGACTTTCATCCTCTAACATATGAGCATTAGAGGAGGGGGAGAAGATTAGTGTTCAACGTCCCATTGACAATGAGGTCATTAGAGACAGAGCACAAGCTCAGATTAGGGAAGGGTTGATAGAAGAGATAGAGAAGATCCAACGGAGAGCAGCGCGCTTCGTTACAGGATCATTTAGTAATCGCGAAAGCGTTACAGAGATGAGCTTTTGTTGAAGTTTCGAGAACATACCTTCACCGAGGAATCAAGCAGTATATTGCTCCCTCCTACATATATCTCGCGAAGAGACCATGAGGATAAAATCAGAGAGATTAGAGCCCACACAGAGGCAAACCGACACTCCTTCTTTCCACGAACAATACGATACTGGAATAGAAGGGAGAACCGATAGAGGTACTCAAAGTACCCTCCGCCACACACCGTCAGGTGGCTTGCGGAGTATGGATGTAGATGTAGATGTAGATGCAAAAATTTATGAATTTTAATATCAATAAACTTTTGAAATTGATGCGGTTGTGCCTTTCTCTTAGCACTAGCTTTAAAATGGTTACGAACGTTCCTAGTTAGGTCTTCGCAACATCTGGGAAGACATTTACAAGCTTCGCTGGCACGTATGTGAAGCGAGTGACAAATACATTTGCGAATAATTAGTGCAGAGCATTTTTCAGTTAACCGAGTTGCAACAGAGTCTTTTGACCCCACCATAGAATTACAGCCATCAGAAGCAAATCCCGTAATATTGTTTTCAGAAACGTTTTACTCAGACAAAGACAGCGTTAGATTAGAATACTTTTACTTGTTGCACCTTCGGTAGCCTTATCACATTCGTCCTGCTCAAAAAATTTCACAAAGTTACTTTCAATTTTGTTAGTTTTTATCAAAATATGTAACCACCAAACATGATGTTTTTAAAGGTCATACGTCATACGTCTGTTAACTCATCAGTAAGAACATTGATTTTCTGCAAGTTCGTTCTTATGACTCTCTCCTATCACGTTCTTTACAATCTGGGAACATTTAGTGCGACGTAAATGTATAGCGTCGACGAGTTTGGAATCAGGAAAGCAACTCTTAATTACGCACTCCAGGTGATCTACAACACTGAAAGGAAGATTGTGTTCTGCCACGAATTCTGCAATTTAATTTCAGCAATGTGAGCCTGATTATTTAAAGACGCATCAGTTGTAGCTGATTTCAAAAATGTACTCGAAACTGCCTTGCTCTTTTTTGACGTGATTTTCTCTTTAATAATATTTTTCAACACATCCCAGATCAGACAAATGTGACGTTACAGATTCTACATCTAGCCCTTTCGGAGCTCGGTTCATCAGCACATAATCAACCTTTAAATTCAGGATTAGTTACCCAGACTTCTCTATACTTTAGTTTTCGCCTCTTACGTTTAAACACGCCCGCTGCAGATTTCTTGGGAGTACTACCACGATCGCTGTCTTCTGTTTCCTTTGACTCAATTTAGCACTATTCAACACCTTATAAATCGCTCACTATCCTCACCTGAGCCAACAAGTTAACTGTGATCTTTTCCGCTAGGCCGGCCGATGTGGCCGAGCGGTTCTAGGCGCTTGCCTGGAACCGCGCGACCGCTACGGTCGCAGGTTCGAATCCTGCCTCGGGCATGGATGTGTGTGATGTCCTTAGGTTAGTTAGGTTTAAGTAGTTCTAAGTTCTAGGGGACTGATGACCTCAGATGTTTAGTCCCATAGTGCTCAGAGCCAATTTTTTTCCGCTAATGCATGAGCGCCGCGCAGGATACAAAGCAGTCAACACGGTGACTTTCGCAAGGGGACCCATCTCGGGGAATAACCTAAGTTGACTATACAGCTGTAGGGTAATGAAGTTTGGGAATCCCGCTGCCGGCCAGACTGGTATGTAGGCTACTCAGAATCGTATTTGTGAATAACAACAGTAAGCGTTTCACAAGATCGTATAATAGCCATGCGATCCAAAGGGCGGATCGTCTGTTCGTGCACCGCATTAAATTACCATACGTGTACGATCCAGATCGTAAGATTGGCAGCCCTGAGACAGAACGAGTCGATGAGTATGAAGCGACCGCAGTGCCATCGCTTTTAGACAGCGGAACTACAGCGGGAGCGAAGTAAGACGGTTAGCACGGATGTTACGAGTGATGCCAAGATTGGTTAGGCATGAAAACCGCAACATTAAATTTCGATTCTCTGTGTTTGCGATCTCTACTAGAAGGACTTTAACACATTCAGTGGACTGCGACCCGTATAGAACACGTCTTGGCCCAAAATATGTGGGGGTGATTTTGAAATTAGTGTGAGACAAGCAGCACTGCATGAAAAACAAAATGTCAGCAAGGAAAATTACCGCGAAGTTAACAAGCAGATGTTTAACTGCGCACAATAAGTTCTTCACTTGCTCTATGTTATTCTGCAAAGTAGCGTACTAGCTCTGTCTGGTCGAAGACGAGATACGCAACACAAGTGGGTGTTACATAAATCAGACAGCTACGTATTCAGCTACATTTACGTTTTACAGTTTACTAGCTGAATTTGCTCGTCGCGTCTCAGTGTCTAGCGTGGCAACACGCTGCCGAAAGCAAACTGCCAATGTAATCAACAAAAAGTGATTCGAAGAGGAAACTGTGACTACATTAAGAACTGTTAGATTACGTGAGACGACTATTTGTGGATTTTGGGATCACAAGCCAACGCAGAGTGCTCCAAGAATCTCTCTTGTAAATTCTAGAGTTCCGACAAAGAAGTCCTCAATTCTGTCAACAATGAAGAATGCAACAGCGCAGATATGTGGTGGAAATGTTGAGCAATAGTACAATAGTTACTGGACACACTATTTCATTTAGTTACTAACATGTTCCTGACGATTCTGCCTTGCCTTCCTTTTATTCCTTTTTTAAACTGGTAAGCTGAAGTTTTTGGCAATAGTAATTGTGCCATGGCCGAAGACCAGTTTTTTCAGAGACTTCTCTAACATATATTGATTGTTGGTCATTTCTAGGTATCTACCTGAAGTGAAGTGTATGGAGTTGTAACATTAGATATCGATGTAAGTGGTGTTAGTCTTTAGCTATCAGAGCATAACAACTGAAGTATTCGCTGGAAAGGACTTTTACTGACTAAACAGACATTAAATTTCACTGGGCGGTCCATTAAACAACATAACTGTCTGATATAAATGCGGTTTGAATAGACACTGGCAAAAATTGTTCTTTCACCAAATGTTTGTAGATGCTGCAGCGGCGCGATTCCTTACTGGGTTTAAACCTGTGAATTTGTTGCAGCAGATCACCGATAGGAAAGCAGAGCAGAAACCTGCCGTACTATGACTCGCACCAGGTTGTATGTAACGTAACTATTCTAAACATCGGGAAAAGGTCTTAATTTTGAATGAAAGATGGAAATACTGGCAAAACTTCAGTATATTCTGAAGTTTAAAATTACAAGTTCACTGCTAAGCCCGTGCTAATCCTAACACAGTCATGCACAAACCCTTTCATTCGCGTTAGCACGTTTATGGTAACGAATTTTCTGAAATCTGGACAGTTACTAAGCACGAATTCCTCTTAAATGAAAATGCTCGCCATACTATTAAGTTTATCAGTGTATATTGCACTCAGATTTTTAGCCACCGATCTGGTTCATATGAAACGCCGAGTTACTGTGTTTTCTCATATACAAAGTTACTTAAAAAATCCGTACTTTCTAAAAGACACACCATGGTAAATATGCCTTCACTTTAAAACACTTCTGAGGCATCTAGCACAACTAAAACCGGCAAACTATAACTTCCTTCGGAGCTCGTACTACACACGACCGTACCATTGAAAGGCTGGGCTCCGGCTACTTAGACTGCTGTAAGCATTCTCTATCTCCAAGAGAAAAGACGCGTGAAGAATACTCCGATCTGATCGGTCAGTTTCCTTTAAGGCCAATAGAAAAATATTATTCCCCCGCGTAAGTCCGCGCTTTTCATGACTAACCAATCAACAAATACTTTCGAACTATACTTTTTCCTGAAATAAATATTTAACCTTCTGATATTTTACGAGGGTAGGAACTTAAATAGTGGCAACTAGTTATTCACAACCGATACAAAAGAGTTATATATTTGCATCTGTTACTGTCCTTCAAAGTAGTCACCATCGTTGTGTAGAACCAGTTGCCAGCGATGTGGAAGTAGATGTTCTAAAAATGGTTCAAATGGCTCTGAGCACTATGGGACTCAACTGCTGAGGTCATTAGTCCCCTAGAACTTAGAACTAGTTAAACCTAACTAACCTAAGGACATCACAAACATCCATGCCCGAGGCAGGATTCGAACCTGCGACCGTAGCGGTCTTGCGGTTCCAGACTGCAGCGCCTTTAACCGCACGGCCACTTCGGCCGGCAGTAGATGTTCTGTTGATGGTGCGAAAGGAGCGCTCTACTGCCTATCGAATCTCTGGAATAGTTCTGAAGCGAATGCCACGAAGTGGTTCCTTCATCTTCGGAATCAAATCAAAGTCACAAGGACTTAAGTCCGGGGAGTATGGTGGATGGTACAGTACTTCCTAGTCCCATTGACCGAAAAGAGCAGCCACAGCTTGCGCTGTATGCGCCCGCTCATTGTCGTGCAAAATGATGGGTGGGTTGCGCAGAAAGTGTCGCCACTTCTTTCGCAAAGCTGGTCGCAGGTGATGCTCCAAAAACGAACAGTAATACTGTGCATTGACGGTCTGCCGTGGAGGAACGTAATGCGTTAAGATAACACCATCACAGTAGTACACGACTATCACCATAACTTTAGACCGCTCCATTCGCACCACCAACAGAACAGGCTCTGCTATCGGTATAATACGTCTTCCACATCGCTGGCAAAGGGTTCTACTCAACGCTGATGACTACCTTGAAGGACAGTAACAGGTGCAAACATGCAACTCTTTTGTATCGGTTGTGAATAAACAGTTGCCACTATTTAAGTTCAAACCCTCGTATTTATAATTTACGTTATTAACTATTTTCATTTGCACTCGAATTAGCTTTCCTTTTACCATAAACTTACTTAACATATTATGATACAAAGTTCCCCGTCGTCTACATTCACACTGTCTTAAAAAATTCTCAGGCTAGTTCGTAAAGCGTTTGTCAGTATAACAATGATCTACATATTTACTTTAGACCGCATTCATGCATCATTCACACTACTAAAAACATTTACAAAACTGTAAAAACATAAATAAACAAAACAAGCCTTCAAGAAATACACAGAACAATTCTCAAAACATTCTCTTGACCTGTTTCTTGAATGTCTCTGTCCGCTACTGTACTCTGACGGATGAAAATTAAAACTTTGTACTCGACTGAATCCGCTTCAGCCGGCCGGGGTGGCTGAGCGGTTGTAGGCGCTCCGGTCTGGAACCGCGCGACCGCAACGGTCGCAGGTTCGAATCCTGCTTCGGGTATGGATGTGTGTGATGTCCTTAGGTTAGTTAGGTTTAAGTAGTTCTAAGTTCTAGGGGACTGATGACCTCAGAAGTTAAGTCCCATAGGGCTCAGAGCCATTTGAACCATTTTTTTGAATCCGCTTCAGATCTGTCACTGTGCACGCATGAGTCATTCTCGCGATACACAGGCTCCAGACAGGAGCGATATAAAGGTGCCACGCCTCAATGTCACCGCTGTTTTCTAACATAAGTGTACTGTTGACACGAAGTTTATTCGGTGAATAAATGACGTGGAAAACTGCTCTTCAAAGTCATAGTATACGGTAGAGGTATCCCAAACACGTACCTATTTTTGTGGCGAAGACCGTTCTGTGTAACGGAAAGTATTCCCATGACGTCGTTTACGATAAGCAAAACACTTTTTGTGTAAGTTTCTATCAGTACAATGTTTCCGGAATCCTGAACTAAAACCCAGATTAAATGTGGTCTTCTTTGTTTTTCGGCCTCTTTTTATGAACAATTGGAGATACACACTGAAGAGCGAAAGAAACTGGTACACATGCTCAGTATCGTGTAGGGCCCCGGCGAGCAGGCGGAAGTGCCGCAGCATGATGTGGCATGCACTGTACTAATGTCTGAAGTAGTGCGGGAGGGAAATGACACCATGAATCCTGCAGGGCTGTCCATATATCCATCCTTAAGGGTATGAGGGGTGGAGATCTCTTCTGAACAGCACATTGCAAGACATCCCAGATATGCTCAATAATGTTCATGTCTAAAGAGTTTGGTGGCCAGCGGAAGTGTTTAAACTCAGAAGAGTGTTCCTGGAACCACTCTGTATCAATTCTGGACCTATAGGGTGTCGCATTGTCCTGCTGGAATTGCCCAATGGACATGAATGTTTCGCACGCTGACACTTGTTGATGGTCCAGCAATAAACTTGCAGCAATTTGCTTAAGGGTTGCATTTCTGTCACGTTAAACTATTCTCTTCAGTGGTCGTTGGTCTCATTATTCCAGGATATTTTTCCGGCCGCAGCGATTTTGGAGATTTAATGTTTTACCGGATCCCTAATATTCACGGTACATGAAATGGTCGTACGGGAAAATCCCCACTTCATCGCTACCTCGGAGATGCTGTGTCTCATCTCTCCTGCGCCGACTATAACACCTCGTTCGTACTCACTTAAATCTAGATAACCTGCCATTGCAGCAGCAGTAACAGATCTAATAGCTGCGCCAAACACTTCTTGTCTTATATAGGTGTTGCCGACCGCAGCGCCGTATTCTGTCTCTTTAGATATCTCTGTATTTGAATACGCATGCCTATACTACACTATTGGCCATGGAAATTGCTACACCACGAAGCTGTGCTACAGACACGAAATTTAATCGACAGGAAGAAGATGCTGTGATATGCAAATGATTAGCTTTTCAGAGCAATCACACAAGGTTGGCGCCGGTGGCGACACCTACAACGTGCTGACATGAGGAAAGTTTCTAACCGATTTCTCTTACACAAACAGCAGCTGACCGGCGTTGCCTGGTGAAACGTTGTTGTGATGCCTCATGTAAGGAGGAGAAATGCGTACCATCACGTTTCAGACTTTGATAAAGGTCGGATTGTAGCCTATCGCGACTGCGGTTTATCGTATCGCGACAATGCTGCTCGCGTTGGTCCAGATCCAACGACTGTTAGCAGAATATGGAATCTGTGGGTTCAGCAGGGTAATACGGAACGCCGTGCTGGATCCCAACGGCCTCGTATCACTAGTAGTCGAGATGACAGGCATCTTATCCGCATGGCTGTAACGGATCGTGCAGCCACGTCTCGATCCCTGAGTCAACAGATGGCGACGTTTGCAAGACAACAACCATCTGCACGAACAGTTCGACGACGTTTGCAGCAGCATGAACTATCAGCTGCGGTTATCCATGACGCTGCATCACAGACAGGAGCGCCTGTGATAGTGTACTCAACGACGAACCTGGGTGCAGAAATGACAAACCGTCATTTTTTTCGGATGAATCCAGGTTCTGTTTACAGCATCATGATGGTCGCATCCGGCCGGCCGGTGTGGCCGTGCGGTTCTAGGCGCTTCAGTCTGGAACCGCGTGACCGCTACGGTCGCAGGTTCGAATCCTGCCTCGGGCACGGATGTGTGTGCTGTCCTTAGGTTAGTTAGGTTTAAGTAGTTCTATGTTCTAGGGGACTGATGACCTCAGATGTTAAGTCCCATAGTGCTCAGAGCCATTTGAACCATTTGGTCGCATCCGTGTTTGGTGACGTCGCGGTGAACGCACATTGTAAGCGTGTATTCGTGATCGCCATACTGTCGTATCACCCGGCGTGATGGTATGGGGTGCCATTGGTTACACGTCTCGGTCACCTCTTGTTCGCATTGACGGAACTTTGAACAGTGGACGTTACATTTCAGATGTGTTACGACCCGTGGCTCTACCCTTCATTCGATCCCTGCACAACCCTACATTTCAGCAGGATAATGCACGACCGCATGTTGTAGGATGTAGGTCCTGTACGGGCCTTTCTGGATACGGAAAATGTTCGACTGAAGCCCTGGCCAGCACATTCTCCAGATCTCTCTCCAATCTAAAACGTCTGGTCAATGGCGGCCGAGCAACTGGCTCGTCACAATACGCTAGTCACTACTCTTGATGAACTGTGGTATCGTGTTGAAGCTGCATGGGTAGCTGTACCTGTACACGCCATCCAAGCTCTGTTTGACTCAATGCCCAGGCGTATCAAGGCCGTTATTAGGGCCAGAGGTGGTTGTTCTGGGTACTGATTTGTCAGGATCTATGCATCCAAATTGCGTGAAAATGTAATCACATGTCAGTTCTAGTATAATATATCTGTCCAATGAATACTCGTTTATCATCTGCATTTCTTCTTGGTGTAGCAATTTTAATGGCCAGTAGTGTAGTTTTGTGGCGCTTCAGTGTACCAGTTGTATAGGTTCATTGCCATCTTTAGCAACTGTAATAAATGTGACCACTGAATATGCTTTAAAATAACGTGAAGGGCGTCTGGTCTTAATAAGAGTTTTCTTGCAATTTCTGAAGACGGCATTTACCCTCTACAACTTGAATACTCTGTTTATTGAACTAACTGACAAGTTATACTTGTGGGAAACGTGTACCAACGGAAGGAAAAAAATTCCGTCATTAAAAAAAAAAACACTTAGCTTTTACTTCTGATTTTGTGGAAAACCGTTCATGTATCTGAAAAACAGGAAAGAAACCTAAAATCTCACATCGTGGAACCGTTTTTGAAATTTTTTCTCAGATATATGAAACAATATTCCACCATATATTGTCTTAATCACGCAGCACGAATTTCTGCATCATGTTAATTTTCTCAAACATTCAGAAAACCATCCTTGTGTGACGACAGTAATCCGAATAGGACACAGCTTCTACAGCAGAAAATAAACCTGTTGGTGCGCGACAGTACAGCACTATGTGCATACGATATCGACTATGGTTCAGAAAAGTCTGTGTTTCTCTGCAGTAGACATTTCCATGACTGCACAAGTATCAATGGCGTTCAGTAACGATGTTAAGTATTCTCAGTTCCACGCTGGAGGCTTCTATTTTGAGAAACCCCTACTCTCTGTGGAGGTACTATGCAGGTATGGCCGAAGTTATTATTTAACTGAAGACAGTGAACGGCGTTTTTGTAATATGAGTCGTCCAGCGGAAATTTCAAACCGTTCCCTTATACAGGCATTCTGTGTTTGGGTTTTCTAAAAATTATTCCTAGTGATTACATCGGGTTGTCTTGAGGAAATGGCCTCATCAGTGATCAATAATTTGAAAAAAAAAGGAAGGCAGATTACGATTTAACGTTCAGTAATTAGAAACTGATTTATTATTACAACACATGTTTACCGTCATTATTATATTGTGTTAATTGACCTAAAGATCATGGTAATTTTACAACCGTTATGGCAACTGGTCTCATATTGTATTTTTTTCGTCTGGGCCAGCCGGTTATCATAAACCCACGGTGTCTAGGAAGGCGTTCATCCGACTATTTGACACCGTTTCTCCTTTTCTCCTGAAGGAAAGTCCTAATCGGTGTTCTGAAGGAACTGTTTAGGTTTTGTGAATCTTTTGCTCGTATACCAGTTTCTCTAGACCTTTGTTTATTATTGTTACTACTTCTCCGGCTCGGCGGGATAGTGGGAACGAGAAGAAGATGACCATGACCATAATGATGATACGATGCCATCTGGTGAGGACGAGAAGTAGTAGTAGTAGTAGTAGTAGTAGTAGGAAGAAGAATCTCATAACGACGTATTACAAACACAGCTGACTTCAAGCATCTGTCTATCAAACTTGTACATTTTGCAATGCTGAAACACTGTCGAAGTGCTGAGATTCTTAAATGCAATGATAATGTGGACCACAACGCACGAAACTTTATATGTAAGGGGCGATGAAAAAGTTTCAGTTTGTTGGCGTCGCTGCAGCTTGTGTGCAACTTAGCGCCTCTCCGATGCGGGTCTGTAAGCATCGACGTATAGGCAAGGTATTAATGTCGCATTCGTGTCATTCCCCCGTGCGTGCGGCAAATTAGGAAACGTGAACTATGGCGACTTTATCGCCAAATGCGTCCAAATCAAGACCAACGTGCTGTTAGTCTTTTCTTGGCTGCTGAAGGACAAATCCAATGTTTCTGATGGCTCTAAGCACATCTGAGGTCATCAGTTCCCTAAACTTAGAACTACTTAAACCTAACTAACCTAAGGACATAACACACATCCATGCCCGAGGCAGGATTCGAACCTGCGACCGTAGCAGCAGCGCGGTTCCATACTGAAGCGCCTAGAACCGTTCGGCCACAGTGGCCGGCTGCTGAAGGACAAACAGCGGCAGATATCCATCGGAGAATTAAGAATGTGTATGGGGCAGCATGTCTATCGAAAACCGCAGTTATGGTGGAATGACAAGGGGTGCTGCTTCTTCATGATAAAATGTCGTTACGCAGCTGTTACGCTAACTTAAGTGGGAGATACCCGAGCACGCGCACTGTGATACTGATCTCTGCCCATGCCATTGTCATGTCTACGGTCCCTTAGGAAACGGCCTGACGGGTCGACGAGTCCCGTCAGACGAAAATAAGCAGCAGGCAATTACGGACTTCTTCACGCAGCAGGAAACAGTGTTTTACCAAACGGGTATAGTCAGGCTGATGCGCCGGTGGGATGATTGCCTCAATGCTCACGGATATTTTGTCCGATTCTGAACTGTGCGGTCTTCGAACGGAAATTTTTTGATTGCCCCTTATATGTATTATTCAGCGTATTTAATTTTAATAATTTGATGTAGTGATGTGTATGTGACCATACATCAGTGTTGCTGGTATACAGTGGAATGGACAATAAAATAAATAAAAGTGTATAATATAATCTGACTGTATCAAACGGGCATGACATCAAAGCACCGATCTGTTGTAACGGAAAAAAATTGTAGGAATTTCTTCAAACAAGAAGAACTACGTCGACGTCGACGGGTAAAAGAAGTAATGAGAGGAAAACAATTTGTGTGGACGCGTGAAAGAACGTGACCTTGTTAAATATCTCGGCCAATTACAGGCGCCAGCGTGCACGTTCACGTTCTCCTTCAGCGCGCCAGGCGCCTCCCGTCCTCCGGCAAACGCGGGACAAGTTTCGCAGGAATCTACGGCCTTCGCTGGCTACCTCCAACTACTCTAAGAAGCGGACGCAGTCCTGGCTCCGTGGCGTTTGTTACTAAGCTAAATATTACAACAGGAAAATGACCTTCGGTGGAGAAACGATCCGGTAATCTAATAGAGAGGTCGAACTTACTCGGCTGGGAACACCGGGTATCAAACGTTAGCAGTTGCACATAGACGTTCGTACACATTACATGATTAGCTCAAAAGACATGATGGAGTGTACCCACTTATGTTGTTGAGATGATTTTACATTTAACTTCCTGGCAGATTAAAACTGTGTGCCGGACCGAGACAGGAACTCCGGGACCTTTGCCTTTCACGGGCAAGTGCTCTACCAACTCAGCTACCCAAGCACGACTCACGCCCCATCCTCACAGTTTTACTTCTGCCAGTACCTCGTCTCCTACCTTCCAACTTTACAGAAGCTCTCCCGCGAAAATTGCAGAACTAGCACTCCTGAAAGAAAGGATATTGCGGAGACATGGCTAGCCACAGCCTGGAGGATGTTTCCAGAATGAGATTTTCACTCTGCAGCGGAGTGTGCGCTGATATGAAACTTCCTGGCAGATTAAAACTGTGTGCCGGACCGAGACTCGAACTCGGGACCTTTGCCTTTCGCGGGCAAGTGCTAGGCTGTGGCTAAACCATGTCTCTGCAATATCCTTTCTTTCAGGAGTGCTAGTTCTGCAAGGTTCGCAGGAGAGCTTCTGCAAAGTTTGGCAGGTAGGAGATGAGGTACTGGCAGAAGTAAAGCTGTGAGGACGTGGCGTGAGTCGTGCTTGGGTAGCTCAGTTGGTGGAGCACTTGCCCGCGAAAGGCAAAGGTCCCGAGTTCGAGTCTCGGTCCGGCACACAGTTTTAATGGCTCTGAGCACTATGGGACTCAACTGCTGAGGTCATAAGTCCCCTAGAACTTAGAACTACTTAAACCTAACCAACCTAAGGACATCACATACATCCACGCCCGAGGCAGGATTCGAACCTGCGGCCGTTGCGGCCACGCGGTTCCAGACTGAAGCGCCTAGAACCGCACGGCCACACCGGCCGGCTTACGAAAGTCATTGGATAGATACAGGGTGGTTCAAAAATGACCGGTATATTTGAAACAGCAATAAAAGCTAAACGAGCAGCGATAGAAATACACCGTTTGTTGCAATATGCTTGGGACAACAGTACATTTTCAGGCGGACAAACTTTCGAAATTACAGTAGTTACAATTTTCAACAATAGATGGCGCTGCAAGTGATGTGAAAGATATAGACGACAACGCAGTCTGTGGGTGCGCCATTCTGTACGTCGTCTTTCTGCTGTAAGCGTGTGCTGTTCACAACGTGCAAGTGTGCTGTAGACAACATGGTTTATTCCTTAGAACAGAGGATTTTTCTGGTGTTGGAATTCCACCGCCTAGAACACAGTGTTGTTGCAACAAGACGAAGTTTTCAACGGAGGTTTAATGTAACCAAAGGACCGAAAAGCGATACAATAAAGGATCTGTTTGCAAAATTTCAACGGACTGGGAACGTGACGGATGAACGTGCTGGAAAGGTAGGGCGACCGCGTACGGCAACCACAGAGGGCAACGCGCAGCTAGTGCAGCAGGTGATCCAACAGCGTCCTCGGGTTTCCGTTCGCCGTGTTGCAGCTGCGATCCAAATGACGCCAACGTCCACGTATCGTCTCATGCGCCAGAGTTTACACCTCTATCCATACAAAATTCAAACGCGGCAACCCCTCAGCGCCGCTACCATTGCTGCACGAGAGACATTCGCTAACGATATAGTGCACAGGATTGATGACGGCGATATGCATATGGGCAGCATTTGGTTTACTGGCGAAGCTTATTTACCTGGACGGCTTCGTCAATAAACAGAACTGGCGCATATGGGGAACCGAAAAGCCCCATGTTGCAGTCCCATCGTCCCTGCATCCTCAAAAAGTACTGGTTTGTGCCGCCATTTCTTCCAAAGGAATCATTGGCCCATTTTTCAGATCCGAAACGATTACTGCATCATGCTATCTGGACATTCTTCGTGAATTTGTGGCGGTACAAATTGCCTTAGACGACACTGCGAACACCTCGTGGTTTATGCAAGATGGTGCCCGGCCACATCGCACGGCCGACGTCTTTAATTTCCTGAATGAATATTTCGATGATCGTGTGATTGCTTTGGGCTATCCGAAACATACAGGAGGCGGCGTGGATTGGCCTCCCTATTCGCCAGACATGAACCCCTGTGACTTCTTTCTGTGGGGACACTTGAACAGAAACAATTGAACAGCTGAAGCAGTACATCTCATCTGCATGTGAAGCCATTCCGCCAGACACGTTGTCAAAGGTTTCGGGTAATTTCATTCAGAGACTACGCCATATTATTGCTACGCATGGTGGATATGTGGAAAATATCGTACTATAGAGTTTCCCAGACCGCAGCGCCATCTGTTGTTGACAATTGTAACTACTGTAATCTCGAAAGTTTGTCTGCCTGAAAATGTACTGTTGTCCCAAACATATTGCAACAAACGGTGTATTTCTATCTCTGCTCGTTTAGTTTGTATTGCCGTTTCAAATATACCGGTCATTTTTGAAACACCCTGTATATGCTCATTTACAGATGGCGGTAGAATGGCGTACACCAGGTATAAAAGTGCAGTGCATTTGGCGGAGCTGTTATTTGTACTCAGGCGATTCATATGAAAAGGTTTCCAACGTGGTTATGGCTGCACAACGGAAATTAATAGACTTTGAACGCGGAATGGTAGTTGGAGCTAGACGCATGGGACATTCAGTTTTGGAAATTGTTAGAGACACAGTATCAAGAGTGTGCCGATAATACCAAATTTCAGGCATTACCTTTCCCCACGGACAACTGGGTAGCCGATGACCTTCACTTAACGTCCGAGAGCAACGGCGTGATACAGCTGTCAATGCCAAGAGGCAAATAACACTGCGTGAAATAACGCAGAAATCGATGTGGGACGTATGACAAACGTAGTCATTAGGACAGTGCTGCAAAATTTGGCTTTAATGATTATGGCAGCAGACGACTGACGCGGGTGCCTTCGCTAACAGTACGACATCGCCTGCAGCGCCTCTCCTGAACTCGTGACCATATCGGTCGGACCCTACACGACTGCAAAACTGTGGCCTGGTCAGATACGACCCGAGTTCACTTGGTAAGAGCTGATGGTAGGGTTCGAGAGTGGCGCAGGCCCCACGAAGCCACGGGCTTAAGTTGTCAATAAGGCACTGTGCAAGCTGGTTCCATAATGGTGTGGGAGGATCACTGAGTGCAGATGGTTATGTTCGGCTACTTGGACACCATTTTCATAATGGTGTGGGAGGATCACTGAGTGCAGATGGTTATGTTCGGCTACTTGGAGACTATATTCAGTCATTCATGGACTTCATGTTCCCAAACAACGACCGAGCGAGGTGGCGCAGTGGTTAGACACTGGACTCGCATTCGGGAGGACGACGGTTCAATCCCACGTCCGGCCATCCTGATTCAGGTTTTCCGTGATTTCCCTAAATCGCTCCAGGCAAATGCCGGGATGGTTCCTTTCAAAGGGCACGGCCGACTTCCTTCCCCGTCCTTCCCTAATCCGATGAGACCGATGACCTCGCTGTCTGGTCTCCTTCCCCAAACCAACCAACCAACCCAAACAACAGTCATTTCACCAGGCCACGATTGTTCGTGATTGACTTGAACAACATTCTGGACAGTTCGAGCGAATGATTTGGCTACCTAGACCGCCCGACATGAATCCCATCGAATACTTATGGGACATAATCTGGAGATCAGTTCGTGCACAAAATCCTGCACCGGCAACTCTTTCGCACTTGTGGAGGGCTATAAACGCAGGGTGGCTCAATATTTCTGCAGGGGACTTCCAACGACTTGTTGAGTCCATGCCACGTGGAGTTGGTGCGTTTCGCCGGGAAAAAAGAGGCCTGACTCCGTATTGGGAGGTATCCCATGACTTTTGTCACCTCAGTGTATGACTTACGGTTTTTGAATGAAATTAAGAATAGAAAGCCGGCCGCGGTGGTCTCGCGGTTCTAGGCGCTCAGTCCGGATCCGTGCGACTGCTACGGTCGCAGGTTCGAATCCTGCCTCGGGCATGGATGTGTGTGATGTCCTTAGGTTAGTTAGGTTTAAGTAGTTCTAAGTTCTAGGGGACTAAGGGACTAATGAGCACAGCAGTTGAGTCCCATAGTGCTCAGAACCATTTGAACCATTTTTTTTTTTGAAGAATAGAAAATAGCAAGCAGCAATTGATATTTACTCTGTTTATTCAGAAAAGAGAAATTTGTGTTTCTGAAACGGAAGGTCACTCATCAGATGATTGTCCGCGTGTATTTGGTGTATTTTGCCGGCCGTTGTGGCCGAGCGGTTCTAGGCGTGTCAGTCCGGAATCACGCTACTGCTACGGTCGCAGGATCGAATCCAGCCTCGGGCATGGATGTGTGTGATGTTCTTAGGTTAGTTAGGTTTAAGTAGTTCCAAGTTTAGGGGACTGATGACCTCAGATGTCACCCCCATAGTGTTCAGAGCCATTTGAACCGTTTGGTGTATTTTACACTTCGTTGATGATGCGATGTTGTCAACTGACTGCCTTGCTTTAAATTTCTTGGGTATGGTGTCCAATAGCTGGGTGAATTTTATTTTATTTATTTACACGTCAACTTCCGTCGGACCAAATTGAGGAGCAAATCTCCAGGGTCTTGGAACGTGTCAGTACATGAAATTACAACATAAAAGTAATAACAGATAAAAATAAAATGTTTATGAACCCGAAAAAGTCAGTTCATAAGTATAAGTAAGCGCAATCAACAATACAACAAGAATAAGCTTAATTTTTCAAGGAACTCCTCGACAGAATAGAAGGAGTGACCCATGAGGAAACTCTTCAGTTTCGATTTGAAATCGCGTGGATTACTGCTAAGATGTTTGCATTCGAGTGGTAGCTTATTGAAAATGAATGCAGCAGTATACTGCACACCTTTTGGCACAGGAGTTAAGGAAGTCCGATCCAATTGCAGGTTGGATTTCTGGCGAGTATTAACTAAGTGAAAGCTGCTTATTCTTAGGAATAACCTAATATTGTTAAAAAGAAATTACAGTAAGGAATATATATATATATATATATATATATATATATATATATATATATATATATATATATATATATATATATATATATTGAGAGGCCAATGTCAAAATACCCAGACTCGTGAACAGGGTTCGACAAGAGGTTCGTGATCGTATACCAGTTATTGCTCGAACCGCCCATATCTGAGCCAAAAATATCATTTTAGAATGGGAAGAGTTATCTCAAAATATAATACCATACGACATAAGCGAATGAAAATAAGCACAGTAGATTACTCACTTCAGATACCGTTCGAATAGAGAAAATGGCAGCATTAAGTCTTTGAACAAGATCCTGAACGTGGGCTTTCCACGACAATTTACTGACACCTAGAAATTTGAACTGTTCAGTTTCACCAATCATATGCCCACTCTGTTAAATTAAAACGTCAGGTTTTGTTGAATTGTGTGTTAGAAACTGTAAAAACTGAGTGTTACTGTGATTTAGCGTTAGTTTATTTTCTACAAGCCATGAACTTATGTCATGAACTAAACTATTTAAAACCGAGCCATTGTTGCACACAACATCCTTTACTACCAAGCTAGTGTCATCAGCGAACAGAAATGTTTTAGAGTTACCAGTAATACTAGAGGGCATATCATTTATATAAATAAGGAACAGGAGTGGCCCCAACACTGATCCCTGGGGCACACCCCACTTGACTGTACCCCACTGAGACCCCACATCACAGCCATTCTCAACATTGTGAATAATTACCTTTTGCTGTCTGTTGCTAAAGTAAGAGGTAAACCAATTGTGAGCTACTCCCAGTATTTCGCAATGGTCCAACTTCTGGAGCAATATTTTGTGATCAACACAATCAAATGCCTTAGTTAAATCAAAAAATATGTCAAGTCTGACAATAAAATTAAGCATCCAGAAGGGGATGAAGAAATGGAATGAAAATTCACAGTTTGGGAGGGTACGTGATTTTATTTCAGTGATTACTAAATCGGGTCAAATTTACAATGAATTTGGCAGAATGAGGTCAGCTATGAGTATTAGACTGCACCCACTCTGGTTGGGATGCATGGACTGATCCGGTTGGGAAGGGTGCCAGAAAGCCGTTGTATCCTCTCCAGACTCCAACTGTCTCACAAATGTTATAACTGGTCCTTGATTTTCTAGATACTGGCACTGCGACGGAGTTGAGTCCGACCTGCTCCTATACAGTTTGTATCGGGGACAGATCTGCGAATCTTGCCTGCCACGGTAGTACCTCAACACCACACAGACAATTCGTGGAGACACGTGCCCTGCTTGAACGAGCATTGTCCTGTTAAAAACTGACACCACGATACTATAGCATGAGAAGTAACAATGAGGACGGAGGATGATCGTGGCGTAGCGTTGTGCCGTCAGAGTTCTGTCAATCACTACCAGCCGTGACCTGAAGTCGTACCCGATTGCTTCTTCGAAACACTGGCAGAATGGAATCGCATGGTAGCCGTCATACACGCCGACGATGGTTATTCTGGGTAGTGCTGAATTACGATACATCACCGAATACAATGCGTCGCCATTCATCAGCATCGTATGGTTCCCGATCATGGCATCGCTCCAAACGGTACCGTATGAATGGGACGGCAGTTCTCTAACCCGGCTGCTACTGGTTTCCGACCAGTGACGCAGGGTGACACAGGTTCCCATGTACGCCAACATCGGGCCACTGTAGCATCCCGATGCCCACAGTTCCGGATGTTGCACGGTTCGACGAGCAGGCCAAATGGAGACCCTTCAAAGTCTGTAAAGTCTGTCACGCTGCGCGGGATTAGTCGAGCGGTCTCAGGCGCTGCAGTCATGGACTGTGCGTCTGGTCCCGGCGGAGGTTCGAGTCCTCCCTCGGGAATGGGTGTGTGTTTTTGTCTTAGGATAATTTAGGTTAAGTAGTGTGTAAGCTTAGGGACTGATGACCTTAGCAGTTAAGTCCCATAAGATTTCACACACATTTGAACATTTGAAAGTCTGTCAGATGTTGATAACGGCCCCTCCCGCCGTAGGTTCGAGTCCTCCCTCGGGCATGGGTGTGAGTGTTGTTAAGTTAGTTTAAGTAGTGTGTAAGTCTAGGGACCGATGACCTCAGCAGTTTGATCCCTTAGGAATTCACACACACAGATGTTGATAACGCTGGCTTATACAAGTATTTTATTATATCATCTGTCTTTCACAGTGATCACCCAACATCTGACGCTGTAAGCACCTCTTATATACCCTACCAGGCCTGGTAACAACTCAAACCGCTGACGAATTCTGATGGCCATTTAACCTTTCACAGAGAACTGGCGATCTAATAGTTGACATATCCGTCTTGTGCGTGTGATAAGTTGCATTGACATTCGACCATGTCTTCTGGGTACTTCCCATTTTTTTTAGTAAAGCACTGTAATAGATCACTAAAACTTTGTGGATAGAGTTAATGATTTATGTCACATCTGCCAGAGATACATTCTTTGATTTAGTTTTGTCTCTGTCATTCGTCGTTGTTGTGTGTGTTCGACTGGTTGTGGAATTTGGATGTCGTGTAATGGCATAAACCATGTGTACTTTCAAATTATCGCGTGGGAAACCATGTTTCATCCATAACTCCATATGAACTGACGCATATCAAATCCTTCAGAATCTATTCAGTATATGTGACTGTAGGTTTTCCCGGTGCAAACTGTTGATGAAGGTTTCTCGGGTCACCAGCCGGGTGGTAGCGTTGATATCTCGCGACGTTTCGGGAAGTGTCATTCTACCCATTTTCTGGCGAAGTGTCGATACCAGTCTAGCGGAGGGGGGGTGGGGGTGGGGGGGAGGGTGATCGCGCATATAAATAGCCCGCTCTCCGCGATTCTCGACACTTCGCCAGAAGATGGGTAGTATGACACTTTCCGAAACGTCGCGAGATATCAACGCTACCACCCGGCTGGAGACCCGTGAAACCTTCATCTGTTCAGTAGTTTCTATGTAATTAGTGGACAAAGCAATACATTTGTTCCCCTAAAAGGACGATATGTGCCTATAGAAAAATAAATTATTTACCTAATCTCTGTCCTTACTATCGAATACCACTACTCCAAGAAACTTTACCGACAGCAGCGTACTGTCCACATCCTCTACTCCACAAAACGTAAACATCTTAAAATTGAACTAGGGAAGCAATATGAAGATGAATCTGTCGGTTAAACACCAGTGGCGGGTCTGCTGCACGCAAACTACTTAAGATTGAGTGTGTTGTTATTTCCGTTAAGAAATAATCTGCACGTTCATACAGCGATGGTCTCAAAACATCAGTTTTTCACCAAGATGCCGTGTGTGATTGTTCATGTGGTCATATTACAAGGTTTCAGGAATGATTGCGTAAGAGAAAGAGCAAAAAAAAAAAAAAAAAAAATTAAATCATGGACCCCGATCTGGCCTTCTATCAGTAACAAGTTATTTACACTACTAAGGCTCAACTTTCATCAATGTCTTAAAATAGCTTTCCCCAATATGAAAATAATAGCGGTCGACACTGCCGCTTCAAGTCATGTATGTTTGCAGTCGTTTTAACAATCACACTTGCTGCTAGAATTCTTCTCAGGACGTCCTTGTCATTTATATAAGTTTCCGTTAGTCATGACGTCACCCTGACCTCTTTAAAAATTCAAGTGAACTGAAGTTACGAAAGTGAATTGGCCATACAGATTCGTAGTAGTAATGAATTCTCTATGTGTCATTTTATTACATTCTATGACGAATATTTTCTAAGGAATTCTTAAAGCTGACCTATTATGTTGTAATATAGTTCATATTAGCAAAACAGTATTTTATAATTATAAGTAATTATGATGTACTCTACTTAAATAAAACCGAGCGAGGTGACGCAGTGGTTAGCACACTGGACTCGCATTCGGGAGGACGACGGTTAATACCCGCGTCCGTCCTTTCTGACTTAGGGTTTCCGTGATTTCGCTTAATCGCTTCAAGAAAAAGCCGGGATGGTTCACTTGAAAGGGCACGACCAACCTTCCACATCCTTCCCTAATCCGATGGGACTGATGACCTCTCTGTTTGGTCCCCTCCCCCAAATCAACCAACCAACCAACTTATATAAAGCTAATACAAATTTTCGACTTCTTTGCGGCCATCAGAGATTTCTGTCCGTGCAATACGATTCATAAAATGTAACAAAGTAAACAAACAAGACTTTCAGTTCACGACCAACAGTCAGCGATTATTTAGATGAAGCATCAAACATTGCCAGCAAACTGGCTCACAGGCGATACTTCAAAGTCATCAATGTTGCCAAACGTTATGGGCTGGTTTTTCATTATCATTATATAAGTGTACGTGGATTTTAGGTTTTATGCTAACTTGTATTTGGGAACTGAGTTTTCTAATTAGATTTCTTTTTATCGACTCCGCCAGGTAATAAGTTATCAACTACGTTGGAGACAGAACAATACGGAACAGGATAAACGCGATACAAAAGGAAAGGAAGGAAGAAAAAGTGAGCGAGAGAATTCGGAAAATTATCACTGTTGTAAAGAGATATACGCCACCGTTGCAAAAAAACACCTATGTATTTACTCTGTGGTGTCTAGATCGAACATCACTAAATTAGGCCTTGAAGTATGAAAGTGAAACATAACCGTAGAATTGTAAAGGAATTTAGGAGTCATTTATAATGTCATCAACTGGACATAAATCCATGACACGAGGTGATTAGAATCTATGGATATTGCAATTACACATGAAAATAAAATCAGAAATCTACCCTCTCTAAAGACTTGAGACAGTGAGAACGGGGACACATATTAAATAAAAATTAGCTTTTTTTACGGACCACGAAATAATCCTCCAGGAAAAGTGAGAAAAGAAAACCTCAAGGAAGGAAGACTATAGAAATATGAAATCCTCAGTCTAAAGTTAATAACGTGGAGAGATGTAAATCGAGACACGTGTCCATACTAGAAGGAAGTATAGGAATATTTCGAGGTTTATCAAAAGTTATCAGTGGGTAAACGTTTATGAAGTATACAAGGAAAAATACTTTTTTAGTAATCATTTGTCTCAAACATTACTCTAAATCCATGACAGAAGATTAAGGTGAAATTTCTGACAGCTACAGAACGTCTGTGATACCACCCAAAATTTTTTGTAACTGTAATAGTGAATCTGTAAGGTGATATTCGCGACAGCCACAGAACATCTGTTATAATATCCTAATTTTGTTGTAACTGTAGTGGTGAATCTGTTTCGATGAACTGAAGTTCGTGTTTATAAGCAAAAGCCGGCCGGAGTGGCCGAGCGGTTCTAGGCGCTACAGTCTGGAACCGCGCGACCGCTACGGTCGCAGGTTCGAATCCTGCCTCGGGCATGGATGTGTGTGATGTCCTTAGGTTAGTTAGGTTTAAGTAGTTCTAAGTTATAGGAGACTGATGACCTCAGAAGTTAAGTCCCATAGTGATCAGAGCCATTTGAACCATAAACAAAATTGAGCAGGATATATAGTAGTAGATAAAGCGTGATGTTAAACGGAAAAATCCTCTTTATAGATTAGCGAGATAAGGATGCGCAGTGGTAAGCCGTAACAGGGCAATATTCATCGTTATATGCTGTCATTTGTAAACTCTTGTTCATAAATTGTAGAGGAAGCTACTCAAAGAAACGCTACCGATTCAAACGATTAATTGCAACAATCTGTTGGAATTTGCCTTTCGTTCTAGGGCTTCAAATGCAATTTAAATTTGTCGACGTCTTTATATTTCGAAAGCAACAAAATCTCGGTGATTACTTGCTGAGAAAATATACTGACCCAAATTCGGTAGGTAAATGGATATCAGAGGGGACACATTAACTATACAAGTTGTGACCACATTCTAAAAGCAGTTGAAAATGGTAGCACTTTTCCTATAGTGTGAATCAGAGTTTATGAGTTGTGGGGACGTTTCATTGAACAGAGAGCTCGAAAACGCATAGGCGGTAACTTATCAAATTACAAAAGATTATTTTTTCTTTTGTAATAATAAACTGTCGTTGCACTCTACAGAGTTGTAAATTAATTTTAAATTAAGATTCATTTCACTATTGCTGAAAATTGTTAATGATCATGAATTGTTATTTTGTTCATAAGCTACTACTTGCTCATTTTAGTGCAGACAGAAATTCGCTTCTGCACAGAATTTTTCGGCGTTTTGTACAGGCAATCTTTTTCGGTTCTCGTGTTTAGTCTCAAAGGTTCTACTTGTTCTGCACTGTACAAAGATGCTGCTGTGAGAAAAAGACGTCCCAACAAACATGTCGCATAAGAATGACATGACACTGAGCAGTGCATCCCAAAGTAAGTAAGAAGTTCTGTGTCAACATGCGAAATGGTAACAAGAATAATTCATCGATCATCCATGTAGTAATATTACCGCCTCATACCTACCTACTCATCTTTACTCCCCCTGTTCACAGTATTCAATAAGTCTAATAGTATCTAAACGATCAATACTATTGTTGAGCCGTTTGCTACAATCTCGCAAGAGCTTTTCTTCCGAACGAACGTATCCCGCTTTATGCACACCAAGTACCAGTAGTCTGCATGAAAATACGGATACGGGTACGATAAAGCGTATACGACCATCGGATGCTGGCACCCATCAAGACAATGCTATTTTGAAAGATTACTACATCAAAAAATGGAAAAAATATGAGAATTACGAGGACGCAGTCAGTGGTTTGATGAAGGACCTTTATCTATAGGTGAAATAGGCACAGATGCAATGTTGAAAACGTTGCTTTCATACAGACCGCTGCTGATACTTTTTACTAGGTAAACGTATCTCATATGTTAGAAATAATGCCTCTCTTGCAGAAACAGTGAGACGTCTATGAACAACAAGAACTATCTCAGCAACTCTCAACCTACTGGCCTCACCACACGATTATGTTGTGTGGTTTGGTTTCTACTGACGTCGAAATCTTATGAATATGTAGTGGTAATCCGTACCGCTTTTTATCAGACTGAAAAGCAGTGGTACGAGCTTATCTCCTGTTTGCTGTTTCTGCCGAAGAAACAGACTGCAGGCACGCTGTATGGCTGGGCATTAAAGACGTAAACAAGTCCTAAAAGGTGACCGGTGACGTACACTAGTGACGTCATTCATAATTACTAAAAAGGAAGTAGAAACCGAGTGAGATGGCGTAGTAGTTAACACATTATACACCTCTTGCAGAGGGGCAAATATCCAGTCTTCGTTCAATATGTAATTTCTCCGTTGCCTCTTCATCACTTAAAGTGAATGTCTGGATTGTTTCTCTGAACGAACTATGGCCAGTTTCCCTATCTGTCCTTGCCTAGCTGAGTAGGTGCTCGGTGTGTAGTCGCCATGCCATCTACACAACATTAAACCAGGGTCTAAATTGCAGGCCCGTATCATTAACGTCGATACGCAGCAGGATTTTAGAACATTATGAATGACCTCGAAGAGTACGGTGTATTGTCACACAGTCAGTACGGATTGAGAAAGCACCGTTCTTGTGAAACACAACTAGCTCTTTGCACTCACGAAGTACTGAGTGCTATTGACGTGAGACTTCAAAGTGATTTCGTATTTCTAGATGTCCAGAAGGCTTTTGACACTGTACCACACAAACGGTTTGCAGTGGAAATGCGTGCTTATGAAATGTCGTCTCAGCTAAGTGAGTGGATTCGTGATTTCCTGTCACAAAGGTAACAATTCGCAATAATTGACGGAAAGTCACCGAGTAAAACAAAAGTGGCTTCTGGCGCTCCCCAAGATAGTGTTAGGCTCTATGCTGTTCCTTCTCTATATGATCGATTTAGGAGACAACGTGAGCAGCCGTCTCAGGTTGTTTGCAGATGTTGGTGTCGTTCATTGTCGAGTAAAGTCGTCATAAGATCAAAACAAATTGCAAAACGATTTAGAAAAGATATCTGTATGGTGCAAAAATTGGCAATTGCTCCTAAATAACGAAAAGTGTGAGGTCATTAACACGAGTTCTAAAAGGAATCCGTTGAACTTCGGTTACACGATAAATCAGTCAAATCTAAATGCCCTAAATTGATCTAAATATCTAGAAATTAAAATTACTAACAACTTAAATTGGAAAGAAGACGTAGAACATGTTGCGGGGAAAGCAAACCAAGGACAGCGTTGTATTGGCACGATATTTAGACTTCTAAAGAGACTGTCTAAATGGTTCAAATGGCTCTGAGCACTATGGAACTCAACATCTTAGGTCATAAGTCCCCTAGAACTTAGAACTACTTAAACCTAACTAACCTAAGGACATCACACACACCCATGCCCGAGGCAGGATTCGAACCTGCGACCGTAGCAGTCCCGCGGTTCCGGACTGCAGCGCCAGAACCGCACGGCCACCGCGGCCGGCAAAGAGACTGTCTACATTACGCTTATCCGTCCTCTTTCGGAGTACTCCTGCACGGTGTGGGATCCTTACCAGATAAGATTAACGGAGTACGTCGGGAAAATTCAAAGAAGGGCAGCACGTTTTGCATTATCGTGAAATAAGGGAGAGAGTGTCACCGAAATGATACAGAATTTGGGGTGGACATCATTAAAACAAAGGCGTTTTTCGTCACGGCGGAATGTTCTCACGAAATTTCAATCAACGACTTTCTCCTCCGAATGCGTAAATATTTCGTTGACGGTGACCTACATAAGAAGAACTTATCATCGTAGTAACATAGGGAAATCCGAGCTCGCACAGAAGGATATAGGTGTTCGTTTTTTCCGCGCGCTGTTCGAGATTGGAATAATAGAGAATTATTGTGAAGGTGATCCGACGAACCCTCTGCCAGGCACTTAAGTACGATTTACAGAGTATCGATGTAGATGTGGACGTAGATGTAGATGGCCTTCCTTTTTATCTATCTAGAGCAGAGAAGAAAAACTCATTTCTTTTTGCTATAAAAATATTTTATGATTTTGTTGTCATCTGTAGGTGGGCTGTGTATTCACACGTATGAAACGCAAGTTTTGCTGGTAGCATTTAAACTGATTCATTAGGCATCATTACATAATTTATGACTAACTGAAACCCTCAGCTGCCGACAGGCGTTGTTGATATACCTCGATGTGGACAGCTGAAAATGTGTGCCCCGACCGGGACACGAACCCGGGATCTCCTGCTTACATGGCAGACGCTCTATCCATCTGAGCCACCGAGGACACAGATGACTAGCGCGACTGCAGGGACTTATCCCTTGCACGCTTCCCGTGAGACTCACATTCCCAACTGTCCACAATTCTACATATGTAATGTACCTTATAGATATTTACCCATTCACTCATTACTCGCGCACGCCAAAGCGTCCCTACAGTCGCGCTATTCATCTGTGTCCTCGGTGGCTCAGATGGATAGAGCGTCTGCCATGTAAGCAGAAGATCCCGGGTTCGGGTCCCGGTCGGGGCACACATTTTCAGCTGTCCACATCGAGGTATATCAACAACGCCTGTCGGCAGCTGAGGGTTTCAGTTAGTCATCATTTATTCTAGGAAAAGCTGCACGGTCATCAACAGTATTCTGTTCTTTCGAGAACAGTTACTGTCTTCATATATATTACATAATTTATAAAGAACTGTGTATGGAACATCTAAGAAACTCCTTAATTAGCAGCATGGTGGAAATAGTTCTAATACATTAGTTGTTTGAAATGAGATCCTGTGCTCCGCTCATCTGTTCACTGAAAATCTGCAGAAATGAGCCCGCTGTTCGTCAGAACCGCGACACAGACGGCTAAACAATGATAGCCAGCTACACTGTTCGTATCTTCAATGGTGTTATACGTATATGGATTCAGATTCACACCTCGACGAAACCTCTTCATCGCTTCCATCATTCATTTATTTGTCATTAGACGACCCATACGGGTCAATTACAAATGTGTACTTAATGTCTGAGGACGAAAAGCTTAGTGTTTATTTACGGCATGGCTGATAAATGGTTGACAGCACCGAGAACAGACTTCTATTCTGTTCCAAAGTATTGAGACAAGATTTTTCTCATTAGCGCTATGGCGGACAGTATACACGATCGGAGCGCCTTCTCTGTTTACTAGTCTATTACTTATCTTTACTTATCCTATTACTTACAGGAACATTTTTATATAATTAAGCAAATTAAGAGAACACACACACACACACACACACACACACATGCACATGCTTTTACTCAATTTTAAAGGCTTTCTTCTCATCTGAGGAAAATAAATACGGTATATTACTTTACAATACGGTTATGTGTATGATACAATGGCGCTGACTGTTGTGTACTCACACCCGAGCAACGGCAACTGTACGGTATACACTTCGTGCCAACTGCCGCTTGTTGCACACGATGGGAAAGTATTATATTACTCCTGTAATTTTCGCGGTCACTATAGAAAAACGATAAATTTGCATGTTATCTTGATGCCGTGTTAGACATATGCATGATGTATGTTACGTCTCTTCTGCACCAATATTCTAGTGCAATGTAAACTATACGGATTCGAAGGACTTCCAGTAACACTACGTATTGTTTTTAGTTTAACAGACTTCCTGCTATTGTTGTATTTATTTTATGTGAGGAAAGCTAGGATTCACTCCAAATCAGAACGTTCGATAGTGTAGAAAAAAATGAAAAAATTTTCTTTGAACAAGATTCTCACATATTATTCTTGAAGAAAAAAAAAATTATAAATGAACTGTTAGTGTTACATATTTTTAAAGTTAAAGGAACTAAGAGATGCGAAAACTGTCTTACAGCTCTCTCAGTTGCTTACGAGCCGAATGTGTTACTACTATGTGTTTTTATCTTCGCTCACGTTTGGAACACCTTCTGAAGTGTACGGAATCTGCGCTGAAGACACTCTTTTGAATAAAATTAATCTTCAGTTTACATATCGTAAGTAAAAATAATTCTTCAGATCCCAATAAAAACATAACAATTAAGACCTCAAAATGGTTCATTTCCATTTTCAGGATTCATAAATACTAAATATTCAAAATATTGAAACACCCGCCCGACTACTCTATAGTCGTGTCGTATAAAAGACATAAATAATGCTACCAATGTATTTATGAACCAGCTGCATTCAAAAGTTGACTATCTAAAATTGACCATGAGCGAGACGCATTAATTTGTGTGGATTTGCCTTGTGCCGTGCTCTAGCAGGAATCCATACTCATTGAACTCAAATGTCGTGATTACCTGCAAAATATGAACCAGAAATGTTGTAAATCAATTATCGGCAAGATGGCTGAGTATATGTCCGACTGCAAGCCAGAAGGTCCAGGATTCGACCAACATTAGGCCGCTAGATTCTTTCTTTTACTTGTCATTTCTTTCAGTGCTGAAAGCGATTTTTTATGTGAAAAATGCAACGTTACATCGTGGCTCGGAGTCACGTCAAGCTGTAGGTTCTGCTATAACTGGCTGTTTAAGTCAGTTTAAAATTCGAAGGAAACAAATTTCCTATCGGACCATGCCTAATAAATGCCCTTTGGAGTTCCAATCTACCGATTGAAGACAGCTTTAATATATTGCAGATTCTACAATTTTAAACATATACCAGATTGGAAAATAGTACACAGAGATGTTTTCTGTAGGTGCAGTCCTAAACTCACTGAAACTATGCTACTACGAAACTTTTAGGCCTAAACTTATTTTCTCATTGAAGCTTACATACTTTGCACTATTAACTCCAAACAGTTCTGTGTTTCAGCAGTTTAGCGTTTAGAAAATTAATCTTAATTTGTATGAACTTTCGAAATACGCACATCTTCAAACAGCGACGCATCAAAGCATCTTTACAACTACCATAAAAAGGTACTTACTCGGTGTAATATTTCTTTAACGTTGCAAAAAGAGTAACGCTGTTTACATTTGTATCGCACGTATCATCTTCTTACCTGTATTTTACTTTTCCCTCCATAACATAGTTATTTATCCTTAGGTATGTGTAGTGTCGTTCCTGAATATTTCACTACGTCTGTATTACTTTCAGTCGTTAATATTACCATGATCACACTATCATCAACAGTAACCGTAAATTTTAGTTTAATTCCATTAAACTGATTGCTAGTGATCTTAATCAGTGTATTAAACAATTGATGGTCACCTATATCTTCTGCTTGTTACGAATGTAGCATCGTGAACTCTGGAAATACATAGTGTAATGCTTCACGGTTTGCTAAATATAATGATTACTTCAGATTAATTTTTGTGATATGATAAATAAAGATCAATGTAGCCAGCAAATAGACGAGATTAGATGTTCTTTATCAGCGAAAATAATCAGAGAACTTCAGGTCTGTACTATCGTAGTTAATAAACTACTCATTCAGAGAAAGACGATTTAATGTGTAACATGATGATAAGAAGTAAGAACAAAAATTCTTCAGTTTCAGAAGATACGGCATAACTGTTGAAGACAGGTACTTTTTACGAATTAAAGGGGAGTTTAATGTTAATATCAGAAGTTGTTAAAAAATTAACCGAGTTATCCGTACATATTTTACGACATTAGTACCCATATTTGTGTGGTCGGTGTAAATCTGGTAACTATGAACTGAACGTGTGTTAAAAACAGTGTGTTCGATTTTTTATTGCCGAAGATACCTTACAATCTCTATAGAAACATCATAAGCGAAATGCTAGACTTGCTTTTTGGACACTGACTCTAGGTCAGAACAGTAACTTCCCTACTTGGTCACCGTAATAATCAGCAGTGAATTACTTACTTTGTACAGCAGAAAAAAGTCGATATGTTACATCCACGAAATGTAAAGTTATCCGAGTATTTAGAAATTTAGCAAATAACTCATTTTGCAATTAGAAACGTTACATTCCCCACAGATAAAATCTCATCGTGGAAAAGCAAAATTTTTTTCGAAATGGAGCTACGGTCCACGTTTTTTGTGAATCATATGTTTTGGCGTTTTCTGGGACTATGATACGAGATTCAGAACACTTGATATCGACTGGTAGTATCTGTTTTAAGCGAACGGGTGGTAAAGTTGTGGTTTAACATATCTTTCGACTTCTTTGCACCGGTGATCTATCCGACAGTTGAATGATACGTTTATTCTGGATACAGGTGGAAGTGAAATACTTCCTATTCATAAATCCACCGACTACTCAGCTAATGTTTTTCAACGTCAAAACTTAAACTGCGAGGAATAAATGATTTATAGTATCAAATCTAAAGGTCGATGTCACCAAAAGTAGCCTGAAGTTCCTTTCGAGTGAACATTCTCACCTGCGCTTAATCGAGATGATATGGGATGATGATATAGTAAACGATATAAGAATGAGAAAACCTTTGATGTGGTCAACATGTGAAAGCAATTTGAAGCGGCCATTATCAGACAAAAAATCACAAGTAAAAAAGAAAAAAAATCAGTAGACGTAATTTTCTCTTTAGAATATAAGATTACTAATCAAACTAAAATAATTCTGTTCAGCTCAATTAATGATTTTGAAGGTACTTTGGTTTTGTAAATAAACTAGATCTCAAATTTCTGGCAAGGAAATCGAATTTCTACAAACAAGAATATCATGGAAATACTGCATTAAGTCCACACCATCCAACACGGATCCATTTTCGCAATACGCACAAAGCATAAATCCTAATATTCTTATATTTTTATGTTATTAATACTTTTTAATTACCATAAACAACCAAAAACTCAATAGTTACCTGTCGCTCTTTATTGAACTAATCAATTAGTACGACATTTATAAAATATGTAACGAAAATTTGAATTTGTTCCAGTGTTAGAGGAAGTAAGAAAGCTTTATGTTACCCATAGCGGCTATTGCTGGACCTGTGAATTATTTGCATTCGTAACATATAAACGAAAGAGCATCAGCATGGGGTCAAACACGACGTTTTTATTTAAAACTTGATGCATCTTCAAGTACTTCACGCATACTATGTCGTTATTTTTATATGTAGTTCCCAAAGATCTGTTTCTGTCCTCATTTGTAAGGGTTTGAGAAAATACAGATAGTTTCGTTGTAAAAACTCAGACTTTGCGGGTTGTACTGGATCATCGTCCACAAGTAAACTTTTTTTGTAATCGAATATGTCACAAAACATCTCAAGTATCCTCATGTCAGTCCAGGAGTATCGCCAGCAGCCTAACCGAACGACCTAGCGGGCATGCTCGCTGCCAGAAAATTTCGCTTGCAACAAGGATGAAGCATCGCGATCAACGTGATGGGCTGCCTGATTTTCCCAAAGGCGGTGTACATTGTACAGCGTCATGCTAAAAACTGCCACGAGTGACGTGGTACAGATACTGCGTTTAAAGTTATAAAGAAAATAAATATGCTGTTTTGCCGGGTGTGTATTCTGCTGCTTTTTCCTAAAAATAAATTACTATAATTACTTACATCGTTGCGTTTCATTAACACTAAAATAAAATTGTTGTGTTAAGATTCAAGAGCTAACATGTGATATGTTGCGAACGCGTCGTTGACTGTCTTTGTCTGAGACGCTTTGTTTTTTGTGTTGTTTAGTTTATAAGCTTGGAATGGGAAGGAATCACCTAATAAGCGTCCATTAATTTTAAAGAGTTCACATACCTTCTCTGATAGTTAAAGAGAAAGTCATAATCCCTGTCAGTACGGACTTTACTCAGTTAGTATCGTAATTCACTGTCGTAATGATCCAAACACGCTCACAACTCGTAAAAACTATTATATGAATGAGTCTCTAGCATTTTTCAGTTATCCCCCAGTGACTACATTTGCGTGTTGAATTACAACTCGAGGTCTTTTATTCCTGTACATGTTTCTGACATTTTTAGTGAACAGGTTCATTTGCATCCAGTTTGTGAATCTACTGGCTGGTTTGTAAAGCGTGTGTAATGTGAGATACTAACCACAGAGCAAGCAAAAGTAAATTACTTATAATATTGTTTGAATCGTTTAGCAATTTTTAACAAATTTCAGGTGGGGTAATTCCTGTGTCCAAGATTTTTCTATGTTTCTCATTTCCTAGTAGCCCTGTGTCAATATTGTTTTGGGAGTTCCACATTCCAAGTTTTTTCCTTGAAGAGTGGTAAAAAAAACACAGTACCTTATTCATTCGTCATAGTAAATTTTTGAGTAAAGGACTTATTGCATTATATTTGAAGAATAAAATGCGTAGATTCACACTGTTTTCGTGACTGAGGGTTATTTTTCATTAAAAGTTAACTTCCGTGTGAGTAGGAGGTACGGGGAGGGGTGTTATGGGTTGAGCCCCACAATGAACCATGAAAAAGTACACGGGGTAAAGCAGATCATGTTAACTGATTTAGACTACCCAAAAAAACTATCTGTAAGGCAGAATGTCATGTAACTACAGAAGTATAGACAGTTGCGACGAAGGCTATAAACTTTCTGGGCCCAGATTTTGAACAAACCCTTCAATTAATATTTTATCAGCTTTGATTTTACCTCTATTACTGCCATTCCTCGAAATTCAACGAAGCCTCCAGTTCTGTTTAAAATAGTTTGAAGATGCCGCCTCGAGCGAAACACAATTTAATTGCTTTCCAATTCTACGCAAACATGTTTCACTGTTGCCGCACAGATCACAAAGCGTAGTGTGTAAAGGAGTTGAGATAATCGCTTTACAGTTATTTAATTTTTAGGCAAAAGGTTTCATCACAGATTCTATATTAAAGTCAAAGATTTACTAGTAACCGATGACATATTGTAAAGAAAATCTTTCGTTTTATGGAAGGCGGTGCTGAGGTACAAGTTTTATAAAATTTTGAAGAGAAGCTGATGGATATAACTACAACTACATACGGGGAAGTTGTTTCTCTGTACAACTTTCCTTGTACAGCAAACAGAACCGTGGTCATGATCATGCAGCAATAGATTACCGAAGCACTTAGAGCGTTAGTGAATATCATGAAAGTGTACGTAATTCAAGGCGGCAGTTCAAGATAATTTGTTGTTAATCAGACATGAACGTAGGTAGTGAGCAAGCAAATTAATAAATTAGTTAATAAATCCCTAAGTTTTCGATTCTTCTCCTTTACTGAAAGTCCAAGGTACAAATTCTTGTGCCCCTTAAGAGTCGATTGTTTTCTGCGCGGAGAAAGTATTCTATTCACGACTAGTGTTCGCAAACGTATCGCTGTTTCGAAATTTGAATGTGAGGCGGACTCAGCAGTTCACGGACCCTCCGCGGTTGTCATCGGATACGAGCCGAGCTGTTTCTGCGCTCAAGAGCTTCAGACAGCTTATTTTTGTAGAACTGTCACTCGCGTTCTCTTAAGTGAACGCCGAACATTGGCAGCACTTGGTCTGAAAGCAAGTAGAACGCGCAATAAGTTTAACACTGCAGGTGATTTCAAAAACTGCATCGAGATAACGTTTTCCTTGGGAGACTGGTATTTGATTTTAAGAAATGAAATGAGGCATGCTAGAGAGATGTAGGATGCAGGAAGAATCGGTGCTGATAGAATTTTGGTGCTATTCTGTTCCCTGCGTCGTCCGAGCACTATAAATACCTAAACGAAGCTGCATGTTACGTACGATTTAAGATGCCTAGACAATTATGCTTCGTAGTTCAACGTAGGATCATCTTTATTCAGTCAGCTGCAATAAAGCTGTATTATCACAGGTTTAACATACAGTTTTAGTACACTGCACGTAGTTTCCCTAGATAGTCTACAGTATAATTATTTTAAGTCAGTCAACATATAACTTCACGTGCTGCTACTAACGCAACACAAAAAACTTGAAATCGCTGTAAAAAAGATTCTTCGAAAACTGTCATTTTTAACTGTTTCTTATAGTCATTCAGATTAAGAAGAAATTGTATGGTGAAGTGGGTCCTTTATGTTTCAAAGGGAACTTAACTACGGAATCAGTAACCAAGTCACGTTTTTTGTGCTTCTTACTTGTTCTCAGTTGTATATTAATGATTCGTTGCCAATTTTTGGTGAATTTCTTACTATGGTGTATAAGGAGCGCACCAGAGTGGAAACACTGTGATGCTATACATGGGCAAATAGTCACTAATTTGATAATAAAAAAATCAAAAAATAAAAGAATATTGGCAGTGCAAATGTGACAGTTTCTGGAAAGTCACCATAGATGATGCTCTTAGTAGTAAAATGAGATGAGTGTCCACCGTAAATAAACAACATAATTTTCAGTTACATAAGCAACAATTCCAAAAAAAAAAAACGCTCAGAATTAGTAACACAGTTTAAGAGTTTTTCTCACACGATATGTTTCTTGATGTTATTAACTCATATATGTAACTAAATCATCTGATAAAATTCATAAATGTACAAGCGATTGAAACTTCTTGGCAGATTAAAACTTTGTGCCGGTCCGAGACTTGTAAGTGGTCTCTTTGCCTTTTGCGGGCAAGTGATTATTCAAGCGATTACTTTTACAATTACGGAGTTGATCTTAAAGTACAGCTGACAACTGGATAATTACTTCTGGAAGAGTTAGTACAGCTGTGAACATACATGCGTATTTATACTCATATCTGAACAGCTGTATGTTAATTTTCTACATGTGCTAAAGTAATTGTACAATTATTGTGTTCCGTTTTAATCTATCATGAGCTACTTATGGAAGTATAAGCAAGTAGCATTATTATTTTGGGACAGTCCGAAATGATACAAGGCTTCACTGTGGCTTTGGTTACGGAGTCCTTAAGTTTAACCTGAAATATCTTGCCCATTTGTTCGGTTACCAGTCAACTGAGTTTTGGCTTTCGCGGGATAAGTCCCATAGAGAATCCGTTCCTGTGGATTCTTCCACTGATTTGCTTGTACGCTCTTGCAGTTCTGTGTATAAGCTGAAAGTCTGATAAACTAAATATATGAACTCTGTCTCTTTTAAGAAATACAGTTCCTATCCAGACCTCCTTCAGCTTTAGTACAAGTTTACGAACGTTCGATAGAAAGGTTGCTACAACATATTATTGTTTACAAGTACATATTCTGTTACTTGTCGTAGGAAAGAAGGCGAACGGAATTTTCTGTACATACAAGCCGAAGTAGACCTATCTGGCATTACCGTCACAAGCAACGGCCGTGATTACCAGAATAATGTATAATATGAAATGGTTTGATCGCTTATTTTCAAGAAAATTAAGCTACATTTGGGAACTAATATCGTTTTCCTTTAATTTGCAGATGGAAATAATACTTAATAGAAACTCCTATACCAGTTGAGGCAAGTCACAACGGTTGGTGCCATTGTTACGACTATCAAAAGTTCACATCTACCACTTCACCACTGTATCGTATTACGAATGCAGGTTCAATCAGATTTCCGCGAATCACAGTCTTTTTATTATTTCTTTGACGCCATCTCAACTTCTTAGCCGATTTAAGGAAACTTAGTTCATCACTATGCGACTGGTTACAAAATCACGTTTAGCGGCGACCTGTTAGACTCTGATACGCTACGCCAAAGTATTTTCGAGATTTGAGAAGTGAAAAAATAACGGGTACGAAATTAGCATTCTATCCAGATACTTTAATTTTGTCCTTACGTTATGCAAAACGGGTGGCAGAAGTGCTTACCGGTTCAAGGATTCCAATTAAACCATCACTTTCGAACCACTGCCTTAGTAAATTGCAGACTAGTTAAAATATAAATTAACTATTTCCAGAGACCGGTCTCTATTCAGGTATAGACCGAATGTAATGTTTTAGCTACGAACAATTAAATCTGATTCCACTGACCTGTTGGAAAGTGCAGTAATGCCGGATGATCCAAAGAGCTAAGCATATGGGACCTCTCCTCTCTCCAGAAACACGGTGGTTTCTTGCGAGTCACGCTCCGTCGAGATCGAAAGTTGCGAACTTTCGGAAATAGGTAGCGGCACGCTAGCAGCGGTGTCGCCTCGAAGTCCCGGACTGTGACGTAGAAGTAGGAGTGACGCGTGAGGAGAGCACTTACCGCGACAGCGCCCCGCTCTGAACACCGGTCGCTGCAGCGGCGGCGGACTCAGCAAATGGCAGAGCCGGCCGCGCGCGGTAATATAGCCGGCGCGGGGACCTTGGTCGGCGCGGGCTTTCCCTTCGGAATGCGACACGTCATCCTGAGGAATTTTCGCCTAAACGGGTTCCCACTCTATTCGAGTATGACACGCTAATGATTTATTTTGCTCGGAATGCGTGACGCGCCCGGCGACCGTCACGGCACTGCAGTCGCTCACCTGGCGCGCCGAGGCGAGAGGCTGTAGCCGCGCGCCACGTATTTTGGGACGCGGCGTTTCCTCGTCCGCATGCCGACGACGCGGCGCGTGGGAGCGAGCGACAGCCCGCCGACTCAACCGTGACGACGCGACGCGCTGCAACGGCTCCTCCGTTGACATCACCTGCTCCCCGTTCTAGCAACACTACCACAACAAAGGCCAGCATTTAATAACGATTGTGGTGTTGGTTACGCTGCTAAATACTGCATTTTCGGGCAACAACAGTCATATTATGTGGCAGGTGTCATTAGAGCACAGTTAATAGTCATTTCATGTAATAATGAAAAAACTAGGCACTCATCCTTTTTGTGCTTCCCACGCAGGTCTCGTCGTAAAATCATGGCTCAGTCGTTGAAAATCTAGGTGGTTATGATTCCAAGCTCGGATGCAAAGAGGCCTAGGTTTTATTCTGCTATATTCAAAAGTTTTGTAGTTGCGCTTTACAAACCATTCTTGAAGGTAACACTTTTGCAGGACAATGGTGATGTAAAAAAATAATCAGCACTCCGAATTTAAGTTACACTTCCTTTTAATTGCTTTTATTGCAATTTCAATTGACACACAAACATCACATCACAATACAAAACATACTTAAAACATCTTCCTCACAGTCACTGTTAAAGTTCACATTTTATAAGCTGACTACGTTATGCGTCTTTTTAACATGACGTCCAAGACTTGACTTTCTCAATGTCCGACTCTCTAACAACTCAATAACTAACTAACTATCGCTTACGCACCCAAAAATCAGAGTTAAAAGTACGTCAAAGATCATAGTGACAAAAGAATGAATCCACATAAGAATAATATCATTGCAATATAAACATATCGAAGTATCACAAATGAAATCAAATCTGAATGTTGTCTCAGAAATATATTAAGTAGTTAACAGAAACACAGTAGAGTATTACTGGTATCGAGAGGTTCAGATGAGGTGCCGTAATGGTTACGTAATTCAAGTACCATTACACCGACTACATCCAATCGATACTCCGCAGTGCATCTTACGGCGCGTGGCAGAGGGTATCCCGTACCACTAGTAGTCATTTCCTTTTCTATTCCACTCGGTAACAGAACGAAGGAAAAACGACTATCTACCAGGTGTACCGGTATGAAATGAGCGTTAAGATACAAATGTATCGATAGGGATCATTTGTTGTGAACGAGCCTTCATTTTTTTTGTTTGGTTGGTATGACATCTGTCAAAAATATTTTGTATACGAGGTTTGTCCGGAAAATACGCATAAAAGTTGAATAATAACTATATTTTACAATTATTCAGGTATTAAAATATGGTCTCCTTCAAAGTACTCACCCTGAGACGCGATACACTTCTGCCAACGCCGTTTCCACTGTTGATAACATTGCTGAAAGTCTTCAGTTGTGATGTTGTTCAGTTGCCGTGTCGTTTCCGCCTTGATTTCTTCCACATCTCCCAAGTACCGCCCCCGAAGCACCATTTTGCATTTCGGGAACATGAAGAAGTCGCACGGGGCTAAATGGGGTGAATAAGGCGGGTGGTCTATCACGGTGAGTGAGCTTCGGGCCAAAAACTCGCGCACAACGAGCGACGTGTGAGCGGGCGCATTGTCGTGATGAAGGATCCACCTGCCCCCTTTTGCCAACTCCGGTCGCACTCGGGCCACACGAGCTCTGAGACGTGTCAGAACTTCAACGTAAAAATTTACGTTCACTCTCTGGCCGGGAGGGACAAATTCCTTGTGAACAATACCCCTAGAATCAAAGAAAACAATCAACATTGTCTTCACATAGGACCTTGATTTTCGCGACTTTTTTGCTCTCGGTTCTCCTGCTAGTTTCCATTCCTTGCTTTGAGACTTGAGCTCCACATCGAATTCGTAAAACCAGGACTCGTCTCCAGTGATGACTCGGTTGAGAAAGTCCCCTCGTTCCTCTGCTTACAACCAATCTTCACAGCACTCAACCGTCTTTGCTTTCTGTTCTGGCATCAAGAACTTCGGTACGATTTTCGCACACAATTTCTTCATTTCAAGTTTTTGTGTCAGCATTTCGTGAACGATTGTTTTGGGGATTGACAGCTCGTCAGCAATCATTCTGACTGTCAATTTACGGTCTTTAAGAACACAATCCCAATTTCGTTCAACATTTGCATTGGAACTCGATTTCGACGGGCGTCCTGGGCGAGGGTCATCGTTCACTTCTTCTCGTCCATCCCGGAACCTTTTTAACCACTTGTTCACGGTTGGTTCCTTCAGAGAATTGTCTCCGTAAACCTGTTTCAAACACTCAAAAATCTCACGGCCATTCTTGCTAGCTTTGCAAGAAACTTGATGTTGACGCGCTGTTCCTCAATCAGAGAGAGCTCCATGACGACGACAGGTGAAAAAGGGTAACTGTCAACAAGCTGCCGCACACTCCCACCTTCACGCAGAGTGCTCTGACTCTAACTGAGCGTTGATGGGATTGATTACAGCAGAAGTCCCACCTGGCGGTGACTGCAACTTGTAACATAAAGATATTATTCAACTTTTATACGTATTTTCCGGACAAACCTCGTACATCAATTCATGGAACAAACAACATCATATGTTTTCATCGTGTTAACAATGTCGAATTTTGTACCAGAAAGGGATGATTTGCGGAAAGCATAAATTTTTTTTTCATTTGAAAAAAAAAAAAGAAGAAGAAGAAAAGTGCTGCAGAGTCGCATCGAATGTTTGTCGAGGCATATGGTGATCATGCTCTATCAGAAGCAACATGCAAAAGATGGTTTCAACGGTTCAGAAATAATGATGTTGATGTAAGAAATGAAGAACGTGGAAGACCAAAAAAGTTCGAAGACGCCGAATTGCAAGCAATATTGGATGAAGATGATACTTTGAGTCAGAAGAAAATGGCAGCAATGCTAAATGTTGCACAACAAACACTTTCTGACCGTTTGAAAGCTATGGGAAAGATCCAAAAGTGTGGAAAATGGGTGCCACATGAATTGAATGACAGACAGATGGAAAACCGATAAACCATTTGTTAAATTTTGCTTCAAAGACACGAAAGAAAATCAATTTTCCATCGAATTGTTACTGGCGATGAAAAAAGGATTTATTTTAAGAATCCTAAACGGGAAAAATCATGGGTTAACCCGGGACAACCATCAACATCGACTGCAAAACCAGATGGATACGGCAAGAAGACACTGCTGTGTTTGGTGGGATCAGAAAGGTCTGGTGTATCAAGAGCTCCTAAAACCCGGTGAACTGTGAATACTAATCGCTACAGACAACAAATGATCAATTTGAACTATGCATTGATCGAGAAAAGACCAGAATGGGCAAGAAGACATGGCAAAGTATTTTTTTTTTTTTTTACACGACAATGCACCTGCACACAAAGCAAAACTGGTTCAGGATACAATCAAAACACTTGGCTGGGAGCTGCTACCCCATCCGCCGTATTCACCAGACTTGGCCACTTCCGACTACTATTTGTTTTCATCAATGGGACACGCATTGGCTGAGGAACACTTCGATTCCTACGAAGAAGTCGAAAATTGGGTGACTGATTGGTTTGCTTCAAAAGACGAACATTTCTATTGGCGTGGTGTCCACAAATTGCCAGAAAGGTGGTCAAAATGTATAGAAAGCAATGGTCAGTACATTGAATTAAATGTTTTTACTTTTTCAATTCAAAATTAGTGTTTCATTTTCACAAAAAAAAAACGCTCATTTCATACCGGTACACCTGGTATAAGCCTCCGCATGAGCCAAAACTTCTCGTATCTCATCTTCTTGATCCCTACACGCAATATACGAGGGTAATCCCAAAAGTAAGGTCTCCTGTTTTTCTTATAAGTACATAGGCCTGTTTATTTCTACAATGGTTTACATCAGTTTACAGCTTTAACATTTAGCTATTGTTTTGACATAATCACCATTTCTGTCGATGCATTTTTGTAGACACTGTGGCAGTTTTTGTATGCCCATGTCATACCAGCTGGCCGCCACGTTGTCGAATACTCCATTAGTAGTGTAGCGCTTGACACAGTCACGTCGATTAAGTATTTGGGCGTAACATTGCAGAGCGATATGAAGTGGGACAAGCCTGTAATGGCAGTTGTGGGGAAGGCGGATAGTCGTCTTCGGTTCATTGGTAGAATTTTGGGAAGATGTGGTTCATCTGTAAAGGAGACCGCTTACAAAACACTAATACGACCTATTCTTGAGTACTGCTTGAGCGTTTGGGATCCCTATCAGGTCGGATTGAGGGAGGACATAGAAGCAATTCAGAGGCGGGCTTCTAGATTTGTTACTGGTAGGTTTGATCATCACGCGAGTGTTACGGAAATGCTTCAGGAACTCGGGTGGGAGTCTCTGGAGGAAAGGAGGCGTGCTTTTCGTGAATCGCTACTGAGGAAATTTATAGAACCAGCATTTGAGGCTGACTGCAGTACAGTTTTACTGCCGCCAACTTTAAGACCACAAAGATAAGATAAGAGAGATTAGGGCTCGTACAGAGGCATATAGGCAGTCATTTTTCCCTCGTTCTGTTTGGGAGTGAAACAGGGAGAGAAGATGCTAGTTGTGGTACGAGGTACCCTCCGCCACGCACCGTATGGTGGATTGCGGAGTATGTATGTAGATGTAGAAGTGCCTGGCAGAGGGTCCATCGAATCACATTCACAATTCTCTATTATTCCAATCTCGTATAGCGTGTGGAAAGAATAAACACCTATATCTTTCTGTACGAGCTCTGATTTCCCTTATTTTATCGTGGTGATCGTTCCTCCCTATGTAGGTCGGTGTCAACAAAATATTTTCGCATTCGGAGGAGAAGGTTGGTGATTGGAATTTCGTGAGAAGATTCCGTCGCAACGTATGGTGGATTGCGGAGTATGTATGTAGATGTAGATGTAGAAGTTAAGAACCTCTTCTCTCACCTCGTCGTCGGAGCTGATTCGCTTTCGGCCAAATGTTCTTTTAACCTAGGGAACAGGTGATAGTCACTGGGCGCCAAGTCAGGACTATAGGGTGGGTGGGTGATCATGTTCCACTGAATCTGTTGCAGGAGAGCAACGGTTTGCCGAGTGATGTGTGGGCGAACGTTGTCATGGAGCGTTGTCAACATTCCTCTTCTCCGGTTCTGAATTGCCCGTTTGAGTTTTTTCAGACTCTCACAGTACCTGTCAGCGTTAATTGTGGTCCCAGTGATTCAGCTCCGACGACGAGGTGAAAGAAGAGGTTCATAACTTTCTGAACAGCATGGTAGCGAGCTGGGTATGACATTAGCATACAAAAACTGCCACAGCGTCTATAAAAATGCATCGATAGAAATGGTGATTATGTCGAAAAATAGCTAAATGTTCAAGCTGTAAACTGATGTAAACCATTGTAGAAAAACAGGAGACCTTACTTTTGGGATTACCCTCGTATGTTGGGAGCAACAGGATCGTTCTGCAGTCAGCTTCAAATGCCTTTCTCTAAATTTTCTCAATAGTGTTTCTCGAAAAGAACGTCGCCTTCCCTCCAGGGATTCCCATTTGAGTTCCCGAAGCATCTTTGTAAACACTTGCGTTTTGTTCAACCCTACCAGTAACAAATCTAGCAACCCACCTCTGGACTGCGTCGATGTCTTCCTTTATTCCGACCTGGTACGCATTCCAGACAGTCTAGCAGTACTCAAAAATAGCGTCCTATATGCGATCTACTTTACAGATGAACCACACTTTCCCAAAAGTCTCCCAATAAGCCTAAGTCGACCATTCGCCGTTCCCACCACAATCCTCACATTCGCGTTCCATTTCATAGCCGTTTGTAACATTACGCCCAGATATTTAAACGCCGTGACTTCGTCAAGCAGGGCACTACTAATGCCGTGTTCGAACATTACAGATTTGTTTTTCCTACTCATCCGCATTAACTCATTAACTTACATTTTTCTACATTTAGATCTAGCTGCCATTCATCACACCAACTACAAATTTTCTCCAAGTCATCTTGTATCCTCCTATAACCACTCAACTTCGACAACTTACCGTACACCACGGCGTCATCAGCAAGCAACCACAGATTGCTGCCCATCCTGTCCGCCAAATCATTTAGTATACAGAGAGTAATAGCGGCCCTATCACACTTCCCTGGGGCACTCCTGACGATACCCTTGTCTCCGATGAACACTCGCCGTCCAGGAGAACGTAATGTGTTCTATTACTTAAGAGCCGCGTGGGATTAGCCGAGCGGTCTAGGCGCTGCAGTCATGGACTGTGCGGCTCCGGGAGGTTCGAGTCCTCCCTCGGACATGGATGTGAGTGTTTGTCCTTAGGATAATTTAGGTTAAGTAGTGTGTAAGCTTAGGGAGTGATGACCTTAGCAGTTAAGGCCCATAAGGTTTCACACACATTTGAGCATTTTTTTAATTACTTAAGCAGTCTTCGAGCAACTCACATATCTGTAAATTTATTCCATATGCTCGTGTGTCCCCTCTGCCCACAGTGCCACCTCCCGGACAATGACAAACACCGCTTAACATGTGGAACAGCGTTTGACGTATGGTTGCTGGTACACAAGATCCCTGCCTCAAACGATTGACCCCCGGTTCCTCCTATGACCGGAGGATACTTACGCCACGACCGCGGAGACTCGGTTTGAAGGTGTGTCCATTTGTTACCCATTCTGCCACGGTGAGAAGATAACCATAGCAAGTCTGAGCACACTCCTCACTATCAACAACTCTTCCCCAATTACTTTCGTAGTGTGTTCACAAAACGCCCTCACATTTGGTGCGTACCGGGCACAAGACGACCCCCGTAGTGTATTTTGACGCGAGGTGAAATGTTTATCGACTTAGTACCAATGAACATAGTCCGCAGAAGGGAAGTATGCGTGGAGCCGAATGCAGGATTTGGTTTTCATCATTATTTTGATTTCCTTTCACCCTGCGGTCATTGTATAAACAATATGATTGTAGCAGTTTCCGTTCTCTTATTTGTTCTTAAATGTTTTGATTTCAGTAGAGTATTGGAAGATGGAAGGAGGAAGAAAACGTGATTTAAAAAAAAATGTGTATTTCATGTTGAGGTGATTCATGTTACTTAATTTGCTTACAATGCCCTCTTACTAACAGGAACAATTCGTTTAACAATTTTATCCAAAATTTGGAGTTTAAAACAAAATAAATAAATAATGAAAATAAAATCGGGCCGGCCGGTGTGGCCGTGCGGTTCTAGGCGTGACCGCTACGGTCGCAGGTTCGAATCCTGCCTCGGGCATGGATGTGTGTGCTGTCCTTAGGTTAGTTAGGTTTAATTAGCTCTAAGTACTAGGCGACTGATGACCTCCGAAGTTAAGTCGCATAGTGCTCAGAGCCATTTGAACCAATGAAATCGGAGGGGACGTTCAGGGACGGGATGGGGGCCGGGACTCGGATTTCGACCCCTGCCCATCCTGACTCCACTAACCTGACCGCTCTACTACCTCATTAATTTTTTTAAAAATAAAATAAATAAATATTAGTCAGTAGGTCTGGCTGATATGAGAGGACTTGTGTTCGATTCCCGGTACTGACAGGGATTTTTCCGCGGGTGCAGTGACCCTCCTGATGCCATTTGAGGAGCTACTAACGTGAGAAGTAGCGGCTCAAACGTCTTTTTATAACAACCGGGAGAGCACAGTGCTGATCACGTGCCCCTCCATAACGCATCGAAATGACGTCACTGGCCGGCCGATGTGGCCGAGTGGTTCTAGGCGCTTCAGTCTGGAACTGCACGACCGCTTCGGTCGCAAGTTCGAATCCTGCCTCGGGCATGGATGTGTGTGATGTCCATAGGTTAGTTAGGTTTAAGTAGTTCTAAGTTCTAGGGGACTGATGACCTCCGAAGTTAAGTACCATAGTGCTCAGAGCCATTTGAACCATTTTGACGTCACTGGCGGAGGAGATACGGCTGTCGATCGTTCCCGATTGGCCCATCTCTGCTACAATACGGAGCTTTGATGTTTTCCTTATGCAGCCAACTGAATGGAGCGTTTTTAACATTGTATTTTGTAACAAGTTGTACACAAAAATATCCATTTTCATCGTAATACAGGGTGTTTAAAAATGTGAAATATTACTACAAAAGATAGTTTTGGTCAAAACTAGAAGAAAAGTTCCCTTAACTGTATGTCCGGAAACCGATACCTGTTAGCCGCGCGGGATTAGCCGAGTGGTCTTAGGCGCTGCAGTCATGGACTGTGCGGCTGATCCCGGCGGAGGTTCGAATCCTTCCTCGGGCATGGATGTGTGTGTCCTTAGGATAATTTAGGTTAAGTAGTGTGTAAGCTTAGGGACTGATGACCTTAGCAGTTAAGTCCCATAAGATTTCACACACCCAATACTCGGCGTAGATCTGTTCTCTCATTACCACCTGTCCGTTATGCACTATAGGCACTCCTGCACTTGGTTTTCACGCATCGTGACACATCCTCCAGACCTTATTCACAGTGAATCACGCACTCTTTCGAACACACCTGGCTCCATTCGAATTAACCCTTTCAGACCTAAGTTTTTTGTAGAGGAAGAAAAATTTTTCTTTAGGTGATTTTTTAATGATTTTAGATGCAAGATTAGTACAAATATAAGCACCCGTTTTCAAAACATACTTCGTACACTTGGCTTCATTTTATGGACTAAAATAATTAATTACGAAAAATTCTCTATCGTAATAAATAGTAACATGATCATTCAATAATTATTATGCAAAATAACAATAACAATATTCAATTATACAGTAGAATAAAGTGAACCAGCCACATTCGTGTATCATAGTGGTCACGAACTGCCGGGCACTGCTGCGCGACCTAATGATATTTTCATAGTGGTGCCCAATAGTTGGCAGCACGTGCGCATGATGAAAAGTCTGAAAATTCACAAATGTGTACCTCAGATTTCTATTGGGAAAAAATAATTCTGTTGCTGCGAAGACACAGTGAAAGTTAATGTACACAATTGTAGCCAGAGGGTCTGAAAGGGTTATGTCATATGCACTGGTTACAGTCTCCCGTAACGCCTGCACAATGTCGATGTGTTGGGCATAAAACATTGCCTTTTAATGCCCCCATAGCCAGAAATCCATCCGATGAATGGGAAGGCCATGCTACCGGACCTCCTCGACCAATTCTTCATCCACGAAACATTGCAGTGAGGCACTGCCGGACGCTACGTAGAAAATGGGGTGTTGCCCCGTGACTCGTAAACCAGTCTTCGTCTTTGTGCAAGGCAAAGTTTTCCTATAGCACTGGTAATTCGTAGCGCAGAAATCGGCAATACGCAGCACCCGTTAGCCCATTTGGTAAAGTGTATGGTCCAACGAGTCTCACACCGACAATTCCTGCCCATACATTGCTACTGAAACGATCCTGGTGCCTCATCTCCATGAGTGGTCGAGAATTTGCATTCTCCCACGCGTGCATATTGTGGTAATTTACTATGACACCTGTTGTGAACCCTGCCTCACGTGTAAATAAAATTTAGGCTGCAACTGCGAATTTTTAACTGCCTCTATCGCAACATGTATCGGTTTTCAGACATATAATTACAGGAACTTTCTACCAGTTTTGACCAATACTACCTCTTGTAGGAATATTTGACAATGTTTCTAACATCCTGTGTAATGATAATCCCTTTATCAGCTGGCAGACGAGTTTTCCGTCAGCGGACATTCCTCTGCACCTGCTTCTTCTAAGAAATAGTTATAAGCTGCTACTAATTTATCCATTTAAACTATCCGTTGATACTACCCAGTACCTAGTATTACAAGAAAAGAAAATCTAACAATAATTATTATAAAAGGGAACTTTTGATTTATTTGAAATGTGACAAAGGCATTATCGACGACATTGCTGCTCTTCGAGCCTCTTCTATTTTTTTCTATCGAGTGCTTTTGTTGTGCATAGTCAGCTGATTTTCATTCTAACTTTCTCATCTCCGATATTGTCCCGCCACCTAATTCTGGGTCTTCCTCTTCCACTAGTTCCCACTGCTGCCCCAGAAAACACTACTGAATGTCTGTTCTTCGACATGCTCGCTATGTGACAGGCCCAGTTCAGTCTTCTCTCAGTCACCACTTGGGTGTTTGTAAATTTCCTTTTGTTCTTCATTATTTTCTAATTCATCGTTCCATGTTATTTTCATCTATTACCGGTCCAAACAATTTCTAAAATTTTCTTCACTCGCCGGCCGGAGTGGTCGAGCGGTTCTAGGCGCTACGGTCGCCGGTTCGAATCCTGCCTCGGGCATGGATGTGTGTGATGTCCTTAGGTTAGTTAGGTTTAAGTAGTTCTAAATTCTAGGAAACTGGTGACCTCAGAAGTTAAGTCCCAAGTGCTCAGAGACATTTAAACCATTTTTTCTTCACTTCGAACTTTCTTACTTACGATCTCACTAACAGCTAATCGTAGTTTCTCAGCCATTTTGTAATATCTTTTCATCATTTCCGAATGTAAGTTGTGTGATACAACAGACTGAAACAAGCGCCGAGCTCGACTGTTTTGGTTTGGATTGAGCGTTCGGCCTCTCCCCACGGTGTCGCTCTGAAATCTGATGGGCTCCAAGGAGGCGATGTGCATAAGCGTGGCGGTAACGACAGAAATCACGTGCTCGTGTCAGATTCGCCTACGTCACGAATTTCATTCCATTTCGAGCACACAGTCATCGTGATACACATTTACGCACGTGAAGCGTATAGCACTAAATGTACAAGCAAAGCACGATACGCCAAATTAAAGAGCTCAACGAGAAGTTTATTTTGATGTATAGATTGCCAGAGGAAGATAAGTATTTAATTAGTTAACGAATTAAAACGGAATCTGTAACAAATTGTTGCAATAACTAGAATAATATTTATCTTAATTAAGCCACAGAGAAGATCGACCTACCAAATGAGAGCGCTCGTTGAGATGGATCGAATGAGGTACTCACATATTTTTATGCACTTAATTAGCCGATGAGTAGCGCCTGAATTAGGTAATTAATTAAAGTCATCATAACTGAATACACACACCAGAAACACAAAGCATTGCAGTATGTATCTGAAAACATAACCACACATTGTGAACGACATTTATATCGTAAGTTTTCAGTTTTTAATAGCCTTTTTGCTTAATTAATTAGATCCGCATATGTTTCCCCATAATTTAAATTCTATACATAAATTTAGATGACAACAGCAGAAAGAGCAGGTCATTTTACATCTACATATATACTCCGTTAGCCACCAAGCGGTGTGTGGCGGAGGGCACAATTTGCGTCAAAGTCATATTCCCCCCCCCCCCTCCCCTCCTCTGTTGTCTGAACGCCTCAGTACGAGCTCTAATTTCCCTGATCTTTGAATGGCGATAACTGCGCCATTTGAAAGTTGGTGGTAATAATATATAATCTACATCCTCGGCGAAGGTCGGATTTCGGAATTTAGTGAGCAGCCCCTTCCGTTTAGTGCGTCGTCTATCTGCAAGTGTGTCCTACTTCAAACTTTCTATGAGATTTGTAACGCTCTCGCGATGGCTAAATGTACCAGTCACGAATCCTGCCGCTCTTCTTTGGACCTTCTCAATCTCTTGAATCATACCCAGCTGGTAAGGGTTCCATACAGACGAACAATATTCTAATGCTGGACGAACTAACGTATTGTAAGCAATTTCCTTTGTTAAAGGACTGCATCGCTTCACGATTCTACCAATAAACCGCAATCTAGAGTTCGTCTTGCTCGCTGCTTGTGTAATCTGATCATTCCGCTTGAGATCATTCATGCAGTTTTGATTTGCTATGTATATGGAAATTGCTTTCACTTTAATTACGATTGCAGGAGAAATATTCATCTTAAGACTAATTATGGCATATCATTTTAAGCAGTGCCTCGGAGAGCATCATATGGTGTCTTTAGCTTTACGATATCGCATAAAGATAAAAAGTTGTAATTCGTACTGGTGAACGCAAAAATGCTGGAATGAAGGAAAAAGGGGTTTATCGTCCCGTCGACATCGAGGTCATTAGAAATGGTTCAAATGGCTCTGAGCACTATGGGACTTAACATTTGAGGTCATCAGTCCCCTAGAACTTAGAACTACTTAAACCTAATTAACCTAAGGACAGCACACACATCCATGCCCGATGCAGGATTCGAATCTGCGACCGTAGCGGTCGCTCGGTTCCAGGCTGAAGCGCCAAGAACCGCTCGGCCACACTGGCCGGTTCGAGGTCATTAGAGACGGAGCACAAGCTCGGATGGTGTTGAAGATGGGGAAGTAAATTCGCTGTGTTCTTTCAAAGGAACAATCCCGTCATTTTCCAGGAACGATTTAGGGAAATCACGGAAAACTTAAATGTGGATGGCCGGACGCAGTTTTGAACCGTCGTCCTCCCTGAATGCGAGTCCAGTGTGCTAACAACTGCGCCATCTCGCTCGATAGTGTGCTGAAAACGTTGGAAGAGACAAGATTTGCCTCACTTGAATTTCGGATTTAGCGCTATTTCGCTTGACGCTTTCAGCGTGAACCTTGCTGATTCTTTTTTTTTTTTTTTTTTTTTTTTTTCGCTTCTGTGGATGCTTGCGATTTCTAGCGAGCGCTGTGATTCTGGACTTTAACACTGGCAGGACAGTGTCTACCAGGCTGTCGATTGGATTTGGGCTTTTGCGTCTAAAGCCAGTCTGCACTTAGAATTATTTCACAGTTCATTTCGCTGTAATTCTGTCTCAGGTAAGAACAATTATGGACTTTGCACTATACACATGACAGAGTCGAAATTATATTTTTTTAGCTTTTAGTTCTGTGAACGTACATGTGGGTCACCGGAACTTTGAATTTCATGAGCTGATAAAATCGTTTTCTACTTAAATTTATAGTGAACTTGAAACACTCTAAGGTGGCTCGATTCATATTAGGTCGGAATTTTGACAGCAGTTAGGTCAGTCTTTGCCAGTCCACTCTTGAATGTGTGAAACTGATTTAATAAATAGTGGCAATTTAAAATTACTAATCACGTTGTCCGATGACATCACTTGATTTGATATGATTTTGACAGGGTTGCTAAAACAGCTTAGGTCTAACCCGCCACTGCCCGCACCGAAACCGAATTTATTGTGCGGTATCGCTTCCTGCATATCTAGTAAAGCCAACCAATGCCCTTAAATAGTGCAAGGAGTCCCTTTACCAGTTTTTTGTTAGACACAATTTCTTCAGATCTAGTTGTCCCGAAAATTCTGTATCTTTTGCTCTCCAGTGCCATGCATTCGAAGATTATGTGTGATGCTGTTTCTTCACCCACATCACAGATCCTACATTTGGGGTCTTCTTCCATTATACCATTGTATGTAGGTGTTTTTTGAAATTCTCATGGCCGGTCATCAGTCGAGTCATGAGTTTGATCCCTTTACTTTTCAAGCCCAGGGTTACAGAGCTTCTTTTAAAGCGTGGCTTGGGGATAATTACCTTACCATGTTTTTGTTTATGGACCTTGGTCCAATATTCTACGTGCTGTTTCCTAAGCCAGTTCCATAGTTCTAGTTTGATCATAACCCTGGTGATTGCCAGGACAGGTTCCACTCCAATAAATGTAGTCGTTGCCTCCATCCTGGACAATCTGTCGGCTTCTTCATTGCCATAGATCCCTGAGTGGCCAGGGACCCACACTAGGTTTACCCTATTGCTTCCCTCCACCATAGCCCTGTGGCATTATGCAACACTCTTAGATCTCATTGTAGGAGCTGCCAGTGATTTCAGGGCTGCCTGGCTCTCTGAATAGATGTAGATGCTACGGTCCTTGTAGCACCGACGCATATTCTCCTCCACACATGCCCTGATTGAAGTAATTTCAGCTTGGAATACCGAGGCTAGTTTTCCTGGAGAGATGATGCCCTCCAGTCTTGGTTCAACCCTGTACACCCCTGCACCAACGCCTTGGTCTGATTTCGACCCATCGCTGAACCAAACAGTGTCCCCCGTACGGTGTCGAACTGTTTTTTCCCACTGCTCCCTGCTTCCAATTATTATATTGTAAGGCTTGTTGAAGCAGTTGGGAGTTATATACAGTTGGCCAGCATTTCCCCAGCCATTCCTATATTTACCTCACTCACTATCTTAATGACATTACTTACATGCTATATATCCAACAGAAGAAACTTATTTTTCTGATTATGCATACCAGTGAGATTTAATTTAATTTTTATGTAGAGGGACAGGCAGCGACTAGCGCCACCACGACACCTGTGACACAGGCAAGCCGAAGACTTTATTCAGTGGTCGCAATGAGAATTCCCAAGCGGTAAGAGTATCGCTTAAAATTATAACGAACAGTCTCAGGTGGCATAGTTACAAGGATTTCTCTTTTGGTTCTTTGCATGTCAGAAGCTTATACCGCCTGGAAAGTGCGCAAGTACTTGTGAATGAATTAGGCAAATACAAGGTACAAATAGTTGCTTTTCAAAACGTAAAATGGAAAGGAATGGGGTTGCTGAAAATAGGAAATGGGTCAAGAAGTACGAAAATTGTGGACAATGTCATGATTTTGAAACAGCATTTTACATTTACAAATGAATAAGGGTTTCAAAGAAAGGAATTCAAACTTACTGATAAACGAATGTCAAAGGTCACAATCCAGACTCAATGATTAGGCATAACATTTGTGAACAAATAGGAACTAATAATAATACAGAGTTAGAAAGAGGGAAAGGAAGGAAGAATAGACAGGAAAGTAATTTGTCATTATTATAAAAATTCGTGAAAGAGGTGAAAAGTACTGTGACAGGTTATGTGTTCCGGCGTAACGACAAGTGCCGGAACAAAGATCAAGAACGATACAGCAGAGAGGGCTGTGAGACGACGTCAGCCAATAGCACGCTGACTAGGACGTCACCACGACAGGAGCGGCATCTACACGAAGAGAATAAAAGCGATGCACCACCTAGCTTCAGCTCCTCACTCCCCCTCCTTTCCTCTGTCCTTTTCCCGGGCTCCCTCTCCCCCCCTTCCATCCTCTTTTTTTCCCAACCTCCCCTCTCTCTGCCCCCTTCTCTCCCCCGAGTCCTTTTGCATTTCCCTCCTCTACCTCCTCTCATTCCCTCTTGCGTCTGCCCTGCCCCTCCCCCCCTTTATTAGTCCTCTCCCTCCTTGGTTCCCCCCCCCTTTTCGTTTTTTTTCTTCCTCCCTCCTTGTTCTTCCCCCTCCTCCAGGTCCCCCCCCCCATCTGCCTTTGGTTCGGGAGTGTCATCTTTGTGCCGCCCTTTTCGTGCAGTGTTTTACAGTGAGTGTTTTACAGTGAGTGTTCCGTGTTGTGTTTTTTTGGGAAGTGTTGCGAATGGCCATCATACTGTCGCTGGGTGTGCTTTTTATCTCTTGCGAACAGAAACCAGACTGTCGCTGTGTTTTTTTTAAATTGTGTGTGTACTATGTTACTTGTCTGATTCCTGTGTCTTTTATTAAGATTGCCAACCCCTTTTGCTTTCTGTTTTAACTTTCCGCATTTTTCCGCCATTTTACACTTTATGTCACCGTTTTATCGCCTGTTTTTCTTGTTTCTTTTCTTCTTCCATTTTTTAAAATAAAAGTCTGTAGCCTGTAGAGCAGAATACTAAGCTGCTGCCAGCCCACCCCCTTCGGGGGGGGGGGGGGGAATTGAAAATCAATAAAGGAAAAAAAATAGCTTCAGCCAAACTAGAAGAACCGCACTAGAAGCAGCACTAGCAGAGTGCACTAGAAGAGCCGCAGTTATATTAACGATAGCAGTGACTTATGAACTTGGGTGATTAGCTTGCATGGGAATTGTATATATCAAAGGACATTGATTATTTCATGTCGCCAATTACTTGCGACCCATCATGTAGGCACGAACGTTAAGTATTGTCAATTCAATTACTGTAATAAACTCCATTAAAATGATTTGCTTTTATGTTGTCTAGCTATCCAAGATAACAGCTTCCTAGGCACCCTATCTACATCTACATCTACATCTACATCCATACTCCGCAAGCCACCTGACGGTGTGTGGCGGAGGGCACCCTGAGTACCTCTATCGGTTCTCCCTTCTATTCCAGTCTCGTATTGTTCGTGGAAAGAAGGATTGTCGGTATGCTTCTGTGTGGGCTCTAATCTCTCTGATTTTATCCTCATGGTCTCTTCGCGAGAGTAGGAGGGAGCAATATACTGCTCGACTCATCGGTGAAGGTATGTTCTCGAAACTTCAAGAAAAGCCTGTACCGAGCTACTGAGCGTCTCTCCTGCAGAGTCTTCCACTGGAGTTTATCTGTCATCTCCGTAACGCTTTCGCGATTTCTAAATGATCCTGTAACGAAGCGCGCGGCTCTCCGTTGGATCTTCTCTATCTCTTCTATCAACCCTGTCTGGTACGGATCCCACACTGCTGAGCAGTATTCAAGCAGTGGGCGAACAAGCGTACTGTAACCTACTTCGCCGGCCGCGGTGGTCTGGCGGTTCTAGGCGCGCAGTCCGGAACCGCGCGACTGCTACGGTCGCAGGTTCGAATCTTGCCTCGGGCATGGATGTGTGTGATGTCCTTAGGTTAGTTAGGTTTAACTAGTTCTAAGTTCTAGGGACTGATGACCTAAGATGTTAAGTCCCATAGTGCTCAGAGCCATTTGAACCATTTTTTGTAACCTACTTTCTTTGTTTTCGGATTGCATTTCCTTAGGATTCTTCCAATGAATCTCAGTCTGGCATCTGCTTTACCGACGATCAACTTTATATGATCATTCCATTTTAAGTCACTCCTAATGCGTACTCCCAGATAATTTATGGAATTAATTGCTTCCAGTTGCTGACCTGCTATTTTGTAGCTAAATGATAAGGGAAATATCTTTCTGTGTATTTGCAGCACATTGGACTTGTCTACATTAAGATTCAACTGCCATTCCCCGCACCATGCGTCAATTCGCTGCAGATCCTCCTGCATTTCAGTACAATTTACCATTGTTACTACCTCTTGATATACCACAGCATCATCCGCAAAAAGCCTCAGTGAACTTCCGATGTCATCCACAAGGTCATTTATGTATATTGTGAATAGCAACGGTCCTACGACACTCCCCTGCGGCACACCTGAAATCAATCTTACTTCGGAAGCCTTCTCTCCATTGAGAATGACATGCTGCGTTCTGTTATCTAGGAACACTTCAATCCAATCACACAATTGGTCTGATAGTCCATATGCTCTTACTTTGTTCATTAAGCGACTGTGGGGAACTGTATCGAACGCCTTGCGGAAGTCAAGAAACACCGCATCTACCTGGGAACTCGTGTCTATGGCCCCCTGAGTCTCGTGGACGAATAGGGCGAACTGGGTTTCACACGACCGTCTTTTTCGAAACCCATGCTGATTCCTACAGAGTAGATTTCTAGTCTCCAGAAAAGTCATTATACTCGAACATAATACGTGTTCCAAAATTCTACAACTGATCGACGTTAGAGATATAGATCTATAGTTCTGCACATCTGTTCGACGTTCTATAAGACACGAATCGACAGGATTCCACATTGGCAACGAGTTATCAGAAGAACCCAGTGCCTGGCGGCCATGGAATTTTCTGTTATATTATGCTGGCTCCTTAATTCTCTTTTGTCTTTTGTTTGCAGGGGCATTTTCAGGTGGGCGTTACAGAAATTTTCTTTGCTTTTGTACTTCTTTTTCTTGCTTGCATTGCATGTTTCTTGCATTTGTCTCTTCCACAATGCCCATCCCACCTAACACGCCGCCGGCCGCGGTTGTCTCGCGGTTCTAGGCGCGCAGTCCGGAACCGTGCGACTGCTACGGTCGCAGGTTCGAATCCTGCCTCGGGCATGGATGTGTGTGATGTCCTTAGGTTAGTTAGGGTTAAGTAGTTCTAAGTTCTAGGGGACTGATAACCACAGCAGTTAAGTCCCATAGTGCTCAGAGCCATTTGAACCATTTTGAACCTAACACGCCCCCTGCTGAGGCACCGCAGCCGCAAGTGTTAGATGGAACACAGCTAATGCAGATGTTCCAGTTCCAGACGCAGCATATATCTATGTTGCTCAACACGGTGCAGCAGCTACTGGCCAACGCTGCGGGCTTGAGTGGTTGCAACAATTTGAAGCCCAAGTACTCGCTATCAATATACCAGATATTGTGAAAAGCCATTATTTCTTATCCACAGTAGGAAGTGCAGTGCTTCGCCTCATCAACAAACTATTTCCTAACACCACTCTGAAAGAACTTCCTTTCTTACGAACAGCTTGATGATTAGCTAACTATTATGACCAAGGAGTGAATGTGGTGGCAGCTACGTATCAATTCTTTAATTCCAAAAAACGGTCAGAACAAACTTATTGTGAGTGGGTAACAGATTTGCAGAGTATGACGAGGAAATGCAAATTCAAATGTTCTTGTGATGCTTTATATTCAGATGATATATTGTGTGACGCAATTGTGTACAGTGTACCTGATGTCAAGCTCAAAGAACAGATTTTGAAACAGTCCGATCCGTCATTTCAGCAGATCAAGCAAATACTAGACCAATACGATTCAGGTGCCCTATCGGCTGATACAGGGTGTTTCAAAAATGACCGGTATATTTGAAACGGCAATAAAAACTAAACGAGCAGCGATAGAAATACACCGTTTGTTGCAATATGCTTGGGACAACAGTACATTTTCAGGCAGACAAACTTTCGAAATTACAGTAGTTACAATTTTCAACAACAGATGGCGCTGCGGTCTGGGAAACTCTATAGTACGATATTTTCCACATATCCACCACGCGTAGCAATAATATGGCGTAGTCTCTGAATGAAATTACTCGAAACCTTTGACAACGTGTCTGGCGGAATGGCTTCACATGCAGATGAGATGTACTGCTTCAGCTGTTCAATTGTTTCTGGATTCTGGCGGTACACCTGGTCTTTCAAGTGTCCCCACAGAAAGAAGTCACAGGGGTTCATGTCTGGCGAATAGGGAGGCCAATCCACGCCGCCTCCTGTATGTTTCGGATAGCCCAAAGCAATCACACGATCATCGAAATATTCATTCAGGAAATTAAAGACGTCGGCCGTGCGATGTGGCCGGGCACCATCTTGCATAAACCACGAGGTGTTCGCAGTGTCGTCTAAGGCAGTTTGTACCGCCACAAATTCACGAAGAATGTCCAGATAGCGTGATGCAGTAATCGTTTCGGATCTGAAAAATGGGCCAATGAATCCTTTGGAAGAAATGGCGGCCCAGACCAGTACTTTTTGAGGATGCAGGGACGATGGGACTGCAACATAGGGCTTTTCGGTTCCCCATATGCGCCAGTTCTGTTTATTGATGAAGCCGTCCAGGTAAAAATAAGCTTCGTCAGTAAACCAAATGCTGCCCACATGCATATCGCTGTCATCAATCCTGTGCACTATATCGTTAGCGAATGTCTCTCGTGCAGCAATGGTAGCGGCGCTGAGGGGTTGCCGCGTTTGAATTTTGTATGGATAGAGGTGTAAACTCTGGCGCATGAGACGATACGTGGACGTTGGCGTCATTTGGACCGCAGCTGCAACACGGCGAACGGAAACCCGAGGCCGCTGTTGGATCACCTGCTGCGCTAGCTGCGCGTTGCCCTCTGTGGTTGCCGTACGCGGTCGCCCTACCTTTCCAGCACGTTCATCCGTCACGTTCCCAGTCCGTTGAAATTTTTCAAACAGATCCTTTATTGTATCGCTTTTCGGTCCTTTGGTTACATTAAACCTCCGTTGAAAACTTCGTCTTGTTGCAACAACACTGTGTTCTACGCGGTGGAATTCCAACACCAGAAAAATCCTCTGTTCTAAGGAATAAACCATGTTGTCTACAGCACACTTGCACGTTGTGAACAGCACACGCTTACAGCAGAAAGACGACGTACAGAATGGCGCACCCACAGACTGCGTTGTCTTCTATATCTTTCACATCACTTGCAGCGCCATCTGTTGTTGAAAATTGTAACTACTGTAATTTCGAAAGTTTGTCCGCCTGAAAATGTACTGTTGTCCCAAGCATATTGCAACAAACGGTGTATTTCTATCGCTGCTCGTTTAGTTTTTATTGCCGTTTCAAATATACCGGTCATTTTTGAAACACCCTGTGAATTTGAGCAGCCAGCTATTTGTCGGGCTGAGTCTCTTGTTCTGATTGGCCCATTCAGCGGTAGCTTGCGCTAGCAACGGCGCGTAAACAATGCTCCACGCCGCGTAAGCAGTTTTGCTCAACTGGTGGCCACACAGGTGAACAGAATTAAGTCTCGGTGTTACAATACAAACGCCAAGAGTGCCCCTCCCGACAAGCTCAGTGTTACGCTTGCGGTAGGAAAAGACATGTAAAATCCGTATGTTTGCAACGAACAAACATAAGAATTCGACCCACTCACAAAAATCTAGTCACAAGACCCATGTCATTAATGCAGTATATTCAAAATCTGCAACAGGCATTCGCAAAACTGGCATGGAAGCAATTTCTTCAGTGATACACCAGTCAAACAAACTTTTTGTTCATTTAATTCATTGAGGGAAATATATCAAATTTCAGTTGGACACGGGTGCTTCTGTTACATTGTTAAATCGCCACACATATGAGCTACTAGGCTCCCCGTGCCTGTCTAAAATTAGCACGCAACTGACGGCTTATAATGGACAAGACATTCCCGTTCTCAGAAAGTGTACTTTGCCTGCCATGTATCGCTCACATACGCGAACAGTGACTTTTATGGTGCTACAATCACGCAATTGTGAAAACATATTTGGTCTTGATTCATTTGATTTGTTCAGCTTTAACATTCAGGACAAAGTGTTGTCAGTGTCTGCATTCCATGCACAAGACCGTGTAGCTAGCTTGCTAAAATAATTCACGGAACTCTTTTCTGAAGGTTTAGGAAAGGCTAACAACATTGTTGCACGTATTACTCCGAAAGACAATGCTCAGCCGAAATTTTGTCGAACCAGAGCTGTTCCCATTGCTTTATGGGACAAGGTCGCGGCTGAACTTAAAGAATTGCAAGATTGCGGAGCCATTGCGCCCATACAAGCTAGTCAGTGGACAAGTCCACTGGTTTTGCTCCCCAAATCTTCAGGTCGCATTCGCCTCTGTGTTGACTTTAATCCTACAGTCAACCCACAAACTATGATTGATACTTACCCATTGCCAGCCCAGGGGCGCGCAGTCCGGAACCGTGCGACTGCTACGGTCGCAGGTTCGAATCCTGCCTCGGGCATGGATGTGTGTGATGTCCTTAGGTTAGTTAGGTTTAGGTAGTTCTAGGTTCTAGGGGACTGATGACCACAGCAGTTGAGTCCCATAGTGCTCAGAGCCATTTGAACCATTTTGAACCAGCCCAGGGGATCTCATGGATAGATTAGGCGCTGGGCGCTACTTTTCGAAAATGGATTTGCGTGAAGTGTATCTTCAAATACCGCTCGATGAAGAGTCTTAAAAAGAGTTTATAGCAAATACTCATTTGGGCTTGTTTAAATATTTGCGTTTGCCTTTTGGCTGTGCTTCCTCACCCGCCATTTTCCAGCAGCATTTGGAACAGCTGACTGCACAAGTACCAAACTGTTCAAACTATCTGGACGATATTGTCGTAGCAGGTCGTACACCTGAAGAACATATTCCAAATTTACGTGCGTCGTTTCGTGTGTTGTCTGATGCAGGACTAAACTGTAGACTGCACAAGTGCGATTTTTTTAAACATGTGTCGCAGTACAGTCATGTCATAAACAGTAAAGGTGTACATACTCTTTAATCGAATTGTTACCCATACGCGATTTGCCAGTTCCTCGTAATGTCACGGAATTGCAGTCAGTTTTAGGGAAAATGAACTATTATATTCGGTTCATATGGAATGCTGCGCAAATAGCGGCTCCATTGCATCGCTTGCGTCGCAAGAATGTCCCGTTTCTTTGGACGAATGAGTGCCAAGTAGCTTTTCAAAAACTTAAACATGCATTGCTCAGTGATCGATGCTCTCTTTTGGCTCTTTGTGAGATGACAAAGTATTCCATTCAACAAACCAAATTTCAGCTCATTACGCGCTGTCTCGCAGACAGGAACGTCGCGTAGCAACTGTCTCCTTTCTACCATCACAGACCTACGGCTTCGCAGTCATAGCTGGGTTCCTCTTTCCTCTGAATCCTGTTAAGATCATCCGGGTATAGACCGTGTCCTGTCACACAGTGCACCAGACTAGCGGTTTGTTGAACATGACCTATTTCGAGTCGCTCCCTGACATTTAGTAAAAACCAATATGCCCGTCTTTCATTTGCATATGTGTCCCATCTCTTCTTCCCCAAATCGATAGCAGCTTTCCGATTGAAATACAATTGTCTTCACGAACACCATGTATTTAATTTACTTTATCTAACCTATTTTTCTTCATTAGGAAGACTGCAGCTCTCCCGCTGATCAAGAGGTAAGACGATAATTACCGTATTTTAAGTAAGACAACGTAAATTGTTAAGATTTCAAAATATTTCCCACCAAATTCTGCAGTTTTGTATCTTCTGACATCAGCCGTCCAGCCAACTCATTCGTGAAGGGATATTTAGTTCTACAGTGGAGTGTGCCCAGCAATTCAACTAACAAAACATCAAAACTACGGTCCAGTCAAGACTAAAACCTGGACGTTTGCCTACCATAATTGAATTGTGCACGTACATCGCACATCCATATCTTCAACGTTATTTTTTTTTCATTCTGTTGATGCCTTAGTTTATTAGCTCACCACTAGAATAACAGTGGAGTATTAGGGAACTACGATGTACTAGAGATCTCAAGAGTATCTACTTTTTTAGTGTTTGAATATTATGGACATGTACATGTACATGTACTAAAATTCTTAACTGCATGGAAGAAACTGTGTGGACAGATCTAAATACAAAACATGAGAAAAAGTGGAATAATTTAAAATAAAAAAGCTGAAATATTGTCATGCCGAACGAGTTAAATCGAAATCAATTACAGAAGGCCCTTGGAGTGATGCAGCCCTACAAAAAACTTTTTATTTTAATTTTTCGAAAGTCTCTCTAATCTACGTGCGCATCTGGGCATCAAAATCGCAATGAAGGGTAGAGCCACGGGTCGTAACACATCTGAAATGCCCAGGATACAGAACCTGGATTCATCCGAAAAAATGACGTCTTGCCATTCGTGCACTCCTGTCTGTGATGCAGCGTCAAGGGTAACCGCAGCCATGGATTCCCAGCTGATAATCCATGCTGCTGCAAACGTCATCGAACTGTTCGTGCAGATGTTTGTTGTCTTGCAAACGACCCCATCTGTTGACTCAAGGATCGACACGTGGCTGCACGATCCGTTATAGCCATGCCGATAAGATGCCTGTCATCTCGACTGCTAGTGATCACAACAACGTTTCACCAGGCAAAGCCGGTCAACTGCTGTTTGTGTATGAGAAATCGGCTGGAAACTTTCCTCATGTCAGCACGTTGTAGGTGTCGCCACCGATTCCAACCTTGTGTGAATACTCTGCAAAGCTAATCATTTGCATATCACAGCATCTTCCTGTCGGTTAAATTTCGCGCCTGTAGCACGTCATCTTCGTGGTGTAGCAATTTTAATGGCCAGTAGTGTACTACAGGAAGATGACACCGTCTTCAGGGAGGATATAAGACATGAAGGGATGCAGGTGAACCGTAACTATCAGAGTATCTTCGATTACTACCACAGGTCCCATGTAAGCGCAGGAGAATACCTCCCAAAGCATAATACTGCTCTCACTATCCCGCGTCCGTGGCGCGGTACACGTTTCGAAGGCCGCTTGCCTGGATGACGTCGTTTGTGGAGACGAACATGGACATGGTGTACCAAAAGGTGATTCATTCGACTAGCTGACACGTTTCCAATGATACAGGGTCTAATCTTGATGATCCCGAGCCCACTAAAATCGTAGTTGATGGTGACGTTGGACCAACATTTGGGCCGGCCGAAGTGGCCGTGCGGTTAAAGGCGCTGCAGTCTGGAACCGCAAGACCGCTACGGTCGCAGGTTCGAATCCTGCCTCGGGCATGGATGTTTGTGATGTTCTTAGGTTAGTTAGGTTTAACTAGTTCTAAGTTCTAGGGGACTAATGACCTCAGCAGTTGAGTCCCATAGTGCTCAGAGCCATTTGAACCATTTTTGAACCAACATTTGAACACGCCGGGGTCGTCTGCTGCGGAGTTCCTTGTTCAACAATGTGCGCTGAATGGTGTACTGCGAAACACATGTACGTCCACCAGCACTGTGTTGTTTCGCCAGAGGCGCCACAGATGGCCATCTCTCCAACTTCACAGAGTAGACAAGCCTCCAAGCTCCACGTTCCGTGAAGAGTCGTTCACGTCCAACCAATTATATTCTAGTGGTAGTTTCACTGCCCTTCTTTAACTTTCCGTAGATGCTCACGACAGTAGCACGTGAGCATTCGACCAGCTTCGCCGTTTTCGAGATACTCGTTCACGGGCTCTGGGTAATAATCATCTGTCCCTAGGTGAAATCGCTTATCTCAGTGGATTTCTCCCTTTGTAGCGCATATCCTCGCTAGGGCAATCCCCTAATCGTATCTGCTCGGCTTACATACTTTTCTTACTGCGTCACGTGACGGCATCGCCACCAGGAGGCATCCAAACTTGCAGTGGACAGTGCTCATGATGTTTCGGCTAATCAGTGTCTCATGCCGCGTATAAGAATGGAAAAACGTATACTATCACGTGCCTGAAGTCAGCAACATAAGTATCGTGGTCTGTTAGATCCAGAGACTTCAGGCGAATATGGAATCAGTGCGGTCAAGGGGGCCTGTACTCAACGCCATGTATGATCTCAATGACTCCACGTAACTAGCGCCCGACAGGACTGGCATTTTTTTACTCGGCCGTCGGTATCACAGAGCAACATCACGTACCTTGTGTCCGTAAATGGGCTTGTTTGCATCAAGATAAGTATCGACGCAGATAGTTCAAAAATGGCTCTGAGCACTATGGGACTTAACAGCTGAGGCCATCAGTCCCCTAGAACTTAGAACTACTTAAACCGAACTAACCTAAGGACATCACACACATCCATGCCGGAAGCAGGATTCGAACCTGCGACCGTAGCGGTCGCGCGGTTCCAGACTGAAGCTCCTAGAACCGTACGGCCACACCGGCCGGCCGGCGTAGTTTGTATGAGCGTTGTGCGAAAATGGTAAAACCCTGTGGTGGAATCCCGCTCCGAAACACAGTTTGAATCTGTCAGCAATTTTCAACTTTACCATGTTTTCTTAGGAGACCATCATGTTCTTAGTGTCCATATCGATATAAAACTCCTTCCCTTTTAGAGCACGTCATATTGTTCTAGATATTAATATACACCTCGGAAGCCTCCGTCACTAACACACGCTAGTAGAATAGTGCCCTATCCAAAGTCATCCGATTCGAATCTGGTTAGTGGAAGAAATTTTCAGCATAAGTAGGAGTTTTCGCTCAATAAGTGGAGGACAGGTGGTAAGAGTCAAGCTGTGTACCAGTCTTCTTTAATACGAACTTTAGAGCACTGTCTTGTGGAGAAGTGGGATGTGACACTGTTTGTGATCTGCCTATCTGATGGAACACGTGAAGCTCAGTCGCCCGTTGACGCTATTTCAACAGAGTACGCCGTTAGTCAACGTCGAATTTCACGTCTCTCCCTCCGGCCATCCCATACCATTTTATAGCAACAACATAAACTCGACATGACATTGCACAAGCACTTATTATTCATGCGAAATAGAGGTATTTCATCCACTGGTAGTTGGGAGACAGACTATAACAAACCCCCTCTCCTAGTACATCGCCGCGAAAAGAATGTGAAGTTCTTTTCTTGCTCTCCTAAGTATGGCATTGACTTTTTGACTCATTCGACTATTTCTGGAATCAGATCTCATATCCGAATTTTGCCATCTTATGAGAAGGTTTCCGTCAAGAAGAAGGGTTTTGATTTTTAAACATACTGAAGACTCTTCCGCGAAACAAGTCATCGTATTGCTATTGACACCACCTTTCGTTGCGTACCCTATGATGATTGAACACGATCCCACTCACTGAGCGAGGTGGCGCAGTGGTTAGACACTGGACTCGCATTCGGGAGGACGACGTTCAATCCCGCGTCCGGCCATCCTGATTTAGGTTTCCCGTGATTTCCCTAAATCGCTCCAGGCAAATGCTGGGATGATTCCTTTCGAAGGACTTCCGACTTCCTTCCCCGTCCTTCCCAAATCCGGTGAGACCGATGACCTCGCTGTCTGGTCTCCTTCCCCAAAACCAACCAACCAACCCACTCATTCCGGCATTACTTAAGCCATACTACCACAAGCGTTTTACACGAAATGTCTCTTGCAGACGAACTGCAGTTTTCTACTACTCTATCAACGAGCAGAAGATAGTTACTTATTTTATTCCCCAGTAAATTTGAAAGAGTGGTCGATTTGATGTAACCTAACTAATTAATTTATTTTTGCTTAATTTTGTTCAGTCACATCTCTTTGTTACTGTAACAAGGTCATAGAAAACTCCATAAGATATCCAGAACTTCTTAAAAGGAAAGATCAGGTTTTAAAAAGCTGATATACGAAACGCCATATATATATATATATATATATATATATATATATATATATATATATATATATATATATATATATATATATATTCCTGGAAATGGAAAAAAGAACACATTGATACCGGTGTGTCAGACCCACCATACTTGCTCCGGACACTGCGAGATGGCTGTACAAGCAATGATCACACGCACGGCACAGCGGACACACCAGGACCCGTGGTGTTGGCCGTCGAATGGCGCTAGCTGCGCAGCATTTGTGCACCGCCGCCGTCAGTGTCAGCCAGTTTGCCGTGGCATACGGAGCTCCATCGCAGTCTTTAACACTGGGAGCATGCCGCGACAGCGTGGACGTGAACCGTATGTGCAGTTGACGGACTTTGAGCAAGGGCGTATAGTGGGCATGCGGGAGGCCGGGTGGACGTACCGCCGAATTGCTCAACACGTGGGGCGTGAGGTCTCCACAGTACATCGATGTTGTCGCCAGTGGTCGGCGGAAGGTGCACGTGCCCGTCGACCTGGGACCGGACCGCAGCGACGCACGGATGCACGCCAAGACCGTAGGATCCTACGCAGTGCCGTAGGGGACCGCACCGCCACTTCCCAGCAAATTAGGGACACTGTTGCTCCTGGGGTATCGGCGAGGACCATTCGCAACCGTCTCCATGAAGCTGGGCTACGGTCCCGCACACCGTTAGGCCGTCTTCCGCTCACGCCCCAACATCGTGCAGCCCGCCTCCAGTGGTGTCGCGACAGGCGTGAATGGAGGGACGAATGGAGACGTGTCGTCTTCAGCGATGAGAGTCGCTTCTGCCTTGGTGCCAATGATGGTCGTATGCGTGTTTGGCGCCGTGCAGGTGAGCGCCACAATCAGGACTGCATACGACCGAGGCACACAGGGCCAACACCCGGCATCATGGTGTGGGGAGCGATCTCCTACACTGGCCGTACACCACTGGTGATCGTCGAGAGGACACTGAATAGTGCACGGTACATCCAAACCGTCATCGAACCCATCGTTCTACCATTCCTAGACCGGCAAGGGAACTTGCTGTTCCAACAGGACAATGCACGTCCGCATGTATCCCGTGCCACCCAACGTGCTCTAGAAGGTGTAAGTCAACTACCCTGGCCAGCAAGATCTCCGGATCTGTCCCCCATTGAGCATGTTTGGGACTGGATGAAGCGTCGTCTCACGCGGTCTGCACGTCCAGCACGAACGCTGGTCCAACTGAGGCGCCAGGTGGAAATGGCATGGCAAGCCGTTCCACAGGACTACATCCAGCATCTCTACGATCGTCTCCATGGGAGAATAGCAGCCTGCATTGCTGCGAAAGGTGGATATACACTGTACTAGTGCCGACATTGTGCATGCTCTGTTGCCTGTGTCTATGTGCCTGTGGTTCTGTCAGTGTGATCATGTGATGTATCTGACCCCAGGAATGTGTCAATAAAGTTTCCCCTTCCTGGGACAATGAATTCACGGTGTTCTTATTTCAATTTCCAGGAGTATATATATATATATATATATATATATATATATATAAACTATGAAAACAATACTAATATTAATACGAGGGTCGTTCGATAAGTAATGCAATACATTTTTTCCTCGGCCAGTTTCGATTGAAAAAATACACAATTTTTTTTTTTTTTGATAAATCGTGGAGTATTCCCGCTTCAGCCCCTATAGTTTCATCGAGTTTCAATAGGTGGCAGCGCTGTATGTAGCCTTCAAAATGACGTCTGCAACGGAGGTGCGTTCCAAGCACAGAGCTGTCTTTGAGCTTATTTCACGGAAAACGGAGACTCGCAGATATTCAGAGGCGCATGCAGGATGTCTACGGACACCTGGCGGTGAACAAAAGGACGGTGAGTCGTTGGGTGGCCTCTGTCATCATCGAAACACGGTTGCTAAAACCTGCCCGATCTCCTGTGTGTGGCCGGCTGCAGTGTTGGAACGTGCGGACACACTCATACAGGCCCTAGAAGCGAGGTGGCGTAAATCCGTCGCATTGAACGGATATTATATTGAAAAATTTGGATTTTGTAGTCAAAAGAGTGGAGACTAACATGGTGTATTGGTTCAAATGGCTCTAAGCACTATGGGACTTAACATCTGAGGTCATCAGTCCCCTAGAACTCAGAACTATTTAAACCTAACTAACCTAAGGACATCACACACATCCGTGCCCGAGGCAGGATTCGAACCTGCGACCGTAGCGGGCGCGCGGTTCCAGACTGAAGCGCCTAGAACCGCTCTGTGACACGGGCCGGCCAGTGTATTGGAACCCTGAATAATACCAACCTAATTTCAGAAAAAATATGTTAAGTTACATATTGAACGCCCCTTGTATGTTACATGACAATCTCCAATTCTGACACGCTGATCATGGAGTTAACGTGTATATCTTAAAGTTGCATATAGCATTTAGCTCATTATCTATCAACGATTTAAAGGCGTTTGCTAACGTTGAACGTCGAATGACATGCATGTGATGGGTATGCATACTCTCCTCTGTTTGAACCTAGATGATACTGTAAATGCTACACCTTAAATACGCTGACGTGAAAAAAGTCATGGGATAGCGATATGCACATGTATTCAGCGGTAGTATTTCTTACACAAGGTATAAAAGGACAGTGCATTGGCAGATCTGTTATTTGTACTCAGTTGATTCGTGTGAAACGGTCTCTTGTTTTTTCTTAGTGTTCAAAAAATGGTTCTGAGCACTATGGGACTTAACATCTAAGGTCATCAGTCCCCTAGAACTTAGAACTACTTAAATCTAACTAACCTAAGGACATCACACACATCCATGCCCGAGACAGGATTCGAACGTGCGGCCGTAGCGGTCGCGCGATTCCAGACTGAAGCGCCTAGAACCGCTCGGCCACACAAGCCGGCCTGAGTGCTCAGTTGACTGCTGTCAGGCACTATGTATTATTTATGGTTCTTGACGGATTTTTTCAGATTAATTTTATGATGATGTATAAATCGAAACGCGTAAATGAAGAACCGAGTCACCACACAACCTGAAACTTCCATGTATTTTTTATGGCGTTCATTATAGCACTGATACAAACGTTCAGATTTTAAGGATCTGAAAAATGTCTTATCTCATCATTCATTTTTTCAATTTCTTTATCATCTGCTGAGATAGTAATGTATCAACTTGTGCTATTGTGTTGGGAGTGTCCTATACAAGTATACTTCTATCCGTGTATCGTAAATACAATACTATAAAACGTACAAGTAGAGTTCTTCGAATAGGCAGACAATGTCTTCTGTGATGGTAGCTCGTGCGTAGATACGGTTTTCACTATAGAAGAAAGCGTGAATTTAACCATAAAACGAACAATTATTGCGTTCACCGATTATACAATGCATTTCACGTGATAGAATCGATTTGATAGGTCCAGAATGAATACTGCGTCTGCAGAACTTCCCAGCAAATTAAAACTTTGTGCCAGAAAGACGTACCGGTAGAAGTGAAATTGTGAGCGCTGGTTGAGATTCGGGACTGGATACCTTAGTAGGGAAGAGCTTCACCAGCGAAGGTAAGGTTCCCAGTTGTAGCCCACCAGAATGTTTCAAATTGATAAACTTACAAATTGCTGTTTGGGAAAACTGCAACATCTAGAGAGAACGACCTGAATTAATCTATATTCTCGGGGTATGCAGAACAATGTGTGAGCAATAACGGCTGGAGACTGCAGAGAGATAACGCTTTCGATTTGTCCCGTAATGCCCAAATGTTCATTAACTGTCTTCCTATGACCATCAGTCAAAACTAATTTACTAAAAAATATTGATCGCTTTTAACATTCTATAAAATAAAATGATTTTTTGGTTATGACAAATCGTACATATTACAATTTAGAAAGTATTAACAGTCAGCTGATTCTGTGCTTTCGTTAGGCACCTTAAAATTTATTTTAACTTTATAATGGAAAACTAATCAGCTCCGATGATTCACATTGGTTACTTCGGGTAAAATCCAATGTGTCTGCCATTACCGCTCAGTATTAACCATAACTTCGAAAACTTTTATTCTTCAACTGAAAAATTTCTTTTGTAGTTAAAAAGAACAAAATGTGATCAATGAAAAGCAAAGAAAATATACATTAAATTATTAAAATTAGCTTGTTCTGGAAAGTTACCGAGAAATTACAATTTCTCAAAATTGTTGCTATTATCACTCAAGTAAGTGATATAATGCATGTTCGAAGAGCTGGGTGAAGAAGATTGACAGAGTGGAAACATGAATGATGTGGTACTCTTGACGGTCCTTGAACTGGTTGCTATGGTAGACCCGAAGACCGCCAATGCTCTTCTTCTGCTCTTGCGACTGACTGCATCAGTTCTGGTTTTATACTTGTTTGCAAAAAACGAGGGGGAATACGAAGGGACTTGGAAGCACTAGCGAAAAGTAAGTCCGATTCATCAGCTTCTGATGCACTTCTTTTGGCACTCTGTTTTTCTTGTAAATAATTAATTAACTTGTCTATATTTCTTGGGTGTTGGTAATGGGATTCACCTGGTGTTGACGCATTAGTTAAGGGAAGAGGACTAGTCTTTTCATTCTCCTCTATTTCATGTCCTGGAGTGAAAGGACAGTCACAGTCAGGGACCTTTTCCCCTACAACGCTTCGGTCCATTGATGGGATATTTGTGTCACACCTGGATACACAAAAACAGATACGTAGTATAAAGCTGGAATCACACACACAAACATATTAAATATCAATAATAAAAATGAGCTTAATTTCAAAAATTAATTTCTATACGTTTCAACTAATGATTAGAATCTATGTAACAATTTACGTCTTACAAGTCTTATATACAAGACGGTAAATATACAAAACAAGGCAATTGATTTCGACCAATCACACCGGTCATCATCAGGCCTAAGAATGTCACAATCAAAACGGCGTCACAGCTGAAATACTATTGGCTACAGATAGTTTCGGATACAAATTACGATAGGTGCCACTGGAGTCTCTTTTTTTACGCCGGTGCCACCTATCTTAATTTGCATCCGAAACTTCCGGTCGCCAATAGTGTTTAAGCAATGACGCCATAATGATTCTACATTCTTGGGCCTGACGATGACCGATGTGACTGGTCAAAATCGATTGCCTTGTTCCATCTATTACGTATGTTTACCGTCTTGTACAGTATAACTGTATATAGTATAGGCAAATATAGTTTAAATGTTGTAAGAGGTACATTGTTACATAAATTGTGATTGCGACAACACCGTGTTAATTAAGAAATTGTCACTTAAAAATGACACTCATACTCCTGCCCCACTTTTTTAGATTGAAAAATATTTATATAGCTAATTGATGAAGTATAAAAATCTTTAATGCCTACGTCTCATTGTTGTCAGGAGGAACTCCATTTGTTGTTTGTATTTCCACTTGTTGAATTTTACAGCTGACTGGCTTGACCATCTTCTTCCTGCACAGAGCTTGGCGGGGGCGGTCACGTAATTTTCTCCATTCTTCTTTCAAATTAGTTTCTGCAAAAATAAGCACTATTAAAACGTTGGACTTTTTTCAGATTCTTGTCTACATGAGATACGTTTACAACAATCAGCCTAAGCTACGGGATTGGAATAAGTACCATGTCAAAATAGTTGAAGAGGTGTGTGATACTTTATGGAAGAACCTGCAACTTTCATACATCCCAACTGCAGACGAAAACATGTGGCGAAACATTAAAGAGGACTTCCATTCCAGCAGGTCTGATTTTTCACCACTGCATCTGTACACCCCCCCCCCCCCCCCTCCCTCCAACTCCGGATAAATTTTTTTTAATTACAAAAAATATTACTCTACTGTCCTTTTGTGACTGATTGATTGTCCGCAGCTCGTGGTCGTGCGGTAGCGTTCTCGCTTCCCACGCCCGGGTTCCCGGGTTCGATTCCCGGCGGGGTAGGGGATTTTCTCTGCCTCGTGATGACTGGGTGTTGTGTGCTGTCCTTAGGTTAGTTAGGTTTAAGTAGTTCTAGGGGACTGATGACCGTATCTGTTAAGTCCCATAGTGCTCAGAGCCATTTGAACAATTTTTTTTTTTTTGACTGATTGATTCAGAATACAAGTACATCACTATTGGTAGTGGTGCCTATGGAAAAAATCTGACATTAATATATTTGCTGGGAGTGAGTTAGGGAAAAGACTAAGCAGCTATGTTACGGCAGTACCTCCTGAACCTCCTGATAAACCATTATTTGAGGATCTTTCTGTGATTTTGGGTGGTGAAGGTTTTCCTCTTAAACGTTTCTTGTTTTGTCCATTCTCAAAGGACCGACATCTTACCGATGAAAGAAGATTTTTCAGCTTCTGACTTAGTAGATGTAGTAAAGTAGTTAAAAATGCTTTGGCATCCGTGCACAAAGATGCGTATCTATTTCTGACCTTTACAGTAAGCTGTCCGTAGTAAATAAGACTCTCAAAGCAACAACCATCCTCCACAATTATCTTTGCTTAAAGGGATCATTTTCTCCAGTAGGGACGCCTGAGGAAATTTTAGAAGTTTACATCAAAGCATGGAAACCTATTCCGCATTATGGTGTTCAAGCATCTACAGAAGTTACTGAGATAAGAAATCACTTTGTTAAATACTTCATGCCCGAAGAAGGAAGTGTGCTGTGGCAGTGGAATCACATTTAATGATAACAAAAACATACTGTTTCAACAGTATGTGTGTATCCCACTGCTGTATATAATTAATATTTAAACAAAACTTTAATGATATTAACAATTTGTGATAGGTATTCTACTGTCTGTACAATGATTTCTTTTTTTCTGTGTCACTTTTGTATAAAAATAATGTCAGTTTGTATTAAACATGCTTGCTTTTTAAAAGTCATGATTTTTTACCCTTGAGAGGTTTTGTACTAAACAGAATTTGAATTTTACCTTAAAGGGTAGAACTAATGGAAATTTGTTGTAATATTAAAGTAAGCGTAATACGTATTTCTTTATTTCTTTCTTTTGCTGGTGCCGTTTTTCCCGCAGATACGCAGGGTCGGCATGGTTAATCGGATGTGGCAATGTTAGTTGAAGGCGTGGCGGGATGCCCTTCCTGCCGCCACCCCGTACCCCCCGGGAAGGAATTAGTGTACCCCAACTGTCTGCATCTACTGTAATCCATAGAATAGCGCGAAAGTGTTCAGATGTCTGCGAGCCGTGTAACTGAGGCGGGACGTGGGGACCAGCCCGCTATTCACCTAGGGGGATGTGGAAAACCGCCTAAAAACCACATCCAGGCTGGCCGGCACACCGGCCCTCTTCGTTAATCCGCCGGGCGGATTCGATCCGTGGCCGGCGCGCCTACCCGAGTCCATTATTAAACTACACACTATTACGGAGAGTCATAATGAAAATTATTTAGTTTCAACTAGTACAATTAAGAACTACTTACTGTTTTGTCCCAGATGCTCTTGTATTTCGCACCATGCTTATGTCCTTTAAATTACTGTCTCTGCATTCCTCTTAATCTGTACTCTATAGAAGTGGACGGGCTCTGACGGCTTCAGTTAACTGCTCCATAGCAAATAACAAAAAACTAGCAATACAACTCCTTGTCGTAATGCGTTACAATACGAAACTGCGCGACTAACGGCGTGCGGTCATGCGCGTGGCAGGGTAGCGAGCTAGTGTGTGTGCGCGAGGCTACAGACGTCGACACGTTTTGGAAAGATCGTCCTCTGAGTGGTCCGCAGATTCGTCTGTTGACGTCTGTGGCGTCGGTGTAGCTCTGCGAGATCGGTGTGAATGACATCATTTGAAACTATGAAAAAAGATCTGTTGAAAAATTTATCACGTTACGTCACTTGACAGTGTGAACGGCATGTGGAAGGAGCTTCCAATAACGGAAATTCTGTTTACATCTCCATAGATACTCCGGAAGCCACCCTACGGTGCGTGGTGGAGGGTACGCTGTACCACTACTTGTCATTTCCTTTCCTGTTCAACAGCGAGGGAAAAGCGACTATCTATACGCCGCCCTATGGGCCCTAATTTCTCGTGGTCCTTACGCGCAATGTATGTTGGCGGCAGTAGAATCGTTAGGCAGTCAGCTTCAAATGCAGGACCTCTAAATTTTCTCATTAGTCGACATAAAAGTTTTCTGGATACGGTACCGCGTCATGATGTATAAAGCTACTGCTGCTGGAGAAAAACCAAGGTTTCGAACACAGTTGCTGTGGTGTCACCGCCAGACACCACACTTGCTAGGTGGTAGCTTAAATCGGCCGCGGTCCATTAGTACATGTCGGACCCGCGTGTCGCCACTGTCAGGATCGCAGACCGAGCGCCACCACAAGGCAGGTCTCGAGAGACTGACTAGCACTCGCCCCAGTTGTACGACGACGTTGCTAGCGACTACACTGACGAAGCCTTTCTCTCATTTGCCGAGAGACAGTTAGAATAGCCTTCAGCTAAGTTAATGGCTACGACTTAGCAAGGCGCCATTTGTACCATTGCATGTATCTCAAGATAGTCTCACTTGTATCATCAAGAATGCTGTATACCAAAGGACGATATAAAAGTTAAGTGTTCTAGTAGCTACGTTCTTTTCTATATCACATTCATTACGAATCCTGTTCCAGACTTCGCGCCAGTCGGCGTGTGTGTACGTGTGCCCTCTCGGCTACCCGTCACTGTGGACTGGCTGCCTTGTCAGTCCACTACAGTTGCTACGGCTTTTTCCTGGGTTTTTCACCAGCAGCAGTAGTTTTGTACATTATGACGCGGTACCATACCCAGAAAACTTTTATGTCGACTGATTCAGGCCGCGGAAGCCTACGCAGTTATATTTCTCAATACTGTCTCCTGAAAAGAAGGTTGCCTTCCCTCCAGAGATTCCCAATTAAGTTCCCAAAACGACTCCGTAACACTTACGTGTTGTTAGAATCTACAGCCCGCATCTCGTGGTCGTGCGGTAGCGTTCTCGCTTCCCACGCCCGGGTTCCCGGGTTCGATTCCCGGCGGGGTCAGGGATTTTCTCTGCCTCGTGATGGCTGGGTGTTGTGTGATGTCCTTAGGTTAGTTGGGTTTAAGTAGTTCTAAGTTCTAGGGGACTGATGACCATAGCTGTTAAGTCCCATAGTGCTCAGAGCCATTTTTTTTAGAATCTACAGGCCGCCTTTGAATTGCTTCCCAGACACTCGAGCAGTACTCAAGAATAGGTCGCACCAGCGTCCTACATGCGGTCTCCTTTACAGATGAAGCACTCTTTCCTAAAATTCTTCCAATTAACAGAAGTGGATCATTCGCCATCCTTACCACAGTTCTCACATGCTCGTTCAAATGGTTCAAATGGCTCTGAGCACTATGGGACTCAACTGCTGTGGTTATAAGTCCCCTAGAACTTAGAACTACTTAAACCTAACTAACCTAAGGACAGCACACAACACCCAGCCATCACGAGGCAGAGAAAATCCCTGACCCCGCCGGGAATCGAACCCGGGAACCCGGGCGTGGGAAGCTAGAACGCTACCGCACGACCACGAGATGCGGGCCATGCTCGTTCCACCTCATATGATTTGCACCGTTACGCCCAGACATTTAAACATCTTTACTGTGTCAAGCAACACACTAGTAACACTGTGTCCGAACATTACAGGTTTGATCTTCCTACTCTTCCGTATTAACTTCCATGTTTCCACATTTAGGGCTAGCTGCGACTCATCACACCGACTGTAAATTTTGTCTGAGTCGTCTTGTATCTTCCTACACTCACTCAACTTCGGTACCTTACCGTACCCCACATCATCAACAGCAAACAACCGCTGATTGCTGTCCACCCTGTCCGCCAAACCATTTATGTACCGGTTGATCAAAAAGTCAGTATAAATTTGAAAACTTAATAAACCACGGAATAATGTAGATAGAGAGGTAAAAATTGACACACATGCTTGGAATGACATGGGGTTTTATTATAACCACAGCTACCGTTATCGGGCCTTATTTCTTCGAGGAAATGTGTGATTCTGGTTTTGTAACTGCTACCGTGACGGATGAGAGATACGCCGATATGTTACAGAAGCGCATCATCCCCAGCCTGGCTGATAAACACCTGCTGAAGCGTACGATGTTTATGCAGGATGGCGCTCCACCCCATATTGCTAGACGCGTGAAAGATCGCGCGCGTCATTTGGTGATGATCGTGTGCTCAGCCGCCACTTTCGTCATGCTTGTCCTCCCAGGTCCCCAGACCTCAGTCCGTGCGATTATTGGCTTTGGGGTTACCTGAAGTCGCAAGTGTATCGTGATCGACCGACATCTCTAGAGATGGCCGGCCGAAGTGGCCGTGCGGTTCTAGGCTCTGCAGTCTGGAACCGCGAGACCGCTACGGTCGCAGGTTCGAATCCTGCCTCGGGCATGGATGTGTGTGATGTCCTTAGGTTAGTTAGGTTTAACTAGTTCTAATTTCTGGGGGACTAATGACCTCAGAAGTTGAGTCCTATAGTGCTCAGAGCCATTTTTTCTCTAGGGATGCTGAAAGACAACATCCGACGCCAATTCCTCACCATAACTCCGGACATGCTTTACAGAGCTGTACACAACATTATTCCTCGACTGCAGCTATTGTTGAGGAATGATGGTGGATATATTGAGCATTTCCTGTAAAGAACATCATCTTTGCTTTGTCTTACTTTGTTATGCTAATTATTGCTATTCTGATCAGATGAAGCGCCATCTGTCGGACATTTTTTGAACTTTTGTATTTTTTTGGTTCTAATAAAACGCCATGTCATTCCAAGCACGAGTGTCAATTTGTACCTCTCTATCTACATTATTCCGCGATTTATTCAGTTTTCAAATTTATACTGACTTTTTGATCACCCAGTATATAGGGAACAACAGCGATCCTATCGCACTTCCCTTGGGCACTCTTGACGATACCCTTGTCTCTGGTGAACACTCGCCATCGGGGACAACATACTGGGTTCTATTATTTAAGAAGTCTTCCAGACACTCACATAGCTGTGAATTTATTCCATATTCTCGTACCTTAAATAACAGCCTGCAATGGGGCATCATGTCAAATGCTGTCCGGAAAGCTAGAAATATGGAATCTGCCTGTAGCCCTTCATCCATGGTTCTCAGTATATCATGTGAGAATAGAGCAAGCCGAGTTTTGCACGAGCGGTGCTTCCTAAAACCATGATGTGTGGACACAAGCTTCTCAGTCTCAAGAATGTTTATTATATTCGAACTGAGAATATGTTCAAGGATTCAGCTGCAAACAGATGTTTGGGATATTTGTCTGTAATTTTGCGGATCCATTCTTTTGCCCTTCTTATGTACTGGAGTTAACTGTGCTTTCTTCCAATCGCATGGGACTTCGTTCTGGGCGAGAGATTCACAATAAATACAAGCTACGTACTGGGCCAACGCTGTAGAGTACTCTGTGCAAAATCGAACCAGGATTCTATCCGGACCTGGTGATTTATTTGCTTTCAAATCATTGAGTTGTGTCTCTACGCCAGGTATGCTTACTACTATATAGTCCATACGGAAGTCTGTCCGACGTTCAAATGACGGTATGTTTGTACGATTCTCCTATGTGAACGATTTCTTGAACGTGAAATTTGGAACTTCGGCTTTCATTTTGCTATCTTCAACTGCCACACCAGACTGATCAATAAGGGACTAAATGGAAGCCATAGACCAGCTCAGAGATTTTATGGAAGACCAAAATTTTCTCGAGTTCTCTGCCAGGTCTTTTGCTAAGGTGTGACCGTGGTAGTAGTTGAAGGATTCGCGTCTAGATTTTTTCACAGACGCACGAATTTCTACTAACCTTCGCTTGTCGACATTTGTGCGTTCCCTTTTGAACCGAGAATGCAAATACCTCTACTTTCTCAGAATCGGCTGAATTTCGTTATTAAACAATGGTGGATCTTTTTCCTTCCTTTATCCACCTACTAGCAGTGGCGGATAAAAAACAAAATAAAATAAAAACCTGAAGGAGGTGGTGCCAATGACATCTTGAGCTACCTTTACTTTTACCGTAATAAAAAATAATCAAGTCACATGCAAAGTCTATGAAAGTTTTATTTAAACTATTAAACAGATTATACACATATACAAGACAATGCCATCTTATGATATAAAAAAGTTACAATTGTGGTTCTTTTGCTGAAATGATGAATTCTATGCGCCTATTCTTCCTGGTAAATTCGTTAGTTACATAGTGAATGGGACAACCAATGTCAGAGTTAGTGTTCGATAGAGCTAAGCCATTAAGTCGATTCCTATCTGCCAGACAGAAACATAAAATACGATGACGCGGACGCGCGTGTTACATAGGAAAGTACAACTACTCGCGCCCCGCACATGTATCCGCCATAGCTTACTAGGCACATAACTCTTCAGACTACGATTAAATTTTTATTTACGGTAACTGACAAGTGGAAGGGAGCCTCGTCAGAAGAAATAGTTCAAATGGCTCTAAGCACTATGGGACTTAACATCTGTCCCCTAGACTTAGAACTACGTAAACCTAACTAACCTAAGGACATCACACAAATCCATGCCCGAGGCAGGATTCGAACCTGCGACCGTAGCAGCAGCGCGGTTCCGGACTTAAACGCCTAGAACTGCTGGGCCACAGCGGCCGCATACCTTACATTAGTAATTGGGCTATCCTTCATGAGCACCAGGACAAGCTTTGACGTTAAATACGCACGTTATGTCTATTAACAAAGAAGAAATAAAAACAGCGCCAGGAGGAATGTCCTGAAGAAATTCCTCACAGACAGCTCTGCGAGTTGCAAAATATCTCTCAATCCTTGAGTAACCATCATTTGGTATGGGTGCATATGAAGATCGCCGTGCAGGATTTTTTATGCATTCCTGTCAGACAACCCCAGGACAGCTGAACGCTTTAGAGGTTGCTGGGCGGGCGCTCTCACACGCGTCGGATTTTCCGGTCTTGTTACAGTCCGAGGTTGACCAACAGATTTTAAGTGTAGAATATGATATTCTAAATTTTCATACCCGAACTCTAACAGTTTTTATATCAGGAATAGAATCATGTCAACCAATCTCGAAGCGAATGCGAAATGCTCGCTGACTAATAGTTGCCGAACCACCATTACGGGTATACTCGTCACCAACAAACGCTCGATGTTCACCTAGCCAAGCCATTGCGCCCACTGAAATTGGTAGGTATACCACTATCCATCGATACCCCCCTCCACATCAGTATCCTCACCACAACTCACACAGCGAACTCTCCATATACGGGAGGTGTTTTTGCCGGACCCTGTATGGCTCTGAGCATTATGGGACTTAATATCTGAGGTCATCAGTCCCCTAGAACTTTGAACTACTTAAACCTAACTAACCTAAGGACATCACACACACCCATGCCAGCGGCAGGACTCGAACCTGCGACCGTAGCAGCAACGCGGTTCCGGACTGAAGCGCCTAGAACCGCTCGGCCGGACCACGTATGATCCTTTTTGTAAACAAAAGTGAACTGAGCTCATTTCCAGTCACATGGAAATGTTCGCTGCGCAGTCGATACACGATACGTATGCGCTAAGAAAGGAGCTGATTCCGTGGCGTATTCGATGGCGTATTCGAGTATAAGGCTGCGTTTACACTGCGTGCCGCTACGGGCTGGGATGGAATACAGGAGCCTGGTCCCCGGCTTGCCGCCAGAAGCCTCCTTTCAAAGTGTTCCCGCCCCGCATCGGGCCGAGATGGCGAAAGGGCGAAAAATCTACTTCTCAGATTTTTACGTTGTTCAACTCTTGGCGGTATATACGACTAAGCCACATAGTTTTATGAACTTATTTTTTCTTGAAAGCTCTACTTTCCTCGTGTCAGAAGAAAAGCCTACTTCTCGTTACGCGTGATTTTTTAGTTCTGTTACGTTTGTCAATCGATTTTGAAAGAAGTACTTGTTGCAAAAGGACGTATTATTGGATTATACACTACTGGCCATTAAAATTGCTACACCACGAAGATGACGTGCTACAGACGCGAAATTTAACCGACAGGAAGAAGATGCTGTGATATGCAAATGATTAGCTTTTCAGAGCATTCACACAAGGTTGGTGCCGGTGGCAACACCCATATCGTGCTCACATGAGGAAAGTTTCCAGCCGATTTATCATACACAAACAGCAGTTGACCGGCGTTGCCTGATGAAACGTTGTTGCGATTCCTCGTATAAGGCGGAGAAATGCGTACCATCACGTTTCCGACTTCGATAAAGGTCGGATTGTAGCCTATCGTGATTGCGGTTTATCGTATCGCGACATTGCTGCTCGCGTTGGTCGAGATCCAATGACTGTTAGCAGAATATGGAATGGGTGGGTTCAGGAGGGTAATACGGAACGCCGTGCTGGATCCTAACGGCCTCGTATCACTAGCAGTCGAGATGACAGGTATCTTATCAGCATGGCATTAACGGATCGTGCAGCCACGTCTCAATCCCTGAGTCAACAGATGGGGACGTTTGCAAGACAACAACCATCTACACGAACAGTTTGACGACGTTTGCAGCAGCATGGACTATCAGCTCGGGGACCGTGGCTGCGGTTACCCTTGACGCTGCATCACAGACAGGAGCGCCTGCGATGGTGTACTCAACGACGAACCTGCGAACCTGGGTGCACGAATGGCAAAACGTCATTTTTTCGGATGGATCCAGGTTCTGTTTACAGCATCATGATGGTCGCATCCGTGTTTGGCGACATTGCGGTGAACGCACATTGGAAGCGTGTATTCGTCATCGCCATACTGGCGTATCACCCGGTGGGATGGTATGGGGTGCCATTGGTTACACGTCTCGGCGCCTCTTGTTCGCATTGACGCTGCTTTGAACAGTGGACGCTACATTTCAGATGTGTTACGACCCCTGGCTCTACCATTCATTCGATCCCTGCGAAACCCTACATTTCAGCAGGATAATGCACGACCGTATGTTGCAGGTCCTGCGCGGGCCTTTCTGGATACAGAAAATGTTCGACTGCTGCCCTGGCCAGCACATTCTCCGGATCTCTCACCAATTGAAAACGTCTGGTCAATGGTGGCCGAGCAACTGGCTCGTCACAATACGCCAGTCACTACTCTTGATGAACTGTGATATCGTGTTGAAGCATCGTGTTGAAGCATGGGCAGCTGTACCTGTACACACCATCCAAGCTCTGTTTGACTCAACGCCCAGGCGTACCATGGCCGTTATTACGGCCAGAGGTGGTTGTTCTGTGTACTGATTTCTCAGTATCTATGCACCCAAACAGCGTGAAAATGTAATCACATGTTAGTTCTAGTATAATATATTTGTCCAATGAATACCCTTTTATCATCTGCATTTCTTCTTGGTGTAGCAATTGTACTGGCCAGTAGTGTATTACTTCTCAACACTACGACCAGTGTTGAAAAAAAGTAAATTAATAGTTAAGTTTAAGAGGGAGTCGAGCCGTCGCCTTATCCATTTTAGTCTTACGAAGCTCGAATGCTAAACACTTGACCATCATTAGCTCTAACAGCCAGCATCTACACACAGATACATAAGCCACATAACAGACGCGTGAAACTTCTCTTGCGATTTTCTCGGAACTGCCAAAGTAGTGCACCTTACTACTTGCACATTGCTGGCCGGTGTGGCCGAGTGGTTTCAGGCGCTTCAGTCTGGAACCGCGCGACTGCTACGGTCGCAGGTTCGAATCCTGCCTCGGGCATGGATGTGTGTGATGTCCTTAGGTTAGTTAGGTTTAAGTAGCTCTAAGTCTAGGTGACTGATGACCTCAGATGTTAAGTTGGTTCAAATGGCTCTGAGCACCATGGGACTTAACTTCTAAGGTCATCAGTCCCCTAGAACTTAGAACTACTTAAACCTAACTAACCTAAGGACATCACACACATCCATGCCCGAGTCAGGATTCGAACCTGCGACCGTAGCTGCCGCGCGGTTCCAGACTGTAGCGCCTTTAACCGCTTGGCCACCACGGCCGGCAGATGCTAAGTTCCATAGCGCTTAGGGCCATTTGAACTTGTACATTATGTTGTTTCTGTAGTGGACTGACAAGGCAGCCAGTCCACAGAGACGGGTAGCCGAAAGGGCACACGTACACACACGCCGACTGGCGCGAAGCCTGGAACAGGATACGTGATGAATGTGATAAAGAAAAGAACGTAGCTACTAGAACACTTAACTTTTATATCGTCCTTTGGTATACAGCACTCTTGATGATACAAGTGAGACTCTTTAGATTCATGAAGTAACTAATGGCGCCTTGCTAGGTCGTAGCCATGGACTTAGCTGAAGGCTATTCTAACTGTCTCTCGGCAAATGAGAGAAAGGCTTCGTCAGTGTAGTCGCTAGCAAAGTCGTCGTACAACTGGGGCGAGTGCTAGTCAGTCTCTCGAGACCTGCCGTGTGGTGGCGCTCGGTCTGCGATCACTGCCGGTGGCGACACGCGGGTCCGACATGTACTAATGGACCGCGGCCGATTTAAGCTACCACCTAGCAAGTGTGGTGTCTGGCGGTGACACCACAGTTTCAATGCCCTACTAAAGGTGCACAAAGTTTGAAGTAAATCTGTGATCCCAACGTCGTAGCTTCTCCTTGACAGTTATGAAACGAATGCCATGAAACGATTCCTTCATTTTAGAAATGAAGTTGAAAGTCAATGGCTTAAGTCCTGGGAGCGTAGTGGGTGGTACTGCACCCTCCCCCCTCCTCCAGCGCCATCGCTTGAACAAATCAGTCAGCTTGCACCCTGTGCGCCCAAGCATTGTCTAGCAAAATAACTGTCGAGTCGTGCAGAAAGGATCACCACTTCAAATGTGTGAGTGAAATCTTATGGGACTTAACTGCTAAGGTCATCAGTCCCTAAGCTTATACACTAGTTAACCTAAATTATCCTAAGGACAAACACACACATCCATGCCCGTGGGGGACTCGAACCTCGACCGGGACCAGCTGCACAATCGCCACTTCTTTCTGTAAGCTGATCGCGTGCTGTGTTCCAAAAATGAACAGCTTAGAGGAAGAAGCGATACGTTCTGCAAGACCCGCCCACTGTTTTGCAGAACAGAGCTCGTACGCGTACGGTGCAAGTTGTGACAAATGTATTCGATCGGTGGGACTGGAGAGAGCTATAACACCCCCCAGACTATCTGGACGTAAGACCTCTATTTCTAAGTTAACTGAAACACGTCACTGTATTCGCTTCAGAAGTGTTACAGAGATTTGTCGGGCAGTAGAGGTCTCCACTCGAATTCTCAACACAACTGGCATCGTTATGTGCATCCCAAGACTTGCGTAGCGACGGCAACGGGTCGTTCATAATGATGGTGACTACTTTGAAGTACAGTTAAACTTTGAAACATGTATCTGTTTTGTCTAAGTTGTAAATAAATATTTGCCACCTGTAAATTTCGAACTGTCGTACATCCAGAAATTTACCAAGGCCTTGTGGAAGGTATGCCAAGCAGATTCAATGCTGTACTGCGTTTCATACGTCGAGTAATGCGCTATTAAAGATATGCTCATTTTTTCTTATCAGTGTATGACACGGTCACTAGATAAGTACACTATTAATAAATCATGTACTTCAGTATTTGAACATGACTGTACTACAGCAACGATTACAGAGCAGCAGGAATAAAGGACAATCAACGAGTTGCAAAAAATGATGGTTTTTAAAGAAGCTTGACCACGGTTTGGACGGGTCTAAACCCGTCTTCTTCAGAAGTGCAGACCTGCATACAATACGAAAACTTATAATGAAAACGCCATAGAAAAATAGTACGTGTCTAGCAGAAGCTACTCTCAACACAAATAGTAGAAGTATCACAAACTGCATCGTATGTATCAACATAGCGCAAGTTGTACTTACAACTTCATGTTAGGAATTCACTCGGTAAAAGCTGTCGCCCCCTGACATTTATTGGCAACGGTCTGTATGTCCACAAGTAACAATTAAGACCCATAGAAGTAAGGGTTTGTCATCAGAGAAACAATCACTTATAATAACAAAATGATTCAAATGGCTCTGAGCGCTATACGACTTAACTTCTGAGGTCATCAGTCGCCTAGAACTCATTAAACCTAACTAACCTAAGGACATCACACACATCCATGCCTGAGGCAGGATTCGAACCTGCGACCGTAGCGGTCGCTCGGCGCCAGACTGTAGCGTCTAGAACCGCACGGCCACTCCGGCCGGCATTTACAATAACAGACCATGATAGTAGCTACATGCCGACGATGGAAAAGTGGTGAGCATGGATACGAGGAAAACAACTCCTGAGGCGCATGCGCCGATAAACATGTAAGCTTGGCGGTCTAAACAGCCAATAAGCGTCTTTACAAACTGAAATATAATGTGCAAATCAACGAGTATAGAAGAAGATGTTGAAAAAAACAAATACATAAACTATACTGGCATAAGTTAAGATCGTTATAGGACTGTCAGTGTATTATCATACGCAAACAGGGATGTCTGTGTACAAGTACGTTATTACAAGGATAATGACGGCAATGAAATTAATATCACCTCCAGTACATCATTGAACGGGAAGTAAAACTGTCAGTGAATAAGCACGCTATTAAACATAACAACAGTAAACAGCAAAATTTCATAGGTCTGCCGCGCAGTCTAGGGCGTCTTGTCACGGTCCACGCAGCTCCCCCCGTCGGAGGTTCGAGTCCTCCCTCGGGCATGGGTGTGTGTGCTGCCGTTAGCATAAGTTAGTTTAAATTAGATTAAGTAGTGTGTAAGCTTAGGGACCGATGACCTCAGCAGTTGGGTCCCATAAGATCTTACCACAAATTTCCAAAATGTTACATACAGGGTGTTTCAAAAAATGACCGGTATATTTGAAACGGCAATAAAAACTAAACGAGCAGCTATAGAAATACACCGTTTGTTGCAATATGCTTGGGACAACAGTACATTTCCAGGCAGACAAACTTTCGAAATTACAGTAGTTACAATTTTCAACAACAGATGGCGCTGCGGTCTGGGAAACTCTATAGTACGAGATTTTCCACATATCCACCATGCGTAGCAATAATATGGCGTAGTCTCTGAATGAAATTACCCGAAACCTTTGACAACGTGTCTGGCGGAATGGCTTCACATGCAGATGAGATGTACTGCTTCAGCTGTTCAATTGTTTCTGGATTCTGGCGGTACACCTGGTCTTTCAAGTGTCCCCACAGAAAGAAGTCACAGGGGTTCATGTCTGGCGAATAGGGAGGCCAATCCACGCCGCCTCCTGTATGTTTCGGATAGCCCAAAGCAATCACACGATCATCGAAATATTCATTCAGGAAATTAAAGACGTCGGCCGTGCGATGTGGCCGGGCACCATCTTGCATAAACCACGAGGTGTTCGCAGTGTCGTCTAAGGCAGTTTGTACCGCCACAAATTCACGAAGAATGTCCAGATAGCGTGATGCAGTAATCGTTTCGGATCTGAAAAATGGGCCAATGATTCCTTTGGAAGACATGGCGGCCCAGACCAGTACTTTTTGAGGATGCAGGGACGATGGGACTGCAACATGGGGTTTTCGGTTCCCCATATGCGCCAGTTCTGTTTATTGACGAAGCCGTCCAGGTAAAAATAAGCTTCGTCAGCAAACCAAATGCTGCCCACATGCATATCGCCGTCATCAATCCTGTGCACTATATCGTTAGCGAATGTCTCTGGTGCAGCAATGGTAGCGGCGCTGAGGGGTTGCCGCGTTTGAATTTTGTATGGATAGAGGTGTAAACTCTGGCTCATGAGACGATACGTGGACGTTGGCGTCATTTGGACCGCAGCTGCAACACGGCGAACGGAAACCCGAGGCCGCTGTTGAATCACCTGCTGCACTAGCTGCGCGTTGCCCTCTGTGGTTGCCGTACGCGGTCGCCCTATCTTTCCAGCACGTTCATCCGTCACGTTCCCAGTCCGTTGAAATTTTTCAAACAGATCCTTTATTGTATCGCTTTTCGGTCCTTTGGTTACATTAAACCTCCATTGAAAACTTCGTCTTGTTGCAACAACACTGTGTTCTAGGCGGTGGAATTCCAACACCAGAAAAATCCTCTGTTCTAAGGAATAAACCATGTGTCTACAGCACACGTGCACGTTGTGAACAGCACACGCTTACAGCAGAAAGACGACGTACAGAATGGCGCACCCACAGACTGCGTTGTCTTCTATATCTTTCACATCACTTGCAGCGCCATCTGTTGTTGAAAATTGTAACTACTGTAATTTCGAAAGTTTGTCCGCCTGAAAATGTACTGTTGTCCCAAGCATATTGCAACAAACGGTGTATTTCTATCGCTGCTCGTTTAGTTTTTATTGCCGTTTCAAATATACCGGTCATTTTTGAAACACCCTGTATGTCTCAATAGTGGGAAATATATAACAAAAGTTAGTAGCATCAGTATCCTAGTACAATGAACGCCCGGCTAACCGCGAGAAGGCGTGCCGGTCACTGTCACGAATCCGCCTGGTGGATTACTGCCGAGGTCTGGTGTGCCGGCCAGCCTGTGGATGGTTTCTAAGGAGGTCTTCCATCTACCTCGGCGAATGCGGGCCACTCTATCACGTAAACATTTGGGGTTACACCCGTCTGGTATGACGTTCCTTTGGGGGGGGGGGGGGGGGGGCTCCACTGGGGGCCGAACCGCACAATAACCCTGGGTGCGGTGTGGTGTGGGGCGGTGGGGTGGGTGGACTGCTGTGGCCTGTTGTGGGGTTGTGAACCACTGAGGGCTAAGGTGGGGCAAAGCCTCTTCGTCGTTTCTTTATCCCCAGTTTAATACACATTACAGTCCTAGTACAATACAGACTGACAAACAAAACTGTATGCACAAAAAAGTATAATGGAATGTTGAGGAAAGGAACTAGTCGCAAAGGCTACCAGCAAATGTGTGTGGATTTTGTTGTGAACAGTATAGGTTTAAAACCACCGAAAAATCGTCTACAGGCAAACTGCAGCTGGTCATTTAGTAAATTCCCGTTTTTGCGTTCAAGATGATTATAGATCTCTAATTCTTCCCAAAGGTCCAATTCCGCGCCCTTTGATTTCTCTATGAAGAATAATTGTGTCTTCCAAGTTTTTGGGAGTGTGGTTGGCAATCAGTAGATGTGAAGCAAACGTAGCAAAAGCTAGCTCCTTTCTTTCCTAGCAGACGCTATTTGCATCTTGTGCTCACAACTCTGCCTGTTTGACCAATGTAGTAGCATGGGCAGTTATTGCAAGTTAATTTACAGACACGTGAATTAGAAAGCGAGTCACTAGTACTTCCCACAGTATGCAGAAGTCTTCTGCAAACTACAGTATGTGGAGAAAGAGACATTACAGTTGTATTTATTCGTTAGAAAACGTTTAATCCTATAAGGAACATTTCTTAAAAAGGATATGCATAAGTTTTTTTTACTGTGGGAGGCAAGGTCGTTGCACAACGTCGAACATTTTTTAGAGGTTTTCTTTCTGAACATGTGATCTACTATGCCCTGGTCATATCCGTTATTGACTGCGATCGATCTGATGACGTTTAATTCATTTATCTGGCTGGTAAGCGGTAAAATGGAGTTTACAAGACAGTGTACGGCGGAACGAAAAAATACTACTTTGTGAGCTTTCGGATGCGTACTACTAACAAAGCCGTGTAACAAGATATATCATGAGAAAACAATAGATATCAGTTTAATTCGATGTCATGTAATATTGCAGCTCTTGTTAGAATTAACCATAGCTTCGGATGGTAACCACTCTAGCCAAGTAACGTTGTTTTACTACTCAGACATTTTCTTTATATATGTGCTTCTTTCACGTGTCTTACAAATTCTGTGTTTTTCTGTTTTTGTTAGGTTGTAACTTTTATCTGAAAAAGGACTGTACATCTTCGTCCTATAACTTCATGGAGGTAATGCTTTTGTTGTTTTATCCATGTGGGGTCTTGTGAACTCCGTGGCCGTTAATGATAGTTGGTGACTGACGCAACCATCCATAAATTCTTTTTGAATGTTTTATTTTACTGCCGTAACCGGTTTCGGTCTACCAAACCCATCTTCAGATGGCTAATATTTTTCGTTGCATAGATGTTTTGGTTAACAGCATGACGTCTGCTCCACACTGCACAAGAATATTTGAGTAATTAGTGCCACTTTATCAGTGCTTTCATTAATAGAAATACATTAAAGTGCTTGCATTAAATATATATGACCCAAAATCGTCGTGGTCACTTACGTATGTTTCAATAGATGGTGGAACGAACCACCATCTGCAGGAACATATGTAAACGAAAACGACTACTTTGGATCATATATATCCGTGCTGGCCGGCCGTTGTGGCCGAGCGGTTCTAGGCGCTTCAGTCCGGAACCGCGCTACTGCTACGGTCGTAGGTTCGAAACCTGCCTCGGACATGGATGTGTGTGATGTCCTTAGGTTAGTTAGGTTTAAGTAGTTCTAAGTTCTAGGGGACTGATGACCTCAGATGTTAAGTCCCATAGTGCTCAGAGCCATTTGAATCATAACAGTGCTATTTGAATAACAATATAGACAGATACGAGCGACAAGCATATGGCATAAGAATTGGTACGTCATTGCTGAAACAATAATGTTCACGTTACCGTGGTTGTGTCTTAAGCTACGCATGAACGTGTATTTTGCAAGACTGGTCCCCACCGGGTCTATACGGTAGTTCCTCTATATCGTCGCTGTGCATCCGTTGTGTTGCAGAATGGCACCAACCCTAGTTTGGAAACATTCTTACGAAGTGACGTAGAATGAAGTACAACGCTTCATTTGCTTTAAATATTAAGGATTTGTCTGCCATTTCCATGACATAATAAAAGAGGAAGGAAATTGTGGTAACAGTAATAAATACTTAACAACAATTCATTCGTGGTATAAAAAAATGGAAAATAGTTGATCTGCTACCTGTGTCTACATAATATGGCTCAAATGGTTCTGAGCACTATGTGACTTAACATCTGAGGTCATCAGTCCCATAGAACCTAGGACTACGTAAACCTAACTAACCTAAGGACATCACACACATCCATGCCCGAGGCAGGATTCGAATCTGCGACTGTAGCGGTTGCGCGGTTCCAGACTGAAGCGCCTAGAACCGCTTGGACACAAAGGCCGGCCTACATAATATGCCTTTATCTGCTGGTAGCCCTTGAAAATGGAAAGATTAACAGGAAAAACGGAGTTCTTCATCTTCAATTTTCACTTGGTTGGTTGTTTGGGGGAAGAGACCAAACAGCGAGGTTATCGGTCTCATAGGATTAGGGGAGGATGGGGGAGGAAGTCGGCCGTGCCCTTTCAAAGGAACCATGCCGGAATTTGCCTGGAGCGATTTAGGGAAATCACGGAAAACCTAAATCAGGATGGCCGGACGCGGGATTGAACCGTCGTCCTTCCGAATGCGAGTCCAGTGTGCTAACCACTGCGCCACCTCGCTCGGTCAGTTTTCACTCTTTGGCTTTCACTATTCGTAATGCGCTATTACAACATCATTTTTAAGCAGAGTTTCGAAAAATTTGAATCAGTACAAGAATACTGTTGATTTTTGTAGTATTCAACAACTTTAGAGAAAAGCAGTGAACGGTGGACAGACTGTTTTATTTTATAAGCCAATTTAATTTAATAATTTGGTTCTTTGTATCTCGAAACTGAGAGAGTCAAATTTTTTTCAATCCTTGTTCGATTTTTAGGTTTATTACAGGAAATAATAGGAGTACAAAAAACCGAAAATCGGTTATTTCATAAACCGGTTATTTTGAGCAGTTTTAACAGCCGGGTTAAACTGGAACGAGAAAAAGCCGATACAACCGAAAACCGGTTGTTTTGGTGATAAACCGCGTGTAGAAGCAATCGAACGGTGGCGCCGTCGCCAGTCCTGCATGCGGCTGTTCGCATTGCGTACGAGCCGGCGGATGCTGCGCTGATTAGCTGTCAAGCGGCGACCGTCTTCCTCGTGCGACGGACCGTGCATACGGGAGGCTCTTTCATTGAGCGGGCGCCGTCTGGCGCCTGAGAGGCGCGCTTGAATGAATGGCGGCGGGCAGCGGCAGCGGCCAGCGAGCAGGATGCATTGCCAGCCAAGGCTCCGGCGCGGCCTTGGCGCCACTTTAAAATGCGTGGGAGGACGCAGCCTCGCCTTGTGCACTTCCCGAATTCGTTCGTGCAGCAGTTCCCACTCGCGCATTCCTATCACATTCCGGCGCCGCCGCGGGCTTTTCTTTTTGTGCTTTTAATGTGCCTGCCCAGTAAAGCAGGGCCCTCCGCGTTTCGGAAAAGCCGGTCTGGCTTAGCATTCCCGGCTGGCACCGTAGGTCTCTGCCAGCAAAGCGCCACTCTTCACCTACCTTAACCCTTATCTTACGCGACAAAAAATTTTTGTATGAATACTGTTGTAGTCTTCAGTCCGACTACTCTATCCTTTGCAAGTTTCTTCATTTCCGAATAACTACTGCAACCCACATCCTTCTGAACCTGCTTACTGTATTCATCTCTTGGCCTCTCTCCACAATTTTTACGCCCCCCCCCCACCCTCCGCTTCATCCAGCACTAAATTGATGATCCCTTGATGCCTTAGAATGTGTCCTGTCTCCCGGATTTGGATCCAGCGTGTTAACCACTGTGGCTAAGGAACAGAATTCATGGAAGCCGCTAGACTTGTTAGTAATTGCATCCTCAGCTATTTCTTCGAACAATATTTTTATCATATTCCATATCCCCTATGTTATTCAATCTGTACAATGGGCAAGCAGTGAAGGAAACCAAAGAAACATTTGGAGTTGGAATTAAAGTTCAGGGAGGAGAGGTTTGTCGATGACATTGTAATTCTGTCATAGACGGCAAAGGATTTGGAAGAGCAGTTGAACGTAATGGACGATGTCTTGAAAGGAGGATATAAGGTGAACATCGACAAAAGCAAAACAAGGATAATGGAGAGTTGTCGAATTAAATTAGGTGATGCTGAGGGAATTAGATTAGGAAACGAGACACAGAAAGTAGTGGATAATTTTTACTATCTGGGCAGCAAAATAACTGATGATGTTCGGAGTAGAGAGGATGTAAAACGTAGGCTGGCAACGCCAAGAAAATTGTTTCTGAAAAAGAGAAATTTATTAACATTTAATATACACTTGAGCGTTAAGAAGTCTTTTCTGAAGCTGTTTGCCTGGAGTGTAGCCACGTATGGAAGTGAAACACGGAACATAAACAGTTTAGACAAGAAGAAAATAGAAGCTTTTGAAATGTGGTGCTAGAGAGGAATGCTGACGATTAGATGGGTAGGTCACGTAACTAATGAGGATCTACTGAATAGAATTGGGGAGTCATGAAATTTCTAGCACAACTTGTCTAAAAGGAGGGATCGGTTGATTTTTAAATTGGAATTTTACATGCCCGAGCAAGAGAGCGGTATCAGTTCAGTCAGGTCCGTTGTTTGGTACGCCGGCCGCGGTGGCCGAGCGGTTCTAGGTGCTTCAGTCCGGAACCGCGCGACTGCTACGGTCGCAAGTTCGAATCCTGCTTCGGGCATGGATGTGTGTGCTGTCCTTAAGTTAGTTAGGTTTAAGTAGTTCTAAGTTCTAGGGGACTGATGACCTCCGATGTTAAGTCCCATAGTGCTCCGAGCCATATGAACCATTTTTTTCGATGTTCGGTTCATTGATATCTATTAACAGGAACAGCAAAACACGAGACTAATCAGTACTGAGCAGTGCTTCTGAATGGCGGCAGCAGTGAGCGCGGGCTAGGACGGCACAGTGCTGAATTACTCCGTGTTTTACCGCCCTGTTAACAGACATCGATAAAACGAATATAGCAGTAGAGTAATTTGGTACTGCTCTGTCGAATGGGCACCTAAAATTCCACTTTATTGTGTTTGTAGTGGGAAATAAACTGACTCTTTCCATCGGCGTTGGGTGTCACACGAAAGACTTGCGAGCAGCTACGCGTTGCAAAAACAATGTAGCAAATGTTTGCCGAAAATCCGCAGAAAATGGGCCTGACGATTCTTAGGAGAGAGATCTTGTATAAAAAGCGTTCTTGTTGGGAAGCGTAAGAGACTATCACACATTGCTAATACTGTCGTAAATAATTTTACACTACAATGACGATATTTAACATTGAGAGGCTGTACGAAATACTGTACATCATTTTTGAAGTAATAGAACAGTACGCACCTTTTATAACCTTGCAACGAGGTGCCATACCTGGTAACCTTCTGATGTCGACGAGCTTCGGCGTAATCCGCGGGGGTAACTACAAATTAACTCCTGGGAAAATATTTTTATAGTTACGTTAATGTTTCCAAAACAGCACACGGTCAAAAATCATGACGTAGATTCCACTGCGGACCAAGTGAGAGCGTTATAGCACTCAAAAGTAAGGAAGTTTTATTCGCATAAATTAGATTTCTAACCCCAAACTGAAAATAAGTGATTTTGATTGTATTCAGACATACTTGAGAAGGGAAGGGACATTGTTGTATGAGGTTGAGGCCAAGTGGTATTACAAATTATATTGTCCCATAACTTAACAAGGCTGCTATGTGGCCTGCATTGAGATCACAGGTAACATTTGTGCACATGAATTCGAATTCGAATTCTCGTAGTATTTTTCATTCTTTGGCAAGAGAATGAAGGCTCTCACGAAATTTATTGATCGATATTTTAATTTAAATAAATTTTAATGCGAACGAGGAAAGAACGTTATCTGCGTACACGCCTAAGACCTTTGAGAGAGATGTGATTGATGTTTGGTGCTGATTGTATGATTTCTGTGTTTTTGTTTCACATGTGCACGGTCACACAAGCTTTCTTCGATAAATTTGTTTAGTTCGTACAGCGTCTTTATCTGTTAACTCCGAGAGAGATCCTATGTCCACCGGTTCCATTGCTTCTGTCACGATCATGTCTAGCGTGTAATGAAGAAAAAAAAAAGAATTGTAGGTACGGACACGCAGAGACAGAGACAGAGAGAGAGAGAGAGAGAGAGAGAGAAAGAGAGAGAGAGGGAGGGAGAGAGGGAGGGAGGGAGGCGAGAGAAGAGAGGATAAGCCACCAACTTTTGTTGCCTTGTACACAGTAAAATTTATTTTAATTAAAATGACATAGTATAAATTTCGTGTCAGCTATCTTTGGCTTACGAAAGAGGAAAAAAGTTTTACTATAAATGCAGTTTGAACCAAGGCCACTTGCCCCTTTGACCGAACGGTTCTAGGCGCTTCAGTCCGGAACCGCGCTGCTGCTACGGTCGCAGGTTCGAATCCTGCCTCGGGCATGGATGTGTGTGAAGTCCTTAAGTTAGTTAGGTTTAAGTAGTTCTAAATTCTAGGGGACTGATGACCTCAGATGTTAAGTCCCATAGTGCTTAGAGCCATTTCAACCATTTTTTGAACCAAAGCCCAAGGAAGCTGACTTTAATCGGAAAACAAGTCTAATACCATTTTAACACCACCCCAGTCACAGTTTCTTTCGTCCACATGTCGCTAATTCTAAGATTATATGTGAACTATTAGCTTGCGAATCTGATATACAAGGTGAGTCACCTAACATTACCGCTGGATATATTTCGTAAACCACATCAAATACTGATGAATCGATTCCACAGACCGAACGTGAGGAGAGGGGCTAGTGTAACTGGTTAATACAAACCATAAAAAAATGTACGGAAGCATGGTTCAAATGGTTCAAATGGCTCTGAGCACTATGGGACTCAACTGCTGTGGTCATAAGTCCCCTAGAACTTAGAACTACTTAAACCTAACTAACCTAAGGACATCACACACAGCCATGCCCGAGGCAGGATTCGAACCTGCGACCGTAGCAGTCGCACGGTTCCGGACTGCGCGCCTAGAACCGCGAGACCACCGCGGCCGGCGTACGGAAGTATGTTTTTTAACACAAACCTACGTTTTTTTAAATGGAACCCCGTTAGTTTTGTTAGCACATCTGAACATATAAACAAACACGTAATCAGTGCCGTTTGCTGCATTGTAAAATGTTAATTACATCCGGAGATATTGTAACCTAAAGTTGACGCTTGAGTACCACTCCTCCGCTGTTCGATCGTGTGTATCGGAGAGCACCGAATTACGTAGGGATCCAAAGGGAACGGTGATGGACCTTAGGTACAGAAGAGACTGGAACAGCACATTACGCCCACATGCTAACACCTTTTTATTGGTCTTTTTCACTGACGCACATGTACATTACCATGAGGGGTGAGGTACACGTACACACGTGGTTTCCGTTTTCAATTACGGAGTGGAATAGAGTGTGTCCTGACATGTCAGGCCAATAGATGTTCAATGTGGTGGCCATCATTTGCTGCACACAATTGCAATCTCTGGCGTAATGAATGTCGTACACGCCGCAGTACATCTGGTGTAATGTCGCCGCAGGCTGCCACAGTACGTTGTTTCATATCCTCTGGGGTTGTAGGCACATCACGGTACACATTCTCCTTTAACGTACCCCACAGAAAGAAGCCCAGAGGTGTAAGATCAGGAGAACGGGCTGGCCAATGTATGCGTCCTCCACGTCCTATGAAACGCCCGTCGAACATCCTGTCAAGGATCAGCCTAGTGTTAATTGCGGAATGTGCAGGTGCACCATCATGCTGATACCACATACGTCGACGCGTTTCCAGTGGGACATTTTCGAGCAAAGTTGGCAGATCATTCTGTAGAAACGCGATGTATGTTGCAGCTGTTTGGGCCCCTGCAATGAAGTGAGGACCAATGAGGTGGTCGCCAATGATTCCGCACCATACATTTACAGTCCACGGTCGCTGTCGCTCTACCTGTCTGAGCCAGCGAGGATTGTCCACGGACCAGTAATGCATGTTCCGTAGATTCACTGCCCCGTGGTTTGTGAAACCCGCTTCATCGGTAAACAGGTAGAATTGCAACGCATTCTCTGTTAATGCCCATTGACAGAATTGCACTCCATGATTAAAGTCATCACCATGTAATTGCTGATGTAGCGACACATGAAACGGGTGAAAGCGGTGACGATGCAGTATGCGCATGACACTACTTTGATTCAGTCCACCGGCTCTCGCAATGTCCCGTGGACTCATGTGTGGGTTCATGGCAACAGCAGCTAACACACCAACTGCACCCGCTTCTCCTGTGACGGGCCTGTTACGGACCCGTTTGCGTGCTACGACCATACCTGTTGCATACAGTTGGCGGTAGATGTTTTGCAACGTGCGGCACGATGGATGCTCTCTGTCCGGGTACCGTTCTGCATACACCCTGCAGGCTTCAGCTGCATTTCGTCGACACTCGCCATAGATGAGTATCATCTCCGCCTTTTCAGAGTTCGAATACACCATGGTCACAGTTCCTATAACACTACACTATCACAGACGTCTGGTAACACGGTGTACTACAGTTGTTCTGCGTGCGGGGACGAATGCAGAATAACAATAGCAGCAAGCGCTACATGCGGACACTGCGACAGCTAGACCAAACCACAACAGTGCACTACAGCCACACTCGTAAACACGGTCGTCATCGTAAACATGTCCCTGCAGATGCTGCTCGCTGACCGTGGCCCATGTTTGTTACAACACGCAACTGAACGTCGGAGGTTTCAAGCGTCAACTTTAGGTTACAATATCTCCGGATGTAATTAAGATTTTACAATGCAACAAACGGCACTGATTACGTATTTGTTTATATGTTCAGATGTGCTAACAAAACTAACGTGGTTCCATTTAGAAAAACGTAGGTTTGTGTTAAAAAACATACTTCCGTGCATTTTTGTATGGTTTATATTAAACAATTACACTAACCCCTCTCCTCACGTTCGGTCTGTGGAATCGGTTCGTTAGTATTTGATGTGGTTTACGAAATATACCAGCGGTAACATTAGGTGACTCACCCTGTATACAACTAAAATTCCCTCTTTCTCAAATGTTCTACCTATCCTACATGGTAGGATGCGAATCATGTGCCATGAACTGTGATCTCGATTTTTTCTAAAAAGCAAGCTTTGATCTAAACTACTTCACTGGTGTTGCATTCGAGTCGGCCTGGACTAGTAAGAAGAATCTCATCTACGCTAATGGGCCATAAGTGCAAGTACTTCTAGTTAATTACACATTTAACGTGTCTTACAAGTATCTGGTTTTTGTAGAACAGATGCCAGTTCTGTCACTAAAACTTCATAATGTAAAATGCCCTCAGTATATTACATTATTGCGTATTTCGTATTGTGTATTGTGTGTTTCTTACCCGTTATCCTCGACGGCAATTGCTCATCAGAGGCAAGAGTATCGTCAGGAGTGTCCTAAGGAAGTGTGACAGGACCTCTCTTATTCTCTGTATACGCAAATGATCTGGAGGACAGGCTGACCAGCAGTCTGCGGCTGTTTGCTGAAGGCGCTGTGGAGTACGAGAAGGTGTTGTTGAATAACTGTAGAAGGATACAAGATAAATTAGACGAAGTTTGTAGCTGGTGTGAAGAATGACAGCTTGCTCTAAATGTAGAGAAATGTATGTTAATGCAGATGAGTAGGAAAACCAATCCCGTAATGTTCGAATACAGCGTTAGTAGTGTGCTGCAGGACATAGTCATGTCAGTTAAATATCTAGGCGTAATGTTGAAAAACGATATGAAATAGAACGGGCAAGTAAGAATAGTAATGGGGAAGCCGTGTAGCCGACTTCAGTTTATTGGGAGAGTTTTAGGAAAACTGTATAAAGGAGACACGAATAGACCACTAGTGCTATCCCTTCTTGAGTATTGCATGAGAGTTTCTCTCCACACCAGGTCAGATTAAAGTAGGGCATCGAAGCAATTAAGAGGTGTGCTGCTACCGGTATGTTCGATCAGTATGTGAATGAACTCAAGTGGGAATCCCTGGATGGTGAACAAAGTTCTTTTCACGAAACACTATTGAGAAAATTGAAAGAAACGGCATTTGAAGTTGACTGCAGAGCGATTCCACAGCCGCCAAGGTATATTTTTCGTAAGGGTCACTAAATGAAGAGAAGAGCAATTAGGGCTCATACGGAGGCATATACACCGCCGTTTTTCACTCGTTCTATTAGCGAGTGGAACAGGAAAGGAAAAGACTAGTAATAGTGCAAGCTACCCTCTGCCACTCACCATTGGTGGCTTGCACAGTATGTATACAGATGTAGATCATATCATAGGAACGTATATAATGTTGTCGGGGTGAGTTATACACACATTAAAAAAATAATAATAATTCGCATCAACCCGGTTCCCAGAACTCCTGAAGACAGACGTTGGCTGTGAATATTGGCTCTGAGCACTATGGGATTTAACTTCTGAGGTCATCAGTCCCCTAGAACTTAGAATTACTTACACCGAACTAACCTAAGGACATCACACACATCCATGCCCGAGGCATGCGACCGAAGCGGTCGCGCATTTCCAGAATGTAGCGCCTAGAACCGCTCGTCCATTCCGGCCGGCTTGTGAATATTGTATCACAGACACAGTCCCTTTGACTGTTCAGAGATGTCACTAAACCCGCCCAGAGATATAAACAACCATGCATGAGCAGCGCCTATTAGGCGGAGGGGGTCCAGCAGCCGATCAGTTCCAACCATTCCACCAAGAAGGAGGTACAGAGCTCTTGTTGTATGTAGATCAGCCATGCCTAGACGGTCAATACCGCGGTTCGATCGCGTCCGCATTGTTTCTTTGTACCAGGAAGAGCTCTCAACAAGGGAAGTGTCCAGGCGTCTGGGAATGAACCTAACTGTTGTTAGGACATGGAGAAGATTCAGAGAGACAGGAACTGTCGATGACATGCCTCGCTCGGGGCACCCAAGGGCTACTACTGCAGTGGGTGACCGCTACCTAAGGATTATGACTCGGAGGAAGCCTGACAGCAACGACACCAAGTTGAACAATGCATTTCGTGCAGCCACAGGACGTCATGAGCGCAATAGGCTGCATGATGCGCAACGTTACTCCCGACGTCCATGGCGAGGTCCAGCTTTGCAACCGCGACACCATGCGGCGCGGTACAGATGGTCCCAACAACGTGCCAAATTGACCGCTCAAGATTGGCATCACGTTCTCTTTAACGACGAGTGTCGCATATACCTTCAACCAGACAATCGTCAGAGACGTGTTTGTAGGCAACCCTGACCGACTTAGACACACTGTTCAGCGAGTGCAGCAAGGTGGAGGTTCCCTGATGTTTTGGTGTGGCATTACGTGGGGCCGACTTACGCCGCTGGTGGTTATGGATGGCGCTGTAACGGCTGTACGATACGTGAATGCCATCCTCCGACCCATAGTGCAACCATACGGGCAGCGTATTGGCGAGGCACTCATCTTCATGGACTACAATTCGCGCTCCCATCGTGCACATCTTGTGAATGACTTCCTTCAGGATAACGACATCACTCGACTAGAGTAGCCAGCATGTCCTCCAAACGTGAACCCTATCGAACATACCTGGGATAGATTCAGAAGGGCTGTTCATGGACGACGGGACCCACCAACCACTCTGAGCGATCTACGCCGAATCGCCGTAGAGGAGTGGGACAATCTGGACCAACAGTGCCTTGAAACTTGTGGATAGTATGGCACGACGAATACATGCATGCATCAATCCAAGAGGACGTGCTACTGGGTATTAGAGGTACTGGTGTGTACAGCAACCGGACCCACCAGCTCTGAAGGTCTCGCTGTATGGTGATACAACGTGCAATGTGTCATTTTCACGAGCAATAAAAAGGACGGAAATGATGTTTATATTGATCTCTATTACAGCTTTCTGTACAGGTTCCGGAACTCTCGGTACCGAGGTGATGCAAAACTTTTTTTGATGTGTGTATGTACCTATTTTTTGCTTATGGATCAGTTACAATGATCGTTATGGCCTATCATTTGTGTCACTGCTCATCGTGTTGTTGGCGGCAATAACGACGCGGGATTGTGAAAGACAGTTTACTGAAGAAGCCGTTTTACACAGTACTATACAACGCTATCTTATGCGTGGCCGTGCATGGAACAAATAATGCCTAACGAATATATGCCCGGAAATTTGTGGCTTACACTCTGGTGTCCATTTTATTGGTCCGATATAACATCCGGTGTAGAGCACTTCACCGAGTGACGCGCTGACGTTTCCTAACAGACGGCGGTGTTGCTTCCTGTAACAGCAGCTGTAAGTTCATCACACCTTTCTTCCATGACAGTTCCCAAGTGAAGTACATTAAAACTACTGCTGGTCACACTGCCTTCCCTGTTGGTAGTATGACGTGCCGCGCACTTGCTTCTAATTTTTGGATGAACACTACAGCGTGTAGTCCTCTGGGATGTTCTTTGTGGGGTGCCAAACGACGTGAATGCAATGACTTCCAACTTGATACCATGCGTTTCCGGAAATATGTTCATCAGAACTTAATTTTATATAACCTTTCAGAGATAATCTCCGAGAGTTTGTCATCCGTTCAGACTCAAAGTCATCACCATGTACAGATTCAATGGCCTCAACAGCCTTTGTCTAGCTGAAAGTTGTCTGTTATATTCGCATATTTTTCAAGTCCATAAATTTAGTTTGTTGTGTCGTTTATCTGTGAGCAACCTTTGCTCTTATCTCTGTAAATACTGATCGGCTTCCATTGTGGCGTCTGTTACGGTGGTGTATCTGCCGACGTTCTTCGGCACATGAGTTGCCTAGCCTGTCGGATATTTAGGTATGCAGTCATTGGCTGTGCTTTGATAGTTTCGACGACACTTGTCTCTTCTTCCTAATTCGTTCATGACTGTGGTAGAGGTAAGATGCACTTTCTGGTGGTGTGAAATCATGTGCTATTGAAAGCGGCTGCATATGTACAGTAACTAACAAATTCGTGTGTGCACCATTTCTTAGTTCGCGTGTGAAATCTGTACTTGATTCGGCCACTAGACAGCAGTTGCGTGCGCAACTGGTCGGCTGTGCCCCCTGTTAGAACTAGGCAGCAGCGCTAGGCTCCAACCTTGACCAGTTCACCACTTGGTGTAACCAGTGGTTCCTTCATATCAACCCCTCCATAAGCCGGGCTGCACCGTCTGCCCCTTCCGTCTCCACGATTTCTCCCTCACCATTTGTGGTCATCCCATCCAGCTCACTCCCACCCTGAGAGACCTTGGCCTCACCCTCTACCGTCACCTCATCTGGACCCATCATCTCCTGACCATACAGCAGAAAGCCCATTCCCACCTCCGCCTCTTGAAATCCTGTCTGGCCGGACATGGGGATTGCATCCTTCCACCATCCTCCACACCTACAAATCCCTCATCCGTCCTATTCTCTGTTATGTCAGCATTGCCTGGATCTCTGCCCGCCCCCTACTTTTATAAGGCCATCCAAATCCTAGAACGCCACCTTCCGTATCCACCTTCCTTCCCCCACACAACTCCTGTATGACCTGATCCCCTTCCCCCACCTCCTCATTTTCCTCCAACATCTCCACACCCCTTACACTGTACGCAGGCTTGATCCCCCCCCCCTCCACACTCTGGTTTCCTCCTTCCTCTCCACTTCCCACCCATTGGTGCACCTCTATCGCTGTATCCCTCTCTCCCTTTGCACCACACCCTTCATCTTCTTCATCAGGGCAATTTCCAACCTCCTCCCCCTTCTGGATGTCGAAATTCACCATGACATCTACCCATCCTTCCAACTGTCTTCTGTCCAGAGTGGCTGGCACACTGGCCCTCGTCGTTAATCCGCTGGGCGGATTTGATCCGGGGCCGGCGCAGCTACCCGAGTCCAGGAAGCAGTGTGTTAGCGCTCTCGGCTACCCTAGGGGGGTTCCATCCTTCCAACTGTAACATGGTCTTATTCCTCCCCCCTTTTCCTCTTCCCTCCTTCTCCCAGAGCGAATTTTCCTCCTTCCCCCCCTGAGTCCCTTCACCCCCTCCTCAGCTGTTTTCCTCTCCCATCCGTTCCCTCCCCGGTCCCCCTTCAGTGCGCCCCCCACTTCAGCCCCATCTCCCCTCCTTCTCGCCTCCTTTTCCCTTCTCCCTTGTCCCTCACCCCTGGCAGATCCTCCCAGGTTTTTATTCATTATCAAATGTGCTGCGTTAGTGTTGTGTTTGGTGCCATTATACAGTGTCATCAAGTGAAGTGGTTTTAATTGTGTGCTCAACCTGTATAAAGTCCATGTTTGTTTGTGTGATTTTTATACTGTGGCCAACTTTTAGCTTGTGTTTCACTCCAGTGATTTTAAGTTCACAATGACTTGCCAGCTGTGTTCTTTTAACTTTCTGTCGACTTTTTAACTGCCCCCCTGTGCATATACCCGTATTAGTGTATAATTTACCTCCCATCATCTCCATATGCAGCGTTTTTTATGCCCCCCTTTTATCCCCCCTTTTTTGTAAGCGTTTCCCTTTCATGTATTTTGTAAAATCGTTTGGCTGAAGAACAGTGGACTGTGCTGCTGCCAGTCCACCCCTGCCCATATGAGGCAGGGGAATGAAATTACAATAAAGAAAAAAAAAAGAAAAAGCTAGGCTCCACCGGATCACTGCCTCGCCTAAATTCTGTAAGTCCCTTGAAATCCTGGATAGACATTCATTCCATCTCGCCTTCTGCGTTGGCCAGCTTTCCGTGACTCGTATCTGGTACCAACTCATCCACATCCCACACTTTCTTCTCTTCCTAGAGCACCTTCGGATCCGATACATTAATCGAAAAACCCAGTCCCAGCACCTAATCTCCCACCCACTAATCACCAAAACACGGACCCTGCTGCTCCACTGCATACATATCCCACTTTCCATGCACCTCTACACCTTGTCTGTCCTCTCCAGCCAGAATTTTAAACAACTCCCACTCCCAACGAAGAAATTCGTTCTGGGATATACACTCCTGGAAATTAAAATAAGAACACCGTGAATTCATTGTCCCAGGAAGGGAAAACTTTATTGACACATTCCTGGGGTCAGATACATCACATGATCACACTGACAGAACCACAGGCACATAGACACAGGCAACAGAGCACGCACAATGTCGGCACTAGTACAGTGTATATCCACCTTTCGCAGCAATGCAGGCTGCTATTCTCCCATGGAGACGATCGTAGAGATGCTGGATGTAGTCCTGTGGAACGGCTTGCCATGCCATTTCCACCTGGCGCCTCAGTTGGACCAGCGTTCGTGCTGGACGTGCAGACCGCGTGAGACGACGCTTCATCCAGTCCCAAACATGCTCAATGGGGGACAGATCCGGAGATCTTGCTGGCCAGGGTAGTTGACTTACACCTTCTAGAGCACGTTGGGTGGCATGGGATACATGCGGACGTGCATTGTCCTGTTGGAACAGCAAGTTCCCTTGCCGGTCTAGGAATGGTAGAACGATGGGTTCGATGACGGTTTGAATGTACCGTGCACTATTCAGTGTCCCCTCGACGATCACCAGTGGTGTACGGCCAGTGTAGGAGATCGCTCCCCACACCATGATGCTGGGTGTTGGCCCTGTGTGCCTCGGTCGTATGCAGTCCTGATTGTGGCGCTCACCTGCACGGCGCCAAACACGCATACGACCATCATTGGCACCAAGGCAGAAGCGACTCTCATCGCTGAAGACGACACGTCTCCATTCGTCCCTCCATTCACGCCTGTCGCGACACCACTGGAGGCGGGCTGCACGATGTTGGGGCGTGAGCGGAAGACGGCCTAACGGTGTGCGGGACCGTAGCCCAGCTTCATGGAGACGGTTGCGAATGGTCCTCGCCGATACCCCAGGAGCAACAATGTCCCTAATTTGCTGGGAAGTGGCGGTGCGGTCCCCTACGGCACTGCGTAGGATCCTACGGTCTTGGCGTGCATCCGTGCGTCGCTGCGGTCCGGTCCCAGGTCGACGGGCACGTGCACCTTCCGCCGACCACTGGCGACAACATCGATGTACTGTGGAGACCTCACGCCCCACGTGTTGAGCAATTCGGCGGTACGTCCACCCGGCCTCCCGCATGCCCACTATACACCCTCGCTCAAAGTCCGTCAACTGCACATACGGTTCACGTCCACGCTGTCGCGGCATGCTACCAGTGTTAAAGACTGCGATGGAGCTCCGTATGCCACGGCAAACTGGCTGACACTGACGGCGGCGGTGCACAAATGCTGCGCAGCTAGCGCCATTCGGCGGCCAACACCGCGGTTCCTGGTGTGTCCGCTGTGCCGTGCGTGTGATCATTGCTTGTACAGCCCTCTCGCAGTGTCCGGAGCAAGTATGGTGGGTCTGACACACCGGTGTCAATGTGTTCTTTTTTCCATTTCCAGGAGTGTAGTTCTCTTTCCAACCCTAATCACAACACTCCACCTCACACCATCCTCCAATTTATCCCTTCTTTCTTCACCCACTATGTTGACTTCTAGTCGCTACCTGCGGTTCTACAGGGTCCCATAGTCATACTCATTATCACACCTTCATAATGAAAATTTTGTCGTGTATCACGCAACTTCACCGTTACACCATGGTATCATTCACTTTCAATAGTGACTGGATTTTAAATGTAATATAAAATCGTCAAACAAATTTTAAAACCATCAGTATTTTCTTCTCGGTGTATTTTATAAATCCTCGTTTATTGTCACTTGTTTTTATGTAAAAACCGTCACTACCGTCCACATATGTATTTTTTACAAAATAATCTGTTACTGTCACCTTTTATATGTTTTACCATTTTTAAGTACCTTTGGCTGAAGAACGGTTCTTGTTCGAGCAACAGCAGGCACTGACAGTTGCAGTTTCTAGTTTAACGGCTATACTGGTACAACATGCAACCCCTCCAGCAACACATCCACCGCCGTTCCCTGCGTACGACGATGCAGGAGAAAACTGGGACGCTTACGAAAAACGCCTGCGACAACATTTCCTGGCACTTGGGGTAACAGACGTAAACTTGAGCAAGGTTTTTTTTTTTTTTTTTTTGTCGTGGGTCTCACATCGTGGGCATCAGTTGTTGTGTCGGCTCGCCCCTTACAAGAGCTTTCAAATGTTTCTTTTGATCAGATGTGCGAGTTACTTTCTACCTATCACTGTAAACGTTCTCACGATATTGCTGCTTGTGGAGTTTCACCGTGGCCAAAATCGGCCAAAACAGTGCATGGGCATGGGTGTGGGCAGCAGAGCTACATGGACTTAGACGTCGTTGTAATTTTGTGACAAATATTCATAAGGAATCTTACGCAGATCAAATGATTCGAAATGAAATCATACGTCTTGCTCCTGATAGGGAAGTTCGAGAACGAGGTCTACAGTGTGAAAATCCTACGCTTACGGAAATATTAGGCATAGCTCAGTCATCTGAAGTTTCACGGGTTGCATGTAGTGAGATACAAGTCTGGCCCGAAGTTTCAGAAATCAGTTCCTCTCACTACTCCCAACATTCAGCCAAACAGAGAAACTATTGCAGCAGTCCAGCAGACGTCTCAGTGTCTTATAGGTAATCGTCGTTCGCGACAGCAAAAATTGCTGTGGCTTAGCATGACAGCCAAGTCACAACGAGAGGAAGCCGAAAGGCATGCGTTAAGCTCACGCAGATTGGCGTGAGGTCTGGAACAGTTAAAAGGAAATGAGAACTTAGAAAATGGACGCAGTTGCTGTAATACTTAACTTTAATCCACATTTGTAGAACATCGCTCTTGATGATACATGCTTCACAATATTAATTATCAAAGCTATGGCGCCTTGCTAGGTCGTAGCCAATGACTTAGCTGAAGGCTATGCTAACTATCGTCTCGGCAAATGAGAGCGTATTTGTCAGTGTGGCTTCGCTAGCAAAGTCTGCTGTACAACTGGGGCGAGTGCCAGGACGTCTCTCTAGACCTGCCGTGTGGTGGCGCTCGGTCTGCAATTACTGACAGTGGCGACACGCGGGTCCGGCGTATACTAATGGACCGCGGCCGATTTAAAGGCTACCACCTAGCAAGTGTGGTGTCTGGCGGTGACACCACAAAAATCAGCATCACAACAGCAAAAGCCTCATGCTCCTCTGCCTTCATGCCCATACTGTTACATTCAACATGAACGGACCACGGCCCCAAGTGCCGGGCAACGTGTAATAGGTGTCATACAGGGTGTTTCAAAAATGACCGGATATTTGAAACGGCAATAAAAACTAAACGAGCAGCGATAGAAATACACCGTTTGTTGCAATATGCTTGGGACAACAGTACATTTTCAGGCAGACAAACTTTCGAAATTACAGTAGTTACAATTTTCAACAACAGATGGCGCTGCGGTCTGGGAAACTCTATAGTACGATATTTTCCACATATCCACCATGCGTAGCAATAATATGGCGTAGTCTCTGAATGAAATTACCCGAAACCTTTGACAACGTGTCTGGCGGATTGGCTTCACATGCAGATGAGATGTACTGCTTCAGCTGTTCAATTGTTTCTGGATTCTGGCGGTACACCTGGTCTTTCAAGTGTCCCCACAGAAAGAAGTCACAGGGGTTCATGTCTGGCGAATAGGGAGGCCAATCCACGCCGCCTCCTGTATGTTTCGGATAGCCCAAAGCAATCACACGATCATCGAAATATTCATTCAGGAAATTAAAGACGTCGGCCGTGCGATGTAGCCGGGCACCATCTTGCATAAACCACGAGGTGTTCGCAGTGTCGTCTAAGGCAGTTTGTACCGCCACAAATTCACGAAGAATGTCCAGATAGCGTGATGCAGTAATCGTTTCGGATCTGAAAAATGGGCCAATGATTCCTTTGGAAGACATGGCGGCCCAGACCAGTACTTTTTGAGGATGCAGGGACGATGGGACTGCAACATGGGGCTTTTCGGTTCCCCATATGCGCCAGTTCTGTTTATTGACGAAGCCGTCCAGGTAAAAATAAGCTTCGTCAGTAAACCAAATGCTGCCCACATGCATATCGCCGTCATCAATCCTGTGCACTATATCGTTAGCGAATGTCTCTCGTGCAGCAATGGTAGCGGCGCTGAGGGGTTGCCGCGTTTGAATTTTGTATGGATAGAGGTGTAAACTCTGGCGCATGAGACGATACGTGGACGTTGGCGTCATTTGGACCGCAGCTGCAACACGGCGAACGGAAACCCGAGGCCGCTGTTGGATCAGCTGCTGCACTAGCTGCGCGTTGCCCTCTGTGGTTGCCGTACGTGGTCGCCCTACCTTTCCAGCACGTTCATCCGTCACGTTCCCAGTCCGTTGAAATTTTTCAAACAGATCCTTTATTGTATCGCTTTTCGGTCCTTTGGTTACATTAAACCTCCATTGAAAACTTCGTCTTGTTGCAACAACACTGTGTTCTAGGCGGTGGAATTCCAACACCAGAAAAATCCTCTGTTCTAAGGAATAAACCATGTTGTCTACAGCACACTTGCACGTTGTGAACAGCACACGCTTACAGCAGAAAGACGACGTACAGAATGGCGCACCCACAGACTGCGTTGTCTTCTATATCTTTCACATCACTTGCAGCGCCATCTGTTGTTGAAAATTGTAACTACTGTAATTTCGAAAGTTTGTCCGCCTGAAAATGTACTGTTGTCCCAAGCATATTGCAACAAACGGTGTATTTCTATCGCTGCTCGTTTAGTTTTTATTGCCGTTTCAAATATACCGGTCATTTTTGAAACACCCTGTAAAAGAGGATACACTGTTTGTGTGTGCAACTGTCTTCTGAATGTGAGTGGGGATGAAACGAACATTGAGATGAACAGTGTGTTAACAGTGACGGCGTCTCTAAGCAAACTATGCAGTGAAGTGCGTGAGCTTAACAAAACCACAGAGGATGCAGGTTAAGGCGCGTGGACCGGCAACGTTGGAGAATTCTCAGACTTATGTGGATTTGGGTTCTTCCCCTCTGGCTCTAGTGTCAGGGTGGCTAGTGAGATATAACAAACAGGAGATGCCCACTCTTGGCCAGTTTCCTGCACCTGCGGCCTCCAAGGCTGTGGTTCGTTCATTAACATTCCTAGTTGCGGCCAATGCTTACACTGAAAATCTGTTTGGTTTGGGCGCTTGTAAACTTTTTGGATTCTCCATCGATGACGAAGAGCAACTGATCAAGTTCCATATCAACGGTTAGATGCTCTCTGTGCCGAATGTTCCTCTTTATTTTCTCCAGGACTGGATTGTGTAACAGAACTTAGGACCATATTAGGACGAAATAGTCTGCCTGCCCCCGTTTTTTCCGGGCCTGTCAAGTACCGGTAACTTTATGGGATCAAGTAAAAGTAATATGTGATTATCATTAATCTCTTGATGTTGTTCGATCTATTTCTTCCAATGAATGGTCAACACCACTGGTGATAGTAAAAAAAAACCTACAAGTACATTACGCCTCTACGGGGACTTTGAAAAATCAGTTCATGCACAGTCAATCATTGATACCTACCCTTTACAGCACCCTAACGAGCTGTTAGCAAAATTGTCGGCGGTCATTATTTTTCGAACACTGAATTAGCAGATGCATATTTACAGCTGTCGCTAGACGAGGAATCTAATCGCCTCCTAGTTATCAGTACATCTTTTAGGTTTTATTAATACCAGCGTTTGCCTTTTGGTGTGGCAAGGGCACCAGCTAGATTTAAACGCTTTTTAGAGCATCTTATTGCATCAGTTCTAGGCTGCGTCATCTATTTCGATGACATACTAATGCCACTACAGAGGAGTATTTGCAGAACCTTCGTGCTTTATTTTCTGCTTTACAATCTGCAGGATTAAAGTGCAATTTGGACAAGCACAGTTTCTTCAACCATCTATTATTAATTTTGGTTTTGAAGTGTAGCGTGCTGGTATTAAATCATTGCAACAGCATATTGATGCTACTGCCGCGTTGCCACACCCCACATACATCAAAGAGTTACAGGCATTCTTAGGTAAAACTGCGTACTACCACAAATTCATACCGGACGCTGCTACTGTTGCACAATCACTCCATTCATGATTACTTAAAAATGTTCCTTTCCATCAGTTCCTGGCTTGTGACTGGGCATTCAAGTTGCCGAAATCTAAACTGCAGAGACACCCTTGTTTGGTCAATTTTCAACGAGCCCAGCACCTAGTGTTAGCCACGGACAAATGTTAGTTCGGCCTTCGGGCTGTTCTTGCTCATATGTGTGCGGAACGATCAGAACGCCCTATTGTGTATACCTCTAAAACCTGAAATTCACCGCAACAGCATTATTCTCAGATAGAGAAAGAAGCCTTAGCACTCATGTATGCTCTAAAAGAATTTCGTGTTTTTCTATACGAGTCTAACTTTCACTTGATCACAGGTCACAAACCACTGGTCTCTCTTTTTAAGCCTTCTGCGTCCTTGCCGGACAAAGGCACACATCGCTCTTTTCCTGTAGCGACACAGTTATGAGATACACTTTCGAAATGCGGCGAAACTTGCAAATCCTGACGCCTTATCACGTTTGACAATTGGTCCGGATCCAGAGTTTGATAAAGAGAAATTGCTTTGTTTTCATCAAGTTACCTTCCATTAGGAATGTGGAATGTACTCAACGACTGTGATATGACTTTTAAAATGATGGAGCCGGCCGGAGTGGCCGTGCGGTTCTAGGCGCTACAGTCTGGAACCCCGTGACCGCTACGGTCGCAGGTTCGAATCCTGCCTCGGGCATGGATGTGTGTGATGTCCTTAGGTTGGTTGGGTTTAATTAGTTGTAAGTTCTAGGCGACTGATGACCTCAGCATAGTGCTCAGAGCCATTTGAACCATTTTTTAAAATGATGGAGAACAGCAATCAGTCGTCCTTTCCTTACAGGCTTTATTACAGCAAATCTAGTTTTCGGCTAGTAACTAGCTATTAGCACTGCAACATTTCAGAGTTTTAAAGCATGCTTGTAGTTTTGAAAGAGCTGTGACCGGAGCCCGAACAACAGGGAACTGGCACATTAGGGCATGTATTAAAAATCTGAAATGCTGAACTGATAACAGCTAGTTACTAGGCGATATCTAGATTTTCTTTAATAAAGCCTGAAAGGAAAGGATGACTGACTGTTATTCTCCATCATTTTGAAAGCTATGTTTTTATTTAGAGGTGGAAGCTCAAGATATAGCCATAGCAGCCACGGGTCCTGTTTTTAAGTACAGTTGTTTCTTTTGTGCAACACAGCTGACTAGACAAACCTCCAGGCCGTGCTTTGATCCTTTAAGAAATGTTTTGGATTACAAAATCGTCTTTCTGTTTGGGATGGAGTTCTGCTGTTAGCTACAGGGGACACTGCTCCCCAGGTTGTAGCCCCGTCCGCCATTCGGCGTGAGGTTATGCCTTTGTTACATGTGGACCACTTGGGTGTGTCACGTACAAAAGCTTAGCACGTAGACATATTTCTTAGCCGGGCATTGACGGGGAAATAGCGCGAGTTGCTGCAGCCTGCCCCTTGTGTAACCACCCATCAGCTCCCCCCCCCCCCCCCCCCCCCCGAGCATCTTAGTCACCGTGTTCAGTTCCTCTGCGGCCTTGGGAACAACTTCATGTAGATTTTGCGGGACATATTTTGAATTTCTACTGGCTTGTTGAAATTGATGCATATTGTAAGTTTCTGTATGTGATGAGTTGTCTGGCTACTTCTATGGCGCCAACAATTTCATATCTGTCAAAAATTTTTGCAGTGGTAGGTCTTCCGTATTCGTTAGCTACTATCAACGGCCTCCAGTTCATATGTCAGACTTTTGTAATTTTTTGTAAAAATAGTGATATTCGCCATGTCACGGCTCCTCGTTTCCATCCTTAACTCTGTGGTGCATGAATTTCACTGCAGTGGACAACTTATAATGGTCAATTTTCTGGCGTTTTCAATCAGTCATGAGGCTGAAAATGCATGCAGGACACAACACCAGTAGGGAGTGCCACTGCAGTGAACTGTGTGCATTTGCAGCCTCAGGACTGATTGAAAATGCCAAAAAAGCGACCATTAACAGCTGTCCACTGTAGTGGACGCTATGCGCCACAGGGTGTAGCAGAACGACTAGAACGAACATTTAAGACTCAGCTGAAAAAATACATTCACCGGTTCCTCAATTCTTGTAGGTTTACCCCCGTCGGAGATAAAGAGTCCTGCAGAGTTGTTGCACGACCGTCAGCCCTGAACACTGCTACATACAGGGTGACAATTATTGAACTGTATGGAAAAAACGTAAATTAGTTACAAACTACGACGTGCGCACACTTTATTCAAATTCGGTTTTAGGTTATGACATGTTCGATATGCCTGTCATCATTAGCGATTTAGCGATGATGTGGCGCAAACAAACAGCGAAATTCTGCATGACCCGCTGAAGCGGCGGAACATCGATGGCACAAATGGCTCTAAGCACTATGGGACTTAACATCTGAGGTCATCAGTCCCCTAGACTTAGAACTACTTCAACCTAGCTAACCTAAGGACCTCACACACATCCATGCCCGAGGTAGGATTCGAACCTGCGACCGTAGCAGCAGCGCTGTTCCGGAACATCGATGCTGTCGATGACCTCCTGAATGGCTGTTTTTAGCTCAGCAATGGTTTTGGGGTTATTGCTGTATACCTTGTCCTTACTACAGCCAATATAGCCCCCCAAAAAGGAGTTGCATTTGATCAGATTCGGAGAATAGGGCGACCAATCGAGGCCCATGCCAGTTTTCTCTGGGTTTCCCAGAGCCAGAATGCGGCACCCAAAGTGCTCCTCCAGGACATCAAACACTCTCCTGCTTCGATGTGGTCGAGCTCCGTTTTGGATGAACCACATCCTGTCGAAATCAGCGTCACTTTGGATAATGGGGATGAAATCATCTTCCAAAACCTTCACGCAGCGTTCAGTAATCTCCGTGCCATCAAGAAATATCGCAACGACTAATCCGTGACTGGACATTGCACAACACAGTCACCTGTTGAAGGTGAAGAGACTTCTCGATCGCGAAATGCGGATTCTCCATCCCCCAAATGCGCCAATTTTGCTTCTACATCTACATCTACATGATTACTCTGCAATTCACATTTAAGTGCTTGGCAGAGGGTTCATCGAACCACAATCATACTATCTCCCTACCATTCCACTCCCGAACAGCGCGCGGGAAAAACGAACACCTAAACCTTTCTGTTCGAGCTCTGATTTCTCTTATTTTATTTTGATGATCATTCCTACTTATGTAGGTTGGGCTCAACAAAATATTTTCGCATTCGGAAGAGAAAGTTGGTGACTGAAATTTCGTAGCCGGCCGTGGTGGCCGTGCGGTTCTAGGCGCTGCAGTTCGGAACTGCGGGACTGCTACGGTCGCAGGTTCGAATCCTGCCTCGGGCATGGATGTGTGTGACGTCCTTAGGTTAGTTAGGTTTAAGTAGTTCTAAGGTCTAGGGGACTGATGACCTAAGATGTTAAGTCCCATAGTGCTCAGAGCCATTTTGAAATTTCGTAAATAGATTTCGCCGCGACGAAAAACGTCTTTGCTTTAATGACTTCCATCCCAACTCGCGTATCATATCTGCCACACTCTTTCCCCTATTACGGGATAATGCAAAACGAGCTGCCCTTTTTTTCACCCTTTCGATGTCCTCCGTCAATCCCACCTGGTAAGGATCCCACACCGCGCAGCAATATTCTAACAGAGGACGAACGAGTGTAGCGTAAGCTGTCTCTTTAGTGGACTTGTTGCATCTTCTAAGTGTCTTGCCAATGAAACGCAACCTTTGGCTCGCCTTCCCCACAGTATTATCTATGTGGTCTTTCCAACTGAAGTTGTTCGTAATTTTTACACCCAAGTACTTAGTTGAATTGACAGCCCTGAGAATTGTACTATTTATCGAGTAATCGAATTCCAACGGATTTCTTTTGGAACTCATGCGGATCACCTCACACTTTTCGTTATTTAGCGTCAACTGCCACCTGCCACACCATACAGCAATCTTTTGTAAATCGCTTTGCAGCTGATACTGGTCTTCGGATGACCTTACTAGACGGTAAATTACAGCATCATCTGCGAACAAACTAAGAAAACTGCTCAGATTGTCACCCAGGTCATTTATATAGATCAGGAACAGCAGAGGTCCCAGGACGCTTCCCTGCTTATTGACGAATCCATCCAAATGAAAGTGGGCTGCAAAAACAAGGCGCTTGCGCATGCGCCTACTAATTCCCATCACGCCCCACGGCCAGCTGTGCAGCTTGAACGTCCTAACGCACACAGTTCAGAAGTTATGTCGATTTTATTTCATATCGTTCAATAACTGTGGCCCTGTATGTTTCAGCCGACGCCAGGACATCCGCTGACAACGGCGCCGCAACGTTTCTGCCCTGACACAGTTGCCTGCGCTCGCTGTTTTGGCCGCCGACCGAATAAGGCGCCGGCGGTTATCGATAGTCACCGCGGCCGACGCCTCTGAGTCGTCTGCACCGCAGAGGGGAGAACGACGCGACTGTTCGACCAGCTACGGCCTCGCGTGGGCGGCTGCGAAACGGCAGCGCCTCCGCCGCCCCCACGTCCTCCGTCTGTCGGGCTGTCTCCTCCAGCACGGTCGGTGCCTTCACCTTCTTCGCCGCCGCAGCCGACGCCTTCACAACTGTCTCCTCTGCCGTGGGTGCCCCCGTCAGCTGTCGGTTGCCACGGTGGGACCAGGACTCCCGCGCTGTAGAAGCCGACGCCTCCGCCGCTGGATCCTCTACCGCAGCCGGTGCCGCCTGTTTCTCAGCCTATGCCGCGGTCTCCATAGATACTCCGCGAGCCACCGTACGGCGCGTGGCGAAGGGTACCCTGTACCATTCCTTGTCAATTCCATTCCTGCTCCACCCGCAAATAGAGCGAGGGAAAACGACTATCTACACTACTGGCCATTAAAATTGCTACACCAAGAAGAAATGCAGATGATAAACGGGTATTCATTGGACAAATATATTATACTACAACTGACATGTGATTACATTTTCACGCAATTTGGGTGCATAGATCCTGAGAAATCAGTACCCAGAACAACCACCTCTGTCCGTACTAACGGCCTTGATACGCCTGGGCATTGAGTCAAACAGAGCTTGGACGGCGTGTACAGGTACAGCTGCTCATGCAGCTTCAGCACGATACCACAGTTCATCAAGAGTAGTGACTGGCGTATTGTGACGAGCCAGTTGCTCGGCCACCATTGACCAGACGTTTTCAATTGGTGAGAGATCTGTAGAATGTGCTGGCCAAGGCAGCAGTCGAACATTTTCTGTATCCAGAAAGGCCCGTACAGGACCTGCAACATGCGGTCTTGCATTATCCTGCTGAAATGTAGGGTTTCGCAGGGATCGAATGAAGGGTAGAGCCACGGGACGTAAGACATCTGAAATGTAACGTCCACTGTTCAAAGTGCTGTCAATGCGAACGAGAGGTGACCGAGACGTGTAACCAATGGCACCCCATACCATCACGCCGGGTGATACGCCAGTATGGCGATGACGAATACACGCTTCATATGTGCGTTCACCGCGATATGGCCAAACACGGATGCGAACATCATTATGGTGTAAACAGAACCTGGGTTCATCCGAAAAAATGACGTTTTGCCATTCGTGAACCCAGGTTCGTCGCTGAGTACACCATCGCAGGCGCTCCTGTCTGTGTTGCCGCGTCAAGGGTAACCGCAGCCATGGTCTCCGAGCTGATAGTCCATGCTGCTGCATACGTCGTCGAACCGTTCGTGTAGATGGTTGTTGTCTTGCAAACGTCCACATCTGTTGACTCAGGGATCGAGACGTGGCTGCACGATCCGTTAACGCCATGTGGATAAGATGCCTGCCATTTCGACTGCTAGTGATATGAGGCCGTTGGGATACAGCACGGCGTTCCGTATTATCCTCCTGAACCTACCGGTTCCATATTCTGGTAACAGTCATTGGATCTCGACCAACGCGAGCAGAAATGTCGCGATGCGATAAACCGCAATCGCGATAGGCTACAGTCCGAACTTTATCAAAGTCGGAAACGTGATGGTACGCATTTCTCCTCCCTACACGAGGCATCACAACAACGTTTCACCAGGCAACGCTGGTCAACTGTTGTTTGTGTATGAGAAATCGGTTGGAAACTTTCGTCATGTCAGCACGTTGTAGGTATCGCCACTGGCGCCAACCTTGTGTGAATGGTCTGAAAAGCTAATGATTTGCGTATCACAGCATCTTCTTCCTGTCGGTTAAATTTCGCGTCTCTAGCACGTCATCCTCGTGGTGTAACCTATTTTAATGGCCAGTACTGTATTTAGTCCGAACCTATATTTTGAACGTCCTAAACAGTCACTGACTCTCGACTACTTGAGAGGTAACACATTCAGTCGTTCAGTAGGCTTCTTGTAAAGAAGTCCTCGCCGTAATGTCTCATAATCTGCAAGAAACACGCCACGCGGAATTTATGTACGACATGAAACGTTGACACGCAAATATCTTCTAAAATAAACTACGCACAACACTCAAACTTTCACAAAAGTCAACGTCACAAGAACTGATCAAACGCGTGAAATTCTTCATTTTGGTACAAACTTAATCAGCGCGGCTTAGCGTAGGTGTTTACAGAAGACAGCTCCCGAGCGACTATATCGACTCACAGAGCTGAGACCCAAAGCCCTATTCAGACGGGCGGAAAATGGTGAATTTCTATTGGAGTACTTCGATGCTCGCGGTATTTCTAATGTCAGCCAACCAGATTACCACAAGTAAATTAGACTAGAAATCCCATAATTTCGGAACTAAATAAAATTTAATGAAAACAAAATACGATTTCTTTCCACAAAATAAATTACTAATAAATTTAATACTCAACGTCCCTTCTGGCTGCCTTTTACAAAATTGAGCTTACTCGGGCACAGGCCACAAATTCACTTATTGCACAATTAATTCTTCGCGTATACATTTACATAGTTTTAATAAAATATCACATTCTCACTTTACATATGTCCTCAGTTCGCTCTCGCAGTCTCTCCAAAATACTCACACAACCGAAACACGATGAAATAATAATTTTCCAAAGTACTTTTAATTCCGTCATAAATCAGTGGAAATGAAACTAAACAAAATTCCAGAAAATTAGACTCTGTGAACCTATCCTCTTGCTTGTGGTTTCACGTGATACTATAGATGAATACATTACTGTCCCTAACTCGGTTTCGCAATACCAGCGCCGGCCGCTATTGCCGAGCGGTTCTAGGCCCTTCAGTCTGGAACCGCGCTGCTGCTACGGTCGCAGGTTCGAATCCTGCCTCGGTCATGTATGTGTGTGCTGTCCTTAGGTTAGTTAGGTTTAAGTCGTTCTAAGTCTAGGGGACTGATGACCTCAAATGTTAAGTCCCATAGTGCTTAGAGCCATTTGAACCATCTGAACCACAATACCAGCACGGTTATTGTGTGTTTTAGGTAAAAATTTGTATCTCCGTAAACATTGTAGTTACTGATGTGAAATCTTAACAGCATGGTTGAGTTATTCATAGAATTTGGTATACCGAGTACGAAAAAGATCGGTTAACATTGAACAGTACTTCTGCAGATTCATTGAGAGTATGTGCAGCGTACTGCACGCAGCGTTAAGCAAGTACAGTACTCGGTCCAGTAGCCAGCATCAGCTGCGCCCAAGTGAGAACCAGTAGATACTGATCTACTCTCCTCCCGGCTCCACGGCTATGCTTTCAACACAAGGTGGCAACTCGTAATAACTCGCTCGCTACACCCTGTTAGGACTAATCACCATGTAGGCCGGAGTGCCTGCCACTTGTGTCTTGTCTGTTGTATGTACTTTGTCTCTGGCGTGTTTATGCTTTTCCATGATTAGTTTTTCTTATGTTGGATCAATGTGAGCATTAATAAAACCGAGAAACTGCAGGGTCGGGTTCCTGACTTGAAACGAAGAAAAAAACGTCCTATGAACATGTGTCCATAAATGGACGGCGTGCTTCCGACGACAACAGATCACCCCGGAACGCAGTACAGAGCTGCATCGTATCCGCGCTACAACAGATGATTGGGATTGAAAGTGGTAGGAATAGTATCGATTGTCATGCAGGATACATAAACTACTGGCCATTAAAGTTGCTGCACCACGAAGATGTCGTGCTACAGACGCGAAATTTAACCGACAGGAAGAAGATGCTGTGATATGCAAATGATTAGCTTTTAAGAGCATTCACACAAGGTTGGCGCCGGTGGCGACACATACAACGTGCTGACATGAGGAAAGTTTCCAACCGTTTTCTCATACACAAACAGCAATTGGCCGGCGATGCCTGGGGGAACGTTGTTGTGATGCCTCGTGTATTGAGGAGACTTCGATAAAGGTCGGATTGTAGCCTATTGCGATTGCGGTTTATCGTATCGCGACATTGCTGCTCGCGTTGGTCGAGATCCAATGACTGTTAGCAGAATATGGAATGGGTGGGTTCAGGAGGGTAATACGGAACGCCGTGCTGGATCCCAACAACTTCGTATCACTAGCAGTCGAGATGACAGGCATCTTATCCGCATGGCTGTAGAGGATCGTGCAGCCACGTCTCGATCCCTGAGTCAACAGATCGGAACGTTTGCAAGACAACAACCATCAGTACGAACAGTTCGACGTCGTATGCAGCAGCATGGACTATCAGCTCGGAGATCATGGCTGCGGTTACCCTTGACGCTGCATCGCAGACAGGAGCGCCTGCGATGGTGTACTCAACGACGAACCTGCGAACCTGGGTGCACGAATGGCAAAACGTCATTTTTTCGCATGAATCCAGGTTCTGTTTACAGCATCATGATGGTCGCATCCGTGTTTGGCGACATCGCGGTGAACGCACATTGGAAGCGTGTATTCGTCATCGCCATACTGGCGTATCACCCGGCGTGATGGTATGGGGTACCATTGGCTACACGTCTCGGTCACCTCTTGTTCGCATTGACGGCACTTTGAACAGTGAGCATTTCAGATGTGTTACGACCCGTGGCTCTACCCTTCATTCGATCCTTGCGAAACCCTACATTTCAGCAGGATAATGCACGACCGCATGTTGCAGGTCCTGTACGGGCCTTTCTGGATACAGAAAATGTTCGACTGCTGCCCTGGCCAGCACATTCTACAGATCTCTCACCAATTGAAAACGTCTGGTCAATGGTGGCCGAGCAACTGGCTCGTCACAATACGCCAGTCACTACTGTTGATGAACTGTGGTATCGTGTTGAAACTGCATGGGCAGCTGTACCTGTACACGCCATCCAAGCTCTGTTTGACTCAATGGCCAGGCGTATCAAGGCCGTTATTACGGCCAGAGGTGGTTGTTCTGGGCACAGATTTCTCAGGATCTATGCACCCAAATTGCGTGAAAATGTAATCCCATGTCAGTTCTACGAGTAGTATGATACATTTGTCCAACGAATGCCCGTTTATCATCTGCATTTCTTCTTGGTGTAGCAACTTTAATGGCCAGTAGTGTATAATCGTACTTTGGCTTGAAGCATATTGACGGACGACTTGCCTGGAGTTTTGTACTAGGGCTCGTCTTAATATCCTGTAGAACCCGTCCTCCAAATCTTGTGCAGGCACCGTCCGCCGCCTCTCTGCACGTTCGGCTTGTGGAAGGACCACTGACCACACAAACGCCCAATAAGAGCTTGAAATCTTGAAGTCTCTCGGGATTTCAGCTGTCGAGCTGAAGGGTATAACATTTGTCGAAATATTGCGAAATGTCGTCGACTGGAAACCCGAAAGCCTTTCATCAGCTCTGTAGAGCATGGAAGCGTACATTCACACAAAAATAACTTTCGGTTTTACTCTACAAATTTGTCGCTTTTCTACATTCACTAGAGCATTTTAACTACACAACAAATTCTCGGTTTACTAGTTGCTTCCAGTCTGAATTAAATCTCGATGTTTCGAGGAACTCTCGCATCGTCATGTCTGCTTTGGTTGTCTCTGCAGTGGTAATGTTTGCACTGGTGATGTCTGCGCTCTCGATGGAAAATAAACCATTCAGCGCATTTCTCTGTGTCTTCTCAGCGTCGAAAGCCCTCTTCCACTGCCATCCTGGTTGAAGCTCTTCTCGCACGTTCTTGCTTTCTACTCATTTTCTAATAATAGAATCTGAATATTTAAAAAAATGTTGGATAAGACTTAAGTTTCATCAGATAGTATTCTGTATTTACTTGTGAGACTGTGTTCAGCAGCTGGTGATTTCTCATGTTTGCTGTTTATAATGGGCCTTTTAGTGTTCCGTACAGTTGAGAAATCAGCTTTTGCTGAACACAGTCTAGCAAATAATCAAAGAATTATGTTTGATGAAACTAAAACCTTGTCCAACACTCATACATACTGGAATGCTGTAATTAAAGTAACAGTAGAAATTAGAATGTGCGTTGACAACTATAATCTTAGTGGTGCGTGGAAGCGAGCTCTCGACGTTGAGAATACACAGTAGAATGATCTGGATTGTTCACGTGCGTCTGAGAACGCCGACACCACCAGAGCAGACGTAGACAGATTCTCCGGCAACATTACGTAACGATGACGTTTGATGACCAATCAAAAGCTTTCGATGGGCTATAAATAGTCACTACAACAGCAGCCGGGACAGTGAATTGTTGCTGACGAAGATGAAGAACAATTTCGTCGAAAGCTTGAGATTTTACCCAGCTTTGACGCGACAACTAAAACGAGAAAATTTTGTCGTCGCGAGTATCTTCGATTTCATAATTATCTAGATTGTAATTAGCAAAATTGTATTCTTAAAATGAAGAACAACCGCCTTTAGTCCCAATAGCAATTTTATTTCAGTGCGCGATGCCTCTCGAGCCCTGGGTGCTCATCGTAAGGTTATTTGACGGTCTACATCAATTTTGTTTAAAATTGAGGTTAATTCTTGTCCCGGTAACATTCCTTTGGTATTTTACAAGGTGGCACACTGTGAATATGTAGAAACTAAGACAAATCTAAAAATAACTTATTTTTTCCTGTAGGGGATACACGGATTGAAATACGGTATGAGTATGTATCCACTGTTGGAAACGGTAACTTATTTCCCTATTTGCCTTAGTTTTGTAAACTTATATTGAACATGTGCCATTTGTAAATTTGCAGTATAATCTCACCAGGACTAGAATCATCCTAAATTTTAAAGGTGTAGGCTGAGAAAGCACCTTAACATGAGCTCCTAGGCCTAGAAAATCGTCGTGCACTGAAGTAAAAAGACGATTGTGACCCGAGCGGTCTAAGGCGCTGCAGTCATGGACTGTGTGGCTGGTCCCGGCGGAGGTTCGAGTCCTCCCTCGGGCATGGGTGTGTGTGTTTGTCCTTAGGGTAATTTAGGCTAAGTAGTGTGTAAGCTTAGGGACTGATGACCTTAGCAGTTAATTCCCATAAGATTTCATACACATTTTTTTGACGATTGTGACTGAAAGCGGTTGTTTTTTATTTTACGAAATTATTACAGTAGCGGGAGAAACACCGACAGCAATGGATAAAATCAAGGTACTATTCTGTTTCTTTCGTAAGGTCTGAGAAGGAAATCGGTCCTGTCCCTTTTAGAGGATCTATTGCAGCATTTGCATACTCAGTTTCGAGAACGAATCTGGCACTGTAATATTGTCATCAATTGATACCAGGAGTTTGTACTGAAATAAGGAACCACCTGTGGGAAACATGTCTCGCTTGATTCGACACTAAATTGACATGTGTGTACTCCATTACTCAGATCGACAGTGCTGGACAAGTAGAGTGGAGTCGTCCTCTTCATTCCAAACTCATCAGCTGGAAGAGCATGTTTTTCTACAAGTTTATAGTGAATAACCGAATTCCTTGCGTCGGTAAGTGTTAAACTATCGACGTGCAAGCTGTGACTCATTACCAACAGACGCCGAGGCCTCTTGTGGAATCTTCTGCGCAGACGACTCGCAGCCGTGCTGCGCTTGCGCCTGGGTATGCGTGATGCTAACAACACTCCTGACCTTGACTCGAATAGCAGCCCGTTCAAGGCCGGCTGTAACGGCAACCTCCACCTCCGAGTTTCTGCGGTGGAACAGCTATTTTCAGCCTCTGGAACCCGCTTGTACGGCCGCGCGCCTGAAATAACCGTTGCAAAGCCGGCCGACAGGTCTTATGAAACTCGAGGCACTTCGGAAACCCGAGCAACGTCGGCGATTGAAGGGAGTCTGAACTGCGAGAAACATGCGGCCTTCTGTTCCTTATAAGTCCGCAACCACACGATCGTTTCTACTGTAAATTAGAAGACGTCCAAAAAGAATAAATAAGAAAGCATTCCATGGGTGTTCGTCATTCGG